>NC_082690.1:86067067-87355947 GCF_949987515.2 Delphinus delphis
GCCCTAAAGGGAATGGCTTAGCCACGGCAGTCAGTATTTCAACCAGGAAAGGAAGCGTACCACCCTTCTGGCCCCATCTTCAGCCTTGCTTGAGGCTGTGAGGGTTAGTGGTGAAAAGATGAAAGATAATCCAGAGAAATGGAAAGTGAGGGTGATGTACCGGAGAGTGGTTTGGGGCTGAGAATCTGAAGACGCAGTGATGACTGGCTTAACCACATCAGACTAAACCTTTTCTCCTACTACAACCTGAGAGCCTGAAATCGCCAGGGCTCTGGGCAAGGGTGTGTTGGGGGTGGGGGAGTGGGGGAAGAGGAGATTTTATTTGGCTAAGGAGCGCCCTGTGTGCCTGGAAAAGGAGATGGGAAATTAACGTGCTTTGCCTTCTAGGGAGCAAATTCAGAAGTGGGGAATTGGGAAACTCCTTTTATCTGAAGTAGAAAAGTGGGAAGAGAGAGGGAGAAAGAAACAAAGTGACAATGAACTGATGAAACCAGAAAGGGACAAAAAGAAGAGGAGGGAATTAAGATGAGATCCTTGGAGGGCAGAGGACTACGAGAACACACTCTCTTTACTGCTGGCCTAGGAGAGTTTATGTAGTGGCTTGGGAAGGGCCTCCTAAGGGGGTTTTTGTGTCAAACCAGCCTAACAGAGATAGAAGCACAAATCTCCTAAGAATTCTACTGTACTCCAGACTTCAAAGTACATCAAGATTTGAACAGCCTCGAATTTGGTAGAAAACTTTCAGCACTTGATTGATCAAATTCTCCCACTGTAACTATGCAAGTTCTGGGACTATATCTAGAAAGAACAGGGCCAGTTGGGGAAAAATAGTCATTTTAACATGCCATTTCCTTCCTCATTTCTACCCCGCTGATCTTTAGGTCTCAATTCCTGCTACTGTAGTTGTTGTTTTAACAACCAGGAAGCTATGAGACCTTTTGGGTTATCTTTAGACTGACACCCTGCAGCAAGTTTTAGGCTGAGCCTTGGGCTGGGCGATCAGAAGGCATTTGTCATGGGCTGACTATTGCTTTGAGGTTCTCTCTACAGGATGATTCAAATATATTTTCCCAGTTAGCTGTACGTGCATTTTGCAGAGTCTCAGATTATGGTGGGAATATGGTGTTTTATGAGCTCCCAGTGGTGACACACAGAAAAGGAGGTTCTATTGTGTGATTTGAAGAAAAAAATGCCTCTGGAGGGCCAACACTAAGAAAGGGCACTAGCTTTGTAGTTAGAAAAACCTGAATTTGAATTCTGGCTCAGCCCTTTACACAGGCAAGCCACCTCCTCTCTCCACCTCCACTTCTCCCTCTCAGTGGAGATTATAAGGTCCTCTCCAGGCTGTTGTGAGGATTTAATAAGATATAGAATTGGTATGATTCCTGGCACATGGTAAGTTGTAATTTATTGCCCCTCTGTCCCAAAGTGCCACCTGAGACTTAAATTTTAAAAATTAAAAAGAGGTTTTCACTGTGGAGATTTCTCTCCAGTCTATTGATGTTTACGGAGGAAAAAGCTTTCAATTGCCAAAGGCTATGGAAGTGGTAGAACCTGTTTTCGGACAGTGATCAAGACCAGGGATATCCTCCTGTTAAGTGGAGGCCACCAAATGCTAAGCAAGGACCCCACGCTGCTCTACTAGACAGCAGCAAAGAAAGAGCAAAGCACTTGTGTCATTTTCTTTCCAATGTGTTACCATCTTTATGTAATAGACAAAGTAGCTTAAGCTGGGTCCAGACTGGTTGGAAGCAGTCTGGAGGACCAGTGGGGCACCCTCCCCGCCCCAGGATTTAATTACCTGCAGGACCAAACTACTTCTCAGAAGACGACTTGTCCCAGGGAGAGGCGAAGTTGAGGGACATTTGTCTCATTCAAGGACAGTGGGTAACAGTGGAGAGAGGGCAGAATTAGTTCTGAGGACAACTGTGGCACCCACAGTGGAGTCCTAGAACAAGAGAGCTATAATTAGAGAGCACCTGAAAGTAGAATCAAGGGTTTTTCACTGAAATATCTAGGGGATAACAACACACAAGACTTTGGGGTCAGCTCCTCGGCTGTGAGCAAAGATGGCACTGGTAGCTTCAAAACATGGTCGCCTTAGCTTGGGCAGCAGCATGGTTTTGTTTTGTTTTGTTCACTGATTTCCTTCCTAGTGAAGTTAAGATTTATTTAAGTTTTATTTGGGGGCAATTAAAATATTCATATTTTATGAGACGGCAAAATACATCCTGAAAACTATAACACCAGTGCTCTGATTCGCTACTTCTCCAAATCAGAGCGATGTTGCATCTATTTATAAAAAGCAGATTATAATTGCCGTAGATACCAGTATTTTGCCAAGATTCATTAATATTAATCTGAAAAGATTATGTACTGAAAATGGCAACATGTGTAAGGAAGCTACACCCAATTTTGATGTCATCTGATACACATTTATTCACTTGTTCAACACATTAATTGAATGAATGCCTATTACGTGCTGAGTTGGACATCAGTGTGTTTGTTGCAGACATCAGTCCCGTTAATACATGTGAGTCCACAAGAAATATCCCTAGGAATTTTTTCCCAAAACTATTTTAGGGGGACATGTGATGGACCTGGAACCCCTACAGAGCTGGAGCCAAGGGAGCCAATCAAATCCTAACTGGTTACAACACCCTGTGACCCTGTTTTATCAGCAGGCTTAGACACATGATGGTTTAGATCCATGATACTCATCTGTAAAAAGAATTGGCTCAACCAGGTGATTTCTAAGATCTATATTTTGTTTAAACTTCTACAAACTGAAACTCTAAGTCCTTAAAGTAAGCAGTAACAAATTACTAACCAGGCATTTTAAAAGCAGCTTATATTCATTTGGGATCCAGTTAGATGGCTTTGGAGGATCAGTTTCTAAAATGCTCCACACGTCTCCTTTCTCCCGTTTACCTCTCTTTGTGGCAGGGTCAGGCACTACTTCGCTACAGGCCTTTGTTGCCATGTGGAATTATAGGCCTAAAAATGATAGCTAATCTGGATTTCAAAGCGAATTCATCTGATTTTTAAGTATAGGCAAATGATTCAGAAATATTTTTTAAACCCTGCATGGGCCAACACTGTGTACATTAAAACAACAACAACAAAAACAGCAAGCTAACTTTAACCCTTGGCCACCAGTTTGCAATCTGAGTTTTATAATTAGGACCTGTCTGAGGCAGAAGAACTGGGATCCAGTCCTATCTGCCTCTGATCTCTGCATGGCCTTGAGCAGTTCATCAAACTTCTCTGGGACCAAATTTTCCTCATCATATGATGAGGTTTTAGAATTCAATATTCCTTCCAACTCAGAAAGTCTGTGCCTATGTTCTAGAGCAGGACATCATGAATGGACATGTCAGCTCATGAATATGTTACTGTTTTGTATTCCAGACTAGAAAGCGTGTCCATGTCCTATTGGTTGGGAGGCGAGCAGGTTCTGAAGGAACATAATGGCTTACCTTTCCTCCTCCTCCCTTTTATATTAGAAACAACTGAGAACTAGACCAGGAAGCAAAGTGGGAACTAAACTATGATATATGCTTCATTGCTGGTAAAGCTGAATAATGACCTCCCTTTTAACCTTGACCAGAGTCGGAGCCTCCCATTACTTCTTCCCAAGTTCAGGCCAAGGAATCTGCTTGCAGACAGTTAGGGCTGCAGAACAGAAGCTGATACTGACGGCCTTAATGAGAATGCCTCATCACCTTGTGGGAGGATTGCTGTGCTCACCTGGCCCGGCAGCTCCAGGAACTAGCAGCAGAGAGGAAACCTGACTTTGCCTGCAGACAGGCCATTGCGGACAGAAAAAGGGCTGCTGCTAGCCCGCCTAACACCTTTGTAAGAAAGGTACCCCTTCCTCCAAGCAGACACAGCCACAGCGGGGGGCACAGCTTGGCAAGCAGGAAACAAGCTATGTTTCGGCCCATCTCATCCACTTGGCTGCACAACTGTAGCAACGGCCGGTGTGGGAGCCCCCGTTTTATGGGCTGAGGACAGGACTGCAAGGTGGGGACCCTGAGGGCTCCCTCTACATGCTTGAATTTATTGTCGTAAGTTTGATGGCTGCGCTGTCCAATATGGTAGCCACCAGCCACATGTAGCAACTTCAATTTACATTGCAATTAAATAAAACAAAAATGTCATCTCTCAGTCATACTAGCTTCATGTTAGGTGCTCGATAGGTACATGTGACCAAGCGGCCACCATATTGGACAGGGCTAATACAGAACATTTCCATCACAGAAAGTCCGCTGGGATAGCATTCACTGTTTTATGGGGTCACTTTCAGCTATATTAACCACTTCTAAATGTTGACCAGCTTGCCTTTCTCACCTCCCTCTTGCCACTGCCCATTACGGACCATGTTCGCCAGCCCTTTGGACCACTCACTGTGTTCCCAATATTCTGGGTCATATTCAATCACTGTACTTTCCGTTCGTGTGGTTCCTTCTTCCTAAAATGTCCTCCCTCTATTTTAGGGGGAAATGGATATTTCCTATCCCACAGGAATAGGGATATTATTCCCTATTCCCTATTATTCCCTATAGGATATTACCTATCCCATAATATCCTGCCCACCCTTCAAGGCTCAGATCCTACACCGACTCCCTAGAGTCTGCGGCTCATGCATCTCAGCTCTTTTAGCGCTGATTCTAATCAGGTGTCTGCCTGTCTCATCTCCCGGGCTTGCTGTGAGCCCTGGAGGGCGGGCCCCTGCCTTATTCATCTCTGTCTCCATCTCTTTCTCTGTGTGAGAAAGACCCTCAAAGCTGTATCTCTGGAAGGAAACGTACCATTAAGGCTCTGGATGGGACAATTGTGTAATTATATTTTTAGATACAATGCTTTGAGCTTCACCGGCGGTGCTTTGCACTCTGTGGCTCTGAGCCTCAGAGCACTGTGAGATGGGTACTGTTTTCCCCAACTCCCAGATGAGGGAACAGAGGCTCAGAGATGGGCAGTCATCCAGGATGACTCAGCTAGAAATGGCAGAGTGACATTTGGACAGAGGTCTTCCTGCCTCCAGAGTTCAGATGCTGCGATGCCTCTCGTTTGAGGGAGAGGTCTGTGGACACGGCCTGGCAGACCTACGTTTGCTTACCTTAGGCAGGAGCTAGGACGAGGTGCTCCAGTTAAGCAGAGAGTTCAGGGCAGCTGTCCGCGGCACCTGCCCACACCCAACCACACCTGCCCCCGGGGAGAAGACTGGTCCCTGAGAGGCTTTCACAGACTTCATTCCTCTGGACAGGGCTGGACCTAGGCCAGGGACCCCCACTTGTCCTTTCATTTCCCTCCCTGACTGCTGCGTGTTGCTTCCTGCTGACTTGGGCGCAGTAGAAAAGCCAGTTTGACTCTTGGCTGGGAGGGGACCTGGGTCCCTGACTTTCCCTTCTGCCTCAGCTTCAGGTCAGATGCTCTTATCTCCACTCTGTCCTCAGAACCACCATTTCCACAGCAGGTTTAGGTGAGCTGGGCAGTTTTACGATGACATAAAAAAATATTTCCTTCCTACGAGAGGCTTGAGTGTCGTAACTAACTCTGGGCATCTTATTACTGGAGCTCTTCCTACTTAGGGAGAGATATTTTGTACTCAAAACTCATTCAAAAGAGTGGACAAACTGGGGGAAGGAAGCCCAGATTGTCCAGTACAGCCTACCCTCCCACCCCAACCCCTGCACAGGTTTCTGGGGGCAGCACTGTGGGGCAAGGCAGTAATTGTCAAAGTGCGAGTCTCTGGCCTCCCATCACAATCGCCTCAGTTTTCTCCTTTTTTGCCCTTCAAATTCTCACTTTCTTGTTTCCCATTTCTCTCTTCTGCACACACCTTAAATATCCCAGTGAGTTCCCCTGGCATTGTTTGGCCCCCTCGGGACACTCAGCCCACAAAATACTTTGATGTGGTCTCTGAGCTCTGGCTGGCCACTTCTGCCCCCTTCCAACCCACCGTGAACTATGCTTTGAGGTCCAGATTCAGTACAAAGGGGTTGAACTGTGAGCCAAGATACACACAGGAGGAAGGAAACACCCACATGTCTGGAGCCAGGTCAGTTGGCTCCTGGCAGATCACCTTTCTCTCTGGCCCCGCCTGCCCAGCCCCGGGCCTCCTGCCCTTGTTATTCAGACCTTGGCAACCTGATTCTGAGCACTGGTGTCTCTGGTCTGTCTTTCTCCCTGTATGTGACATTGGCTGAGCCTAGGCTCTGGGTGAGGACCAGCCTGACAACCTGTTGTCTATCCTAGTGATGTGTCTGCTTTGCTTTGACATTTTCTACCTGGGACTGTCCCCGAGTTCATCTAAGCCCTTTATATAGTCTGAGCCTTTTCTAAAACTAAGCACTTTGATGTAGCCCCTAGTGTCAGACTAGCTGTGTTTGAACCCTAGTCCTTGTCACTCACTAGTTGTGTAACTGTGGATACATGATTTTGCCTTCCCATGCTTCCATCCTCTTACCTGTAAAAGGTAGGGATTATAATACCATCTCATCAAAGTGTTGTAAGGATTCAGGGCAATGAGATATGTAAAGGGCTCCTAACAGTGCCTGGAACATGTTAGAAAAGGCCCAATAAATACCATTATCATTATCTTTATAAGTGTCTCCATTAGTTTCCAAATAAAGAACATTTATTCCCTTTTCCCTGAAACCTGAAAGTTTCTTCAAGATGGTTTTCATGGAAAACCACCCCCTGAAATGTCCTGAATTCCCCCAAGATTGATGATGGAGGCCCTGCCCATGTGGGATGGCTCCTACCCTGCCTCTGGGGAATCCATAATCCTTCTGTCATTCCAGCAGCTCAGGGCCAGGATGTTTTCTGTGCAGGAGCCGTCTCCAGGCCTGTACACTGACAAGCTATAGACACATCTGCATTAAAAGTGATTTTATTTTCAGATCTACAAACAGCACCAGTCTTCCCACTTTACAAGGCCAGAGAAGAGTCACAAGGTCAGAGCTCTAGCACAATTCTAGAGAATATCCCCCTGGCTCAAGGTGGTCCAGGGGACACTTGGCTGTCCTTCTCAGGGCTGCTGAATGCCCAGGCCTCACATCCTATGAGCCTATAGGGCCGATGGGGTCTAGAGGTGGCTTGAGTATAGAGCAGGGCTGGTTGTGGGAGCAGGTGGGACTGGGGTTGGGAGAAAGGGGAAGGCAGGATCCAGAACCACCACGAGACCAACCAGATGGAAGTTCATCTCTTGAGAACTTGCCAGTTAAGTCCAAAAGAGTGTGAGCAAAACCCAAGTGCAATTTAGGCAGATGATAATGACCAAGGAGCCCAACCTGATGGAGTGGGCAGAATGGTGTATGGGGACAGGATGGCAGCAGAGATCAGAGAGCAGAGCAGTGAGAGAAGCCAGAAACAAGATCCACCGGCAGGAATTCTACTATAGAGCCCAGAGCTGCCCATCCCTGCCCCTGGTCTCCTGCAGGATGGGGGAAACCTAGAAAACAGACCTGGGTGAGGGAGGGTTCAGTAAGTGGGACAGGATCTGTAGCTCGCTGCTGGGGTTCAGAACTAGGGCTCCAGTCTCTCTTCCTAGGTTCTAGAAGGGCCAGGGAGGGGGGTTAGCACCACAGGGAGCAAGGAGGCATAAACGAACAGCACAGGGCTGTGACTTGAACCTCTCGGTACCCAGTGTGGTTTGCCTCTTTGGCACCCATCCCCCCTTTCTTGGAAATAGCCCTTGATATCCCCCTGGGAAGCCATCTCTTCCCTACTCTCAGTCCCTGCACTTTGTGTAGAGTTCCCACATCCAGCTGCCAGAGTAGACCATATGAGCACACCTGGCCAATCAAAGCACTGTGCCTCCCTGGCCACTGGGATTGGTTCAGAGAAGAGCAGTCACCTTAGGTAGCTGATGTTGCTGCAGCCATTTGCGACCAGGCAAAGCCAAGACTGGAGGATGATAAACAGCAGAATAAAGAGGAGACAGTTTCTAACCACGTTGTTGGAGTCCTTGAATCCAGCTATGCCTGGAGCTAGCCCCTGCCCCTGGGCTTTCAGTTGCATATACCAGTAAATTCCCTATTAGCAGAAATCAGCTTGGTTTGAGTGTTCTATCACTTTCAACCAAAGCATCCTAACCCAAGGCTGAAGCAGCTGAAGAGAGCCTGTTTCCAGACCCCATTTGCTCACTGATAGATAGCAGGTTCCTGGTATAGTATGAGGCCAGGCTCCCACTGACCAGGGCCTGGGTAAGTCTCAGGCTACAGATGCCTGACATTATTGTGGGTACCCTGGCAGGGCTGGGTTGGCAGAGCAATGATCAGAGATATAGAAAACCAGGTTCTTCCTGATACCTTATATCCTGCTTTCATATCTCCATCCATTTGCTCTTGAAAGAGTTTAATAGATTGCTACCATTTTGGACATAATGTTTATACTTTACCTTCAAAAATATCTTTATATCTATATAACTATATCTATCTATGTATCTATGTGTCTATCTATACGCTCTCTTGCCATGGAAGTACCAAGGCAAAGAAAAGTGTAGATGATTCTACTAGGAGGCAAGCCCCTGGGACAATCAGACTGAGAACCCCAAAGCCTTTGAACTTTTTAATGACAGTTAGCAAAAGCACCCATTGCTGATAAATCTCTGATACTGTTCCTGATTTCTTCCTTCTTACAGGCCCATAATGTGAAGACTCAGTTGCCGTATGTATTAGTTAAATTAGGATAACTGCTGAACCAATAGACCCCAAATGCCTAATGACCCAAAATAATCGAGATTGACTTCATGTTCTCATAATGGCACTGGCTTGGTGAACAGCTCACAGGGCAGGCTTCTTCTGTGCAGTCATTCAGGGATCCAGACGGATGGAGGCTCTGCCATCTTCAACATGTGAGGTCCTCTGGGTTCCAGCCAGCTGGACAAGGAAAGAGCATCGTGTGGGAGGATTTTATGGGCCAGGCTTGAAAGAGATGCACAGCTTCTCATTCCACTGACTAGAATACAGTCCTGTGGCTGTAGCCATAGGCAAGGGGGACTGGAAAATGTAGTCTATCTGCGTGTCCAGGAAGGAGAGGAAAACATGTAGCCATCAGTCCCTGCTATTACACTTGATGTTTCTTTTCTGAATTCTGAATGGTACTTTGATCTTGCAATTTCTTTTTTAGTTTCATCTTGTGGATCTTTGCAATGCCCAGTAGATTTGGGGCTTTAAGACCTGCCCTTGAGAAGTTAATTATTTACCCCGTGGACATTCAGCTGGATGCAATACATATTTGTTGAATGGATAAGTGAATTCAATAAGCCTGTTTGGGGCTTCCCTGGTGGCGCAGTGGTTGAGAGTCTGCCTGCCGATGCAGGGGACACGGGTTCATGCCCCGGTCCGGGAAGATCCCACATGCCGCAGAGCGGCTAAGCCTGTGAGCCATGGCCACTGAGCCTGCGCGTCCGGAGCCTGTGCTCCGCAACCAGAGAGGCCACAGCAGTGAGAGGCCCGCGTACCAAAAAAATAAATAAATAAATAAGCCTGTTTGAAGGGAATATACTGTTTATCACTGGGAAAAATGAGATAAAACTTACTATTTAACCCTAGAAATCTAATTTTCTTAGAATTTTTGCATAAATGCTCATCTTCTTTTCCCATCTTTGTTTTACAACTACATCAGTGTCACAGAAAGGAAAAAATTAAAGAAGTAGAAACAGATACGGATGCTTTTTCCCACTTAACTCAACTGTTATCAAGTACTCAGGCAATCCTTTGACTGCTTGAGAAAACTACACTGTCTTCATCTCTCAGTGCCTCCAGTGCGCAAAAGTCCCAAGCTCTCAGCTTGTTCTCAGCTTGTCTCCTATACGGCTGCTGCAGCTCAGATGTCGAAGTTCCTCACCCAGGCTTTTCAATAGCATGGCTTCCTCCTGCAATGTTGAGCCTTACCGCTCATTTTAAAAACATTTGACTACATGTTCTCAAAGGGCTTCTACAGTCAGGGTTTTATTTGATCCCCCCAACAACTCTGTGAAGGTGGTATGAAGTCTTCGTCATCCCTAGCCCCCAGAAAGGTGACTGGGTTCACGCACTACGGTGGCCACAGAGCTAGAACCAGCACCCAGTTCCTCTGCCTTTCCACTAAACCATCACCTGAAGGAGTGCTGTTTTATTAATCTCAAATAAATCCCCTCTCTTCACCCTTTACTCCTGTTTTCTATTGCAAATAAGGAACAGGTAAAAAAGACAAAAGATAAAGATTAAGATCAACCTTCTTCCTCCCAGTCAAGACAGAGTCTGTATCCAAGCCCCAAAGTAGTCCCCCAGCAATAGGTGAGTAATTTATTCACTCAACTTCCTGCCTACCTTATTTATCAATAAGTAATTCACATGAATTTTTCTCATTGTAAACTAACAGGTTTTCTGCTATGACAGGCTTCCCCTTACAGGGAGTAGACCCTTTTCCCTCTAAAAGTTTAGAAAGGTATTTTGAATATAACGGAACAGGGTGTTGTTTTGTTTTTTAAAGTATACAGTGGTTTCCTCACTTCTATAAATACAGTCAAAGTCACTTGTTGGCACTGTATCACTAGGGGCTTAAAGATAGAAACTGGGTTGATTTCCACATAATGATCCAAATAAAAAAGCCTGAGAAATGAGCCCTGAGCTGCTAAGCCCACTGCGGTGTTTATAACCAGTTTATGTTTAGTAACGGCCATGGCAAGTTTCCCTGATTTGTAAGCATAAAAATAAAGCATTTTCCTGTGGATTATTTCTAACCTGCAAATTTTTTCCATAGCCAGATTTGCCTTGACCTCAGGGGTAAACCTTTAGTGAGCAATGCTTCTCGCTAGCTGTTCCCGTGATGCTATCAATCTCAATGTAGGACCAACAATTAATTATAAAAATAAGAAAGACATTATTCATCCAGGCCTCCGTTCCTGCTCTTAAATTCATAAAAATCTCTGCCACCTGGACAGTTGTTAGTGTGTGTGTGGGGGGTGTGTGTGTGTGGGTGTGTGTGTGTGTGGGTGCACACAAGTGCACTTAAAACTACCTGATTAAAATTATGTATAAAACACACAAGTGAAAAACTCTGAAAGGAAAAACATCAAAATAATTAAAGTAGCTGTTTAAGAGTGGTGGGAGATGTGTCTTTTACTTTACTTTCTTTTTCTAAAATAACTGTATTACCATTTTATTACATGAATAAAATTACTACCATTAATTCAATGTAAAAATTTTTAAGTACTTTATTATTCCTTCAGTGTTTATTGAGCGCCTCCTATGTGCCAGGTTCTGTTCTAGGTCCTCAGAATACACGGTGAATGAGATAGACACGGTTCCTTCTTCCATGGGGGCTCTAGTCATAAATAGGGGAGACAGGTCATAAGCTAGTAATTATATAGATTTATTAGTTAATATATTTAACAAATACTTATTGAGTACCTACTGCCTGCCAAAAATGTTTCCAAGCACTGCGGTTCAGCAGTGAACAAAGCAGGCAGACACCTTTGCCTTCAGGAAGCTTACATTCTAATTGATGTAAATATTGATTTATTTCTAGTTAGAATAATTATCATGAAGAAAAAGTACAGGGGACCTGCCTCATCGGAAAGGTCAGAGATGACATCCCTGAGGAAGTGACATCATTTTAAGTGCCTCAAATAAAATAGGGCTTTGTTTTGCCTTCCAGGACCGAGAGAGCTTTCCTGCACAGGGCAGGAGTTTCCCTGGGTGATTAACTTCTGGCGGAGGCTGCCTCAGTTCCATCTGCTGTAGAGGGTAGCCTGGTGTGAGAGATGCTCCTGGCCCTTGGCGGGCAGTGGGCAGGGACTTTGAACCAAGTGTTCATCAGCAGTCATCACCCATTTTTGCTCCGGTGCATTGTCTGGGAAGTCCTGGTACAGAAAAAAGCAAGGCCATCCTTCCCCTGTAGCACAGACAGTAACTAATGGACCTTCCTTTCCCAGATGGGAAAGACAGAGCAGAAAAGACAAACCCAGCCTCAGCCAGAGGGGCCTCTGCTTCGCTGGTCAGGAGAAAGCCACTGTTCAATTTCTGGTCTGCCCCTCAGACTGCAGAGTCGCGGGTCATCTGCCTTAACTGCTTTAATGCACATCCCGCCTGGGTCTATGTAGAAATGGAGGAACGCACTTAAAGGGAACACCCAACCTTTGTCCTCAGCCCCGAAACCACAGGTAAGTATTTAGGTCTGTGTTGTATCGATCATGCATCCCACCGGCACCAGGAAAAACGCTGTGAAGCAAGTCAACTTTCCAGTGACAAGGAAGTCATTCTCTTAATCCGCTCTCACTGGACAATCAGGTTGACAAAAACCATTAAGTTTTCTAAGATTAGAAATTCACTGTCAGAGGGAGACATGTATAGAGTTTTCCACTCCATTACACCCAGGACAATAACCAGAGGCCAAGTGACAGGAAAAGGCTGGGACTTTTTAAACTTTCCTGTGTTCTTGGGTGGAGGGAAATAAATTAACAAGTGCCTCTCTTTTGGAGGACATGGGATATATATTATCTCATTAATCAATACAACAACCTCTGAGGTGGTCTGTGTTTATTGCACTTGACAGAAGAATAAGCTGGGGCACAGCAGGATTGGGGCACCATCTAAGATCACCCGGCTTGTTCACACGAGATGGGGTTGAGAATCAGAGGCACCGGGCCCGAGAGGTCTAAAGGCTAACGACCTACTTTCTTCTGAGCAGAACTACATTTTAACCATCTTTAAACCCGTTTCCCTGTGAAAGATGCCGTGGTTCTCTAGCAGGTGGAAGCAGGTTGGTGCAGAGGTGAAGACCACAGACTGTGGCAGATCTGAGTCCGTGCATCAGCTCTGCCTCTCATTTTGTGACTTGGGGGAAGTTCCTCTACCTCTAAGCCCCCTTCTCCTCTTCTCATTCATGAGGAGACAATAATCTAAGAACACTCATTCCACAAGGGCTCTGGGAATTAAATGAGATCACACATGTAAGGCATTTAGCATCTTGCTGGACACAGGCCGGACACACGGCAGGTACTGAAAACAGGAGTCAGTTGCTAACAGGAAGTGGCTCTTTAACTCATATTTTTACTATAAATTTATATAACCATATTACCAAAGGTTTAGAAAATAGAAAAAAACACCCATATTCATAACTGCTATTATCGTTACTGTAATATTCCTTCCAGGATTTTTCTAACGCATCTATTTTTTTCTCACAGAGATAATTATTTTGTCTTTGTAATTTCAGTGTCCATAAATAAACTTTTATTGGCACACAATTGTGCTAATTTCTTTATGTACTGTCCATGTACTTTATGTACTGCATTAGCGCTTAGCAGAGTTGAGTAGTTGTGAGAGACCATTTGGCCCTGAAAGCCTAAAATAGTTACTGTTTGGTTTTTGACAGAAAATGTTTGCTGATACTTGACCCAGAATGCATGCTTTTGAGTGGAATTTCTGTGTTTTAGGGTTTGCAATTGTAACAACTTTACCAGATAATGTCAGTTTCTAAGGTGGTTGTACCACTTTTACATTCCCATCAGCAGCAGTTGAAAGTTCCTATTGCTCCACCTTCTCACCAACACTTGACTTTGTCCAAATTAAATGTTAACCCGTCTACTGGGTGTGCAGTGGTATTCCTTTGTGGCATTTTGTTTTGTTTAATTTATTTATTTTATTTTATTTTTGGCTGCGTTGGGTCTTTGTAGCTGCCCGCCGGTTTTTCTCTAGTTACGGCGAGCGGGGGCTACTCTTCGTTGCAGTACGTGGGCTTCTCATTGCGGTGGCTTCTCTTGTTGCAGATCATGGGCTCTAGGTGCGCGGGCTCAGTAGTTGTGGCTCGCGGGCTCTAGAGCGCAGGCTCAGTAGTTGTGGTGCACTGGCTTACTTGCTCTGCGGCATGGGGGATCTTCCTGGACCAGGGCTCGAACCCGTGTCCCCTGAATTGGCAGGTGGATTCTTAACCACTGCGCCACCAGGGAAGCCCTTCTTTGTGGTTTTAATTTGCATTTTCCTGATTATCCATAGATGTTAAATACATTTTCAAATATTTATTGGCTATTTGGATTTCTACTTTAGGAAATGCCTGTTCAAATCTTTTGCCCCTTTTTCTATTGCGTTATCTGTCCTTTACCTATTCGGAATACAGCTCCTTTGTCACTGATATGTGTGGAAATATCTTCTCTTCACTGGGACTTGTCTTTTCACTGTATCATGGTGTCTTTTAAACGAACAGAAGTTCATTGTGTTCTGTTTTTTTTTTCACTTAGCATTACACTAATTCATTAATTCATCATATCAATTCATTTATTCATGTTGCTACTGTCTTTATTTGAATAATTGTACAATATTCCATGATTTACTTATCCATTCCTCCTTTACCTGACATTTAAGTTGTTTTCAACTTCCTCCTATTATCACCTAACAATTTGTTGGAAATGAAATTGTATGGGCACTACCCTAGACTTAACTGAATGAGAATCTTTAGGGAGAAGGACCAGGAATCTGCATTTTAACAGGCTTTTGACTATTTTCATGCACACTGAAGTTTGAGAATCACAGCTGTGGAGAAACTCACACATATGTGCACAAGGATATATGTACAAGAGTGTTCACAGCAGCATTGTCTGTAATAGCCCCAAACTAAAAGCCACCCAAATGTCCAGGATCAGTAAAAAGTTCCAAAGCAATAAAATAGGTAAGTGGAATGAAGATGATTCAGGAATGAAAATGAACAAACCAGAGTCTTATGCCACATGGATTAGCATTAAAACGATAATGTTGAGCGCACGCACACACACACACGCACACACACACACACATACACACACACAACAAATCCAGACACAAAAGAATATGAACTCTATGATTCTGTACAACAACAGAAGTTTCAAAAATAGGCAAACTGGGACTTCCCTGGTGGTGCAGTGGTTAAGAATCCGCCTGCCAATGCAGGGGACACGGTCGAGCCCTGGTCTGGGAAGATCCCACATGCCGCAGAGCAACTAAGCCCGTGCGCCACAACTACTGAGCCTGTGCTCTAGAGCCCGCGAGCCACAACTACTGAGCCCACATGCCACAACTACTGAAGCCTGTGCAACTAGAGCCCGTGCTCTGCAACGAAAGAAGCCACCACAATGAGAAACCTGCGCACCACAATGAAGAGTAGCCCCCGCTCGCCACAACTAGAGAAAGCCTGCACACAGCAACAAAGACCCAACGCAGCCAAAAATAAATAAATAAAATAAATAAAGTTTTAAAAATAGGCAAACTGAATTATACCATTTTGGGGTGAATACTTAAGTGACAAAACAGTAAAGTGAGGCAAGGAAGGTATACTCATTAAAGTCAAGGTTATTATCTTTGAGGGGAAAGAGAGCGCTGTTTTTAGGAAATAGCACATGGGAGTCTTGGGGGGCTGGCAATGTCCTATTTCTTGACTGGGGTGGTGGTTACAGATGTATTCACTTTATGATAATTTGTTAAAGTGTACATTTATGTTTTATTCACTTTTCTGTGTGTGCTATATTTCACAGTAAAAAATTTTAAAGAAAAGTAGCTTCCAGGAATGGTGACTCTCTGAGCTAGGCCTGTGTGTGCCACCCGCCAGATCCACTTCACACCTTGCCTTCCCACTTGGCCAAGTCCCCGTAGCCCACCCAACTGCAAGTTGCAAATTTATAGGCCAACCGAGCCCAGATGGTTTCCTGTGATAGCTGCTAGGGGCATAATAATGAATACACGTCTCCCCACATGTTCCTGAATGCGTTTTGGCAGGATTTTTACTGCAGGCAGTAAAACCTTGTTACAAAGTCCCTCACCGTCTCAGGGGCTTGGCCGCCTTGTGGCTGAGCCATACCGCCTCTTGTTACAGGCAGCCCGTCATCCTTGTCCCACATAGCATCCTTGAGAGCTGGCATTCTCTCCGTTGTCCTCAGAGGCCGTTTGATTGATTGTTACTAATAATCATTGCATTTCAGGACAGAACCCTATTCCTGTCCTCACAGCTGGAACTTCCTCTTTGCACTAATTGGAGAAACATCCTCTGGGAAATGGGGCATCTTTATTGAGTCAATCTTTGGCGATGGCTATGTCAACTGGCAAGGTGAAGTTTGCAGCAGGGGGTTGAAAACTCTAAAACCCTCCCGGTGCACTGGCCCCAGGCCTGAGTCCAAGAAGCCATGGCGACCTGATCGATATCCAGATCCCCATTTGGAAACATTAAGGGTCACATTCGGGAAAGGCTAGCCTGAGAGGCTGGGGTCAATCCAGCAGTCCAAGAGCCATCCCGGTTAATGGTCCCCCAATTTCCTTCCCCTTCTTTCTCATTAACAGTAGCCCTGAATATTAGCTGCATAATTAAGACCACATTTCCCAGACTCCCTTGTAGTTAGACATGCTCATGTGATCAAATTCTGACTAATGAGAATGCAAGCAGAAGCCGTATATGGAACTTCCAGGAAGGGTCCTTCAAGAAAGAGTACACGTCCTTCTCTTCCCTTCCTTTCCTTGCTTTTGGCTGGAATGTGGTTGGCCGTGGTTCAAGCCATCTTGAACAATGAGGTGACTTTGGAAATGGAGTCCATGCCAGTGGATAGCAAAGCTCTGGACCAGCCCTGGACTCACTTCCTGCACTTTTGCAAAAGAGAAGTAAACTTCTATCTTGTTTAAGTCACTGCTTTGGGGGATTTTCTGTCACTTGTAGTTGAACCCAATCTTAACTGATACAATAACATTTTTATAATGGAAAAGAAGTGACAGCAACCTCAGTGGCCCATAAAAAGGGAATGGTTAGATTTGTTCACCCATTTGCTGACTCATTCATCACTTTTTTTTTTTTTTTTGGTGGTACGCGGGCCTACTCACTGTTGTGGTCTCTCCCATTGCGGAGCACAGGCTCCGGACGCACAGGCTCGGTGACCATGGCTCATGGGCCCAGCTGCTCCGTGGCATGTGGGATCTTCCCGGACCGGGGCACGAACCTGTGTCTGCTGCATCGGCAGGTGGACTCTCAACCACTGTGCCACCAGGGAAGCCCATTCATCACATTTTTAATGAGTACCTACCCCATGCCTGGCTCTCATCTAGGCCTTAGGGATGTAGTGGTTAAAAAAAAAAAAAAAAGATATTGTCTCTGACCCCAAGAACTTTGTTAGAAGATGTAGCAGAGGCACAAATAAGTGGACAGCTAAAATGTAGCTTAATTAGTAGAACCATAAGGCTGAGTAGTTTAAAAAGATACTTTAACAAGATGGGGAAAATGTTGATGACATATTGCTAAAAACAGTAGGTTATTAAAGATCATGCATAGTGAGTCCAGTTTGTAAAACAGCATATATATTCGCATGGAGAAAAAACAAAACTGATGTATACTTTGTCTGAACACCTTGACTAGCACTGGCATTTAGCAGGTGAACAATAAATGGTTAATGAATGAAAGAATCTATTTCAGGGTGGAGGGACTATTTCTTTCCTCTGTACTTTTATATACTTTCCAAATGTTCCCCCCAGAATATGTATTACTTTTGGAATAAAGAAAAAAAATATCACCGTTAGGAAACAATGTGAATTATAAAGTTGAGGATCAAGACAAAATGTGTGCGGTAGCGGTTTTAGTTAGAAGGCAAACTAAGTGGTGCTAAACTGGCTCAGAAAGAAACTCAAGTCTGAGGTCTGAGTTTGGCCTCTCCCTGGGGGGAGGACCCTCGAAGGGGCTGGTTCTCTGGCCCAGGCACTGTCTGGAAGCAGGCAGGGAATTTACCCAGGGCTTTGTTCTACATTGTTAGTGGGGCGGGGCTCACTGCAGCCAAGTTATGAAGCACCAGCCCTATCACTTCTCTTCCCATGGCTCCTCTGCTGGGCCTCCTGCCCCACCATTAAAGCAGCTGTTGTTGTTTTGTAGAGGCTAATTAACTCCACGCTGCATGAAGCCAGACGCTAATTGGCCCCTCACTTAATCAACTTTAATGTCTCTCTTCTGGTGGACCCGGCTGCTGCTTTCTGTTCTCCCGATCCCCAACAAACCCAGATCCAAGGAACTGGCAATAACAGCCTCCAGTGGGCACACGCAGCCCTTACCTGTCACCTACCACGGGGGTGCAGAGGCTCATTTTGACCCTCAGTTAGCTCAGTGGACAGACTCTTAAGTTCATGATTGCTGGAGCATCTTCGGACCTGGGCTTATTACTTGTCTTCCAAACATTGCACCATGATATGAGTCATCAGATGGTTGGTTTCTAGGAGAATTGGCCTCATCTCCACTTGTGGCTGACACGTATTTAAGGCTCTACAACCTAACTAACTTATACAACTACTGCAAACTGCTTTTTACCAAGTGTTTTTTTCTGTGGCAGATGCTGTGTCAGGTCCTTTCCAATGCAACGTGACCACCATGTGGTTCAGAGAAAATAAGCATTACATATTTTTTAACTGAAGGAAAAAGAAATACCATTCTTATTCCCATTTGCCAGACGAGGAAACTGAGGCAGTAATAATATTTACATCTGTGATTGAAATGACATACCCACTCATTACAATCATAGTCCTATAGAATTAGGACTAAGAATTAATTATAGTCCCCATTTTTGGAGAGAACTGGAGGCTTTCAGAAAGAAAAATGCCTTCCCTAAGGTCACATAGTGAGATAAACAGAATAATGCCTCTGCAAAGATGTTCACATCCTAATTCCTAGAACCTGTGAATATGTTACCTTACATGGCAAAAGGACTTTGTTGATATGCTTAAGTTAGGATATGAAGATGAGAAGATTATCCTGGATTATCCAGGTGGGCCTAATATAATCAAACTGTCCTTACAAGAGGGACAAAGAAGACTCAAGTCAGAGTGAGATGTAAGAATGGCAGCAGAGGTCAGATAGGAGAGAAGATGGAGGAGGGGGCCAAAAGCCAAGGGATATAAGCAGCCTCCAGAAGCTGGAAAAGTAGGGAAATGGATTTACCCCTGAAGCCTCTGGAAGGAACACAGCCCTGCCAACACCTTGATTTTAGACCTCTGATCTCCAGAACTGTGAGAGAATAAATTTGTGTTGTCTTTAAGCCACTAAATTTGTGGTAATTTGTTACAGCAGCAACATGAAACTAATACTGACTTTGTTACAGCAGCAATAGGAAACCAATACACACTATCAGTGGAAGAGTTAAAGGGCTTGGATTTAGGCGTCATAACACAAAGTCTCTTTTTGGGACTTCCCTGGAGGTGCAGTGGTTAAGAATCCACCTGCCAATGCAGGGGACACGGGTTCAAGCCCTGGTCCGGGAAGATCCCACATGCCACGGAGCAAGTAAGCCTGTGCGCCACAACTACTGAGACCGTGTGTCACAACTATTGAAGCCCTCTCACCTAGAGCCCCTGCTCTGCAACAAGAGAAACCACCGCAATTAGGAGGCCACACACCACAACGAGGAGTAGCCCCTGCTTGCTGCAACTAGAGAAAGCCCACATGCAGCAACGAAGACCCAACACAGCCAAAAATAAATTAAACAAACAAACATGAAGTCTCTTTTTGACTGAATTGACAAGATTTCCCCACACTCAATCAGTATATGGTGATTTTGAAATCTAGCCTCCCATGAGACGGGCCTAACTGTGCATGTGGGACTGCTGGCTGGCTTCTCCTTGGGACCCATCATGCCCTCCGCCTCCTCCCAGTGCATTTCACACTTTTTGCCCTTCTTTTACTTCCTCGAGTATTTAAAACCCAACTCTACAATATAACTCATCTGGAGGAAACCAGGGATCTGTCTCGATCTGGAATCAGCTTTGACCAGGGCAGAATGAGTCACAGAGCTTGTGGGAGTTTGGTGTTGGGGAAACAGTAAGGCAGGGTGGTTAATTCTTGCATTTGAATTCTATTGACCCCACTTAATTCCAGTGTGTCTCCATTTCATCCTTTAATAAACAGGTTGTTTTGAGGATGAAATGTAACCCGTGCCATACTTAGCACAAAACCTGGCAATGATAAATACACAACAGATGTTGGCAATAAAAACACCAACACAAACTGAGCTCAGGGTTGGCAGAACCCTGAGGCCGACTCCTCAGAGGCCTAAGGGTCTAGAGCAGGGGTCCTCAAGCCTTAGCCTGCATCACATTCACCTGGAAGGGACTGGGTCCCACATCCATAGTTTCTGATTTCAGTAGGTTTGAGGTGGGACTTGAGAATTTGCAGGCCTAACACATTCTCAGGCAATGGGGATGTTGCCCCACCAGCGACCACACTTTCAGAAACACTGATTTTAAGCACAGAGGCAAGGATCATACCTTCCACACTATTTGTCCCTAGTGCCCAGCACAATGCCTGGCATATAACAGGCACGAATGCAACAAATATTTGTGGAATGAATACACTTCTCCCACTGTCTCCCTGAGGCTTTAAAGGAAGCTACCCTTCTCCATAAAAGAATTCCATTCTCTATCTTTTTTATTGCCATCATATTTACTACAACTTGGTGCTGACAATCTCCTCTTTATAGACTCCCTGTTTTCCCCTTGAATACCCTCCATTTCCCCAGCGAGTGTCTCTCCCCTGGATCTCAACCTTTTCCATTAACTCCATATACTGCACAGCCTGTTCCAGGACATCAAACTTTAATTTAAACAGAAAATAATCAATAAGCTTAGCAAATTGCCCATGGCAACCTCTGCTGAGTGAATCAAGGGGTTTTATAGGTAATTTAAAGGGTGTCCTCACTCATCCCTCAAGGTAAAGCGTAGCACATTGACAGGAGCCCTTTTTCTACCCTGACCAGAGAAGCTCTGGAAGGAAATGGAAGAGAAAAGATCTAGGTTCTGGGGGTAGGGGAGGTTGAACCAAGAAGGAAGGGTCTGTTCTTCAGGATTAAAAACTTCTAAGTAATGGGCTTCCCTGGTGGCGCAGTGGTTGAGAGTCCGCCTGCCAATTCAGGGGACACGGGTTCGTGTCCTGGTCTGGGAAGATCCCACATGGGGTCTGTGTGCCATGGCCACTGAGCCTGCGTGTCCGGAGCCTGTGTTCCGCAACGGGAGAGGCCTGCATACCGCAAAAAAAAAAAAAAAAAAAAAAAAAACTTCTAAGTAGAAGCACTAACTTTTGTTTGATATTGAACACTGTGCGAGTAAGGGGTTTGGGGTTTGGGTTTTTGGGTTACAGGCATCAGAAACAGACTCCGGATAACTTCAGAAAATAAAACTATTGAAGAAAAAGGCGAAATAGCTGGGTCTCAGAAATATTTGCAACCAGAGTGGCTCTCTTGAAGGTGCTGTTTGCGGCGCACCTGTGCTGTTTTCCGTCACTGTGTCTTGATTCGGGATTCATATTCCAAGTGAGCATCTGAGCAGCCTCACTGGGTCACGTGGTCCTCCCTTGGCCTGGGAGGATAGGGCAACCTGATGGACAGTTCCACCAAGAAAGTAAGTAGGGAGGGAGAGCTAGTTCCCCAAAGGAAAACCAAGATAGAGTAACTGAACCAGGGAATGGCAAAACTGGGTTGGCAAAAACATGTTTCTACTATAAAACACTTCTGGTGGTTTTGACTTATCACTTTCTCCAAATGAGCGACCAACCTACCAGTACTTATGAGTATGTATGAGATCCTGGGGCCTTCGCGGGACTTTGAAGGGCCATCCAGCACATTGCTTGGTTATCTACCCAAGCCAGAGGGCTGTCTATCATTTTCTGAGAATCTCTCCAGACTCCTTAGAGAAGACCATCTGACTTCTAAATACTTGCAAACAAGACATTCTTCTCTCTAATCCAGGGTGATAGTAAATAATTGGCAACTGGTATGCCCCGGGCATAGACTAATCAAAACTATCACAACTAGAAAGAGTCCATAAGGCCACACTGGTCCGTGCCAGCTGACCATCAGTCTGATGTCTCCTAAATGGGGCATTGAAAGCCTGTTCCTTTTGATCTACACAACTGAGGCCTAGAACACCTCCTCATTCCTTGGGAGAAGTACTGGGTTCTTCTTTCCTGAGTTTCACAGACCCAGGGCTTTGTCAGGGACTCCAGAATTTAGTGTGTACAATGGATGCAGCCTTCTTAACAGAGCTAAAAGCACATGGCATGCAATCTGCTGCTTTCTCCCTCCTATTGAACCCGGACCAGGCTGCCTGAGTTCAAAACCCAGCTCTGCTACTTACCAGCTCTGTGACCTTGTGATTTACCCTCTCTGAACCTACTTTTTCATTTATAAAAAGGAGCTAATAATAGACCCTGTGTTGGGACTTCCCTGGTGGCACAGTGGTTAAGGATCCGCCTGCCAATGCAGGGGACGCGGGTTCAAGCCCTGGTCCGGGAAGATCCCATACGCCGTGGAGCAACTAAGCTCATGCACTGCAGCTACTGAGCCTGCGCTCTAGAGCCCGCGAGCCACAACTACTGAGCCTGCGTGCCACAACTACTGAAGCTCGCGCGCCTAGAGCCCGTGCTCCGCAACAAGAGAAGCCACCACAATAAGCCTGCACACCTCAACCAAGAGTAACCCCCACTCGCTGCAACTAGAGGAAGCCCGTGCGCAACAACGAAGACCCAACGCAGCCAAAAAAGAAAAAAAAAAAATAGACCCTGTGTCCCTGTGTTGTAAAGATTGTTGTAAGAATCACATGAATTAAAGCTTATAAGGTGCTTAGCATTATGCCTGGTTCATACTTGGCACTCAAATGCCGGCTGTTGTTGTTATATTATCAACACTTATCTTCTGAAAACATCAAGGGCAGAGAATCCTTGGAAACAAATGTGTTCAACTCCTTCCTTGGACAGAGGGGACTCTGAGGCCTTGGGAGGGGAGTCATTCACCCAATGCCACAAAGCCAGTTGGTGGAGCACCTTGACTGTGACCCAGCCTGTGGCAGTTAAATGGGTGATAGTGGTCGTGTTGACCCCATGTTTAGATCAAGAATGTGGGTACCTACAGGGGTAGCGTTGGGGGCCTGGGGCACCTTATAATCGAACCTGCCTTACCCTTGGCTTGAACTGAGCCCCACTGTGCCAGCACCTCCCGCCATCCCCTGGGGCACTTAGCGGGAAGGCAAAGTGAGGGGTGAAAGACGCCAGAGATGAAAAGTTTGAGAACCTGGCTTTTGTCTCTAACTTGGCTTTATGCCAGCCCCATCCTGATGGGAGTAACTGGCATTTCTGACCGCTTTTATTCATCTCCAAGTATTTTTACATCCTTTCATTTCAGTTAACCTCTACTCCACCCTGTGAGCTAATTATTATTATTATTAATCCAATTGAGAAATGAGACAAAGGTTAAATGATTTATACTTTATGCTTAAAACTGTATTATGGAAAATTTCAAACATGCATAAAAGAAAAAAAATAGGATCACAAACCTCCATTTATCTCTTCACAGCTTCAACAGTTATCAACATATGGCCATTCTTATTTTATCTACATTCCCCCACCAACCTTTCAATCTCCTCCACTATAAAGCAAATTCCAGACATCATATCATTTCATCCATAAATATATCACTAAATGATAGGGACTCTTTTAAAAGACAAGCACAGTACCAGAATTCTTTTATATCATCAAGTAGCTTTTCCTCTTTGATGGTTCTTACATACTATCTTAATTGTTTTCTTAGAACAACAGTAATGTTTTTTCACTCAGTGTAGTATCATAAAATTTTACCATGCCATTAAATATTCTTCAAGAATGTAACATGTAAGCACAAATGGTATTAATGAATCAGTTGATTTATTGAGCCCATCATGTTTTTAGATATTTATATTATTCCCAAATTTTTACTATTAAAAAGTGCTTCCAATAAACAACTGTGGTAGACTCCATTCTCCCCTTATTCTTTAGAATAGAATCTCAATTTTATTTTGGTGTGACAAAAAAGGTAAACTAAAAAATGTCACTTCCCAGCTTCCCTGGCAATTAACTTAGGTCAAGAGAACATGCGTTAGTGAGATAAATAGAAATGGTAAGTGGGACCTCGGGAAGGCTGCTTGGAGGAAATTGACTCAGCTGAGAAGTGCTGTATTTTTTCCCTCCTCCTTTTCCTCCTCTACTGCTTGGAACTCAGGTAGAGTGGCTGGTGGTCCAGCGCCATCTCAAACTTACAGTATTAACATGGAAGTCACACTCAAAGGTGGTAGGGCAGGATAGGAGGAGCCTGGATCTCTGATGACTCCAGAGTCAGAGGTCTGCTTACCCCCAGACCTCCTTTATGTGACAAAGCAATAAATGTCTGTTTTATTTAAGCCACTGTTATTCTGGGATTTGGCTTTGTATGCAGATGAACCTACTTCTAATGAAATCTTTGCACGCAGGTGTTATTATGTATAGCAGTTCGAATTCTTACCTTGTATTATACATGTTTGTGTTTCTATCTCACCGGTCCTACGAATCTGTAAGCTCCATGAGGGCAAGGATTTTTTTCTCTTTTGCCTCTTTAATACCATAACATACCTCTCCCAGTGCCTAGCACAAAACAGAGTTTCTAAAACTTTTTTTTTTAAGTAAACGAACATATGAATGTGGAAATGTGTGTGACCTTGAACAACTGATTTTAGTTAATCCAGACTTAGTTTCCTTAATTTTAAAGGAGGTGTCAGTGCCTACTACAGGAGTTTTTGAGAAAACCCAATGATCTGTTATTGAAAGGTCTACAAAACTATATATAATGTAAGAGTTTATCATTAAGGAGGACAAGAGAGGAGGATGGAGGAAGCCTTGAGGTCAGAACATACAGGCCTTCACATGGAACAGCAGGAACGTGGCTGGAGCAGAGCTATGGAGGGCAAGAGGTGCAGGTATGAGGTTGGAGAGGGATCTCACAGGCCATGGTGAAGATTTTTACTCTAAGTGTGACATATGCCTCATGACGGTGTGAACCTCATAGAGTTATTAAGAGAGGGTCACACAACAGTGCTTACCACAGTGCCTGCCACGTGGTAAGCATTTACTATGTGGTGATTATCATTATTATTGTTATTAGTGACAGGTGGTATAGATGAAAGAGAATGGGCCCAGGAGTCAGAAAAATAGGGCTCCGCTATTTGTTTTGGAAGTTACCAGTCTCAAGACACTAGCCAAGTATCTTTTGCTTCTTGTAATCTCAATTTCAGCACATGTAAAATGGAGTTGTGGAAAATGTAGAACTGGGTAAGTGACTGCTAAACTTATCCAAGCATCAGAACCCTTTGCTCAGATGAAACATTCAATGCAAAGTCAAACGTGTCAAATAGACACAAGTGGGGTGATTGTGGTAGAAGAAGGCATGAGGGGTCTTGAATACTCTTGCTACCTGCCTGGCCTTCTCTTCCTCACCATGGTGGCCCTTCAGGGGTCTCCTCAAGGCACTGCTTAAAAAACCACTAGACAAGTGCTGAACGTCATTAGGGAAATGCAAATTGAAACCACAATGAGGTGGAACACAGAGGAGCTGTAGGGCAGTAGAACTATTTTGTATGATACTACAGTGGTAGATACACCTCATTGTATATTTGTGAAATTCCATAGAATGTACAACATGAAGAGTGAACCCTAATGCAAACTCTGGACTTTGGTGATAATGATGTGTCAATGCAGCTTCACTAATTGTCACAAATGTGCCCCTGTGGTGTGGGCTGTCCACAGTGGAGAAGGTTGTGTATGTGTGGGGACAGGGGGTAAATGGGAACTCTGGATTTTCTGCTCAATTTTGCTGTTTCCTTTGAAGTGATGGAAATGTTTTATAACTAGATAGAAGTGGTGGTTATGCTACGTAGTGAATATACTAAATGCACTGAATCATACACTTTGTTTTCTTTTTTAAAATTTTATTGAAGTATAGTTGATTAACAGTGTTGTGTTAATTTCTGTGCAGTAAAGTGACTCAGTTATACATATATATTTTTTCTTTTTCATATTCTTTTCCATTATGGTTTGCCACACAGAATACAGTTCTCTGTGCTATACTATAGGACCTTGTTGTTTATCTGAATCATACGCTTTCAATGATTAGTTTTATATTACACAAATTTTACCTCAATTTAAAAATAAAATACTGGACTAGAAGCTCTCTAAATTCTTTCCACTTCCAGTGCTCTGCCATCCTGTCCCATTGCCACTCACCATCTGCAGGAGGATTGTAATTTTGAAGTGCACGCTGATACCCAGGAAGTATTATACCACAGTCTATTTTGACCATTAGCCCTTATTATCATTATCCTCAAACCCTGAGTAGGACCCTGAAGGAAAAGGGACTCAGGAAAGGTAAGTTTTGAAAGGATAAAGGAAGTATGAAAAGTGCCAGAGCATGAAACACAGACAAGGTATGAATGTAGCACAAATAGGGGTGGCAGTGATGGGTACCATAATGGAAGGCCCCTGAAATTTACCAGACTCCATCACTGGGAGCAACGGAGACAATTATACAGTTGGAGGGCCAAGTAGTGAGCTATTCCTAGTCAAGGCAAAAAAAGGTTGGGCTCTTTATTGCCTACAAAGGTTAAAATAAAAGACCCTCCAGGGCTTCAAGGAGTCTGTGAGAGAACTCTGGACCAGTGCTGTCCAATATAGTCATCACTAGCCACATGCAGCTATTGAGCACTTGCAACATGGCTGGTCTGGATTGAGATGTGCTAAAGTATAAAACACACAGCAAGCTTTGAAGACTTAGTATGAAAAAAAAGGATGTAAAATATCTCATTAATCATTTTCATATTGATTATTGTGTTGAAATCGTAATATTTTAGATATATTGGATTAAATAACTATATTACTAAAATTAAACTCACCTATTTCTTTTTATAGGTTTTTTTGTGTGTGTGTGGCTACTAGAAAATTTTAAATTACATACATGGCTCTCATTGTATTTCCCTTGGACAGCACTGCTCTGTGGTCCATTGTGTTACTCCCCCAGCGCAGAAGTGGCGCTGCCCAGGGTCTCTGTCCAGGGCAGACACAACTCAGGCTAAGGCACCTTCTGGAAATACAAGCTTCCTAAATAGTTGCCTGGAAATGTAGGTGTGTCTTATTCCAAGACAGTACGACAAACAGAATCCATTAAGCAAAGCAAATTTTGCTTGCAGCCTGGATACAAATGCAGGTGCATCCAAAGCTTAAAGTCTTTTAAAGTGAACCCATCTTCTCAAAAATACTGGACGGCCATAAGCATAGTGTCAGTGGAGGTGGGAGGCCACACCCTGCCCTTCCCCAGCATCCCAGCATGTCTCCCAGAGTCCCAGGGGTCAATGGAATAGAATTTCCAACATCACTTGAAATCGGCCAAGAAAATCGTGAAATGTTTCTTCTGTGGCAGAGTAAAAATGACATATTTCCTATCAAGGTAGAAAATAAGAACAAATAGTTAGTCCCTCGCACCACCGTTTTAGTCACAGTCTGCCTGTGCTTTTGGCTGTGTTACAAAATGAAATAAATCCCTTTATAATCCTTCACACTGGCTCCAAAAAAGTATTTCCACAAGCACCAGAGCAGACACTCCGGGCATTATTTCTTCCTATAAAAATGCTCATCTCCACTCAAAACCTTTTTCTTTTCTAATCACATCCTTTTACAAAATGGTAAACTGAAAGGATTTTGGTGCAGGTTTTGTCAGATGGGGCTGAGGAGGAGGGAAATGTGGGCAGTGGTGCAAACAGAAATCTCCCTCACAAGCTCAGGATCCTTCCCAAACTCTCCATAATCCTCCCCAGATCACTCACCTTTGCTAGTTTCCTCTTGCACCCAACACAGCAAATTTCCCATTTTCTGCCTGGAAACATTCTCTTGCATTGTTGTTACTTAACACTTCATAATTTGTAGAGTCTTTGAGCAGCATGACACTGCTTGACACCCACCCCTATACCTAGTTCAGCAGGACTTCACAAAGCACTCAGTAAACAGTTGTTGAATGAAGTTGAATCTGATATTTGCCAGCTCTGATAAAATAGAAGAAATCAATGTCAGCTTTTCCAGCTAGAGAGGGAAACAGGACAGCTATATAAAATGATCTGAAGGAAAAATTGCATCCAACACTTTACTTTCAGGTCTCTGAAGGAGGCTGTTATAACAACGGACTATAAATACAGGATGAATGCTATATCTGTAAAGAAGCAATTCCAACAGTGGTCTGGAAGAGCCAAGAAAATCCAGCTTCTTCTCCCCGAGTATATACACAGGTGCGCTCTGTGGAATGAAATCCACTTAACTTGATTTTATGGACAGTGATTCATGCAAACTCCGTTCCAAACTGCTCGGCACATCTCAGTTAAATAAATTACAGCAAGAGTAAGCCAGCCGGCAGTAAAGGCAAAAGACAGAAAATAAACTTGAGGTTGAGGATTGAAACTTTAGGAGTGCCTGGTGTGCCAGAATCATCTTTCTTTTGGGAGTTCTGAAGGGGTCTTAGCAGTCTTCAAGGTCAAGGCGTTGATATGACTGATGGGGAAACTGAGGCCCAGGGAGGACTGAGTACCTGTCCAAAGTCACTTAGAGAGTAACTGGCAGAATCAGGGCTCCTGGGTCCCAGGTCAGAGCGGCTTCCATCTTATCAGGCTTCTGAATGTCGTGTTCACTGCCACAAGGCCAGGCATATCCAAGAGAATCAATAAATATTTGTGGAATTAATGGTTGACCGAATCTGCTGGGCTAGCGATAGCCTGAGTCAGTCTGAGGGATCGAGAGGGGGAGAAAGATCTAAAAAGCTGACCCTCAAGAATATATACCTGTGTGTTTAGGGATAGAAGAGACTGCTCCAAGCGTCTCCTCCACCCAGATCCTCAGTGTTCCAGCTCCCACCTTGGGAGACACAACCGTCTCCATACTTTGGCTTCCTCTTTGTTGTGTGTGATAAATCTGCCACAGTGCTCCACTCTCCTTCCACTGGCCCTCCCTGAGGGCCTTCAGGTATAAGCCCTCAATGCCCAGGTACGGAGACACATCAGAGGGGATGTTTGCCTCATTAACCCCTTAGCACCTGCAGGCACTGAGCATACAATAGGACAATAGTGACATCCTTGGGGGTGTTCTGTGAGATAATATTGCCTCCTTATAATAAATTAACTATCGCCAGCTTGGATAATCTTTGTTCCTTGCAACCAAAAGATTCTTACATTAAATAAAGGATCTTCGCAATTGGCACAATGGATAAATAAATTTAAGGTATCATAGTTTTAAAACATGGTTGCAAATTCTTTGTACAGGATGATTGTCTCATCGAGAAATGAGGTTTATGGCCCCTTCCCTTGAATCTGGGCAGGCTTGTGGCTGTCTTAACCAATAGAGTATGAGAGATGTGAAGGGATGTACACGCTTCAAGAATAAGTCATAAAGGCCATGGAGATTGATTTCACTTCTCTCTTGGAGCACTGCGCCACCCTATCAAACGTCTGACTACCATGAAGCCATCATACTGTGGACAGGTTACATGTTGGTGTCAACAGTTCCAGCTGAACCAAAGCCAGCCCAGGCAACGGGCATATGTGAACCAAGAAGCTTCCAGATGACTCCAGCCCCGGCAATTCAAGTCTTCCTAGTTGAAGGCCAGACATCCAGGAGCAATGACAAGCCATCCCACCACACCTTCTGTAAATTCATGATCTGCAGAACACATGAAAAGGAAAAACAAAATGGTAGCTGTTTTATGTCATTAAGTTTGGGATAGTTTGTTACGTGACAGTATGTAACTGAAAGAGAAGTTATCTAAGAAAAAGGCCAAGAGTATGGAGCGTTGTTTAGCTGGTGTATACAGAGGGGGGACCGTGGAATGGCAGTATCAGTCTGAAGATACCAGACGCTGGGAGCCTTAGGGCAGGGACAGGTGTTGGCAAAGGAAGTTTGTTGCAGGCAAGCATTGCCTACTTTGGCTTATACCGGCTTAGCCCTGGAAGGAGGCCCTCTCTGTAAGACAAAGAGGCTGACATAGGGAACAACCTTTGAATGTGCTTTGGAGGTTACAGCTTGCTTTCTCAGCCACACGTCAATTGCAGAAGGACCATGAGCATCAGATGGGAGGGGAGGAACTGCAGTCTTTCAAATGTTCCCATTGCCGGAACCTGGACTTTTTGGGTTGCCAGGGACAGAAATTCAACTCAACTAATGTAACCAGCACATGAAGACTATGATATGTAGCTTGTGATCAAAATGCAACTTGACTTCTCTCAGTCCCTTTAAACTTTATTCAGTAGAGGCATCACACTATCCCTGAGTGGTCCAGTGGTGCAAGGCTGCTGTTGGAATGAAACTGTGAGCTATCCCATCTTCTCATGTGCTCCTGGAACATGGTTCTCACATGCTTCAGTAAATATACACCTTTCTCAGGTGGCAGCTTGACATTTGGCTGTGCGGAGGCCAAGTTGTGCCTGAGTCTATCCAGCATTTCATGACCCACTAGCTAGTATTCCATCTGTTAGACAGCCACCATAGTATGTATTATCTATCACCACAATCATGCTACAAAACAAATCACATACAACTTCAGGGACATACAGCAATTAATACTCTGCCTTTGAGTCTGTCAGTCAATTAGTTGGTCTCACTGGGCTTAGTAGGAATCACTCATGCATCTACACTCAACTGTAGGTTGGCTTAGGAGGCTTGGCTGATCTTGGCTGGGCTGGGCTTTCCCATATATCTAGGGCCTTGATCTGGCTCATCCCCCATCAAGCAGGACCAGGCTTTTTTCCTGCGAGGAAGGGCAGAGGAGCAGGAGGTAGAGCAAAGCAAGCAAGGTCTCTTGAGGCCTAGGCTTGCAACTAGCCCATCATCACTTCCAACACATTCTATTGGCCAAGGCGGGTCATGAGATCAGCTCATGCCCAAGGGGTGGGGAAATAGTCTTCACTTTTCAATGGGAGGGGCTGCAAAGGTAAATTACAAAAGAGATGGATACAGGGAAAGGTGAAGAATTAGAGCCATTTCTGAAATCAATTTACCACATAGCATTTGCCACTCAGCAGCAAATACATTTTATACATAAAATTTAGCAACATGTCTAGGAAAGGATTGCAGTAGACCGGAACGTCAAAGTATACAGGTTGAGAATTACTGGCACAACGGTTAAGAATTGGGATTATGGGTCAGACAGCTGGATTCTAAGTCCTATTCTACCACTTACTACATGACCTTTGACAAGGTTCTTAACCTTTCTGAGCCTCAATTTCCTCACCTCAAAAATGGGCACAATAATAGCATTCATATAATAAAGTTTTAAATAGTAACTCCTATTATAAAGGACCTAAGACAGTGCTTGCCGTATAATAAGTGCTCAATTAATAATAATAATAAGGAGCCAACACAGGAGATGGAGTGCCTGGATCCACTTGGCACCATTGTCCTTTTCATTCCATTTAGCTCACCCTTAGGAAGACCCTGAGTTTTGGTAAAGGCAGAGGGCAGACACATAAAATGAAAAAAGAAATATGAAGAATCGGTGCTCATATTAACTCATTCATTACACATCCCTATGTGCTATCTAATTTGCCTCCCAAATACTGAAGTTTTGAAGTATGCTGGCATTAGTAAATAAACTCAGACGTGCCCAAAAATTTAGTCACAAGGATTTTCAGTGCATTATTGCCAATGATAGTAAAAACAAAAGCCACAGAAATTGACTATATTAATTATGATACCTTTAAATAAGGAAATACAACATAGCCATTTAAAATGATCTTGTAGGATATTTAGTGACACAGAAAGATGCTGATTATATATTGTTTACAGAGAAACGCAAGGCACTAATGGTGGGTATAGGGTGATGAGCTTTCTTTGATTCTCCCACATTACCTAGTACAGCTGTAGGTCCACCATGGGGGCTCAATAAGTCCTTGTTGATCAATATCAGAACTTCAAGAGGTAGAGGTTTTATCAGCCTCCTCTCCCATTAAAGTATCATTTTCCAGATTTTGGCCATCTGGTTCTTCAACCTCTAGCTTATTCTAAATCCAAACATGAATAAACATATGAAAAAGTGCTCAAACTCATTAACAGTGAAGGACTAGCAAATCAAAAATACACTGAGGGGCTTCCCTGGTGGCGCAGTGGTTGAGAGTCCACCTGCCGATGCAGGGGACATGGGTTCGTGCCCCGGTCCAGGAGGATCCCACATGCCACGGAGCAGCTGGGCCCATGAGCCATGGCCGCTGATCCTGTGCGTCTGGAGCCTGTGCTCCGCAACGGGAGAGGACACAGCAGTGAGAGGCCCACGTACTGCAAAAAAAACTACACTGAGATACCACTACACATCTGCCTAAGTGGCTAAAATGAAAAGACTGACAATTCCAAGTGTTGATGAGGAAGTGGTGCAGTGGCAACTTACATACACTATTTTGAAAACAGTTTTCATGAAGCCAAAAAAAACATGCACACCGACTATATGTATGACCCAGCAGCGCACTCCTAGTTGACGCTCAACAGAAACATTGTGCATATGCACTAAAAGACACACATAGGAGGGTTCACGGTGGCATTTTTCACAGTAGCCACAGATCAGAAACAACCTAAATCTCCACTTATAGTAAAATGACAACTTGTGATATATTCATACAGTGGAATACTCTATAGTAATGAAAACAAATGAGGCACAGCTACAAGGAATAAAACCAGGTAGAACAAAAGAAGCCAGATATAAAAACATACACACATGGCCCCACTCATATACACAACCACACATAGTTCCAGTTATATAAAGTTTAAATACCTAAAACTAAACTGTTATCTTAGAAGTCAGGATAGTGGTTACCCTTGAGGAGGACGCAGGGAGCAGCGGTTGGGAGAGAGCATGAGGGGGGCTTCTGGGGTGCTGGTAATAATCTATTCACATGGTATTTGCTTTATGATAACTCACCGACCTGTATATTTAACAATTTTTGTACTTTTTATGCATGCATGCCATACTTTGCAATAATTTTTTTGAAATAAAATACATTTAAAATGGCCCATACAACAAAACATGGCCTTATAGCACTTTCTAGGAGTTACTGCCTAGCAGACCGAGGTTGCCTATCTTTTGTGATTCCTCAAGGGATAAGAGGGCATCCCTCTGAGAGTGGCCCTCTCACAGGTGCCTTGGGGTGATGCATAAAGAGGCACTGCCCAGCCCCTGATAGGAGAGCACAATCTAGCAGCAAACTTAAACTAGCAGAAACCACAGTGAGGAAAGTCTGCAAGGAGCCAAAACGAGCTGGAAGCCCCACCCCCTGGGCAGGGATAGGCAGACATTGCCAGCTTTGGAGATAGGCAAGCATTTAAAGAGAACAAAGCCCCTCCTGGGCCCTGCTGAAGGAGCTGCTTGTTTCCAAAGGTCCGATGGAACAGCTAACTGTAAGCTAGGGAGAGGAAATTACACAATGGATGTTGAAATGTGGGCTTGTTGAAAAGTTGTCACTCGAGTAATGAATGTCCTATTTCCTGTTTTTTTGCCGCAAGTTAAATGCTGGGCATAATTAGCTGGTAAAAAAGCAAGGCTGGCAGCAGAACAAAAATAGCACATTTTGGGAGGCCAGGCCAATTAAAATTGTTTATGCAGCCTTTTAGCAATATTTTTCTCCAAATTATTATGACCAGGAAGTATGCAGCGTGAGACTATAAGGCAAAGTTCCTCAGAAGAAAAATGCCCCCCACACTGATCCTTTGAACAGCCTGCTGTTCTCAGGGGATTTTATAATAAGAATGAGCACTTCCATCTTCCTGAACTCCCTGGGCCTCCTTGGGATCTTGAGAACAGCATCACTCACCCTGTGTAGCAAGCAGCTGTGGATGGGGCGCTGCAACCTGCTAATGTTAAGATTAGCCAAGCTCCCCTCTGTGTCAGCAGCCAGCGACTACGGATTTAGCTGCCTAATGCAGCCATTTACATGATCTGGCTGGTGCTGTAGTCAGACAGAGTGTAGGAAACATTTTTGTTCATAACTGGACGGTCTGGCTGCTGTTAGGATTAGTTGCTAGAACTCAGCAAAATTTTGCTGGGCAAAGTCAGTCACAACGCCAGCTCCTCCCTGCACTCTCTCTAGCACTGTGTCTCTCATCTTCCACCTCAAGTACTCAGGTTACATCTTCCTTTTCCTCTCCAGCCTCCCTGTCAAAATGTGCTTTCAGATCCTACCTTCACAGTGAGGTATAACGGACTGATAACAGCTTTAGAAGTTAGTGATCACAGCTTCTAGCTAAGAGGTCAAGTTTGATTATGGAATTTTAGGCAGCATCCCGCTGAATTAAGGGATTGGGTGGGCAGTTTGGAGGCAGGGCGCCTTCTCAGCATCCCTTAAATTTCATCCAAGGGAAATATCCTAGTTTACTTACCAGGTTAACCCGCTTTGCTGAACCCCTCTATTGCCTGGCGGGAGAGAGGAGACCTTTGGGGACGCTCACTCCGCTGCAGGCATTGCCCCAGAACTCCAGCACAGTTTATCTTAGCCTGCCCATCTCTTCTGCCAGCCCACACCAAGGCCCTGTCGTATAGTAATTAAGTCCTGGACGTCAGCCTGAGCTCTCGCTGTGAAATGGGTGGTGGAGGGGGTGAGGGCTGCAGAAGCAAAGGAGACCCGGAGTCGCCTCTTTACGAGCTCAAAAGTAACTGGGGACACAGAAACATCTGGGGGAATGGAAACTACATAGAATCCAGGCTGTTTCACTTATTAAATATTCTTTATTATGAACTGAAACACTTTAGTTGCCAATACTGTGTGAAGCCGTAACCGTTAGGTGAAGGAGGGGGACGGTAGCTTCCCGGCCCTGAGGTGTGGAGGTGAGCACGCTCACCTGTAAGGCTGACTGTTTAAAGCCTTTTGTCATCACTGGATTGGGCAGAGATGTTTCAACAGCAGAAGAGCCGGTTCCTTCCCTCCTGTTTATGTCCTGTGCATTTTCACATTCATTCATTCACATGTGGATAGTACTTATAAAATATATATACCTATGAATCAAAATTACTTTAGCTTGATTTAAAAAAAATTTTTTTATAGCTTGATATGAAGAGCTCTCCTTGATTTGACCCCAGCCTCCTTGTCTCACCTTTTCTCTGACTTGTCATTGTCCTGAGCTTGCCAGGACCTTCGTGCCTCAGAAAGACACTCTGCTATTCTACATTTGTGTTTTGTTCAGACTCTGTCCCCTGCCTGTGCTCCTTTTTCTCCATGTAACCAAATCTCTCCCATCATATGAGGCCAACCCGAACCCCTCTTCTTACCCACGAAGACACCTTGGACCACCTCTGGCCATGATGGTCTCCTACACGTCTGCACTCCTATAGCATTTATTCTCAAAACCCATACGTGGCCTTCAGTCAAGAACTGCCTTTGACATGCCCTGTATTGCTACTGAACACTTCTCTTTTGGGGGAGCACGTACAGTATAGCCTTGGCCTCCCGCCCTCCAGCCCATGGGCATTTGGGTCAGGAGGGGACCTCTGGTCAGCAGTGTCCAGGTCAGAAGTAAATGAAGTTCCTGACAATGGAGCCACCCCTGGGTCCCCACAGGAATTTCCTGTCAATCCCCTCCCCCGCCCCTCTGCGTTCCATTTCCTCTCCTCCCAGCCTCACCTCTGAATCATGAATTTCCCTGCTGGTCCTCCCACCCTCTCTCTCCCCTTCATTCAATAAGCATTACAAGGTTTCAGATAAGAACACTTTATGAGATCAGCTCTGCAGCCACCCAAATGGCTCCTGGAGACTTTATTCTGATGCTACAAGCAGATGTGGTACAGCGGCTGTAACACCTTGCAGTTAGCCAACCAGTGACCTTGAAAGGTCATCAACACCCTGCTATTCACGCATTCATTCAGTCGACAAATATTTTCTGAGTATATACTGTGTGCCATGTCCTGTGTTGGACCCCAGGGATACAGCAGTGAACTGATCCCAGCCCCTGCCCTCCTTCTTCAAGGAGCTGGCAATCCAGAAAGGGATTCAGGCAAGCAAATAAGCAGTTACAGTGCAAATTCTGTCTGATGGTGCTGGTAAGGTATCCCATGTGGATGAAATTCTGCTGTTTAACAATACATGTTACGAAGCAGGGTCCACAATGCTCTTCCACAGCCCTTCCCAGAGACTGCAAGTTTCTTTTTTTACAGTTCACCCAGGCCTTCAAATATCTCAGATTGTTTCCATTACCTGTTAAACTTAGCAACAATCTTTTTTTCTTTGAATTTTTTTTAATTGGAGTATAGTTGTTTTACAATGTTGTGTTAGTTTCTGCTGTACAAGGAAGTGAATCAGCTATATGTGTCCATGTATCCCCTCCCTCTTGGACCTCCCTCCCGAAAGGAGCTGGTCACAGCACTTGGCAGGATTCTTCATGTAAATCAAAATGATAATTAGGGGACTTTCCTGGCGGTCCAATGGTTAGGACTCCGTGCTTCCACTGCAGGGGGCACGGGTTGAATCCCTGGTCAGAGAACTAAGATCCCCCGAGCCGTGCAGCTGGGCCAAATAAATAAATACACAGCATGATAATTAGGCCGTGCCTGCAGCATTCCACCAGGTGCTTTCACTTTGCCTAATGTTTAAAATTATGCTACAAAGGCAAGAATTCAAGCACTAATGGCATCAGCTGTCACTTATTGAACACATGTCCAGTGCCAGGCACTTTTCACAGGCCTAGTGGAGATATCTAGGCCGGTGGGGGGGAGGGGTCTGAATTACCATACACCCGGTCATTAGAACCTCCTTTGGTCCTACATCCCCAGATGTCTGTCCACCTAGTGGAGTTCCATTATTTGCCTGACCCACATCCATTCTCTCCTCTTCTGGTATCATCACTCACCTTTGTTAGATTCAGACCATCTAGTTGACCCACCCTCCTTTGACCAAAGGGTATGCAAGTGGCCCAGACTACACCAAAATGACACTCTCTCCCGTGAACTTGGATTTGAAGAAGCTTGGCTGGTGCTGATCTAGCCTCACTGCTGTGTTCTGAAGTAACTTCCCATCAGGCCCTACTTTGCTTACAGTCACCACAGTAGATTTCTGTTGCTTGCAGCCAAAGAACTGTAACCAAGACAGTCGTTCGCCAATTACAATGAAAGTTGTAATTCTTTTGTTCCGAAGAGAGCAAGCTGATAATGCCTGGAACTTGCAAACTCTGCTCCGCACTGTATAGAAGGAGGAGAGACTCAGGCACCAGGGCCGTGGACCGTGGGACGTTAGAGAAAAGGACTGCCTGACAAACAGCAAGTGTTCCAAATGCACGCTTTCAGGGAAACAAGGGTTGCCTGAACGATATTGATTCTAGGTCCACTAATGGTTCAGGCTGTGAGGCTGGGGGTGACAGCTCTGCATCACTCAGTGCAGTAAGACATCGCCAAGTCAGGCCTATTTTCTAGTGTCAGCAGGGAAATGGGAGACTATTAAGGAAGCCCCTTATCAGGAACTGAGCTCAGTGTCACTGGGGAGACAGTGGCAATCAGCATGATGGAAGCCATGAAACAGCCCCAGCTCCTGGGCAGGTGCAGAAGAAATTAGCAGGAAGCCTCTTAACTGACAGGTCAGCTTAGGCCCCAACAGAGAGAGGCCCCTGAGCAAATGCTGATGCTCTCTTTTCTCTGCTTGGGAAGGTCCCCAGATCTTCCAGTTCTCTTCCCATCTGCTCTCTCCACACACATTTGCTGGTGGACGTCTATGCACTTTTCTGGCTCCTTTTGCAAAAGCAATAATGACCTCTCTTATTTGAATGGTACACTCACATGTATTACATCAGGGAGGCAGTGTAGTTAAGGGCTCAAGCTTTGGAGACTGGAGTATTTGGGACAAGTGGGTGAATAAGACAGACACTGTTTTTCCCTCTGGGTCTCAAGCTAGAGAGAGATACTAGTGAGTGTGTGAGGGGGCTTATTTTGAAGAAACTCTCACACAAGTCTCATCACTTCCCTCCCACTCCAAACACACATGAGGCAAGGGAAACAGATATGACCTGTGAGCTGGGAGAACCATTTCGTGCTCTGCAAGAGTTTACTGTGTGACCTCAGAAAAATCCCTTTGCCTCTCTGAGCTTCGAATTTCTCAACTATAAAATGAGGCGATTACTAGATGATCTCTGAGTTAGTTCAGGTCCTCTGAGAAGCAGATGCCAAGAGGAGGGTGAACACGCAAGGACATTAGGAAAGAAATTCCCATGAGAGAAAAATGAGGAGGAAGCTGAGAAAAGCTGGGAGAGCCCTCAGACCACGATGCAAGCCTGACGTTGCATCAAGGAGACAGGAGGAAGGAATAAGTGGAAGCATCTTAGGTGGTTCTAAATCTGAGGCAAGTTTAACAAGACCATCAAGGAGTCCTCAAACCAAAGACAGCTGTCAGAGGAGTCTGGTGTCTCCCAGGAATGGGTCTGCCTCAGCATCTGTGCTGTTCTCTGTCATCTGGGAAGTGTGGCCTTGGAGCAAACACCCCAGGGAGCTCATTCAGAGCAAGCAGCTAGGGCCTCCTGAGCTCGGAGGTCTGCGAAGTGCATTCTTCAGGCCATAATAATCTCTAAGCACCCTGGGCGCTCTTATGTCCAATGTTCTAAGAACCCTGGAGAAATGCCAGCAGACCCAGATCCACGTCAATCTGAGTGCGTCTGGCTGGGCACTGCCCCACAGGCTGGCCTCCTGACTGGCCTGCATGTAGCAGCTGCTCTTGGGCACTCCCTGATGGCAAAGCTGGCAGGATGTCTGTGCTCATTTAACACGTTGGGATCAAATGCTTCCTGTCGCTCCTATTTTTGCCATGCTTTGGTCTTCAGAGAAGGGAAGTAGGGGCTTCAGTTTCCCTGCTGTCGTCTTTGTTTGAAGTGAAGCCAAACAAAAGAGGCCCTACCCTGATTACATCTGTCCTGCCTTTCCTGGGCCCCCCTCCCCAAGCCCTGGACACTCCATGCACAAGTCCACATGTCCACACATTAGGAAGCTGTATGCCTTTGAATTCTGGATGGTTGGCTCAGGAAAACCTAGGTTTGAGTTTCTGTTCTACTACTTCCTGGATGTATAACCCTGGGTAAATGACTGTCTTGGTGAACCTTGACATTCTCATCCATAAAAGTGGGCTAATAATACTTACCTCTTACAGTCATTGTGAGAATTTAATAAGACAAGGCACACAAAGTCTTTAGCACAGCTTGGAGCATAGTATGTGCTCAGTAAATGATACCTAGTGATAGTAGGTTACTAAACACCTACTATCAGTATCATCATTCTTGCCTTCCATACTGTCTTCTGGTTAGAAGAACTAAGGTCTCGGAAATTTCTCCTGTTCTCAAGAAGCATACAGACTAGTACAAAAACACACAGAAAACTGCTAGGCTGTGGGGCTTGCTTGGGAAATTTTGTCACAGTCAGGGCTGTCTCATTCATTTCGTGATTTTTACTGGACTTCCCTCTTACGTCTGTATATTCAGTCTCCTGAGCTCACAGGCAATATCTTAGACCCAACACAACATAATGTGTCGAGATGGTGCTCCTGGCATGATGAGTGTACTTTCCATGTACTAAGAAAACTAGAAAAAAAGAGTACTGATTGGGAGTGATGATAGATAAAGCAGGCGCAAGAGAAGGGCCACGAAGGCCAGGTGATGAAGGGCCTTGTAAACCATATCAAGGAATTGGACTTGATCTTGAGGGTAACAGGGGTGCCCTTGATGGGTTTCAAGTAGGAGAGTGATGTAACCAGATTTGTCTGATGGCTTCAGAACAATTTATCCAGATTAGCTCCGTTCCCTGGGGAAAGCCTGTCCCCTGGGGAAAGCCTGTCCCCTGGAGAGGAAAGTTTGAAGAGAAAGGATTGGAATTGCACCCGCCCCTTCAAAGCACTGTCTGCTCAAACTTTCCCTGACCTGTCCGCCATCTGAACAAAAGCCCCATGGCCAGCTGGAGAGGAGCCTTGTTGATTACTCACAATTCCCTTCCCAAGAGGACAGGCGCTGATGTGTTTTCTCTTGATAACACTGGCTCCTTTCAAGCAATAGGACTTCCTGCCTGATCAGAGAGCAATTACTGCACCTCCAAAGAGAAAAAGCTTTAAATAAATCCACTTTTAGCCCTCCATGATAACGGAGACATTTGCTCACTAATCAAACATTGGCTCTGAGTTTAAGGGAGAGTGGGCACTTAGGACGTTCAGTAAACCAGAATGATGTTTCCAGATCTGTTTGGTCAAAGATTCCAGTGGCCAAAGAAGATCTTTCCCCAGAGAATCTGGGCCCCCCTCCACCAGCCTGGGCCTGGAGCTTCTGACTTTCCTGCTCCCCACTCTTCCAGCATCTAGGGCCAGGGCCTGAAAAGACCAAGGCCAAGGTTTGGTCCATTCGGGGCAAGTCCAAACTACTCCGGTCAAACTCCATGCCCTTTGGTCTGTTTATATTAGGGGGTCACAAGGAAAGCTGCACGAAGACAAATTTTCACCCAAAAGCCATCAGTAAAAACTGCATTGTTTTCCACCTTGGGAGAATTTAAAAACTGGAAATTCCACCCCTAAAGGAGCATTCCTACCAGAGACCGTTTGTTGTCTTAACTGTCTCCTTTCCAGTATCTGCTGGACTCTCCCTCACTCCTTGCTTGCTATTTCAAGACTGCCAGAAGGATAAGAAGTGGACAATAATATTAGTTAACACTTACATAGCACTTGCAGTGTGCCAGATACTATGCTAAGCACTTTACATATACTTAGTCATGTCGTTCTCCCAATGACCTCTATGACATACGTACGATTATTACTCCCATTTTTAAATGAGATAACTGAGGCACAGTTATCTGTAGGGAGTTAAGAAACTTTCTTTTTTTTTTTTTTTTCTGGCCTTGCCACTCGGCTTGCAGGATCTTAGTTCCCTGATCAGGGATTGAACCCAGGGCCCTCAGCAGTGAAAGCCTGGAGTCCTAACCACTGAACCACCAGGGAACTCCCAAGAAACTTTCTAAAGGTCACACAGCTGGTACATGGCAGGGCCAGACTCTGAGGCCAGGTAGTCCTGGCTACAGATTCTGTGCTTGTAACCTATGCAAACTACCTCTGCAAACCATCACCCTCTCCCCAAATTCTTGGTTTTCTCGTCTCTAACCCTGGCTTCACCCTTACCTCTTCCAGAAGATTTTCCTGAGCTCTTAGGTTCCTGAAGGGCAGGAATAGTAATCTTATTCATCATAACCTGCTTGGCACTTAGAACCTAATTGATACTCAAAATATTTGCTGAATAAATACTATGATTCATTGAGCACCGGCCAGAGTCTCTTCATTTCCTAAGGGCTTTTGTACCCTGTTACCTCCCTCTAGGTTGTAATCACTTGTAATGTGCTCATGACTGTTCTCACAAGTGAACATCTTGTGTCCTGGGGTGGACTGTAAGATCCTCTGTCCTTGGGAAGCTCAGCCCAAAATAGAAGGCCAGTGAGTGTTACTATCTGACTTTTGTTCATTTTCCTTCATACTAGGTGTGGTAGGCAAAGTAATGGCTCCCTCAAAGTGTGCATATTCTAATCCTTAGAACCTGTGGATATGTTATTGATATATAACAAAGGGAGGATTAAGTTCACACATGGAATTCATCAGCTGCCCTTGAGCTGGGGAGACTAGCCTGGATTATCCAGGTGAGCCCAATGTAATCACAAGTCCTTATAAATGGGAATCAGACTTGAGTTTGAAGATGCTCGGCTGCTGGTTTTGAAGACGGAGGAAGGGGCCATGACTCAACCCCAGGGATTCAGACAGCCTCTAGACCCCCCTCCCAGAGGCTCCAGAAGGAATGCAGCCCTCTAACACCTTGATTTTCACCCCATGAGACCGATGGCAGGCTGCTGACCTCCAGAATGGTAAGATAATAAATTGGTGGTGTTTTAAGCCATTAAGTTTGTGGTGATTTGCTACAGCAGCCATGGGAAACAAATACACTGGTAATGGGCTTCCCTGGTGGCGCAGTGGTTGAGAGTCCGTCTGCCGATGCAGGGGACATGGGTTCGTGCCCCAGTCCGGGAAGATCCCACATGCCGTGGAGCGGCTGGGCCCGTGAGCCATGGCCACTGAGCCTGCGCGTCCGGAGCCTGTGCTCCGCAACGGGAGAGGTCACAACAGTGAGAGGCCCACGTACCGAAAAAAAAAAAACCAAAAACACTGGTACTGAGGGTACAGTGGTGAACAAAACAAACGTAGTGTCTGCCTCTGAAAGCTTGCTGGATATTGCCACTGTCTGGGGACTCTGGGTCTGGCTGGCACATTGGGTCCCAGAAGCACCTCTGGGGCAGCGGGAGCTCTGCCCTTTCTGGATCCCGGAGCCTGTCGGAGGTGTTTAGTGCTCTCCTTGGCCCATCTGGTTCACCTCTTTGGCTACCGTATAGTAAGTATTCTCTGTTTTTGGTACTATACTAAGTGTTTTGCATACGTACCTAATTTCATCCTGACCACAGCACTCTGAGAGAGGTATTTTTATCCACATTTACCAGATGAAGAAACTGAGGCTCTGAGAGGAAAAGTGACTTTCCTAAGAGCACACAACCCCCATGCATATCTGAGGGCAGTTGCAGGGCCCACTCTGGGTTCTAGTAATAGGGCGGACTCCCTTTTTTGGGCAAATGCTGTTCCCACCCATGTGCACAGAAGGGTGCTTTTCTCCTGGGAGCCCGATGAAGTCTGAGATAAGCAGGATTCAGGACAGCTCATGAGAAGCTGTTCTGGGTATAAGCCAGAGTGAGTGAGTGAGTGGACCAGGGCAGCACCCGGTGGTAGAGAAGACCGCAAACCAAGTGCAGGGTGAAAGCGATGGGCTGTGTTTCTGGGGGAGCTCTGGGCCCAGAAATGGCCCCTGCGGAAGCTGAGACTCAGATCTACCCCACTCCAGGCCTTCACATCTAGACAGCCACATCCTTCTCCAGCCTTCACCTCGGAGGTGGCTGCATTTCTCCCGAGTGAAGGCGACTGGATCTGCCTTCAATAGACTTTGGGAGAAGGGAGAGTGGATGTGGGGGGAGGGAGGGGAGGCATTCTTAACAGCAACAACAATAATAATAACACCTACAATTTATTAAACACTAAAGTAATCCGTTTAATCCTCACAACATCAGTTGGGGTAGATTCTCTTATCACCACCACTTTGCAGATGGGGAAACTGAGGCTCAAAGAGAGGCCTTCCCCAGGTCACACAGCCTGTAAGCGTAGAACCTGGTCTCCCCAGTTCCAAAGTCCGTGCTGTCGCAGGAGTCGGGGACACACAATTGATATCACTAACGAGGTTGCCTGTCACCATTACCTAAAAAGAACTGGGGGGAGGGTTGGTCTCCAGCCTGCTCCCATTTCTCCCACAATCCTGGCTCTGATGAGGCTCCCGGCTGCCCTGCTTGGGAACCTTGTCGTGGGGCGTGGGACCTGCCGGCCAGCAAAGGGTGTGTGTCTGTGGGGCGAGCTACCCTATCGCACTGGAGGGAGTGGGGAGGAAGTGACTCAATCATCAAAGGCCTGGTCTTCCTCCGGGAACTGTCCCTAATCACAATTATCCCGCTACAATAATACCATTTCAGAGAGACTGTGAGCCAGGGCACTGTGTAGCCATGTAAACTGCTTCCTGTATCTGCCAAACCCAACAGCATTCAGCAATTAATAGAATCCAGTGAGGCCTCCCGCCCCGATAAGGCCGGGCAGCGCGCTGGCCTTGTTGCTCTAACGACGAATCGCCCTCGTGCTGCTAAGTCATTTTCTCTCCTCCCAGGCAGCATGGGGCCGTAGCGGCCTGGGGTCCCTGGGAGGCCGGAAAGAGTCACACACACTCTGCTTGGTTTCCTCCCAGGCAGCATGGGGCCGTAGCGGCCTGGGGTCCCTGGGAGGCCGGAAAGAGTCACACACACTCTGCTTGGTTTCGGCATTTCATGGAGATGAAAATTATTTTTATTCTCCTGCTCAACAAAAGACAATCCAGGCCACCCCAGGGCGCTGGTGGAGAATGGGATGATTTGGGATTGGACAGGACCCAGGCAGCCTAGATCTGGGACCCGCCGATAAACAGGCACTTCATGAGGTGGTGCGAGGGAAGAAGAAGTTAGAAAAATTTAATACGGCATGACCTCTAGATCACACAAGGGCCCTGGGATTTTAAGAGCCTCAGATCCTTGTAATAAACTGCCTAGTAGGACATAGAGAAACGCTTTAGAAAACGACCCAGCCCCACATAAATTCTCTGTGGTTCTCCAGATGCGGCTGGGAGGTGACATGTCACAGCCCCAGGGCCTCCCTGAATCTTGGGGTAAATGTGATTTGATAGGTGATGGCAGCTTAGAGGCCCCACCTGACTTTGCAGCCCAGAACTGCGGTCCAATGGGGAGGGAGCACATTAAAATCCCGGGAATGTAAATCGTGCAGCTACAGTGGAAAGATATGGAGGTTTCTCAAAAAATTAAAAAGGAAACTACCATATGATCCAGCAATCCTACTCTTGGGTATATATCTCCCCCCCAAAAACCCACTAATTCGAAAAGATACATGTACCCCAATATTCATAGCAGCACTATTTACAATAGCCAGGGCATGGAAGCAACCTAAATGTCCATCGACAGAGGAATGGATAAAGATGTGGTATATATATATATACACACACATATACATACAATGGAATATTACTCAGCCATAAAAAAGAAGGACATCTTGCCATTTGCAACAGCGTGGATGGACCTAGAGGGCATTATGCTAAGTGAAATAAGTCAGAGAGAGAAAGACAAATTCTGTACGATCTCACTTACATGTGCAGTCTTTAAAAAAAAAAAAGCAAAAAACCCCCAAAAACCCCCAAACTCAGAGATCCAGAGAGCAGATTGGTGGTACTTGCCAGAGGTTAGCGGGGGGTGGGGTGGTGTGGAGTGGGTGAAATGGGTGAAAGGAGTCAAAAGGTACAAACTTCCAGTTAAAAAATAAATTTAAGTCCTAGGGATGGTGTACAGTACAACATGGTGACTATAGTTAACAATACCAGGTTGTATATTTGAAAGTTGCTAAGAGAGTGAATCTTAAAAGTTCTTATCACAAGAAAAAAAAACGTTAACTATGTGTGGTGATGGACTTATTGTGATGATCTCTTCACCATACATACAAATATCAAATCATTATGTTGTATACCTGAAACTAATGTTGCATGTCAATTATTCCTCAATTTAAAAAAAAAAAGAAAAGGAAAAAAACACCATTCTTCCAGGTTTTCTATTTTCTTTTTGGTGCTCTGCGCCCTCCTTTCTTGTAAGCATCTGGGGTGCACTCATGTTCTTGCTAAGGGTCAAGTGTTACAGTCTTTGGGGGAAACTGATTAATGGGGAAACAGTGATTAATTAGTTTGACTTGTTTGGGACCTTTAAATCAGATTCCTGAGAAGTCAGGAATGGCTGGTCAAGTTGAAGGTGTGATTCTGACTCTTCTGTGGGGAGTGACTTCACAGCTTGCTCACTTTCCTCCTCCCGAGAACGATGCAAATGAAGGCAAAGGGATTTTTTTCCCCCAGCCAGGCCAGAAGAACCTTTGGGGAGGAGAGAGTGAGTGAGGCCAGAGGATGTGGGTGTTTTAAAATTGGCTCTCACTTTGTAGGAAGACTCTCTCTCTCTCGGTGATTTGCAAAGTGTACTCAAGTGTAGTAATTTCCCCCGATTTGGGCGTTTTGTGTTGTTAGCATTGCTGTTCTGGGTTGGGGCCCATTCCGATGAACTTTCTTGGGGACATCTCCTTATTATGCTCTTATAGGTATTATGCTCTAGTAGGAGGGATTGGGGAGGTAGCAGGGGGAGGGCGACAGAGGTGACGATGGGACCATAGCAGAATGGGTAATAGTTTAGGATTTGAGTTCCAGATCTTCACTCTAGCTGTGCAAACTTGGACGAGTTACTTCACATCTCTGTCTCTGTCTTCTTGTCTCTAATAGGGTGGTAATTAAAGGATTCCATACCTAAGATTGCTGTGAGGACTAAATGACATCATGCGTACAAAATAGTCAGCACAGTGTGGTGGATGTAGGTACTCAATACCCACATATTGAGCTACTAATGGCTTTTAATTGTGTTGTCATATTAGATTATCCCTGTTCCCCTACTCCAGCATCCAGACCTTTCTCAAGAACAGCAAGCCTATGAAACATCCCTTGTTACACATACGGTAGAATGGAATATAGGACCCATACCGTGGCCAGTCTTGAACACCTCCAGGGACAGAGGACTCACTACCTGACTAGGTGGCCCATTTCATTTTCAGAAAGGTCTGGCTGATGGACATTTCTTCCTTTCATTGAATCAAAGGCTGTCGCTCTGAGGTCATAGCTTGGTTCTTGCTGTGCTCTCCAGGATCACAGGAAATTTAAATCTGATCTTTGTTCTATGTGGAAAGTTCATATATTTGGAGACAGTTGGCATACCCCTTTTGAGATATTTCCATCCAAAAGGCTTAAGAGTCCTTTATGAGGGTGGCCACTCTTTTTGGAAACTGTTTCCCACTCATCACTTTCCCTCCAGTGAGAGGGCAAGATCAAAAAAAAAAAACAAAAACAACCCAGAAGGCTTGTTCACTTAGCAGGAAATACACTGCAAGTTTCACATCTTTTGTTATGGAAGTGAATCTCCACGTCTATGGCCCCAGGATAGTTGGAGGTGGCTGATTGATGGGATTGGTTCTGGGTACCAAGTACACTCCAATGTCCTGTGGCTGGTGGAGCATTTTCTTCACCAGAAGGATTGGAGGTAGCTTAACTGGAATGGTAGGAGGGCCCTCTGCAGTAGGACTGTGGCTCGGCCTCCCCAAGGCGAGGCAGCAGGTTGGGCTAGATAACAACTGGCCTCTGGGAGCCACAGCAAGGACAGCAATAATCTCTCAGGCCATATTGTGTGCATTTAGGATCTGGGGAAGGGACACTACAGTCTTTGGTGTACTTGATTTGGGCCCAGGAGCCCTTCTTGGAAGATAACACTCAGTCTCAACTCTGTCACACCTACTTCAAAGGGATTGGCTCAGTTTAACTTTTAGTTGCTACATAATAAGGATTTCAGTCCAAATCCCTTGGTCCAATGTCATGTTGAAAAATCATTAATATCACACACATTTGAGCCCTAAGTTGCTTTGCCCATTGTCTTTTTAAAATTTTTTAATTGAAATATAGTTGCTTTACAGTATTGTGTTACTTTCAGGTGTACAGCAAAGTGATTCAGTTATACATATATGTAAAATATGATCCGAAAAAGAATATGTATGTATATATGTATAAGAATGTATACATATATGTTCTTTTTCAGATTCTTTTTCATTTAGGTTATTACAATATATTGAATATAGTTCCCTGTGCTATACAGTCAGCCCTTGTTGTTTATCTATTTTATATATAGTAGTGTGTGTATGTTAATCCCAAACTCCTAATTTATCCCTCTTCCCTTCTTTCCCCTTTGATAACCATAAGATTGTTTTCTATGTCTGTGAATCTATTTCTGTTTTGTAAATAAGTTCATTTGTATCATTTTTTTAGATTTCACAAATAAGTGATATGATATTTGTCTTCCTCTGTCTGACTTCACTTAGTATGATAATCTCTAGGTCCATCCATGTGGCTGCAAATGGCAATATTTCTTTTTTAGGGCCGAGTAATATTCCATTGTGTACATGTACCACATATTATTTATCCATTCATCTGTTGATGGACATTTAGGTTGCTTCCATGTCTTGGCTACTGTAAATAGTGCTGTAATGAACATTGACGTTCATGTATCTTTTCGAACTAAAGTTTTCCTCTTTTCCAGATATATGCTCAGTAGTGGGATTGCTGAATCATATGGTAACTCTATTTTTAGATTTTTAAGGAACCTCCATACTGTTCTCCATAGTGGCTGCACCACTACATTCCCACCAACAGTGTAAAAGGGTTCTGTTTTCTCTACACCCTCTCCGCCATGTATTATTTGTAGACTTTTTTTTAATATAAATTTATTTATTTTATTTTTGGCTGCGTTGGGTCTTTGTTGCTGCGTGTGCGTTTTCTCTAGTTGCGGCAAGCAGGGGCTACTCTTCATTGTGGTGCATGTGATTCTCTTTGCATTGGCTTCTCTTCTTGCAGAGCATGGGCTCCAGGTGCTTCAGTAGTTGTGGCACACGGGCTCAGTAGTTGTGGCTCACGGACTCTAGAGCACAGGCTCAGTAGTTGTGGTGCACAGGCTTAGTTGCTCCATGGCATGTGGGATCTTCCTGGACCAGGGATTGAACCCATGTCCCCTGCATTGGCAGGCGGATTCTTAACCACTGTGTCACCAGGGAAGTCCCTATTTGTAGACTTTTTGATGATGGCCATTCTGACCAGTGTGAGCTGATACCTCCTTGTACTTTTGATTTGCCTTTCTCTAAAAATTAGCAATGTTGAGCATTTTTTTCATGTGCCTGTTTGCCATCTGTATGTCTTTGGTGAAATATCTATTTAGGTCTTCTGCCCATTTTTTGATTGGGTTGTTTGGGGGGTTTTTGATATTGAGTTGTATGAACTGTTTGTGTATTTTGGAAAGTAAGCCTTTGTCAACCACATCATTTGCAAATATTTTCTCCCAGTCCACAGGTTGTCTTTTCATTTTGTTGATGGTTTCCTTTGCTGTGCAAAAGCTTATAAGTTTGATTAAGTACCATTTGTTTATTTTTGCTTTTATTTCTTTTGACTTGGGAGACTTAACTAAGAAAACATTGCTACAATTTATGTCAGAGAATGTTTTGCCTATGTTCTCTTCTAGGAGTTTTATGGTGTCGTGTCTTATATTTTAAGCCTTTAAGCCATTTTGAATTTATTTTTGTGTATGGTGTGAGGGTGTATTCTAACTTCACTGATTTACATGTGGCTGTCCAGCTTTCCCAGCACCACTTGCTGAAGAGACTGTCTTTTCTCCATCATGTATTCTTACCTCCTTTGTCAAAGATTAATTGACCAGAAGCGTGTGGGTTTACTTCTGGATTCTTTTTTCTGTTCCACCGATCCATATGTCTATTTTTGTGCCAATACCATGCTGTTTTGATTACTGTAGCTTTGCAGTATTGTCCAAAGTCTGGGAGGGTTATGTCTCCAGCTTTGTTCTTTTTCCTCAGGATTGCTTTGGCAATTCTTGGTCTTTTGTGGTTTCATATAAATTTTAGGATTATTTGTTCTAGTTCTGTGAAAAACATCATGGGTAATTTGATAGGGACCACATTAAATCAGTAGATTGCTTTGGGTAGTATGGCCTTTTTGGGTTTTTTTAAACATCTTTATTGGAGTATAATTGCTTTACAATGGTGTGTTAGTTTCTGCTTTATAACAAAGTGAATTAGCTATACATATACATATATCCCCATATCTCCTCCCTCTTGTGTCTCCCTCCCACCCTCCGTATCCCACTGCTCTAGGTAGTCACAAAGCACTGAGCTGATCACCCTGTGCTATGCGGCTGCTTCCCACTATCTGTTTTACATTTGGTAGTATATATAAGTCGATGCCACTCTCTCACTTTGTCACAGCTTACCTGTCCCCATCCCTGTGTCCTCAAGTCCATTCTCTACATCTGCATCTTTATTCCTGTCCTGTCCCTAGGTTCTTCAGAACCACTTTTTTTTTTTAGATTCCATATATATGTGTTAGCATACAGTATTTATTTTTCTCTTTCTGACTTACTTCACTCTGTATGACAGTCTCTAGGTCCATCCACCTCGCTACAAATAACTCAATTTCGTTTCTTTTCAGGGCTGAGTAATATTCCATTGTATATATGTGCCACACCTTCTTTATCCATTCATCTGTCAATGACACTTAGGTTGCTGCCATGTCCTGGCTATTGTAAATAGAGCTGCAATGAACATTTTGGTACATGACTTTTTTTGAATTATGGTTTTCTTAGGGTATATGCCCAGTAGTGGGATTGCTGGGTCATATGGTAGTTCTCTTTGTAGTTTTTTAAGGAACCTCCATACTGTTCTCCATAGTGGCTGTATCAGTTTACATTCCCACCAACAGTGCAAGAGGGTTCCCTTTTCTCCATTCCTTCTCCAGTATTTATTGTTTGTAGATTTTTTGATGCTGGCCATTCTGACCAGTGTGAGGTGATACCTCATTGTACTTTTGATTTGCATTTCTCTAATGATTAGTGATGTTGAGCATCTTTTTATGTGTTTGTTGGCAATCTGTATATCTTCTTTGGAAGAAATGTCAATTTAGGTCTTCTGCCCATTTTTGGATTGGGTTGTTTGTTTTTTTGATATTGAGCTGCATGAGCTGCTTGTAAATTTTGGAGATTAATCCTTTGTCAGTTGCTTCATTTGCAAATATTTTCTCCCATTCTGAGAGTTGTCTTTTGGTCTTGTTTTATGGTTTCCTTTGCTGTGCAAAAGCTTTTAAGTTTCATTAGGTCCCATTTGTTTATTTTTGTTTTTATTTCCATTTCTCTAGGAGGTGGGTCAAAAGGATCTTGCTGTGATTTATGTCATAGAGTGTTCTGCCTATGTTTTCCTCTAAGAGTTTTATAGTGTCTGGCCTTACATTTAAGTCCTTGACCCATTTTGAGGTTTTTTTGTGTGTATTGTGTTAGGGAGTGTTCTAATTTCATTCTTTACATGTAGCTATCCAGTTTTCCCAGCACCACTTATTGAAGAAGCTGTCTTTTCTCCATTGTATATTCTTGCCTCCTTTATCAAAAATAAGGTGACTATATGTGCATGGGTTTATCTCTGGGTTTTCAATCCTGTTCCATTGACTTATATTTCTGTTTTTGTGCCAGTACCATACTGTCTTGATTAGTGTAGCTTTGTAGTATAGTCTGAAGTCAGGGAGCCTGATACCTCCACCTCCGTTTTTCTTCCTCAAGATTGCTTTGGCTATTCGGGGTCTTTTGTGTTTCCATACAAATTGTGAAATTTTTTGTTCTAGTTCTGTGAAAAATGCCAGTGGTAGCTTGATAGGGATTTCACTGAATCTGTAGATTGCTTTGGGTAGTATAGCCATTTTCACAGTGTTGACTCTTCCAATCCAAGAACATGGTATCTCTCTCCGTCTGTTTGTATCATCTTTAATTTCTTTCATCAGTGTCTTACAGTGTTCTGCATACAGGTCTTTTGTCTCCTTAGGTAGGTTTATGCCTAGGTATTTTATTCTTTTTGTTGCAGTGATAAATGGGAATGTTTCCTTAATTTCTGTTTCAGATTTTTCATCATTAGTGTATAGGAATGCCAGAGATTCCTGTGCATTAATTTTGTATCCTGCTACTTTACCAAATTCATTGATTAGCTCTAGTAGTTTTCTGGTAGCATCTTTAGGATTCTCTATGTATAGTATCATGTCATCTGCAAACAGTGACAGATTTACTTCTTCTTTTCCAGTTTGGATTCCTTTTATTTCTTTTTCTTCTCTGATTGCTGTGACTAAAACTTCCAAAACTATGTTGAATAATAGTGGTGAGAATGGACAACCTTGTCTTGTTCCTGATCTTAGTGGAAATGCTTTCAGTTTTTCACCATTGAGGATGATGTTTGATGTGGGTTTGTCATATATGGCCTTTATTATGTTGAGGTAAGTTCCCTCTATGCCTACTTTCTGGAGGGTTTTTATCATAAATGGGTGTTGAATTTTGTCAAAAGCTTTTTCTGCATCTGTTGAGATGATCATATGGTTTTTCTCCTTCAATTTGTTAATATGGTGTATCACATTGATTGATTTGCTAATATTAAAGAATCCTTGCATTCCTGGGACAAACCCCACTTGATCATGATGTATGATCCTTTTAATGTGCTGTTGGATTCTGTTTTCTAGTATTTTGTTGAGGATGTTTTCATCTATGTTCATCAGTGATATTGGCCTGTACTTTTCTTTCTTTGTGACATCTTTGTCTGGTTTTGGTGATGGTGGCCTTGTTGAATGAGTTTGGGAGTGTTCCTCCCTCTGCTATATTTTGGAAGAGTTTGAGAAGGATAGGTGTTAGCTTTTCTCTAAATGTTTGATAGAATTCATCTGTGAAGCCATCTGGTCCTGGGCTTTTGTGTGTTGGAAGATTTTAAATCACAGTCTCAATTTCAGTGCTTGTGATTGGTCTGTTTATATTTTCTATTTCTTCCGGGTTCAGTTTTGGAAGGTTGTGCTTTTCTAAGAATTTGTCCATTTCTTCCAGGTTGTCCATTTTATTGGCATATAGTTGCTTGTAGGAATCTCTCATGATCTTTTGTATTTCTGCAGTGTCAGTTGTTACTTCTCCTTTTTCATTTCTAATTCTATTGATTTGAGTCTTCTCCCTTTTTTTCTTGATGAGTCTGGCTAATGGTTTATCAATTTTGTTTATCTTCTCCAAGAACCAGCTTTTAGTTTTATTGATCTTTGCTATCGTTTCCTCCATTTCTTTTTCATTTCTTTCTGATCTGATCTTTATGCCTTCTTTCCTTCTGCTAACTTTGGGGATTTTTTGTTCTTCTTTCTCTAATTGCTTTAGGTGTAAGGTTAGGTTTTTTATTTGAGATGTTTCTTGTTTCTTGAGGTAGGATTGTACTGCTCTAAGCTTTCCTCTTAGAACTGCTTTTTCTGCATCCCATAGGTTTTGGGTTGTAGTGTTTTCATTATCATTTGTTTCTAGGTAGTTTTTGATTTCCTCTTTGATTTCTTCAGTGATCTCTTGGTTATTAAGTAGTGTATTGTTTAGCCTCCATGTGTTTGTATTTTTTACAGATTTTTTCCTATAATTGATGTCCAGTCTCATAGCACTGTGGATGAAAAGATACTTGATATGATTTCAATTTTCTTAAATTTACCAAGGCTTGATTTGTGACCCAAGATATGGTCTATCCTGGAGAATGTTCCATGAGCACTTGAGAAGAAAGTGTATTCTGTTGTTTTTGGATGGAATGTCCTATAAATATCAATTAGTCCGTCTTGTTCAATATATCATTTAAAGCTTGTGTTTCCTTACTTATTTTCATTTTGGATGATCTGTCCATTGGTGAAAGTGGGGTGTTAAAGTCCCCTACTATGTTTTTGTTACTGTTGATTTCCCCTTTTATGGCTGTTAGCATTTGTCTTATGTGTTGAGGTGCTCCTATGTTGGGTGCATAAATAATTGCAATTGTTATATCTTCTTGGATCAATCCCTTGATCATTATGTAGTGTCCTTCTTTGTCTGTTTTAATAGTCTTTATTTTAAAGTCTATTTTGTCTGATATGAGAATTGGCACCCCAGCTTTCTTTCGATTTCCATTTGCATGGAATATCGTTTTCCCATCCCTCACTTTCAGTCTGTATGTGTCCCTAGGTCTGAAGTGGGTCTCTTGTAGACAGCATATATACAAGTCTTATTTTTGTATCCACTCAGCTAGTCTGTGTCTTTTGGTTGGAGCATTTAATCCATTTACATTTAAGGTAATTATCGATATGTATGTTCCTATTACCATTTTCTTAATTGTTTTGGGTTTGCTATTTTAGGTCTTTTCCTTCTCTTGTGTTTCCTGCCTAGAGAAGTTCCTTTAGCATTTGTTGTGAAGCTGGTTTGGTGGTGCTGAATTCTCTTAGCGTTTGCTTGTCTGTAAAAGTTTTAATATCTCCATGGAATCTGAATGAGATCCTTGCTGGGTAGAGTAGTCTTGGCTGTAGGTTTTTCTCTTTCATCACTTTAAATATGTCTTGCCCCTCCCTCTGGCTTGCAGAGTTTCTGCTGTTAAGAACAGCTGTTAACCTGACAGGAATTCCCTTGTATGGTATTTGTTGTTTTTCCCTTGCTGATGTTAATATTTTTTCTTTGTATTTAATTTTTGACAGTTTGATTTATATGTGTCTTGGTGTGTTTCTCCTTGGATTTACCCTGTATGGGACTCTCTGAGCTTCCTGGACTTGACTATTTCCTTTCCCATATTAGGGAATTTTTCAACTATGATCTCCTCAAATATTTTCTCAGTCCCTTTCTTTTTCTCTTCTTCTTCTGGGACCCTTATAATTCGAATGTTGGTGTGTTTAATGTTGTCCCAGGGGTCTCTGAGACTGTCCTCAATTCTTTTCATTCTTTTTTCTTTATTCTGCTCTGTGGTAGTTATTTCCAGTATTTTATCTTCCAGGTCACTTATCCATTCTTCTGTGTTAGTTATTGTGCTATTGATTCCTTCTAGAGAATTTTTAATTTCAGTTATTGTGTTGTTCACCATTGTTTATTTGCTCTTTTGTTCTTCTAGGTCCTTGTTGAACGTTTCTTTATTTTCTCCATTCTATTCCCAAGATTTTAGATCATCTTTAGTATCATTACTCTGAATTCTTTTTCAGGTAGACTGCGTATTTCCTCTTCATTTGTTTGGTCTGGTGGGTTTTTACCTTGCTCCTCCATCTGCTGTGTGTCTCTCTGTCTTCTCATTTTGCTTAACCTACTGTGTTTGGGGTTTTGCAGTTCGCAGGTTCATAGTTCCCATTGTTTTTGGTGTCTGCTCCCAGTGGCTAAACTTGGTTCAGTGGGTTGTGTAGCCTTCCTGGTGTAGGGGACTCTAGTGCCTGTGTTTTGGTGGATAAGGCTGGATCTTGTTTTTCTGGTGGGCAGGACCACGTCCGGTGGTATGTTTTGGGGTGTCTGTGACCTTATTATGATTTTAGGCAGCCTCTCTGCTAATGGATGAGGTTGTGTTCCTGTCTTGCTAGTTGTTTGGCATAGGGTGTCCAGCACTGTAGCTTGCTGGTTGTTGAATGGAGCTGGGTCTTAGCGTTGAGATGGAGATTTCTGCAAGAGCTTTTGCTGTTTGATATTATGTGGAGCCAGGAGGTCTCTGATGGACCAATGTCCTGAACTTGGCTCTCCCACCTCAGAGGCACAGGCCTGACACCCGGCTGGAGCACCAAGACCCTGTCAGCCACACAGCTCAGAAGAAAAGGGAGAAAAAAAGAAATCAAGAAAGAAAGAAGGAAGGAAGGAAAGAAAGGAGGAAGGAAGGAAAGAAAGAAAGAAGGAAGGAAAGAAAGAAGGAAGGAAAGAAAGGAGGAAGGAAGGAAAGAAAGAAAGAAGGAAGGAAAGAAAGAAGGAAGGAAAGAAAGAAGGAAAGAAGGAAGGAAGGAAAGAAGGAAAGAAGGAAGGAAGGAAAGAAGGAAAGAAGGAAAGAAAGAAAGAGAAATGGTTATTAAAATTAAAAAATTATTAAAAATTAAAAAGTAATTTAAAAAAAGAAAGAAAGAAGAGAGCAACCAGACCAAAACACAAACCTACCAATGATAACAAGCACGAAAAACTATACTAAAAAAAAAAAAAAAGGACAGACAGAACCCTAGGACAAATGGTAAAAGCAAAGCTATACAGACAAAATCACACAAAGAAGCGTACACATACATCGAAAAAGAGAAAAAGGAAAAAAATATATATATATATTAAAAAAAGGAAGAGAGCAACCAAATCAATAAACAAATCTACCAATGATAATAAACTCTAAATGCTAAACTAAGATAAACATAAAACCAGAAACCAGTCAGTTGCATACAGCAAACCCCAAGTCTACAGTTGCTCCCGAAGTCCAAAGCTTCAATCTGGGGATGATTTGTTGTCTATGCAGGTATTCCAGAGATGCAGGGTACATCAAGTTGATTGTGGAGATTTAATCTGCTGCTCCTGAGGCTGCTGGTAGAGATTTCCCTTTTCTTTGTTTGCACAACTCCTGGGGTTCAGCTTTGATTTGGCCCCGCCTCTGTGTGTAGGCCACCTGAGGGCATCTGTTCCTCCCCAGACAGGACAGGGTTAAAGGAGCAGCTGATAAGGGGGCTCTGGCTCACTCAGGCTGGGGGGAGGGAGGGGTACAGAGTGCAGGGTGAGCCTGTGGTGGCAGAGGCCAGCATGACGTTGCACTAGCATGAGGCATGCTGTGTGTTCTCCTAGGGAAGTTGTCCCTGGATTACGGGACCCTGACAGTGGCGGGCTGCACAGGTTCCCAGGAGGGGAGGTGTGGGTAGTGACCTGTGCTTGCACACAGGCTTCTTGTTGGCTGCAGCAGCAGCCTCAGAGTCTCATGCTCATCTCTGGTGTCCACACTAATAGCCACAGCTCATGCCCGTCTCTGGAGCTCGTTTAGGCAGTGCTCTGAATCCCCTCTCCTTGTGCACCCCGAAACAATGGTCTCTTGCCTCTTAGGCAGTTCCATACTTTTTCCTGGACTCCCTCCCGGCTAGCTGTGGTGCACTAGCTCCCTTCAGGCTGTGTTCATGAAGCCAACCCCAGTCCTCTCCCTGGGATCTGACCTCCTAAGTCCGAGCCTCAGCTCCCAGCCCCCACCCGCTCTGGCGGGTGAGCAGACAAGCCTCTCAGGCTGGTGAGGGCTGGTCGGCACTGATCCTCTGTGTGGGAATCTCTCCACTTTGCCCTCTGCACCCCTGTTGCTGCGCTCTCCTCCATGGCTCCGAAGCTTACCCCCCTGCCCCGCCAACCCCTGTCCCCACCAGTGAAGGTGCTTCCTAGTGTGTGGAAACCTTTCCTCCTTCACAGCTCCCTCCAAGAGGTGCAGATCCTGTCCCTATTCTTTTGTCTCTGTTTTTTTTTTTTTTTTCTTTTGCCCTACCCAGGTATGTGGAGAGTTTCTTGTTCTGATGTATTTGTGGCGAGGAAGGTGATCTCCACGTCTTGCTCCTCTGCTACCTTGAACATCTCCCCAGTATGGCCATTTTAACAATATTAATTCTTCCAATCCAAGAGCATGGGATATCTTTCCATTTCTTTGAATCATCTTCAGTTTCCTTTATTAATGTTTTATAGTTCTCAGACCATAAGTCTTTCACCTCCTTGATCAGGTTTATTTTTAGTTTTGGGGGTTTTTTTAACGTGATTTTAAAAGAGATTGGGTTTTCTTTTTGTTTGTTTGTTTTACTTTCTCTTTCTGATGTTTCATTATTAGTGTAAAGAAATGCAACATATTTCTGTATATCAATCTTGTATTCTGCTACCTTGCTGAATTTGTTTATCAGTTCTAATAGTTTTTGTGTGGAGTCTTCAGGGTTTTCTATATAGAGTACCATGTCATCTGCATATAATGACTGTTTTATCTCTTCCCTTCTAATTTGGATACCTTTTATTTCTTTTTCTTGTCTGATTGCTGTGGCTAGGACTTCCAGTACTATGTTGAATAGAAGTGGTGATAGTGCTTTGCCCAGTGTTTTGCATTGCCTAGGAAAAACACTGATTTCCTTTACTTTCACACTAATGCCACACTCAACACTTCTGACACAAGATGTGTGAGTTTATTCCCACACCAACCAATTATCTGACCAGCTGGATGTCCAACAATTCAATTCAGTTCTGACACTATCTACCTGGAGTTAGCATCAAATCCCATAAGTTAAGGGTTCAGTCCCACAGACTGGCCCCACTTCAGACACCAACTGCAAGTCCCAGTTTGTCTCTGATACTTCTGACCGCCTTGCTATAAAATGGGGTCCCCATAACCCATTCCTCAGGTTCGATAATTTGCTAGAACAGTTCACAGAACTCAGGGAAACACTTATGTTTACCAGCTTACTGTATAGTAAAGAATACAATAGAAGACACAGATGAACAGCCAGATGAAGAACTACATAGGGTAAGGTCTGGAAGGGTCCCAAGCACTGGAACTTCTGTCCCTGTGGAGTTGAGGTGCTCCACCCTCCCTGCACAGAATGTGTTCACCACCCTGAAAGCTCTTCAGACCCTGAACTTTGGGGATTTTTATGGAGGTTTCATCAAAGAGGCATGGTGGATAATTAGCTCAGTCTCCAGCCCTTCCCCCACTTCCTGGAGGACGGGAGATAGGGCTGAAAATTTCGAGCTTCTAATCATGACTTGGCCTTTCTGGTGACCAGCCCCCAACTAGGAAACCATCAAGAGTTCCCTTATTAAAACAAAAGATACTCCTATCACCCCAGAAACTCCTAGGGATTTAGGAGCTCTTTGTCAGGAACCAGAATGAAAGGACAAATGCTACAACAAAACATTCTCCTAGTACTCTTATTACTGAGGAAATTACAAGGGTTTTAGGAGCTCTGTGTCAGAAACCAGAGGCAGACACCAATATATATTTTCTATTATTTCACACACATCCTGGGCACTTAGAAAGCATCCATCCATCCATCCATCCAACAACTAGTTTCTGAGTTCCAGTTTTGTGCCAGGCACTGTGGTAGGCCTGGGGCTATAATGATGAGCAAAACCAGACTTCTCCCTGACAGAGCTTAAGATCTAAGTAGCAGAGACGGTTATTAATAATTATTCAAATGCACACAGAACAAAAAATTGAAATATTATAAAGAAAAGAAGCAAAGTTCTATAGAAGCCATTCATTCACCAGGGATCTCAATCTGAAATCAGAGAAGGCCTTGCTGAGAAAATCCCTTAGGAGACAGAGTGTGTCTGGTTTACACCACCCATGCTTCCCAGAGGCCTAGCACAGTCCTCAGCACAGAGTAGGTGCTTAATAAATAGTTGTGATGCAGGAATGTATAGATGAGCTGACCATGTTGCCCTTTTATACCTGTGTCGTTCTCTAAAGTCTATATAATGCTTTCACATGCATAACTTTTTGTTCCCCAAACATCCTTGAGCAGTGGAAAAGATGGGTATTATTCTCCATGTTTGATGGGTGAGAGAACTGACATCATAGGGAGGATGTATGGTGGGTTAGTATGCTCTTGAGTCCTACAGTCCTGGGCTAAACTCTGCCTCTTATCAGCTATGAGAAGCCTGGCATCAAACATGGAGTACATTTCTGCAATATTTTTCCCTAGGCCTGGTGCACTCCTGAATAAAGGTTCACACTGGAGGATTCCAAAGTGATGATTATTTGGGGCTTCCTTAGGACCTTGTGAGAACAGGGCTTGCTTGCGGTCCACATGAATCAATTTTGGACCAATGTCAGCTTCCCAGGCAGAGAGATGGAGGGTCTTCAACTCTTGGCAAAAATCTCCCTGAGCTCAACAGTTCAACAAATAGTGTTTCCTACCATGTGTCAAATAGATAGCTAGTGGGAACCTGTGGTATAGCACAGGGAGCTCAGCTCCGTGCTCTGTGATGACCTGTGAGGGGTGGGATGGGGGGAAGAGGGGAGGGAGGCTCAAGAGGGAGGGGCTATATGTATACATATAGCTGATTCACTTTGTCCTACAGCAGAAACTAACACAACATTGTAAAGCAAATATACTCCAAAAAATATATAGAGGGCTTCCCTGGTGGCGCAGTGGTTGAGAGTCCGCCTGCCAGTGCAGGGGACACGGGTTCGTGCCCCGATCCGGGAGGATCCCGCGTGCCGCGGAGTGGCTGGGCCCGTGAGCCGTGGCCGCTGAGCCTGCGTGTCCGGAGCCTGTGCTCCGCAACGGGAGAGGCCACACACACACACACACAAAATATATATATATATATATATATATATATAGAGAGAGAGAGAGAGAGAGAGAGAGAGAGAGAGAGAGAGAGAGAGAGTTTCCTAATTAAAGGCATTGCCCCGGTGTACATAGGCTTTCCTATCTTAGTAAGAGGAATCACCTTCCAGAAATGTCTGTTTTGACAAAATTAATAACCACAGCTACCAATTATTGAGCCCTAATTATGTGCCAGTCTCTGTGCTTAGTACTTGTATTTAATTCCCACAACCCCAAGTGATGAGTAGTATTACTCCTCTACACCCAACCCCCATGATGGTTAATTTTACATGTCAACTCGACTAGGCCATGGGGTGCCCAGATATTTGGTCAAACATTATTCTGGTGTGTCTGTGACAGTGTTTTGGATGAGAATGACACTTGGATCAGTAGACTGAGGAAAGCAGATTGCCTTGGGCAATCATCCAAGCAGTCAAAAGCTTGAATAGAACAAGAAGGCTGACACACCCTCGGGTAGCGGGGAGCTCCTTCTGCCTGAACGCCTTCAAGCTGGGACATTGGTTTTTCCAGCCTTTGGATTGGAACCCCACCTTCAGCTCACCTGAGTCTCCAGCTTGCTGAATGCAGATCTTGGGACTTGTCAGCCTCTGTATGCAAGTGACCCAATTCAGGTGACCCTGTAATAAAGCTCTTTTATATATATATATATACAATTAGTTTTTATTTATTTGTTTACGTATTTTTGGCTGCATTGGGTCTTTGTTGCTGCATGCAGGCTTTCTCTAGTTGTGGCAAGCAGGGGCTACTCTTCGTTGCGATGCATGTGCTTCTCATGGCAGTGGCTTCTCTTGTTGCGGAGCACAGGCTTTAGGTGCTCAGGCTTCAATAGTTGTGGCATGCGGGTTCTAGAGCGTAGGCTCAGTAGTTGTGGCGCACAGGCTTAGTTGCTCCGTGGAATGTGGGATCTTCCTGGACCAGAGCTCGAACCCGTGTCCCCTGCATTGGCAGGCAGATTCTTAACCACTGCGCCACCAAGGAAGTCCTTGTAGTAAAGCTCTTTTATTTGTATATATATAAAGTGGTTAAGAGTGCTCCCCTTGCTAAGGGCAAGACTTCTATAGAGAAGACATGGAACAAAGGAAGGAAATTATTTGATTGGCTCTAGCTTAAGCAATTGCCTTATTTGGGAAATCCTAGTTGGCTATTTATGATCGGTGGTCCTTCGGTTTTGATTTCTTAACCATGAGGCATTTGCAGGCTTAGGTTTTGGTTTGCTTATGATGGCTGCTAAGGTGTTAGAACCACCCTAGTCAAATGGCCTCCTTGTTTAATTAATTTAATGAGTGTATCAATATTTGTCACCAAATAATTTCAGAAGTGATAATTATCAAAATCCTGTTTGCTTCTTCTACAGTAAAAAAATATATATATATATGTTTAGTGTGGGATGAATGTGCCTGGACCAGATAAAGCCCTTAACATGTATCTCTTCATCTACAGACTTTCCTGCTTCACTACATACAGTCATCACGCTCACTACCCTGGACGCCCTGCCCTTTTGTACCCACCTCTAGTATTCAGTGCCCTTCATAACCCAGTCCATCCTGAACCTGAAACTTATTTCATTCATCCATCCATCCACCCATTCATTTATTCACTCATTCAACAAATTCAATTGAATCATGTTTATTCAGTTGAATCAACTGTTATCATTGATATACTAAGTTAGGCATGGTTCTAAGGGGGATACAGCTCTAAGCAAGACAAACATGGTCCCTCTCCAGAAATTTAAACTAGACTGGTAGGGATAGGAGGGTAACCTGTGGATTGGAGACAGCAAGTAAGCAGATAAACAAATAGATAATAATAAACTGTTGGCTTTATTGGAAGAAAAATAAGTGAGGGTGAGGAACTTGAGTGCGGCTGGAGGGCAGGTGCTCTTTTTAGATAGAGTGGCTAGAGAAGGGCTCTCTGACGAGGCTACATTAAAACAGAGACATAAACTATATCAGGGAGTCAGCCAGTGCATGGAAGGAGAGCTCCAAGCAGAGGGACCAGCCAGTGCAAAGGCCCTGAGGTAGGCGTGGGTTGGGTGGGTTGGAGGAAAGGCAAGGAGGCCAGTGCAGCTGCAGCAAAGTGAACAAGGAGAGCATTTAGAAGTTAAGATCAAAGAGATGGGGTGGAGAGGACAGGATATGGAAGACTTGGTCAAGACTCAACTCCTCTGCTTTCCAGTATGTTCCTTCAGCTGCTCATTTGCAAATGCTGCCTTTGTGTAGGAGGCACTTAATGGCTGACCGGCTCATTAAGCAGCAACAGCAGTTTGCAGAACACCATGGGGCATCACGGATCTGCCAACACCTCCCTCGGACACACATCTCCGTGGGCAGGGCCAGGGCCAACCAGGCACAAATTACCTCACTAACCAGCCACCGCCTGCCAATTCCGGCAAAGGCCTTCTTGGCACCCCCTGGCTTTGCCGCTCTAGGAGTCCACTTGCCGCCCACCAGTTTCTTCTTAAATGCCATTGCCCCTGTCTTTGTCTGACCACGCAGCTGTGAGCTTAATGTATTTTGCCTTGACTGGTGTTGCAGGGAACAGACCAAACTTGTTGTTTTTCCTTCTTGGTGTTATGCTATTCTGACTCAGTATTCATGACTCTCAAATCGTGGAGTCGGCAGGTGTTCAGTGAACACAACACGATTCAGAACACTCCTAGTTTAGAAGTCTGGGTGAACTATAAATATTTTTCCCATGAATGGAACTTCTTTGGCTTTTGTTGAAAAGTGTTAGGGGTTTGTGGGACCATAGTTAAATGTGACTGATAATTTTTTATTGAGCACCTCTCAATGTCAGGCATTCTTTGAGGCTCTGGAAGAACTGTGAAAAGACATACCAAATTCCCTAGGGAGGAACTTATATGGGGGAGAAAAACAGCCAACAAACAAGTAAAGAATAAATGATCAAGGCACATTTGGATCGTGATAAATAACACTGGGGAAGTGAAACAAGGTGAGAGAGAGTGGCTGGAGAGTGGGGGTGGGCAGACAATACCTTAAACTGGGTGGTCTTGGGTGGCCTCTGCAAAGATGGCTTCTGAGACAAGACCTGAATAAAAATAGGGAGCCAGCCATGAGTTTCCAGCAGACATAACAGAAAGTACAAAGGCACTACGGTAGGAATGGCTTAGCCTTTGGAGAAGCAAAGGAGAGTGGATGCCCAGGGCCAGGCAGTATAAAGTCCTGTGAACCATGGTAAGAGGCTTGGATTTTAAGTACAATAAGGAAGCATTGAAGAAATTTTCAGCAAGGGAATGATTTGCTTAGTGTTTTAAATGGTCCACTGTGGCTGCCAGGTGAAAAAGCCATCAACAATCAGCCCCTACACTTGTACAATGCTTTTGCATTTACAAAGACCTTCCTTATTGGCAATTTCAAAAGCATCAAAATACCAAATAGGATTCACAGAATGTTTCCTGTCTTATAGATGAAAAGCTGAGGCTCAGAATGGTGTGGCTAAGGCCAGGAAAAATAACCAGCAAGTGACAGGACTCAGTTGAAAGTATAGTCAGTCCTCTGTAGCCACTGGTTCTGCATCTGCAGAGTCAACCAACCCCGGATTGAAAGTAGTCAGAAAAAGAATTCTAGAAAGTTCCAAAAAGCAAAAGTTGAATTTGCCTCATGCCAGCAACTATTTACACAGTATTTACTTGTATTTACAACTATTTACATAGCATTTATAATGTATTAGGTATTATGTGTAACTTAGAGATGATTTAAAATGTAAGGGAGGATGTGCGTAGTTTATATACAAATACTATGCCATTTTTTTTTTTTTTTTTTTTTTTTTACTATGCCATTTTTTGTAAGAGACTTGAGCATCCTTGGATTTTGGTATCTGAGGGGGGTCCTGGAACCAATTCCCCATGGATACCAAGGGACAACTGTACTTAGTGCAGAATCTGCTTCTTAGGAGAAGTTCCCTGGATCTGGGTTAAAAGGAAATTGACCAGCAGCTACCGTTCTATCCATCTCCTTTCTTACTATGGCCTTTTTGAGTGGGACTTCCCTTACTGGGAATTCCTCCCCAACTCCTTTTTCCTTCCACCTACTCATCCCCTTGTCAACAGGAGCGTTCTCTCCTTCCAACCGCCCATCAGAATGTATATGAGGATGTTCAATTACAGTTATATCAGTATGTCCTTGTACTTTATCTTATAACCATACTCTGCAGTTGTAACCCCAAGTTTTGTTAGCGCCCACAAATGTACACCTAATTCCTGTGATAGAGCTAAACATGTAATAAGTGCTCAATATAAAACAGAATTCTTGGGCTTCCCTGCTGGCGCAGCTGTTGAGAGTCCGCCTGCCGATGCAGGGGACACGGGTTCGTGCCCCGGTCAGGGAAGATCCCACATGCCACGGAGCGGCTGGGCCCGTGAGCCATGGCCGCTGAGCCTGCGCGTCCGGAGCCTGTGCTCCGCAGCGGGAGAGGCCACAGCAGTGAGAGGCCCGCGTACCACAAATAATAATAATAATAAAAATATAATAAAACAGAATTCTCTCAGTTGAATTAGGGTCATCATATCCCAAGTGCTTCCCATCTGCCAGGCAATGAGTTATTGGTATTTTCCAAAAATTGTTTAATTCTAAAAGCAACCACCTTTGAGATTGGTACTGTTATTATCATCTTATACGTGAGGAAACTAAGGCTCAGAGATGTTAATAAGGAGTGAATGACTCCAACACCCTTGCTCTTAATCTCCACTGTACTTCCTTCTTTTGGGAGACAGAGTATCTTTGCTTTTTCAGCCTTGATATTTGACCCTTAGGTGTGAAATCAAAATGTTTTCTGATGCAAACACACAGAAGAGCCTAACAAAAACTCCCTGAAAGGAATCATCGATCCATTGGTCCACCCATCCATCCATCCATCCATCCATCCATCCATCCATCCATCCATCCATCCATCTGTCATAGCAACCATCTTTCCCTCTGGTTTATGCTAAGTTCTTAAGAAAGCATAGGTGGGCGGGGTAAGAGGGGGAATGTGTGAATGAGGCCTGGCTTGCTTCATACTGCCCTGCTCTTCCCTGAATTAACCCCTTTGCACCTCAAGATGAGACAGAAGAGTTTCAGGAAGGCTATGAAAACAGACTCTTGACTACCTTCTCTCCTCTTCACCCATTGCTGGCCCTGGAAAAGCAGCTGTGAATCCAGTTGGGCTGGAGCTTCTGCCTAACTGGTCATCCTAGGGAGGCAAAACATATTTCAGAAACGCACACTCAGATGTGCAATTTGTTGCTCATCTGGATCAGTGGTGCCCACTGGAGCAGCAAAGCAGAAATGACCGTAGCTGTAGTACAGTGGAGTAGGTGTCAAAGGACCACATGGGTGTCTTCCTTCTGCCACACACCTTGACAAGTTCCTTAACCTCCTGGCCTTGTTTCTTCCCTTGTTTAATAGGGCAGAATTTTCCTTTTTCCTCACCTCCTTTATCTTCTCCAATGCAAAGCCTCTGGTACGAAAGAGGTCTTTAGTAAGACAGAATAGAAGGATTGAGACTTTGTTAAGCTAATAACAAAATCAAAATGAAACTGATCAGTAGAGCTGGGCGACATTGGCAAGAGCCAGGTCTGTTGGTCCTGTTTATACTCCACTCTAGACTTAGGCAGGTAAAGCAGAGGCAACAAACTAAAATGCCCCGAAGGACCAGGCGGGAAATACAAATGGGTAAATTGGAGAGAGCAGTATCTACACCATAGGGAATGGGGGTTCTTGATGAGCTAAAACACATAGACCTGCCTAAAGGGGGAGGCACAACTCAGCTCTGAGCCGTTGTTGCCACGTGGAAACACAGGTTCATTGCTGATAAATCATTCCACTTTTCAAAGAAAGCCAGAAATTCTGATTTTTAGTGCAAAATCTCCTTATTTTAAACATTACCTACTATGTCAACTTTTTGAAAACAGTGTGGGTCAATAGAACATGCTGTGTTAAAGGGAAACAATTCCCTTCTTGATGATTCCTCATGAGAAGAGACATCTATAAAAAACAAACTTATGGTTACCAAAGGGGATGTGGGGCGAGGGATAAATTAGGAGTTTGGGATTAACAGATACACACGACTAAATATAAACTAGGTAAACAACAGGGTCTTACTGTAAAGCACAAGGAACTATATTCAATATCCTGGAATAAACAATAATGGAAAAGAATATGAAGTGGGGGAGTGGCCCCTCCCGCACTCTTCACTCGTTCCTCCCCAGGTGGGGCAAAATAACTTACCTGGTTGAGGGGTTTGGAAGAAGGCACTAGGTTATAAGAAGGAACAGGGCATTCATAACCCAGTGCCTTCCCCTCCCTTGGGAACTACCCACCCACCCACCCACGGGTTCTGCCCCGATGAAAGCCAGCCTACCCCAGTCCAGAATCTGGGATTCTGTAGTAGGAACCCTATTTGCCTACCACTATAAGCCATATTCTCCAACATCCACTTTCTCATTAAGCTGATACACTACTTCCATCAGCTTACTCTTTGGTCTTACTTCTCAGTGGGTTCATAGTTCAAGCAGAAAAAGAAGCCCTAATTATTGGGTCTACCTCAAGACTCCAAGAGTCATCTCTGCTCCCAGGTCATACGTTTGCTCCCTCTAACAACAAACCAAATCTTTGGATGTAGAATTAGGGACTGTTATATCCCACGAGGGTGAAGGCAGGGGCCATGCTTAGAAGCTTGAGGTCTTCTGGTGATTCTCCAGGGTGGAGCTTAGAGAGATGGGGTGGGGAAGATTGAGGGGATTATGGAAGGTATGAGAAGAGGGAAGGGAGATCCAAAAAGAGGGTCACTGGGGACTTCCCTGGTGGTCCAGTGAGTAAGACTCTGCATTCCCAATGCAGGGAGCCCAGGTCTGATCCCTGGTCAGGAAACTAGATCCTGCATGCATGCTGCAGCTAAGAGTTTGTGTGCCACAACTAAAAAAGATCCTGCGTGCTGCAACTAAGACCAAGAGCGGCCTAAATAAACAAGTAAATATTAAAAAAAGAAACAAAGAAAAAACAAAACAGAAAGATGGGTCACTGGAAACCCATCAGAGGAGGGCACTGTATGGACCAGAAAGTGAGTCAGTGAGGAAATACAAGCATGTTTTTCACCATCTTCTGAACATCATTCCTCTTCAGGATCACCTAATGGCAAAGTTATTTTCTTTCAGGTAATGGTCTGTACTTAACACACCCTTCCTAGGGGTAACACGAAACTAGTAACATCTCTCATGCCTCCTTCACAAGGTTGAAAGGGTCAAATGAGTTATCTTTGGAGAATCTGACCATAAGACCCTGTTATCTGTATCATCAATAATGTAATTCAAGATGCCCAAAAAAGTCAAACTTAATTATTCTGAAACTTACTTTCCAAAACCCTAGAGGACTAAAAATCAGATGTTTTTTTTCTTGAGGATGATTTAACAGCCATTGGGAACAAGAAAAAACTAATACCTAGAAAAAAGGTTAAGTAGCAAAGTAAACCATTTGGAGACTCATTCATTGAACACGTATTGAGCACTTACTACGCGCCTGTCACTGATATGGGAACTGGGCCTGCAAAATTGAATAAGTACTCTGAACAAAGAAAGTTTATAGTGGTGGCAATTTCCAGCAATTCAATGCACCGTATTTTTGTTTTGTCTTACTTTAACTGAAAGTACATTTTTAAAGAAGGCTTGGGAATTATAGCCCTACCATAAAATATGTTTTGTTTCACTTCCTTTAGCTGTTATTTTATGACAGCACTGACCTTCTGACCAGAAGCAAAATTCTGGCCTTTCTAAATATCCCATATTGGCTGGGCTTAATGGGTTTTCAAAATAAATGGATTGGATTTCTCAACCTGTCAAAACATAGAGCGCAAGGGCTTTTTCGAACTTGGGAGGACTGCTCTGAGCATGGATTCAGAGTCCACCATCTGAGCCAGGGAGCTGAGAGCCAGCTTATCAGCAACCTGTTATTTTTGATGGAAGCAGAGGTGACCGGGACAATGAAATGAGCTCAGGGAGGTCAGACTAACTTAAACATGATGTCACCCAGGGCGATCAAGGCATCAGAGGCCTCGGATTCTCTCAGAAGGGAATTTCAGAGGATTTTAACCAAGGCATAAACCTAAGCCCCACCTGACAGCTCCTGTAGGACCATCTTTGGGAGGGGTCCAGAGAAGGAACGGCCCCATTACACAAAAGATGATCCCAGGTGCCCATGGCTGCTGAGTAAGTCCAGAGTCAGCTCTAAATGATGGGCTGTGTTATCATTAATCATGGAAGTATGGAAAGATGCTTCGATGTTAGACAAGCCCAGCTCCACTGCTTTCTACCTGCGTGACCTTGAACAAGGCCTCAGTTTCCCCATTTATGAAATGACAACAGTACTGACTTCACAGGGCTGTCATGATGGTCAAATATAACAACCAGGTAGAAAAATCCCTCCAGTAAATGGAAGCCCAAAGTAGCTCTTCCTGACAATCAGTCTGGTTGCTGCATCGTCATACCCAGGGTCTCTCTGAGGTCAGGAGAGGCTCCTTACATATTAAGAAATGCCCAAACTGGGTCAGACAAATTACAATGTTCTAATTGGCTGGACCTTGTCAGTGCATTTTTGTGACTATATACTAAATCTCACTCAGAGATGAAATTTGACCATTGCAAAGCCACCCACTCCCACTTTACCCCACCCTGAAGCTCGGCTCTCTCTCTGTAATCGAGAGGCCTTCAGGAGTGTTCAGCCTTGGCCACTTAGATCTCCTCCCCCCTATCTTACAGGCTGTGTAACTTTTAAGTATATGATCCCAGAGCATGAGGAAAAGGGGAAGAGAGGCTCCCAGAAGCCATCACTCTGTGAAGGGACGGCAAAGCCCTCACCAAGAGCGGGGAGGGGGGGGGCCTCCTCTGCAGGAAGTGTTTTATTTCACAATTAACAAAGGCAAAGGGAAACCTTTCTAAAGTATGTCTTTCCCTCAAGGCCACAGGGTTTAAACCTCTCTGTCCCCCAGCTATTGCTCTGAATGAATTATAGGAGCCAATTATTCTGCCAGCATGTGCTGGCTCTGTTGGAATAGACTCTGTGGAGCTCTTCTGCACCTTTCTCCAAGGGCAAGGTGGAGGCTCTTGTCAAGGTCAGCCAGAAGCATCTTATAGGATTCAGCACAGACCCAGAAACTTCCTAAGTGTGTGCGGGGGAGGGGCAAGGAGAGGAAAGGAAGGAGGGAAGGACGGAGGGAGCCAATTACTAACTCTACCTGGTCACAACCAACAGCTCATCCAAGACACTTGCAGAGTGGGTTTGGGGATCACAGGATGTGCATCAGAAGGAAGCACATGAGAATCCAGCCCAGACCATGCTGTGTTGGGGGTGCAGGACCCCACTGGGGTAACTCCACATTTCCATCTTGCTGGCTCCAGGTCCTAGCAGGTCACTAAATGCATTAAGAGCTGTCCCTGGTGTTGGGCATTACAAGATAGAAGGGTTTCCCAGCCAGGATATGAAATAAACCATGATCGAATGCCCACAGACAAAGGGAAGTGCCTCTCAGCACTGGCCAGTGAACAACCAGGGAGCTACAATGGCATAAACCAGAGGAGGTGGATGTGGCCGGTTTATATGCTTCTAACTCTTATATATGGTGAATTGTGAGCCAGGGAACAATGTAGCACATTGAACTAGAAAAGGATAGTCTACGGTGTTCCAGATTTTGTCTTCTTCCTATTCGTTATTATCACCATCACCTTGACCTTCACCACCACCACTGTTATGGTCATTACTGGTCATTTTTTGTCATCATTTCTTGCCTGTGCACAGTCTCTCACAATTGGCAGAGAACTTCTGCATCCACTCTGACAGTTTGATCATCACAGTAGCTCTCTGAAGTGGACAGGGCAGTCTTAGCATCCCCATTCTCCCAATGTGTAAGCCAAGGCTTACAGAGGGTAAATTGCCGGCCCTTAGTCATACTCAACTCCGGTCTCCTGTAAGTACTGTCAACTTATAACAGTAACTTGAAAACTTTACTTTGAAAATGACATTGAAATATTTAACAACTGATAAGACATAGTTACTTACCAGTCAGGACAGACATGAGCCATAAACAATGTATGGACATGGCCATTCTTGTTCATACAGCTGAATATCTCCAAGATGTTGCACATTACTCTAAACACAACATTGCATCTTTTGGTCCAGCCTTCTCTGCCATTTCACAGAAGTCCTTCTGTTCCCAAATAAGACTGCAAGATGAGGCACTGAGAGGTGAGATGATGAGGTTATTATAGTAAAGAGAGGGCTTTCAATCTTGTCTTCCTTGACCATCTTGAGACAAGGTAGTGGAAAAAGGAGGTGAGGTGGGATGTGAGAGCATGGCAGGTACTACATGGGTTTGTGGGCTGAATGGAAGAGACCATTCTCCAGAGCTGGAAAGTTGAGTTCAGACCAAGTCTTTAAGGTGTCCTGAGGGAATCACATGGCTTTAGAAAGAAGAAAAAGCCAGGAATCCGGAGCCAGATGGAAAGAAGATTGGAGAGGGAGCCAGTTGGGAATCAAACAAGAAGCCTATTTTCCTACTGAGAAATAGGAGGGTCTGCTGCTTGCTTTTTCCTGGCATGGGGCATGTAGGCATAGTGACCTGGCTTCGATACAAGGGTGGGGCTGGGCAGCAGGTAACCAGTGTTTTCATCAAAGCTAAAGAAAGTGTGCACAATAGGAACTCAGAAATTAATAGAAGATAAATCAGATTGTCACTTTCTCAGAAGCTACTCTCCCTATTTTCCATGAAAGAATGATACTCATTCTATTTTTATACTTCGTTTTATCAACTCTTCCTATGTACTATTCCTTGAAAAGAATCTCTTTTATTTCAAAAGTAATATACATTCACAGAAAAAAATTAATATAGATAAGCCAAAAAAAGAGAAAAAGAAAATTAAAGTCACCTCTGATTTCTCTACCCAGAAATAACATGGCTTAATATGTTGATATAGATCCTTCTAGACATTGTCCCATGCATAAAGCTATCATTGTTATTATGATGATTTACAAATATTTAGTTGTTATATGCCTGATGTTTTCTCTACCTACGGTTCTTGAAGTTTAGGAACATTATCTTTGTTTGACAATGTAGACTTAATACCAGGAATCTGAACATATTTTATTGCATGAGTATCTTGTTGATAACATAAAATTGGAGGAAGAATAATATTTATTAGAAATATCCAAGCACAGGGCTCAGAAACAAATCTCTTGTGCCTGAGCAGCATTCTGGGTTTTCAAAGTGGCCATGTAAAACACAGAGCCCAGTGGAATCATATATCACTACTACATAAATGATAATAACAATTCTTGATTTATATCTTCATATTTTCTGCCTTGTTCTTGCAGAAAAGTTGGTAAAGGCTGGTTAGACTGTTACACCTACTCTTTTTTAGAAGATGGAAGATAGGAGAAAATATTACCACCATGAAAGGAGGGGGAAAACCCAAAGGAAAATCTGTTTTTTTAAAAGTCTGAGACTTGTCAGCATGATACACAGCTCTGAAGATGAGAGCAAAGCAAAACAAATGTGCGAGTTATTTCTTGGATCAAAAGTTTCAATCATCTTTTGGGCTCACTTCTTAGGTATTTGGATATCTGTAAATGATAAGCAAGATGGCAAACTCAAAAAGAAATCTGGAATGTGAGGCTTTCAGGTGAAATGGTCTTTAACCATGTTTCTGGCTGCAGTCTTCATCAAAAGAATTTTTATCAGTGGGGGGAGCAGAGGTTAACATTAAGATGAAGATGTGTTCCTTTTTTACAAGTATAGTCCTGCTGAATTGATACGAAGCAGAAGGGTGTGCAGAGATATGTCACAAACAAAGGACCCCAGTTCCCCCATTTCAACAGGGAGTTGTCTGTAAGAAATTATTCTGCAGGATTTTTGACGATACATATTATTATTATTATGTGATTACTTCTAATAGAATTTCTACATGAAAGGTGCTTGGTTAATTAAATTTTGTATGCTGTCAGGTGGTAACAGTTTCAGAATCCACTGATTTGGATTTTTTTTTCACATTTTGAGCACAGTACACCCGATTTTTTTTTTTTAAAGTACTGCTGATCAATGCCCTAGTGTTTATTGAGACTTGCTTGCCCAGAACTCAGCCAACCACTCTCTGAGTTAGGAAAAAAAAAAAAAAAATTCTCTTCTTAGCCTTCATTTTCACTGAGGGGAAAAGTCTTATTCATATGAAAACAGAAGAAAAGACCCAGTGAGCTCAATGCTGAGTTTCTATTGAGAAAGTTTCAGAAAAGAAAAAAAAAATTTGTTGTGGACTAGAAAGCTGAATTCCAACATGTGTTTATATGCTAAAAGCGGTAAGAAGAGAAAAACAAAACAAAACAAAAAAAACCCAAAAAGCAAAAATGGGTGTTCTACTCCATAATATATTCCATGAAAACAGGAAATAGAAGAAAATGCAGGCAAAAGGTGATGAAAGATAAAAGTAGTAGAATTGGCAAAAGTGGGAAAGGATGCTGGGAATGGAGGAAACATTAACAATACTCATTCTTTCTCTTTCTTTCCTAAAACAAGTATTTATGGAGCACCTGTTATGTGCCAAGCATTGTACTAGGTGCTGGGTAAACGTGAATCAGACACAGGTGGTCCTGGCCCTCATGGGGCTTAAATAAGGGGAGGAGCAATAAATAAGTAAGCAAATTTTACTTAATTACTTTGTTAATTACTGTCAAAAACAAGACTACAGGCCCAATAGGGTGTCACTTATGCTGAAAGTCACACATCACCAAAACAAGAGCCTTAACTAAGTACACTTTCAGCTCTCCCAGAAATGGAATCTTAAACCAGTCAGTCAGGAATCTCTTCATCATCACTAGCTAGGAAATCTGCCTCATAAACTCCTGTCATCCCCTAAAGGAAAGTCACTTGCAATAACCACCATGCTTTTTGCCCAGTACAACTTCCTCATTTCCACTCCCTTCTGCCGATAAAAGTCTTCCATTTTGTACAGCTTCTTGGAGCTCCTTTCTGTCTGAGATTGGATGCTGCCTGATTCATGAAGGGTTGAATAAAGCCAGTAAGATTTTAAATTTTGCTCAGGTTTTTAACATCACTGTGAAGGAAACTAAGGAATAAAGAGCGGTGTGGGGAACCTACTTTTTACACAGAGTGGTCAGCAAAGATTTTCCTGAAGAAGGCACTTTCAAGCTGAGACCTGAGGAACAAGTGAGAAGCCACCAGATATTCTGCATTTAAGTGTAGGGAACAACAGTGCAGAAACACTGAGGCAGGAAGCATATAAGAACTGTTAGGGGACTTCCCTGTTGGTGCAGTGGTTAAGAATGCATCTGCCAATGCAGGGGACACGGGTTCGAGCCCTGGTCCAGGAAGATCCCACATGCCGTGGAGCAGCTAAGCCTGTGTGCCACAACTACTGAGCTCACGCACCACAACTACTGAGCCCAAGTGCCTCAACTACTGAGGCCCGAGCACATAGAGCCCATGCTCCGCAACAAGAAAAACCACCGCAAGGAGAAGCCTGCGCACCACAATGAAGAGTAGCCCTTGCTCGCTGCAACTAGAGAAAGCCCGCGTGCAGCAATGAAGACCCAATGCAGCCAAAGATAAATAAATAAAATAATTTTTAAAAAAAGAACTATTAGAAGGTGGCTATGGCCGCAGCAAACTAGAGGGGCTGGTGGGAGGTGGGGGAAATGAGAGGACAATGAAGACCTTGTGGAGAGGAACGTGGAATATGTCCTAAGAGCAGTGGGAAGCCAACGCTGAATTTTAAGCAGGGGGAGTCACAGTCTGGTTTGTGCTTTTAAAAGATCACCCTGGCTCTACCTCATACCATACACAGTAAGGAACTCAAAACAGATCAGACGCCTAAATGTAAGAGCTAAAATCTACAAAACACTTAGAAGAAAACATAGGACTAAATCTTTCTAACTTTGGATTTAACAGTGACACCAAATTATAAGCAACAAAAGAAGAAATAGATAAATTGGAGTTCTCAAATTACAAACTTTTGTGTTTCAAAGTACGTCACAAGAAAGTAAAACTACAAGCCACAGAATGGGAGATAATAATTGCGAATCGTATATTTGATAAGGAACTTGTACCTAAAATACATAAAGAACACAACTCAATAAATATAAAGGCAAATAATCCAGTTTTAAAATGGGCGAAGAACATGAATAGACATTTCTCCAGAGAAGACATACAGATGGCCAATAGGCACATGAAAAGTGCTCTACATCACTAAGCATTGGTGAAATGCAAATCAAAACCACAATTACATACCACTTCACATCCATTAGGATGGCTAGAGTTAAAAACAGAAAGAATTAAAATTAAAAATTAAAAAACAGAAAGGAGAATAGTTGTTACTAGGGCTGGGGAGGAGGAGGTAATGAGGATAGAGTCTCAGTTTGGGTTGATAAAAAATTTCTGGTGATGGACAGTGGTGATGGTTGCACAATAATGTGAATGTACTTGATGCCACTGAACTGTAATAGTTAAAATGGTAACTTTTATGTATAGTTTACCACAATAAAGAAAAGTTTTTAAAAGGTGGGAGGGGGGCAGGAGGTGGGAGAGCAAACTATTTGAATAGACATTTTTCCAAAGAGATATATAAATGGCCAAAAAATACATAAAAACATGTTCAACATCACTGGTCCTTAGGGAAATGCAAACCAAAGCCACAATGAGATACCAGTTCCTACCCACCAGGATGACTATATTCAAAAAAACAGACAATGACAAGTGTTGCAATAACATGGAGAAATTGGCACTCTCATACATTGCCAGTGGGATTATAAAATGGGGCAGCCACTTTGGAAAACAGTCTGGCAGCCCCTCAAAAATGTTGAACGTAAGACTTATGACCCAGCAATTCCAGTCCTAGGTATACACCCAAGAGAAGTGAAAACATGTCCGTGCAAAAGTCTGTACGCAAATGTTCATAGCAGCAGCATTATTCATGACAGCCAAAAAGTAGAAAGAACTCAAATGTCTATCAGCTGATGAATGGATAGACAAAAGGTGGTATATCCATACGATGTAAGATTCTGCCATGTAAAGGAATATAATACTGATATATGCTGCAATGTGGGTAAACCTTGAAAACTATGCTAAGTGAAAGAGGCCAGAAGCAAAAATCACATGTTATTTGATTCCATTAATACAAAATATCCAGAATAGACAAATCCATAGAGACAAAAATTAGATTAGTGATTGCCAGGGGCTGGGGGAGGAGGAAATAGGGAATGCCTGCTAATGGTTATGGGGTTTCTTTTGGGGGTGATTAAAAGGCTCTAAAATTAGAGAGTGGTGATGGCTGCACAACTCTGTGAATATACTGAAACCACTTTTTCTTTTTTTTTTAACATCTTTATTGGGGTATAATTGCTTTACAATGGTGTGTTAGTTTCTGCTTTATAACAAAGTGAATCAGTTATACATATGTTCCCATATCTCTTCCCTCTTGCGTCTCCCTCCCTCCCACCCTCCCTATCCCACCCCTCCAGGTGGTCACAAAGCACCGAGCTGATCTCCCTATGCTATGCGGCTGCTTCCCACTAGCTATCTATTTTACGTTTGGTAGTGTATATATGTCCATGCCACTCTCTCACTTTGTCACAGCTTACCCTTCCCCTTCCCCATATCCTCAAGTCCATTCTCTAGTAGGTCTGTGTCTTTATTCCTGTCTTACCCCTAGGTTCTTCATGACATTTTTTTTCCCTTAAATTCCATATATATGTGTTAGCATATGGTATTTGTCTTTTTCTTTCTGACTTACTTCACTCTGTATGACAGATTCTAGGTCTATCCACCTCATTACAAATAGCTCAATTTCGTTTCTTTTTATGGCTGAGTGATATTCCATTGTATATATATGTGCCACACCTTCTTATCCATTCATCCGATGATGGGCAGTTAGGTTGTTTCCATCTCCGGGCTATTGTAAATAGAGCTGCAGTGAACATTTTGGTACATGACTCTTTTTGAATTATGTTTTTCTCAGGGTATATGTCCAGTAGTGGGATTGCTGGGTCATATGGTAGTTCTATTTGTAGTTTTTTAAGGAACCTCCATACTGTTCTCCATAGTGGCTGTATCAGTTTACATTCCCACCAACAATGTAAGAGGGTTCCCTTTTCTCAATTCTCTCTCCAGTATTTATTGTTTGTAGATTTTTTGATGTTGGCCATTCTGACCAGTGTGAGGTGATACCTCATTGTACTTTTGATTTGCATTTCTCTAATGATTAGTGATGTTGAGCATCCTTTTATGTGTTTGTTGGTAATCTGTATATCTTCTTTGGAGAAATGTCAATTTAGGTCTTCTGCCCATTTTTGGATTGGGTTGTTTGTTTTTTTGATATTGAGCTGCATGAGCTGCTTGTAAATTTTGGAAATTAATCCTTTGTCAGTTGCTTCATTTGCAAATATTTTCTCCCATTCTGAGGGTTGTCTCTTGGTCTTGTTTATTGTTTCCTTTGCTGTGCAAAAGCTTTTAAGTTTCATTAGGTCCCATTTGTTTATTTTTGTTTTTATTTCCATTTCTCTAGGAGGTGGGTCAAAAAGGATCTTGCTGTGATTTATGTCATAGAGTGTTCTGCCTATGTTTTCCTCTAAGAGTTTGATAGTTTCTGGTCTTACATTTAGGTCTTTAATCCATTTTGAGCTTATTTTTGTGTATGGTGTTAGGGAGTGATCTAAACTCATACTTTTACATGTACCTGTCCAGTTTTCCCAGCACCACTTATTGAAGAGGCTGTCCTTTCTCCACTGTACATTCCTGCCTCCTTTATCAAAGATAAGGTGACCATATGTGTGTGGGTTTATCTCTGGGCTTTCTATCCTGTTCCATTGATCTATATTTCTGTTTTTGTGCCAGTACCATACTGTCTTGATTACTGTAGCTTTGTAGTATAGTCTGAAGTCAGGGAGCCTGATTCCTCCAGCTCCGTTTTTCATTCTCAAGATTGCTTTGGCTATTTGGGGTCTTTTGTGTTTCCATACAAATTGTGAAATTTTTTGTTCTAGTTCTGTGAAAAATGCCAGTGGTAGTTTGTTAGGGATTGCATTGAATCTGTAGATTGCTTTGGGTAGTAGAGTCATTTTCACAATGTTGATTCTTCCAATCCAAGAACATGGTATATCTCTCCATCTATTTGTATCATCTTTAATTTCTTTCATCAGTGTCATAATTTTCTGCATACAGGTCTTTTGTCTCCTTAGGTAGGTTTATTTCAAGATATTTTATTCTTTATGTTGCAATGGTAAATGGGGGTGTTTTCTTGATTTCACTTTCAGATTTTTCATTAGTGTATAGGAATGGAAGAGATTTCTGTGCATTAATTTTGTATCCTGCAACTTTACCAAATTCATTGATTAGCTCTAGTAGTTTTCTGGTGGCATATTTAGGATTCTCTATGTATAGGATCATGTCATCTGCAAACAGTGACAGCTTTACTTCTTCTTTTCCGATTTGGATTCCTTTTATTTCCTTTTCTTCTCTGATTGCTGTGGCTAAAACTTCCAAAACTATGTTGAATAAGAGTGGTGAGAGTGGGCAACCTTGTCTTGTTCCTGATCTTAGTGGAAATGCTTTCAGTTTTTCACCATTGAGGATGATGTTGGTTGTGGGTTTGTCATATATGGCCTTTATTATGTTGAGGAAAGTTCCCTCCCTCTATGCCTTCTTTCTGTAGAGTGAAACCCACTTTAAATGAGTGAATCTTATGGTATGTGACTTATATCTCAATAAAGTTGTTATGAGAAACAAAAAACCAACAGCAACAAAGAGATCACCCTGGCTGCTCTACAGAGAAAACAAGAGAAAGGATCCTTGAAGGAGGGAAGTGGAAGCAGGTGATCAACTAAGAAGCAACTGCAGCCATCAGGGCAACAGGCAGACAGTGATGCACACGGGGGCAGAGTTGGGAGAGGCAGTGCTAAGGAAAGGGGGAACGATGGGTTTCAGTTTGGGGGTGAATGGGTTGTAGGGTGGTGCCATTCACATCCTCCAGCAGAGAACTGAGTTCGTGTCCAAACGGGGAAAATCTGCACGGGATCATGATCCCAACCCTATGAGGTAGGTACGATTATCCCCATTTATATTAAATGAATGAGGCTCAAAGAAGTTCGAATAAATACCTTAAATAAATAAAATCCCTAATTTGTTCTGTGTTTAACGTCAGCCTGACTCTGACACCCATGCTTTCTACTGTGTACTATATGAAGAGAAATTTTTAAAAGAGGAAAAAAAGAGGAAGAGAGAAATTATGGGGGCAATACGAGTAGAAAGGTAAAGACGGTAGGGTCAGGCACCCTGTGTGGAGCATTTTTGCCGCCTGATTTTGGCTTAATACCTTGTGTGCACTGTCACGAAGAACCAGAGAAGCCAAATAAATATCATTCTCAGCTCCCAGTCAGTAGCAAGAGGCCGTTAATTCCCCTCCAATTTGCTCACCACTCTCTCCAGTCACAATTGTGGAGTTTCCTTAGTCCACTGCCCCCTGTCGCTTGCAGGAGGTTTTGCAACACCTTCCTGGCTCTTCTCCCTGCTTCTGGTGCCACCTACCACGCCATCCCTGCCCCAGCAATTCGTGTTGGAGAGTGCACACACATGCACACACACCCCTCCCTTCTAATCCCTTTTCCACAGCTAGGGTGCTCTTTCTAAAACGCAAACCTGTTCATTGCACCACCTTCCTTCAAACCCTTCAAAGATTTTCAGTCGTGCTCAGGATCCAGCGTAAGCTCTTGAACACAACTTACAGGGCCCTTCACAATCACTACCCTTCATACCTCTCTAGCCTCTTCCTCACTCTCCCTCCCCACATCACACACCCTGTACCCTGTGAGCCAGCCACACTAAACCGTTTTCAGTCCCCTAAATGCACCATGTTCTCGCTGACCTCTGGTCTTTGCATGCTCTGTTCCCTCTGTCCAGAACAGCTGACCCTGCCACTTTTTGCATAACTAACTCCTACACATTCTGCAGTCCTCCCTCACCCTCCAAGTCAGGGATAGGTTCCCTTGGAGGTGTCCTCGTGGCACTCTGCACAGCCCCCATCAGCAGAGTGGGATTAAGGGGTGGTCCGCTGATCAATCACCTGAGGCAGCAATCTACATGGGGGAATAAAAATCATAGGAAATGTAATGAAATAAGAAAATTTCTCTCTCCTACAATTTCCTCAGATAGTATGCTATGTGGCTGGAAAGGATACCCCTTGGGGCAGGGGTAACACCCCCAATGGGACATACTTGAGAAATGCTAGATGAGCTTTTAAAGGGGAACTTGTCTAACTTCGAAGTGTTTGTTTGGTTTCGTGGGGACTGCAGGTTTGGGGCAGAATGGAATTGCTCAGGACTTTGTGTGTAAGGATCAGTGTTGGCACCAGCAGCCCTCCTTTCTCTGCACTTCCTTCCTGACTGGGTTCCAATATACCTTTCTAGTTGCACTGGACAACTCCAAGGGGAGTAGGGAGATGCCATCACAAAGACCCTGATGGGTGAGCTGTAATCCCACCTCACAAAGTGCTCAGCCTCTCCTCTAATGAAAGCTGAATAAAGATTTAGAGCCACTGATTTGATGAACGTCTAATTATTAGCTTGTCCACATGCTCACGTATTTCAGTCCAGACATACCCATCAGAGCATCATTCACATAACAGTAACTTCTCTATAGCCCTTGCTGGAAGATATGTACTGTAATAATCAGTAATATTTGAATCGTTAATATGTGCCAAGTATTAATCCACTTTATTGTCAAAATAATCCTTTATGGTGCTTTGCTATTTTACTCCCATTTACAGCTGAGGAAACTGAGGCACACAGAAATAAAGTAACTGGCAGAGCTGGGTTTTGAACCCAGGCAGTGTGGCTCCATCCTGTGCTCCCAACCTGTACGGTACACTCCCCCTTGATGATGGGGGCTGAATCATCCTTTTCACTGATGTATCCTCTTCAACTGAGTACAGACCTAACACATAGAATTTAATAAATATATACAGAACGAGTCTTCAATTAGTAGAAGACTGTTATTCATTTGTTCAGCAAATATTAAGTCCCTTCTACGTGCCTGCCAGACAGCCGCATACCTCAGTAACCCCCTCATGCTGCCTCAGACTAATGAAGGAACCCCTTCTCCTACATTTGCACTGGATGGCCATCCTGCCTCTGGCTGAGGAAATGGGAGGGTGGTTGTCCTCAGAAGTAGCTCCTTTTATGTTTAGACAGCTCTGAGATTCTTTTTTGCTGAAGAAACTGGCCTCCTGAGCCTTCCACCTGAAGAGGCACAATCTTGTTCTACGATCTCACCTGCATGACAGCCTGTCACACGTGTAAAGATAGTTCTCACATCTCCCCCAGGTCCTCTTTCTGCTCTTCTAGACTAAGCTCCCTGAGTTCCTTCCTTTTTTCAGGCTCTGATATCATTTCCGCAGGAGAGGCCCTTCATTCATTTGCTCATTCATTTATTTAAACTTTACTCACTGTGTACTAAGTACTTCGCTAGGCCCTAGGAATACAGAGATGAAGGCATAGTTCCCCCCTTGAAGAAGTACAGGATCCACTGGGGGAGGGAGGCAGTTAAAGAAACAGTTGCAATCTGCCCTAGGTGCCAAGTGCTGTAACAGGGGTATGGTGGGACACAAGGACCATTCAGTCTGACAATGGAATTTTAAACTGTCCACCCTAGAGCATTCAGTTTGGTCATGCTCCTCTTGCATAATGACCACCAGAACTAAAAACAGTGGAAGAATTCTAAAAAGAATACTTCTACCACTCTGATCTAAATGTGGTAATTCCAAGAATGTAGCCCAGAACTGTGATTAATTTATTAGCAGTTGGCTAACTTAAAAAAAAAATAATAATGAACTCTGGTATTAATTTCACTAAGTGCTATTAGGCCCATCCTGTGCAAATGAAAAAAACAGATAGATGGATGGATAGGTAGAGAGATAGTAGATAGATACAGAAAACATATTATATTTATTAATCCTCGGTAAATAAATTTCTTGTTTCAGTCTAGCAATACAGCACCAGGCCTAGGAACCAGGGTTGAATTTCCAGTTCTTCTTCCTCTAGCTACCTCCCAGGTCTGTTCAGGGTATTGAAAAGAAAGGAATAGTGAATGAAATTATCTGGCATATTGCCAGCCCCATAGTTGGTGCTCCATTAATGCTAGCGATATTTATTCTTGGTTCACTGGTTCATCAAGATTTTTCTAAACCTTGTGTCTGACACCCAATGTATAAGGCTGCCCCTCAGCTTCATGCCAACAGCAAACCTGACGGTGTGTCTTCTGGTTTTCAATAATCCCTCCACTCGCAACTCCGTTCCTCACGCATCTTCCTCCCCTCAATTTCAAGCTTTTCTTGGCCCAAGCTTCAGGCTCTTAGAAAGTTGACAAACCAGCATCGCCATCTGGAGGACAGAATGAGAATCTGCGTAAGAAAACAATTTCATGGCGCCAGATAAACTAACTCAGCTGTTTTTCGTGCTGGCGCTAACGAGGCCAAGTTCACAGGTTCATCCCCAAAGGGGCCAATTAGCTTTACACCGAGAGACACTTCAGAGCACAGCCTCAGCCTCTAACCTTGGCCCCCAGTTCACACGCTTGCGCCTGTCGGTTAGAAAGCAGATTCATCAATCCAAGCGTGCGGAAACAACGAAGATGAACAAGACCTGCTCCCTGTTCTGAAGGAATCTTGAACCTGCAGCCGTGTTTCCCCCAGTAATTCCTGAGACATTAATAGGACTTATGAGAATAAATGACTCCACAGCGTTAAATTAGTTTAGGAAACAGTAATCAAAGTCAAGCAGGTTCTCTATGGAAGGGCTTCTCAGAGACTTTAACATGCTAATATGCACTATTAATTTTCCAAGAAGTAAATATAAGGGGCAGGGTCTCCCAGATTTGGATGGCCATGAGGCATCCCCACTCTATTCTTAAAAAAGAATAGCAATGAGACTGCTGTCCCAGAGTATGACTGCTTCCACTGAAATATCTATTTTAAGAAACAACTCATCCATGGGGAAGAGTTCACAGTCTATTGCTAGGTTAAAAAAAAAAAAAAGCAGACTATAGAACAGTATCCCATTTTGAAAAGATAGAACAAAGATGTACATACACATGGGAGGAAAAAAAAAACAGAAAGACATAAACCAAAATGTTAACACTGGTGATTTTTTGTTGGCGAGATTGTTGTTTTTCTGTGTTCTTTATATATTTTTCAAGTTTTCTGCGTTGAATATAAATATCAATTTAAAAATAAAAACCGCGAAGCACACGTTCTAAAATGGTATACCATCGTCATAAGACTATAATTGTAGAATACTAATAAGAGCTAACATTTACTGAAGGCTAAGGGCCTGGCTCCTGGATTATCTAGATTATCTCATTTAAACTTTACATATAAATCATATGAGATGAGGTAACTGTTTTTAGGTTTTATTTATTTTTTTGTATATATCTGTTGTAATTTATTTATTTATTTTATTTTATTTGGTTGCGGCACACAGGCTCTTCATTGTGGCGCACGGGCTTCTCTTTAGTTGTGGCACGTAGGCTCCAGAGCACGCAGGCTCAGTAGTTACGGCGCACAGGCTTGGTTGCCCTGCGGCACGTGGGATCTTAGTTTCCTAACCAGGGATCAAACCCACATCCCCTGCATTGGAAGGCGGATTCTTAACCACTGGACTACCAGGGAAGTCCCTTATATATTTTTTCTGTTGGAGTATAGTTGATTTACAGTGTTGTGTCAGTTTCAGGTATACAGAACAGTGATTCAGTTTCATATATATATATATTTTTTCAGATTCTTTTCCCTTATAGGTTATTACAAAATATTGAGTATAGTTCCCTGTGTTATACAGTGGGTCCTTGTTGGTTATCTATGTTATATATAGTAGTGTGTATAGGTTAATCCCAAACTCCTAATTTATCCCTCCCCCGCTCCTTTCCCCTTTGGTAACCATAAGTTTGTTTTCTATATCTGTGAGTCTGATTTGTAAATAAGTTCATTTGTATCATTTTTTTTACAGTCCACATATGATATTTGACTTTCTCTGTCTGACTTAGTATGAGAATCTCTAAATCTATCCATGTTGCTGCAAATGACATTATTTCATTCTTTTTAATGGCTGAGTAATATTCCATTATATATATTATATATAATGAATATATATATATATATTGCATCTTCTTTATCCATTCATCTGTCAATGGACATTTAGGTTGATTCCATGTCTTGGCTATTGTAAATAGTGCTGCTATGAACACTGGGGTGCATGTATCTTTTCGAACTATGGTTTCTGCCAGATATATGCCCAGGAGTGGGCTTGCCGGATCTTATGGTAGCTCTATTTTTAGTTTTTTAAGGAAGCTCCATACTGTTTTCCATAGTAGTTATACCAGTTTACATTCTCACCAACAGTGTAGGAGGGTTCCTTTTTCACCACACCCTCACCAGCATTTATTATTTGTAGTGAGGTACCATTTTTTTGTCCCAATTTAAAGATGGAATATTAAAGAAATAAACCCTGTGGAATCAGAATTTGAACGCATTACATCCCTCATTTGCTGTCTACCCCACTTTCCCTGAGACACACACACACACACACCACATACACCATAAAAGAGGGAGAAGATGCTATTCCTCTGGAGAGAGAGACTGTTAGAGGGCAACAATGAGATAGCTTTGCTACATGGCTCCTGGCTGCCATTTATCAAATGCTCACTGGTGCCAAGAATTATTCGACATACTTTGGCATATATAAACATCTAAACTGAACAACAGCTGGGCTCTACTAGCCCTTTAAGATGTGCCTTCTGGGGATTTCCCTGGTGGTGCAGTGGTTAAGAATCTGCCTGCCAATGCAAGGTACATGGGTTCGATCCCTGGTCTGGGAAGATCCCACGTGCCACGGAGCAACTAAGCCCATGCTCCACAACTATTGAGCCCATGCTCCGCAACTACTAAAGCCCACATTCTCTAGGGCCTGCGTGCCGCAACTACTGAAGCCCATGCTCCTAGAGCCTGTGCTCCGCAACAAGAGAAGCCACCGCAATGAGAAGACCGCTCACTGCAACGAAGAGTAGCCCCGCTCGCTGCAACTAGAGAAAGCCCGCGTGCAGCAACGAAGACCCAACGCAGCCAAAAAAAATTTTCTTTTAATTTTTAATAAATAAATAAAGAAAAAGATCTGCTTTCTGTGGTATTGTTTGGGCCATTTCTCTCCCACTGGCCACTGGAAACCCCAAAAACTATTAACCCCCCCAAAACTATTGGGTAGAACAACTCAGCCCTCTTCAGTTTCTATGGCCAAATTCAGCTCCAGTTTTACTGTGATTATCCAAACACCATTAACGTGCTCTGTGAAACAGCAGACCTACTACCCAATCACATACTAGTTCTCTCTCTCTCTTTCTCTCTCTCTCTCTCTCTCTCTCTCTCTCCCCCTCCCTCCCTCCCTCTCTCTCTCTCTCTCTCCCTTTCTGAGGAAAAACTGATATAAAGCATGCCTACCTCCCTTAAAAAGGAGAAGTGTTTATGGTCAGTTTGGGTTTACAATGCTATTCTTATTTTCTATTACATATGTATTACTGAAGTAAGTTCTTTTGTTAATTCCATTTTACAGATGAGGAAACTAAGGTCAGGCGACTTGCCCGAGGCACCAAAGCAGGTACGTGGCTGCACCACTCTTTGACCCAGGCCTGTCCAACTCCAACCAAGATTTAAAGGAGAGCGGGGACACTTGGGGATGCAAGACACAGACACTTGCCTCAAGGTGGGGCTCTTATACCCTGTCAGGCTGCCTCCGTTTCTTCAATGTAAATGAGAACAGACTGGTTAGAAGAGACCCCGACTGAAGAAAGCACACAGTTCTTCCCCTTCAGGCTGAGAAATCTGGCCCCCAAAACCAGTTAGAAATAATTGATTTAGCAGCTTACCTCACTGACAATGGTAGTCCTCTGAGAGAAAAATCCCTCCTTTTTCTCTGCTCCCCCCGCTACTCCAGCATCTCTCTAGGAGATGGGCAACCATCCCCATTCAAAAATGACTGCATTATGTTTATTTTTTTTTAATTATGGGAGATCTTCTCCTTTGCCCTCCTTGGACCTGGGGGGAGACCCTTTTCCTTACCAGGGGGCATATTCTACCCCACGCTGAGGTCCCAGTCTCCTGCAAAGGGAAGCAAATCAGTTTTTTGTCCTTCCACTGCCTTCCAGCTGAGCTTGTAGCTGAATTTTCCCACCAACTGGGCCTTAAACGGCAAACAGGGCTCAGGGCAGAAGGCATCACAAAGCAATTTTGGACAATATGGGCTCTTCATTCCATCTGTGAAATGCTGCTATTACCTTTGACCAAACATTAATACCGCACAATTTCGACATCTTATGATAGAGCTGGAGTTTAAGAAATGGGGCTGAGGGTTGATTGGGGTCCAAAAAATAAATCTTTTCTATTGCCATGAAGCAGTTACAGTTGCACAACTGAAAAACCAACCCTTTGGAAAAGCTGTCAAACCCACTCGTGCAGTTGGGTAATACCATCATCCAAAGCACTTCTTAGATGTCTGGTGTTCAAAGCAGAGTGCAAAGTGACTTAAGCAGATACAATCTATTATGTGGGATGTTTCCAAGGTTGGGTATATGTTTCTGATGCTGGCAGTGAAACTGGCTCAGACAGATGCCAAAGAACACCTCTCAGAGGCCAGCATGGTATATGATAATCAAAACTAACATTTGGGCTTCTCTGGTGGCGCAGTGGTTGAGAATCCACCTGCCAATGCAGGGGACACAGGTTCGAGCCCTGGTCTGGTAAGATCCCACTTGCCACGGAGCAACTAAGTCCGTAAGCCACAACTACTGAGCCCGCGTGCTGCAACTACTGAAGCCCGCGCGCCTAGAGCCCGTGCTCTGCAGCCAGAGAAGCCATGGCAAAAAGAAGCCCGTGCACCGCAACAAAGAGTAGCCCCCGCTCTCCACAACTAGAGAAAGCCTGCATGCAGCAACAAAGACCCAACACAGCCAAAAATAAATAAATTAAATAATTTTTTTAAAAATGAACAATTTATCGGGCCCCTTCTATTTGCCAGGTCCATGCAACACGTCTCACATGATCTTTAGAGCAACCTTTGAAGGAGGGGCTATCGTTACCCCCAATTTACAAACGACGAAACACAGGCTCCTAGATGTTAAATAACCAGACCAAGATGATACAGCTAGCAAATGATGGAGCAGAATTCACATCCAAGATCCCTTGACGCCATGATTCACACGCTCAATCACTGCAACATACCTGTGTGATTCACGTAGTGTGGCTCCAACGTGAGTCCTGGAGTTGGATGGCCCTGGATTCAAATTCTGCCTTTATTACTCAATTGGACCAGGTATACAACCTCTATAAATCTTAGTCACCTCACCTGCAAAACGTGGGGATGCTAATGTCTAGCTTGCCAGGAAGTAAATAAAGAAATACTTTTATAACCAATAGCATCTGAAGACCCACGTGGATCAGTCCCAGAACCAGAATCCTCTTCAAAGGCACAGCAGGAGGGAGAAGACTCCTATGTCAATAATTATTGTTTTGTTTCATTTGTGAAGCCTTTAGCCATGGTAGGCACTCAGTAAGTTGCAACTATTATAGTCCTTTTTGATATGCTTTTAAGTTATTATTTTTAAATAACCCAGTCTCTCTATTTGAAATGCTACTTAAATGGACCACTTCTCTACATACCCTCTTACTTTTTAAAAAACTATAAACTTTAGTTTCTCCTCATTCATATTAAAACAGAATGAGGTGTGTAGCAGAAGCCCCATTTTAGCCCCTTCAAGCTATGTTTCTCAAAATTTTAGATTGATCTGCACAGGTTTGGAAATCTGAATAAACAGATCCCAGGACCAAGGCGCTCCTGGCAAAGAAATTAAGAGGTGAGGCCCACCTACCAGCCTGGTGTAAGTACAAGGACAACCTCAGGGTAGGAGAGGAAACATAGATATTTGACACAGATTTTCCACTGGACTAGCTCATGGGCGTATTTGTCTGATCTGACCCAGCAGTTCCTACTGGGGACCGGAGAATTCTCCTGTGTAAGACTCTTGTCTTACTATAATTTATCCATCATACAGTAGCCAGAGTGGTCTTTCTGAAGTGTAAATTAGATTGTGCCAACTCGCCTGCCCTGTTTAAAACTTCAAATATCTTCCCATTGCACTGATACAATCCAAACTCTGTATTATGGCTCACAAGCCGCCGCATGGTATTGCCCCTGCCTCCCCCTCTAAACTCATTTCCTTCCCCCTCTCCCTTCATTCACTACGCTCCAGCTACAATGGCCCTCTTCTGTCATTCCTGCCTCAGAGACTGGCCCTCGCTGTTCCTCCTGCCAGAATACCACCTTAGCTAAGACCAACACCCCAGGAACTCTCTCTCTTTATAGCCCTTACCAGCATGGGAACTTGGCTTATTGGAATATAAGTTCCCAGTATCAGGAACGGTAGTTAGAGAATAGTATGTACTCGCTGTCCTCTGCACTCACTCACCCTCGTTTCCGATTCCTGGTCTACACCCTGGATTTCAGCACAGCTTCCATCTGCCTTTGGCCATCCTTTTGGATCTCGTTGTCTGGCTTTCTGCCCTCAGCTCATATGACTCTTTTGACCTCATTTGACTCTTGGTTCAGCAGATTCCTTGGATTTCAGCATCGCTCACAGCTTTGCTTGAGAAATATTCAAAACATCCTCTGCCATCCTGCACCCCAAGCCCATCTCCCAGTGAAGCCCACCTCCTAGCCCATGTGGGGGCAGCAGTCTACACAGGCTCTTGGGACTGCAGGAAGACTTCACCTGAAGAAGCCCACTTTGGCCACTGGACCTTGAAGCAGCTAAAGCAAAACAGAAATGCAGACTACTCCAAGGGAGGTGAGATCCCTTCTTAGTGAATTTCTCCATGCCAGACAACCAAAACCATGGGGCTATGCAGAAATTTGGACTGTTAAGATGTGACTGAAGCTTCCCTGACAAGAGCAATTGTCTGGCCCTGGACCAGTGCTTCCATCTCATGCTGGGGGTGGCCAGCTGAGAAAGTCCATTACACACGGTATCACACAATGATGCACTGCTACCAGCAGAAAGCAACAGTGATAAAAAACCACAACTACTAGTATCATTTACTGGACTCCTTAGTTAATACTAGGTGCCAGGTACTTTATGTTCATGATCTCACTTAATTTTCACAATGAAATTAAGGTAGGTGACTATCCCCATATAAGTGATGAGAAAATCAAGCCTCAGAGACAGATAAAATTATTTGCTCGAGGTCATATAACAAACAAGTGGGAGAGCCTGAATTTCTGACTCCAAAGCTCATGTTCCCAATCCCTACCCTCTAAGCATTCAATTATGGGTCCCTTCACACCTACACACACACACACCTCCCACACCAAATTATGGACTCCTCCAGAGCTAGGACTTATTTCTTGTTCATCATCCACATAGCACAGGGACTAATCCTTACTGGATGGTCAGCACATTTTTGTAAATGCATTTCTAATGCTACTGAATTGGTCTTATAATTTATATATACTGTAATTAATAGATTAATATAGATAGTCATTGCCATAACATACCACTGTTGGCTTTCCTATTCCCTACTATTGGCCATTTGAACTATTTCCAATTTTTAGGTTTAATGTGCAGTACAGTAATTTGCTCTTACTGAAACATGGAATGGGACTGAGAAGCAGAAGATGAATCTAATAAAGGAAAAATAACATTCTGCATCTTTCGTGAGACCATTCAGGGTGAATCCAATTAAGGAATACACTAATTACGTAAAACAGAGAAACAATTCTGGGGTTATGATAATAAAATTACCAGCCTTTTATAGCAAACTTAAATATCACAATTTTCACTAGAGAAGCAAAGTGTCTAATATATTGCAAAATACACAGTACCCTCTTATCTAGGCAAGATCCAAAAATTCTTTCAAAAGTGAGTGTTGGTCTACAGATAGAAGTGTCAAAATCCTATAATTAAGAAAACGTATAGCTATCTTTTAGCAAACTGACTTTATTTAATAATGTGCCAGAAGTGTTAAAATATATATAGCACTTTAGGTCTGCGTTTCTAGTTCAGATTTTTAACTTTAGTTTCCTGAGTGCTTTTGTTGAACGACTCTCAGGTGCTCTCTAGTGGATGAGCTGGAGAACAGCTTGGTCATCTTTTTATGTATTACATGCCTAAAAGTAATCACAATTCACACTTTTAGGTTTACATGAAGGATATAGGATTAATGATTATTTTTAAAGAAATATTTTACGGACTTACAGTCATTCCTAATGACAGAGTTTAAGGTTTATTAATATTAATAGGGTTTTGGCCTCAGTTTATTTTAAATAACTGCTACTGGAACTTTAATTTTTTCCCACTCTATTTTGAAACATGAGTTTAAAATTAATATGATGGCACTAGAGAGCCCGCGTGCTGCAACAAAGATCCTGTGAGCCGCAGCTAAGACCCCGACGCAGCCAAATAAATAAATATTTTAAAAAATCCAATCTCTGGAAGATTCAGGACATAAAGTTAAAAAAACAAACTAATATAATGGCTTTAATCATCATAAATAAATCATTAAATATATTTTTTCAAAGGACCCATAGGTAGGTTAAAGAAAATTATTAATTTTCTCCCAAATGCAAAGAATTTACAAAGGAACAGTATGACCCAGCCATAATTTGTTGCTTTAAGGAGACATTGAAATGACATAGGCAGAGAGGTCAACATTTTCCAAAATGTGCTCTGTGAGATACTAGTTCCCTGATGTGTTGGTGGGGGGAAAGGGAGAGCTCCTAGCCGAGAGACATTTCAGAAGATTAACTCACTCCCCTTGTTTTGTTTCCACACTCAGTTCATAAATTTCTTTAATTTGTTTTTCTGTGCTACTTGCTAATGGGAAGAGAATGCAGTGGGTAACATGACACAAGCTTTTCAGTCAGCTTTACAGCTCAGGTTTTCATTGTGAATTTAATTGTCAGCATTCATATTTATGTAGAAATACATATGCATGTGTTCCTGTGTGTGTGTGTGTGTGTGTATATATATATATATATATATATATAGTTAGTTAGTTAGTTAGTTAGTTAGTTAGCTAGCTATTTAATGAATATGGGCATAGCAAACATACCAAACTCTTAATAGTGCTTTATTTCTTGGCAGTGGGGTGTGGAAGGGAATAGCAAAGGTTTTTGCTTTCAAAGCTATACTTTCTCTAATATTTGAAATTTTTACAATAGACATTTTTAGCCTTTATAATCATAAATATATATAAATATATATATTTATGTATACACACATTAATTATCATATTCTATTGTAGAATTTGAAAGATAAAAAACATTTCCCAAGCAATGTCCCCAAACGCACCTCTCAAGCTCCCACGTGCCCAGACTAATCCAATCTCTTCTAAGGACAGCCCACACACCTACCCACCTTGTTGTCTCCAAAAATCCCCTGCATTTGCTTATATCCAAAAGACAACCCCTGGCTGGACTCCTGCCTGATTCCTAGAGCTGAAGCTTAGAGCGCCCCCTTGAGGCTCAAGGACTCCACGGTGCTACCCGGGGTTGGTTGGTTCATAAGATGCACGCCGCAAAGGTGACTTGGTGTCAGAGCTGAAACCTATCAGCCCCTTGACACTGTCTTGTCACTGCTGGTGGTGGTGTTCCCCCCAGCAACCTTCAAACTCTTTGTAGAAATAGTTTCTCTCACTGAAAGGTCATCCTCACCAGACTCTAAACTTTTATTTGCTCTATTTAGTAAGTTCTAGAGCCTGCGCACATGCACACAAACACACGCACACACACCCCTCACCACCACCACCAGTGTCCAATAGTGTAAGTACGCCACCCCCAATTATACCCACATTCTCGGGTGCTTACAAAATCAGGTCTCTCAGACTCACAGACGTGGAGAACGAACGTATTGTTACCAGGGGGGAAGGGTTGGGGGGAGGGATAGTTAGGGAGTTATGGATTGACCTATACACACTGCTATATTTAAAGTAGATAACCAGGGTTTCCCTGGTGGCGCAGTGGTTAAGAACCCACCTGCCAATGCAGGGGACATGGGTTCGAGCCCTGGTCTGGGAAGATCCCACACGCCACGGAGCAACTAAGTCCGTGTGCCACAACTACTGAGCCCGCGTGCGGCAACTACTGAAGCCAACGCGCCTAGAGCCCGTGCTCTGCAACAAGAGAGGCCACCACAATGAGACGCCTGCACACGGCAACAAATAGTAGCCCCCTCTCGCTGCAACTAGAGGAAAGCCCAAATGCAGCAACTAAGACCCAACGCAGCCAAAAATAAATAAATAAAATAATAAATAAATAAAATAGATAACAACAAGGACCTATTTTATAACACAGAGAACTCTGCTCAATGTTATGTAAAAACTTAAAAGGGAAAAGAATTTGGAAAAGAATAGATACATGTATATGTATAACTGGTTCACTTTGCTGTACGCCTGAAACGAACACAACATTGTTAGTCACCTGTACTCCAATATAAAATAAAAAGTTAAAAAAAAATCAGGTTTCTGCATCAGTAGAATGAAGACCAGACCCCAGGTCAAGATGAACTCATTAGAATAAGTGCCATTCCATGTCTGGGAGCTGGGCAAATTCCCCTTGTGACACCCTCTCTGTTTCTCTCGCTCATTGCCTGCCTACTCAGAGTGAAACAAGAACCTAGTCTCCAAGATGAAATATTAAGTTAACATTTACTGAGCACTTAACACACACACAGAGGAGGGGACTTCCCTGGCACCCCGGTGGTTAGGATGTGGCACTTTCCCCGCCAAGGGCCCAGGTTCAATCCCTGGTCGGGGAACTGAGGTCCTGCAAGCTGCACCACGGGACAACAACAACACATACACACACAGAACCCCACAGGAAACCATCTGTGTTTCATTTTTATGTATTGTCTCATTTCAGCCTCACAACAACCCTCTGAAGTAGGCACTATTCTTCTCCCCCACTCTATAGAAGACTGAGGTTCAGAGAACTTAAATAACTGGTTCAGAGGGGTAGCTCCTGAATGCTCAGCTTCTTGCAAGCGGGGGACATGAACTTGTGTGGGGTGATTCTGTTGAAAACATTTAATCAAGCGCTCTGCAGTCCACACCTAGGATGGGCTAGCCCCGGGCTTTTCCCACAAAGCACGTACTTCCTGGAATGGGCGTGATGCCACAGGCTGTCAACACTACAAAAACAAGATGCATCACCCAGGAGTGTCAAGTTTCCTTCCAGGTTTTTTGGGGGCGGGAATATCATTTTATAGGAAGATGAATAGATGCATTAAGGAGTATAATGCAAAAATTTTGTATGTTTAGGATAAAAATACAAAAAAGATAAAATCACACTAAAACCATCCCTCTGGTAAAGGCTGCATCACTGAATCCCCCAGGGCGATGTTTCTCCAGCGTTGGAGTGCATGCCTATCACCTGCGGGCAGGGCCCACACAGATGTGAGACCTGTTAGTACTAGCAATACATACACTTGGCTTAATGCCCTGCTGCTAAGGTCTTGAAATTCTTACCGATTTTTTAACTAGGTCTTTGCGTTTTCAATTTGCACTGGACCCTACAAATGATCCAGCTGGTCCTGCTTGAGGATTTTGTTAAGATGCAGATCCTGGTTCAGTGTATCTGGGGTTCTGCAGTTCTAAGAAACCATCAGATAATGCTTGCTATTGGTCTAAGACCACACTTTGAGTGGCAAGACCCAGTCTTCCACAGTTTCTAATACTTCCTCTTCTTAGAAGGACACCAGTCATATTGGATTATGACCACCCATAGGACATCCTTTTACCTTAATCACCTCTTTAAAGGCTCTACCTCCAAATACAGTCGCATTCTGAGCTTAGGACTTCAACATATGAATCTGGGGGGTGGGGGAACACAGTTCAGCCCATAACAGATACAGAGGACAAAGCCAAACAGAAATAACATGTGTCAGTGGGTCCACATGCAGCCCATTTTTGATTTCAGCATTCACTGCAACACATCCTTTATTCTCAGGTGAATATTATTCACTGAGGACGAGGAGTTCTTGCACGGCTGGCAGGCAGTGTGTGCAAGGACTTCTGAATCTCTCCTCTGTTACTGACCATGGAGAACTTGGTCAAGTTCCTTCACGTCGCCGGGCCTTAGCGTTTTTCCTGTGAAAGGAGGATGACAATAACGCCTGCCTCAAAGGACTATCGTGAAGATCAAATGAGGTAACCTCAGATCTCTTCTTTCCTGTTGGACGAAAGGAACTGCCAGCAGTTTGGTATAGATTACCCTTGAAGAGGTCTTTCGAGTCGTCCTTACCTAAGGAAAGTTCTAGTGGGACTGATGTTTAACTGAGTGAAGGGGCGCCTCCTTGCATGTAGGGCTCCAGGGATGGGGAGGAGCCAGTTTGCAGAGGGAACCCAGGGATCTTCTGGGAGGGCAAAGTCTCGCTCCTTTCTCTATTCCCAAACTTTCTCCCTGAGAGTTGAAGTTAGGGAGATACATGGGGTGCTTGTGGGCAACTCGGAAAAGGATTCAGAAGCAGGATAAGCAACAGGTCCAACTTGTTACTGAGCCCAAGTTCATACTGCTCGCCGTGCGCCAGGCCAATAAATCCAGAGACAAGTTGTTGGGGCAAGAAATAACAACTTGATTGGGAAGCCAGCAGACCGAGAAGCTGGTGGACTACTGTCCCAAAGAACCATCTTGCCCGGTTTGGATGCTAGTTTCATTTATGGATCAAAGAGGGGGAGGCGAGGAGATAAAGTAAAAAAGGCGATAAGTTGTTACAGATATTTCCTGGTTCCAGCCACACTCTGGAGGGGATGTGTTAATTCCTTCTCTCCTGGAGGCATTCACAGGTGGGCCTGGTCAGGAGGTTTCCTGTGAGCTAAACAAAAGTATTTTAGCTGAACACTCAGGCATAGGAGGCAGGGTTCTTGGAGATGTGCCTTTACTTAATGTATACTTTAAGCTATAAACAACATCACTTTAGTGATTAACTTGTAGCAAAAGCATTAGAATACAAAGGTTAAAGTAAAAGAAACAGATAATATGGAGTCAGATTTGTTCTTCCCTATTACAAACTGAGTCCAGAGATGCGGGACCTGTGGCCAGGCTTGGCAATAAACCCAGAAAAGAGAGTGCAAGATGGGGATTCTGGGTCCTTTAAGTGCTTGATGCTGTCATTAGTTCTGCCTATCCCTCGAGACCAGTGTGTTTTAAGAACAATAACCCCAGAGGCTCAGCTCTATTAGGAATGACAAGGAGTCTCTCCAATGAGCATAATCTAGAGGCATCTTCTTCCCTTGAAAAACTGCTAGTGAAGAACGGGGTTGGTGAGCTGAGGTCCCACCTCTGCAGCATCTCAAGCAAGGATTGGGCTGCACGTCAGCTCTGCAGCTGCCATCTTGCAAAGTTATCGAGAAGCTGGGCCCCACCCCCACCCTCCTGGAGTAGTTTGGCTTCCAGTGGATGTGGCTACCCACTGGGGAATAAAAGAGAGCTGTGGATGATTTGGCTGTGAGCCCCCTCAGGGAGTGTAGCCTTGGGGGACATACAGTTCATCCTCAAAGAATTCTCCCTTTCCCCCCATAAGACATTCCGCTCTAGCAACTGGGGTTATAGCAGGAGCAGAGAACTGGGGCTTAATCCCTGGCCAGCTTAATCCACCGCCCACCATGACCAGCTTCCACCACACTCAGTACCCTTCACTGCAGTCCATCCACTGAAATGGGATCAAACCTGTGTGAACTTCTTGCCACAAGACACATGTCATGGCTCCTGGGTTCCAGATGCCTAAAGGCAAGGGGGATGGAACCCTGGGGACAGGTTGACGAGACTTCTGAACTTCCAGCTCTTACCAGCAGGTGGAGCCTCAAATAATGTAATCTGGGAAGTGACCGAGAATATTGTACCCAGCAAGAGGGAACGCTCTAGAATGTAGTACAGTCTCTAACACACAGTAACTACCTGTGGAAAAAAATGATAGTTATTATTATAGGAAAAGTAATTACTCACATAATCCCCACCACCACCACCATTTTGTTTTTACAAAATGGAAAGAAGAGAAGGAATTTCTCTCTACGAGCAGAAGAATGAAACTCTAGTTGGGAATATAATTTCCCCTCTACCTTGAAGGATTAGTAGAGGATATGGAAAGTCCTGAAGTTCCCTCCTCACCTCTCTCACCTTTCCTTCTACCCTTACTCCTCCAGTTTCCACCGCCTGTTACAGCTATAACCATAGCAACCCAGCTGGTGGGAAAGTATGGAAACTCCTACTCATTCTCTAGATTCAGGTAAGTCTTCGCCTTGTCTGTGAAGGCTCTTTGCATCCTCCTGCAGCCTCGGAGGAGACAACCTTGCTGTTACCCAGCGTGGGCATCCTGTGCACACCTGTTTTACACACTCGTTGCATTGCTTCAGAACTCTGTTTACTTGTTTGTCTCTGTCCCAACCCCATGATCTCCTTGGGCATATCTGCACCCCCTGTGTTTGGTTTGGTGCCTGGTACAAAGGAACTGCTTAGGGAATTTCCATTCATGAGTGTCAGAAACTTAAAGGAGGAAGGGAGGAGACTGCACTGAATTGGCGTGAGAGGGGGTGGCAGGCAGGTTGTCCTGGGAATGGAGTTGAGCCAGAGCGGCCTCAGAGGACAGAAATCATGTCCTCAGCCAGGAGAGCTGTGCCTGGCGTGCAGGCTGTTCCAGGCGGGGAAGGGAGGAAAGAAATTGCAGAAAAGCAATGGGGCTAGAAATAGAGGTGGACAGATGGAACGGGGAGGGAGAAGCTGACATTCAGATCAGTGTGCAGCCCTAGAGGGTCAGGGCTAGAGGTTCAAGGCTGAGACTTGGTGAGAGGGGGCTCAAGACCTATTTTTAAATGGTGAAGTCTGACTGTAGGGGCGTGGCTTGCAGGACTGCGTAGTTTAGACAGAGAAAAAAAACGTCTGTGCAGAATTCTTCGTTGGCTCAGGGAGATGGGAAAGGAATCAATGCAGAACGGATACCTTATAATCACACTTTTACCCTTTTAAACTGCTAAATTACAGACATCATCGCACTCTGAAAAGCAATATGGAGCGATAGCCAAGCAGGCCTGCTTTCCAATCCCACTTATTAGCTCTGTGAATTTAGAGAAGTCACTTCAGATCTCCGACCTTCATTAGATTCTGTCAGTGAAGGATATTAAAACCTTCCTCAAAGGACTAATAGGGAAAATTTTAAATAATGTATGTAAAGTGTTGAGCACAGGGCCTGACACAGGTAGACATTTCATACTAATTCCATACTTTTCAGTGCCAGTGAGCAATGTGTTTCTCAAATCTTTCTTTCTGAATCCATCGAAACTGCCCCAAATCTTATCAAGATTTGTTTTTTAAATGGGGCGTGAGTGCTCAATACGACTGCACAATCCAAAATTGGTCCAGACGGCCTCTTTCAGGTTCTGCAGAGGACCGCGTGGGTGCTTGCCAGCTTTTGAACTATATTCTTCTTCTGTCTCTCATCTGTTACCTGGGGGATGCAATCTGTGCCATTTTATTTTCCTGTCCTTTCACCTTTGAGTGATGAGGCAATAATCGTTGCTGCAGGAGCATTTACTCAGCGAAGCTATTTCACCAGCCTTTCACCCTCAAATATACTCTTTGTTCACCAACTGAAAATTGGGCTGTCTTTCATGAACAGAGATGACACCATGGCACTCTTTACCTTCAATGGGCTTTGTTTGTTTTCTTACAATAACAATAGGTGGTGGTGAGCTATCCACAAACGTGTTTCATTGGGATCTCAGACTTGTTAGTAAGAAACATGATCGGAGGCCTGAAGCAGGAGGCTGGAAATTTGTGCAATTACAATTCCAACCTTAGCCATAAAACTGTCCCGTATCAAAGGATGGATGGGTGGACGTATAGACTGAAATTTCAAGTAAGGAGTCTCTAGGATGGCTCTCTTTGTATGATAACCAGCTCCCACAGGGAAGGAGGGAGTGGTCTCCTCTATGTTGTATCATTAATCCACTCTCAGCACATCACCTGTCATTTGTCACTCCTTTATAATAATAATGAGATTCTGTAAACACAAAGGAAAAGACATAAGGAGTCCGTTTTCAATTTAAGGTAAAACCAAGGGCAAAACACCCATTTTATCTGGTTTACTAATGAGAGATATTTGGAGATAGCCAATAGCACTCGTTGTGCCTTAAAGCTGGCTACAGAAAAATTACTCTTTGCTCACCAACTGAAATGACCAGCATATCCCAAAGAATTCAAGTCTGTAGATGTTTCATTCCCAAATGAAGGTGGGTTCTAGATGGATTTTGCCACTCGTTAGATGTATGGCCTTTGGTAATTACCTGATCTTCCTGAACCTGTTTTCTTGTCTATAGATTAGGAAAAATAATAATAATTAAAAAGAGATAGTAGCTTACAAAAAAGGTAGAACTATAATGCTAAACAACAAATACTTGGAAGATTGACAGGTGATTGCAGTTAAAATGTTTTAAGTTCCTTACAGTGTATTGAAGGGAGGTAAAGCTATTGACTAACTTTAAACTTTGTTAAAATAGTCACACCTTTTATTGAGTAATCAATTTAAGAATGAAAATAGAATATATAACTTTCAAATGAGTAGAAGAGAAAAGTGGGAGAATCCAGAAAACTCGGTCAATTAAGTGGAACTGAGTTAAAAGAAATAAGCAAAGTATGGTAGGAAAAGTCAGAATAAGATGGTAGAAATAACCCAATATGCATCAATAAAAATAAATGGAAAGGGATTGAATTCACCAGTTGGAAAGTAGAGAATCTCAGATAAATTTTAAAGAAGAAAATACTCTTTGCTGTTTACAAGAGATACCATTTTAGAAGGATGAAAACCATCTAACTAAATAAACTAAAATTACCTAACTCTCAGACAAAAGCTAACTAAAAGAAATATGATATAGCTACGTTATTATCACACAAAACAGACTTAAGGGGAAAAAATAAAAGCATCACTAGAAAGAGAGAGGGTCATTATAGAATGATGAAAAGAGTAATTTCCAGACAGTCAAAAACATCTCTCGACTTGTGTGTACCTACTAACGTGTCCTTAAAATATTTACAGCAAAAATGGACAGAATTACAAAAAGAAATTAACAGTTCCCAATCATAGTTGCAAAATTTTAATATACCACTTTCAGAATAGATAGATAAAGCAGATAAAGGAAAAGTAGGCAAAAGAAAATAAATGTGAACATAGTTGCTTTACAATATTGTGTTAGTTTATACTGTACAGCAAAGTGAATCAGCTATACATATACATATATCCCCTTTTTTGGTATACTCCAATAAAATTTTTTTAAAAAAGAAATGTGAACAAATTTAATCAAATGACATATAGAACTCTGTGCTCAATAATTCAACATTGTATTGATACATGCTTTTCAAGCACACATGGAACATTTATAAAAACTGACCCCAGGGGCTTCCCTGGTGGCGCAGTGGTTGGGAGTCCGCCTGCCGATGCAGGGGACACAGGTTTGTGCCCCGGTCCGGGATGATCCCACATGCCGCGGAGCGGCTGGGCCCGTGAGCCATGGCCGCTGAGCCTGCGCGTCCGGAGCCTGTGCTCCGCAACAGGGAGAGGCCACAGCAGTGAGAGGACCGCGTACCGCAAAAAAAAAAAAAAAAAAAAAAAAAAAAAACTGACCCCAAACTGGGTCACAGAGGCGTCTCTACAAACACAGAATAATTTATATCATTTAAATTACATTATCTGTCTAAAATACAATGAAATTAAAAATACTTTAGAAAAAACATAACCAATCACCCCATCATACTGTACATAGTTAGAAAAATACTTTTCTAAAAAATACATTGATCAATTAAGAAATTATTATAAAAATTATTAGATATTTACTACAAAATAACAACCAAAGAACTATATATCAAACAGCTGAAGCAGTTTTTGAAAGGAAATTTATAACCTTAAATGTATGTATTAGAGAAAAAGAAAGATAAATAATTTATCATGCAATGAAAGCAATTAGAAAAGAGCCACAGAGTGTATACCAAAGAAAGGTGGGGGGAACTAAAGATAGGCACAGAAATTAATGAATAGAAAATAAGGAAATAAGAAAGAATATCAACAACACCAAAAGCTTGTTTTTTGAAAAGATTAATATACTAGACAACCCTCTAGTGAGATCTATTAAAAGGAGAGAGGAGACATAAACTATACCAGAAATGAAAATAGGTACATAATTACAGTAAATTTTAAAATAATAAGAAAATATCATAATCAACTTTATGCCAAGATATTTAAAATGTAGATGAAATGAGCCGGGTTTTTTGACAGCTATAAATCATTAAGATTGAGTTACGAAGAAACAGAAAACTTCAGTGGGCTTTATAATAAAGAATTTGAATCATTAATTCAAAATCTATCCATGATAAAACAATGAAAAATTGTTTTTAGTGAACAGATTGATAAAAATCAAAACATCTGATAATGCCAAGAATTGTCAAGGATGAAGAGAAATGTGAATTCTTAAACACAGGTGATGGGAATGTAAATTGGTATAACCACTTGGGAAAGCCAGTGGCAGTGTCTTCTAAAATTGTAGATCTGCACATACCCTATGACCCCCACCCCCACCCCAGGAATTTTACTTCCAGGAATTTGCTCTAGAAAAAGTCTGGCACGTGTCTACAGGAACAGATGTACAACACTGGTCATTGCAGTATCTTTTGAAATAGTGCAAAACAGAAAGTTATATAAATTTCTATCAGTGGGAGGTTAGATAAGTAATGTATGTTATGTACTTGCATATTGAAAGCGAGGGAGACACTACCTATTAGGTGAAATGAATGAACTTAGATACATGTTTCAATAAAGATAAATCTTAAAAACAAAACTTTGAAAAGGCAAGTGGCAAAAGGATACATATAGTATGATATTATGTAAAAGTTTTAAGAACACAAAGTAATAATATCCATTATGGATTCAGCTAGATAATAGACACATATAATTTTAAAACCTAGTTGTGACAATTCAAATCAATTTAAAGACAGTGGGTTCTTTGGGGAAGAAGGGAGGGAAACGGGATGGAAAAGTACTTAATCATATCTGCAATGTGTTATTCCTTTAAGGAAAAATTAAATGTGTCAAATCTGGGCAGTGTTTATGGATGTCCCTGGTATTTGGTGTATTTCTTTTGTACACTTGAAATGTTTGTGACATTTTAAAAAATAGAGAAAACAGTACCAGCTCTGTCTTCTTTTATAAACATTAAAGGATACTTTTCAAATGTTCTGTGAACCACAAAGCTCTACACGGAGGTGAACGGGTGTCCTCTTCCACTGTTCTGATCGTGGATGTCTCATTTCCTGCATGGCAGAGCCTGCGGCGGAGGGGGGGCGGGGCAAGCTGAGCCTCTCTCACCTGTTCCTACAAGGTCAATGTTAAGATCAGATCCGAGAGGCATGCTGGCTCCAGCTCAAGTGGCATGTGGAAATGGGTAGAGTCAGAAGTGTGGAGAACCAGAATTGGGAGCTAAGAAAGGCAACCAAAAGGAGGGGAAGTGTTCTACGAGGATGAAAACCAGGGCCCAGAGATCTCACCAGGCCGAAATGGAAATGGGATGAACAAATTCTGCAGATGAGGGCTGAGGTCCACAGCAGATCTTCAAGTGGCTTCGTAAGTTAGCTCTTGGTGAAGAATGGAACAGACAGCGGGTAGAGCTGTTATTACTTCTGTTAGATGCGGTACCTTGCAGTTCTGTGGAGTTGGTTCTCCTTGTTCAGGCTGCTGATATGGTGATGCTTCTTGCTCTTGAAACTCAGGCTGCGTTTCTCATATGCTGGCCTCCTACTGTGGAGTGAAATGGTTGTATTCACCGTGAGCTAAGTGCGTGGGCTCTAGGGTCAAAGAGACTAGAGTTGAATCTACAATTTACTCGATGTGTGCTCTTGGAAGAGTTGTTTGATTTCTCTGAGGCTTCATTTTCACATCTGTAAGATGGGGCTAATAAAGGGGCCACCTCCACAGAGATATTAAGGAATCCATTAGTAGCATGATGCCTGGCACATGAAACACTTCATGAGGTTGACCATTTTCTGTAAATAATAATAATGTTCCATGAATACCGTCAGACATCTAAAAACAATATATTTCACCAAGTGTAGACCTTTGTCTTATTCCAGGAAACTGTCAGGAGAGACAATACTAATTACACAATTAACAAAAGGCAGTTGATCCTTTCTGGGACCAGTCCCTTTGCAAACAGCACACAAGGTTTCCAGGAAGCAGTGCCTATGTCCTCGGCTGACAGTCACTGCAAATTCCTCAGCCTTGTTAAACCAGTCTGATCAGGACACATGGCTTCTAGTAATTCCTTTAGTTCCTGTTTTGGCCAAGTCTGTAAACTGAGGTAACCAAAGAAGCTTGTTCTAATATTTGGTTAAGAGAGAGACAGAGAATTAACAGAAAATGTATTCCGGAACTAGATAGGACGGTTGCACAACATTATGAATGTACTAAATGTCACTGATGACAAATTTATGTTATGTGTATTTTATCACAAAAGAGAGAGAGATGCAAGGGTAACTTCTGAGATCCACAGACTAATTCATCAGATGCAAAATTAGACTACAATTCCAGTAACGACCAGAGGAGACAAGAAGTCACTTTATGAATTGACGGGGATGCAGAAAAGATGTAAATATATTGGACTTCCCTGGTGATGCAGTGGTTAAGAATCTGCCTGCCAATGCAGGGGAAACGGGTTCGATCCCTGGTCTGGGAAGATCCCACATGCCACGGAGCAACTAGGCCCATGTGCCACAACTCCTGAGCCTGTGCTCTAGAGCCCACGAGCCACAACTACTGAGCCTGCGTGCCACAACTACTAAAGCCCACGCACCTGGAGCCCGTGCTCCGCAACAAAGGAAGCCACCTCAATGAGGAGCCCATGCACCACAATGGAGAGTAGCCCCCGCTCGCCGCAACTAGAGAAAGCCCATGAGCAGCAATGAAGACGGAAGGAAAGAAGGAAGGAAGGAAGGAAGGAAGGGAGGAAGGAAGGAAGGGAGTAAATATATTGTGCATAACAGATAAAAGTATTCGGTGTCATACAAGTGAGCTTTAGCTTGTCAAGGTGAACTGAAAGCCAGATCAGTCCAGCCTCTAAGAAGCAACTGCATACGATTTGAATTCAGCTTTGTGGGAATAAACGCAACGTGACAGGTTCCACTGGTGCCCCTCTCTTGGTGTGGTGATGGTAGTATGGTTCTGCATCTCTCTAAGTTGTCTGTCATAGGACTTACATTTCCTAAGAATGACATAAAACTTACAGACTGTTCTTTCTTTTCCCAAAATTAAAGTCAGGCATTTGTTATTTTTGGCTTCATATGCTTAAAGAGGAAATAAGAATGTGTTGCTTAGAAGACTTCTGCCATAAAGGATCTTTTGCTATATGTGAAAGGGTTTCCAACTCATGTGAAGGTTGGAACCTCACTTTCGACCTTCACGGTCCTAGCACAGGAGGTAGCATCTCTGTGGCAGAGAGGTTCCAAGTGCATCTCAGTGTACACAGCAGCCATCACTGAGGGCTTATGCTGGGCCCAGCACTTTGCTAAACTCATCACAAATGTCATCAGGTTAATTGTCACAACATTCCTATGAAGGCAGAGACTATTATCGTCCACATTTTATAGATGACGAATCGGATGCTTATAGATATTCACTTTCCCAAATTTACATGGCTAATAGGTGGCAGAGCTAGATTAGAACTCAGGGCAGTATGACTCCAAGTACTGAGCCATTTAGCCACTTAGCTCTACAACCTCTCTGCTCCACCTCAGTGGAGAACTGAATTTCGCCAGTTTTTTCTCCACCTCTTGCTCTGCTTTCCTCTGGGCTCACTTTGTCCTCAAGTGAGGTTTTTCTTTTTTCTTAATTTTATTGTAGTATAGTAGATTTACAATGTTGCACTAGTTTCAGGTGTACAGCAAAGTGGTTCAGTTATAATATGCATCTATTCACTCTTAGAAAAAATGGGCTTTTTCTACATGGCAGCAAAGATGGCCCCAGCAGCTCTGGGTTTGCATGATTCTTGGCCTCTGTGCTTTCCCGAAGGAGACTAAGTGTGATAATCGTCCTGGAGAGGGCTCTGTGGTAAGTTCCCTGAAAATGCTCACCCCAGCAATTCTCCCCTTTCCTCCGAGAGCAGACCACTCCTCCATTAAGATGTGGAGTCTGTTTCCTTTCCTCTTGAATCTGAGATGGTTTTCCTCCACCAATACAATGCGATGAAAGTGACATTCAGGAACTTCAGAGTCCAGGCCTTTAAAAGACCAGCAGCCTCTGTTTTCATACTCATGCCATAAAGAAGCCCAGGCTGCAGTACTGGAGAAAGGCCACATGGGGCAGCCCTGCAGGATGAGATATGTGTGGAAGGAGGCCAGTGGAGGAAAATCAAGGCCCCACAGCTGAAGTCATCAATCACCGTGGCCTGGACCTTCCAGCTCAGCCCAGCTGCCAGCTAAACCAGCTGCGTGAGTCAATCCAGCCAACATCACATGTGGCAGAAGAGCGCCCCGTCAACCCACAGAATCATGAGAAATAATAAATCGTTGTTGTTTAAAGTTGCCAGGTTTGGGGATGAATGATTATGCAGTGATTGGCTTGGCGTGGGTAACATCACATGTCCAGGAGCACATAGGCCTCTGATTGGAAAGATGTGCTTTTCCTCCATCGTCCCTTGAAACCTCAGTGGCTGCCCATAGAAATACTAGGCAGGTGAGAAAAAAAAAACCTATGTCCACCTGCTTTGTGTGTGTGGGTTTATATTAATGTAATCTTCAGAAAGAGCAAGGACTTTGGGGTCCAAATATCTGGATTTGAATACTTGGCTCTCTCTCTTTCCAATGAGTCACCATGAATAAGACATATTGCCTCTCTGTGTCTTTCTAAAAACTAGAAAAAAAAATCTTAATTTTGCATACAAGGTTCCTTTGTGGATCTGAAGTGAGAGTTATTCCACAACATTTACTGAGCTCTTCCAATAGACTTGACAGTACCCATTACATTGTCAGCTCGTTGAGAACAAGCTCTTTGTACTATCACATTTTCTAAAGTTCCAAAATTATTTATTGAATGAATAAATGGTGACAGATCCTAGTGACACAAAGACGAATAGAGAACTGATTTCTGAAAAGCTCAAAGTTAATGGTAAAGAATGTGTACAAAACTACAAGGTGGTATACAAGATTTTTTTTTTTTTACTATTTTACCTTTTAAATACAGTGATTCACTAATTCATTAATTACATTTGCTAACTCTTCCCACCTCATTCCCAAGGGGATGTGCAGACGCTTTAAAAAATCATCAAATACAAAAGGATAAAATATAGATGAGAAAATTAGGGCAAAGTGAGAATAAAGGTCAGAGCAATGATTTATTAAACTATAACTTAATTGCAGCATACCTTGGCTTTTTAAAGCTGGTATCTTCACTTAAGGTAATTAATCTATCACTGCCAAGATTTCTAGAAGCAATAAAATCTGTTAACTGTCACCTGTAGTTTTGCCATAAATAAGTTGACTCAGATTTCACTCTACGTGTCAGTTGGTAAGAAAGGTCCTGGAAAACGCACCTCCTCCAATTAAGTTAAGTTGGCCCGTTCAGTCTAGGAATGTAGCTACTGTGTAAATGTTGATCAGGTGGGAAGCAGTGGAGACCAGCAGGTAAAAACTGGAAAGCGGCTAGTAGCTAAAAAACAAACTTCAGGCTCATGACTCTATCACTTACTAGATATATGACCTTGAGCAGGTCATCTTTCTTAGCCTCAGTTTCCTTATCAGTAAAATGGGTGAATAATAATACTGGCAACACATGTAAAAATGCTCATCATCACTAATTATTAGAGAAATGCATTTCAAAACTACAATGAGATAATACCTCATACAGGTCAGAATGGCCATCATTAAAAAGTCTACAAATAATAAATGCTGGAGAGGGTGTGGAGAAAAGGGAACCCACCTACACCGTTGGTAGAAATGTAAATTGGTGCAGCCACTATGGAAAACAGCATGGAGATTCCTCAAAAAACTAAAAATAGACTTGCCATATGATCCAGCAATCCCACTCCTGGTCATATACCCAGACAAAACTCTAATTCAAAAAGATACAGGACATCCCTTGTGGTGCAGTAGTTAAGAATCTGCCTGCCAGTGCAGGGGACACGGGTTCGATCCCTGGTCCGGGAAGATCCCACATGCCACAGAACAACTAAGCCCATGCATCACAACTCCTGAGCCTGTGCTCTAGAGCCCGCGAGCCACAACTACTGAGCCCACATGCTACAACTACTGAAGACTGCGTGCCTAGAACCTGTGCTCTGCAACAAAAGAAGCCACCGTAGTGAGAAGCCCGTGCGCTGCAACGAAGAGCAACCCCTGCTCGCCGCAACTAGAGAAAACCCGCGCACAGCAATGAAGACCCAACGCAGCCATAAATAAATAAATAAATTTATTTAAAAAAACAAAACAAAAAGAAAAGATACACACATCCCTATGTTCACAGCAGCACTATTTACAATAGCCAAGACATGGAAACAAGCTAAAAGTCAGAAAGAGACAAATACCATATGATATCATTTATATGTGGAATCTAAAATACAACACAAATGAACCTATCTATGAAACAGAAACAGACTCACAGACATAGAGAACAGACTTGTGGTTGACAGGGGTAGGGGTGGGAGGATTGGAAGTTTGGGATTAGCAGATGCAAACTATTATACATAAGATGGATAAACAACAAGGTACTACTGTATAGCACAGGGAACTACATTCAATATCCTGTGATAAACCATAATGGAAAAGAATATGAAAAAGCATATATATATGTATAACTGAGTCATTTTGGTGTACAGAAGAAATTAACACAACATTGTAAATCAACTATACTTTAATAAAATTTTTAAAAAGATAGTATTGGCCACATAGGGCTGTTGGGAGAATTAAATGAGATAATCTGCATAGCACAGAGTACATTTTCCTAAGTGTTAGCTATTATCACCATTGTAGTGAAGAGAAGATAGATTGTGGGAGGGAGAGGGTCTCTGGATCTTAGGCAGGTGTAATTTTATTGTAAGTCTGAGTAAGTGGGTATTAATTAGGACACTTTAGTGGCAAGTGGAATGTAGGTAATACTGATAGTTTGAAAATTATTAATGTGCTTTTATATTTAGTTTGTCAGAGTACATGATCTTCACCTTAGTCTTCCTGAGGCATCCTTCTGCCTGGGGAGATTAAAAGTGTTACAGAGGAATGCAGAGACGAAAACCAGCTCTGACACTCGAAAAAAGGATTTTTCTGCACTACTCTAGCTTTGCAAGTCAGGCTATTAAGAGAGGATTGCACATCTTCCTTTACCTCCATTTTATTTATCAAGGTCTCAGCTTGTTGAGTTCCAAGGAAGACGAAGAAGGGAAAGCCTGCCCTTTCTTGGCCCCAGAAGTGTTATTAGAGGGAGGATAAAGAATAGGAAGCAAACCAAGTGTTTAAACGTGGGGTCCAGTTTTCCCTCTCTGGGCTTCAGCAAGAGTGTTTCGCCCTGCTGTCCGTTTGGGTCTCTGGGAAGGAGGCACCTTGACAGCTGTTCTAAAGCAACTAGGAGAGTGGTCACATCACATCCACTACATTTGGTAGCTCAGCTGGGTCAGACAGAGGCAGTCTTGAAGTATAGGTTTTCTGAGTTGCTCTCAAGCATCAAGGGGCTGTGGTAAGCCTGCTCTGCTGGAGCAAGGCCATTCCCCTCATCCCAGAAGCTGGTGGGACACCAGAGGGGGTGGACCACTGACTGGGGGCCAAATAGAGGCTGAGACAGAAGCTCATGGGTCTGCAGCCAGGAATGATGAGAGGAGGCCACGATAGCAAAGAGGAGGACTGACTGTATCCTCCACTACAACCCCCCTCACCTCCCTCCAATAATGTTGAAAGAAGTTTGTTCAGTATGACCTTGGACAGACCCCTTAACCACTCTGGGCATCCAGCTCCTCATATATAAAATGAAGAGGCAGTTGGTATAATCTCCAAAGCTCCCTCTAAATCATGAAATTCCATGATTCTACCATTTAAATCAATGTCAAACCTTCTCCTAATGCATACAGTTTGTAATATTAAGACAACCTAATCAAAGTCACAGACTAAACCTGCTATCCCATGAAAAGGAGTTATAAGGCCTCATACTTAATACATTTCAGACATACTATTAATACCTTGATAAAAACATCCTCTGTTATTATATTCAAGTAAAAGATTAAACAGAATTAACGAGCTTCTACTTTATGAATTTCAAGGTCAGATGTTAAAACTCTATATTCCTTACTACTCAGCAATAAAATGCAGCAAAGTGTTGATACATAGAACAACATGGATGAATCTCAAAATAATTATTGAGTGAAGGAAGCCAAACACAGAAGAGTACGTACTGTCTGATTCCAGTTGTATTAAACTTTCTGTCCATAATGACATAAGGCAGATCAGTGGTTGTTTGGGAGGGGGGTTCACAGAGGGGATTACAAAAAAGGCTTGAGGAAACTTCTGGCGGTGGTAGATGTGTTCACTATCTTGATTATTGGTGACGGTTTCATGAGCGTATGTATATGTTAACTTAGGAAATTGTATGCTTCAAATATGTGCAGCTCATTGTATGTCGTTTATACTTCAGTAAGTCTGTTTTTAAAAAGATTACACTTTACAAAGCAAAAGAAACTTTATATTATTCCCTCATTTGTCAACTTCAGTAAGAAATATGTGCTGAAATGAAAATTTTAACTCAACTATTATATATGAGGAGAAAAAAGAAAACAGTAAAAGAGAGTATATGAATATAATACAATATATATACACAATACATAATGTGTATGATTACATGGATTCCAGATAAGTTCTCACCCTTTAATGGGTCGCAACACTGAAATCAGATTAGCTAGACTTGACTAGAAAGTGGTCATCCCACAAAGTAATAAAATATTAAATCATAAGATGCCATGCATTTCTGAAGTATATATGGTCCGAGATACTTAAACGTCAAGGATTTAAATAATCATGTTGTCATTTGCTTAGGTTATGCTTAATCAGTACTGAGATGGTGTTCACTTCCTTTTGGATGCTTTGCCTGCATCTATAGTAGGTTTTCACCAGTGAGCAGTTATGTACCAGGTATAGTCACCAGGTGTAAATGGCAGGTCTTCCACCTCAGAGGTGGGTAACTGAGAGAGCAGCAGAAACGAGCACTCACCTCTAAAAGACTAAATGAAAACTCTTTAAAATGACATTTATTGGGCTTCCCTGGTGGCGCAGTGGTTGAGAGCCCGCCTACCGATGCAGGGGACACGGGTTCGTGCCCCGGTCTGGGAGAATTCCACATGCCGCGGAGCGGCTGGGCCCGTGAGCCATGGCCGCTGAGCCTGCGCGTCCGGAGCCTGTGCTCCTCAACGGGAGACGCCACAACAGTGAGAGGCCCGCGTACCGCAAAAAAAAAAACCCCAAAAAAACCCAAAATGACATTTATCAATATTGGTCATGTTCATTTGTTTTAACTTTAAAAGCAATTTTAGAAATCAATATTGAAGTATAATTTGATTATTTTCTTGCAAATTCCTAATTGTTACGACTTTTGGTCCTCTTCTTTGGAAAGAAAATCTTTTAAGAAGCAAGCACTGCAACTCACAGAGAGAGCATGAGAAAAGTGTGTCAGAGTCACGAGAAACAAAAGTCCCTTGTTCTGAAGAAATGTGTGGATTTGAAAAGATTAGCAGAAGACCAGCTCAATTCATGTAATAGCATACACATTCTTAGTAAAAAATTCAAAATGCTTTTTTTAACATCTTTATTGGAGTATAATTGCTTTACAATAGTGTGTTAGTTTCTGCTGTATAACAAAGTGAATCAGCTATACATATACATATATCACCATATCCCCTCCCTCTTGCGTCTCCCTCCCACCCTCCCTATCCCACCCCTCTAGGTGGTCACAAAGCACCAAGCTGATCTCCCTGTGCTATGCGGCTGCTTCCCACTAGCTATCTGCTTTACATTTGGTAGTGTATACATGTCCATGCCACTCTCTCACTTCGTCCCAGCTTACCCTTGCCCCTCCCCGTGTCCTCAAGTCCATTCTCTACATCTGCATCTTTATTCCTGTCCTGCTTTGTGTTTTCAGGGTGCTAAGCTAGTGCACAACAAGATTAAGGCCATATCCATTAGACTTTGCAGGTCTGGAGTCTAAAGTTGATTTTAGATTCTAAAGTTTTCTTCTTTTATAGGCAGTGAGATTTTCAAAGCTGAGTTTCAGGGCACATGGTAACTCAATTTTTGTTGGGTTGGGTCGACAATTCCAGCTATATTTCGATTCATTGAAGGAAACCTTCCTTCTGAAGTAGTTGATAACTTAAAACTTGGCAAGGTCAGGACTATCCATATCTCATCATCCTGTCATTAGATGAACAGCAATGGAGGATGAGGCCAGACTACCAGCGAGGGAGAAGAGTTTGCTGGAATATGGATGAGAGAGAAAAAACATATGAAGTTACCCTATTTGGGAAGGTGGGCGGGAACTCTTGGGAGGCTAGGACAAAGTGTTTAGTGGCCATTTCCTCTGCTGGTAATAGCCCTCAGGTTTTACTTGTAGGGAAGTACCCCTCCCCCATTATCAGTTGTGTGGTTTGGGTGGGACTGACCCCAGCTCCAATTCTAGGATGGATTCTAATTGGCTTAAGCCACCCTATGTGCCTTGGTCACCATGGTCTTTCCAAAATAGGCACACAATGCAATCTTTTTATTTTTTAATTTAAAAATGTCAGCTTTTAATTGTTCATGCTAATACATAGGAATATAATTGATTTTTCTGATTGAACTTATATCCTGTGACCTTGATAAACATGCTTATTGTTAGTTCCAGTAGTTTTTTTTTTTTTTATATATACAACAGGTTCTTATTAGTCATCAATTTTATACACATCAGTGTATACACGTCAATCCCAGTCACACAATTCATCACACCACCATCACCACCACCCCCGCCGCTTTCCCCCCTTGGTATCCATACGTTTGTTCTCTACATCTGTGTCTCAATTTCTGCCCTGCAAACTGGTTCATCTGTACCATTTTTCTAGGTTCCACATATGTGCGTTAATATACGATATTTGTTTTTCTCTTTCTGACTTACTTCACTCTGTATGACAGTCTCTAGATCCATTCACGTCTCAACAGATGACCCAATTTCGTTCCTTTGTATGGCTGAGTAATAGTCCATTGTATATATTTACCACATCTTCTTTAGCCATTCACCTGTTGATGGGCATTTAGGTTGCTCCATGACCTGGCTATTGTAAATAGTGCTGCAATGAACATTGGAGTGCATGTGTCTTTTCTTTTTCTTTCTTTTTTTTTTTTTTTTGCATGTGTCGTTTTGAATTATGGTTTTCTCTGGATATATGCCCAGTAGTGGGATTGCTGGGTCATATGGTAATTCTATTTTTACTTTTCTAAGGAATCTCCATACTGTTCTCCATAGTGGCTGTATCAATTTACATTCCCACCAACAGTTCAAGAGGGTTCCCTTTTCTCCACACCCTCTACAGCATTTGTTGTTTGTAGATTTTCTGATTATGCCCATTCTAACTGGTGTGAGGTGATACCTCATTGCAGTTTTGATTTGCATTTCTCTAATAATTAGTGATGTTGAGCAGCTTTTCATGTGTTTATTGGCCATCTGTATGTCTTCTTTGGAGAAATGTCTATTTAAGTTTTCTGACCATTTTTGGATTGGGTTGTTTGTTTTTTTAATATTGAACTGCATGAGCTGTTTATATATTTTGGAGATTAATCCTTTGTCCGTTGATTCGTTTGTAAATATTTTCTCCCATTCTGAGGGGTGTCTTTTGGTCTTGTTTATGGTTTCCTTTGCTGTGCAAAAGCTTTGAAGTTTCATTAAGTCCCATTTGTTTACTTTTGTTTTTATTTCCATTACTCTAGGAGGTGGATCAAAAAAGATCTTGCTGTGGTTTATGTCAAAGAGTGTTCTTCCTATGTTTTCCTCTAAGAGTTTTATAGTGTCCGGTCCTACATTTAGGTCTCTAATCCATTTTGAGTTTTTTTTTGTGTATGGTATTAGGGAGTGTTCTAATTTCATTCTTTTACATGTAGCTGTCCAGTTTTCCCAGCACCACTTATTGAAGAGACTGTCTTTTCTCCATTGTATATCTTTGCCTCCTTTGTCATAGATTAGTTGACCATAGGTGTGTGGGTTTATCTCTGGGCTTTCTATCTTGTTCCATTGATCTATATTTCTGGACTTTCTATCTTGTTCCATTGATCTATGTTTCTGTTTTTGTGCCAGTACCATGTTGTCTTGATTACTGTAGCTTTGTAGTAAAGTATGAAGTCAGGAAGTCTGATTTCTCCAGCTCTGCTTTTTTCCCTCAAGACTGTTTTGGCTATTTGGGGTCTTTTGTGTCTCCATACAAATTTTAAGATTTTTTGTTCTAGTTCCGTAAAAAATGCCATTGGTAATTTGATAGGGATTGCATTGAACATGTAGATTGCTTTGGGTAGTATAGTCATTTTCATAATATTGACTCTTCCAGTCCAAGAACATGGTATATCTCTCCATCTGTTGGTATCATCTTTAATTTCTTTCATCAGTGTCTTATAGTTTTCTGCATACAGGTCTTTTGTCTCCCTAGGTAGGTTTATTCCTAGGTATTTTATTCTTTTTGTTGCAGTGGTAAATGGGAGTGTTTCCTTAATTTCTCTTTCAGATTTTTCATCATTAGTATATAAGAATGTAAGAGATTTCTGTGCATTAATTTTGTGTCCTGCAACTTTACCAAATTCATTGATTATCTCTAGTAGTTTTCTGGTGGCATCTTTAGGATTCTCTATGTATAGTATCATGTCATCTGCAAACAGTGACAGTTTTACTTCTTCTTTTCCAATTTGTATTCCTTTTATTTCTTTTTCTTCTCTGATTGCCATAGCTAGGACTTCCAAAACTATGTTGAATAATAGTGGTGCGAGTGGACATCCTTGTCTTGTTCCTGATCTTAGAGGAAATGCTTTCAGCTTTTCACCATTGAGAATGATGTTTGCTGTGGGTTTGTCATATATGGCCTTTATTATGTTGAGGTAGGTTCCCTCTATGCCCACTTTCTGGAGAGATTTTATCATAAATCAGTCAAAAGCTTTTTCTGCATCTATTGAGATGATCATAAAGTTTTTATTCTTCAACTTGTTAATATGGTGTATCACATTGATTTGTATATATTAAAGAATCCTTGCATCCCTGGGATAAATCCCACTTGATCATGGTGTATGATCCTTTTAATGTGTTGTTGGATTCTGTTTGCTAGTATTTTGTTGAGGATTTTTGCATCTATGTTCATCAGTGATATTGGTCTATAATTTTCTTTTTTTGTAGTATCTTTGTCTGGTTTTGGTATCAGGTTGATGGTGGCTTCATAGAATGAGTTTGGGAGTGTTCCTTCCTCTGCAATTTTTTGGAAGAGTTTGAGAAGGATGGGTGTTAGCTCTTCTCTAAATGTTTGATATAATTCACCTGTGAAGCCATCTGGTCCTGGACTTTTGTTTGTTGGAAGATTTTGAATCACAGTTTCAATTTCATTACTTGTGATTGGTCTGTTCATATTTTCTGTTTCTTCCTGGTTCAGTCTTGGAAGGTTATAACTTTCTAAGAATTTGTCCATTTCTTCCAGGTTCTCCATTTTATTGGCATAGAGTTGCTTGTAGTAGTCTCTTAGGATGCTTTGTATTTCTTCAGTGTCTGTTGTAACTTCTCCTTTTTCATTTCTAATTTTATTGATTTGAGTCCTCTCCTTCTTTTTCTTAATGAGTCTGGCTAATGGTTTATCAATTTTGTTTATCTTCTCCAAGAACCAGCTTTTAGTTTTATTGATCTTTGCTATTGTTTTCTTTGTTTCTATTTCATTTATTTCTGCTCTGATCTTTATGATTTCTTTCCTTCTGCTAAATTTGGGTTTTGTTTGTTCTCCTTTCTCTAGTTCCTTTAGATGTAAGGTTAGATTGTTTATTTGAGATTTTTCTTGTTTCTTGAGGTAAGCTTGTATAGCTATAAACTTCCCTCTTAGAACTGCTTTTGCTGCATCCCATAGGTTTTGGATCGTCGTGTTTTCATTGTCATTTGTCTCTAGATATTTTTTGATTTCCTCTTTGATTTCTTCAGTGATCTCTTGGTTATTTAGTAATGTACTATTTAGCCTCCATGTGTGTGTGTTTTTTATGTGTTTTTCCCTGTAACTGATTTCTAATCTCATAGCATTATGGTCAGAAAAGGTGCTTGATATGATTTCAGTTTTCTTAAATTTACTGAGGCTTGATTTGTGAACCAAGCTGTGATCTATCCTGGAAAATGTTCTGTGCGCACTTGAGAAGAAAGTGTAATCTGCTGTTTTTGGATGGAATGTCCTATAAATATCAGTTAAATCTATCTGGTCTATTGTGTCATTTAAAGCTTCTGTTTCCTTATTTATTTTCATTTTGGATGATCTGTCCATTGGTGTAAGTGAGGTGTTAAAGTCCCCCACTATTATTGTGTATTATTGTCGATTTCCTCTTTTATACCTGTTAGCAGTTGCCTTATGTATTGAGGTGCTCCTATGTTGGGTGCATATATTTGTATAATTGTTATATCTTCTTCTTGGATTGATCCCTTGATCATTATGTAGTGTCCTTCCTTGTCTCTTGTAACATTCTTTATTTTAAAGTCTATTGTATCTGATATGAGACTTGGTACTGCAGCCTTCTTTTGATTTCCATTTGCATGGAATATCTTTTTCCATCCCCTCACTTTCAGTCTGTATGTGTACCTAGGTCTGAAGTGGGTCTCTTGTAGACAGCATATATAAGGGTCTTGTTTTTGCATGCATTCAGCAAGCCAGTGTCTTTTGGTTGGAACATTTAATCCATTCATGTTTAAGGTAATTATTGATATGTATGTTCCTATTACCATTTTCTTAATTGTTTTGGGTTTGTTTTTGTAGGTCCTTTTCTTCTCTTGTGTTTCCCACTTAGAGAAGTTCCTTTAGCATTTGTTGTACAGCTGGTTTGGTGGTAGTGAATTCTCTTAGCTTTTGCTTGTCTGTAAAGGTTTTGATTTCTCCATCGAATCTGAATGAGATCCTTGCCGGGTAGAGTAATCTTGGTTGTAGGTTCTTCCCTTTCATCACTTTAAGTATATCATGCCTCTCCCTTCTGGCTTGTAGAGTTTCTGATGAGAAATCAGCTGTTAACCTTATGGGAGTTCCCTTGTATATTATTTGTTGTTTTTCCCTTGCTGCTTTCAGTAATTTTTCATTGTCTTTAATTTTTGCCAATTTGATTACTATGTGTCTTGGCATGCTTCTCCTTGGGTTTATCCTGTATGGGACTCTCTGCACTTCCTGGACTTGGGTGGCTATTTCCTTTCCCATGTTAGGGAAGTTTTCAACTATAATCTCTTCAAATATTTTCTCGGGTCCTTTCTCTGTCTCTTCTCCTTCTGGGACCCCTATAATGTGAATGTTGTTGCATTTAATGTTGTCCCAGAGGTCTCTTAAGTTGTCTTCATTTCTTTTCATTCTTTTTTCTTTATTCTGTTCTGCAGCAGTGAATTCCACCATTCTGTCTTCCAGGTCACTTATCTGTTCTTCTGCCTCAGTTATTCTACTATTGATTCCTTCTAGTGTAGTTTTCATTTCAGTTATTGTATTGTTCATCTCTGTTTGTTCTTTAATTCTTCTAGGTCTTTCTTAAACATTTCTTGCATCTTCTCGATCTTTGCCTCCATTCTTTTTCCGAGGTCCTGGATCATCTTCACTATCATTATTCTGAATTCTTTTTCTGGAAGGTTGCCTATCTCCACTTCATTTAGTTGTTTTTCTGGGGTTTTATCTTGTTCCTTCATCTGGTACATAGCCCTCTGCCTTTTTATCTTGTCTATCTTTCTGTGAATGTGGGTTTTGTTCCACAGGCTGCAGGATTGTAGTTCTTCTTGCTTCTGCTGTCTGCCCTCAAGTTCAGATTTTGTTGCCGCTTGATCTTTCACTCAGTCTTGAATTGTATCTGCTAGTTTAGGAGGGTCTCCTGTGGAGGCAGGGGCGGCTGTGGCTCACTGCGGAGGCAAGGACACAGGCAGTAGAAGTTCTGAGAAATATTCCTTCGTGTGAGCCCTCCCAGAGTCTGCTGTTAGTCCCACCAAAGAGCCTGTAGGCTCACACAATGCAATCTTAGACTAGATGCAAGGAGACCTTGTGATGGGGGGAGGGGAAAGGGGGGAAGTAGGAGATGGAGGGGAGGGGAGTTTCCCTTTCATCATTGGGAACTCTCTTTCCATGAAGAGTGATTATAAAAACTAGAGGTCTGGCCTTCTTGGTAATCAGTAACAAAATGTTACTGAGCGCTGGGGGCCCAGAGCTGCCAGGAATCCACTTTGTGGAGGATAAAGCCAGCCTAGCAGAGGGCAGAGGAAAAGCGTGGAGTGAAACAAGTCCTTAGTTGAAGTCACTTGAGCTACTGGATCAAAATATACCTCAAATCAGGGAATTCCCTGGCAGTCCAGTGGTTAGGACTCTGTGCTTTCACTGCTGAGGGCCCGATCCCTGGTCTGATAACAAAGATCCTGCAAGCTGCATAGCATGGCCAAAAAAGGAAATTTTATATATATATATATTTATATATGCCCAAAATCAGATACCACTGTACTTTCAGTTAAATAAACCAATAAATTCCCTTTATTACTTAAATGAGTTTTCTATGACTTGAAGTATAAGGAGTCCTAACTAGTCACTGATCATTTTGCATGGTTTGTGGATAGCCCTAAAATATGCCTAAGATTAAAATGGTTAAACTGGTAAATTTTATGTTATGTATATTTTATCATAATTTTTAAAATGCTGCAACATCTGGAAAAAAATGCCCAAGCGTATGAGTCTAGAGCTTCTGAGTATCCCTAAAATCCCTGGAAAGATCACCCAGTTGTTCAAAATTTACCTTTGCCAAAGTCCTCTATGGAGGCTTTTTTTTTTTTTTTCTGCAGGTCTGTGTAGGCATCCCCTCGATGGTAGCAGCATTTTTTTAACCATTTTTTAAAATTGAAGTATAGTTAATTTACAATGTTGTGTTAGTTTCAAATATACAGCAAAGTAATTGTTATACATATATATTTTTTTTCAGATTCTTTTCCATTATAGGTTATTACAAGATACTGTATTGAATATAGTTCCCTGTGCTATACAGTAGGTCATTGTTGTTTATCTATTTCATATATAGTAATGTGTATATTTTAATCCCAAACTCCTAATTTATCTCTCCCCCTCCCCACTATCCCCTTTGGTAACCATAAGTTTGTTTTCTATGTCTGTGAGTCTATTTCTGTTTTGTAAATAAGTTCATTTGTATCATTTTTTTAGATTCCACATATAAGTGATATTATATGATATTTGTCTTTCTCTGGCTTACTTAATATGATAATCTCTAAGTCCATCCATGTTGCTGCAAATGGCATTATTTCATTCTTTTTTATGGCTGAGTAATATTCTATCATATATATATATATATATATATATATATATATATATCTCACATCTTCTTTATCCATTCCTCTTTCAATGGACATTTAGGTTGTTTCCATGTCTTGACTACTGTAAATAATACTGCTATGAACATTGAGGTGCATGTATCTTTTCAAATTACAGTTTTCTCCAGATAGATGCCCAGGAATGGGACTGCAGAATCATATGGTAACTCTATTTTTAGTTTTTTGAGGAACCTCCATACTGTTCTCCATAGTGGTACAGCTGTTATTCTTTTATCATTTCCAGACCATCTGGGCCCTAGTAAAACAACAACAACAAACCTAGAACTAGCTCTCAGTTGGGTGCTTGTTCTGTACAAGTACTGTGCTGAGTAATTTATGTGTATCATCTAATTTTCTTTTAGTAGCTATTATTCTTATTATCATACCTATTTTATAGATGGAAAAACTGAGGTTTGGAGGGGTTAAGAAACTTGCCCATGCTTACACAGGAAGCAAGTGACAAGGCCAGGACTTGAACTCTTTCAGGGCCACGTTGAAGGGTAAAGGCTCCCCATAATAATGTTAGTTACCAGTGGAAGAAGCCAAAGAGGCTGGTCCAAAGCCTCTGAGGCATAGAAAAGCTCTAGCCAATGTTTCCTCCTCTCCAGGCAACAAAAGCAGAAAAACAAACATTGGTTAGCAGCACACATACTTCTGCATCAATTATATGAAACCCCAGGATCATTTATTTCTGATCAGAAGTTTCCCAACAAGCTCTACTTTGAGGAGGAAAAGAACTGAAATGTCTTCTGCCTTTGCTACTTTTGTACAGTCAGTGTATATGCTAGATTTGTAGTCAGCTGTGGGGTAAAGAGTAGGGAGTGGGGCAGGACAAGAGCTAGAAAGGGAGACTGAAGAGAAACTTGAAGGGTCCTGAATGACTTGCCAAGGTTGTGGATTTCGAGCAAGGTAGTGACTTAGACAATTGCCCGAGGACAAAGGTGAATCTGAGATGTTGCATGAGTTGGGCTCTTAGGAGATGGACTGGGGATGCCCCAAATTCTAAAATGGTTAGATTCTACAGCAGAGACTGGGAAGACTGGTATCCAGATCTCCAAGTAGGAATGCACTCCAATAGGAGTGCACTATTGGAATGTCCAGGCTGGGATCGATATCCAAATGTCCAGTCCAGGAAGAAGAACATGGAGGAGCTGTTGTTTGAATGTGGCTAAACCTGGGCACAAAGGAATGTTAATAACACCTAACATTTGAGTGATCATTTGGTGTCCGGCGCCTTGCAGGCTTTACTTACACTATCTCATTTAATCCTCATCTATGAGGTAGGTGTAGATGAGGAAAGTGAAATTTAGAAAGCCATTTAACTCACCAAGTTAACTCAGTTAACTCACCGAGATGCCCCATCTGTCTAGCTACAGACACCTGGTCCTTGACATAGCCTTCCTTGGTAAGGAACTGAGGAAAGGCCTTGGCCCTGGGAAGAGCATCTTGACTATTGGTCTAGGGATAAAAGCTTGAGACCATGTTCTGGTTTCCAGCTAATTAGAGGAAGTCAGACTCTGGAGGTCCTGATAATTGCAAAAGCAGAATTGATTCTCTGAGTAGACATAACTTTTATAATTTGATCAAAAAGGAATTGCTGAGCTGTATCATAGCCCATTGTCATTGATGATAGTGCTTTGAAATTTTCCATCTCTTGCATCATATGCTGACATATTGATTCATTCGACAAACATGTACTGATGTCCTACTATGAGCTGGGCACTGTCCTGGGAGCTGGGGTTATAAAGATTAACAAGACTCAGCCCCTGTCTTCAAGTTTATAGTCTATTGAAGATAATAAATATTGGAGAAAATAAAATACTACGTGCTAAAAGCTACAATAGAGGTATTTGAATAACTCTACCAAAGAAGCTTCAAAAAGATAATATTACAGCTGGGTCTTAAAGAAAAAGTAGGAATTCTTCAAGGACATTACAGGAAGGAAAGATTCTAGGCAGAGAGGAATTGGGGTCTGCAAGGGTGTGGAAGAACACAGTCTGTCTATAGATCAGCATCATAATTTGTGAGACTAGAGTATAGGTTATATCAAGAAGGATTTGGTGGGGGAGGGGTAGTATGGAGGAAGTAAAACTCCAGGACAATTCAGTTGTCAAACGGGTATTAAAGTGCACCTCACACCAGTCAGAATGGCCATCGTCAAAAAAATCTACAAATGGGCTTCCCTGGTGGCGCAGTGGTTGAGAGTCCGCCTGCCGATGCAGGGGACACAGGTTCGTGCCCCGGTCCGGGAAGATCCCACATGCCGCGGAGCGGCTGGGCCCTTGAGCCATGGCCGCTGAGCCTGCGCGTCCGGAGCCTGTGCTCCGCAACGGGAGAGGCCACAGCAGTGAGAGGCCCGCGTACCGCAAAAAAAAAAAAAAAAAAAAAATCTACAAACAATAAATGCTGAAGAGGGCGTGGAGAAAAGGGAACCCTCATACACTGTTGGTGGGAATGTAAATTGATACAGCCACTAAGGAAAACAGTATGGAGGTTCCTTAAAAAACTAAAAATAGAACTACCATATGACCCAATAATCCCACTACTGGGCATATACCCAGAGAAAACCATAATTCAAAAAAACACATGCACCCCAATGTTCATAGCAGGACTATTTACAATAGCCAGGACACGGAAGCAACCTAAATGTCCATCGACAGATGATTGGATAAAGAAGATATCACATACATACAATGGAATATTACTCAGCCTCACAAAGGAATGAAATTGGGTCATTTGTAGAGATGTGGGTGGACCTAGAGAGTGTCATACAGAATGAAGTATGTTAGAAAGAGAAAAGCAAATATCGTATAATAACTCATATATGTGGAATCTAGAAAAATGGTATAGATGATCTTATTTGCAAAGCAGAAATAGAGACACAGACCTGGAGAACAAATGTATGGATACCAAGGGGGAAAGGGGTGGGTTGGGAGGAATTGGGAGACTGGGATTGATACATATACATTATTGATACTATATATAAAATAGACAACTGATGGGAACATACCGTATAGCACAGGGTACTCTACCTAACGCACTATGGTAACCTAAATGGGAGGGAGGTCCAAAAGGCAGGGTATGGCTGATTAATTTTGCTGTGCAGTGGAGGCTAACACAACATTGTAAAGCAACCATACTCCATAAAAATGAATTTTAAAAAATGCAATGTATGTGTTTATACTTTTTGAGTTGGTTGAGAGGTAAGACAGCAGGGTATAAGTTATGATTTGTACCAAGGTATATCAGTCTGGGTGTAATCAGGGGAGATAAACCTTAGAGTAATTGTAGCAGGGAAAGTTTAATATAAAGAATTATTAACTATAACAAGGGTTTGGAGTGATGAGGATTGGATAGTAAGAATTAAGGGGAACTCTAAGGAATATAAAGATAGCAGATATAATATTTAACAGCAGGTCTATTGTGTAATATCTAATAGCCCTCACCCCTAGGATTGAGTTAGAACACTGAAGGCCGAGCCCCCAGGGCCACTAAAGTTGAGATCCAGACTGTGCTGGAGAGGGCATGGCCATGGCTCCCTGGCTGGCACAGGAGGTGCCGTGGTGCTGCACCAGTAGAACTTACCAGCTATGTCAAATCATTATGCTGGACACCTTAAACCTATACAGTGCTGTACGTTGATTATATCTCAATAAGGCTGGAAGAAAGAAATGAAATGGAAAAAAACGTGTCTTGAAGTAAAAAATAAATAGATTGATAGATAGATGGATAGACAGATAGATAAAAGCCTCTTCGAGGACACTAATTATTTGTTGGCTAGGCCAGAAATAAAATTCTGGTCTCAAGTTTTAGTTGAATATTCTTTCTAATAAATCCTGAAGTGTGAAGAATGGTCATAAACTCACATTAAGTGTGAGGTGGTTTTTTTTTTGTTTTTTTTTTTTGCGGTACGTGGGCCTCTCACCGTTGTGGCCTCTCCCTCTGCGGAGCACAGGCTCCAGACGTGCAGGCTCAGTGGCCATGGCTCACGGGCCCAGCCGCTCAGCGGCATGTGGGATCCTCCCAGACTGGGGCACGAACCCGTGTCCTCTGCATCAGCAGGCAGACTCCCAACCACTGCGCCACCAGGGAAGCCCCAAGTGTGAGTTTTTTTAATGATCAAGGAGGGTAGCTTTGCTTGAAAAGGACAGTTCACAGTTACTTGGGCTTTAAATTAATATTCAGTTTATTAAAATTGTATATTTACTACTGAGCCTGCACTCTAGAGCCCGCAAGCCACAACTACTGAGCCCGCGTGCCACAACTACTGAAGCCCACTTGCCTTAGAGGCTGTGCACTGCAACTACTGAGCCCGCGTGCTGCAACTACAGAATCCTGTGCGCCTAGAGCCTGTGCTCCTCAACAAGAGAAGCCACTGCAATGAAAAGGCCGCACACCCCAACAAAGAGTAGCCCCTGCTCGCTGCAACTAGAGAAAGCCCGTGTGTAGCAACAAAGACCCAACACAGCCAAAAAGAATAAATAAAATTTTTTTAAAAATTGTATATTTAAAACATGTTTTCTTAGGTTTTTAAAGTTTACCTTATAAGTGTTGATTTAGTTACAAATCTAGTAATGTTTTTTGACATTCAATTACTTAAGGTTTAACAGGTTAAATTCTCCCAAATAACTAGTCTCAAATTTACAAATGTAATAAATACATTTAAAGATTTTAAACAGAATTTGCATAATACCTCCCAAGCACTTCAAATAATTTATAGGAAAGATAACCTTATTTGCAAAATCTTTTTAAGCACTTAAGCATTTCTTACAAATGTAATAAATCAAATGCATTAATGTAGTAAATCAGTTGCTCTTGCAGAGAGTCTAATTCTGTTAGTAATTATCTTATATCCTTCAGGTTAAAATTACAAGTCTAAAATAAATTATATATTTCAGATAAAATAAGCTGTCTGTTTATCTGATAAGCCAGATTCTCTCAAATATTAGGCACTGTATCAGTCAGGATATCCTGTAGGTTATTCCACAGTAACAAACAATTCTAAAAATCTTAGTGGCTTAAAACAACAATTTGATTTCTCACTCATACTACATGTTCACTTTGTGTTAACTGAGAGTCTGGTCCAGGCCCTACTCACTCTGGGACACAGGCTGATGGAGAAGGCATTAAATGGAGTGTTGCTGGTGGCAGAAAGAAAGAGAGGAAGTGGCAAATCTTGTACTACTTCTTAAAACATTCGCACCAAAGTGACACGTGTTATTTCTGCTCACATTTGCTTGGATAAACAAGTTACTTGGCCACCCCTAACTCCAAGGAGGCAAGAAAGTACAATCTTCACCATATTTTTCTGCTCATAAAGTGAAGAGCTGGAAATACTTCATAAGAATAGCACCAATGGTCATCAAAGCTGCTCTAAATAGGAAATGTACATGTGATCCCAATGACTAAAAGCCATAATACTAAACTTAACTTGCTGTTATTGGTTTGACTAGTCTGTTGGAGAAGCCAGCTTGTACCCACTTATTAGCGCTGATTGTTAAATTTGTAGGAAATGTGCAAACCAGTAGTTAAACAATCATTATTAAAAATTAAATTATATAAACTTACCATTAAATAAATTATATTTAAAACAAGTAATAAATACTCAAAATGCATTATTTTCAGGGCTTCCCTGGTGGCGCAGTGGTTGAGAGTCCGCCTGCTGACGCAGGGGACACGGGTTCGTGCCCCGGTCCGGGAAGATCCCACATGCCGCGGAGCGGCTGGGCCCGTGAGCCATGGTCGCTGAGCCTGCGCGGCCAGAGCCCGCGCGGCCGGAGCCTGTGCTCCGCAACAGGAGAGGCCACAACAGTGAGAGGCCCGCGTACAGCAAAAAAAAAAGCATTATTTTCTAATTATTTTACACATTTTAATATTATCTATTTTCTTGAGGTTATTTACATCTACTGTACTTGTAATGGTAGAAATCATTTATAATGGTATTTTATGATGCATCCCTTTCCAACTCTGCATTCAGTAACATCTCATTGTTAGATTACAATTGGCCATGTTGGGAGTATATACACCACAGAAATCAACAAACACTGTAAATCAGGGTTTGATTTATTATTTTGTCAATTATCTAGACTTAAGATAATGATGGAACTAATATTAGTAACACAGTTTAAACTTAAAAGTTTGTGGTGTCTGTAACGATTACACTGTAAATAGCACAAAAAAAATTGAAGAAATATTCTTCCAGTGTTTTAAAACCATTATCTCATTTGGTAAAGAAGTCAATCACGTTATTGATAAATAAGTGAAGTACTGATACACATCTTCGTTGTCTGATTTTCATCTTACCAGTTAACATGAAGGAAAATATTTACCAACATTTATGTTGAAACTACACTTGTTTGTCAGTTGCAACCATTGGTTGGCTATGGATGTAAGATTTAGGTAAAAATCAACCAAAGCATTTTACGACAATTGTTACATAGGATTTAAAATAAGTATTATATATCTTATTTGTATGTTGTCTTCTAGTCTTTTATAGCAATAAAATATATATATATATGTATGTATATAACATACACACATGTATGCACACGCAGGTACACACTTTCCCACCAGAGAGCTGGTTGTTGATAATTCGGCAGCACCATTGGGCTTACCTCATCTCAATATCCCTTCCTGAACTTGCAATCTTCTGGAAAAGGTCAAGTCCTCAATCCTTTGACCCTGAAATTGGAAGTCACTCAAATCTACCAGGGTGGATTTAGGTGATCTTTGGGTTCTTGTGATAGGAAACACACACACACACACACACACACACACACACACACACACACACACACAAAGTCACTGTGATAAAACTCCCCATGAGGAAAGAAACAGCCTGGATCAGCGGGCTCACTTCTGCGTCATGCAGAGGAAAATGAAAGTCCTGAGTCTATGAGAAGGCCCTGACTCAACCTCCTAAAAAGGCAGACTTTAAGAGAACAATGGTGTGGATGACGCTGAGTTGCTGTGGCACAGGGAATTCGGGGTTATCTTGGCTTAGAGCACCTTGGGAGTAAAGACCAGCAGCCCTAGCCATGACTCTGACCTGCCAAGGTTTCAGAGAGCAGTGAGACCTAACCCCGTGGCGACAGTATTGAGCAGAAACTTCTCTACACACAGCATGGGTTTTGATGCTGAAATCTCGGCCTCTGTGCATTGGTGCTGAATCAAAGCTCAGAAACAGAGTTTGGGGTGAAGTAGAAAAGCATAGCTTTATTGCTTTGCCAGGCAAAGCAGGACACAGCAGGCTCGTACCCCTCAAAAACTATGTGTCCCAACCCGGGAGTATTTGATGAGCAGTTTTATAGTAACGGTTCAAGGGTAGGGTTGCTGATAAGATGAGGGTGTGTGCAGGGCCTGCACGCCTTTAATCTTGTCCCAGGTGGTCTCCTAAACTTGAGGAGCTTCTCTGGTTCCTTTAATTTGGCCTCAGGTGGTTTCTTGGCTGCTCGTCCCTTGTCTTCACATCCCCTCCCTTCCCTGACTAGCAACTGTTCGAATCTGCCCTTTGGAACACAGGGAAGGTCATGGAGGCCGGGGTCCGCTCCCTACAAACAAGAAATGGGGGATAGAATTGCCTCTGTGCCCAGGAGCCCCACAGGATCCTATCTGGTTTCAATTTCAACTGCGTGAGCAGACAGCATCCAGGAGCAAACGTAGAAAACTTCAGGCTCAAGCAGGTCAGTCTGACTTTCAGCTCCGAAGCTTCGGAAGCCAAGCTATGCTAATGCCCCGCGTCTTGAAGGTTTTTGGCTCTGAGTAGAGTTTTAGTGTCAGATGACATTTTTTTTTTTTCTAGAGAAGCAGCAGAAGATTGATTTTGAAAAGGAAGAGGGGAGGAGAAAAGAGGAAGAAGAGAAGGAGAAGGATGAAAAAGACTGGTTGCCTGGTCTTTAAGACCAACATGAAGTTGGGATTCAAATCTAGCACCATGGCAAATGTCAGGACATTCACCCTTAAAGCGGAAGTGGAATGGGAGTGAGGGTTCGCACATAGACAAATCTTGGCAGGTTGCCAAAGGGTAATGTCCCAGCCTACAGGAGAGCTTGCCACCAAAGCCAGAAGTACAGGGATAAAGGCAGAGAATGTTTCCTAAAGAAAGAGGTACTTTAAAATAGACAGTCTTTTTAAAGAACTGTTTTCTTGCCCTCTAAATTTTAGGCCCAACATCAGACAAAGCCTCAGTTACTCTGACTTAAATTATAGCTCTCGATCTTAGCTAAATCATTTAAACTCTCTGATTCTCCATTCTCTCCTATTGGTAGAAGCACACCCACCTCACTGGATTATTGTGCAGATTAAGTGAGAACACATATGAAGTGCTTGGCACATAAGTGGCCAGGAAACGGTAGCCATGATTATTTCTACTTAGGCCTTTCAATTAGAATTAGACTAGCGATACTTCATACTAGATTTTTTTTTAAGTCTGAGAAAGTACTTTACTTAGGACTTATTTTTAAATTATTTTCTTAAAATTAGTAATTGTTTCATTAATGATTTCTAAAAAAATGTGGACTTCCCTGGTGGCGCGCTGGTTAAGAATCCACCTGCCAATGCCGGGGACATGGGTTCAATCCCTGGTCCGGGAAGATCCCACATGCTGCGGAGCACGTAAGCCACAACTACGAAGCCTGTGCTCTAGAGCCTGTGAGCCACAACTACCGAGCTCTCGTGCCACAACTACTGAAGCCCGCATACCTAGAGCCCTTGCTCCACAACAAGAGAAGCCACCACAATGAGAAGCACGCGCACCGCAACAAAGAATAGCCCTCGCTCGCCGCAACTAGAGAAAGCCTGATTGCCACAACCAGAGAAAGCCCGTGTGCAGCAACGAAGACCCAAAGCAGCCAAAAATAAAATAAATTTAAAAAAAATGAATTTATAAAACACACAAAAAATAAAGTTATTAAGAATGTTTGATTAGAGAAGGTTACCTGGGACTTGGGAAAAACAATCCAATTTGACATGTAATCCTATACAGGTACCATCACTCATCTTTTTTATGTTACCTAAATTTCAGGTATAGGGTATAAAAAGCAAGAAGTAGCCTCTAGAGGACTATGCAAAGCAAACTCATAAAGACGTGTGTATTTTGGGAAAAAAAGTACCCCTGGTTATTCTGATGTGTACTCATAAATATTAATTTGAACGAATGGATTTCCAGTCCCCTAAACTCCACAGTGGAGAACCTCTGGGAGCAAATTCACATTCTGTTGCCAAGTTGTGCTTACTTGCCCTCGTTTCCAGTTAACTTTAGCTTGCCCAGAGGGTACGTGGCACAGCAGTTCAGAACCTTTAAAGACTTACCAGACAGATATTTCACTTCCTGGTAGATCCCTGGCTCTGTAAGTGTTTGCCCTGCCCTTGCCCAGAGCCAGAGTACACAAAGGTACTTAGGAGTAGCTCCCTTCTTTCCCACAGTCAGTTAAAGGGAAGGGCCCATTATGAATCCAGTCTCGGAACTTCCCTGGTGGTCCAGTGATTACGACTCCGTGCTTCCACTGCAGGGGGCTCGGGTTCGATCCCTGGTCAGGGAACTAGGATCCCACATGCCGCGAGGTGCAGCCAAAAAACTAAATAAGGAACATAAAGAAAACAAAAAAATCCAGTCTCATCTTGAGAAGTTACAGAAGTGGGGTTAGTTTTTCTCTTTTCATGGGGACTAACAGGCTAAGTTAGCGTAACTTTGGGTCATCAGCCTCCTCTAAAGACCCTATAGAGTTCTTTGTACCCCTCTAGGGCACTGGTGCCTGAGGGGGGGAATTCTATCTGCAATCCCCAGAGAGTCAGCTGGGCTCTTACTCAAAATGCCACTCCTTTCTCTACTATACTTCCTGCATTGTGTTCAGGCTAAACTTCCAGCATTATTTTGACTCACATTCTAGTGTTTCTGCTTGAAAGAACTCACATGACTTCTCCCTCTACCAGCAGGCTAGGAGCAAATGATGGCCAGGAGTGATTCATGGACATGTGTAATTTTCCCTGGGAACTTCACAAATGTTAGGAGGGAGGGAAACCTGAGAGATACCATTACCACCTTCATATCAACTAAGTCAGGGTTTGGAGCTTTGAGATTCTGGAGTTTACGTTCAGAAATGTTGCCAGAACTCAAGCCAAGCGTCAATGAGGTTACTCTTATATGAATATCCCAAATTTCAGTTCTCCAATCCCCCCCAGATATTTTCAGGAAAAGCCTTAGAAACTATTTGAATCCCTGCTAGTCAATTAGGTAAGGCCTAGGAACATCAAGATTAGGGTTATTGGTGTAATCGTGACTCCATTTACATAATCCAGCTTGTGAAGTCTGAGACCTAAGAGTTATCAGCAGTCCCTGGTTGCTGGCAGTACTTGGTTGCTTTGGGCACAATCACTGTTTCTCAGTGGAGCCAGACGCCTGATTAGATCACTGCTGAGACTTCACGATACCAGCCCCAACAGTTGCACTGGGATGCAGCTTTAGGCCAGCCTCTAATTCTAATGGATTTAGTATAAATCTCCTTCAATTTGTTAGGTAGCACTGCTCTGTGCTAAGCTCCTGAGGGGGATGCTCCCTACTAAAGATTTCATAATGAAGATTCACCACCCCCATGCTGAATGTGCTAAGGCCACTTGTGTCAAAACGATACTGTCTAGAGTGAATGGCACCAAGCCCTCTGTCCATTAGCTCAGAAACTGACATCCTCCAGGAAACGGTTGGGACTAATCTACTCTGCACTCTCATCCCTGTTTTCATTGCCACGTTAATCACTGGTCTTCCATTATATCCATGGTCTGAAAATGTGGTCCTTGGACCAGTGAGTCCACATTACTTGGGAACTTGTAGTGCAAATTCTCAGGCCCACCCCAGAATCTACTCAATCAGAAGCTCTGGGAGTGGGGCCTAGCGATCTGTATTTTAACAAGCCCTCCCCATGATTCTTATGCATTGGAAAGTTTGAGAATGACTGCACTATACCATCACCCCCATAATCCTCCCTATTTCCTCTTCCTGTTTTGGTTCCCCACTGTTCTGATACACACCTCCCCACCCCAGCTCTCCAGTGTGCCCTCTGGAGCACTTGCTCTGTGACCAGCAAATTCCCCTGTATCTACTACACCTTCCAGGAATGTTCTCCATATCTCCTTGCATTAATTGAAACCCACTCCCTTCGACAGCAGCCCTCTGGGATGGTGGATCTGTACTCACATCTATTTACTGCGGGACAGGCCCTCATCCATCACTATTTCTAGACAATTACTTCTACCCCACCCTCTTGTAAAAACTCCTCTTCCTTTGAGGCTCATGCCCTGTAGTTATACCACCATTCCCGCATCTCATCATTCAAGTCTTTTGTACCAGGCTCATCCTGGGTCACTTCAAAGTCCAGAGTGATGGCTAACAACCAAGCCTCTCAATTTCTTGACCATCTTATCTCCACCGACCTTCTCCTTTGTCCTCTACTTTGCCTTTTGAAATTGCTTTTCCTCCCATATCACAAATATAAGCCTCCCTTTCCCCAACCACAGATTCTTGCATTACAGTTTGCTTGGTCAGCTGTTTCCATTATGATCATTCTCCAACCTCTTTGGGATACCTAGACCCAAAAGTTACCCCTTAACTCTCTTTACATTGTCACCTCCTTGGTTTCTTACCCAATTTTGATTGGATGGTCAGTCATTTCAATCAGTCTTTTGCAAATATCTTCATTTACTTTGTCCTTCTGGTCTTTTGTCACTACTCTGGCCAAACCCAACATGGCTGACATCAGCCATCAATAACTCACGTATTGAATAAGCATCAACATTGTGACGGGTGCCTTTATAGGTACTGAAGATACAAAATGAACAAGACAGATCATGGCCCTGACCTTGTGGAGTTTATATCCTGCAGGGGCGGGAGGGGGTGCTCATGGTGGCAGAAAATAGACATATAGAGATTTAATACGTGTTAGCTCAGGATAAGTGCTTTGAGGAAAAATAAGTGCTGGGAAAGGGGACAGAAAGTAACAAGGGTGGGAGGGCAGTGCTATTTTAGATGCAATAGTCTGGAAAAGAATCACCAAAGAGGTGGCTTCTGAGCAGAGATCTGAAATGAGGTAAGAACCATGGCATGGGAGGACATTCCCAAGAAGAGCAGATGCAAAGACCTTGGAGTGGGAGTGTGCTTTGCCTGTCCGAAGAAGAGCAAGCTGACAGCGTGCCTGGAATGCAGAGAATGGTAGAAGATGAGGCTGGAAAGATAACCAGAGGCCACATCATGAAGGCGTTATCGACCCAGATGAGGACTTGGGACTTGGTTTGTCCAAAGAAGCCATTGAAGAGTTTTGAGCAGCTGATTGAAATAGTTTGACTTTCCTTTGAAAACAATACTATGTAGAAAATATACCATGGGGGAGGCACAGCTGGAGCTGGAACATAGTGATGGAAATGCCACTGTGGTCCAACTGGGAGATGAAGATGTTCAACTGGGGAGGTAACCATACGCTTTCTCTGTGCTTTTCTCTGAAAGTGCAGTCCCTGAATCAGCATCATCCATATCCCCTAGAAACTTCTAATGCAAATTCCCACAGGCCCCCGCCCGCCCCCCTGCCACTCATCTACCTACGTTTATTAAACTTCTGATCCCTTACATCTCCCCTCATTCTCAGGAAATAACCCTCATTTTCTGCTTCATGGGGGAAAAAAAAAAAAAGAATCCATCATGCAAGAATTCCTTCAGTTTTGGGCTACCATATCTATAAAATTATTTCCTTCCAGTCTATCCATACTAAATATGTATCCCTCCTTCTAACTGTAGCCTTTTCTTCTATCTGTGAATGGCATTCATGCAGGCTCATCTCTGCCAACATGTTAAAAGTAAATAATTATCCCCACTTCCACCTCCAGCCATCAGTCTGTCTATCCCAAAGCCAAACATCTTGGGGACTTCCCTGGTGGTACAGTGGTTGAGAATCCACCTGCCAATGCAGGGGACACAGGTTCAATCCCTGGCCTGGGAAGATCCCACATGCCGTGGAGCAACTAAGCCGGTGTGCCACCCCCTCATATTGAATCAATTACCACATTCTACTTATCCTCCCTCTGACATACATGGAATATATATTAAATCCATTCCCTCCATATCCCCCTGACAGTCTCTGGTTCAAGCCACGATCACCTGTCGCCTCACTGATTAAAATGTCCTCTTGTATTCCTGCATCCATATTTGCCTCCCTCCAATCCATTTTCTATAAAACAGCCAGAGTGATCTTTTAAAAATGCAAATCTGATTAAACCAATATATCTTGTTTCACTCCCCTGGGGTTCAAAATCAGGTCACATTCCTCTTAAATGTTCAAATCAGGTGACTTGGAGCCTTCAACTTGTCTCCCTTGTGTGATAACTTCACATTCCAAAGGTTCAGATTGTCTTAATAAATGGAACTGGAAAACCTGCTCATATTCTTTTTGACTGCTGTGACTGTCAGTAAAACACCAGACTTCACTGGTCCTCTGTCCTTGGGTAGTCCCTAACCATTGCTGTATGATCTGCAGTGACCAGGCACAAATGTCCACCAAATAGCCCTGGGTAATCCTTATTCAGGGAAAGAAAGTGTTTCGATGATCTAGGCTCCACAGTATTTCAGTTCTGGAAGTAGGGGGAAAAATCTTTCTTTCCAAGGGTTATATTCATCTATGATGGCTCCATGCCACGGTGAGCCTGTGACACAAATGTTCAAGCTCTTCCCTTACACAGCACATTTAGTTCACTCACATGGATAAGGAGTGCTGGTGTCAGGATCTGCTTACATTTCCCAAGGCAAAGGCTTAATGTCTTTGTGAATTAGTGTAGGCAAATTGATTTGTTCCTGTCCAGGTTTGTTCCTGCAGCATTTAAGCCTCAAATGCAAGGGGTGTCACCAGAGGCCAGCAGCATGGGGCCCAACACTAATCAGGATGCACTTGAAGCCTAAGGAGTTAGTTAATGGTCTACTTCTTTCTGAGAAAGTTCATTTTTTTCCTTCCAGTTTTATTGAGATATAACTGACGTACAGCACTGTATAAGTTTAAAGTGTACAGCTTAATGATTTGGCTTACATACATCATGAGGTGATCACCACAATAATTTTAGTGAATATCATCTCATGTAGATACAAAATTAAAGAAATAGAAAAAAATTTTTTTTTCCTTGTGATGAGGACTCAGGATTTCCTCTCTTAGCTTTCATGTGTAGCGTACAGCGGTGTTACGTTTATCATGTTGTACCTTACATCCCTAGTACTTATAACTGGAAGTTTATACCTTTTGACTGCCTTCATCTAATTCCCCCTCCCCCCAACCCTCTGCCTCTGGTAACCATAAATTTGATGACTCTTTCTACAAGTTTGTTTTTGAAGTGTAATTGAGCTACAACACCATATTAATTCCTGTACACAACATAGTGATTCAATATTTCTATACCTTTCAAAATGATCACCAAGAAATTCATTTTTAACCAAAATCTTCCTGACACCTTCTAGCTCCTGTCTTTGGTAGGCTGTCTAATGACTAACTCAAGCTGGAAACACAGGAGAATTCCAGAAGCTACCACTCCCTCAACCCTCATATCTAATCAGCCAGCAATCCTTGATGACCCTACCTATGAATATCCTTAGAATTCAGCTCTGGCACTGTTTTAGTTCAAGCCCTATCTGTTCTCTTGCTGTTCTAAGCAGTTCCTACAGGTCACCCTGGCTCAACTTCCAATCCAACCTCCATGTTGCATTCACTGAGCTTTCTAAAATATAAATCTGATCCTGCCTCTGTTCTGAGATGCATGAAGCAGGAGTCCAAATTGACAGGCATCAGAGGAATTGTGGATTACATGCAGATTTTATATGTGCATTTTTCCAATGAGATGGCCCATTTTATTCAGAACTTCAGCGGAATATATTTCCATAGAAAAGCTGAGATCTATAGTTTGAGCTCAAGTAGTTTATCTGGGATGAAAGGGATTTTTCACGACCTGGCTACTGCTTATCTGGCCAGTCTTATCGTCTGCATCTCTCTCCCTGCCATCCCTCCCCAATTAACACTCCAACAATACAGAACTGCTTATGATTCCTAAAATACGCCATATAATTGTATGCCTCCACGTGCTTTTGAGCATGTTGCTCCCTTTGCAATGCCTTTCCTCTTTCCTTTACCCACTTTTGTCTGCTTGTAAAATTTATCTTTCAAAATCCAGCTCTGGCAACATCTCCAGAAAGCCTTCCCTGGTTCCCTCCCATAAAGAGTTAACCAATCCCATTTATGAGCCACCTCTTTTTCTTATATAGGCTTCTGGTTTGCTCGTATTTTTGCTCATAAAAAACTGAAATATTTTAAGGAGACATTTTTATTGAAGTATAACATACCTGCAGAAGCGAGAAAACCATAAACGTGCAGCAGCTCAATGATTTTTACAAAGTGAATTATACCTGTGTAACTACCCCTATGATCAAGAAATAGAACATTGCCAGGACCCCAAAAGCCTCTCTTGTGCTTCATCCCAGTCATTACATAACCCCAAATGTAACCATTGTTCTGATTTCTTTTATCATAAATTAGGTTGCCCATTTAAAAAAGTCTCATAGTCTTGTATCTAGCTTCTTTGATTCAACATTCTGGGTGTTAGACTCGTCCATGTTGTTTCTAGTAATGGTGGTTTGTTGATTTGTAGGGCTGTATAGTATTCCTTTGTATGAATACACCACTTATGTATCCTTTTTCACTACTGATAGACATTTGAATTGTTTCCATTTTTAGTTACTAAGAACAAAGTTATTTTGAACATTCTTGGCTGTGTCTTTCAGTTACCATGTATATGCACTTCTATGAGGTATTATATGTCCCAAAGTGAAATTTCTCCATTATAGGGTATGTGAATATTCACATGTTAGGAGACACTGCCAAATACTGTTCTAAAGCAGTTGGGTCACTTTATACTCCCATTAATAGTGTATGAGAGTTCCAGTTGCTCTATATTTTCACCATTACTCACCCATTTCGGTTTCCAAATTTTAGCTACTTTGGTGACAGTGTAGTAGTACCTCCCTGAGGTATATTACACCGGATTTTATTTCTGTCTACTCTTCTCAATACTGCTTTCCTTGAGGCCACGAGACTATGTCTCATTCAGCATCGTGTGTCAACATGGACAGTACCTGGCACACACAGGGTGCTAAGGAAATGTTTTTTCAGTGAACACACTGTTGGAGAAGTAATAAGGGGCTAAGAAGTCTTCCTAATGCCCAAATCAAGCTTTTTAGGTAAGTGACCATCTATATTGCCTAAGTTTAAGTCCTAATCATCAGACATGTTTGAGTGTCCACCTACTGCCAGTATTATTCTTCTGGTATTTTCTCAAGGACTCACTAGCTAGATACTTCATAGCATTGACCAGGAATGTATACACCAGAGCTGTGACAGTTCTGATCACAGAGTTAAAAGAGAGCTTGAAATACAGTTGTATATCTCCTGCTTTCTGACAAAATCTAAGCCATCCAAAGCAGGGAAGAAGCTAACCCTTATTTAAAGATACCCAGTGATACAAATCAAACCCACAATGAGATACCATTTCTCACTGAGAAACATTTACTAGGATGGCTATAATCAAAAAGATGGATAAAAACAAGTGTTGGTGAGGATGTGGAGAAAATGGAAATTTCGTATATTGCTGGTAGGAATATAAAATAGTGTAGCTGCTTCGGAAATCAGCTTGGCAGTTGCTCAAAAAGTTAAAGGTTGCCTTACTGGGGCTTCCCTGGTGGCGCAGTGGTTAAGAATCCGCCTGCCAGTTCAGGGGACACGGGTTCAAGCCCTGGTCCGGGAAGATCCCACATGCCGTGAAGCAACTAGGCCCGTGCAACACAACTACTGAGCCTGTGCTCTAGAGCCCGCATGCCACAACTACTGAGCCCGCATGCCACAACTACTGAAGTCCACGTGACTGGAGCCCGTGCTCCGCAACAAGAGAAGCCAGTGCCATGAGAAGCCCATGCACCACAATGAAGAGTAGCCCCGACTTGCACAACTAGAGAAAAGCCCAAGCACAGCAACAAAGATCCAGTGCAGCGAAAGATAAAATTTTTAAAAAATAAGGTAGAGTTACCAAAAGACCCAGAAATTCTACTCTAGGTATATACCTAGAGAATTGAAAATTTGTTCACCTAAAAACTTGTACATGAATGTTCACAGCAGCATTGTTCATGATAACCAAAAAGTAGAAATAAGCCAAATGTCCATCAGCTGATGAGTGGATAAACTGTTATATATATATACATACAATGGAATATTATTCAGCCATAAAAAGGAGTGCTACAACATGGGTGAATCTTGAAAATATTATGCTAAGTGAAATAAGTGAGACAGACACAAAGTGAGACACATTCCATCTATATAGAATGTCCAGAATAGACAAATCCATAGAAACAGAAATTAGATTAGTAGCAGTCAGGGGCTGGAAGAAGGGATAAATGGGGAGTGATGGATGATGGGTGCATGTTATCTTTGGGATGATAAAAATATACTAAGGGGCTTCCCTGGTGGCGCAGTGGTTGGGAGTCCGCCTGCCGATGCGGGGGACACGGGTTCGTGCCCCGGTCCGGGAGGATCCCACACGCCGTGGAGCGGCTTGGCCCATGAGCCATGGCCGCTGAGCCTGCGCGTCCGGAGCCTGTGCTCCACAACGGGAGAGGCCACACAGTGAGAGGCCCGCGTACTGAAAAAAAAACAAAAACAAAAACAAAAGAAAACCTAAAATTAGATAATGGCGATGATTGCATTACTCTGTGACTACTCTAAAAACCACTGAACTATACACTTTTAAAGTGTGAATTTTATGGTATGTAAATTATCTCAGTAAAACTGTTATACAACACTTTAAAGTGTTAAATTTTACTTTTTTGCATACTTCTTATTTGAATTATTTGCAGTAAGCATATATTACTCCTGCAATTTCAAAAAAAACTGAATTTTTTTTTTTTAGCCATGTGGCATGTGGGATCTTAGTTCCCCTGACCAGGGATTGAACAGGCACCCCCTCCAGTGGAAAAGTGAAGTCTTAACCACTGGACCACCATGGAAGTCCCCAAAAAACAAAGTTTTTATTTTTTTTTAAATAAATTTGTTTATTTTTGACTGCGTTGGGTCTTCGTTGCACGGCACGGGCTTCTCATTGTGGTGGCTTCTCTTGTTGCGGAGCACAGGCTCTAGGTGCGCGGGCTTCAGTACTTGTGGCTTGTGGGCTCTAGAGCGCAGGCTCAGTAGTTGTAGCCCACGAGCTTAGTTGCTCCGCGGCATGTGGGATCTTCCCGGACAAGGGCTCGAACCCGTGTCCCCTGCATTGGCAGGCAGATTTTTAATCACTGCGTCACCAGGGAAGCCCAAAACCAAAGTTTTTAAAACTACGTTTATGATTTGTATTTTTTTTTCCTTGTGAAGATGTTGCAAAAACATATTTCTTGTCACATTAACACCTCTTCTTTTTCTCATCAACCCAGCCTGGTGTCCTAAAGAACTGGTGTCTTTCTTCTTTAGGTGGATGTTAGCCCAGCGTTCATGAAGGGAAGCGTAACCAGCTCTAACCAGAAGAATGCCAAGGAATATGATCTTGCAGTAGGACAGGGTTTTGAGGGGCATTTGGTTTATATAAGAAGAGCCTAGAGGAAAGGTGGCTGGTTCCTTCCCTCACTGTCATCTGGAACAACCTCTTAATGAAGTTTGACTAGCCTCTCCAATATCCTTATCTGTTTTTTCTCTTCTGGCCTCTTGAAGAGGAAAATACAAAACAACAAGTAGCAGCATAAACCATGATATTCTAGTATACTACTGTCATCATTACTTTTAAACGTTTCTTCTCCCCTTAGTTTTTTTCCTTGCTCCAATCGTTAAAAATAAATAAATCCCTCTAATCCTGTGCTTCTCAAAACGTGGTTTCCAGACCAGCAGCATCAACATCACTTGAGGACTTGCTGGAAATGTAAAATATCGTCCCGTCCCGCATCTGCACGAGGCGTCTGACACTCTGGGAGTGGGGACCCGCGAGCAGGGCGTTAACAAGCCCTCCAGGTGATTCTGAGGCACAGCCTCCGTTTTAGCATCGCTAAATAGTGCTTTTTCTTAGCCAGCAGCTTTTCAGTATAGTATACAGTAGTAGGCGCTACAGATTTGCTGAGTCACCTTCCCTTTCCTTAACCCTAACCGTCCATTCACCACTCTGGATTCTTTCCCCAGCCTGTAGCCTCAACATTTTCTCTCCCATCTTGGAATCCGATTGCTCCTTTCTGAATAGCAACTCAAGTGTGTGGCCCTTTTCAATGTGTCTGGCGATTGCCAACAATACCCTTGTAAGAGATCCTCACAGCACTTCCTGGGAAGAAAGATAAGAGGACATCATGAAAAGAGCTACTTTTATTTAAACATTTATGACACTTATTTTTGTGAAAATAAATGCCCCATTTCTATTCACAAACTTGAATGTGCAAAGAGGAATTTGATTTTTAAAACACATATTCCTAGGCCTCAGATTCTGGTTTGTAGATGCGATATCTGGAGTGGAGTCTGGTCATGCTCATTCTCACAAGTGCCCCAGGTGATTCTGAAAGTGGGGGCTTGCTTCCTTCGAGAAACACTGCACAAAGCCGGAGAATTAGGGTGGGGCTTGCAGACCTCTCCCCTTTGCAAAGTCGACATTCGCTGGAAAATCTATACAATTAAAAAAAAAAAAAAAGTAACAGGGGATCTACACCTTTCTGGAACATTTTTCATGTCTTTAATTTAGTGGCTTAGTGCTTAGGAAATCTTTAAATCAAGTTCCTAGACTCTCAAGATTAAAAAAAAAAATGTTATTAACACCTGAAGGGTAAACCATTAATGCAGGGGGAGTTGTTCTTTTAGATGTGAAAGTTATTCTTGAACGATACATAGACTAATTGTAGAAACAGTCCTGAAGAAAGTACCTTTATAATATACTTATATTATCCTAGTATGTAACTTTGAGATATATAAAGTTTTATTCCTTCTAAAGTTTGTGAGGCAGTTGTCACTTTGAAGGAAATTCTTTTTCGATTATTGTTTGAAGTGGACTGTACGTATTAGTGGATGAAATGAATATATATACTATATATTGCCTGAAAGAGACCATGACTATGCATCAGTTGCTAGGATGCAAGATGATTATCTGTTCCCAGTTCAGTGTTACGTCCTGTCACTTTCTAAGGATTATTTTTTCTGCCAGTGTCATCTCAGTATTTTTACTTGTGAAGTGCTGGAACAAATGACTATATTTTTGGTCTCATAAAACAGAGTTGCCCAACCTCAGCATTATTGGCATTTTGGCCTTAATAATTCTGTGTTGTCCTGTGCATTGCAGGATGTTTAGAAGCATCCTTGGCCTCCACCCACTAGATGTCAGTAGCACCTCCCCCTCAAGTTGTGACAATTTATAAATACCTCCAAACAAGTGAATGTCAACTTGGGAGATTGGTGTTATTAAAATATCAATATATTGGGTATAACTTTAATACCAAGGTTTTTGGAGAAAGTGTTTTCCACTTACATATTCTGCTCTCCCACTGGTTTGCTGGGAAAACCCTTTAATTTTCCTATTTCTTCAGTGATACAGTGACCCCAAGTACCACATGGCTTTGTAGTGGGAAAAAAAGGCCAAAAGAGAAAGTATTAAAAATTCACATAAACATAGCTTTAGTCGCCTTTTTGTCAGATGGGAAATAGACAAATTTGGTTTGCTGGGACCATGGCATAGGGCTGGGCAGAAGTTAAAGACACTGCTTTGCCTTAAATTTGTTGTTTTCCTGGACCTGTTGACCTGAATAAACAACTACAAGAATGTCAGAAAACCAAGGACATGGGATTGGGATAACATATTGTAGGAAGTGAGAGCACAACAGCTATGTATGTCCACCAAGTATTTCTGGTTCACCTGGTTCCCTTCCAGGCATCTGATAGGATAGTATCTCTTGGTTGGATGGGGTCATGTGACTCTTCCTGGCTAATAAGGTGCGAGCACACAAGACACAAGTCTACCTGTCTGGAGTATTTAATTGACTACTTGAGAAACCCTCGAGTTCTTTTTTCTCGTGGCATAGTAATCAGCAACACTTGAGATATGGTTTTTCCATCAGCCCGAATCTGAGTGAGTGCTGTGAGCAGAGCCCTCTGCTGAAACATGATGGATGTGTATCACTTGTTTTAAGCCAGGGATTGGCAAACTTCTTCTGTAAAGGGTGAGATAGTATTTTAGGTTTTGCCCATCATAATGTCTCTATCACTACTACTCAACTTTGCTGTCCTGTGGCATGAAATCGGCCATGGAAAAATATGTACCTGAATGGATGTAGCTGTATCTCCCCCATCCCCAAACTATTTACAAAAGCAGACAGAGGGCCACTTGGTCCAGGGACTATATTTTGCAGATCCCTATTTTAAGTCACAGAGGTTTCAGGATTGTTACTGCAGCATAACCTAGCCTATCTTGATATACTGTCAGCTGTGACATGAACCCCCAAATGAGTCTTCATCATCTGTGTTGTCATCTATCCTGCTCCCTCTCAACAATGCACTTTCTCTTTTCTTTAAGCCTAATTTAACTGGCCAGAATCTTTGTTTCAGTAACTACTATTTTATAATGTGCGAAAGAAAGGCAGAAAAGGCCTTTCCTTCTTAACACCTAATCACAAGGCCTCTTCAGCTCAAACCTGAATCACCAAAGGTCGACAAGTCATTGGTTCTCATATGTTAGCAGGCATCAGAATCACCCAGAGGGCACAGATTGCTGGGTTTTACCCTCAGAATTTTTGATTCTGTAGGTTTGGGAAGAATTTGTCTGGTAGTGTAGTTCGTGTCTGATCTTAAAGACAGTGATCAAGTTCTAAAAAAGCAGTAACTTTTTTTTCCCCCAAACTTCACCAGGCATACAAATTGGCTGAGGAGCTTGTTAAAATGCAGATTTACCTCAGTAGATTTGAGGTGGGGCCTGAGATTTTTTTAAATTTAATTAATTAATTATTTATTTTTGGCTACTTGGGTCTTCATCGCTGCCCTCAGGCTTTTTCTAGTTGCGGCAGCAGGGGCTACCCTTGGTTGTGGTGCGTGAGCTTCTCATTGCGGTGGCTTCTCTTGTTGCAGAGCACGGCCTCTAGGCGCGCACGGGCTTCAGTAGTTGTGGCACGTAGGCTCAGTAGTTGTGGTTCGCGGGCTCTAGAGCGCAGGCTCAGTAGTTGTGGCACGTGAGCCTTGTTGTTCCGCGGCATGTGGGATCTTCCCGGACCAGGGATCAAACCCGTGTTCCCTGCATTGGCAGGCGGATTCTTAACCACTGCGCCACCCCACCGGGTAAGCCCCGAGGCCTGAGATTTTGATAGTGATTAGTGGTCAGGCTGAGTACACTAATTGCTGCTCTGAGCTGAAGGATTCTAATCTCCCTTTTTAGCCCTAGGCTTAGCATAGTGTTTAGCTTAGTGCCAAGCACAGTTCATGTGCTTAAGTCTTGAATAACCTCAGGTCCACTTTGACTTCACTCACACCTAACTGGTTAGCAAATCCTTTTGGTTCTACTATCATAACTATAAAGCATCCAACCACTTGTCACCACCTTTACTGTAACACTTTGACCTTGTCCACCACCATCTCTGGGCTGGATTATTTCACCAGCCTCCTAATTGGGCTCCCAGCTTCTGCGCTTGCTCCACCCTCCCTCTCACTTCTAATACACACTTACTGTAAATTCTTTATATAGCAGCAAGAGGGTTTAAGACACAGGTTGATCATGTTACTCCTCTGCTTAAGACTATGCACGCAGTGACTCCCCATTTCACTCAGTAAAAGCCAAAGTCCTTACAATGGCCTATCAGGTTTTACCTGACTGGCCCTCTTTTGTCTTTGACCTCATCTCCTACTCTGCTCTAGCCACTGTGGCCTCCTTGCTGTCCCTTGAACCCACCAAGCACACTCCCATCTCAGATCCTGGGCACTTGGTTTTCCCTCTACCTGGAAAATTCTTCCTCCAAGATAAGTGCGTGACCTTCTTCCTCACTTCCTTCAGTGTTGGCTCAAATGTCACTCAGTAAGGCTCTTCCTGACCACCTTATTTTTTTTCTCTACCTCTCCACTATTTACTTTTCTCTCCACTTACAATGTAAGCTCCATGAATATAGAATTTTTTGTTTTGTTCACAGTCCCTAGCATTACAGAGTTCCTAAGACATAGGTACTCTATGAATATTTGAATGAATAGATAACAGACTGCAGTTAACTGGAATATCTTGAGGCTGCAGGCTGCTGCTATTTCTCTAGGCTCCCTCAGGATACACTGTGCTAACCAGTATTACTCATTTTATTCCCAGGGAACAGTGGTTTGGTAGAATCCTTTTCTAAATCCCCTTTTCAGGAAATTTAAATTATAAATTGGTCATTTACTGTTGTCATACAACATTATGTTGCTGACTTTCCCACTGATTATATTCCTTTTAATACATTTTCTTCCAGCACTTGGCCTCTTTTTTGTTCACCGTTCACAGCCTTATTACAAGGCTGTAATAATTCTCTTGGAGAAAAATAAAAAAAGATGTCTCGGTTTCATTTAACATTCTCTTAAGTTTTAGGTAAATCTAAAACAAAAGGAAAAAAGTCTGATTCGTAATACTCAGGCCTGTTGAGTACATGTCATCTTAAGGGAGCTGAATATTATTTTTCACATGAGTCCAGAGTTTTAAGACTTAAAAAAAAAAATCCATCTTGCTCATTTCAAACGCGTTCTACAGAGACCTCCTAGGTTACCAGGTGATTGTTTTGTGGGGGAAGTGGCAACTTGTCTTCAGACCTTTCGGGGTGTGGGAGTTTGCATGCTCTGCATACAGAAGGAATTCTAGAAGGTGGGACTGCACCACCCACCCTCACGCACCCCTCACTTGCGGAAACCTTTGCCCCCCCCGCCGCCCCGACCCCTCCAACCCCCACCCAATAAGGGCTCTTCGCAGGGAAGTCGCCAGCTCCAGATCCAGCGGCTTGACACCTATTGTCCCCGTTTGGACGTCAAGCGACTTCGCCTGAAGGACCCTAGCTTCGATTTCGCCCAAAACTGCAGGCACCGCTCTGGCAGCCTCCCGGGGGCCGTGCCGAGCTGCACCGGGCGGCCGCGCCCCAGGCCAGGGGCTTGGGCAGGCCGGGCGGGAGGCCGGGCGGGCCCTTCCCCGCAGGCGTTCGCGCCGGGCAGCCCGAGCGGCCGCGAAGGCCCCCGCCCGCCGCTTCTCCCGCCCCCTCCGCCCCAGAGGGCTGGGTGCCTAAGTCCCTCTCGCTCCCGGTTCTCCGCCTCACTAGCAGCGGCTCTCGGTGCAGCGGGGACCGGGCGCAGCGGCCTGTGCCCAAGGAGCGCACGACACTGCTCGGAACGCACCGCCACCTTTGCCCCCTCAGCCGCCCACTCGGGATCTCCAGCGGCCTCCGCGCGTGCACGGTGAGCGCCACCCCGGACCAAGGCGCTGAAGGGGAAGCGGGCCGCTGCCCGGAGTGTCCTTTACCTCCGGATCGGCTGGATTTTCGCGAGGGGCTCGCTCCTCAAGTCTCCCCCTCCCCCACCCCCCGGTCATTTCCAGTGCCCTTCTTCACCCTTCTCCGCCCCGACCTCTCTCTTCCCTCCCTTCTTCGCAGGGCGGCGAGAGCCGGCCCTCCCCGGTGGGGACCGTTGCTTTGGCCGTTGGCGGCTGGCCCTGCGAGGCCCCGCCCCCGGCGCGAGCCTCGGTGCCCCAGGGCGGGTAGGCCGAGCCGGCAGCCCGCGCGGGGGAGGGGCGGGGGGCGGGGCGAGGCCCGTCCGGGCGCCCCGCTGGCGGGTCGCGCGCGCGCCCGCGGCCCCTTCCTGCCCCGGCGGCGCGCGCCGGCCCCGGCCCCGGCCCCATCCCCGTCCCCGCCCCCACCCGCTCGCGCAAGCTCCCGCCCGCTACGCGTTTTGTCCCGCGTCTCGCCCCGTCCGCCGCCTGACTCGCCACTCTTGTCCTTCCTCCCGTTTTTTCTTCTCTCTTCTTACGGTCTCAAGATGCCCTCGGCCACCAGCCACAGCGGAAGCGGCAGCAAGTCGTCCGGACCACCACCTCCTTCGGGTTCCACCGGGAGTGAGGCGGGGGCCGGGGCCGCCGCGCCGGCTTCTCAACACCCCACGACCGGCACCGGCGCTGTCCAGACCGAGGCCATGAAGCAGATTCTCGGGGTGATCGACAAGAAACTTCGGAACCTGGAGAAGAAAAAGGTGCCACGAGTTGGCGGGGAAGGGGGGGTTTGATGCTCCGACCCCGACTACCGCAGCCTTCACTCTCCCCGTCTCAGACGCTTCCCCTCCACCCGGCCCCCAGCCCCCAAGCCCGGCCTCCCCAGTAAACCGGAGCTCCGTGCGCAGAGAGCGGGCTCCGCGGGGAGGTGCTTGTCACCTGACCCTGACCCAGACGCGGCGCTGGCCCCCAGGTCTCTTTATGACTCTCCTCGTGCTGGGGGCCGGGCCCTTGGTCTTTGGGACTGGGTTGTGTGAGGGTGGGGGCCTGTGCCGTCGCCGGGCGTAACTGTGCGATGGATGCCCCTCTCTCCGTGGCCGAGGCCCCATTTCTTCGAGGGGTCAGCGGGGGAAAATGAAGAGGTCCCGGGGTGGGGGGCGTTCAGGGTCCACCCGACCGCCTCGTGGAGTTGGGGTGGCCTGCGTCCTGTATCCTTGGGGCTTGTCCGCTCCGTTACCAGGTACTTGAGGCCTGCGCCGTGGCCCCTCTTATCCGTTGGGAGGAAAGTGGACGGAGGATGGCTTCTCCATCCGGCCCTTCTAGAGGAGGTCTTCGATTTGCTACTCCCGCCCCCATCTGACGGGCGCCCTTAACGTTGCCTTCTTTGTTTCAATTGTCTGGGTGCCCCCGCGAGCCTCACGCTCCACTCGATCCCGGGAAGATTTTTTGCAGCGGCTTTTTGTTCCTCTGGGACACTATAAAGAGAGATGGGAGGGAGGCTGTACCGATCGGGACTCGGGGGAGGGGGGGTGGGTCCGGGTTAGACGGAGGGGCTCGCTGGGTCTCTGGGCACATGGAGAGCGCGTCTAACATGGCGGCGGCTGCGGGGAGAGGGAAGAGCTTTACAGGAGCTGCATTGTGAGCACAAAGCGAAAGCAGAGGGGGAGGGCAGAGACCAGGCAGCGGCCCCAACTGGCCTCCCTCAATCCCCCACCAAGAAGAAAAATCGAGCCACACCCACAATTTTTTGGATTCAGTGTTCAGCCAGTCTAGGTCACACAGTGAGGTTTGTCTTCAAGTTGGCCTTTTGTTTTATGCTTTCAGCGCAGGACTGTGCCAGCTCAGTTTAGAGGGACACGTGTGTGTGTGTGTGTGTGTGTGTGTGTGTGTGTGTGTCCTTCAGTAAGGTTGGAGGTGGAAAGGGAAAACGAATCAGTAGTACAAAAATGGGGTAATTACATCTGTGACTATTAGGCAAACTTTTGCATTTTACCTTAAGAAAATAACTTTCATTTAATAGGTTCTGCTTGTCTGCCTCTAGTAAAACATTTATTACAGCATCTTGAATTTTGAAGAAGTCATTTTAAAATGTTTAATTAGCCAGACACCTAATAGTGTTACTTAAGATGTTGAGATCGTAACTACTTGGCTAAAATTTGGGCTCTGGGAAATAACTTGAAGAACACTGGTGATATTTAGGCCTTAATTATTTTAATTGCGTGTTTAATGATTCATTTTACATTTTGGGGGGAGTTTTAAAACATTTTTAGAGTTTTAAAATTCTGTCTTTTGTGTGGTTTATTATAAATGATTTAAATAGTAGATTTATCAGTATTAACAAAGCAACAAAAGCATTTTAATTGTTAAGAAACTGCATTCAAATGTGTAATAGGAAAAGCACGCCCAAGACCAGTGTCTTCTGAGTCTGCCATCTGATTTAGTTTTTGTAATCTGTATTTGAAATTGAGACTTAGGTACCTTTTAAAAATATCTTAATGCAGCAAATAATCCTCTCAATCTGGTTGTTGCTTGAATGGTTTTTGTTTTCAGAATTCCTAAGAAATCTGTTTTCTTCTAGGGTGGGAATCAGAAGATAAATATTAATGATGTAATATTTTAAGTGTGGACATCTTAATATAGATATTTATATTTTAATGGCTGAAAAACGATTCTTGTAAGGTGTTTATAATAAAAATCAAGCACTGATTAGCAGGTACCTTAGTTGTGAGGTGGCTGTTAGATTCTAGTATGCATCTGAAAAAATTAGAAATCTAGTTTCATAAGCCCTGTGAGGCCCTGAACCATGACTGGTCATTCACATGTATAGGTTTGTATTACTGTATATTGCCTACCCCCTCCCCCCAATTATAGAGGAGAAAGTAATGTAATTATTATTGCAGAGATTATAGACTAGGCTAGTAAATACTGAAAAATTCCCTTGTAGTGATGGAGATTTAACGTACTACACAAAGTAAGAAATGAATTTCATATCTTCTGTCTTCTCAGTGTTTGGTTGCTAGATAGCGGAAATGTCAAATGACAGTTAAGTGAGGCGTTTTGATAATAGACTGAGCCACATGTTAACTAGTTGAGTTGACAGTACTGATGTTGTGACTTAATTACTATTAAAACTATAGGTTTTACTTTTTGAGAAACTCAAGGCATTTGGGTTTTCCTCTCAGCACATCTAGTTACTAGTTTAAATGGAATTTTTTCTATATCTAGATGAGTTACTGTATGAAAGGATTTAACTGTGCTTCATTTTTTAACAGTGAGCATTTCTAACACACCTAAAGTAGGATTTACTTTACAAAGTAGTTTTGAACCTTTTTAGAAATGCTTGTGGAGTAAAGGAAGAGACTATTTATAACTGGATTCCTTTTTACTTCAGTTCCTTAAGCAAGTTATATTTGAGTAGTATTTTAGTTTTGACCTTTTCATAGGAGCCTTCTGGACAAAATGCCTTTTTCCAGGGATTCTAAAATCAAGTATTCTGATAAAAATTATTGCTTGATAAGTAACATCACAACGAGACATAGAGAGTTGGAATAATTTTATTGCACTTCATTGAAAAAACAAAGTTATTTGTTAATTTTTTAGTAAGTTGAGCCATTAGAGGAAAGCTAAGCATCTGTCCAGTGAGAATGCATGCTTAGCTTTGATGAAATATGATCCTATTATGTAATGCAACTAAATGGCCTGGTGGTTTTTTGAAATTTGGGCTTATAAAGACTTCATGAGTGTTTAGCATAGAGAAGAAATGCAGCTGTAATAAAAAGTCAAGTGTAAAACTCCATTCACCAATCTTTCACCTGATTAAAGGACAAGTAATAATGAATTGAGTGATTGCCTAGTTTTCTTCATCAGTTTCTTGGCATAGAACTGGGCCCTAGGCTATGCAAGATGATATTTTGAAACCAGGTCTTAATTTTAACTCAAGAGAGAGCTCATTTATATGGTAAGATGTAATCAGTTTTGATGTAGAATAGAGGACGTTTTAATAGATGACATTTAAAATTGTTGTACTCTTTTCAGATACATTAAGTTCAGACAGTGGTGACTTTGGGAGGTGAAAGATTAATCAGTGTTGTCTAACACAATGGCCTGGCAGTTTTGTAACCAATAGGTGACCAGAAGTGATAGCCAAAGTATACTGTTTTTCATACTTCCTAACGTCTTTTTGCTCTTTATATCTTTGCAGTTAACATTATTCTGAAAAAGGATGCTATCAGTGTTAGAAAGGATAACATTTCTTTCCAGAGCAATGCAGTATGCCTCTATTTAGAATTTTCAGTGCAGCTGTTGTACAGAATTCTTTTAAGTATTTTGAACAAAAGCATTCATAATTGTTTTATAAGCAAAATCTTTTCTTGGGGATAACATCTGAAGTTTTTGTTGACAGTTAAAATCTCTGATGTGTTGGTTTCTCCATTGGTTGCATGAACTATTCCTCTGCAATGCAGAGGGCAAGATTACTATGTTTTGCCTTCACCTTGTCACAGAGAAAAAAAGTATAATGCTTAATTTGTTTCTCTCTGCCTGTCTGGGTGTGCTCTGTGAGTGTGTGACATAGAGAAGTGTTTAAAATTTGGATTTGGAAAGGAAAAGGTGTGAATTCCATCATGTGATAACATCACTACCTTTTCCTAGAATGAGAGTAGAGTCCTAAGCATGATAATGAGAATGTATTGTCTTAACCTGGCCATATTACTTTACTCTAGGATCATTCCCATGTGGCAGATATTTCTATCAGAATACATTTTGTGTGACTTAGAGATTAAGCATACAATTTGTCATAATTTTACGTAATTAATTTCTTAGTTTAATTACGTAAGAGGCTAATTAATTACTAGGCTAATCCTAGATGAGGATTAGCCTAGTACTACTTCATCTTTAAAAAAAATTAATAAATACTTACAAAAGTTTAAACTTAAACAATATGGCCTTAATTTTATTTTCATACTATTACAGAATCTAAGATATTTTAAGAGCTTAAAGCCATCTGAGAATTTATTCCAATTTATTTTACAGAAGAGGAAATTGAGATGCTCATGTAAAATGACCCAGGTTGAAATGGGTGAATTCCAAGGTCTCTTGTAATGTTTTAGAGGGATAATTAGAATTTGTAATGCTCTGCAACGTAAGTGTAATTTTTCATGTTTAAGCTGATCCTGTAGAACCAAGTAAAGCCTTTTACTTCAAATACTTTAATGTTAAGAGTTCCTCTGTTTAAAAACGCTGAAAGCAAAAGAAAAAACCTTTCAATTTTTTCTTTGATAGACCTTTATTAACGTCTCATTGTTAAATTTGTGTTTGTAGGCTGTCTAGGTAATGGGCTCCAGCAACTAGCAGTACAGCTGAAGTCCCATTGTACCAGGTATCACTGAGACATCCCTATTGTTGTAATGAAATGAACTCTTAAAGTTTAAACTCTGAAGTTTCTCTTTGTGCTTAGGTAAGCCCCAAATGCACATTTGCCAGTCTCCTCAAATTTGGTATGTTATAGACCAGAAGATTTGGGGATAGCGTCACCAGTAGAGAAATCAGAGGTGTGTCAACCTTTACATCTTAATTCTTGTCTTGCAAGCTTCTGGATATTTTTTAATAATTGGTTTCTTTTGGGGGAGGAAATGAATAGTATGTATGCAGTAGAGATGAATGAGAGGAGTAGCAGAAGAGAATGTCAGCCAAAGTTGGAATTATAAGGTGCTTGACTTCTCATCTTTTTATTTCTCCCACTAGCTATATACCAGTGCTTTTGTTGGATAGAGCATGAGTGTAAAAACATAGATGAAAGAGACCTTATTGAGCAGAGTTCAGAATTGGTATTTCCTGGGGAAAGGGGAAGGTATGCTTCTTGACCATGCAGTCTGCTTCCTTTAACTTCTGGGCTACCCATTGTCTGTACGCTTCCTTTACATTTTTATATTGCCTTATGTTCTTACCTTATGTATTTTTCTAAATAGGTGGTAAGCTCCTGGAGGGCAGAGACTATTACTAACATCACACCGTGCCTTGCATCGGGCATATGCTAAATCAGTATTTGCTAGTTTGGGTAAATCATTACATAGAAGTATTTGTAGCTTCATCAGTAAAACCGTGTTAAAATGGATTAATCCATGAGGGGGAAAATGCTTTTTGTACATTTTGTACTGTTTACTTGCACTGTTTTTTATTGAAATGGGATTTTTCCTGAAGGATTTTTTTAAGTGAGTAAAGTTGATGAGTAGGCAAATAGGTTGGTATTTGAACCATTGTAAATTATTAGAAATTTCATTGCATTCCCCTTAATACTCTTATCCACACATAGAAATAGCTGAAATATACTTTAATCATTGGGAAAAAAATCTTTGGTCTCCATTTTAAATGAATTACAGTTCACATCTTTCTACATTTATATACTCCCACCAGAGTATATAAACCAGTTGTACCAACTCATCCTAATGCGTAGTTTGGTTAAAGCAACTAATAATTCAAAAGACACTTGTTAAGATTATCTATGATCATTTGTTTTTCTCTTCTTTTTTTTTTTGATCATTTGTTTTTCAAATGCACAAGCTTTATTTAGACTTTATAAGAATATAATTCAAAGTAGGTGATGCTGAAACTCTTTAAACTTTTTCATTTTCCTGCTAGGGTGCTTCCATTCATTCAGATTTAACTACATATTTACTGCCATGGACAAGGAATGAAGGTTTTTACAGAAACTTTTTTTTTTTCTCTTCTCAGTTGGACAAAAATCTTGTCAAATTAAACTCCTGGTTAGTTATCTGCCTGAAAAATTATCTTACAGTGGGACCTTAGATAATATCTAGTTTAGCATCCTTTTTCTGTTCTTCAGTGTTCAGGAATCCTGCAGTCTTGACAGGTATTCATTGAGCTTCTGCATTAATCATTCTTCTAGGGCCTGGTAGAATGCTCATTTTTCAGTGAAAGTATTTCATTTTTGGACAACTCTTTAAGTTCATGATGTTAGAGTTACGTCCCTGCCACCACTGTTTAATACTTTGTTTTCTGTAACAACTCAGACTTCTGCATGTGAAGGTTTCCAGCATTTGAAGAGAGCTGTTATGAATCATCAATGGATTGTACTGTATGTTCTCTCTACCTCCCTTTATAAATTGAAGAAACTTGATTCTTACTACCTTTCCTGTCTTCTATGAATTTTACTAACAACTAAGTCTCAGTTGAATTGGTGGAAGGTGAATTGGAGGCAGGGTCAGCTGCCTACCACTGTGTGGGCAAAGTCAGAACTGATGTTTCTAGGTGAAGAACAGGAATGCAGGGATTGGGGAGTTGAAATAATGTGTAGAAGGGCCACTGAAGATTATGGGAAGATGAGAGGAAGAGAAATCTTTCTCTTTCTGTGTTTCCATTCGTCATTCTACAGGTTCTTTCAATACTACAGAAGTGATTTATTTGGCCTGGAGACGTAAAATAATTTAAGATATAGCTAGGCGTTCTTACCACTTTTGTTATTTTAGACTTCATTTTTAAGTATTCTGCCTCAGTTTGGAGATCCCCTTAATTGAGAACAAAAGTTACATAGTTTCCCAGATAGTGGAGCTAAAGATGTTGTCTCTCCTAATCTTCCTTGTTGTGACTGTTTACAGTTGTCTAGTTGAAGAATTTTTGGTTTTTTGGAGTCTGTCATCTCTTTTGCCATTTCTTTTGAACTGTTCAATTTAAAAATATTTTAAAAATTATCCATCTGTGTAATTTCTTGGTTATCACAGGCAGGAAGTCTCTGGAGAACAGCTATTTTGGATATTTATCTTATGGCACCCTCATGGCACTGTAGTGAATTTTTTTTTTTTTTTTTTTTTTTTTCCGGTACGCGGGCCTCTCACTGTTGTGGCCTCTCCCGTTGCAGAGCACAGGCTCCGGATGCCCAGGCTCAGCGGCCGTGGCTCACAGGCCCAGCCGTTCCGCGGCATGTGGGATCTTCCCGGACCGGGGCACGAACCCGTGTCCTCTGCGTCGGCAGGCGGACTCTCAACCGCTGCGCCACCAGGGAAGCCCTGTAGTGAATTTTTAAAAAACATTTCAATAAAGTAACTTTGGTGGTGATGAAAAAATCTTTGGGAAGAATGGAGGATCTGGGTGTACTGTGATTCTGGAGAAGGAAAAGGAGGAAAACAGCAGCAGGAGGGCAGAAATGAAATGTAGCGGTGACTGGAATACAGAGTGGGCAAGTGTTGAGGCACACATAATTTTTCTGGGATATATGACCTTAGGCAAGTTATTTAATTGCCCATTCTTTCAGTTTCCATTTAGATGAAATATGATTGATAATAGTGCCTCCCTGATACTTTAAATTTGAATGTGGTCTGTCACATAACAAACACTGTCAACTATTATAGGCAACAAAGAAACAGGAGAGTAGGACTGGACAGCACTTGTTGGGACAATTATTTCTTAGTACTACATGACTATATAGTCTTTTGACATTTACTGGGTAATGTCTGTCCCACTGCTATCCCGTGGTTCTGCTTTAGAGACTCTGAATAGTCTGGAAAATGGCCTGATTTTTTATCTTGCTCATATGTGGTGCTATAAATGAATTTTTAATACATTCAGGCTGCTCAGTAGTTGAAAAAGAAACCCTAAATTGAATTTTCAGTATAGATATTTCAAGATAGAATCTAAGAGGGCAGGTTTCAGTTATATCAATATTGTGGTAGGCTTTCTGATTAAGATATCTGATGCTAGAAAAACGACTACATTCTCCTGGAAAAAAAAAACCTTAATATTCATTTTATGTGGATGATATGAGTAGAGAAAGAATTTGTCTTTACCACTTTATAAGTTAGGAACCACAAATTTGTCTTTACCACTTTATAAGTTAGGAACCATGTTCTAGCTTAGGGAAGAAAAAAAGCTGTGTTTGTCTGGAGTCCTTCACTCCTGTCTTTGCCTCTCTGTTTTTGTTGTGGTTAATGCTGGATCTGTCAGTTTGACAACCAAGTCCTTATTTATGTAGTGACTAAGTTCATACTACCAATTTTAACCCCAAATGAACAATTTTTCTACTTGTATTTAATGCATAGATCTTTATTTTGGCTGCACAGAGGTCTTTTTGCATCCTTTTTTGATGACAGTATTCCATGAAGATGTGTACTATGAAGCTGAGTTTCACAGAGTAGCTGCTTTCTCTGTTTATTTACCTCTTAACCTTCCAGTTATTGCTGTGTGACAGATTACTCCAACACTTACCTCATCGCATCATGAGCACAGAAGATGCCTGTCAGGGATTCAGACAGGGCATGCAGCGGGGTTGACCTGCTCTATGATGCCTGGGGCCTCAGCTGGGAAGACTCAGCCTTGTTTACTCACATGTCTGATGCCTGGGCTAGGATGACTTAACACTAGGATTGCTGACCAGAATTCTTACATGAGACCTGTCTTCATGGCTTAGCTTCCTCATAGCATGGCAGCCTCGGGGTTATTGAACTTCTTATATGTTAGCTCAGGATTCCAAACATGATTGGTTTTAGTGACCAGCAAACAGGGCAGAGATGCAGTGCTGTTAATGACTCAACCCTGGAAGTCATACGGGATTACTTCCACTGTACACTGTTGGTTGGCATCCACTCAATAAAATGGCAGAGGAATTGGATTAGTTCTTAATGGGGAAGTGCCAAGGTCACATTGTAGAACAGTACGTGGGAGCCATCTTTAGAAAATGTAATCTGCCATAGATCTCTGGGTTAGATGAATAGTAAATTTCCTATTGTGTAGAAAATTGGAGCTTTTCTGCTATAGGATATCTTGTCCTAGGATAATATAGATTCATACTCAAGGATTATTATAGGTGAAGGTCCTGACAATATCCTGAAATCTAACAATCTTAACATCTTTTATATAGCACAAGGTTTTAATTTTTTATTATATGTCTATTGCAGAATATCTAAGTGTACAAAAAAAGGAAAAAGATTCCACCTATAATTGTACCACTCAGGTACCATTCTTAACATTTAAAAAAATCTTTGTTTTTCATATGTATATGTGTGTGTGTGTGTGTATATATATATATATATATATATATATATATATATATATAGGCATTTTTCAGGAGTTTTAAGTTCTCGAGACATTAAATAACAAAGTTAAAGCTAGGTATAGGGCTTCCCTGGTGGCGCAGTGGTTAAGAATCCTCCTGCCAATGCAGGGGAGGGACATGGGTTTGAGCCCTGGTCCGGAAAGATCCCGCATGCCACAGAGTAACTAAGCCTGGGCACCACAACTACTGAGCCTGCGCTCTAGAGCCGGCGAGCCACAGCTACTGAAGCCCGTGCGCCTAGAGCCCGTGCTCTGCAACAAGAGAAGCCACCACAATGAGAAGCCCGCGCACCTCAACGAAAAGTAGCCCCCGCTTGCCACAGCTAGAGAAAGCCTGCGTGCGGCAATGAAGAAGACCAACGCAGCCAAAAATAAATAAATACATATTTTGTTTGTTTGTTTTGTTTTTTTGCGGTACGCGGGCCTCTCACTGCTGGGGCCCCTCCCGTTGCAGAGCACAGGCTCCGGACGCGCAGGCCCCACGGCAGTGGCTCACGTGGGATCCTCCCGGACCGGGGCACGAACCCGCGTCCCCTGCATCGGCAGGCGGACTCCCAACCACTGCGCCACCAGGGAAGCCCAAATTTATTTTTTTTAAAAAAAATCTAGGTATATAAAACTATCCCTTGGGCTTCCACTGCGCCACCAGGGAAGCCCAAATTTATTTTTTTTAAAAAAAATCTAGGTATATAAAACTATCCCTTGGGCTTCCCTGGTGGCGCAGTGGTTGGGAGTCCGCCTGCCGATGCAGGGGACGCGGGTTCGTGCCCCGGCGGAGCGGCGGGGCCCGTGAGCCATGGCCGCTGAGCCTGTGTGTCCCGAGCCTGTGCTCCGCAACGGGAGAGACCACAACAGTGAGAGGCCCGCGTACTGCAAAAAAAAAAAAAAAAAACCCCAAAAAAACCAAAAACAAAAAACTATCCCTTGTGGGATATGTAGGACATTCACTGTGTATTAATGTCCTGATCTAGCAACAGTTTCCTTGAAAAATGTATAATACCATAAAAAGGGAAGATAATAAATGCAAGGTCTAAGCTAATAGTAGTTTTTCTTTTGCCTGGTTGCTAGAATTTAACTGTGTACTGACACTAAATTTCAGGCCCCCCTTCTGTCTGCATATCTTCTATTTGTATATTTCTAAATAGTGAAATGCAGATTATAACGCTGTTATTACATCCTAAATCATAATTAAAAGCAAATCTTAACTTGTTTTTTATTTCTTAAAGAAAAATAAGCCTACCCTTTTAAAAAAATGAATGAACTGTCTTTGTTCCATCCTCAGAGTGTTTGAGGCAGTTGAGCTTATCTTTTGCACATGGGGTTAGGCCTGTCATATCAGTGTAAAAATCTTGATTTTCATCTGGTAGACTTGAATTTTATATGTGTTTAGTTGGAAGCTTGTTGATTGTGTAAATAGTTCACCTAAATAAAATTGGATAGTTTCATCATCCTTTAATGTTTTAATGATTGTATTGATTTTATTTACCTTCCGTATAACTAAGGAATTGTGATAGGCTGTTTCATTTAGGGTAGAATGGCTATGAAAGTTGACTACTGTCTTTTCTGCCATAAAGAAAATGGATCATTTGACCTAAAACACCTTTCTAGCGTTGCTTTTAAACTTGTTTCTGTGCCTCTGAATTTTATCAGACCCTTACTTTGTATTTGGTTTCTTCATTATTTTATTATTGCTAAGGGTAAAGTATTATATATGTTTGTAATTTATTGTGATTATTTAAAATTTTATTTTATTTTATTTTTTAAAAAAATATTTATTTGGCTGCGCTGGCTCTTAGTTGTGGCATGTGAGATCTTTGTTGTTGTGTGCAGGATCTAGGTCCCTTACCAAGGATGGCACCCCGGGCCCCTGCATTGGGAGCATGGAGTCTTAACCACTGGACCACCAGGGAATTCCGCCCGCCCCCCCCCCCCCGCCCCTCAATTTAGATTTCAACTTATTAAAACAATATCTGAATTTTTAACTGTGCTTCAGTACCTGAGTATCTCCGCGGGGGGTGGGCAGGGGGTGCTTATCTAATAGTAGTAGCCTAGGAAACCTCCAAAGTTTTCAACTTAGGGGTGGCGGGGAGGGAGATGACCTTGAACCAGAGGCTTAACTTCTTCCCCCCACCCCGCACGTTAATGACATCTGTGAGAAAATAATAAAAGAAAAGCTGTTGACTAGTGTACTGTGCCTGTAGGTGATATGATAGCTTGAAATTATTTCAGTTCAAGGGAAATGAATGAGACATATCAAAGACAATATGCATGTGTGTTTATTCAGGAAAAATAAACTCTTTTATGTCACTTACATGAATTCTTTGGCAGGGGGAGGGAGGGACAAAAATTTAACACTTAATAAAATGTCTGATATGCTCACTTGGGTGTACCTGGGATTTTCACCAAATTGTGGCCCTCACTTATGTGGATAAGTATTATATGCCTGGGCCATCTGATGCATATCTTTTTTGAGAAACCTAAAAAATAAGCAGCGTTTTTTTCATTGGCTTATAATAACAGTATTTGGTATCATTCAGCATGGCTGGGGTATTTAAATTCATTTTTTAACTCACAATTAAAGCTATTTTATATACTAACTTAAACTGTAGTATATCTAAAAAGTATATTTATAGCAAGATTTGAGACAAACTTAGAGAATTATGTGGGTTTGTTATTTTAGCATGGTTAAGCTGGTATATACTTTCAGTATGGAATATAATTTTTTTTTCTTTTAATATAGGGCAAGCTTGATGATTATCAGGAACGAATGAACAAAGGGGAAAGGCTTAATCAAGATCAGCTGGTAAAGATGTTATATTTTTATTAAGATTTTATGCTCATTAATTTTAATAGGAAAATTAATTTTGTGTTTCTTTGTGTTTCCAGTAAAGTCGGGTTCTTTCTTTGTTATTTTAGGATGCTGTATCTAAGTACCAGGAAGTCACAAATAACTTGGAGTTTGCAAAAGAACTACAGAGGAGTTTCATGGCATTAAGCCAAGATGTAAGTAAAAAATAGCATATGTTTATGAAATATTAAAAATGAGGAGGGCAGAAAATTTTGTCTCTTCGAGTTTTAATTCTTGCATTACTGTTGATAAGCTTTCTGCAAGGGGGAGAGGATTGGATCCAGTTATATCTAAGATGCTTTCCAATTCTGTAAAGTTTAGTGTAACACCTGAAAGATGCCTTTTAAAAGGACTGAGTTTCATATATGACAGACATGTATCGTTGGTTTAAAAAATTATTTATGCAGATATAACAGCCTTCTGTATATACGGGATCTTCATCCAAGGATCAAAATCCTAGGTTGGTTGAATCTGCGGATACAGAGTGTGGACTGTAAGGGACTTGGAACATCCATGGATTTTGGTATCCACGGGGGGTGGGGTGGGGGGTGGTCCTGGAATCGATTCCCCTTGGCTACGGAGAGATAACTGTATAAACGTGATAGACATTTATCTTCCATGTATTCCTTATGCCTCATGACTATGTTACAATCCCGTTAACTATCAGAAAATAAAGAAACCTGTTGATATAATAGGTAACTACTTTCTCCATAGAGATCTTAAGGGATGCGGCCGACTAATATATTGCACTTGTATCAACTCTTGATCCAACAAAGTGGTGTGTTTTTCCCCAAACATCTTTTGATGTGACAGAAGCCTTTGGGAAGAGGATAAAATTAAATATGAACAAAGTCAAATAAGTTGTTGAAAGTTGAGACCAGAAAATTGATATCCTTGTGAATTAGTGTTAGCTTATTTGGAGAAAGGCTTATAACAACGTTGAAATTTAAAGTTGTCTCTGATTTGGTGAAATGAATAAACAAAACAGTTTATTATGTGATGAGAGACAATGCAGTACAGAGATGAAGAGTTCTGATTGGAACCAAACTGCCTGATTTGAATCCTGATTCTGCCACTTTCACTTAATAGCTGTATGACTTTGAAAGAGTCTATACCTGTATAAGTCAGGGTTTTCCAGAGAAACAGAGCCAGTAGGATAGAAAGGAAAGGATGGAAGAAAAAGGGAGAGGGGAGAGGCAGTAATAGTGCCTCATTATAGGGTTGTGCTTATAACAGTAAAAAGGGCAATAATAATAGTGCCTACCTCATTATAGGGTTATGCTTATAACAGTATTTGACGTATAACTATTTCATGCACTTAATATTATTGTTATTAAATTTGATTAAAGGTGGAAAATATTGATACCCCTCAAAACAGAGTAAGGGAAATTTAATTTACACCCAAGTAGGGATTTGTTCCACTTGGCTTAGATCAGAGCCTCAGGCTTGATGAACCCTGTCCAATTTCTTGTTTCTGATTTAAAAAAAAAAATATGGGTCACAGAAGTAGACTGGCTATATACAATTTAATATAGAATCTATTTTTGAAGCTACTGTCACTATGTAAATGAAAATACTTGTATCCTCCTTTGCTTCTTTTTTTAACACTGGTGTTTTCAGGAACTTTTCACTGGGCCTTTAACTTCATTGGCAGTCCTTTTATTTAACTCTGATCCTTTGTTGCACTTTCCACAGTTATTAAACGCTTTTTTTGTTTTGGTTCAAGAGCTTCTTTAACCTAGTTCCAGCCTACCTTTTCAAGTCTTCATAGTCTTCCCTACTTGAACTCCTCATTTCATCCAAAGTGGCTTTCTTTATTATCTTACTTTTGCTTTCTTGACTTATTTTCTCATTCCTGCCTTTCTTCCTAGAATGGAAGTGGTGGATTGTTGGGATGAGTAGTGGGTTTGACATCTTCTTGTGAGTCAATAGTAGGCAATTGAAATTAGTATTTTGAACCATTTTTTCATAGAGATAGACATAGATAAGATTTTTTTTTATTGTGGCTGTTGGTTGGGTTTCTTTTTTAATTGTCTCAGAAACTTAATTAAAATTTTTAGTTTTTATACTTTTTATTATGGAAAATTTAAAAACTAAAGAAAAGACTATAATGAGCTCACATTTACCTATACCTAGCTTTTACAGTTACCATGATTTCATGGGCAATTATATTTCATCTATACACCTACTCCCTTGCTCCCTGCCTGCTAGATTATTTTGAAGCAAATCCCCAATATATTGTTTCATTGATACCATTTCCATAGTGTAATACCTTCTAGGAAAAGATGTATTTTGAATTTCCAGCAGCTACTTAAAACAGATTACTTATTAAATTGTTTTTAAGTTGGGAGTCATTCTTTTGTATATCAGGGTCTCATTTAACTCAGTGAATAAAATATGTCTTATTTACATTGGACCTGAAATTGATGTAAAGGAGTTTTGTAAAACTTATTTCTACGTCTATGTTTATATTCTTATGCAGATTCAGAAAACAATAAAGAAGACAGCACGTCGGGAGCAGCTTATGAGAGAAGAAGCTGAACAGAAACGTTTAAAAACTGTGCTTGAGCTGCAGTATGTTTTGGACAAATTGGGAGATGACGAAGTGAGAACTGACCTCAAGCAAGGTTTGAATGGAGTGCCAATATTGTCAGAAGAGGAACTGTCGTTGCTGGATGAGTTCTACAAGTTAGCAGACCCTGAACGGGACATGAGCTTGAGGTATAGTGGTATTTGATAATAGAAATTTCTAAATGTTGTGTTGAGTAGACAACCGAAAGGTAATTAACTAGCTGTTTTATTATTATTACAAGGTTGAATGAGCAGTATGAACATGCCTCCATTCACCTGTGGGACTTGCTGGAAGGGAAGGAAAAACCTGTATGTGGAACAACCTGTGAGTATCACTGACAACTTTTGATTTTGTGACTAAGAATCTTTAAAATTTAATGTAAGATAGATACCTAGTGGGAAGCAGCTGCATAGCACAGGGAGATCAGCTCCATGCTTTGTGACCACCTAGAGGGGTGGGATAAGGGAGGGTGGGAGAAAGAGGCAAGAGGGAGGGGATATGGGGATATATAGCTGATACACTTTGTTATACAGCAGAAACTAACACAACATTGTAAAGCAATTATACTCCAATAAAGATGTTTAAAAAAAAAAAAAAGTCAAATTCATAGAATCAAAGAAGGAAATGCTATTTTCCAGGGGCTGGGGGGAGGGGGAATGGGGACTTACTAATCACTGGGCATAAAGTTTCATTCAAGCAAGATGAATAAATTCTAGAGGTCTACTGTACAACATTGCACCTGTAGTCAACAATAATATATGGTACACTTAAATTTTGTTGAAAAAAAAATTTGTTAAAAGGTAGATCTCATGCTAAGGGTTCTTTCCACAATAAAAATAAAATAAAAATAAATATTAAAGAAATTTTAGAACTGTGTAAATAACGTTAATCCACTGTTTACTTTTTGGTTTATTTCCTTTTTGTATCTTTTTATTTATTTATTTTTTGCAATTTTTTTGTGTGTAAGTCAAAACACCAGCATCAACCAATCAAAAATCTATAAAGATGGGAGTCCTAAATTAACATGATTTTGTTCATAACTTATTTTGCTTGAGGTGGACAGATTAATACCAAATTGACTTTCATTGTTTTTGGTACTAGAAGGGGACTGGTTTTTCCTTACAGATGAAATTTTGTGAAAAACATTTACTGCACCCTGTACATTCTACTCATGGTCATAGCCTTAGTCTATCTTTAGTTTTTCTTAAACTTCTGCCAATTTGGGACATTCATTTTTTCCTATGTTTTTTAAAAAGCTAATATCTAGGCCAGTATTCTATATGTGAACTCCTTAACTGTAAATATGCAGTTGTATGATTTTTTTTTTTTTTTTCGGTACGCGGGCCTCTCACTGCTGTGGCCTCTCCCGTTGCGGAGCACAGGCTTCAGACGCGCAGGCCCAGCGGCCATGGCTCATGGGCCCAGCCGCTCCGCGGCATGTGGGATCCTCCCAGACCGGGGCACGAATCCGTGTCCCCTGCATTGGCAGGTGGACTCTCACCAGTGCGCCACCAGGGAAGCCCTGTTGATTTTTTTTTGTTTTTAAAGGATATTTTTAAGTTACACTACCTCAGTAAATTAGGAATTTTAGATTTTAACCCCTTAGTCAGGGAATAGATTCTTAGCTATTTTTAATGTCGATTTAGGGAAGTAGATTTTTGAACATATTAAGGCAAAAATATCTGTTTATACCCTGTTTTTAGCTATTTGGTTGAAAAGAGCTTATACTTTTTCTGGCAAAATTGTATGATGTAATTTGGAGTGTATTTGCTTTAAGGAGATGGGTAAATCAAATATGAGGGACCAATGCTTTTGTGTCTTTTCACGTAAGAAATCATTTTCTTGGTTTGTTAACTTGTGTTGTCTGTATTTCTTCGTTAAAAAAAAACTTTTTGGCTTCTTGATTTTAGTTCTGCTACAAATATGTACTGAATTCCCCACTTGAAGTTTGATTAGAAAGCAGTTGACGTGTATAAACTTGTTAGCTTCAAAAAGTAGCTTTAGGTCAACCCTGATAAAATTTTCATGAGCACTGTTGAGGAGTAACAAGGGTTAAAGTCTAAGCCGTAGCTTGTTTTGGTGTTATTTTCTACCTGGCCTCATTCCTGCATCTGAGGAATGTAACATCTTTATAGTTAATGGAAAGATATAATTTACTCATATTAGTGTTTTTATGTGCATTCAGTTTTCATAAGTTTTTTTAAAATAGTTCTGAGGCAGGAGATTCTGAAGCAGGGGAAGGAAAACATGTGAAGTGTTCAGCATTCAAAAGTTAATAGTTATTGGGACTTCCCTGGTGGTCCAGTGGCTAAGAATCCGCCTTCCAATGCAGGGGACACGGGTTTGGTCCCTGGTCGGGGAACTGAGATCCCACATGCTGCTGGGCAACTGATCCCACGTGCCACAACTAGAGAAGAGTGAAAGATCCCACATGCCGCAACGAAGATCCTGTGTGCTGCAACTAAGACCCGACACAGCCAAATAAATAAACATATATATTATATGTGTGTGTGTGTGTGTGTGAATATATATATATGTGTGTGTGTGTGTGTATATATATATATATATATATATATATAAAAGTTAATATTTATTTAGTTATTTATTTGGCTGTGCTGTGTGGCTTGCGGGGTTTTAGTTCCCTGACCAGGGCTTGAACCGGGCCCTCAGCAGTGAGAGCGCAGTCCTAACTACTGGACTGCCAGGGAATTCCCAATAGCTTTACTTTTTAAAAAAAAAAATTTTATTTATTTATTTGGTTGCATCGGGTCTTAGTTGCAGCTCTCGGGCTCCTTAGTTGTGGCTTGTGAACTCTTAGTTGCGGCATGCGTGTGGGATCTAGTTCCCGGACCAGGGATCGAATCTGGGACCCCTGCACTGGGAGCGTGGAGTCTTAACCACTGTAACACTAGGGAAGTCCCCCTATAGTTTTACTTTTAATAGCATTAATTTTATAATACTTTGATATAATGTCCCTGAAGTTTCATTTTTCTGTATAGTGACCTATTTAATAGTCTTGCTCTACATCTACTATACAAGGCCAGGAAATGGAGATTAACTCCTGACACAAACCTTCCCCCACCGCCCTGTCCCCTTTACGTACCAAATTCTGACAATTTTATTTTCCTTTTAAATATCTTTTGAATCTACTTCTTTTTCTCTACTGTTCTGCCTTTCTGTTGTCTAATGCAGTCTCTTAACTGAATTCACCATCCATTCCTCTTTAAAATCTTTTAATGGTTTTATTTTAATCACATTTTATATACATTTGCCCTTAGTTTGTAAGACCTTGCTTATTCTGGCTCTTACCAGTCTCTCCAGACTCATCTTTCCTTATGCGTTTTCTCACTCCCTATGCTCCCGCCACAATGCATACTTTAATTTTCTTGTATTTGGCACCCTGTGTACAGGGCTTTGTAGATGCTGTTGCCTCTGCCTTGAAACACTTGTTTCCTCTCTACTACTCACCTTTCAGATCCCAGCTCTTGCAGCCCTTATACCAGAAAAGCCTCTCATGGTCTCTCCCTGATTAGGTCCAGTCCATTGTACTTCTGTGTAGTACTTTTCACAGATGTAATTTTACTGTTTTTGTGAGTATTTGATAACTCTTCTTTATTGGACTGTTCACTTAGTGAGGGCAGATACTGTATCTTTACATACCTCTCTGTAGCCCCAGTGCCTAGTTCATTGCTTAACATACAGTTAGGTGCTAAGTAAATGTTTATTGAATGAATAAATGATAATTGTCAGGGTTTTTTTGGACTAACTTATTTAAAATACTTAAAAATTTAATACAAATAATTTCTTGTTCCCTATTCTGTAATAAATTTCTGTTGGAATTTAATGGTTTTATGTTTTTAAGTAACGGTTGATGGGTTTTTTTTTCTTACCACTATATTTTGTAGAATGTTGAATCTTTTAAGTCAGGCATCCTCAGATAGTCCAAGACTATAATTAATATTCTGTTTTTAGATAAAGCTCTAAAGGAAATTGTTGAGCGTGTTTTCCAGTCAAACTACTTTGACAGCACTCACAACCACCAGAATGGGCTGTGTGAGGAAGAAGAGGCAGCCTCAGCACCTGCAGTTGAAGACCAGGTAGCTGAAGCTGGTGAGTACTCAGGTGGATATGAGCTTTAGTTTAGGGTCCTGGTTTTACTTTCCTTTGCCACAAGTTCAAGCTATACATTTATTTAGTTATATTTGTACACTTAGATCTTTAAAGAAACTTTAAGCATGACCAAATATTAAGACAAAGCATGTTAAGAGTAATTCCCAGAGGCATTAAATATCAGTTGTTTATCTTTTTTTTAGTTTTATTTTTAAAATTATTTTATTTTTGGCTGTGTTGGGTCTTTGTTGCTGCGCGCGGGCTCTTCTCTAGTTGCGGCGAGCGGGGCTACTCTTTGTTGCGGTGTGCTGGATTCTCATTGTGGTGGCTTCTCTTGTTGCGGAGCACGGGCTCTAGGCGTGTGGGCTTCGGTAGTTCTGGCACGTGGGCTCAGTAGTTGTGGCTCGCGGGCTCTGGAGCACAGGCTCAGTAGTTGTGGCGCACAGGCTTAGTTGCTCCACAGCATGTGTGATCTTCCTGGACCAGGGCTCGAACCTATGTCCCCTGCATCAGCAGGTGGATTCTTAACCAGTGTGCCACCAGGGAAGCCCCTATCTTGTTTATGTTGATCATTGTTACAGACTGGTATTTCTCTTGCTGCAGTATTGCTAGGCTGGAGTATGGATGAGGGAGCAACTGTTGTAAGGTTTTTCAAATAGGTTTTTGGCTGATGTACACAAATTTATTGCTGCTTGCAATGCCAGTATATGAGGTGAATGGTATGAGGTTTTCTGGTTTTTTTTATGATGGAGTGATTATAACTCCATGATCTTGAACTATAAATTCCTCAGTCACCAGAGATCTATTCTGGCACCTAGCACATCACTAATAGGTAGGTAAGCACTTACTGTGAGGACTTTTATGATAATGTAAGATGATGAATAAAATTTTGAGTACTGTAGGGAGTGTTGTTGGAGCATAAACTTTATAATGGGTAAAAGCATGGATTCCAGAATCAGACTGCCTGGATAGAATCTTGGCTACAACACGTATTAGCTGTGTAACTTTGGGCAACCTACTGAACTTCTCTGTACCTCAGGTTCTTCATTTAGGAAGTAATTTGTAAAGTATGTATACAGTGCCTGGCACATGGTAAGCATTAGGTTGAAACTAGAAGGGAACATTGCACATCAATGGAATTTATGGTTGCAGATCAATATAAGGCAGTAAGGCAGTCTTTTTTTTTTTTTTTTTTTTTTTGGCTGTGCTGTGAGGCTTGTGGGATCTAAGTTCCCCAACTAAGGATAGAACCCAGGCCCAGGCAGTGAAAGTGCCGAGTCCTAATCACTGGACTGCCAGGGAATTCCCAAGACATTTTTTTCCCCCCTTACCACTTTTACCAAGTAGATTAAAATAGAGACTAGGATGCTGCTTTATTGGCATTATACTTGATCCAGAATAATTACTATTGAAACTAAAATAATTGTGGAATAAATGGTAAAGAAAACACTTTCTGAATATATTGTAAGAATAATAAAATACAGAAACGTACTGTTAACTATAACTTTGTAAATAAATTCAGACTATGTGATGGTGAACTGTTTACTTATTTGGATTTAAATGAATTGTTAACTTAAAAAAAGTTTTCTTACACTCTTTTGTATCATTTTTTAACCTCTTAGAACCTGAGCCTGCAGAAGAATACACTGAACAAAGTGAAGTTGAATCAACAGAGGTATGATTTTTATTTAATGCTAGCTTTCCCTTTCTGCCTTTCAAACAGAGGTCTCAAACATTTACTTTGCTTTGCAGTATGTAAATAGACAATTTATGGCAGAAACACAGTTCAGCAGTGGTGAAAAGGAGCAGGTAGATGAGTGGACAGTTGAAACAGTTGAGGTAAGAGCTCTCTGTTACAAGGTTGATGTCTTTTGTCTTTAGTTAGTAATTCTTATCTCTCCTAAGAACAATTTTAGATTGTTAAGTCTTCTGCATTCTTAGTACATTTATTAGAATAACAAACTCATCATGTAAGACTGTTCTGTTTAAAAGGTGATTTGTTTGTCATTGAGGATATTTAATATAATCACTGCTTTGCTGATACAATTACAAAAAAATATACAAATATCCATTTATAATTTATGGGGTTAATCTGTCTTTTAAAGTACATGATTTGTCTGTTATCAGGTTGCTCTATAAAAATCTGGGCTCCCACATGGATAGCCTTCAGAAAGACTACCTTACAGGGGTACGTTGGAGTGTCATCTTAGACTTCTCCTTCACCCTAGTGCTGTTTGGTTACCAGGCTCTGTTAGCTCAGTATTGCTTACAAAGGAAATAAGGTTGTGACTTGCCCAGGCTTAACAGATATGACTTGCCCAGACTTAAAAGCCAGACAGAGGAATATAAATTTGATGTAATAAAAATTAGTGATATTTTTCAGTAGCAGGGAATTACTAAAAACAATAATCAGAAATTATTAGAGCTAGAAAAATGACAGAGTGAGCTTTGGCTTTTGTAACAGTTTTGATGAGGTGATAGAGCTTGATCCTATGGTATTGCCAGAGAGAATGAAATGATGGGAACTCAAAGCTTGATGATAATAATAGCTAACATTTCTTGAATGCTCATTATATATCATGTACTGAGATAGATATATATTTGGTATAGATATATAGGTTTGCTTAATATAGAAGGCTTAACAGTTTAAGCAAAACACATAATTTTAGGAAGTTATAACAGGTAGTCTTTCTTGAAAGCAGTTTACAAGGTAAATCTGAAATGCAACATGGTGACCCTGTGGAATTGGGAACACTATAGAAGTGATAGCATTGATCAGAGTGTTAAATTTGGCATAATTTGGTCAGGTTGAATACATTCCAGTCTGCTATTCTGTTTACAGTGTAGGTGGTGTATGTAATTTGGGGACCAGTCATGATGATAATGAGTGGAGCTCTGTCATTCTACCAACCCAGTCCCCTCTCCTTCTCTCCCATTTTAGGTGGTAAATTCACTCCAGCAGCAACCTCAGGCTGCATCTCCTTCAGTACCAGAGCCCCACTCTTTGACCCCAGTGGCTCAGGCAGATCCCCTCGTGAGAAGACAGCGAGTACAGGACCTTATGGCGCAAATGCAGGGGCCCTATAATTTCATACAGGTAGGTGCTATTTAGTCAAACACTATGACAGAAGGGTTAAGTGTTTACATTATTTAACTTAATTCCATTACATTCTACCTAAACTTGTAGGATTCAATGCTGGATTTTGAAAACCAGACCCTTGATCCTGCCATTGTATCTGCGCAGCCTATGAATCCAGCACAGAACATGGACATACCCCAGCTGGTTTGCCCTCCAGGTTAGTAATGATACATGTTTATGTGAGAAAGAAAGTATAGAGCCAATGCTTTCAGATTTTGTAAAGTTTATGAAAATTAATTTTTTTCTTTTTAATGCTTAACTTCTAGATCTTGTATCTTTTATTTTTATTTATTTATTTTATAATATTTATTTATTTGTTTGTTTGTTTACTTTGGCTGCACCGGGTCTTAGTTGTGGCATGCGGGATCTTCGCTGTGGCATGCGGGATCCTTTTTTTTTTTTTAGTTGTGGCATGCGGGCTTCTTAGTTGCGGCATGCGGACTCCCAGTTGCGGCATGTGTGCGGGATCCAGCTCCCCGACCAGGGACCGAACCTGGGCCCCCTGCATTGGGAGCATGGAGTCCTACCCACTGGAGCACCAGGGAAGTCTCTGTATCTTTTAATTCGATGAGAAATGTTACTGTTTTTTCCTGTAATATGAATAATATCTGTAGTTCCATCATTGGTGGTGGTGGTGGATTTTTTTTTTTGTAACTTTATTGGCATACAGACATACAGAAAAGTACAAGCAAATTTATAGCACAGTGAGTTTTCACAAACTTGAACACGCTAGCACCCAAAAGTGGAACTTTACCAGTACCCCAGAAGGCTACTTGTGTTCCCTTTTAGTCAGTAGTTACCTCTCTCCTTGCCCCATTAGTAACCACTTCCTGACTTGTAAAACTGTAGACCTGTTTTGCTTGTTTTTGTGTATAAATGAAATTTTGCTTGGCTATTTAAATTTCAAAATTAATCTAAGAATAAATCTAGTATTAACAGGTATCTTTCTCTGAAGGATGATTGCAGCTTTTTAGGAGAATTTCTGAACATTTTATTACTTAAATAAAAAATGAGATGGAGTCGGTAAAAAATAGTGGAGTGGGTAAGGGAATGCCCAAGAGGAAAGTGGAAGAGATAGTAAGTTTCAAACTCTTACTAGTCTTACACCATGATTTGAAACAGCAGCATACTAAATATGGTTGGTGCCTTTGTATCAGCTTAAGTGCTTAAGCTTAAGTAATTTTGAGTCTTGTTTTTTTCCTACAGCATGTCAGCATTAAGGGCATAAAAGTGGAACCATGTAAAGTAACACATTTAATGTTGTTAATCTTTTTTTTTTTTTTTTTTGCGGTACGCGGGCCTCTCACTGTTGTGGCCTCTCCTGTTGCGGAGCACAGGCTCCGACGCGCAGGCCCAGTGGCCATGGCTCACGGCCCCAGCCGCTCCGCGGCATGTGGGATCTTCCCGGACCGGGGCACGAACCCGTGTCCTCTACATCGGCAGGCGGACTCTCAACCACTGCGCCACCATGGAAGCCCTAATGTTGTTAATCTTAAGTGTCATAAAAGGAGTTGCTGGTAATAGCATGTTTAATGAACACAGTTAATATGGTTAAGGTAGTTAGGATTTCTCTAAAGTAAAGGGAGCTCATATCTCTCTACCAAGAGTAGAAAACAGATCAGTGTTCATTTTTTGAGCTCTACCAGAGGAAGAAAATACATAGTTTTCTTAGCTGCGCTAGTCAACACATGCAGCACTGATGTAACCTGTAAAGCTGTTTAGATGTTCAGGTAAGGCTGAGTTCACTAGACTCTCCAGTGAAAACGGATGATTTCTAAATGGCTAACGAAAGATACTGTATTTTTTATTATCTAACGGTGATTTGGGAGTGTAGTGGAAGGATGGTGAGAGTTGGCAATAATATGCACATTGAGTTGAATATAGGCTTTTTAAAGGTATGTTTTTATTTTTTCCAGTGGCAACATTTGAAATTGTATTGAAAGTTGATAATGTTAAAATGTTACTGAATATTATCTAAAAGTTTTGAGTAAGAGTAATGCTGCTTTATGGTTACTGCTTTAAAAGGCTCTTTGTGGGTAACATTAGCATTGATTCTTACCATTCTGCTCTACACCTCTTCATTAATACTGTCTCACTAACACTTTGCAAAACAAAGTGGAGGCCATTGTGACAGTTGACTTACAGTGACTATCAATTAATTGAAAATGCTCACTTGAAAGCTAAAATCCTGCCTATACTTCCCCATTTATTTTCATGATTGTTGAAAAGTTTATATAGGATTTGGCTATAGAAAATTGACTTTAAAGAGCAAGTAAATGTATTTAGACATTTCTGAAGAAATTTGATTTTGTATGATAGTATCGTTTGATCAATTTTGCAGTTCATTCTGAATCTAGACTTGCTCAACCTAATCAAGTTTCTGTACAACCAGAAGCTACACAGGTAAGAGTGATATAAATATTTTTACAGCTTTTTGTTTTTAATCACTTCTTGGGTCTCTTTCTTAGTTAGTTTATGAAAACCAGGTAGGAATTTGATAAGTGTCCAAGTCTGGCATGGGTAGCTAGCTATCGGCCTTTATTTCCATCTTTACATTTATTTTTCTTTTGATGAACTAAAAAAATTTTTTTGTTAATCCTTGGGGTTTACAATTATAATGAAGGAAGAAGGTTTTTAATTTTGAACTGAGATTTTAGATTTCATAATTTTAAAACTTAGTGTAGATGTTATCTACATTTGTGGGGAGCTTCATAACTGGACTAGGGTTTATTTAACTTTGAGCTTTAATAATATATATATTCTTGCAGTTGTTAGGTTTTATAGTCTCTTTATCATATCTGTTTCTTAACCCTGTATGTATTAAAGGTGGTTTATAACAGAATGAAGCTTTGATTTCTTTACTTCTTTGTAGGTTCCTTTGGTTTCATCTACAAGTGAGGGATATACAGCATCTCAACCCTTGTACCAGCCTTCTCATGCTACCGAGCAACGACCACAAAAGGAACCAATTGACCAGATTCAGGCAAGTTCTGTTACCAGGTCATGTAAACTTGATGAGGCAATTATACATGAATTGGGTGGAGGTAAATAACTGTTAATACAGTGTCTCTTCGTTTTGGACCCAATGCATGCACTGTAGTATTTTTGTTTCATAAAATAGTTGAGCTTGTTAACATACGTATGGGTAGTAGACTTGGCTTAGTTTACCACTAAAGTGTGATTATTCACTTTGCGTTTAGGCAACAATCTCTTTAAATACAGACCAGACTACAGCATCATCATCCCTTCCTGCTGCTTCTCAGCCTCAGGTGTTCCAGGCTGGGACAAGCAAACCTTTACATAGCAGTGGAATCAATGTAAATGCAGCTCCATTCCAATCCATGCAAACGGTAAGCAAATTAATCCGACTAACATTAAGTGCCTGGTGTGTACTACCTTCATGCTAGAGTCTCAATAGAAAGTCTTTATTTAACTTTGCGCTTGAGTCTGCATCTACCCTAACTGTAGGGTATATTTAATTGAAGACAGACTCTCATTTTTTTCTGTTCCCAGAGATAAATTTGAGTCTTAGGAGTTATGTGCCCATGTCTTCTTGTTTTGTAGTTTCACCGTTTTGATTTGATTAACAAAACTGTAAACATGAAAAAAGTAGACTAGTATAACATCTATTATATATATAGATCATTACCTAGATTTAACAACTGTTTACACTTTGCCATATTTGCTTAATCTTTTATTTTACTGAAGTATATCTCAAAGTAAAGTAATGGACATTTTGATACTTCACCCTGGTTCTTCAGTAAGCATCTCTAAATTGCAGAATTTCTAGAAAATAATGATAATGAAAATACTGTGATTGATGGGATACAGCCAAAACAGTGCTCACAGGAAAATTCAGAGTTAAATGCTTAATTTTTGATGAAAGTATCAATAAAAATAAAATAACTATTTAAATTAAAGTTCTTAGATTTTTAATTTCTGTAAGTGATATTTTGTCAGGGGCTTGCATCTTTTAAAAAGATTTCTCATTTATAATAGCATTTCCAAGGCTTCTGATTATATGTCTTTTTAGATTTTTAATCCCCATTTATACTCTGCTTTAAGTGCTATATGGTATATATGTATTTTCGACATTGAAGTGCATGAACTGAGGGGTGTGTGTGTGTGTGTGTGTGTGTGTGTGTGTGTGTGTTTGTTTGTGTGTGTATGTGTGTGTATGAGAGAGAGAGAGAGATGTCTGAGACTTCTGTAATGGTCTTTCTTACGTTTCAGGTAAAACCAGAATTGAGATCTGCCATGGCCATGTTAAAAGTAGGGAAATGATTAGCATAAAGGGAAGAACTAATCATTTACTTTATTTACTTATAGGTGTTCAATATGAATGCCCCAGTTCCTCCTGTTAATGAACCAGAAACTTTAAAACAGCAAAATCAGTACCAAACCAGTTATAACCAGAGCTTTTCCAGTCAGCCTCACCAAGTAGAACAAACAGAGCTTCAGCAAGAACAGCTTCAAACAGGTAGGAAAACCAGTGTCACCTCCTTGACTACTTGCTTTGCAGTGCAGTTATTGACAGTGTTAGGAGAGTTTGGACTTTTGAGTGGCAGTGTCCAGGAGTTTTTGTTTTGGTAGTAGATCATATGAATTTTTCATTGCTGATCCTGAGTAAAATCAAGCCCATATTTGCTCTATGTGAATTATTGCAGTTTTTGGAGGCTTTATGCCCATTTTCCCTTGGTTAGTGAGTTTTCATAATATCCTATCTTATTTCATTATGTGATTTTAGAGGAATTAAACTTGTTATTCAAATTGTGATCAACTTTGCTCTTAATTGCTAATTATTTGAAGCCTGCTGGCATGATACCTGGCAGCAAGTTGGTTATACAAAATTAAGCAGTAAAGGAGTTGGTGTGGCTGCATTTGGTGGACTAGGTTGAAACAAGGTCCTTGTTGGCAAGTAAGGTCATAATTTGGCCAGTTGTCATACCTATCACAATAATAATGTGGATATAGATATTTTAGATTTCTTACATTTGTAAGACATAAATAGCTTTTTTAGGTCTTTGGTTATTTAATTCTTAAGAGATTTAATTGGAATCCCACAACAAGCTAGCAAACCCTATTAAGAACCATAGGCGTTAATACTTTAATTCTACTGGACTGACTGATGTGAGTAACTGGACTGACTGACGTGAGTAACTATCTCTGATTGTCTAATTTCTTGACAGACCTGGGTCAACATTGATTTTTCTTACATATCACTGTAGTATTCAGCATCACTAATCAGGGAGGTTGAATCAACCACAGTCTGACAGAAATTTGGCAGTTATGCTATCTGTGTTTTTGAATGATAAAACTGGACTTCTTGTTCTCAGGCTCCTTTAATTATTCATTGCCATGTACAGGCGTACCTTGAGGATATTGCAGGTTCGGTTCCAGACCACTGCAATAAAGCAAATATCTCAAAGTGAGTCATGTGAAATTTTTGGTTTCCTAGTGCATATAAAAATTCTGTTCACACTATACTATAGCGTATTAAGTGTGCAATAATAGCATTATGTCTGAAAAAACAGTGTACATGACTTAATTTAAAAATACTTTATTGTCAAAAAATGCTAACCATCCTCTGAGACCTCACTGAGTCATAGTAGTAACATCAAAGATCGCTGATTACAGATCACCATAACAAATATAATAATGAAACAGTTTGAAATATTGCAAGAAATACCAAAATGTGACCCAGAGATATGAAATGAGCAAGTGCTGTTGGAAAAATGGTACTAATAGACTTGATCTACACAAGGTTGCCACAAACCTTCAATTTGTAAAAACAAAACAAAACAAAATGCAGTATCTGTGAAGAGCAATAAAGAGAAACACAATAAAATGAGGCATGCTTGTGTTCATAAGTTGGTTGTAGAGCGGATATATTTGGTGCCTTTAGACATTATGCTAACATGCTTGCTGTTTTACCTTTTTTTCAGATGGTGTAATGAAATTAAAAATTACTGTATATCATTTGATTTGGTTAGTTTGGCCCTTTGTGCCAGTTGATTTCAAGCTATCTTGTTCTTATATTCTACTTGACATTACTAATTGACCGTGAAGCACTGGACTAGATAACTTTTGTTACCATTTCAAAATACACATTATTTATGAAACTTAACTTCATAACATTTACAGATATTTTCAGTAAAAAATCAAATCGGCCCATCTGCTTTGCTCAGACACCTCCACCCTACCACTCTGATCTAGGCAGCCATCAGCTCTTATCTGGAATATTGCAGTTGTCTCCCTTGACTCTTATTTTAGTCCAGTCTGTTCTCCACACAGTAGCCAGAGTGATTATTTTAAAATGTAAATCAGATGCCTCTCTCCTGTTCAGAACCTCCTAGTGACTGCCAATTACATTTAGAAAAGAAATCCAAAGTCTTTACCTTGGTTTACAAGATCCATGATCTGGCCCCTGCCTTGATTCTGGTTGTATATCCTATTTTCTTCCTTATGTGCCCATACCAGCCACAAACACAAATTCTTTCCTTTCTCACGGCCTTTACACTTCCTTTTCTTTTTGCCTGAAACTTTCTTCCACTGATGTTTCCATGGCTTGCTTCTTGACTTTTAGGTCTATGCTCAGATATCACCTCACAGAGACCTTCCTTCATTGCCTTGTCCAAATGTAATGTGCTCACTTGGTCACTCATTTATTCTACTTGGTGTTTTCCTTAATCACTTATTACCTGATACAGTATAGATGTTTTTACTTGTATGTATATTTTATTTACTTATTATTTCCCATTATTAAAACTTCCTTATGGGCAAAGATTATGTGTTGGCAGCTAACTCATCCCTTGTTTCTAGGACCAGGCCTGGCAGGTTGAGGGCATTCTGATATTTGAACAAGGCAGTGTATCCCATCATTCCAGAAGTTTTGTTTTAATCTGAATTAGTATCTAGTCAGGAACAACATAAAAAAAGGATCTGGCAAGGATCTTTGGCTATTTTTTATGCTAGTGTTTATGCTTTACATGCACTCAAATAGGAATTCTGGTATTTTTAAATAAAGATCACCCTTTAATTGTTCTACTTTGAGTTTCTTGCAGTGAGATTTGACCAAAAGGCATAATAGAATTCTTATTGATAAAAAGTGAGTCGAAAATTCAGTTCTTCTACTTTTTACTTGCATATGAATGAATCTTTTTATTTTTAAAAAATTTTTATTATGTTTTGGCCAAGGCGCATGGCATGTGGGATCTTAGTTCCCCCACCAGGGATTGAATCCATGCCCCCTGCAGTGAAAGTGCGGAGTCCTAACCACTGGACCACCAGGGAATTCCCTGAATGAATCTTTTTAGGTAGAAAATGTTACTGGTACTTGTGATATTTGCTTATAAGTTAAAATTTTGGGAATGTAGTAAAAGGTAATTTATGTAGAAAGAGCACACTGTGAATAGTGTATCTGGTCCATTACATAGTTCAAAAAGGAGCCATGACCCCTTCTGTTCCTAGGCATTCTCTAGCTTTTTCATTGCAAAATATCATTTGAAGAACTAATAAATGTGGGTTTCTTGAGGTTATAAAATAGCTCAGCTAAATATTTTCAAGACTCACCTGTTCTCTCTGCCCAAACACGGGAGAATTGGGCTGACTAAAGGCTGCTGACTGTTTTTGTTCCTGGGGTGTGGGCCTTCTTTTGGTCTATGCCTTCCTCACCTCCCGAAGATACTGTTAGCACTGTTTTTTCTCCCCTGTAAATTATGAACATTGGGGTAATACCTGAAATGTACCTTGGTATTTCATTTTTGAAGGTTTCTAGATTTTAGACTTCTCCCCATTGTGGAAGGAGGAGGGGGTATAAGATAGTGTGGACCTTCTAGAACCTTCCCTTCACTCCAGGGGGTTGAGTGCCCGTGTGAGTACCATTTAACTCTCTTCTAAATTGACTGTGCTTTAAAAGTACTTGAAATGTACTCAAGTATTAGGGTGGGGTGTAAGTTGAAGGCCTCTCTGCTGATTTATCTTTGTAATTGAGTATTCTAGCATATAGCTGCTTAGCTCTGGGAGAGTATGTTTTTGTATGTTTTAATAAGTATCAAGGAAAATTTAAAAGAATAAGAAAACTACCAGTAGGAGCTTTATAATGAAATAATTAAATGGTACAAGATGGTAGGTGTTTCAGTATGTAAGATCTTTTGACTGTTGCGGGTCTCTTGTGCTATAAGCAGATGCCTCTCAGAAGATGTTTAATAATATAGCCTTTCAAGTCATTTGGAAGGATAGAATTGTGTGCTCTCACACAATGTGCGCTTTCAAAGGTTTGGAATTTGTTGCAGAATTTTATTCCCTTTAGCTTAATACAGGAGAAAGACAGGGACTTCATTAATGTGTAGTTTTCCCTATTGTTAATATGAAAATTTAAAGACAGAATTAAACTTTGAGGAAACTGTGTAAGACATTTCTTAAACCAGAAAGCATGTAGGAAATCAGACAAATTATAATGAGCTGTGTGTGTGTGTGTATATACATATGTATGTAAGTATGTATTTTTTTCTTTTATAGTGGTTGGCACTTACCATGGTTCCCAGGACCAGACCCATCAAGTGACTGGTAACCACCAGCAGCCTCCCCAGCAGAACACTGGATTTCCACGTAGCAGTCAGCCCTATTACAACAGTCGTGGTGTGTCTCGTGGAGGCTCCCGTGGTGCTAGAGGCTTGATGAATGGATACAGGGGACCTGCTAATGGATTCAGAGGTAAAAACAAAAACAGAAAAACCCCAGAAAGCAAGTTCATGTTCTTTTCTGACTTGCACAATATATAGAAATATGTCATATGATTTTTAGGAAAAATATGTATCTCTCTGCATTAGCTTCTTATGTACAACATAAACATTTTTAGTATGTGTTGATACCGTCATTTAAATTGGCAAAATTGGAACTGAGTTTTTTTGTATGTATTAAACCCATGTCTACCACTGTCCTGTAGGGGATATTGCTTTCTATAAATTGTCAGACCTTATGGAGATTTTCTGTTATTTTTTTTTTTGTGTATGTGCATGGATGGGTGAAAATTTTATCCTGTAAGGCAGTTAATGTATAAACAGATTGGATCAGGATAGTAGATTAGTTTGAATAACTAGCATAGCTTACAATTTTTCAGTTTTTCCCTTGGTCAGTAATGAGAAAGTAAAAATTCCCTTTGAAGATAAGAAAGTTGTTTTTTTTCTTGTCCTAAATTTTAGGAGGATATGATGGTTACCGCCCTCCATTCTCTAACACTCCAAACAGTGGATATACACAGTCTCAGTTCAGTGCTCCCCGGGACTACTCTGGCTATCAGCGGGTAGGTAAAATTGTTATAAAATATAAACCTGACCTAAATACCCCAAATGAAAGGGACTAATGTAGTTGCTTGATGCACTTGAGCAACTAAGTAATTTGGGGCTAATTTTGTACCTTGTACAAGATACTTCCTTATGGAGAATGATTTTTGCTTTTCTTAGCACTCAATATAGGTATTCATTTAATAGAGGCTGGTAAAAACAGTGACTTTTAAGAGCTGAGAAATATATCTCATTGATCTTGAGAATAGAAGTACGATTAAAGAATAACTTGTAGTAATGCTGTATTTAAATGTCTAAAAGAATAAAGAATTCTGTATTCTACAAGTGTTAGACTGTAAGAATAGAGATAGATGGGTAAGCATTAAAAAATTGCCTTTTCTTCAGTACTAACTAGCTTGTCTTTTAGGATGGATATCAGCAGAATTTCAAGCGAGGCTCTGGGCAGAGTGGACCACGGGGAGCCCCACGAGGTAATATTTTGTGGTGGTGATCCTAGCTCCTAAGTGGAGCTTCTGTTCTGGCCTTGGAAGAGCTGTTCATAGTCTGCATGTAGGTTACATGTTAGGAATACATTTATCATTTCCAGACTTGTTGCTAGGGATTAAATGAAATGCTTTGTTTCTAAAACTTATCTTGAACCCAAATTTAATTTTTTGAATGACTTTCCCTGTTACTATATAAACTGTCTCGAAAACTAGAACATCTCTCCTCCTCAGAAAAAGTGTTTTTCCAACTGCAAATTATTTTTCAGGTCCTAAAACCTGCTAAATGTTTTTAGGAAGTACTTACCAAAACATTTTTGTAAGACATTTTTGGAATGAGATTAAACATTTATATAAATTTATTATTCCTCTTTCATTTTTCAAACATGCATATTATATTTTAGGGCCAGAAACCCTTTAATGGCCGGATAAGCCATAGTTACATTAAGAGAACCATTTAGAAGTAATAGAACTAATTGAAATTTCAATGCCTTTTGGACCATTATTAGTGATATAAATGTCAAATTATTTCTGACTTTGAAACAAAACCTCCAAATTCCTAACTAACTTACAGAACTATACTTAAAAATTATAGGTTTTAAGAGTTTTTGGCTTTTGTCTATTACCATAGGAAAACTACTTACTATTTGGGTAGGAAGTCAATCTGTGTAACAATTAGAGGTATCGTTTCATATGGTCTGAAGTTCTAAATGGTTCTCTGATTGGAGGGAAGTAAAATTGAATAGATTTCCTCTAGATATTGGCCATAACATGTATAAAATGTATGTTAAGGAGGAATTACAAAGTACTTTGATTTCAATGCTAGTAGAAACTGGCCAGCAAAAAGGGTGCATTTTTAAAAAAATTTATGGATCACTTGAGAATTACTGACTTGAACTATCAAAGGATATTTGCATGTGAATGTGGGTTATGTTCTTTCTCACCTTGTAGCATATTCTATGAAAGTTGAGTTGACTGGTAGCTAAAAATCTGTTTTAACAGCATGTAAAAAGTTACTTTATCTGTTACAAGTCATTATACAATTTTGAATGTTATGTAGTTTCTTTTTAACAGTTTAGGTAATAAGGTCTGTTTTTCATTCTGGTGCTTTTATTAATTTTGATAGTATGATGTTACTTACTTACTGAAATGTAAGCTAGAGTGTACACTAGAATGTAAGCTCCATGAGAGCAGGTACCTTGTCTGTCTTCACTGCTGTATCTATTTCCAACACCTGATGACAGTGCCTGGCACATAGTAGGCACTCAATAAATACTTGTTGAATGAATGAATGAATGAGTACTGGTGGAATACTCCATTAGCTCTACTCTTCTTTTAGCTAGAGAACATGAGCAAATTTGCGCATGACAACTTCCAGGACAGGTGAAACTTGAACACTGAAGAATTGACCTCTTAAACCTAATAATGTGGTGACAAGCTGCCCACATGCTTCTTGACTTCAGATGAAAATCTGCTTGAAGGCAAAATAAATAATATTTGAAAGAAAAACCAAATGCCATTTTTGTCTTCTAGGTCGTGGAGGGCCCCCAAGACCCAACAGAGGGATGCCGCAAATGAACACTCAGCAAGTGAATTAATCTGATTCACAGGATTATGTTTAATCGCCAAAAACACACTGGCCAGTGTACCATAATATGTTACCAGAAGAGTTATTATCTATTTGTTCTCCCTTTCAGCAAACTTATTGTAAAGGGACTGTTTTCATCCCATAAAGACAGGACTACAGTTGTCAGCTTTATATTACCTGGATATGGAAGGAAACTATTTTTACTCTGCATGTTCTGTCCTAAACGTCATCTTGAGTCTTGCACATGATACTCAGATTCCTCACCCTTGCTTAGGAGTAAAACATCATATACTTTAACGGGGTGGTATCTCCATAGTTATTTTAAGTGGCTTGGAAAAAGCAAGATTGACTTGACTTTGGATAAAATCTACAAATCAGCCCTATTATTCAGTGGTAATTGACAAAACTATTTCCCTTGAAAGGAAGATGGAAGGAATGGAGTGTGGTTTGGCATAACAACTGCATTTCACAGCTTTTCCAGTTAAATTGGAGCACTGAACATTTAGATGCATACCAAATTATGCATGGGTCCTTAATCACACATATAAGGCTGGCTACCAGCCTTAGGGTTTGACACAGCACTGTTCATTCTCTGGCCAGACGACTGTGGTTGAAAACACATGCAAATTGCTTTTTAACAGCTGATACTGTATAAGACAAAGCCAAAATGCAAAATTAGGCTTTGATTGGCACTTTTTGAAAAATATGCAACAAATAAGGGATCTAATCTGGATGGCCGCTTCTGTACTTAATGTGAAATATTTAGATACCTTTTTGGACACTTAACAGTTTCTTTGACAATGACTTTTGTAAGGATTGGTACTATATATCATTCCTTATGATGTACATTGTCTGTCACTAATCCTTGGATCTTGCTGTATTGTCACCTAAATTGGTACAGGTACTGATGAAAATCTCTAATGGATAATCGTAACAACCTTGGTCACATGTTTTTCCTGAAGCCTGAAAGTTTTTAAAAGAAAAAGATATCAAATGCCTGCTGCTACCACCCTTTTAAATTGCTATCTTTTGAAAAGCACCAGTATGTGTTTTAGATTGATTTCCCTATTTTAGGGAAACGACAGTCAGTAGTTTCAGTTCTGATGGTATAAGCAAACAAATAAAACATGTTTATAAAAGTTGTATCTTGAAACACTGGTGTTCAACAGCTAGCAGCTTATGTGGTTCACCCCATGCAGTTAGTGTTCCAAATTTTATGGTTATCTCCAGCAGCTATTTCTATAGTACTTGCACTTATCTTTTGTCTAACCCTAATTGAATTATCCATTTCTCATGGAGGTATTTATATTCAAAGTGGTGATTCCTTCCCATAGATGTATAGGGAGAGTCCCAAGTTTGATGAAGAGGACAGTTTAGTAATTTATGTACTATGTTGAAATTTGTGCTAGCAGTTGGAGCACTAGTTTTGTGTGCCTATGAACTTAATGCTGCTTGTTGTATCCCACTTGGACTTCATGGAGAATTAATCCCACCTATTAAGCAAAGGCTACTAAGTTAATGGTATTTTCTGTGCAGAAATTGAATTTAGTCTTCAGCCTTTAGCTAAGGAATTTTTCCAGTAGGTGCTCAGCTACTTTAAAAAAAGAAAAACAAAAAACCCCACAAAACCATTCTCAAACGTTCATCGTTAGACAACTGGAGTATTTGCTGGTTTTGTAACCTACTAAAATGGTTAGGCTATTGAACATTCCACATTCAGAAGTTTTGTAGGGTGGTGGGGAAGGGGGGGAATCTTCAATGTTTATTTTAAAATAAAAGAAGTTCTTTTCTCATGTGTGGTTGTGGTACATCATATTGGAAGGGTTATCTGTTTACTTTTGCAAATAAGTATTTCTTCTGCTAGCACCTCCCCTTGTGTGCTTTAAATGACATCTGCCTGGGATGTACCACAACCATATGTTTGCTGTATTTTAGGGGGATAGATAAAATATTCGTGATTTACTGGGTAATCCCTATAGATGATGTATGCTTACAATCCTATATATAAAACTAAATTTGCTATCTGTGTAGAAAATTTCATGAGATTTAAAATCAAAATTGAAGCAAGTTATTTATACAGTGATCTCTATGAATCAGTTCAGAGATGGGATGGAGGAGAAATGCTTTCTAGGTTTCAGACTTCTATGCATTAGTGCAGATGCTGTGAATATGTAAAGGTGTTAGTAGTTTGATTATTTCTATGTATGTTTTTAAAAGAATCGTTTGTTCCTTTTGAGATACTATGCTTTTTTTTTTTGGCATTCTACCATTGTAGTCTAAATCTAAAGCTTTTATGCCTCAATTTTATGCCTCAATTCAGACTATATTTTTTAAAGCAGTGCCTCATTATGGGGCAGATAACTTTTTAAAAAGTCCCATTAAGATCTGAGTCTTGGTACTAGGTGTTCTGTATAAAATGTGAATACTTGTCCTACCTGCAGAAGGCCTTGTTTGGGCAAATGCATATTCTAGCAGAGTTGAAAGAAAATGATTATCACACGTGGCCCTGTAGCTTCTTGGTATAGCAAGACTCCATATATAAAGTACTTTCAAGTAAATGCACAGTATCAGTCATCTCATGTGGACAATGAGACTTCTATTTTAAAGCTTTAAGGTAGAGTGTCATTGATTACCTTGGTTAAGGCTTTTTTTTTTTCAGATCCTAATATCCCTAAAGAATATGAAAGTTTTTCTGATCATCATATCTTGATATTAAAATGAAATCCGTTAAATATTTTTAATCAGTTAGCTTCTGCAGTTTTTTTGTCTCCTATGTATATGACTCTGTTATGTGGGAGACTTCACTTAGAGACATGAGAATGTGTGTTTATTCTCAGAAGGCTCATGCACTGAGATGTTCTGTCGACAAGCAGTTCATAAAATGTAGAAGGTAGTTGAGTAGTCAGCCTAAGTGTCTTAGGAAATTTGTATTGTTCATTATATTTTCAGTAATATATCTTATTAGGGGAAATGGGATACAGGTAAGCACAGAGTTAAAACCCTTCAGTTCATCTTTAAGCTTCTGAATCCCCATCCCAGTTGAGTTCTTATTAAGAACTCTGAAGTTTTATTGACTATAAGTTATATCAAAAGAATCAGTATTGCCCTTGAGCTTATCCCTTCTAAAAGAGTTAATGGGGAGGGAGACCCCTCAGGAATATTAAAGTAATTTGTTAAGCCTCATCTCTATACCCTTTCCCATTTTGAATTCTACAAAACTACTGGTAAAGACTAGTGAATGTTTTAAATTACATTAGATTAAATTATATTAAAACCTGATACCTTATTGTCCTTGAGTGAAGTTTGCTTTAGTTGTTTATACCATCAAGCAAAGCTCTAAGTGAAGAAGTGCTACTTGTGAGAGGAGAGGAAAAAATTTAAATCTCTGGTAGCCTTGCCTTACTTACTTGTTAGACTACTACATTCTTCTCAATTGGGATTTCAGTACCTTACTTTAACAGCTGTTCTGAAGCCTAATCCAGTCCCATGCAGAAGACTGGCTCCTTAAGTTTGTAGGTAGTGAAAGACCACCTGATTTAGTAAAGACAATTTTTAGTGTTGTGTTCTTAACTTCTAATACTGGTTTTCTTTAAGTATGGTGTGTTTATTAGGGAGCCACTGTATTAAGTCAGTAAACTAACGCTTCATTCAGTAAATATGGGTACTCTTTGCCAGGCCACCATTCCAAGCACTAAGCATTCAGTGGTGACAGAATCACTGTGGTTCCTGCTTTCATTGAACAGTTTGATCAAAGATATTGACGTGATGACACTGAGGTATGGCAAAAGCCATTATGGAGCAATATGGTTGATGATAGATATTAAGGCCATGATAGGATAGGACCCAGTTAAAATGATCAGGAAAGACTTTTTTGAGAGGAGTAATTAAGACTTGAAGGATGAGGAGTAGTAAACTAGTAAAGAAGGGGAGAGAACCACATGTCCCAAGTCCAGTCTCCAGTGACTGAGAAAGGCTCTCTCGCTCAAGTGAAAAGAGTACAGATTTAGTAGAGCTAGAAGGAAGCTGAAGCAACAGTAAGGGCTACTAAGAATAGCTTTGTAAGTTCTATTCCATGTTAAGTTTTGTCTCTAACAGTTGGAAACAAGATTTCTAAGCTATATGTATAGGGGGTGGGGTTGGGGGGGAGAGGATGGTGGGTCACCTAATAAAATTGCCATTTAAGAACATTCAGTGCATGGAATTCCACTGTGGTCCAGTGGTTAGGACTCTGTGCTTTCACTGCTGTGGGCCCGGGTTCAGTCCCTGGTTGGGGAACTAAGATCTTGCAAGCCTCGTGGAGCAGCAAAAACAACGCAACAACAAAACCACCCCCCCCCCCAAAACAGTGCAGTGTTGAGAACAAAATAATATGGTGCAAGAGATGGCTATTGGAGTAGCCCATGTAAGAAACGGTTACAACATAAAGTGGAGGGTGGTAGTAAATGGGATTCTACATATTTCCTAACTGGCCACTGCTCAGTATCCTTTGCTGAGTTCTCCAGGCCTTGGTTGCAGACTTCATCCCTAGCTAACATTCTTCCCTAGCTGATCTTATCCAATCCCAGGACTTTGACTGCAATCAGCATTTTAGTCACCCAAGTAGTTCTAGGTCCCAAACTCCCCCAAACAAACTCCTACTTTAATATCTTGCTTTGAATGTCGAGTATTCGAAATTGATTTCTTGATGAACCTACATCCAGTTGCTCGTATCTTTGATTCCCTTTCATACCTTGTATCTATAGTCCTTAAGCAAATCTACATGTGGTTCTACCTTGAAAATATATCCTGAGTCTACTAGCACTTTGTGACCACCACATCAGAACAGGTAGCTACAGTAGCTTATAACGGTTGTCTGTGTTTCTACTCTTGCTCTCCTGTAGTATAGTTTTTTGCATAGCAGCCAGATTGAGCCTTTTAAAAGGGCAAATCAGATTTTGTCACTTCCCTGTTACTCAGACCCCAGTGGTTTCCCATCACACGTAGAATTCAAATCTGTGGTCCATGTGCCCTTCAATTATCTGGTCTAGTTTCCTACCAGTTTTCCCTTTGCTCACTGTACTCTGGTCACACTGGCTGCTTTGCTGAGACTTTTTCCATCTTGGAGTCTTCATGTGTTACACTTAATGCATGGGAAAGCTTTTCACTCCATTGTTCTTAAGGCTCATTCTTTCTAAATTCAGGTCTTACTCCAAGTCACCACTTCAGAGTCCTTCCAAGTCCCCCTCTAAAGCAGTGCCTTATTTTTTACTCACTGGATACTTTTTTCTTAACACTTTTTTCTTACCTAGACTGTAAGTTTCACAGGAGATAGGACTGTTTTGGTCACTATCTCTTGTGTCTAGCATATTGACATTTTGTTGAGGGAATTACAAAAAAATACGATGGGCGGTGCTGCTGATTACATTAGATTTGGAGGTAGAGAATTACATTCTGCTTTGAGGAAGGAGTTTAAGGAAGAAAGGCAAATGAATTCGGCTTCAACTTTCTGACTGAGGCATCGAGAAATGTTGAGCAAGCAGTTGGATTTGTTAAATTCAACGATCTGGCCAAAAAAACCATAACTACATAGGTGGCCCTTCAAGTCAACCGCTTGACCGAGTTCGTCCGAGAGTTGGGGGGGGGGAGGGGAAGTAACGAAAGCAGAGCCTCAGAGCTGGTTTTCAGAACAACAGCATTTGACAGCCAGATACAGGCCTAAAGGCAGCCTGCCAAAGTACAGGAGCAGCAATGGTGGGTAGAAAATCTACGGAATGCCAGAGAGGTCTACAAGGTCATTACTGAGGATGGGGAGGGTCAAGTGAGCTGAATGACAGCTCTGCTGATCGAGTTTCCCCATCTTATCGCATTAAAATAGTTAAAGTAAGAGGACTGTCAAAATTACGCACAGATCCCCGGAGCCAGTCATCTCGCATAACCAGGCTAACACTGAAAACCCCAGACCACTTACCGTGTGCTGCCCCGGACCTGTCTGGGCACCCGAGCTGGCCCCAGCGCACTGACAGGCCCTGCGGGTGCGGGCATCTGCTTACTCTGCCCTCCGTAGTCACGGTCTCTTAATTTTGATACGAAGAGGCAACTTACAACGCGCACCACAGCTACGGCGGGCAGAGACTAAACCGCGCAGCCGCAGTTGCTGCAGCCCCGCCTCCCGGGTCCATGACGTCATCACGCAGGGACAGGGGTGGAGAAGGTCCCCTCTCGCTCGCCGTCTCCGCTCCGTTAGTTCGCCAGCGCACGCACCGCCTACGGGCGCCTGAGCTCGACGCGCGTTGCCGAGGGAGGCAAACTGTTGAGAGTCGGCGACCAGGCATCCGCTAGGGGCAGCCCGTTGCGCCCGCTTCTCCCGCAGAAGTTCGGTGACCCCCCACGTGCTTCCTCTTCGCTCCTGGCTGGAGTCCGCCCGGCTCTGGGCGCAGGTACCCATCACGGGATGGCTGGGGATGGGTGCCGAGGTCGGTGTCCGTGTCCTTCTTGGGCCCGGAGGAGACTGGCTCCAGGACGAAGGCTCTGCATCCGTGCTGATGCCCGGCCCATGCCGACTGCCGCCCCACCCGGGCGCTCCTAGATAACAGGACCCTCTTCCCCAGTAGGCGGCCACTCTCGGGAGTGCTTCTCGAGAGCTCTGGCGGGTTGCGTGGCTTGATCTCCATCCTCTAGGGGCTCTGGGGGTGGGGTGGGGTGAGTGGGTGGGTGACAACACGTTTGCTTTCTGCGGAGCTTGCCCACAGTTCCTGATTGCAGCACCTGGCACTGAACTGAGGCAGTCTGATTTCATCTAGATCCTCCCACGCTCTTAGCTACTTCACTCTGCTCATTCGTTTATACTCCGTATTCTGCAGGCACATTCAGGACTTTGTTTTGTTTGCCAGTGCACCTGGAGTGGTGCCTGGCACATAGATGCTATGTATATTTCTTAGACTAATAGATGAATGAAAAATAATCCTCTTTCTCTTCTTTCAAGGCCCTCCTCATCCATTAAGCCTTCCATGGCAACTCCAGCCCACAGTAATCTCAGACTTTCATCAGACCACTGTAGCAATTAGTTTTACATCTAATTTGTCTGTCTTTAGACAGATTATCCCTCATTTCTTTCTCTTAAATATTTTCTTTAAGGAAAATGAAAGCTCCTCGAAGTCAAGGCTTTATCTGGTACTACTTCTGGGGCTCCCACAGTAACTAGAACAAAAAGCAATAATTAGTTGTTGATTGGTTGTGGGGTCTTTGTGTGGCCCGCAACTCAGCTGACAAGCTGGTCAGGTTGGTGAACTGGAAAGGGTTCAGGCTTTGGAATCAGGGGAGGCCTGCATGTGAATCCTGTCTCCGTCACTTTTCTTCCTTGGGGTACTTGAGTATTTATACTTGGTCTTTCCTTTATAAAATAGGAGCTATTGATTATGACGTAGTGTTTTACAGTAAGATCGAACTGCTAAAATCTATGTTTGGATTGAGAGGTTAGAAAGACAATTAAGGCAGGGTTAAGTTTCAGTTAATGAGCTTTAGGTGTAGAATTAGAATGCAGCAAGCACTGGAGTTTCTACGTAACATGTTATTTTTACTTTTACATTGTAGAAGCATAATTGATATTTTTGATGTTTCTTTGGTGTATTTATTATAATGATGCAATGTTCTATCATACGTAATCACAATAACTTTTGAAATCTCTCTGTACAGGCTTCAGTATAGTTTTCCCTCCTTTGAGGAAACAGATGGCCACGTTCCATCATAGTAATAGTCAATTGATTTCTTTTCCTGACTTTGTTAGTGATATATGTGAATTTAAAAAAAACCCACAAAACTCCAAAAAAACAAAAGAACAAAATAAGAATCATCTGTTATCTCACCATCCATAAATAACTACCTTACATTTTGGTGTTTTCTTCCAGTCTTTTTTTCTATATATATATTATGTACACGCATATCCTGCCATGTTATCCTCTAATAAGTATCTGTATCCATATCCTTAGATAACATATGAAAATGATTTTGAACAAATTTTTTTGAAAACCACTTTATTTTCCCATAGATATATCATACATTTTAATCATTCTTTTTTTGAACATTGTTTCCGATTTTTGAAAAACTCCTCCATAGGGGGGTGAATTAAAGCTTCCCTGTTGACTTCCCATGCCAAGGGAACATTTTCTTCACCTTTCAAGCCTAAGTTTTGTAATTTAAAAAATGAGGCCGATGTCTTCCCTAGGGAGCTGTTTGAGGGTTCAATAAGATGATACTTATAAATGTGCCTTAGCTCAGCCTCCCAGCCCCACAGGAGGCGGCCAGCTAATGTTCCTCACGCAGAACCTGGATGTTCATGTCCAGTTGTGTCTTTTCCTTCTGTTTTAGTGATAGTTTTTCACCATGCATCGGAAGAAAGTGGATAACCGAATCCGGATTCTCATTGAGAATGGGATAGCTGAGCGGCAGAGGTCTCTCTTTGTTGTGGTCGGAGATCGAGGAAAGGATCAGGTAAGACCTGGTAAATGCTCCCTGACTTACTTTGTATCCTGTCCCAAAGAGTCAGCATGTTACAGATACTCTGGGGTTTCACACATAATGACTGGTTTTCTTTAAGTGAAATGCCTAGTGGGAACATTCTTTTACTTATTGGAAGTGATAAATACTCAGTATTTAGAATTATTAACAGACAGGTTAACAGCTTTTGATTTGTGGTGTGGTGGACTGAGTGCAAGGGTAAGTGTATGTGCGCTGGCTTCTAGTCCCCACCTGGGCACTGCTTGCCTTGTGGTCTCGGGCCTGGCTGTCCCGGAGGTCTCTTTTGGTCCTGAGATGCTATGGCTTTTTTCTTTGGCAGGTGGTCATACTCCATCACATGTTGTCCAGAGCAACTGTGAAGGCTCGGCCTTCTGTGCTGTGGTGTTATAAGAAAGAGCTGGGGTTTAGCAGGTAAGCCGTGCCCTCTGAGCGTCCCATCCCACTTCCCATCCCTGCTTGTTAGTTAAATGCTAGGAAATGATTCTTTGACGTGGTTTTTCAGGGATTCTTAATGAAGGTGCTATCTCTGAGGACACTTCTAGTAGAGAAAAATAATAGAGCTGATGCCCTTTCTTCATTCCTGACAATAAATTTCAGATCCTTTTCATGCTCTTTTCAGTCCCCAGCCCAATTCCTTGCTTTCTGCACACGAGTTTTCTTCTTAGTTTTCTCAGCTGATCAAGCCCCTCTAATAATGCAGGTTCCTTCAGTTGCTCTTGGAAGTTACCAACGACCTGATGCCTAATGCAACAACGTTTCCCCCTTTCTCCTTTTTTTCAGAGCTCTTCCTCTAGTAGTTCACTGCTGTTTTTTGACAATTTGCTGTTCTTATTTTTTGAAGTTGTGGACTTAAGACTTCTTATATAGTAAAGAGCAGACCTCCAACACAAACACACTTAGGCACAAGGGGAATTTGTTGAAGTACAGTTGACCCTTGAACAATGTGGATTAGAACTGCAGGGCTCCACTTACACACGGATGTTTTTCAGTAGTAAATACTACAGTACCGCGTGGTCCGTGGTTGGTTGACTCCTGTGATGTGGAGGAGCTGCGGTTGCGGAGGGGCCGACTCTTAAGTTAGATGCAAGTTAACCCCCAGGTTTCTCAAGGGTCGGCAGTATACGGGCTAGCTCCTGAAGCCTACGGGGATGAGATTTCAGCTCTTCCGCGGGGGTGGTATAGAGCCGCAGTGCTGACGCTCTGGTCCTTGCTCAGTCTCTCATCTCTGCGTGTCTGCTCTGTTCTTTTCCCACTTCAGGGCAGCTTTCTGCCTTCTATGGTGCCCATCGCAGAAACACCACTTGAGTTTTACGTGGTTTGGGTCCAACGACACAGAAATCAGTCTTTCTCCCAAATTCTTTTGGAAAGACATCCAGCCCTGGGCCAGAGGAGGTGGGGTGGGTCACCTACTAGAAACCTGGCAGTTCTGCCTATGACTGTGTGTGTGGAGGAGTTTGGGGTGTGGGGGTGCTGTTCCTTGGCAGATAAACCATTATAAAGTCACCTCGGAAATGCTCTCCTTTCTTTGCTTCTGTGACACTCAGACTACCTTCCTGAGCTCTTCTCTCTCCCCGAGCTCATCTCCTTCCCTAAATCCAGCTCACCTGTGTGGTTCTGTCCTTGGACCTCTTCTCCCTCCTTTATCCCCCAGTATATGTGTCTCTGGGGCGGACTCTGCTGTGGGGAAACCCCCTGCGAAATTGGGCAGTTTACAGTGTTTTGGGCAGATTTGCCTTTCAAACTTAACCCACCTGCTTTCACTTTTAAAAATCTCTTCTGTGCCTCTTATAGCTCTCCTGCCCCTGTCTTGAGCATTAGATTAAGGCTGATGCTAAGTCATGGGCTGAGGAAGTGGAGCCCCAGGGGGAAGGCCTTGGCTCTACTATTCAGTTAGAGAACTATGATAAAATTTTGGTTTGCTGTAACCCTTGATTCTGGAGTTTTCTCGTTCTCTCTTTTCTCTAAAAGAAACAGTTAATTGACAGTTAGGTATTCAGAGTTTTTTAAGACAAAAGAAAAGTTCAGGGATTTCTGGGAGATGTCCAGATTCCGTTCCAACCCTTATATCCTCTATCAGTATTGTCTTAGATTAGAGCTGCCCTTGAGGACTTGATCCCACCATCTGGGAAGGAAGTGGATGAATTCATTTAGGAAAAATGAATAAAGTAACCCGCCATCACAGTGCCCCTCCCAGGTTCTCTGGGAAGCAGTGCTGTGTGGTTGAAGCATTGGCTTGAGACTGAGGTAATGAGGCCACTAAGGTTTGCTTTCAAGCTTTGGCTGAATGTGAGGTTTAGGGACTCCCATTACCCTTTTTGTAAAGTGAAGTATCAAAATGGCAGGGTTCTCACACAGACTTACACTGTCTCCCTCTGAAGCCCATCTGCTCTAATGCCTCTTTCATTTCCTTCAGCTTTAGAGTGAGGGGATGAGCATTATGATTTCCAAGTTCCCTTCTAGCTCTGAAGGTCTAAGTGGGTGATCGTTGAGCCTATCCCCTGCTCCCAACTCTAGCCTCTCTGGTTAACTGGCTTTCATGGGATGGGGGGTGATTGCAGTCATCGGAAGAAAAGAATGCGACAGCTGCAGAAAAAAATAAAGAGCGGGACGCTGAACATAAAGCAAGATGACCCCTTTGAACTCTTCGTAGCTGCCACAAACATTCGCTACTGCTACTACAATGAGACCCACAAGATCCTGGGCAATACGTTTGGCATGTGTGTTCTCCAGGTAGGTGACTTGCCCCAGCCCGTGACTGGAGTCAGAGTGCTAGGGAGTGCCTGGGCTGCTTGGTCACCCACAAGGACAAGTGTACAGAGCGGAGAGGAGTCACGTGTACTCCTTGCCCCAAAGCTTCATCTGTGGAGGACTTGGCCACTTTCCACAGGAACTGGATAACTCACCAACATTAAAAGAGCATTTTCTACCAAAAGCAGCACTTGTCTAGGGATAACCAAACTGGCAGTGACGCTCCATCACAACTGGGTCTAACCAGCTTGGTAAAGCACTGAACTTTGAGTGACCCTAGCACCCCAGATCCCTATTAGAACTAACTGAAGACTTTTGTGACCAGAGAGCAGTGGGACTTGTTTTAGCTAACTAGGGACGGACCCGAGTACTTGGACGTCCTATCCAGAGTGCTTGACCGAATAACCACCCCTATCATTGCCCTTCTCGTCCTTAAAGTCTCCTCGCTTTCTCCCCTCAGAGAAGCAGCTGGTGAGTTTCTTCACTGGTATATATTTTCTCTTGCCTGGCAAGTTGATAGATTAAGTTTCACATTTGTCTTTGTTTTGAGCCCTGGTGGTCTTTGTTTTGTTCTTTGATTCTTTGGCACCTGTGACTCCATCCGCCGCCCGCCCCCTCCCCCTGCCCCAGCCCCACCCACCAAAGAAAACATTTAAGCACAAATCCTCACATTTAAGCACAGGTCCCCACAGTTTGATATGTATTTATTATATGCATGCACTATTATGATTACGTGCATCGTAAAACATACGTTTTAAAATATAAATTAAGAAATGAGGTGGGAAATTTTGAATAGGAGTTCTAGTTTTTCCTTTCCGCATTCCAGTGGGCTGTCCATACACTGCTGGCTTACAACCCACCTTGGAGGCTGAAAAGAGCGTTTTGCCTGTTCTCACCCCATCGCTGACTGGTAGGGAGCTGCTTCTGCTCACTAGTTACCAGGTGAAGTGATGGTGGCAGCGGCTCCCCCATGTGGTGCAGTTGAGTTTTGTCAGACAGTTTCCGTCTATGAACAGAGCAGAAAATGAGTGTGAGGTATTTCTGAAATTCAAGTGTGAATCAGTGTGGATTGGAGGACTTCTTTCCGAATAAGATTTTATGAGGGATTACGGGAAACACTTTGACATGTAAAACCGGGTATACTTCTTCTCCAGGGCTGGGCTCTCTTCTGTGGTCCCCTGAGTAAGGGACTGTGTGTGTGTGCGTGTGTGTGTGTGTGTGTCCTGGTGAGTCAGGTACGGGGTATGGTGTTGAGTTTGTACTCTGAAGCCCTCCTTGTACCTTATCGCCTGGCCCCTCGTTAAGCTTCCCAGTGGGTGCTCTTTGCAGCCAGTTCTAAGGTTTCCTTTTTCCAGGATTTTGAAGCTTTGACTCCAAACTTGCTGGCCAGGACTGTAGAGACAGTGGAAGGTGGTGGGCTGGTGGTTATCCTCCTACGGACCATGAACTCACTCAAGCAGTTGTACACGATGACCATGGTAAGTGTCTGTTTTTTTCTTTAACTTGATTGTGGTGGTTCAAATCAATCTGTGTTTTTGCTGCTTTCTTTTAAGAACTCCTACTGAGCAACTCCAGTGAGCGGTCAGTATAATTTCTAGGCTGGGAGCTCTTTGGAGCTAATGAGGAATTTTCTGCAGAGAAGCCTCAGTGGCCCTGGGTGTGCTTAGGAATCTGTGAATTTTGCTTTTGCTCTCAGGCATTTGCAGATTCTACACCAGTGAGATTCAGACATGATGCAGCTGTTGTGTAGTTCAATTTCTAAAACAGTATCCCACAGAGAGCCACGCCAGTGCTTACATTTGTGTACTACAAAAAGGGGACCACGCACAGACGTCCTCACCTGCCCTCACCCTAATGGGTAGTGGAGGAGAATTGCTGTCCCGCTCCCGGACTGGCAGAAACTTTGACTCCAGGGGGTGGGGGGTATTTTTTTTTTGCCCCAGCTGAGGGAGTGGCTGGAAGGGTTTCCCTGGATGAGAGCTGGTTCTGCCACATGGGTGCGTTGAGCCGCAGATTTGGAGTCAATGTACATTGCCAGCTGCTCAGGAACTGTTAGGCTTGGCCTCAGGGTTTCATGAGCTGCATCCGCCCGGTGAAGTGGACTTCCTTCAGATCTCAGTGCCTGCTTCCTGTCGCCCCATCGGCCCCAGCCCCTCCGGCCTCCTCGGAGGTCTTCAGGTGCGCCCTCTCCCCTCAGCAGACTCTCACCTGAGGGCCTTCACGCCGTTTCCACGGAGTGTCTGCTGGCTCACTTCCTCGCTGCGTTCCAGTCCCTGCCAAGATACCACTTCCTCAGTGCGGCCTCTCTCACACCCTGTGTAGCATATGTGGTTGGCCTGTCACTCCTCAACCTGTTTTATTTTGCTTCAAAGCATGGTACAGCCACCTAAAGTTAGACATTTATTTGTTTATTGTCTGGCTTCCCGTGCCAGTCTCCAAACTTTATGGGAGCAGGGACTTTGTTTTCCTCCCTGGTATATTCCCTGATCCTGGAAGGGTGCCTGGCCTTTAGTAAGCCCTCCTGAAATATCTGTGAGTGAGCGAATGTCTGTGCCCACGTCACTTTGTTTGTTCCTCCTCCCTCTCTTACTTGGCTGCCTGCTTACCAACTCAGAGGGCCTTCCCTCTCTACCCTATATAAGTATTCCCCCTCCCCACCCCCCCATTGGCTGCCCCTGCACCCTGTTTCTCATTCATAGCACTTGCCAAAATTTGTATCTATTTACTTGTTTGTCTCCGTCCAACCATTTGACTGTAAGCTTCAGGAGAATAGGTTTCATGCTTTACTAAACACCGGTGTGTGCCCAGCTTGTCTGGCGTTGGCATGTGCATTTTATTGAACGAGTGAATATGTTTTGTGCTGCTGGATAAAATGTGGGAACAGTCAAAGGTGAGGTGAGGGGACATTTGTTGTGGTAAGAAACATTGCATTTAGTGTCTGAGTCTTGCTGCAGCAGATCGCATCCGGCCAGTTTCGCATGGCAGGTTAGGTAGGAGTAGATGTTGTTTCTAGTAGCATCACTGGTGCCTCTTTTATCCCAGGGCTGTTTGCTGGAACTTCTTCACACTTGGACGCTGAACCTCAGTGGGATTTGGGTGCCTCTGTTAATGGATGTTGTCTCTTTTAGGACGTGCATTCAAGATACAGGACGGAGGCCCATCAGGATGTGGTGGGAAGATTTAATGAGAGGTGGGTCTGGAGCACGTTTCTCACTTCCTCAGCTGTGGGGAGCCACAGTGGGAGGAACATTTTCACCTTGGACCCAACTGAAAGCTGTGCTCTGTCTCAGGGAAGATAGTGCAGGAGCCCCAAATGGTGAGATTCCCGATAGCAGCGGTAGTTGTGCAGCTAACTGGAAGCAATAAAAGTGAGTGGAAGGCTGGGGCCTGGATTCTATCTTGCTTCTGGCCCTTACCAAGTCTCTCTCCCGCTCTGGCTTTTAGCCTACGCATCTGTCAGAGGGGTGATTTGTCTGGACCGCTCTTTTCCCAAATGTGTTTCACAGAACACTGATGTTTAAGAGGGACCTTATGACAAAGGGGTTCTCTGGTCCAGTACGTCTGGGAAATGCTGATATGGTTTTTCCTTTCTGAGGATTCACGTGAGCCTGTTTTAGCCTCTGAAAAGTCTCACAGCACCAGGGACCCCAATTTATTTGACCACAGACCCCTTTTTAGGGAACGCCAGTTAGCAACACGTGAAACACCTTAAGAAGAAAGAAGCCATGTCCTAAGTCAGTGGATCGCAACTGGAGCAGTTTTGCCCCTGGGGAGACTTGGCAGTGTCTGGAGACGCTTTGATGGTCGTGACCTGCGGTGAGGGCGGGAGGCTGGTGGCGGTAGAGGCCAAGGGTGCCGCTGAACAGCTTAAAAGGCACCGAAAAGCCCCTCCAACAAAGAATTATCTGGTCCAGAATCTCAGTAGTGCTGAGGTTTAGGAATCCTGGCCTGGGTGAACTGTGCGACCTAATTTCAGTCGCCTCTGAAGCTGCTCAGTAGGAGTGGGCCTGGAGGTCGCCCAGCGCTACTGGCTGGAAGGGAAGCCTGTGAAAGTAGTGCGGGAGGCCCTTTTCTTGCAGTTGTGGGAGAAGCTTGGATTTTATAGCCAAACACATGTTTTGCTACACGCAAAAATGTTTGTATTATAGTGCTAGAGGGAGCTTTCCCCTCCACCCTTTCCTTTATTTTCTCCTCCTTGTGGCAGAAGGTCAGTCCATTTGTGTATGCGTTTGTTTCCCTGTGTGGCTGGTGAGCACATGTGGGGTGGCTTTGGTGTTCCCCATTCAAGGAGACACGTAGTGCTAAAGGGTAAACCTGGCAGGATGGGGGAAGGGCCGGGGCACCCTGGAGCAGCGGGCTTCTGCACAGTAGGGGCCCTTGTAATCAGTCGCTTAAGGGAGTTCCCCGTTTGCTTGTTTGCTCTATAAAGCATGTTCGGGCCTCGTAAAGGAGGCTGGGAATCATCCAGCACTGCCCTCCAGATGACGGTGTTGGCTTTCTCCAGCTTTCTTAGAGACGTGGGGCTAGATGATTTTCCTGGAGAAAAGCCCTTCCCTTGTTGTGCAGACACTGCCCTCAGCACCTCACGACTGCGGTTTGTTCCTCAGGTTTATTCTTTCTCTGGCCTCGTGTAAGAGGTGTCTCGCCATCGATGACCAGCTCAACATCCTGCCCATCTCCTCCCATGCCGCCAGCGTTGAGGCCCTCCCTCCCCAGACCCCGGTGAGCTGCCGGGGGCCGGGAACGTGGGGCAGGCTGCGTTTTCTGTGCTGGCCCTCCCGGGGTGGCGGCAAAGCTTCTCCTCCTCTCCTGTCTGGTAGGAGGAGAGTCTTGGGCCTTCTGGTCTGGAGCTGAAGGAGCTGAAGGAGAGCTTGCAGGACACCCAGCCTGTGGGCGTGTTGGTGGAGTGCTGCAAGACCCTAGACCAGGTGAGCGTGCGTTCGGAACGTCCCCAGCCCAGTCTGCACGGCACGGAGGGGAGAGACAGCAGGCGGAGAGTGACAGACGCCAAGCTAGAACAAGGCTTGGCTCCTCCAAGGGCGAGGTCCCTTTTCTGTTGCTCACACTCAGGCGTGCAGCAGCAGCATGTGTTCACAACAGTGGTCCAGGATTAGCTCCCCCTTCCCCACGTTATCAGGGAGCTGGGGGTCGGGGGGAGATGGGTTACATTTATGGAGGAACGCCACAGGCACGGGGTGCTAGACCTGTGTCCTTTCATTTTCATTATTTTTTTTTAATTTATTAAATGTATTTATTTTTGGCTGCATTGGGTCTTCGCTGTTGCGCTTGGGCTTTCTCTAGTTGCGGCGAACTGGGGCTACTCTTCGTTGCGGTGCGTGGGCTTCTCACTGCGGTGGCTTCTCTTGCTGCGGAGCAAGGGCTCTAGGCTCGCGGGCTTCAGTACTTGTAGCTCGTGGGCTCTAGAGCGCAGGCTCAGGAGTTGTGGCACATGGGCTTAATTGCTCCGCGGCATGAGGGGTCTTCCCGGACCAGGACTCGAACCCGTGTCCCCTGCATTGGCAGGTGGCTTCTCAACCACTGCGCCACCAGGGAAGCCCCCATTTTCATTAAGTTTTGATGATGTAAAGGTTTTCGCTTATGCCTTGTTCCTAAGTGAGGAGAGCTGGAGGCTTCAGTGTGAGGGCTGATGAGGGCCGTGTGGTGAGGATCCTCTGTGTACCTGATCTCTAGGTACAGACAGCAGGCTGGGTGGGAGCTGCCAGGATGCATTTCTGTGCTCCCTGAAGTGGCCAGGGCTGGTAAACTTGGCTTCTCCGGTGGTTCCTGGGCGGTGATGGGAGCTGAATGGATGTGGCCCAGAGGCCTGCAAGCTGTCGGGTGTGTTCAGGGTTCTGGTCCAGCCTGAGCCAGCCAAGCAGCACAGGCCTCTCTCAGCGCTGGGCTTTTCCCTCATGATGGAAAACAGCTGCAATGATGCCGCCCACTTGGGGCTGAGACCCAATAGGGTGGATTCCCTTTCCATGCTGGAAGTAGAATCACCAACCACGCAGCTCTCTCTGCAGCCCCGGCTGCAGGCTCTGGGTTGCTTTCAACCACTTCCTGGTAACTTTATCACCAGAGACAGGGAGTGAGAGAGAGGATAGGGAAAGGGCAGAAGAGGGAGAAACTATAATACAGTAGTATTGTTATAAGAAAATAAATGACCCATGGCAAAAAAATTTAAAAAATCAGTAAGTAGGAAAGTGTGCATTAAAAATAGAAAGTGGTGTTTCTCCTTGGCTGTCCTGCTCTGCAGAGACAGCTACTGTTAACGGTTTATTGTGTGTCCTTTTGGATCTTTTTCTGTGCATATAAATGGGTATTTTTAAAGTGTGCAAAGGGAAGGTGGTCCCCATTAGACATTTGGCTTGATTCCAGCTTTTTTGCTATTATAAGTAATGCTATTAGGACATTCTTACAGATACATTTGTGGGCACTGTCTCTAGGATAATTTAACAGGAGAATTGCTGGGGTAGAGTATGTGTGCATTAAAACAGGTGTCATGCCAGGTTATGGAACCCGCACCATGTGTGAAAAGGCCTTTTTCTCTGCAGTTTTGCCAACACTGGGTACTGTTAAACTCGTATATCTTTACGAATCTGATATGGGAACATAGGATCGTTGTTTCAATTTGTTGTTACTTTAGTTATGAGAGAAGCAGGCACTGTTTTCATATAATTACTGGTTATTTTGTTTGTTTTTATAAACCACTCTGCTTTTTTGTATTGGTTTTTCATTTTAGAATATTACTTTAGAGTGCATTTTTAGTCCAGATTTCATACCCTTTTATTATGTTTGTAGATTTTGCCACTTATGTTTTATCAGAGTTCTTCACTTTTCTACTCTAAAGCAAACAACAAGAGGATAAAATACAGTGTTCGGCCAAGGCCGAGTTAAGGCGAGTAGGACCTGGATCCCCTCTGAGTGTTTCCATCTGGAGAGACTCTGGCTTCCTGAAGCCCCTCCCCTTCCTTCCCTTCCTTCTGCCTGGGACTGCGTCTTATCGGTATCTTCTGAGTGTCCATGCCCAGTCATGTAAGGCAGCTTCTTCAGGACCAGACAGGCCAGGCTGGACAATCTGGCCTTCTTCCCAGTCTCAGTGGCCTGTTCCCAGGGCAGATTCCCCGTGGGGAGCAGAGTCTGGCCCCTGAGTAGTGTTATGGTCCCTCTTCTCATTAAGTGCCACTGACACTCCTCTAGGCAGGGGCTCAGCAGTAAACAAGAGGGACGCACCTGCTTTATGGGGCTTACATTCTGGTGGGATGAGGAAGACAGGGAATCAAGGAAATAAGCAAACCACATATTGTAGTAGAAGGTGCTGTGTAGGTGGGGAAACATGAAGAGCAGCGAGGAGGGATGGGGAGTGCCGGGAGGAGGGAGGGGTGCTGCGGGTCTCTGTCTCGTGGTCAGAGAGGGCCTGGTGAGCAGCTGCTCTTTGAGTGGGCTTGAAGGAGTTGAGAAAACGAGCCACGTGGCTCTCTGCAGGGAGAGTGCTCCCGGCGGAGGGGTCACCAGATACACAGGCCTCAGGTCGGTTCTCCTGGTGCGCTCAGGGACTCACAAGGAGGCCGACTGGGCTGAAGCAGAGCGAGTGGGTGAGGGTAGGAGGAGACGATGGAGGTCAGACCGTGCAGGCCATGCAGGCCCCTGGGAGGGCTTGGCATTTACTCCCAAGTAATGGAGCGATGGGGGCCAGCAGAGAGTTTTATGCTTATGGTCTCTGCACAGCTGTCAGAGGGATCCCCAGGCTGGCTTTATTTATTTAATCCCCGTTATCATGCTTTTTCTTTTTAAACAAATACACAAATTATTTATCCAATTGAAGGAATTCTTATGCTTCTGGAAGCCAGCCTTAATTTTAACAGGATCGCCTTGTGCTGTGTTGAGTCTAGGCTGTAGGGGAACGAAGGTGGGAGCAGGACTGATTAGGAGGCTCCTGTAATAATGGCGGCAGTACAGGGTGGTGGCTTTGACCAGAGTGGTGGAGGAGGAGGATGGTGAGGAATGTAGAATTTTTATGTTTTGAAGGAAGTATGGACAGGATTTGCTGATGAATCAGGTATGGGAGAAAATGGAGAAGACTTTTGGCCTAAACAATTGGACAGTTAGCTGAGCTGGGGAAGATCGTAGGTGGGGGAGGATTGGAGGGGATGTTAGGTGTTCAATGTGAGATGTCTATTAGATGTACAGGTGGAGGGCAGAGCAGGGGCAGTTGCGTGTATAGAAGAGTCTGGTGTGCGGGGAAGAGGTCTGGATGGAGGTATGAACTTGGGGGTTATCAGCACCTAGTTGGTGTTTAAAGCCTTGAGACCCAGAGGGGACGATTAAGGCAGTGAGAGTCCAGGTGTTGGGCCTTGCTTTCTGGCCAGTAAGAACTGCCCTGCAGCCCCTCCGCCCCCGAGTTAGCCTAGGCATCAGCCTGAATTCTCCGCAGCGATGGTGGTAGATGGCTGGACCTTGGCCTTTCTCAAAGCTCACCTAATATGTTTCTCTTTCCACAGGCCAAAGCTGTCTTGAAATTCATTGAGGGGATCTCGGAAAAGACCCTGAGGAGTACTGTTGTGCTCACAGCTGCCCGAGGAAGGGGAAAATCTGCAGCCCTGGGATTGGCTATTGCTGGGGCGGTGGCTTTTGGGTAAGGGGGTCCCCATCTTTAGGCACTCTGAGCTCTGAGGGAGCAGTGTGCAGGAGTAGGGGGTCAGGGGACAGGGAAGCTGCTCCTGGGTCTGAGCGGGCTCCTGTGTGATTTCTCTAGGTCTTGGGTTCCTGTCTAGAAAGAGCAATGCTGTTTCCCCCAAACCCCCAAAGGTGCACGTATATGTGTGCATGCACACACAGACATACCCCAGGGCCAACTCACTATTTAGAGTTGAACAAACACACAAGAGCAAAGAAATGGGGGTAAGAAACTTAAAAACTCTCAGGAGATGAGCATGAATATGACCCGCTTTGCTGACTTAGAAAAGTACAAGTTTGACATTTTAATGATTTTGATCAGTAGAAGATCTTGTTTGCTCCTGAGGAGCTGCATTTGAGTGTGATGTTCCTTTCCATTCTTTTGTCCTGGGCGGAAGACTTCTGCAACTGCCAGGAGATCATGTACTTCCAGCTTCCCAGACATAAATAACGGACCTAGAATTTGCCACGTCCCGTATGCATTCTCTTCCTTGGTGCTCCTAATTAACAATGTTAGCGTTTCATAGATGGATAAACCCAGGCTTAGGGAGTTTCAGTGACTCACCCAAGACCCCCCCAAGTCAGTGCTGGTAGTGCTGGGGCTGAACTCGGCTCCTGACTCCTAGTCCTTTGTTTCTCTCGCTGCTCTGGCAGTACCACTCAGCCCCGCCACCATCAGCATCCTTTACACTGAACAAGGATTCCTCAGAGGTTAACTGTGGCCTTAGCCTGAGCACAGTTGAGCACTTTGGCTTCACGGTTTGAAACCCTCACAGCACAGCTAGTGATGAGAGTGAAGCCCTCTCCCGTCCCAGGGTGCAGGACTGGGGAGCCGCGTGCCAGCCCTGGCACTGAGGGAGCAGTCCCCACAGTGCCCTCAGCAGGGTGCTTTCACAGATGCTGGTAGCTGATTGCTGGGATGTGCTACCTTCAAACTGGTAATGCGTTTTCATTAGGTTGGGAGGAAGAATACCCTCAGGTCTGGAGTTGCTTTACTTTTCCTCCCCAAAACGTGTGTCCTGATTTTTTTTCTGCCACTGTCTCTGGTTATCCCCTGTGTAACAGGGGCAAACAAAAATGTTTTCTTTTTTTAAGTTCTCTAAACATTTCTTAGATTTCCTAATTACTTAAAAAAAAAAAAATCCTCCTTTTGTTCAACAGCTACTCCAATATCTTTGTTACCTCTCCGAGCCCGGATAACCTCCACACTCTGTTTGAATTTGTATTTAAAGGATTTGATGCTCTGCAGTATCAGGTAGGAAATTAGGATAAGAGCTTATTTTGATTCCATGCTGAGTATAAATCCAGGTGAAGTCTTTAGAATGCAAACTTTCGTAATACTTAGTTTCTAAAGCCTGTTTCTGACGTTTGGCATTGGTTTGGCTCTTTCCCTATTAGGAGCATCTGGATTATGAGATCATTCAGTCTCTAAATCCTGAATTTAACAAAGCCGTGATCAGAGTGAACATTTTCCGGGAACACAGGCAGACCATTCAGGTGAGGCTTGTTCTAGAACCCTACCACGTGGGGCCAGTGTCCTGCTGTGTATAAACGCTCTAAGACGTCTCCTTTTATAGTTGTTTTATGTGCTGTGTAATTGCATATCTTTTAGACAGCGTTGTTGTTTTACGGTAAACGTGTTCCAGATTTTCAGCCTCTTCTAAAGAAAAACATTCGAGCAGACTACCAAATGTATGTAGCCAGATGGGAAAGTTGTAGTTTTGTCCCTTGAAAATTGAGTGAGTAGGATTGTAAGTATGCTAATCAGCTAAGAGAAATAAAATCATTTTTTCGGACATTTCTAATTTTGCATAGTTACAGCAGGTTTTGAAATGATGCATCTGTAGCAAGGACAATAAATAACCTCACCATTTAAAAGAAGAAAAGTTCTTTGTAAAATGTACTCTGAATCTTTGTGGTTTAGCCGGTGGCCTATTTTCCTTTTGAAACAGTGTTTCCCCGAAAGCTCTGTGAATCTCCAGTGCTCTGTAAGCCTGAATGGTCTGTACGTGTCCAAAGGCTACAATTTTGTTAAATCGTGACAGGCTTGCAGAAGGGATGGAGGCCCGTGGGCTCCTAGTGGAGCAGGTTATTGATCACTTTTGGAGTTGGGTTGGGGTGGGAAGTGGGCCAGGCCAACTTGGCACTTTACGCCCTTGAGCTTTATGCCTGTGAGGCATTTGTATATGTCTGTCAAGGAGGTATACCTTTTATCAAGGATCCAGGTTATAAATGAGGTTTCAGTGTTTGTGCCTTTTTCCCTCAAGGACCTTAATTTTTTTCTTGCTGGGTCTCTTTCTAGACTCTCTTCTCTCTGTGCGTTTCTTCCTACTTTGGCCTGGTTCTCTCAGCTGAGGGGAAGAGAGTCCAGTGTTGGGGTAGGGCGGGGTGAGGGGCAGGCTGCAGGCCCTGAGAATACAGAGATCTGTTAAAACTCAAGAGAAACACACAAACCAAAGAGGGAGAAGCTTTCCGTGAAATGCCTGGCTCAGCCCTCGCTGCGCCTTGGATCTGTCATGAGAGACCTTCTCGTATTACCAGAGTCCTTTTGTCTCCAGACTGGAGTTGAAGCGCAGAAGAGGTGACCTGACTTTATGAGGCTACATTTGTGTCCCTTTGAGACCTCTTCTTTCTTGCTGGAAATTGCGATACAGCAGAATATTAAAGTCGGCGGTGCCTCTCCAGGGGCCTGCTTCCTGCTGCTTTTATGAGGTGCTTGTTTAGTTTTTCCCTGTAAGGATCCAAGATGTGGGGCCTTCCTGAGGACATGTATCTGCTGTCGGAAATGAGTGGGGTCTCTGCTCCCTCGACCCATCAGCTTCCAGCAAAGCAGTTAAAAAATCTCACCTGTAATGGAATACTTGAAAACTACAGGAAAGCACAGAGACCAATATAAGATAACACTCAGGTGCCCAGCACTCAGGCTTAAGAAATGCTGATGTTTTGCTGTTTGCTGTGTTGGTTTCACGTTTAAAAAGCCACTCATGGGCTTCCCTGGTGGCGCAGTGGTTGAGAGTCCGCCTGTCGATGCAGGGGACACGGGTTCGTGCCCCGGTCCGGGAAGATCCCGCATGTCGTGGAGTGGCTGGGCCCGTGAGCCATGGCCGCTGAGCCTGCACGTCCGGAGTCTGTGCTCCGCAACGGGAGAGGCCACAACAGTGAGAGGCCTGCGTACCGCAAAAAAAAAAAAAAAAAAAAAAGCCACTCATATTTTTGTTTTAAAGATCTGAATCCTCACAGACACGGTTGAAGTCCCTCCTGTACCCTTCCCCATCCATTCCCTTCCGCCACTCCCCATACTGTGCTCTGAGATTGGTGTGTTTCCTTTCTTTTTCTTCTCTTTGTTAATAAATTTATTTATTTATTTTTGGTTGGGCTGGGTCTTCATCACTGCACGCAGGTTTTCTCTGGTTGCGGTGAGCGGGCTTCCTATTGCGGTGCACGAGCTTCTCATTGCGGTGGCTTCTCTTGTGGCGGAGCACGGACTCTAGGCTCGCGAGCTTCAGTAGTTGTGGCTCGCGGGCTCTAGGGCGCAGGCTCAGTAGTTGTGGCACACAGGCTTAGTTGCTCTGCAGCATGTGGGATCTTCCCGGACCAGGGCTCGAACCCGTGTCCCCTGCATTGGCAGGCGGATTCTTAACCACTGCGCCACCAGGGAAGTCCCTGGTGTGTTTCCTTTCAATTCATTTGTTTATATTTCACTACATAATTATGTATCCGTAAATGGTAACGTACTATACTTGTCTTTCTTTAGCTTGCCTTTTTTTCACTCAACATTTGTTTTCAAGTTGGTCCAGATTGAAGCTTGTAGATCTGGTTGATTCATTTTTAAGCACTATATGAGCACATTACAGTTTATTTATATGTTTCTAGAATTGGAATTGTTGGGTCTTAGGGTATACGTAGATTTCCATCTTTCTCGGATTTTGCCAAATTCTTCCTTAAAGTGTTTGTACATATTGACATTCACCGCAGCACTCTCGAGTTTTTGTTTCCCCACGTCCTCACGAACACTGGGTGTTTTACTGCTATTTAAGTTTTGCCCGTCTGCGTGTGAAGTGGGGTCTCCTTGTTGTCTTGAGCATTGCTGTGATGACTAGTGAGGTTGAGTACCTTTGTTTATCTTAGTTGGCTATTCAGGTTTCCTCTCCTGTAAAAATACCTCTTCATAGACTTTTGCAAACTTTAAAAAGAGCAGGAACCCCTGTAGGAACTGAAAGGGTTGTTTATACGCATAAGGGTGCCAAGCTCATGGCAAGTTTGTGACATTAGATGGCCCAGCTAATAATATAAATAAGGATGTGTGCGCACTAAGAAGGTTATAAGTCTTAGAAGTGTCCCCACCAGTGCAGGGGGACCTGGGCTTTATATTGATGGTGTCAAAGCAGGACACAGTACCCAGAGTGTAGGAGATGCTTGAGAAACTCCTCGCCTTTAGCCATTGCTGGGGCCAAGCTTGCCTCTGGCCCACTGGCCAGAGTGAGGCTGGGGAGAAGCCTGAGAAGGGAGAGAGGAGAGAAGGGGAGGCACCACCTATCACTCAGCCAGGTCCCAGGTAGGGCATTTTTACAGATTTACCTATTTTTTTTCTCAAGCAGCCATCAGGTATTTCCTCCATTTTCTGGAGAGGAATCTGAGGTGCTGAGATGAAGTGACCTGCCCAGGGCCACACAGCCAGTGGTCGACCTGTTTGGACCCAGGCATCTGACTCTAAGCCCATCCCAGCTTTGCCCTGCCAGGGAAAAGCGAGGAGGAGGAATGAGAGAAGAAGAAATGGGACTGGGGAGAGAGAGTAAAGAGAGGCCTTTATGGTGACTCACCAGAGATCACAGCCATGGTATCAGGTGGCCAAGCTAATAATACAAATTTTTCTTTCTGGCAGTATATACATCCTGCAGATGCTGTGAAACTGGGCCAGGCTGAACTTGTTGTGATCGATGAAGCTGCTGCCATCCCCCTCCCCCTGGTGAAGAGCCTTCTGGGGCCCTACCTTGTGTTCATGGCATCCACCATCAACGGGTGAGGCACCTCGGGCAGGAGCCGTTGCTCCCATTGTAGGTTGTTGCCAGTTACATAGCATTTAACGCATGTGACCTGGGCCTGGGTGGGTAGGGCTGATTCCTGAAGTTTGAGTCTTTGGGGCTCTGCTGCACTCTCTCCTCAGCCTTCTCCTTGGCAGCTGGCCCCTTCATAGTAAACTACAGCTCACTTCTGGTCCGAGCTATGGCCCACCAGAACAGGCAGCACCAGCCTGAAGAACTTCATAACCCAGCTGATGAGTGTCTCCTTCTGTCTGTAGGCCTGATGAAGTTCTAAAGGGCACATGGATGGCAATACCAGTGTCTTATCTCTGAGGCTTATGTGAAAATATAGTATTAAAGTAACTGTATAGTTATCATAAGAAAGCAGGCTCAAGAGCTTTTTTAAAATTTTGAAATATTTAGTTCTTGTTTGCTTTAGAAAAGCTAGAAAGGTAAGGTAAGCAAAAAGAAAAATCACTGGTGATCTGACCATATAGAGACAACTTTTTCATTTTGAATAAGAACATAAACATAGTTTTCATAGTGTTTTGAATTTGTTTTTTTATATAAAGAATATACTGGGAATTCCCTGGTGGTCCAGGGGTTAGGACTCCGAGCTTCCACTTCTGGGGGCCTGGATTTGATCCTTGGTTGGGGAACTAAGATCCCACAAGCTGTGCAGCATGGCCAAAAAAAAAAAAAAAAAAAGAATATACTGGGAAATCTTTCCTGTTCAGTGTATACATATCTTCAATATAGAAAAGGTTTCTATATGGAAGTCACATCTTGAAGAGATAATTCTATATTATAGATTTATTATTTGACTGCTTTGCTTATACTGAAAACAGTTAAGTAAAATGGGTTTTACTCTTTTTTGATAACTGCTTTATTGAGATATATTTAAAGTGTATAATTCAGTGATTTTTAGTATATTCATAGAGTTGTGAAACCATCACCACAGTCAATTTTAAAACATTTTCATTACCCCAGAAAGAAACCCCATATCCTTGCATTATCATCCTCCAGTTCCTTCCTGCCCCCCAGTTCTAGGCAACCACTAATCAACTTTCTGTATCTATGGATTTGCCTATTCTGGACACTTTATATAAGTGGAATCTTAGAATATGTGGTCTTTTGTGACTGGCTTCTTTCACTAACCATAATGTTTTCAAGGTTCATCCGTGTAGCTTGTATCAGTACTTCATTCCTTTTTATGGCTGAATACTATTCCATTGTATGTTTATGCACATTTTGTTTTTCCATTCATCTTTTTGATGGTCATTTGGGTTGTTTCTCTCTTTTGGCTAGTAGCAGTAATGCTGCTGTCAACATTCATGTACAGGTTTTTGTGCAGACATGTTTTCTGTTCTGTTGGGTGTATACCTAGAAGTGGAATTAGTGGGTCAGATGATAACTTTCTGTTTAACTGTTAGCGAACTGCCAGATTGCTTTCCTAAGCAGCTGAACCATTTTACATTCCTCTCGCAGTGTCTGAGGGTTCCAGTTTTTCCATGTCCTTGCTAGCATTTATATGTCTTTTTGATTGTAGCCATCCTAATGAGTATGAAATGGTATCTCATGTGGTCTTCATTTGCATTTCCCTGATGGCTGATGATGTGGGGCATCTCACATGCTTATTGGCCATTATTTATCTTCTTTGGAGAAGTATCTATTCAGATCCTCTGCTCATTTTTCTAATTGAGTTGTCTTACTTATTATTGAGTTGTATGGAAGGGTGCCTTATATGGTCTAGATACAAGTCTCATATACGTGATTTACAGAAATTTTCTCCCACTCAAGAAATTCCACTTTCTTGTTAATGTTCTTTGAAACACACAATTTTTTTTAGCTTTGCTGCTTGTGCTTACTCTTTGTTTTTGTTTTTTTTAAATAAGTAAATGGAATTCCTTTGAGAATGCTTTGTTATATGGGGCAGGCAGGAGTAATAAAAGCACTTCAAAATTTAATTTTTTGATCATTCTTTAAAAGTAGTATTTGAGTTAGAGGAAGTATTTATGCAGTATCCTCATTTATGATAATGAATACTATGAAACAGTGTAAAACTAAAAATTAAAAAAACCCACTGAGCAGTCTGCACCCTGTGGTCACGTGTGCTTGTGACCAAAGACAAGGAGGAAATAACAATTGAAAAGAGCTGGTTCAGTGATCAGATTATAGATGATTTCTTTTCCCCAAATTTTTTATTACTTCTTTACGTCATCTTTTAAATGAAAGTAGTAATGAGAAAAGTTACTTGGGTGGTGGATTTGTTTAATCTTAATTTTTTCAAACTGGAAATGCTCTCTGTTCATTTTTTCAAGCATAGAACTTCTAATAGCAGCTCTTATTAATTGGCCATTTACCTGTGTTCCAGTTCCATTATGCTAAATGCTTTATTCACGTCATCTTCTCAGTCCTTATTTATTATTATTTTTTTTTTTTGCGGTACGCGGGCCTCTCACTGCCGTGGCCTCTCCCGTTGCGGAGCACAGGCTCCGGACGTGCAGGCTCAGCGGCCATGGCTCACGGGCCCAGCCGCTCCGCGGCGTGTGGGATCTTCCTGGACCGGGGCACAAACCCGTGTCCCCTGCATCGGCAGGCGGACTCTCAACCACTGCGCCACCAGGGAAGCCCTCAGTCCTTATTTTTTAGTTCACAGTACAGTCCGGTGAGATGTGTGGAATAGTCCCCTTTTGAGGAGGAAGCTAAAAGGGGTTGAGTTCTTTGTCCAGAGGTACTAGATGGACATGCCAGGACTTGAGCCCAGGCCCAGATGGCTCCGAGGTGAGCCACCATGCAGCCCTGCCTCCTTTGGGCATGGAAGTTCAGAGGTGACAGGGTTGTCCTCGGCGAACAGAAGTCTGATGTTTCATTAGGACGAGGAAAGTAGTTCTCTGTCCCCTCCTAGAGAGTTGATTTGGGACCTCATGCCTGATTGCCTTTGCTTTTGCTCCTAGCTACGAGGGCACTGGCCGGTCTCTGTCCCTCAAGCTAATTCAGCAGCTCCGTCAACAGAGTGCCCAGAGCCAGGTCAGCACCACCGCTGAGAACAAGACCACGACGACCGCCAGACTGGCATCAGGTACCCCTGGAGCTCTGAATGTGCCTGCAGTGCACAGCAAGTCACTTCACACTCTCCTGCGGGATCCTTCCCCTCATGACCGCACGGGCGGTAACAGACCGTCTGACCATCAGGCAGAGAGGTTGAGTTCCCAAGAGGTGAAGTTGCTTTTCTCTGAGGAACAGCAAACCAGTGACCAGATGGGTGGCTGACCTGGGCCTTCTGGTGGCTAGATTCCTGTTTGTCACCATCTCAGGGCATTGGTTGCATTGACTTAGAGAGATCCCCTTGGGATTGGTGTCGAGGCAAGTTGAACATCCACCAGAACAATTTAAAACCACTCGCTTTAAATTCTTGAGCCATATTTTGTGAGCGCCATGTGACAGAGATAAAGTAGAACATTTGCCTTGCTCTTGTGGAAAACAGTATTTACTAGTTGTTCCTCACTGTGTGTGTGTGTGTGTTGTGGGGAACAGTGCGAACACTGCATGAGGTTTCCCTGCACGAGTCGATCCGATACGCCCCTGGGGATGCAGTAGAGAAGTGGCTGAACGACCTGCTGTGCCTGGATTGCCTCAACATCACTCGGATCATCTCTGGCTGCCCCTTGCCTGAAGCCTGTGAGCTGTATCCTCCTGGGTTCCATTTGTCCTGTGAAAGGGAGAGGGGGCAATGGAAGAGTTGAACAAAGAGTTTTGGCCCTTTGCTTCATAGGCTGCTGCTCTAGGGAGAGGGGAAAGTTGAATGTTGTTGATTTCCCTTCTTTTCCTCCCTAATATGTTTCTGCTCAGAACCAGGGGCTCCTCTTCCCAGGTTGAGGGAAACCCACATATCCAGGTGACCCTTGGAAGTAGTGTGTCCTGTTCTGGGTTCTCTTCGATTTGCTTTGGTTGCTTAACTCCAGATCCAGCTACTATGTTAATAGAGATACCCTCTTTTGCTACCACAAAGCCTCTGAGATTTTCCTCCAACGGCTTATGGCCCTCTACGTGGCTTCTCATTACAAGGTAACTGCAGCTAGCCCTCGGGTGAACTTTAGCAGTGAATTCCAGCACTGGGCAGTGCCTTTTGACTCGACTTTTTGCATGTTTTGTTACCCAGTGGCTCAGGTGACCATTCCACTGGGACTTGAACGTCCTGATGTTGGCAAGGTCCAGGGATCCTGCTGGAGGGGTTGCATTTCCCATTGTTGTTCAGGCTTGTCGTGGGCTCCAGCTTTGCATACAGAGTGTGAGATTTCTGCACGTAGCTCCATGTGTGGTAGCTGGAGAGGGTGGAAAGTTTTGCCCATTTTAAAAGGGGTACTTATATTTCTTGCCTGTTGGCTAAATGGATGGGCTGAGATGACATAGCAGTTGTAATCCGGGGGCTGCTGTTTGACCTGAGACCAGCCTTATACCCCTGGGCTGTTTTTAAGGAGCAGTGAATGAGAATTTGGAATATTTGAAAGTCTTAAAAAGGCACATTGGAAAGGACACTTTTTGAGTGTCTAGGTAGCTTTTTTATGAACACCCTTTAAACGGAAAGCCGAAGGGTTGATGTTAGAAGTGGTGAGAGGTTGTCTTGAAATAGCAGCCTCTTATCAGGAAGAAGTTCGCTTCCCAGCTGTGAAGTATATAGCACTAACTAAGCAGGTCTCTGCTCCGGCTCTGCAGCCTCAGCACTCGTGGTGAGGTGACAGCAAACGTTGGAGGCTTAAGTCCCGCTTAAGCCCTTACAGAGGGTCTCAGGCTGGCCGGCTATGATGCTGGAAAGGCACTTTGACGGGTTTCAGCACATCACCTGGCTCTGGGGAAGGCAGTTCTCCAGTCATGACTGTGGAGTAGCCTCTCGAGTGAGGACAGGATGAGGAGTGCTTCTCACTGACCTGTTTGTGCCCCACAGAACTCTCCCAGCGATCTCCAGATGCTTTCTGATGCGCCTGCTCACCATCTCTTCTGCCTCCTGCCTCCCGTGCCCCCCACCCAGAATGCCCTTCCTGAAGTGCTTGCTGTCATCCAGGTACAGAAGCTGAGGTGTCCTTGTGGCATTGATTTTGGGACCCACTTAGGCATCAAGGATTAGTGGCTCGGTAACCGCAGCGCAGAAGGGGAAGCTGCTGATTCTTGATCTCAAGCCTAGTGACTGGACGTATCCAGGCAGGCGATTAGGGTGCATCAAAGGAAACTACCACCCAGACAGAGACCCAAAGCCCCACTGTTCATGGATGGGTGAAAATCAGAACTGGCCACTCGTATTTTGACTTGCAGCTCCTAAAACAGAACTTTGTTTTCCTCCTTTATTACTAAAGCAATACATGCTACTTGTAAAATTAGAAGACACAGATTGGGAAGATGTTTTTAATGCCTAGCCTGTATTTATGCATTTCTTTATCATTTTTCCTGTTCATAAACATACGATCATAGTATTTGGTAATCTGGGTTTTTTTTTTCAATGTGTCAGATATTCATAATCTGCATAATTTTTAAGGCTGCATTGTATTTCATGACATGCACGTATGGTACTATGTTTAACCATATTCCTGTTAGACCCTGGAGTCACTGACGTTGCCCAGTTCTGTAGAGAGCCACGTGAGCGTCCTGAGCCTTAATTGATGAGCTCACATGTACACCATGTGTGGAGACCCTCTTCTAGTGTGGTTTTGCTCTCTGGGTCAGTATTCTGCCTTCTTAGTGACGGTGTCAGGATGCCCAGGGGACACAGTAATGAAACTTCTCTTGGAAACGGATGAGTTGGTTACAGGGTTAAGCGTGCGCTGGAGTGGAAACAGCCGGCCTAGTCAGAGCAAGGGCGGAGTGCTGGTGAGGTTCTGGGGGTGGGCTCTGAACCTGGAGCCGGCCTTTCTGTCTGCAGTGTCCTGCTTCCCCAACAGGTGTGCCTCGAGGGGGAGATTTCTCGCCAGTCCATCTTGAACAGCCTGTCTCGAGGCAAGAAGGCTTCGGGGGACCTGATTCCATGGACAGTGTCGGAACAGGTGATGTGCTTTCCCTGGTGTGTCTGAGCGAGTGAAGCTGGCAGTGCTGGAGGCTGTCTTTTGTTGCTTAGTCACCGGCTTGTGTCTCCCCCACAGTTCCAAGACCCAGACTTTGGCGGCCTTTCGGGTGGAAGAGTGGTTCGCATTGCTGTTCACCCGGATTATCAAGCGGTAACGTGTCCTCGTGTGTGCTGTTATTTAAACCTGGTGTGCTGTAATTAGCTGCTGCCACGTTGCTGGCCTCTCGTTAGGGCAGGTGTATGCGGTTGTTTAAATAGGAAGCTGGTCAAGGAGTAGCAGATCCAGGTCCCCCTCTGCTGTGGACGGTTTGCCGGAGGCTGGGGGTGGGTGGGCAGGATGATTGTATGTGCTCACTCTTTGTGAGGACAGGGGACTCGTGACCCAGATCTGCTTCCTGTAGTTACCTCCTGTCTTAGAAGTCCTCACCGAGGAGTTAGCCGTAGAGTCATGCAGACCAGAAAGCATGCTCAGCCATCCTCACGTTCTTGACGGGCTGGACAGTGCGAGAGTGAGGGTCGTGCCACGCTAGGTCTTAAGGGTCTCTGCTTTGACCTTGTTGAGGGGTTTCATTGGTTCCCTTTGCGAAGTGCACTTTGACCTGGAGTGAAGGCTTTCTAGAAGCAGTACAGGGGCGTACGAGTGGCGTAGACACTGAGGACATCTCTCTTGCCTTTGCCTGTTTCCCTCCGTGTCTGCTCACAGATGGGCTATGGCAGCCGAGCCCTGCAGCTGCTGCAGATGTACTATGAGGGCAGATTCCCTTGTCTCGAGGAAAAGGTCCTGGCGCCCTCGCAGGAAATGCACACCGTCAGCAGTGAGGTAGGCGTCTTCTGGCCGAGCTCCTGGTTTCAGGGAGGGCCATCCTCTGGGTCTTCAGGAGTATCATCAAGAGCTGTCCTGTGGTCTGGGCTCTGAGCAGTAGCGGCAGAGTTCCTCTCTGGCTTTGGAGAAGCTTCTCTTTCCCCAGCTGACACCGAGACTGAGGCCCTCGGGTCACCATCATCCGCCTCACCTGGAGACTCGTTAAGAGTGTCAGCTCTTGACCCCTGCCCTGGACCTCCTGAATCCGAGGCTCTGGGTGGGGCCCAGTAATCTGCCTGAAGCTCCCAGGTGACGCTGATCCACATGCCGGCTTAAAGCCACAGCTGTGCAGTGCAGTCTCCTCCTCTCAGTACTGACCTCAGACTCAGGGAGCTCTGTCTTTCTGGGTAAGAGTGCTCAATGCTAGGAGCTGGGACAGCTTTTCACACGGGTTCATTTGATGTTTCACGGTGTGCCTGCTCGGGAGGTGGGAAGGGGCTTATACTTAAGGTCGGGCTCAGAGGTTTGTCAGTTCCCAAGACACAGAGCCATCCGGTGACAGACCTGCGTCTTCAGCACCTTAGCTCTGTCTCTTTGTAAATGCGTTTGGCGTTTCTAAACCGTGTGGCCGTTTCCTACATTCTGGGTTTTGAGCAGTGTGGGTCCGTGCTCGTCTAGGGCTTTGGTGTCCTCAGGAATGATGACTGGACTTAGTGGTGATTTTACATTTTAAGAACCAGGACACCTGTCCCGGTTTTTGCTGTGCTCGTCCAGAGCTTGGTGTGGCCAGGGGTGCTTGGGAATGTCACTAACCTTCCTCTCTCTCCGCTGGGTGGATGTGCTCTCCCCTCGGGCATCCTCCAGGCGGTCAGCTTGCTGGAAGAGGTCGTCACTCCCCGGAAGGACCTGCCTCCCTTACTTCTCAAACTGAACGAGAGGCCTGCCGAGCACCTGGACTACCTGGGGGTGTGCTACGGCTTGACCCCCAGGCTCCTCAGGTAAGCGTTCGCCTGCCCTTCCTCCCGCAGCATCCCTTTGGCCTCGGTGTCCTGAGAATGAGAGTCCTGTGGGCTGCGTGTCTGCCTTTGCAGTGGTGTCAGCTGTCCTGACGCCCCCGCCCCGCTGCCCTCACCCCCCGCCCTTCCCAGCTCTGTGTGTCAGCCGCTCCCAGAAGGCACACGTGGTGACCTGCTCTCTGTATCCTTTGCAGGTTCTGGAAACGAGCTGGCTTTGTCCCTGTTTATCTGAGACAGACCCCGGTGAGTGAGGCGTCTGGCAGGGGAGGGTGGTGACAGGTGTGTCCTTGCAGAGCCCTGGTGCCTCCCGCTGTGCCCTGAGCGGTGTGCCTGTGCTGCCAGGAGGCTTCTCTGAATGCCTCCGGAGCAGCCGCCCTTACCGAGGGCCACACGGTCACTCTCCCCACTGCACACTCTAGCGGCTTTGTGCTCCACGCTGAGATGGCGGAAGTGCACGTGGGCTTGTTCACCACGTTCTGGAATCCTGTCACTGGGGGCCTCCTCGAATTTGTATTTTTTAAAAACAGGAAGAAAAGTGGTTTTAGGGGAGGAGTGCATACTATAAGCTGGTATCTGAAGGAGGGATGCGCTTGTGTGGACAACAGAGCCATAGAGGATAAAATGGAAGATGAGAGAGTTAGTGGCTGTCAGTTCATTAAAAAAAAAATTATTTAGTGCATGCACTGAATCAGGCAGTGAGCGAGACAAGCCGTGAAGCTTATTTTCTAATGAGGAGAAATAGGCAGCAAAAAAGTGAGCAGACGAGAAGTATTCAGATAGCGACAGTGTAATGAGTGGTCAGGCTTCTGAGGGGTGACCTTTCAAACTGCAACCTGAATGATCAGGGTGGACCAGCCACGTGACAGTCCTGCCTGCAGAAAAGTGAGCGTATTCAAGCAGGGGGCACAGCAAATGTGAGGACCTGAGGCAGGAAGGAAGTTGGTGATTTGAAGGAAACAAAGGGCCAGTGTGGCTGGAAGGACCTTGAAAGGAAAGGGTGGTGATTCACAGCAGGGCAGGTGGGTCTGGGCAGGGACTCTGCGCTCCCTCCCCGTTCAGGTGGAGGGAGGGGTTAGAGGGAAGGTGCTGGGGCTGCCGTGTAGACGATGGACGGTGGCCCGTGAGTAGAGGCGGGGAGATGAGCAGCTTGGCTGGGGAGGACATGGTGAGGGGAGAGAAGGGCCAGATGCCAGGGGTGTTTGGGAGGTGAACTGAGAAGAGTTGAAGGATGGGGGTGTGGAAGGTAAGTGAACAGAAGTATCAAGGGTAGTTCTTTGGTTTTTGGCTGGAGAGACTGGCTGAGAAACTGGGTGTTGGAGGTGCTGTTTCCTGAGATAAGACTCAATGGGAGGCTTCCTTGGTGGTGCAGCGGTTAAGAACCCAGCTGCCAGTGCAGGGGACATGAGTTCAAGCCCTGGTCCAGGAAGATCCCACATGCCGTGGTGCAGCTAAGCCCGTGCGCCACAACGGCTGAGCCTGCGCTCTAGAGCCCACAAGCCACAACTACTGAGCCTGCGCTCTAGAGCCCACGAGCCACAACTACTGAAGCCCGCGCGCCTAGAGCCCGTGCTCCGCAGCAAGAGACACCACCGCAATGAGAAGCCCGCGCACCACAACAGAGTGTCCCCCGCTCACCGCAACTAGAGAAAGCCTGCGCGCAGCAACGAAGACCCAAAGCAGCCAAAAAAATAAATAAAATAATAAATACATTAAAAAAGAAACTGAATGGGGTAGGACCAGATTTGGAGGTGGAAGTGGGAATTGTTTTTGGCATAGTAAGTGTGTGATGCCTATTAGACAGCCAAGTGTGGAAGTATGGAATAGGCAGTTGACTACAGGAGTCTGGAGATCAAGGAAGAGGTCGGGGCTGGAGACAGAGATTTGAGAGTCATCAGCATACTCTTAATAGAATATACTCTCGGGGTCAAGGATTTTTTTGGTGCGGGGTGGGGTGGCCTGTTTTCTTCGCAGCTGTAACCCCAGCACCTAATAGCATCTGCTATGTATAGTACATGTTCAGTAAATACTTTTGTTCAGTGAATAAGTATTTAAAGCTGTTGGAAGAAGGGGCTGAGAATAAAGAGGGTGAGTCCTTACACTCTGCAGCATTTAGAGGAATGAGTCAGGAAACACAGCAAGGGAGGCTGAGGAGTAGCCATGATCTGTAGGAGAAGGGCAGGGGCTGTGGTGTCAGAATCCAAGAATAACGAGTGTTTCAGGAAGGGGAGTCATTGCTGTCAGAGAACAAGTAAGGTTAGGACAGTTGACCATTGGATTTGTCGGTGTTGGTGATCGGAATAAAGGCAGCTTCAGTGGAGTGGCGGGATCAACCTGACCGGAGAGAATGGGAGGTGAGGAAACAGACTGAATACACGATTCCTACACGAGGCAAAGGCAGCAGAGGAATAAGGTAGCTGGGGGCAGATTGGAGTCAGGGTGGGTTTGTCAGCCGGGAGATTCCAGAACATGTTTGTTTGCTGCAGGGTATGATCCTGTAGAGATCATGCAGATGCAGGTGAGGGGGGCTGATTGCAGGACTACAGGCCTGGAAGAGGCAGGAGGGTAGGACCTGGAGTGCAGGGGGAGAGGTGGCCACCGCATCCCTCACAGCAGGAGGGAAGCAAAGAGTGGGCACAGAAGGTATTGGTCAGCTGGTGGAGTTGGTGCTGGGAGGATGAAGAAGTTCTCCAGGTCAATATCCAAGGGTGGCACCCATCTGAGAGTTCAAAGCTGGACTGATGAGGACCACTGGGTGTGTGGCTGCTTCCACGTGGGCAGGAGCAGCTGTAGAGGGGCTGGGTCCTTGTCAGTGACCCTGGTCGAGGCTGGAGTGTAAGTTTGGTGGTCGACTGCAAGGACCACACAACCAGTGAGTTCAGCGTGGACCATGGTACGTCCCTGTGGTCTTGTGCTGTGCAGTGCTTGTTTGTGACGTGGTGGTGGCCTTTTGTTACTTGAATGCTCTTCAGTTGAAATCCATTAGGTATTTTTATGGTTTGGGGCTTTGTGGTTGTTGTGTAGTAGAAATTAAAAAACCTGTGGTCGCTGCTTTAGTACCTAAAGGAGCCTGCACTTGCAAACCTGTTGCCAGCAGGGGAACTCTTGCCGTGCTTGTTTTTGGCCATGAAGTTTTTGCTGCGAGCGCCCAAAACACGTTGATTGGATCATGTGGAGTTTAAGCTGTAATGCCTCCCGGTTCAGAATCTGACCTGATGTGAGCAAGGGGTTCACAGCAGAAGACATGCTCCGAAGGTCTGAGTAGCTTTGCGCCATCGCTGGGGCACCTGCTCGGAAGTTGCAGGACAAAGTGGTCTCTGGAAGCTGTCGTGTAGGCAGTGGGCCCTGCGAGAATGAAGGCGAGGCCGCCTCTCCTGCTGGGGAGGAAGCAAGGGCCCGCGTAAGCGTGCTTGCCCTTCAGCAGTGACAGGTCCTTCATAAAAGGGGGTCTTGGTGCCAGTTAGGGATTTGTGTTTCCCAGAATGACCTGACCGGAGAACACTCGTGCATCATGCTAAAGACGTTGATGGACGAGGATGAGGCCGACCAGGGTGCCTGGCTCTCTGCCTTTTGGAAAGGTGAGTGGGAGTGGAGGTGGTGGGTGGCCAGGTGCAGGCACAGGGGCCTACAGACCTCTGACACTGTGTGGTTGAACCCCGCAGATTTCCGAAGGCGATTCCTAGCCCTGCTGTCCTACCAGTTCAGCACCTTCTCTCCTTCCCTGGCCCTGAACATCCTTCAGAACAGGAACATTGGGAAACCCGTGCAGCTGGGTGAGCTGGTGGGGCGGCCGGAGGGCTGGTGGGGCTTGGTTGTGTGGAACAGGCGGTGGGCATGTGGTCCAGGAAGAGGGCTGGACTAGGAATGGAGGGACTGGTTCCAGGCCTGTGTCTCCCCCACCCGCCTCTGCTCAGCAGGCCCTGTGCCGCCTCAGGGCCGCTATCACACACTGTGCCCTCATGACAGGACTTGGGGGGAAGGACTTGGCTTTAGAGGTGTAAGTAAGGCCTGCAGCTGGTCAGTTGTGGAACCTGATCTAAATCCTGTGAGCTAGGGTAACTAGCTCAATTCTGAGGCTCCGTTTCCTCATTCATGAAATTGTAATAAGAATATGCTGTCAACCTTCTGTGGGCAACACGTAGAAGTGCTTTGGGCATGTAGATTCTGTTTGAATATTTAAAACACAAAAAAGGGTGTACGGGATCGTTAGTGTTAACAGCCGTGGGGTATTTTTTCCCTCTTGCTAGTTACGTGTACGTATACCCTTTTTTTGGGCCAATTATATTTTGGTGTAAAAATCTGTTTGTCGAGCTGGGTGGAGCATGCCTGTTTTCTGTTAAGCTGCGTCCTGAGGAGAAGTGACGAAGTGGGGAAAGTGTTGCATTCCTCTAACCCCAGGGCACGGGAGCCTTTCTTGGTCTGATGTGTTGGCGTGGAACTCTGAGCAAGGGTCACACACCATCCGTCCCCCTCCCTGCGTGGACCAAGCTGCCTCCCCTTTGCAGGAGGAGGGTCAGGGCGGCCCAGGGTGGGCAGGCACTTTTAGGTGGCTCCTGCCCGGCTCCTGCTGAAGGCCCCGTGGAGGAGCAGCTGTTGGGTGCCACCTGGGGACTGTTGTTGTGAGCGCCATCTGGGAATCTCGTCAGACCCTGCAAGGGCGTTGGGCTCACCTGCCTCGTCTGGCTCTGTCGCATGTCCAGCCCTGTGCCGGGAGGAGCTGGAAGCACTCTTCCTCCCCTATGACCTGAAGAGGCTGGAGATGTATTCACGGAACATGGTTGACTATCACCTCATCATGGACATGGTCCCGGCCATCTCCCGGCTGTATTTCCTGAACCAGCTGGGGGACCTGGCCCTGTCTGCTGCCCAGTCGGTAGGTCACCTGCTGCTCGTGTGCTGGTTTTGTGGAGCAGTTTATATGCTGGGTGTTGGTCGGATGCTTTGACATAACTTTGTGCTGATGGGGGGGGTAGTGGTCTCACCTTTTACACGTGGGGACTCTTGGGCTTTGCAGTTGAGCTGTGTGCCCAGCAGTACAGTAAGTAAGTAGAAGTGCTGCAGTCTGGACCCACGTTCCTCCACCCCACCACGTTGCCTTGGTTCCTACTCTGCTTCATCAGAGTCCAGGAGCACCTTGTGCTTGTAATGTAGCCGTAAAGCAGCTATTTGCCGGGATAAGAAGTTAGTTTGGAGATTTCAGGAGGAGGGAGTTTTCCTAGTGGTTTCAGTAACAGGATGAATGGGAAGATTCCACAATAGTGTCAGTCAGTGTTTTGGTCAAGAGAGTGTAACTCTGGTTCTTGGTGTGGTTTTAATGGGCAAAAGCCTGCCCTGGCAGCCACTCCAACAGATTCTCCGTCCCCCAGGCTCTTCTCTTGGGGATTGGCCTGCAGCACAAGTCTGTGGACCAGCTGGAAAAGGAGATCGAGCTGCCCTCGGGCCAGTTGATGGGACTTTTCAACCGGATCATCCGCAAGGTTGTGAAGGTAACCTCAGCTGAGGGCAGGGCTTTGGCCTGTGTTGAAAAATGTGTCAAGCCCACTCCCTGCCCCAGGATGCAGAAAGGTTAACATTTGGCTGTGTTTGCTGCAGATTTTCACACACACACACACACACACACACACACACACACACACACACACACACACACAGATATGGGGAACTTCAGCTGGATCTGTAACGTTCCGCGTTGTCTCCCAGAGGCACCCCTGATGGGAGTGTGACATCTCCAGTCGGGGATCTCCTGCTCCTCCCGTGAGCGTGTGTACTCCTAAACCGCGCAGGGCGCGTGCTGAATGACTTGCTAACGAGTGACTGGGCCTCTGCTGCGCCTTCATCTTCTGCTTCTTGGCCTTGGTCTTTTGTAGCTGTTTAATGAAGTGCAGGAGAAGGCCATCGAGGAGCAAATGGTGGCAGTGAAGGCCGTGGTTATGGAGCCCACGATGAAGACGCTGAGTGACGACCTGGTACGAACACCGAACGTCCGTCTCTCCCCTGTAGGAGAGTCCCTGGCGCTAGTGTTCTGGGGGTGTGAGGGGCGTGCTCCCCGAGTCTCCCTGCCCCTCCCGTGCCCACCCGGCCCTTGACGAGGCCCCCCACTGAGCGCGTGTGCGAGCTGGCAGTCCAGCAGCTGCTGTTGTGAACTACTTGTTTGATCGTTTAGGTTTTCAGAAGGCGCGTTTTATGTTCATACACACTGAGTAAGAGCTGCCTTTAATGCTGTGGGAGGGAAATGTGCAGAAGGATAGGCCTGCTGGTCGTCGCGGTCACGTTCTGCCCCCGGCCTTTCCCTGCCATTTGTCCCCTGCCTGACTCTGACCTACTCTCTGTATGGGACTTCGACCACAGGACGAAGCAGCAAAGGAGTTCCAGGAGAAACACAAGAAAGAAGTGGGGAAGCTGAAGAACCTGGACCTCGCTCAGTAAGGCCCCTCGTGGGAAGCACGGAACCTCTGCTGGTTGCTTCTAATTTGCTTCCTGGGTGCCCTGGAAGCTGTGTTTCATGGGATCATTTTTAGAAGCACTAGCAGCTAAAAACCTCCTAATTGACTAATTGCATAATTTTGAAGGATTTGTTTTCCCCAGATCAGCTCTGCCACTTTGTAAGTCATGACTTGCAGGTCGTGTTCCTGAGATCCCTTGGGTCCCGTGTCGTGCCCCGGGCTCCTTAGGGAAGGGGGATGCTGATCCATGAGCATCCACTGTCAGTGGCCACTTTTTAATATTTGGCTTTTGATGTGAATTTGTTTGAAGAAAAGATCCTACTGCCAATGAACCAACAAAACCCCTTGTTCTGGAACCCTCCATGCCCTGGAGATTGCAGTCCTCTTTGAGCTGCAGCTATAATGGCGGTACCCGCCCGGTAGATTGATGTGAATAACCGCTCCAGACTTGGTGGCCTCTGAGCCTCTTTGACCTGTAGTCCCGTTGCCGGGTCATTAGTGATGGTGGTTGTTGGATGTGAGATGGAGGTGGCCAGGAGGTCCGTGGGCAAAGTATTGAGCTCTGCACACAGCTTTGCTGCATCAAAGCCTTGACTTGTCAGGACTGCCAGATCCCAGAGAGGTGGGGCGAGGTGGGGCAGACATGGCCCAGTCCAAGGGCGTGTGGGCTGTGGAGGTGGTGGTGAGCAAGGAGATGCTGGGGGTGACAGGAGGCTCCTCTGGTGGGCGGGTGGGCGGTTGCTGAGAGTCAGGTGGCAGAAGTCGGGCAGCTGCCTTCTGTGCGGATCGACCCCTGCTAGCAGGCCTGACCGTGCTTGTTCCGGTGAAGTTCCTGTCCCCTGGAGCTCAGCTGCACGCCTGTCCTGTGCTCTCTGCTGTTCAAATGCTGGTGCAGCTCGGCCTGGCTCTCGTGGTGGGATGTGTGTGATGAAAACGTTGTCACTCTCTTACTTTCTTTTAAGCGGCCTTCTCTTCTTTTGAGCAGGCTTTGATATTTCCCTTTATTTTTTAGATACATAATCCGTGGGGACGATGAAGAATGGAATGAAGTTTTGAACAAAGCCGGGCAGAATGCCTCGGTTGTCAGCCTGAAAAGGTGAGGGGCTGGCATACATCAGGCAGGGGAGGCATTCTGGCCTCTCTGCTTCGCTGGTAACTTTCTCTAGGAAGTAGGAGGTTGGAGCAAAAGCCTTGAGGAAAGTCACTATTCTTTCCTTTGAGGGATGCTATTTTTGTATCATAGCTCCCACTGATCAGGCAGGGCCATTGCTTAGGCCTGGATCTCTGCATCCCCCGTATTCTCAGACATGCCAGGGAGACAGGCTTGAGAACAACAGCCTTGGACTTGCCGCTACCTGAGCACCTCCTGGGAGCTTTAATGCAGCATCCCCTTTGTGCTCTAAACAGAGGTGGCTTTTTTCTTACATCACTGCTTTATTTATTTTTATTGAAGTATGATTGATTTATAATGTGTTAATTACTGCTGTACAGCAAAGTGACTCAGTTATACATATGTATACATTCTTTTTCATATTCTTTCCTATTATGGTTTATCACAGGATCTTGTTGTTTATCCATTCTGTATATACCGGTTTGCATCTGCTGATCGCAAACTCCCAATCCATCCCTTTCTCACCCCCCTCCCCCTTGGCAACCCACAGTCTGTTCTCTGTCTCTGAGATTCTGTTTCTGTTGTTTTGGGTTTTTTTCAGGCTTATTAAGCTTGACCTCTCTAAACTCACCCTTTCACTCTACCCCCTCAAACCTGGTTATTATTTTGCTTTTTTAATAGGGTTTTATGTGTGTTATACACATATATAGTTCAATTTGTGTATGTCTTTTTTGAAACTTTACTTGATAAAACACAGCTTCTTCGTTATTTGTGCTTTTTTAAATTGCTGTGGCCCTGTCTTTTCCCCAGATTTGCTCTATTGATCTCTTTTTTTTCCCCCTTAATATTTATTTATTTAGGCTGTGCTGGGTCTTATTTGTGGCGTGCGGGATCTTCCTTGCAGCATGCAGGATCTTTTAGTTGTGGCATGCGGACCTCTTAGTTGTGGCAGGACTCTTAGTGCGGCACGCACGCTGGATCTAGTTCCCCGACCAGGGATCGAACCCGGGCCCCCTACATTGGGAGTGTGGAGCCTTACCCACTGGACCACCGGGGAAGTCCCTGTTTCTGTTTCATAGATAGGTTCAATTTGTGTCATTTTTAGATTCCACACATAAGTGGTATCATACAGTATTTGTCTTTCTGACTTATTTCACTTAGTATGATAAACTCTAGTTGCATCCATGTTGCTACAAATGGCATTATTTCGTTCTTTTTTACAGCTGAGTAGTATCCGATTGTATATCTGTACTACATCTTCTTTATCCATTATTCCTCTGTTGATGGACATGTAGGTTGTTTCCATGTCTTGGCTACTGTGAATAGTGCTGCTGTGAACATAGGGGTGCATGTATCTTTTTGAATTATAGCTTTGTCCGGATATATGCCCAGGAGTGGGATTGCTGGATCATATGGTAATTCTATTTTTAGTTTTCTGAGGAACCTCCATACTGTTTTTCACAGTGGCTGCACCAACTTTACATTCCCACCAGCAGTGTAGGAAGGTTCCCTTTTCTCCACACCCTCTCCAGCATTTGTTATTTGTAGACTTTTTAATGATGGCCATTCTGACCAGCGTGAGATGGTACCTCATTGTAGTTTTGATTTGCATTTCTCTGATAATTAGCAATGATGAGCATCTTTTCATGTGCCTATTGGCCATCTGTATGTCTTTGGAGAAATGTCTCTTCAGGTCTTCTACCCATTTTTCGATTGGGTTGTTTTTTTTGTTTTTAAATTGTATGAGCTGTTCGTATATTTTGGAAAGTAAGCCCTTGTCCATCGCATCATTTGCAGATGTTTTCTCCCATTCTGTAGGTTGTCTTTTCATTTTGTTTATGGTTTCCTTTGCTGTGCAAAAGCTTGTAAGTTTGATTAGGTCCCATTTGTTATTTTTATTTCTTTCTATTGGCTTGGGAGCCTGACCTAAGAAAACATTGGTATGATTTATGTCAGAGAATGTTTTGCCTATGTTCTCTTCTAGGAGTTTTATGGGTATATCACTACTTTAAAGATGAAGTAACCGAGGCTCTCAGGTGTTAAGTGACTTCCCAAGAAGCATATAGCTAGTAAGAGGCAGAGCCAGAATCAGGACCAGGTTTGTCCACTGCAAAGCCCAGAGTTTTACCTGTTATACTCTCCTTCCTCTAAGCCAATGGTTCTCAAAGTTTTGGATCTCAGAGTTCCTTTATATCATAAAAATTATTGAGGACCCCAAAGGGCTTTTGTGCGTGTGGGTTTTATCTATCACAATGTCCCACTTTTTAGAGGCACAGATGTAGAGAACAAACGTATGGACACCAAGGGGGGAAAGCGGGGATGGGGGTGAGGTGGTGGTGGTGGTGGGATGAACTGGGAGATCGGGACTGACATGTATACACTAATATGTATGAAATAGATAACTAATAAGAACCTGCTGTATAAGAAAAAAAATTAAATTAAAAAAATTTCCCATTTTATAAATGAAAAACTGAGAAATTAAAAAAAAATGTTGGGCTTCCCTGGTGGTGCAGTGGTTGGGAGTCCGCCTGCCGATGCAGGGGACACGGGTTCGTGCCCTGGTCTGGGGGGATCTCACGTGCCGCAGAGCGGCTGGGCCCGTGAGCCATGGCCGCTGAGCCTGTGCGTCTGGAGCCTGTGCTCCGCAACGGGAGAGGCCATAGCAGTGAGAGGCCCGCATATCGCCAAAAAAAAAAAAAAAAAAAATGTTTATTCATTTAGAATTAACAGTCATGGACTCATTATGGGTTTTTTGTTTTTAAAAATACCTTTTTCATAAAAATTTTAGTGAGAAGAGTGGCATTGTTTCACATTTACATTTTTGTGAATCTTTTTAATAGCTGGCGTACTAGAAAGCAGCTGAACTCTCCTGTCTGCTTCTGCATTCAGTCTGTTGTGCTATCACACATCTTGTAGCCTCTGGAAAACAAACCAGTTGGGAGAGAATGAAAGTGGAAGAGGCAAATAATGTATTAGAATTATTATGAAAATAGTTTTGACTTTGGGGCCCACCAGGAGGGGTCTTGGGGGACTCCAGGACTCCCTGGACTACTCTTCAAAAACCTTCGCCCTCAGCTGCTTCTCTGCAGAGTGGCGTGTGGGTAGATGACGGTGGTTCCGTGGGGCGGCACTTTCACTGGAGTTTCCCTTGGGAAGACAGTGAGGCCTCCCCTGCCCTGGGCCTCTGGAGATGAGGCTTCCACAGCTGGTTTGTGGGTTTGTGGGAGGGTGAGTTCTTGGCATTGCCATAAACAGGGTCCCCTGAAGAGTTTATTTGGAAAGAGGAAATCTTGTGACTCTACGAACCATAGTTCCCAGAAATCAGATGTTCTCTTCTGTCTCCATAAATCACTGTGCTACCTGGAAGATTCCAGCATCGGTGCTAGCCTCATTTTCCTGATGGTCTCTGATGTGGCACAAAAGCCCGCTGTCAGTGTGTCCTAATTTCTGGTTTGGACAATATGGCAGATGCGGCCCAGGGCGCGTGATGGCTGCGTATTGAGTGCAGGGGCTTTGAACATGGCCGGCTCTGGGCCTGGTGTGGAGACGGCCTGGTTGTGTGCTCCGCAGAGCTCAGTCCCTCCCACTGTTGGTTTGGCTGTCGCTGCCCCTGAGGAGCCATCTGCATTACCCAGTCTGTGTGGCCATTCATGCGCTTGAGGGGTCTGGGGAAACGTGAAAGCTTGCGCCTTTGGAAGTAAAAATACTGATAACTGTCATTCCGAATTCTTTGAGGCCTTCTGTTTTCTGAGCAGTCACTTCATTCAGGTGATGTTAGGTCTCAGGACAGAATTGCACACCGTCCCCTTACAGGGAGGTGTTTGTTTCCAGGGCAAAGTGACACTGGAGAGAATCTTTAACCTATAAGGGGAAAGGAAGGTGGCCATTTGCCGAGCTATTCTCACGTTAATCTATCTGTGAGGAACCTACTGGCCAGCTGAAATGTGTACCCGAGTTACTATTCCTTTGGGTTTTCTTCTCATTTAGGAAAAATAAAATAACACATCAAAAAGTATTGTATGGTTTTCCTGGGAGTTTTCATGCTGTGTATTATGGACTATCCTCAGTCATTGGGATAATATGTCTGGTTTCCAGGGTAATCCTTAGTGGTAAGTGGTGGGAAGGAATTTTCCTTGTAATGCCATAGGTTTTTCTTAAAGTCATGGGAGGGGGGAATGTACAGATTTCAGGAGTTAAGACGTAGATTTGTTCCTCCACAGACTGAGAGCTTGGTCAGGGCAGGAGCTGGGTTGGTGTGGTGTACCCCCAGACCCCAGCACAATGCCCTGTAGGCCTGCAGAGGACATTGCTGTGTGACTGCACGTTCTTACATCACGTTTCAGATGGCGGAAACCCTTTTTCAGACAAAGCAAAGCAAGCTTAAAGCAAAGCAGTCTGAAAGGTTACAGATCCAGGCATGCTTCATTCTTTCTCTCTCTACTACTGTTTTTTCTTCTCCAGTGACAAGAAAAGGAAGTTGGAAGCCAAACAAGAACCCAAACAGAACAAAAAGTTGAAGAAAAACAGAGATGTGAAGCACAAAAAAGACACAAAACTGAAGTGGAAGAAATAGTGGAGAGTAACTTGGGTGTCGGTGGCTGACTCGTAAGGAGATACCCTGACTTTCTGAACTGTCTCTGGCTGCACTGAGTGGCAGCTGACTAGACTATTAAAAGCAGTCACTTCTGAGTGGGTCGGCTTAGAACTCGATGCTTGGCGATCCTCCGGCACCGTCTTTCCTCCCCCCAGTCCAGGCCTGTCTCCCCATTCGTTCATAGTTTGCTTTGGGCCCAGGTTTTTCGGTTCCTTCTCGCACGTGTAGAAGCCACGCTGGCTCTTGTTCCTTCTCGGGCGTCAAGTACACAGTCTTCTGGGGATGTTCAGGAGGCTGCTGGGGGAGCACCGGGGCCTCTTGTTATGAACTCGTCCAAACTCCCTGGGGCCTGGAGCTGCAGAGGCTCTAGTCCAGCCAGGCCTGGCATCCTGGGACCCACACTGCCATGTGCTGTTCCTCTCCTGGCCCTGGCAGTGGCCCAGAAAAGCCTGAGTTCTTAGGAGAGGGAGGATATGACATCTGAGTCCCCAATACCTGGTATTTCATCCATTTGGGAAAAAATGTTGGGAAAGACCCTTTTGCTAGCAGGGATTGAGGGGGTTAGAGACTCTATTTTTAATAAACTGTATCCTAGAAAGATCAGCTGGCCGTGTGCTCGTCAACTGAACGTAGGCGGAAGTTGCACGTTGCTCCTTTCTTTCGGTGGGTCTTGGCTGCCAGTACACTTGGGAGGGTGCTGGCATCAAGGCCGAGGGTGGGCAGCGTGGCCAGGGCTTACGGACCCAGGAGCCCATGGGAGAAGTGGCCGTGCTGACCGGTGCTCACTGTGGTGGTTCTGAGGGACTTGGGACGGCACCTGGAAGCCAGCTAGCTGGCCTCTCCTGCCTAGCTCCTGTCAGGTCGTTTGGTCCTCTCCACGGCAATTATGTGGTGTATTTTGGAACGTTTGATGGTGTCTGCTTTCCAGTCCTGAATCTGATACCATTGTTATTGAAACCTTGACCCTGCATCCCCAACCAGGGATCGAACCAGGGCCCCCTGCAGTGGAAGCGTAGAGTCCTAGCCACTGGACGGCCAGGGAATTTCCCTTCTGCTGGTCCTGTAGGATTGTTCCTCATCCACGTCACCAGGTGCAAGGAGAGCTCAGAGTGGAAGTCAGTTCCGTCGCGCTCTGGTTCTGATCCGCCTTTCTCCCCGCTTCCGCATGTGGGTTAATGGCGATCCTTCGGAGCTCGCTGACTGTGTCGGATTTCAGCTTCTGTATTTTTCCTTATTTAAAAAAAATTCATGTGGTGGCCTTGGTTACTGATCTTCTTTGGTTTTTCATAGACTTTAAAAGGACTGGTCCTCTGTGAGTCCAAATAGGTCCTTTCCTCAGCCCTGATAGGTAATCTGGTTCCTAGAAGTCTAGCGTGTGGACGGGGAAGGAAAGGGCGCTTCTGGACCAAAGAGGATTAAACGTGCAACTCCCAGGACAGATGGCCATGGGGAGACAAGCAGATTCTGACTGCGTACCTGGGACCACCGCGCCTTGTCCCCGTAGGCGTAGGGCCTTTTGTCTCCTGGAGCTGCAGACCCCCTATTAAGTCTGAAGGAAAGTTTAGAGATGAAAAAAAAAATTTGATCCGTTTTTCTCAGGTGAGTGCCTGAGCCTGCCTTTCAAAGAGGGTTTTCTTAAGGAGAGTGGCTGAAAAGCAAAGTCACAGCCCCAGATGGTCTGAGCCGAGCGGCATCTTAAAGCTCTCCAGCCGCATCGTCCCACAGCTGCAGGACCCAGATCGGCCGGGCCCTTGCTCGGCCCCTCTAGCCCCAAAGCCCGTCCCTCTGATCTGCTCCAGGGAGCCTTCCTGGCCTTGACACTGGCTCTGCCTGGCCCTTGCTGTGACCTGGGGTACACCTCGTAACCCAGGTCCACATCTTTGTAAACCGCAGGTGGTAATGACAGCACCTCCCTCACGCGGCCGGCCTGAGGAGCTGAGAACGGTGCCTGGCCTGCAGCAGGCGCTCACCAAGCCTCTCTGGGTTCTGTGGCATGTGCCAGTATAACCCGGGGAGCTGCTCCGTTACCCACGAGCGCCAAGATGGGCTGAATGAGGCCTGTCTGGCTTTGTTCTAAACCACAGCCTGTGCTGGAAGAGGCCCGCCGGGGCAGCTAGGAGCGCGCGCTTTGTAGTCAGACCAGGCCAGCTCTGTTCTCTGACAAGCCTCTTGACTGACAGCCTTTCCCTCTGCGCATGAAAAGGAAGTGAGCATTTCACCTACTATGTACAGTCTTGGCCTTTTTATTTGCAAAGCGTGTGTTCCTAAACAGGTCTCTGCACTTGGTGGTTGTGATCTTGGGTTCTCCTCCAAACCTGAAAAGGCACGCCTCCCCCAGACCTCACCATCTGGCCTCCAGACAGAGTGACATCTGTAAAGCTCGCTGTCTCAGGAAATCTCACTTGCAAAATGAATTCAGATAGGCTGCCTATGAATGCTGTCACCAGCCTGGGGAAGGGGCTGAAGAAGCCTGAACAAAGAAGAGTCCTCAATGGTCTCCACCCCCCCACCCCGCCCCCCCCCAGCTGGGAGGGGGCCAGTACTGGCCGGCTTCAGCGCTTCCAGTGCTCATCTGTCCCCCACAGTCCCGGAGGACTCCGGGGTGACCAGGAGATGACACAAAGGGGGCTGTGAGGCTGGGGGAGGGGAGGAAATCAGTGACCGTCACCTTGGACAAATGTAGACTCATTATCAGAGGCCATTACACCAGCCGGTCCGAAGGCCTGGAGGGGGCGGGGTTGGCATCCCCAGGGCCTGAATAGGCAGTTCAGACTCCAGACGGCTGCCCTCCACTCTGTAAACAACTGGTGAAAGTTGAAAGGTGGTGTGGATTCTGCAGAAGGGTGGGGCAGCAGGAAAGGGGGATGCTGAAGCTTTTCTTGTGTCGCTTCTGCTGAGGAGAAAGCTGTGATAATCCGGCATCTGGATGCTATCGGGCAACCAACCGGCAGGAGCAGAAAGGAAAGGGAAGTATGGGGAGGAGGAGAGCAGGGGGCCGGACGCTGCTGAGGAGGGCAGGCTCGGTGTGGGCCTTGGTGGCTGGACTCGGGCTCCCTCTGCTCCGGATGGCTTTCCTGTGGAGATTCCGGCTGAGTTAGCCCAGCTTTCACTGCCTGCGGGGCAGCTAGAGTAGAGCCAAGTCCCCCTTGCTTTTCAGGGACTCCTGCTAAGGAGAAGTTCACTGTCTTCTTTGGCTGCCGACAGGCTGGAGCAGGCAGCGGACGAGAGGCGCCCCATGCTCCGGAGCAGCGGCCCGACGAGGAGGCCCGGCCGCCGGGGCAAGTGAGGTGACCAGACACACCCCCATTTCTGTTCTAGTCCTCCTGGCCCCTTGGAGAATGTCTGATGTTTTTCTATTTATTTAAGTGCCTGCTTTAGAGCGTGTTTCTGCTACACGCAGGCTCAAAAGGGTCCCACCCCTCCCTTATCTCACCTTCCCTTCAACCGTCTGCCCCCCAAAGAGAGAAAATATGGCTGAGCTCCCGTCTGGAGCCAGGTGCTGACTAGATCTTGCCTCTCAGGCTGCGTGCTTGACTGAGGCACGTCCTGCAGGGCTGGGGGACTTGTGGGGAGGGTGGACACGGACCTCTGCGGGGGATCCCCTGCAGGTGGCGAGTGCTGGGGAGGGACCACCCCGCAAGCTCCCTCAGGGGCCTCGGACCAGGAGGATGGTGCTGAGGGGCGCGTCTCCTCCCCAAGGCCCCCAGAGGGCGCCATGGTCCGTGCTGAGCCCTCTCCCCACAGAGGCCAGGGCCCCAGGCTGCCCTGCCTGGGCTCCACCAAGCAAAGCCCACAGCAGGCCTTTCCCGGGACTGACCCCGTGCGGTCTTCACGTTGTCCCCCAGCTCCTGAGTCCTGGCCTGTCGGTCACCGAACCACAGCCACTCCAGTCAGTGTTCCCAGCGGCCTTAGGAATTTCTCTGCCTGCTGCAGGCAGGAAACATTTTTCAAAGCCTTTATTTCTGCCTGGACTTCACACCTAAGACAAACTACAGCCGACCCCAGAAAACCCTTGGGCTTGAGTCACTGGCTTCCGGTCCTCCCTGCATTAACAGGTAACACAGCCAGCTTGGGCTCAGCAGGGTCCCTCCTCAGGCCCCCCTCTTCCTGTGCTGAGCCACACAGATTTTGACTGTGTGAGGGAGGGTTTGCAAACAACTATCCCAGCAGCCCCCTGCATCAGGGGTGTGGGGAACCTGGCCTCGGGGCAGATCAGCAAAGCCCTCTGGCAGCTGTCTTTCTAAACAGTTTTAAGTATAGTTGATTTACAATGTTAATTTCTGCTCTACAGCAAAGTGATTCAGTTATATATATATATAATATATATATGTGTATATATATATATATATATATATATCCTTTTTTGTATTTTCCATTATGGTTTATCATAGGATATTGAATCTAGTTCCTGTGCTGTTCAGTAGGACCTAGTTGTTGATGCCTTCTGTATATAATGCTTTGCGTCTGCTAATCCCAAACTCCCAGTTTACCCCTCCCCCACAGCCCTCCCCCGTGGCAACCACAGGTCTGTGCTCTGAGTCCATTTCATAGATACGCTCATTTGTGTCGTATTTTAGATTCCACATATAAGTGATATCATATGGTATTTGTCCTTCTGTGTCTGACTTCACTTAGTACGATAATCTCTAGGTCCATCTGTGTTGCTGAGTTCTTTTTCATGGCTGAGTAATATTCCATTGTATGTATGTTCCACATGTTCTTTATCCATCTGTCCATGGACGTTTAGGTTGTTTCCATGTCTTGGCTATTGTAAATAGTGCTGCTGTGAACATAGGGGTGCATGTATCTTTTTGAATTATAGATTTTTTTGGATATATACCCAGGAATGGGATTGCTGGGTCATATGGCAACTCTGTGTTTAGTTTTTGAGGAACCTCCATACTGTTCTCCATAGTGACTGTACCAATTTACATTCCCACCGACAGTGTAGGAGGGTTCCCTTTTCTCCACACCCTCTGCAGCATTTATTGTTTGTAGACTTTTTGATGATGGCCATTCTGACGGGGTGAGGTGGTACCTCATTGTAGTTTTGATTTGCATTTCTCTAATAATTAGCATCTTTTCATGTGCCTACTGGCCATTTGTATGTCTTTGGAGAAATGTCTCTTTATGTCTTGTGCCCATTTTTCGATTGGGTTGTTTGTTTTTTGATATTGAGCTGTATGAGCTGTTTGTATATTTTGGAAATTAAGCCCTTGTTGGTCACATCATCTGTGAATATTTTCTCCCAGTCTGTAGGTTGTTTGTTTCATCGATGGTTTCCTTTGCTTTGCAAAAGCTTATTAAGTTTGATTAGGTCCAATTTGTTTATTTTTGCTTTTATTTCTGTTGCCTTGGGAGACTGACCTAAGAAAACATTGGTATAATTTATGTCAGAGAATGTTTTGCCCATGTTCTCTTTTAGGAGTTGTATGGTGTCATGTCTTATATTTAAGTAAGTCTTTAAGCCATTTTGAGTTTATTTTTGGGTATGGTGTGAGGGTATGTTCTAACTTCATTGATTTGCATGCAGCTGTCCAGCTTTCCCAACACCACTTGCTGAAGAGATTGTCTTTTTTCCACTGTATATTCTTGCCTCCTTTGTTGAAGATTAATTGACCATAGGTGAGTGGGTTTATTTCTGGGCTGTCTGTTCTGTTCCACTGATCCATATGTCTGTTTCTGTGCCAACACCATGTTGTTTTAATTACTGTAGCTTTGTAGTATTGTCTGAAGTCTGGGAGGGTTAGGCCTCCTGCTTTCTTTTTCCTCAGGATTGCTTTGGCTATTCTCGGTCTTTTGTGGTTCCATATAAATTTTAGGATTATTTGTTCCAGTTCTGTGAAAAATCTGACAGCTGTCTTATTCCTGGCATTGTGTTCCCGTCCTTCCAGTCCAGCTCAGTGGCACTTAAGTGCTTAACGAATGGGAACACACCTACCCCATTTGACAGAACAGGAAAACTAAGGCCCAGTGAGGGCTGGACCCAGGCTCGGGTACTAAATAGGGTAGGACAGGGGTTGGCAGGTGGCCACAGCACAGCTTCCAGCAGGGGTTCTTTCCCTCTGAGACGTGAGTGCCCCAAGTAACCAGGGAATCAGCTCTGGGTTCTCTTCCTGGTCCTAAATGGGCTCCTCCCCAGCTCTGAACTTTGGGTAACCCTCTATCAGGAGCCATGAGGCCAAGGTCATTGTTAACAAGTGTTTATTGTTAATAAAACCATAGTACATTTACAATAAGTGACAACATTAATATATAGTTACAGTATCGTACAATATTACAGCAATAAAATAACGCCTATTCCTTTGTACATCCAGCTCAAGCAGCTAGTTGAAAATATTTTCCACGGTTGCAAGCCCCCAGGGGTTTTTCAAGGTGACCGAAGTGACACCTCCTAAAGTGCCTGGGGCTTCTGGTGAATAAATAGTTTCTAAGGTACAGCCAGACAGCTGAAGGCGACATCCAGCACAAGCTGTCCAGAAGGTGCCCCCAGTGTCTGGCCCATAAATACGACAAGGGTCTAGGCCCAACGATGTGTCTCCACCCCAGGGGAGCCTGGAGCCTGGAGAATGTCAGGGGCAGGTAGCGGGGAAGAAGTAGAAGGGCCTCCTCTCCCAGTCCTTCCCTTCCACCCCTGCCCCGTCCTTTAAATCCCTAAGACCCGCAGTTCCCAGTGGGAAGTGTGGGCCCTGCTCTCCAATCCAAATTAAAGGACTTTTTCACTGGAGAAACTGGACCAGGGGGGCCGTTTGGGGCTCTGCCTCCGGAGCCCACAGAGGCAGCCTAATTCTAGGCTTGGGATTTCAGCATCGACCCTGAAAACAGCAGCAACAAAAGCTGAGGCCACCAGGCTCCTCCACTGTACCCCACGCCACTCTTGGCTCAGACCAAAAGCGTTAAAGGCGTTCAGGGGAACGAACTGCCTTCTGCCAACCACTCTCTGAGCAGGACGGCGACTCCCCCCGCACTGGCCCGACCCCGACTCCAAAGGAGGCCAGACACCAAGAGAACGGACTCCAAGTGACCCTCTGTGCACGATCCCCGGCCCCCTGGAGGCCCACGTCGTCTTTCAAAGGCACAGCCCTGAATAAGTAAGTTCAGGGTTTGGGCAGCCTTTCGGACGTGACATTGAGGGAAAATACCAAGTTTTGACTGAAATGGCCCGGGGCCCAGACAGAACATACGTTCTGTACACTCATAAGGATGCCCACACCCCCGAAGAGCCCCAGTTTGGACAGTCTGAGCTGCCTGAGGCCCCAGGGGGAGGGCACGATCTGAAGCTGTGTCGAGCAGAGCTGAATCAGGATCACATGAGGGTGAGTGCATGGCGGCCCTCAAGGTGCGAGCCGTAGGTGTCGGGGAGGGGTTGGGGGAAGAGCCACCTTTTAGCCACACCTGCCCTTGGCCCATCACTGGTTGAGCCAGTGGTTAGTTCTGGGCCTGCCCAGGTCTGGCTCCAAGAGGGCCTGTAACCAGCCTCCACCCAGCAGCGCCCCAGCGTGTCCACAGGCCCCGGCTACGTGCTGGCCCAGGCACCCCGGGAAGCACTTGCTCCCGGCCCTTCCCACCCGCTAGGATGCCTGGCGACAGAGCCTGGCCCAGAGCCAGCCATCCCCCAACCTCACACACGTGAGGTGACGTAGAGAGAGTGCACGCGCTCCGCCAGGGTGCTCTGCAGGTCCTGCAGGGGGTCCAGGCCCTGCACTTTGCTGCTGCGGCCGTAGATGAGCTGCCGGAAGGAGTCCTGCTCGAGCAGGGCCTTCATGTGCTTGAGGAAGAAGCCCTCACAGAACAGGGCCAGTTCGGGGGCGCTGTGGATCTGTGGGGCAGGGAGAGGGAGGGGGTGAGACCCACTATGTCAGCACAGCCCTGCCTGAAACCTCCCCCTACCCTCACCTCCAAATAGTACCCATGGGCTAAGGCCCAGCTTCAAGCCTCAACCTGGGGGAGGCATGTCCTATCTCTTGGGGTGACTGGCCCCTTATCTGAATTCCTTCCATAAGCCTCTCCTTGGGGTTAGACTGATCGGGGTTCAAATCCCAGCCGTGCCACCAGGAACATCCCTGAAATCTTGTTCTTGGCCTAGGTCCCACTGGTGATGGCTTGTTGAATGCCAGTCATCCCTATTGGATTGGCAGCTCCCTCACTAAGGGCAGGGACTGCCCACTGTGGTATGTCCAGCACAAGGCCCAGCACACGAGTGTTCACCTGGTAAACGCTCAGTAACTATTTCAGGTCAACAAATATGGAGTGCCCGCTCTGGGCCAGGTGCTGGGCACAGGCCTCGAGGCCCAGGTCTGCGATGCTGTCTCAGAGCTGATGTTCCAGTTCAGGAAGACAGGGAAGCCAAGGAACCAACCAGGCCAGGAAACCACAGACTGTGGTCAGTGCTGTGAGGACGTGAGAGTGGGTGAAGGGGCAGAGAGGTGTGTGACTTGGGGGAGGCCTGGGGAAATCAACAGGGCTTGGGAAGAGCTTTACCGGAGGGGAGGGGACAGTGATCGCAGGAGTTCTGCGGTGGGAATGAGTTGAGAGACGTGGGCCGCGTGGCTGGGTGAAGGCAGAGGGGCGGCATCAGAAGGGGAGATGTGGACAGGGTCCTGGGGCCCACGTAATGGGCGACAGATAAGGGCTGGATTATTTAGTTTGCAGTGGAAAACCTTTGGAGGGTTTACGTAGGGGAGTGACACGGTCTTTACACTTTTCCAAGAGTCTTGTGGATTGCAGGGTGAAAGCCAGGAAGTGTGGAGGCCAGGGCAGCAGTTGTCCACGAGAGGGGACAATGCAGATGGAGGGAAGGGGAGGGACTGCTGATGTGTTTCAGGAGCGTTTCTAGATGCGGCAGATGACCATGGCGTTTGCTGAGAGGAGGAAGAATAAGGAGGGCCGTGCCGGGAAGAAAATCAAGTAGTGCCTGGGGAGCTGATTTGACTCAGAGAGGCTCAGCTCCTTGGCCCAGGTCTCACAGCCTGGCGCAGCACGGCTGGGATGGGAACTGAGATCCACCCGGCTCACAGCTCAGCTCCCAGGCTGCGATGCTGCCCCACTGGGCAGCAGTGACGCCAGGCCACAGAGGGACTTACAGTGCCCTTCAAAGCTGCCTGGCCACCTGCATTTTCTAGCCAGGCAACAGTGGAGCAGAGTGTGTGTTGGGAGGCAGCTGGCGGGCATCAGGGCTCCTCACCTTGGCATACTTGTAGGTGTTCACGGCGCTCTCCACGCTCAGGGTCTGGGAGCACAGGATCTCGCAGTGCCGCTGCAGGGCGTCCAGCTGGAACAAGCTGGCAGCTGACAGCAGCTGGCAGGAGGCAAAGGAGGCCGTGGGTATGCATGGCCAGGTCTGCGGCCCAGGCATCACGGAACAGACCGCTGCTTTGTGCTGTGTGCTCCGCTTCCTCCCGACCTCCAGGGCCCTCCCCCGCTGCCAGTCAAGTCTGGCGGCCTAGATTTATTTCTACTCTAGGCTCTCTACGTACTGGCTGGGACACCTCGGGTGGCACCAGATGGGTGACAGACGCTGCTTGGGATTTCTGACGTCAGGAGGCCTTCAACTACAAGCTGCCTGCTCATCTACTTCTAGCCAGGTGCACGGCCAGCAGCGGGTCCGTTCTCTGAGCAGTGACCTGGTGAGGGGAAGGCCTCGCTGCCTTCTGATCCTCCTGGGCCTTCCGTCCTCAGGGGTGGCCCTCTCTAACCCCGAGGTGTGGCCCGGGAGGCCGGGCTCCGTGGGTGCACAATTTCCCACTCTCTTGGGATGGTGCTTCCCGTCGCCAGAAGAGCAAGGACCAGCAGGGAACCAGGAGGTCCTTACAGAGGCCACCTTCCTTCCCTCCTCATCTCTCCAAGTGCTGTGTTTCTGAGAGCGGGGTTGAGACCTGGAAGATGTCGCAGGCCGGGGACACAGGCATGGCGGGACTGGGGGCCAGGCTCATGGCCTCCCTGCTCCTCCCCCTGGGGCCGGGCAGACCGGCCAGGTCCTCACCTCCAGGATATCGCCGGTGGGGATGTCCATGGATTCTGTTCCCCCGTAGTACAGATACTGCATCATCATCTGTAGGGAGGAGAGGCCCGGTGTGAGCGCCAGATGGACCCACAGCACCGAAGTCCTCACCCGGCACCCCTGGAGTGCCACTCCAGCCGCTGCCGGCCTCCTGGTGCCCCCTGACCTCTGTGTGCTGACATCTGCACCTCCCCCGACTCTCGTCAGACATTTTTGTGTTTTCCCTGGAATGCGTGTGGCAAGCTTCCTTCCACAGAGTGGTTTCACTTCAATCCTCACGACAGACCTGTGAGCCCAGGAGGGCAGATACTACTCACAGCTGGGGAAACTGAGGCCAGGGAGGGGGGCTGACCCCCCTCCCCAGAACCCTTCCAGCTCACCACCAGGCACCATGCCGCTCGTTTCTCCTTTTACCGAAATTCTAAGTCTGGGGCTGGGAGAGGGGGAGGTGGGGCTCTGAGGGGGTGACTGTCTGACGGGCCACCCTCAGGATCCCAACTCCTGATCTCCCTGTCGGCGCTAGGCCTCCATGTGGAGGTGACAGCCAGATCCCGACTCCCTCCTGGAAAGTAAGTTGCAGAGCTGGGACAGGGATCTGGTCCAGAGGTCACCTTGCTGACCAGCCCAGGACCTTCGGGATTCTTGGGAGCAGAGGGCCCTGGGACGCCACATGAGGTGGCCTGTGGGGAGGGAGGCTATATTTTAGTTCCACTGAGGTCTGAGTTACAAGCTCTGCCATCATGCTGGACACTGGGGAGTTTCCCAGTTGGAAAAAGAAAAATGATTCTCCCTGGTTGGCTGAAGAAACGGCCCCAGCAAGGAGCTGGCAAGTGTGTAAGTAAACATGGCTCCAGCCAGCACAGTCAGGCTCTGTTAGGACTGGCCCCCAGGCTGGAAGCGGCACCAGAGGGAAGGAGCCCAACCTGGGGGAGGTGGGGAGTGGGGAGGGCCCACCAGCCTCATCCAGGCCCAAGGCCCGTCCAGGAGACATCAGTCTCTCCGCCTCAGAGGAGCGGGGGCCCCCGAAGGCCTTCCCCAGCCCCTGCTGGAGCTCACGTGGCGATCCTACAGTTACACGTATGTGTCCATGTGTCCCACGGCTCCAGGTGGTACCGGGCCCACACCTGGCTTCCTCTGCCATCCCCATGCAGCTGAGTGGGTGCTGACCACAGCACCAGCAGGACAGCCCTGAACGCCCAGGGCTGAGAGTGGGGTAGGTCACATTTGCAGGGATTCTTTGCTAAGGGGTGGCCTCAGGGCAGCCCCTAGGTGAGAAGGGGCCCAGGGATAGAGGCTCGGAGACAGGTGACAGCCTGCAGCTCCCCTTCCTGGCCTGGAAGGCAGCCTCCTGCTGCATTTGGTAGCTGGTTTTGGCCAGGCCCAGGCATCTCCCTGAGGTCACCTGAATGCACACGAGTCCACAGGAGTCAGAGCAGAACTGCCCTTTTGGAGGCTGGCTGAGGGAGCTGGGCTGCTGGCGGGCAGCCTGTGGGGCTGGACTGGCCGCCCTGTGAGCAGCTGTCAGGACCGGCTGCAGGGGCTGCCAGGCTTCCTCCTGCCCAGAGTGGGCCACCAGGAATGTGACCACAGGGAGGCCACTGATGCTGCAGGGACAGGCCTGGGGTCAAGAGCCACGTCTCAATGGCAGGGCTCTCCCCCAAAGGACTGGGTTTAGTCGGCAGTGACCTTGGCAAGTGTCTAGACCGGTGCTAATGCAATAGCCACTGGCCATGTGTGGCTTTTGAGCATTTGAAACGTGGCTGCTCTGAGTTAACACGTGTTGTGTCAGAGCTGGATTTCAAACACTTAGTGTGAAAAAAAGAATGTAAAACATTTCATTAATTTTTTATATGTTGAAATGACACTATTTTGGCTATATTAAGTTAAATAATATTAAAATTCATTTCACCTGTTCCTTTTTGTTTCTGTGGCTACTAAGCGATTTTAAATTACCTGTGTCCTGCATTATCTTTCTATTGGATGATAGCACTGCTTAGCTCTCCTTGGGCCTCTGTTTCCTGTTCTAGAAAACAAATAATGACCGCCATTTCTCTTTGTGCTGTGAGAGCCAATGAGATGTTTGGGGGCTGCTCTGAAACTTTTAGGCTTTTTTAGGGAGCACCGGCCCTGGATTGATGGCTTCGGGCTCCCCACCAGTGATGGCAGAGCTCTGTCCCCAGAGGACCCATGGGGCGAGGCCAGAGGCTAATATGCCCAGGCTCACGTGTGCCCCGACGTTAGACCTGTTGTCCCCGTCTACCCTCGTGACAACCCCGAGAAGTCATCAAGGGCTGCCCAGCCTGTCCCGGAACAGGCACCCTTCCCTGCTGAGTGAATGCAGCCTTGATGGCAGCGGTCACCCGAGCCACACGTGTGCCCTTGCCCCCCCCCCCCCCCGCGACTCCCGCCCAATCCCTTCTGCCCTTCTCAGACCCACCTCCTGTGTCAGAGCCTGACCCCACCTCATGCTCCAACTCACCTGGACTTTGGGCTTCTTAGCCAAGTAAGTTTCTAGAGCTGCTCCTCTCCCCAGTGAATTTGGCTCAAGGGACGGGAAAAGGGGGGAGGGGAGACACCCCATGCCAGACCCTGGGTCTTCCACCCCGATGAGTCACCGAGTTCCATCCACTCTCCCCTCGCCCACTTCCCTCCATCCTGCTGCCACTACCTGGTCACCATCATCACTTAGCTGGATTTCTCAACAGCCTCCTATCTGGTCCCCTGGCTGCAGTCACGCCCCCTCCGGTCCCTTCCTCACCCTCCAGAGTGAGTGAGGTAATGCAAACTGGACCATTCCACACATCCTAAGATTGAATCCTGGCTCTGTCACTTCTCAGCTCTGTGACCTTAGACAAGTTACCAAACTTCTCTGTGCCTGTGACCCCTCATCTACCAAGAGGGGATAACACACCTGTACCTCCTAGGTCTGTGCTGGGAAGCTTAACTGAAGAACAGGGGCAAAGCACTTGGAACCACGCCTGGCTAAGTGTCTGTGATGACGGTGGCCTCCTAGTAGCGTCCATCTGTCCTTGGGTTAAAGCTCAGGCCCTTCATGCTGTGGCTCTTGGGGGCAGCTTCAGCCTCATTCTGGATGTTCTTCTGAATCGCTGCCGGGACTAGGCCAGAGGGCATTTCCTGAACAGGTCGTGGTCTCTGGCTTTCAGACCCTGCGTGCACTTCTTCCTCTACCTGGAGCTCCCGATACCTGGCTGGCTGCCCTCGTCCTCCAAGAAACTTCCTCCTCCGCAGCTTTGGGTTAGATGCCCCGTCCTGCTCTCCCAGTGCCTTCCCCACCACACCTATACCATTAATTCATGACCCTGTCTCGTGGAGGGCAGGGTCCCTGTCCCGTTTACCACTGTCTCCACGGTGCCTGTAAGTGACTAAATGCTAAATGAATGACTACAGGGAACATGAGGGGGACCAAACCCTTGTGGATGGTGGCTCCTAATGCTTCTGTGAGGCTGTGATCTCTCCCGTTAAGTCACAAGCCTGTCCTGTGCAAGGCCAGGTCCTGGACCCACCCACCAGCTGCCTCTTGGCCTCAGTCTCAGCCCCTGAGGGTCATGCCTGCAGCCTGGAGATCACTGGAGAAAGGAGCTCCCCACCAGGGCTCAGCGTAGACCCCAGCCAGCCTCCTCCTGCAGACCCCGCCTGCTGGTGGCCAGCCTGTGGAGTTTCCATTATGCAGCCTCTGAGGTTCTCGGCAGCTTAGAGATCGAAAGCCCTGACCTTGATCTTCCACACCCAGGATGGGCTCACCATAGCCATTTCTGCTTGGCCGGCATGGCTGGGGTCCGATGCTCGGGAGGAGTGACTGACCTACACCAGCGCACGCGCACGTCACCCTCCACCCACCGGGGTCTTGTTAAAATGTGGGGTGTCTGGGGTGGGGCCTGAGGTTCTGCATTCCCAACAAGCACGCAGGCAACGCCTGTACTCTAGGAGCTCACTCCGGGGAGCAAGGACTCACATGCTGCACGTGTGCTGTGCGCCTGTCCTTACACGTCCGTCAGTCTGCCCAGACCCCTCACCCGGTGGTTAGAGCTCAGGGCCCACGAGACAGGCTCTGAAGCTACAAAGTCACAATGGAACGGCTACCTTTGCCTGGGAAAAACCTAGATGCTCCAACCTGACCACTGAGATTCAGCAAAACACAGAAGGCACTGGGGACGGAGGGGAAGATTATGACCGACTCACGGCTGCTCCCGCCAAGACGGACAAGCCAGGGTGGGGCTCCTGGGGGGAGGGGGCATCCCTTGAGAAGCGTGCAGCACTGAGGTCCACATACCTGAAAAATGTGGTACTTCATGTCACCGATCTCAATGGTTTTGCTGCTGTCGCCATCTTGCTCTGATTTATTGGTCATCAGTGTCTTGAACCTGGAGCCAAGGAGATGAGACAGGACGGGGCTTGAACGTGACTTTCACTCCATGGCCATGTGGCAACGGCACCATCCACCACCTGACTGGCCACCAGGGCACAGGAGCATTTTAGAAATTACTGCCGTGCTCTCAAAATAATTCTTGGCGAGTGACGTTTTACATCGTCCAGACGGCTGGGCTGGGCCCCTTCTGTCCCTGCTGCCCCCTAGATGAGTGACTGTGACGCCTGTGGCTGGAAAACTGACTTTCGTGCCAGAACATTTATGTTTTCTAATAATCAAAGGCAGCAAGTTGGCCAGAAAGAATACAGCCTCAGAGCTCCTCCTGGAGAACTCTGGGTCCCATCTCGACTGTCCCTCTGTCAACTTGTCCCATGCCCGCCGTGGGGCGGATGGGGCCTCCGCGCTCTGTGACCTCCCTGTGGGGGGCAGAGGCTCTTCTCCATCCTGTCCATCACCTTGTATCCACATGAAGCTGCCCAGCCTCCCGGCAGCTGAGACTTCATTATCCGGGTTGCCTACCTGTTAGAAGCTGTCACCAGCAGGACTTTATGTGCATAAAACAGCTTTCCTTCCACAAGGAAGGTCACATCCGACATCTCCTTGTTGTTCAAAAAGTGAGGATCTGCCAGTAGGGAAGGAGAGGGGGTGACTGAGGAGCCTGCCCCCAGGGGTTTCTTGTGTGCCGGGGGCAGATGGGGTGGGGAATGTGGAGAGCAGAGAAACTGAGGCCAGGCCAAAGAGGAGAGGGAGAGGGAGAGGAAAAGGGGAGAGGAGAAGGGGAGGGGGGAGGGGAGGGGGGAGGGAAGAGGAAAAGGGGAGGGAGGGGAGGGGAGGGAGGGGAGGGAGGGGAGGGGAGGGAGGGGAGGGGGCAGGGCAGGGGAGGGGAGGGAGGGCAGGGGAGGGGAGGGCAGGGCAGGGGAGGGGAGGGAGGCCTGGCAAGCGCGGGTGGCCGGTGGGGAAGGCCTCACCTAGCCTGGCCGGCAGGGTCTTGCGCAGCTCAGGGATGCTGGGAATAGGGCTGCTGCCGTAGCAGTGCATGAAGATGGCAGCCAGCTGCTGGATGACAGAGTCGTTCTGTGGGGGGAGAGGCAGGGAGGGGCCATGAGCTCAATCCCCCATCCTGTGGCCGTCTGTTTATAGCTCCTGCTACATCGGGCCAACTTCAGAAGTCCAGGCCAGGATCAGAGCAGCCGCTGCCTTTTGCTCCTCCTGGAGGTGGCCTGGTGAGGGAGGCCTGTCCCTTCAACACTGATTCCCCAAATCGCTCTTCTGGCCGGGCTCCAGCCCAGACAGATTCACGGCCTCTGCAGCCAGGCGGTGCACGTTTGCGTGTGGGGTGGGCAACCACCCGCGTGCGTGAAGGTCCCTGTGTCCATCTGTCCGTGGGAGGGGTTGTCCCTGTGTCTGTCTTCCTATGCGTCCGTCTCTGTGTCCGTCCCATGGTCTGCTGGGGCCGTGGGCTCTGGAGCCTGGGTTCTCTGAGCTTGGGGCAGGGACCTGCCCGGAGACACTCACCTTGCTGGTCTTGAGGATGTCGAACATGAGCTGCAAGCCCTCGGTCACCAGCTCCTCGTTGTATTCCTCCTCCTTGATGGAGCCGAAATCCCGCAGGAGGCTCTGCACCACCGAGTACCGAGACTGGGAGAAGGACGTCCTCAGAGACTCGATCCAGACGTGCAGCTTCCAGGGGACGCCTGGGCCCGGGCAGGGGAAGGGCAGCAGTCACCCCTGGGCAGAGCGCTCCCTGCGGGGGCCACCGAGCCCGCCTCCCAATGAACCCCTTCCTGGCAGGCTCTCTTGCGATGCGCCCAGTGTCTGCAGAGCAGGGGGCAGCCCCCAGCCCCCTCGGTGTAGCCAGTAAGCAAAGCTTCCGTTCACACTGACGGGCCTCCCTGAGAGATCAGAGGGCACCCGGGCTCGTGTCAGATGAGGTGGAGGAATGCCTCCGGACCAAGTGCAGGGAGCCCGAGCTCTGAAAATCCACAGCTCAGCCTGGGGACCTTCAAGCGCAATCCCAGCACCCACACTGGCCCGACGCCTTGTTGGGCCCTGGACTGACTTATGGAGGAGGACCCATTATAATTACGAGGGGTAGCCCGGGAGACTCGGATACCCGGAGGATATGCAGGGTGCTTGGGGACGCAGGGGCTCCCTGCCTGTCTAGAAGCCTGAGATCAACCCCGTCCTATCGCCCAGCTCACTGGTCTGTTTATGCACATCCAGTGCCACGTAATTACTGTTTACCAGCTCCCTGGAGTGTGTCGGCGGGGCCGCAGAGCAACTTACAACTACTTTGTAAACATCACGACAGTAACTAGTGATGTTTCTGATAATTAGAGGGATTGCTTCTTACTCCCCCACCTCACCATGGGTTAAAAAAGGACCGATGGCATTCCCTACCCCCCACGACGACGTGCGTAACGTTAGCATCCCTGGTTGACCGACTGTATGTAGGAGCCCATGTCACAGAGAAGAACACTGAGGCTGGCTTGCCACAGCAGGGCCACGTGGCCTCCCGCTGCCTTGGCCCAGCGCCGGGCGTTCGTGTGTCATGGCCCCCGGGAGAGTCATCGTGCACTGAGTGCTGATGGTGAGCTGGCACTGGGCTCTGGGCTGCACGTGATGACACCACATTCACAGAGGAGAGTCATCAGCACCAGCCAACGTGGCAGGGCTAGGCTCTCACCCAAGTCTGTCTGTCTGACCAGCCTCCCGGGAGGGAAGGAGAGGTCGGCAGGCTTGCAGACCCAAGGAGGTGGGGAGGTTGGCTGAGGGACTGGAGAGCATCTAGTTGACCAGAAATGTAGACCCCTAGTGCTACAGATGCTCCCAGAGCTACACATCCCAGGACTTGACCAGGGAGGTTGGGGGACCTGAGGGCACAGGGCTGGGGTGAGGCTCTGAGACACATCCCCACGGAGGACTGTCTGAGGCTCAGGGCAGCCCCTGTCCTGGCTGTCAGTCACCAGGCCTGGGGGAATTGAGCCCCGCCCTACACTCAGCTACCTGGCCCTCTCCTGGCCTGAGGAGCAGCAGAGCCTGTGTGTGAGTGAGTGTGTGTGTGCGTGCATGTGCGTGTGTACCGGTACGCTGCAAGGTCTCACCTAGTGCCCGCAGCTCCATGGTGATGTCCACGTAGCCGTGCTCCGCGCTGTAGTACATGGCCTCCTGGAGGGCCTTGGTGCGCGTCCGGCTCAGCCTCACGGTCCCCTCGCTGCCACTGCCCTGGCTCGACGCATCGCTTTCCTCCACGCCCTCAGCCAGGATCTCCTCCAGGGACAGCACGTCTGCTTTGGCCTGCTGCGGCTGCGTCAGGAGCTTCCTCAGGACGTTCCTGTGGGTAAAGGGACGGAGGGTGATGCCTGAGGCTCCCGCCACGGACGGCGCCTGCTGAGCTGCCTTCTGGCGGCCCGTGGTCCAGATGGGCAGCTACGGGGCATCTGTGGGCACAAAGGCTCACGGTCTTCCCCTCCCAGGCAGGCTGGGCCAGGGCTCCCAGCGACCCCCATCCCTGGCCACCTGGGGAGTAAGGGGAAGGTGCAGGAGACCTCTCCCTTCTGCCATCCATGTAGTGACGAGAAGTCGTGGGCTTTGAGACCAAGCAGGTTCTGCCATCCTGTGTGATCTCGGATAGGTTGTTCTACCTCTCTGAGCCCTGACGGCTTTGTCATCTGTAGGACAGGGCGTCAGCATCATGCTGTCCCAGTTAACGTGAGGCCAATGTGATGACCTCAGATGCAGAGCCTGATACCTAGCAGTCCTCCTAAGAGCAGCCAACTTGACACATGTAAACGTGTCCGAAACATAGGACATGCTTGTACTCACTTTCCCTCCATTAGTAAGAATGCAGTGGAGCCGCATTTTATACTGAATTCATTAACATACACAGACGTGTGGAACACGGGATGCTCGACGGAGCATGTTCCCGTGTACCGCTGCATTTAACCTGAGCAATCCCATGAACCTCGCCATTCGTGGGCGATGACCACGTCTTGCTCACGGTCACTCTGAGCAGGATGAAGACTCAGACCCAGAGCTTCAAGCCCCAGGCTCGTTCTGTCACAGCCTGTAGGCTGGGGCGCTGGGCAGGCTGCAGCAGGGCCAGGCCCACAGGTCACCTGGGGCTGAGCCTCCTCCCAGCGGCCCTGGCCACCCCTCCCCCACCCCTTCCCCTACTGTGTGATGGAGGCCCGGCAGGGACCCCCTCGAGGGACCTGGGTCATCCTGCTGTAGCTCTGCCAGTTCAGCAATTTAACAGAGCACCCGGTCTGGCGTGAGCTGGCACATGACGGTGAGCGCCCACCACACCCACCCAAGGGAGCCCGTGTTCCAGAGAGAGAGTGGGAAGCCGATGAGCAGGGGGCAACTCCACGCGGGGTGAAGAGGCCACAGCGGTGGGGAGGGGTGGGAAACGCAGGCACTGGGCGGGGTAGAGAGGCCTGGAGGCCGTGCCCTGCGAGGTGGTACCTGAGGGCAGGGCTGGTGGAGATGGGTGAGAGCGGGGGCTGGGCGCAGAAGGCGGGGGGCGGGGGGGAGAAGCACGCTAGGGAGTGGGCCACAGCAAGGGCACAGTCTGGGCTTGAGGACGGGAAGCAGGTGTCCCGCCTGCCCTCTCTACCTTCTACTCACCTCTTCCCTGTCTCCCTCTGCCCCCTCAGCTGCCTAACGGCTCTGCTCTCAGCCCTGCCCTCTCGCAGCCCCGGCCCCCGCAAAGCGAGGTCCACCATCCGCTCCCGGAGCGAGACGCGATCTCCTGCAGAGCCACCAGTGGCATCTTCGTGGTGGAGCTGCCTGCTGTGTGGAAGCCTCTAGCGCCCCAGGCCACTGCAGGCACCGCAGAAGCACCCCAGGCATGGGAAGGGATGGGGTCCTGGGTGGCTGCAGGGTGGAGAGCCTCACGGGGAATGGGAGGGCCTGCTCCAGTCCCACGTCTGCCGGGAACTGGCTGTAGGACCTCTAAGCAGCCCAGCGTCTCCGGGCCTCCAACATCTGGGGCCCCCGAGCTGCCTGAAGCCCCGTCTTTCCGGCTGGTGTGCGTGCAGCCACCCCAGCCCCCACCTCTGGAAGGCCCTCCAGGCCTAGTTCTTCTGCTGAGAGCCTGCTTCACGCCCCCCAGCACACGGGGCAGGAAGCCCGGGCGGGTACCTGTGGCCGTGGGCGGCTGAGTGGCTGAAGCAGTTCATATCCTCGTGGAGGGAGGAGGCCATGCCGTTGGTCTCGAGCATGCTGAGGAGGGGGTCGGCGCCCCGGCTGAGCAGCAAGCTGACCAGTTCGTAGTTCCCTGGAAGACAAGGTGGACCGAGGATGCTTCCACCGCCCGTGCCACTGCCCCTCTGCTGGGCCTGCCTGGGCAGCGAGTGTGGCAGAAACACTGACGATGGGGTGAAGGGGAGCCCCTGGGACCCAGAAGGAGGGGCTTCAAGGCTCGCCACAGTGATCTGCGTGTGCAGCTCAGCCAGGCTGGGTGACACCGTGGGGAGGAGCAGGTGGACCCGTGGGGCAGTAGGGGACCCTCACTGGGCAGGGCAGCGGTGTACCTACCGGCTGCAGAAGCCAGCTGCAGGGGTGTCTCTGCATAGCTGTCCTCGCCACCGGTCACTGCCGAGCCCTCCACGTGGGCACCAGCATCCAGCAGCAACTGCCAGGGCACAGGGAAGACACTTCAGGTGGTAGGGAGTGTCTGGGGCACGTGCAGGGAGGCTTTGGGGAGGGGCCTGTAGTTCCCTCCTGTGGCACATGGTAGGGAGTGTCTGGGGCACGTGCAGGGAGGCTTTGGGGAGGGGCCTGTAGTTCCCTCCTGTGGCACATGGTAGGGAGTGTCTGGGCACGTGCAGGGAAGCTTTGGGGAGTGGCCTGTAGTTCCCTCCTGTGGCACGTGACCAAGGACCGGCTCACCCGGGCGTCCAGGCAACCAGAATTTTAGAACTCCTGGTTACCTTCAGGGCTCTAAGTGTCTAGAATCTTCACCTCCACTCCTGTGGCCTTGAACCAAGCCCCTAAGCTATAGGGACCTCTGAGCTATTTCTCCCTTTCAAACAGTTTCCTACAAACTGGCTGCAGTGATCTTTGTAAGAACTCACACAGATGAGCAGAAAAGAAGGCACCACCCCCCAATCAACCGGGGGAAACTGGGGCTCTGGAGGCAGCAGAGGTAGTGGGAACGGCAGAGGTGTTAGAGCTGAGTGCCAGTGCTAGCCACAGACCAGTGGGTGACCTGGGGCAGGTACCTCAACTCCCCAAACCTCAGTCTTCCTCATCTGGAAAATGCAAAAGAGGCCCGCCTTGCAGCCTTGCTGGGGATGAAGTGAAACGGTGCTCACCTCTCCATAGGGGCTCAATAACTAGTGGCTTTTAGGGTTCTCATCAGAGAGGTTCGGTGAGCTACCCAAGGCTGGGAAGTGTGGGGCTGGGGCAGAACCTCACTGTCTGGGACACCAGGTGGCCTCTCCCCATTCTAGCAAGGGCCAGTCTTGCAGGGGACAGATGGGGCAGGGCTAACAGATACCAAGCAGCTCCAGCTGAGCCGGCCGGCTTTGCCTTGGGGCAGGGGTGGGTCTGCTTCACCGAGAGGTGACTTCAGCTCCATCTCACCTTTCCTGACTGGCTGCTCTGGAGGGAGCCGCCTTCCAACCCTCCCAGGTTTCCGGAGACCAAAGGCCCCTCAGAGCCCGTGCTTGGCCAGCTAAGGCAACACCACAGCCCCGCCACCTGGAGACCAGGTCCGAGGGGCCCAGGCTGACCTCTCAGCCTCCCCACAGCGTGGAGCATGGGGGCGGCTGTCGGTAGGAGGCCCCGTCAGGCAGAAAGGGCATCGCTGCCTGAGCCAGTGTGCCAAGGTGGAAGAGGAAGAGGCCTGCCCGTCAGGGTGAAAATGGGCACCAGTCCAGGTGAGTCCAGGGCACAGCCCTGCAGGCCAGTCTGGGCTAGCGTGGAACTCTATACTCGGGGCCTTAGGAGGACGCGCACCAAAAAGCAGGCAGAATGTGGCAGTCAGCCCACTGACCACCATTTACTGCATCCCTCCTATAGGCCAGGCGTGGGTGCACAGCGATGAATAGGCCGGACACGACTCCTGCTCTCAAAGGTCCCACAATCTAGCAGACAGCAAGGGTGGAATACGAACTCCCAGGAAGGAGTCTGGAATCCTGTGGGCCTGTGGCCTGAGGAGTGAAGGAGTCTGGGAGCCGAGTGGCAGTGTCACCATGCCCCATCCACGGCTTCCACTTCTAGGCCTGAACCCCCTCCTCACGCCAGCCACAGCTACTGGGACCAAGGTGGGCACAGTGTGGCTTGGCTTGACAGGCAAGCTGTGCCAATCTGAGTCCTCTTTCAGGAACTGGGGAGCTGAGAGACTACGCCTGCTACCAGGGAGGGGCAGAACCGGAAGGACAGCATGCTGTATAGAGCCGGCAGAACTCATGAGGCAGTAAAAACAGCTAAGGGTTGGAAAGATTACTGGAGGAGAGAAACGGAGCACACCTGCACAGATCCCAGATTCCAGCACGCCCCAGGACTCACCCACAGATGCAGAGACGCCAGGCAGGCCTGGTACTACTTGGGCCTGTGTCTTGCTCCCTAAAATTCTCACATGTATCCTCACACTGAAGCCTGCTCCTGGAGGCAGACCAGGTGGGTCTTTGCTGACCAAGTGAGCTAGCGTTAACTAGCGCCTCTGGTGTCTGACTCCAGGCTGCTGCTCACACAGGTAAGGCTGGGGATACGCCTGGGGCTCAACCCACCCAGCAAGATGAGGGCATGCTGCATACCTGGCAGGAGCTCACCTGGACCACAGAGATGTGTCCATGTAGGACAGCAAATGTCAGTGAGGTCCAGTGCCGGCTGTCAGGGTGGATGGAGGGGTGCCTGGGAGAGTTGCTTGGAACCTGGAAAAATAGCACAAATGATCAGTGTTTCCTAGGTCAGTGACATTCCTGGGCAGGTGACACAGCCACCTGAGCTAAGGGGAGCCCTGCAGGGATGGTGACTAGGAGTCAACTCAAGAGCTTTCTACATTCGATTGGCAATGTCTGCCTGGAGTACCCTGTGCAAAAGGCTCAAAAGGATGTTCAATTAGTGATGTCTGCCCTGGGCAGAGAGACAGCAGAGAGGGAACACTTTATGCCTCAGAGGGAGGTAGAGCCAGAAGTATCTGGGGATGGTGGGGATGGCTGGGGATTAGGTTGATAAAATGGGAAAGGTGCTACAGTAACAGAATTACGGCCATTCTCTCTGCTCGACTCCCCTCTGAGCTTACTTCCTCTCTGACAGAAAGTTCAAATCTTGAGGAAAAACCCTCTTTGCTAACTGTGATCTCTGTGCATCTTGCATCTTCAGTCCTCTGAGACACGTCTAGTTGTCCATAGCATCACAGCCAGCATGGATGACGAAGACCTTGGGGTGTTCTCTTGCTGGGTTAGGAGCCCGGTGCAGCCCTTGGGGGCTTTCTCACCTGGATGTCCAAGTTTGCTCCAGCATCAATTAACATCTGGACCATCGCTTCATCCCCAGCAGCACAGGCATACATCAGCGGCGTCATACCCTACATGAACCAAAGGCAGATGCTAAACTGTCTGCAAACAGAACATGAGGACACGTGTTCCATAGGTGTCTGCCCCAGAAACCAGATCCAGGTCTTCCTGCTTGACCAGCTGCTCATCCTGAACAATCCTGTGTCTTGTGCTGAACAAGACAACCTGCCCCTCCTAGGCCCACTGGACGTATGACACCTGAAGGATGAGGAGGGGACATTTCCATGAGCACTACAGGTCGCCAGAAGGGCAAAGGGCACAGGCCCCATGGCCAGACTCTGGTGCAAAGGCTACTTCTGCTGTAAACTTTGTACAACTTACTTGTACTCCTCTGTGCCTCAGTTTCTTTATCTTTAAAATGGGAATAACAACAGTATCTACCTCATTAGGTTGTTGTAAAGAGTATGAGTTACTATGTATAAAGTGCTCAGTACAGCTAACTAAGGATAAGCTAACTAATTAACATAACACAACACTACCACTGCTACTATGTTACACTGCCACATCCAAACCCACCCCAGGCCCCGTGCTGGTAAATCACCGTGTGAAGTGACTTACATGCATCGTCTCATTTAATGACCATACCATCCTTATTAGGGAGGTTCTGTTATTGTCCCCACTTCACAGACGAGAAGCAGAGAAGGGGATTAACTTGCCCAACAGTCACACGGTAAGTAAGAGGATGAACTCAGCTGGAACCCAGGTCTGCCTCAGCTGCGAAGCTCTCCCCTGAGGCATCTCACGGAGGGTGGAGAGGTTGACTTTAACATCTCATGCTGTGAGCAGTTCTGAGCTTTTCTGAAAACTGAGCCCCAATCCCTCCCTGAGTTTAGGTGGGCGATTAACGGAGCTGCCTCCCTGGCGGGGAATCTCCTCGGTGGCCAGTAATAGCAAAGGCAACGTTGGAAAGTGTTATTCCACAGCTGGATGCTGGCAAGCGTTTGTCTGGAGCCCCACGATGTTACTTATTAGGTTATCTGTGTGTAGACAAGATCTCCTTACCTCATAAATCCTTGCCTAGTGCCCAGAGATAAAGAAATGGCCCGAGATTAATCACGGGTGAGAGGCCTTTTTACCCACAGATCGTTCTGCAGACACTGAGGCTGAGGGAACAAACAGGACCGAACATTTAGAGAAAAGCCCGCTGCCACCGAGTGAGAATCTGGCTTTGTTTTATTCCCCTTGGCACATGCTTGACTTCTTTTTTCTCCACACATCTGAACATGATTCGGAGTGTAAACCAGGCTACAAGCCTTCTAAGGAGAAACTGCTTTTTTTGTGTTGGCCCCTCCCCACTGCAGGCACCTAAAGAGGCCAAATCAAAAGAGGCTGATTAACAGATTTCAGGGATGATCATCACCGTATCAACAACACAAAACTGGATGGACCTTTATTGAGCATCTACTATGTGCCTGATGTGAAAGCCTCACGATAACCCTATGGGGCGGGTACTTTATTCCCACATCTTAGAGGTGAGGGGACAGGCTCAGAGGGGTGCTTGTCCAAGCTGCCACAGCTATGACAGGAGGGCTAAACTCCAGGTCTGTCTGAAGCTAGTGTCCATGGGCTTCCCCACTGCACTGCTGGAGGAAGATGATGACCCCCCAGGATGAAAGCCCCATAGCCTGCATTGACAGAGGCACCTCGGGGAGATCCCAGGACCCAGCCTGTCGCCTCCCTGAGCTCGGCTGCAGCATACCTGTCCTAGCACGCGCCCGACTGTCCCGCCCCGACGCTCCTGCCCCCAGCATCTCCTTTCCCTGGAATGCCTTCCCCACTCCTCTCCATTGCATCCCACCACCCCTCACTCCAGCTTGGCCCAGATCCCCCAGGAGAAAGCCTTCCCTGGCTGCTCAAGCCCGACCTGTCAAAGTCCACTCTGGCTTGGGTTTGCCAGGCACCTCATCATGCTCTCCACCATGCTGTCATCTCATCCGAGAGGGCTATGTGACCCTTCAGCTGTCATTTAACTTCCCTCATGCTTCTGTGTGGGTTTCTAAACCCATATAGGAAATCCATTACCTATATATTGCAGAGCTCACAAAACTACATCGAATACACAAACTGCATCTTCCACAGTGGTGAAGAGCCTGGGGTTGGACCACTTGGGTTCTTCTAATCCCAGCTCTGCTCCTTACTAGTTGTGTGACCTCTGTACCTCAGTTTCCTTATCTATAAAATGGGGATGATACCTACATCGTAGGGCTGTGGTCAAGATTAAATGAGTTCCTCTGTGCAAAGTGCTTAGAGCAATGCCTGGAACACAGTGAGTGCTATATAAACGTTAGCTATTCACAGCAAAAACAAAAAACAAAGCAAGCCCAAAAAGTCAAGTTAAATTCTACCTAAAATTGTTAATTGCCTCCAACACTTCCTCTCCCCTTTTCTGGCTTCATTTAATGCCTTAGCACTTTTCACTAACATACTCGTGTGTTTGTGTGTGTGTGTGTGTGTTTCTCAGTATCTGTCTCCTCTAATGCTAACTCACGAAGGCAAGGATTTCTACAGGCCTGGAACGTGGCAGGCACACAGGATGCTCCCAATACAAGTCTCAGTGATTATGATCTAGAGCTCGCTATCAAGCTGACTCCTCTGGACTCTTTCCCAGCCCTGCACCCTACGGGGCAACCTCCAGCCTTCCAGTGAGGGGAAGCAGAATCCCTGTTACAAAGGATTTCCAAGGGGTGTTAGGGAAGTCTCTGAGTTGACATTGTACCTGGATGGCAGGGCACGATTCAGGAAGCAGCCCACCTCTTAGAGCACAGAGCTGAGTGGGCGGGTCTCAGGTTTGGGACAGAAGGGACTGTGCCACCGGCTCCAGAGGTCACGAACCCCTGTGGACTCTGGTCCTGAGCCTGGCTGGCGGAGCGCTCAGAACGCACCTGGTCATCCATGGTGTTCACCCCGTCGGGACCCAGGGCCTCGATCGCCTGGCTGATGAGGTCTGTCCTCCCGCAGTTGAGCATGCGGAAACCCAGGTCCTGGTTGAATTTTTCAGTAGCCGCTGGGGCATCCAGCCTCCGGAAGGAACTGAAACAGCATTCGGGTCTGCGCAAAAGAGACCGGGGTGTGTGAGCATGGCTCTTCCTGCTAGGACATGGCCTCCCTATGAGAGGTGACACAACTGTTCTGGGCTGATGTGTGGTGTGAGGATGAGGTTGGGGGGGGAGGACTGGGAATTACTATCTAATCGGCAGTGACTGGCCTTGTCACGCTCGGTGACAGGAAGAGCACATAAGTCGGCTGTTCTACAAACACGTTAAAGACATGCTCTGAGCTCTTGGGAGCTGTCAGTTGTCAGAGACAAGGTTCCCATCTAACATAATCTCTCAGGGGACTGCTCTGAGGAGGAAGAAGCTCCAGCTTTTGGGCCTTGGGCCACAGCTCTTGGCTGTATAGTTTCTGCACAGAGAAGGGCGCACTCTCACTCTCTCAGTCATAGAGGCCAAGCTCCAGTTCTTGCCTCTCCATCCTCTCCCCTCAGTGCTTCCTGGTGAGGCCCCGAAGCAACAAAGAGACAGCAGAGAGTGGCCCAGACTCCCATTGCAGCCAAGCCATCCTACCAAGGAGAGTCACAGATAAAACCTGCGTCTGCAGAGGGCCCACAGGCTTCCAACAGGTGGCTTCAGCCTGGAGTCGTGATTATGCCAAAGAGTAAAAAGTACATGCCACAGAACGACGTCCTGGCATTTGCAATGGAGACAGAAGACAAAAAAAAAAAAAAAAAGCAAGGCTCTTCCAGGTCAAGCATGGCCAGGGGAACGCTTCTCTGAAACAACTTCAGGAGGCCAGTCCAATACAAGAGAGGCACATTGGGAAGGTAACTAAGAGCCCAGGCTTGGGGCCATACGGGCCTGGGTTCAAATTCGGGCATGGCCACGTTGCTAGCTGAGTATCTCTGGGCAAGTTACTGTTCCCCCTGACCATCAGCTTCTCCATCTGAAACATGAGCATTAAAGCCCCTTCTTCTCTGAGGTTGTCACGAGGACTGAGAAAGTGCACGTAAAAAGGAAGGGCTCAGAGCCGGTCTGCACCTAGAAAGTGCTCCAGAAAATGGTGGTAACCGCAGGAAGGAGGCCCACTTCTGCTGCATACCCCCAAATGGCCCGAAGAGTCAGACTGCGAAAGCTCTCCCACCCAAATCCAAATGGGAGTCTGCCCTGCGGGCCCGACCCGTGGCTGCAGAGGATGCACCCGAGAGCAGCCAAGGTCCAGAACACATCAGTTCCGACAGGTGCGCTTGTGCAGAGAGCACCTTAGCGCAGCTCGAGCGGACCGCCTGCAGCCCCTGCCTGCTGCCCGCTCCCGACCCAGGAGGAGGAGGGAGCAGAGGGCTGACCGGGGGCTGGGCATGGAGACGCCCCCCCGCACCCCCCGCCTCCCTGGTTCCGTACTTGAGCTGCCGGGGCTCACAGTCCAGGCCGGGCAGCAGCAGCCGCGCCGCCTGCCGGATGTCGCCGCTGTCCACGGTGAGGCTGCGGCGGTGCTCCGCGTAGGTGATGGCCACACGCATCCACTCCATCAGCGGCGGCAGCAGCATGAAGGGCCTGGGAGGCAGCAGAGAGAGGGGGTCAGGCCTGGGCGGTCTGCTCCCTGAAGCACAGAAGGGGACCCCCTTCGGCACCCACTCTCAGGACAGCTGCGGAGGCTGGGTCCCCTGCAGCCTTCCGGCTGTGGGAGGTGGAGGGGGCCTGACTCTTCTCATGGAGAGCGCGATCTGCCCCATTCTACAGGAACTCAGTCAGGACTCGGAAGGAACCCCTGTCGTGGGCCACGAGCAGAGCCTGAGGGCCTTAGGTGGCCCATCAAGGAAGGGGCTTGCCAGCATGTGGAACTGGGGACTCCTGTCCCCTCCACAGAATTCAGACGGGGTCTCCCTCTCTGCAGAGGGGAGAGGATGCCTGCCTTCTGGGTGCTGGGGTGCAGAGGAAGGAGTCGAACAGACCCAGGCTCCAAACCCAGCTGTGCCCTTCATCACCACAGACCACACCCCGAGGCTGTTTTCTTCTTCACTTGTGAGATGGGGCAGTCCCCACTTCTCAGGATCATCGTGAGGCCACGTGAGACGACACATGGCACACTACCTGTGTGTGGTTGACAGCCACTCCCTCCTCAACTGAGCCCCGGGCTGAGGTGGGCCTACGTCACTTCCTGTGGCAGGCAGGGTGGCCCCAGGCTGGCGCCCGAGGTCCTCCAGGGAGGACCTGTCCCAGGACCTATGTCACACCCAGAACCCATGGCCACGGCGTGGGGCAGCTAGGAGGAGGCAGGGAGAGGCGGTTGGTCCAGCAAGGCCTCTGAGCTACAAACTCAGGGGGTACCGGTCACAGGCATTCTGGGTGCCAGCAGGGGGCACCATTCACAGGACAGCGACTAGTGCCCCCTGGTGCTGAGCAATACCATGGTCCTGCCGCTCAGGGCCGGTCCCTCCCCGCCCCAGGCCCTGCCGTCCCTACCCCACCAAGCTTGACTCTGGTCCTCCGCCCATTCCGGCCCATCCCCCACGGTGAAGACCTCGGAAGACCACTCCACAGCCCAGCAGGCCCCATGCTGTGGAGGGGCCCCGACTGCCCGTCTTGGCTTCATGCCTACCGCCCCCCATGCCCCCTCCACACCCCACTTCATCTGATACCCTGGGATCCTTGTGCGTTAGGCCTTGTGCTGTTGCCATCTTTCCCCTAGACACGCAAAGAGGTACTCTGTCCAGGAAGACGACCTCCATCCTCTCCCCTCAGCTCCTGAGTAAATCAACTGCGGGGAGTCACCTCAAGATGCCCTCACATGGCTGATCTCAGATCTCAAAAGCTTAGGTCACTTCAAAGTTTGCAAAGCTTCTCTTCTTGAGGGCAAAGGATGCTTTCACTTCTTTCTTTCTTTATTTATAAAGAGAATCGGATGGGATTCTTGAACGTGGTTCATTTGGAAATTATTTTGATGTCCTGGTTCTGTCATTTCTGAAAATATTTCTAGGTTAGAGTCATTTCACTGATGCACTGAGTGTACCAATCGCTATGGTGACAAGGCGGCCACAGGCTGGGAAAGCCTTGTAGCCTTGGCCTTCAAGGATGCCCAGAACCTCACTCAACTTACTTTCCAAGCCTGGCTCACACCTTTCATCAGGACACACCTGACCGTCAGGCATTCGTGGTTCTCAAGCCCACCCTGCCCGTTCCCACCACCACAAGAACAAACCAGCTCTCACCTCTGCCCATCCAGATCCTATTGATCCTCAAGGCTTAGTTCCAATGCCACTTCTTTCTAGAAGCCTTCCCACATCCCTTTTCCAAAGAAAATAATCTCTTCCTTCTCCAAGATCCCTTACAATTCTATTCCAGAATGAATGCGTCTCATCTTCCTGACTAGATTATTCCTCTTCAGGACAAGAACGATGCCTTCCTCATCTCTGGTTCTCTAAAATGTACCCAGCGCAGGTCCTAGACACAACAGATCCTCAATAAACCGAATGACTGCAAGGATGGCCAAGCATCAGGAATGTGGCATAATGCATCCAAGTTATCAGTTCTGGACCGAGTCCTGTTTCTGCCCAGAAGAGAATGGCATATACTTTTCAGAGTCACAACGTGGACCCGTTAGAGTGGGAAGCCAGGACCCTATGGTGGGGGGGGAGCTTGTAGAATCCAGGAAGGAACAACAATCCCTTTGTGAATTACTCCCGTTTCCAAGATCTTCTTTAATTGTGAATGCCCATTTGAATTCCCCCCAAATGTTAGTTTGGAATTTTATAATTCTTACACTCCAATGCTACAAGGCAAGCTCAGAGACATACTTCTACATGTCAGTCCTTCCGACCCAAGGGGAAGGTTTTATCTAAACCACCAGCACTGGAGACTGAAGGGTGAACAAAAAGACGGTTCGTGGATTTGCCAGCCATTCTTCCCTATTGTGGCCAACGGCCAAGACAAAGAGCCGCGTGTGGCCGCGAACGCTCTAAGCAGCATCTCCCAGCTGCACTACGGGAAATCCAAGAGGGAACTCAGGAAACCATGAAGTCTAATCAGATGGTGTCATGATTCATTCTCCCGCCTTGTGCCTCTTATAACTCGGCACAAGAAAAGACGCAGTGTTGATAACAGGTGGGCAGATACTGGGGATGGGTTCATTCAGCCTCCATTCTACCATCTTAGCTGAAGACGTGGAAAACTGAAAACTACATTTCCCAGACTTCTTTGCAAATTAGGCTTCACCATTAAGACGAAGCTGCACGAGATCTGGTAAATGGATGTGAGGCGGAGGCCGCCTTTGTGTCCCCTTTGCTTGTTTCTGCTAGCAAGCCAACTCATAAAACAGGAGGGATTTTTTTCCCCCTACAGAGCATTCCGGTGTCCATTTCCCAGCTTCCTGAGTGCTCCAGAGGCAGCAGTACTGCTACTGAAGGCAATGGCAGAAGCTTCTTGGCTCCAGCTTCAATCCTGAATTGCAGTTCCCAGGGTTATCTCCGAGGGAGTAGCCACCCTGATAGCAAGTTCTGTATTGTCCTTGGAGTCATTCCTGGAGGTTCAGCCTTGAACCTACTCCTTGAGTCCTTCCAATGATTCTTTTGGCACCAAATTCCCTGCATTAAATCCCTTCCTGTTTAAAACACCTGATGTGTTTTCTGTTTCCTGAATTGCACACTGATTAATATTCTTCAACATACAAAAATCCTTCAGGGTTAACATTGTCACTCTGCCTCTGGGGTGGTGGCTGGTGCCCACCTGTCCACAAACAAGGCCATTGCAGCCCCCCAAATGACCCCTTCAGGCCTTTCTCCTTGGTCTACCCACCTCCCTGACCTGCGGCCCATGGGAAGGTAAAATGATAAGCAATTCATGGACTTTCTCAGTAACATCCTTCCCTTGGCCTGTGGGTTCCAGGCTACTATTTCCTTTCTGGTAATTTCATCTAGCCCACTGGGTATGCTGAGAAACTGGCCTGCATTACTGGACATTCTGGAAAATCCCTATAAAAACTCCCATCTGTACCGGCCACGGCTGCATCCTGACTGTGGAGTGAAAAGGCTCTAGAGGAGCAAAGCTGGGAATGACTGAGTATGCGTCATCCCCAGGGTCTCTCTGCTTGGTTCCCTCGCAGAGAAAAAAGCCTGTTTCCCTCTTCTTGCCCTTTCCCTAGGCTGAGTGTGGCTGCAAGCCACTGACCTCCCCCTTTGCTGGGTCTGGCACCACGGAACAGCGGTTCTCAAGCACTTTGGCCTCAGGATGCCCTTTGTACTCTTACAAATTACTGAGGCCCCCAAAGAGCTTTTATTTATGTGTATTGTTCTAGCGCTAATTATTGTATCAGAAATTAAAACAGAGACTTCAGACATCTGAATACACAAACTCATATCCCGTCAGCCATCAGAGTGACACTATGCTCACCTGTCACACAGCTTCTGGAAGACTCCCTGGAAACTTGTGAGAAAATGAGTGAGAAGGCAAATAACACCTTATTATTGTGAATATAATTTTGACCCTGTGGACTCTGAGAAGTCTCATTGAGAACCACTGCCTTAGACAAATGTAGTCGATCCCTGAGGCAAGGCTGCTCTCAGGCGTGGGGCTGGGATTCTGTCCCAGTCCAGCCAGTTCTAGAATGGTGTGTGTTTTATGTGCGTGCTCCCGGCCTAAGGACCTGAGGATCCCACACTGAATCCTCCCTGGGAGACAGCCCTAGTTTTAGGAAGCAGCCGAACTGGCTCTGTAACCTTGGGCAGATCACTACCTTCTTTGGGCCTGTTTTTCTTTTAAAGATGGCGTTAAGTCAGTGGTTTCTAGACATTTTCCATCATGAGAAACCCTTTTGCTGTCATTTCACAGCCTCCACATGACAACAGCTGTACCTACTATACCGAGGTCAAGAGCATAGACTCTGGTGGGAGACAGCCCTAGGCTGCAATCCATTGCACTCCCAACGAATTAAACTGTGATCCTGTGCAAGTTATTTTATCTCCCTTAGCCTCAGCTGCCCCATCAGCAAAATGGGTATAAATAACAGGACCACCTCACAAGACGGTCAGAAGTTATGTACATAAAGGGCTTAGCACAGCATCTGGCACATGGTAAGTTCTTGGTAAAGGTTAACTATTACTACCATTTTAGTGTCTGTTGATAGAGAAAATACATAATAGCAGAAAAGGCTATAGGAATCTGGTCCTATTAAATGCCTCAGCTCCAGCCTTCTTCAAGTCCAGCCAATTCCCTCTCCACACACCCCAACCCTCCAGCAAGTATAAACATGTAAAGCTTGCAAAAGCCTGCCAGCGAGCTGCCCACCACCCACTCATAAAACAGAGCAACAAACACAACCGCTAAGTGGAGTGTGCTCTGGAGACCGTTTCTGGCCGTGCAGACACTTGGCCTCGGCTGTCAAGAACCTTGAAGAGGGGAAGGGACAACGACAACACAGACCCAGGGGCCATGGGGTCAGAAACATGCAAGGTGGTGACCGGGTGCGCACGGGATGACTGTGAGGGACCTGCCGCCCCTAAATGCCATTGGCGGCCTAACCAACCTCAGAAACACCACACACACACACACACACACACACACACACACACACACGCACGCACGCACGCAAGCACGCAAGCACATCCGCATCCGGTCAGGCTGCTACCGTGACAAACAAAGCCACTTAAAAGGGTCACCGACTGGAGCATTTGTCTTTGTGTGCATAAAATAGCAACTAATGTCACGTGGGGGGAGGTGTAAAATACACCAAAGAAAACGGGTCTTTAACAGGAAGCGGGGTGAAGAGGAGGAAATAGAGACCCGGGGAGGCCGAGCATCTCACCCAAGGTCACAGAGCCCTTTAGCAGCAACAGGGGGCCCAGCCCCATGTGTCATGACTCAGTTTCTCTTCCTCTCTCTTTAAATTAATCATACAGATGAGCCTGAGAATATCAAGCCAATGGGTTCACAAGGTCCTTCAATAGGACCAGGCCTGCAAAAGCCATTTTTGCCTGTTAAAAAAGTGAAAGAGAATAAACTTCTTAAGGCCTTGGTTTTAAGAGGTCCCTACAGCCTGGGGAAAAACAAAAACCTCTGCCCCACTCAGCATGCATATGATTGATTGGGATTACAGTCCTATAAGCAGTGTCTTAACAACATGAAACAGGAAACGCCTCCAATTTCCAGCTCAAAGCAGGCTCTGTTCTTCCTTGAGGTGGGCAGGGCCTTAGGGAGAGAGTCAGGTTGGTAGATGGGGCACAAGCCTGGAACTGGAGGCCCAGGCGTGAGAAGGCCTTGTGCCTCTGTCCCCAACTGGCAGGACAAGTCTGGGGCCAGCAGGTTATGTCCTCTCTGCGCCCACCCACGAGGACTGGGTTCAAATACTCAGGCAGGCAGATCTGGGAGGTGCCCACTGGCTGGGCAGGGCCTCGAGACCCGGCCTGAGCTCAGCCCTGGGAAACCGGGCAGTGGTTTCTTAACTTCCACTGTTGGCTGGGAGGACACAGGACTCTGGGGCGCGGGCCTGGCTGGGAGGGTCTGGGGAGGCCCATGTTGCCTTAGAGTCCACCCTGCCTGTTAGCATCCTTAGTCTAGGAGAGGATTCTCACAGGGACCAGCTACACAGCTGCAGGTGATGGTCAAGGGAGGGGGTGGCCAGAATGTCTCCCACCCTCAGCCCTCAATTCTTGCACCGACTCTGCCCCACCTTCAGTGGGAATCACTGCTGAGCACTGGCGTTGAATGGGGTGACCTTCCCCCCGAATCCATCGTTCTCAGGGACCTTGCTGGGAAGCACGCCGCTTCCACGCCCTACCCTGCTGTGCCGCCTGGGCTGGGAGCTGGCAAGTGGCACTGTCAGGAACCTGAGAAGATGCCAAGCTTTTCCCAATCAAGCGACAGCTCTTCAAGCAGAGACTGCTCTAGGAAGGTCAAGGTCGGCTCTGCTCTGCCAGCTCTGAGGCCCTCACCACAGGTCCCCCAAGACTTCTGGAGGGCCACGGTGGCCGAACACCAAGCCAAAACATCCATGGAGAATGAAACCAACATTGTCCCAAATGAAGTCAGATTCCACTCCCAGTACAAAGGAAGCGATTCTAGTCTGGTTCACATCTTGGACTAATTCTTTTTCTAGAATTGCTTGGTAAACCAGAATGGTTTGGCTCAGCTTGGAGTCAGAGCCGGGCAGGCATCTCTCTTCTGACCCCGGGGCCTATCTCCTCTGGCAGCCCCGCTGCCTCAGACCCTGCAGCTGACCCCTGGCAGAATCCCCACGTGGGGTCAGGTGACTTCTGTTAGAGGCAGGGCTTAGGACTTTCTTCTGGGAAATACACTTTTCTTATTAAAACCCATCTGGTACAGATTAGAGGCACTAGAAAAACCTCCAGTTGCTCAGATATGCATATGGATATAAATTTAGATTACAACCAAGTCATGATTAGCTGTGAACCATTTCCCTGCCTCTTCCCATTGGCTGCCCGTCAGGGAACCGAAACGTGAGCTGTGGGATGGGAGGCCAATTGGGTAACAATCGGGGCATCCTGGCCTGGCTCTGAGGCATCCAGGAATAACTGGGAAACACAAACAACTAACATGTACAGAGCATTTGCTAAACACGTGGCATTGTTTTAAGCCCTTTATATCTATTGACTTATTTCATCCTCGTATCTACTTTATGAAACAGGTACTATTATTATCCCCATTGTACGCATGGAGAAACTGAGGGCTGGAGAGGTAAAGTAACGTGCTCCAGGTCACGCACCTAGTAAGTGGCAGAGCTGGGATGCGGTCCCAGGCGGGGTACCCCCCATGTCCAAGCTCCCAAATGGTGTACTCCACTGCCACTTAGCTTAGTAAGCTGGCCCTGGCTTTCCATTTTTCTGGACCTGGACATCCTGGGGACTAGACCACTTCTGAGAGGGAAAAGGAGTGCTGCTGCCCACAACACCGGGACAGCAGGCATACATGAGAAGTGTCTCAGGCAGACACAAACACCTGGTCACCCTGGCATCAGGCACTGGGGTAAGGCACCTTGCCTGGCTCATGGGTCTCCTCCAGGCAGTGGGAGGCCCTCCCTCTCTGCCCACCCGCCCTGAGCCTGGTCCCCATTCTGTCCTCAGCACCGCACCCTCACAGCACTTTGCCCATTTGGTATCATTTTGTTTGTTCGCATTCTTTGTGTCTGCTTTCCCCTCGGGCTATAATTTCTCTGAAGGCAGAGACTGTTTTACTTACTGATGCTGCCCATCCCCCAGCACAGAAGCCCATGTTAGAAACTCAACCTTTGAATTCAGAAATGCATAGCCCAGGGAATTCCCTGGCGGTCCAGTGGTTAGGGCTCTGCGCTCTCACTGCCGAGGGCCTGGGTTCAATCCCTGGTTGGGGAACTAAGATCCTGCAAGCTGCGCGGTATGGCCAAAAAAAAAAAGAACAGAAATGCATAGAACGTTTCTCACTCCTAGAGGCAAAGCCTTCTGGCTGCTAACATGTTCTCAGGGGTCCGCTCTTACTCCAGGACTCTCTGCAGGGCTCCCGAGCTCTAAGTCAGGCAGGTGAGCTCCTGAAATGGGGAAGTGCTTCGTCTTCCATTCTTGGAGGCTTGGGCTGGCTTGGGTATTAACAAATGGTTCTCTTCAGAAAAAAAGAAAATATTTCCCTGATAAAAAGATAAGCGTGCCGCAGGAGAATCTTCTACCCAGGAACAGCTTCCTGGGGGAGCTCGGCTGACGGGGGCTAAGGTGGTTTCTGGGAGGGCAGCTAGGATGGCACGTGGAGCCGTCTCAGGGAGGGGACGGCAGGTGTGGTTCGGCAGACGTCCATGTGGCCTTGAGCCGCGATGGAGGGGACACGGCCATCTGTCTTTGGTAACTGGGCCTGACTCCAGGGTGGCCTCTTACGTGGGTGGGATGGTACAGATTTCACTGGAGGCTGCATGCGGGCACCGCCCCTCCACCTTCCCCCCTACAGCAGGGAGGGCTCTGAGTGCTGCAAGGGCCAGGGCATCTATCTGGCCCATTTCTCAGGCCAAGGCTCCCCTGTGTGGCGGCCTGGCCGGCAGGCGGCCTAGCTGGCAGGCGGCTGGCAAAGCAGGCCAGAGCATCGCTGCTACCCACACAAGTGGAATGGAGCCCAGTGAAAGCAGGCCTCCCTCTCTCCGCGTGGCTGGGGTGTGGCTCCCTTGGCCTCGCGGCTGCACCTTACCTTCGGGGCTCACTGCTGCACGAAGATGCAAGAGACTCAGAATCACCCAGGCTCGGCGTCTGTGATGGCTGACAAGAGACCACAGCTCTTTCACCCTGTGGAAGCCAGACAGTCAAGGGCCTCCAACCTGTTCAAACACACACCCCTTCTTTTGAACACACACTTTCAGAATCATGGTGAGGGCACTGCCACCAGCGATTGGCCTCTGCCAGCAAGTCAGCTTGGGAGGGCCCAACGGCTTAGCTCTCCTGCTCCATTGACCCAACAGGCAGCTGCTGGGCAGTGGGCCAGGGGTGGGGTCATTTATTTACAGTCTCTGAATAGGTGTTCCTGTCCGGATTCAGCTGAGTATTGTCACACAGCACCCGCCTTCCCCACACCCCCACAGTCTAAGGCAGAAAGGTGACCCATTCACACTGTCAGGTAAAGAGTTTCCAGAAACTTCCAGGAGGAGGTAGAGGCATGGGGCTCTTGAGGCCTGGCAGGAGATTCCCGACTGGCAGCTAGTGGCTTTGACCTGAGCTGGAGACGGCGGTACACTCTGACCCAGCCAGAGGAAAAGGCTCCCAGCACTTGACCCTACTTTCTGCACCCACGGCCCAACTGCAGCCTCAGGGGAGATGCTGGCACTGGCTTCTGAGCAGCAAAACCACATTGCTAAGACTTGCTGAGGGCCTACTACGTGCCAGGTAAGAGGCCATTCTGAAAACGTCACCCTCTAACACAGCCACCCTGCAAGGGTGTTTTACAAATGTGGAAACCAAGGCTTTGAGAGGTTTGGACACACGTCTGAGGTCACATAGCTAGCCAACGGCGATCTGTCTGACTCTAAAAAGAGAGATTCCGAGGTCCTTCCCGAGACCAAACTGCTATACGCCAAGTGCTCTGAGCCTGCTGGCTGGTGGAGAACTGGGAGGCAGAGCGTGAAGGAGAAAAGAGTCGCCCCAGTGCGCCCACTGCCCCACTCTGCCCAACTCCAGCCTCCGCGCCCATAGCCTCAACAGTCCTGAAGGCAGCAGGGAACGGGGTGCTGGGCTGGGCCCCAAAGGGACACTCTGGACCCCTTAAGAGCTTTCTTCCCCCAAATCTCAAATATTAAAGCAGCAAAGGAAGCGGCTGTCAGAGGCAGTTGGTCTTGAGGGAGGAGGGAAACCTGGGGAGCCGGCTGGCAGGCAAGTAGGAGCAGGCCAGAAACCAGCCCAGCTGGACTCCAGACATCGCCCGAGCTCCTATCCTGGCCCATCCTCGGCGTCTGCAAAGTCCACAGCTCAGCCTAATAAGGCGCCTTCTGTACGAAAGCAAACTCCATTCCCTTCAGTTGGGACTTCCCAGCACCCAGGCGCCCTCTGGGAGACAAAGGGCATTGTGGCGGCCCCGCGACAAAAACACCCCTGGGGCTGGCAGTTCCCAGTCTTCTTCTTTTCTGTGGGGACCCGTGGGCGCAACAATGGGACAGGAAATCACACGCAACAGGCAGCCCCGGGGGCATTTGTCAACAGCTGGGTCGGGATCCTGTTCTTTCTCCAGCCCCTGTTATCTGGCACTGCCACTTCGTCTGTCCCCCATCCCTGGCTCACTCCTTCTTGGATGCTGGACAGATGCCCACCCTCTCTGACCACCCAGAGCCAGCTAACTCAAGCCTGTGGGGGAAGAGTCCCTGAGTGGTTGAGAGCGAGCAGCCCAAGTCACGCTGGGCAGGAGGTGCTTGATGGAGACCGGTTCCCAGGGTCTTTCTCTCTCCCCCGGGGTGGGGGGGGGGGCGGGAGGGAGGTCTCACCCGCCTGTCTGACACTGTGAATTCACTGCGTTCTTATCCTTGGACCTCCCTGCCTGAGCTCAGATTTGTCTCTTCCTAGCTGTGATCTTGGGTGCCCCTCTTACCCTCTCAAGCCCTCAGTCTGCTCTTCTGTAAATGGGAGTGGAAACGGCTTCCTCTGAGAGCTTGTGAAGATCTGCCAGAGAGTTGTGCTAGAGACTTATAAACTGTAAAGACTTGTCCAGATGCTTCTAACCCATGTAAATATAAATCAGGTCATATCACTCCCACGCTGAACACTCAGCGACGGCAGCCCGTCTTGTGCAGGCACTGTGGGCAAACCAGCAAGTGAGGGGCCAGGGGCACGACTACACCACTAACTTTAGAGTGCTTCACTTGCTGCTCAGTCTTTGAACCAATGGGTGGATGAAATCCAGTTTTTAGAGTTCTTCGAGATTCTCGGGTGGTGGGTTGCGATAAATCCAAAGTCTGTACATATCTCCGTTCAAAACTGTCTTCACTGAATTAAACCTTAGGACCATCTGGTCTACCTCATCTTCTCTGTCATTTGCCTGGTTCTCTGGCTACAGTCAGGGGTGGGTTACGAGGGAATTAAGGGCAGCGACTGAAGGAGGTATATATGAGAGGGAAAGAAAACATGCACTTTGAGTAGATGTGATTTTTAAATTCACCATTGTTTTGGGTTATTTATGCATTAAACATGATTTAGTTATTTGAGTCCCTCCACAGGTTTATGAAAACAGTAATTATACTGATAATCGCAGCCATCACATACGAAGAGCTTACTCTGTGCTAAGTCCTTTCAATGGATTATCTCATTTGATCCCTACAAAAACCTATGTAAGTAGATCAAGCCATTTTCCCTTATAAGCTGGGGAAACTGAGGCCTGAGAAATTAACTTGCCCATAGTTACACAGCTAGTAAACGAGAGAGCAGAGACCCCACAGATGGTCTTTCTGACTCCAAAAGTCCAACCTTTAGGCTCTATAGCCTATTTCACTAACCAAACGAAATATTTAACTGCCTACTCTGTGCCAGGGAATGTTCTATGTGCTGGAGTCACAGTGGTAACACCGGACCCACAGTGCCTACCTTCTAGAGGGGTGAGGAGGGGGCAGAAAAGGAAGTAAACAAATTCACAGACAAGGTAACTTCAGACAGAGGAGGGTGTTCGGAAGAAAATAAAAAGCAGCTAAGAGGATGGAGAATGACTGCGGGTGGGAGGGACAGCTCTCTGTGTGAACTGCAGACCACAGACGGGTCACTTCAGAGGTCACTGGATGCACCAGCCTGGGAAACACATGCAAACAAGTACTTAATTCACCCGATAGCTATTTTTACTTCTTTTGCTTCCATTTTGGGTAAGCAGATGGAAATTCAATGCACAAAAGGGGGGAGTGGAAAGAGAAAAAAGAGCTTAACATTGCAAATCTTCTTGAAATGGTATTTAAGGGAACCACAAGTCAGGAGCATAAAGCCACCAGTGCCATCATCTCTATTATTTGATAAGAAAACACTTTCGCAAGCCGAGCAGAAGATTAACGAGCCCACTTCTTCAGACTGAACGCGCAGCCTATCTGCGGACGCCTCCCACTTATGTGAAGTGCTCATCTGAGGGGAAACATCCCCCTCCTGCATCTGGACTGGAACAAAGAGAGGCCTCTCTTTGCTGTGTACTTCATGTGTGTTGGGGGCCCTGCCCCAGAACTTGGGGGGCCCCCAGGAAGTAGGCGCTGCTTAGATCTTCCCTCTACACAGGAGGAAACTGTGGCTTGGAAGGTAAGGAGACCTGTTCGGATCACACAGCTGGAGGAGGCGGCGCTGGTTTGACCCTCACGCATGGGCGCCTCTAAGGATGCAGGTCTCCACGGGAAAACCACTCAAGCGCCACCTAGGAGCATTTGCCTAGATAAACAACAACCACTGATGATTTAAAAAAAAACAACACAACCTATTCTGTGTTTTAAAAATGTACATGAAATGTAGATTTCATGTAATATGTCATGAAATATGCCCTTTGAAGCAACAAAATCCCTCTGCGACTTCTGCTGCCAATGTCACCCCACCTGTCCCAGTATCCTGTGGCTGTTCTTTAAGGCCCAGTTAAAACCCCCGTCTGTTCTGACACCACCTCCCCAAAGACTCCAGTCTTCTCCAAGATCCTCTGGGCGATGAGGATGAAGAAGATGAGGACTGACACACACTGTGTGCCAGGCACTGTGCTTTGCATATATTAACTCAATCCCCATGACACCCCTACGAAGTTGGCACTGTTAGTCCTGTGTTAAGAAGAAACTGAGGCATAGAGGCTAAACGAACGAGGCCACCAGCTTGTACGTGGCAGAGCTGGGATTGGATCCCGGCCGGTGTCAGGGCCTGAGGGCTGACGTAATGCATATCATACAACCAAGCTGCTTCTTACATGGTCTGGTGGTTTGTGCTCATTTTCTCCCTCTGTCTTGTTTTTGCCTCTCTTATTAGGCAGGAGACTCAATCACACAAGGCCTCCATAATTCCCTTATATCCCTTCCCTGCTGATCAACAGAAGTACAGTGAGAAACGTGAGGTAATTAGTGAAGCACTTAAGATGGTATCTGTCACTTAATATGTGCTCTATAATGCTAGCTATAATTAGCAGGAGTGTTTGTAAGTAGGAATAATATTAGGAGTTGCATTATTAACTATTATTATTGGTAGTGGCACTGGTTACACTGGTAATATCAATAGTAGTAGTGGTAATTGTATTAGCTGTAGTCGTATTACTAACCCAGATGCTGCCTGAGAACCCAGTCAGAATGGCCATCATCAAAAAATCTAGAAACAATAAATGCTGGAGGGCTTCCCTGGTGGCGCAGTGGTTGAGAGTCCGCCTGCCGATGCAGGGACGCGGGTTAGTGCCCTGGTCTGGGAAGATCCCACATGCCGCGGAGCGGCTGCGCCCGTGAGCCATGGCCGCTGAGCCTGCGCGTCCAGAGCCTGTGCTCCGCAACGGGGAGGCCACAACAGTGAGAGGCCCGCGTACCGCCAAAAAAAAAAAAAATGCTGGAGAGGGTGTGGAGAAAAGGGAACACTCTTGCACTGCTGGTGGGAATGTGAATTGGTACGGCCACTATCTGGAGAACAGTATGGTGGTTCCTTAAAAAACTACAAATAGAATTACCATATGACCCAGCAATCCCACTACTGGGCATATACCCTGAGAAAACCATAATTCAAAAAGAGTCATGTACCAAAACGTTCATTGCAGCTCTATTTACAATAGACAGGAGATGGAAACAACCTAAGTGTCCATCATCGGATGAATGGATAAAGAAGATGTGGCACATATATACAATGGAATATTACTCAGCCATAAAAAGAAACGAAATTGAGCTATTTGTAATGAGGTGGATGGACCTAGAGTCTGTCATACAGAGTGAAGTAAGTCAGAAAGAGAAAGACAAATACCGTATGCTAACACATATATATGGAATTTAAGAAAAAAAAATGTCATGAAGAACCTAGGGGTAAGACAGGAATAAAGGCACAGACCTACTAGAGAATGGACTTGAGGATATGGGGAGGGGGAAGGGTAAGCTGTGACAAAGCGAGAGAGTGGCATGGACATATATACACTACCAAACGTAAAATAGATAGCTAGTGGGAAGCAGCCGCATAGCACAGGGAGATCAGCTAAGTGGTTTGTGACCACCTAGAGGGGTGGGATAGGGAGGGTGGGAGGGAGGGAGACGCAAGAGGGAAGAGATATGGGAACATATGTATATGTATAACTGATTCACTTTGTTATACAGCAGAAACTAACACACCATTGTAAAGCAATTATACTCCAATAAAGATGTGAAAAAAAAAAAAAGAAACATCAGCCTACGTCAATGAAGAAAGACTATTCTCGGCGCCAACCGTCACCTAAGCATGTTTATGACCATTTTAGTAACGGGGGGGAGCAGGGGGCGGGTCTGGGGCATGACAGCCACCATTTATGAGTACTTTTAGGTGCCAGGCACTGAGCTGAGTGTTTTACCGCATTATCTCATTTAACCCGAGTAGCATCTTATTATCTTCACTGTTTTACCGCTGAGGAAACTGAGGCCTAGAAAGATGGGCTGATGTGTCCCACTGCTAGAAGGTAGCAGAGAGGGCACCTCCGGGATGACCCAAGAGGCTGCTGGAACCCTCTGACCCTTGGGCAGTACCTGAGGTCGTGGTATGGACTTCAGGTGGAGTGGGTAGGACCCCTACGGGCTGGCACCTTTGCCAACTCCAGTTTTTCTGAGTTCTGTCCACGTCCTTGCAGGAACCCTCTCAGCCAGCATGACATGGATCAGGGCAGCCAACAGATGGACTAGACACCCAGCACCTTCTTCCGGGACCTCACCTGGAAAAGGGCTTTGATCTCAGAGCAAAAACAGCTCCATGGGAACTGGGGACTGATAGGTATCAAAGCAGCACTCTGGGCCACTCGTCTCTCCTGAACCTGCCCAGGGTGCAGGACCACGTACCAGACTGCTCCAGGGTGGATCCTGGTAGAAGTGCCTCTCCTCGCAGCAGCACGGGAAGGGCTTCCTAGCGCCTTCATTCTCAGAGGGGTCCAGGTGCTGAGAGGGGATGTGTGGGGAAAGGGCAAGTGAAAATCAGCCAGTCACAGAAACACTGAGCAGGCCAGCGGTCCCCAACCTGTTTGGCATCAGGGACCGGTTTCATGGAAGACAATTTTTCCACAGATGGAGGTGGGGGGCGTGGGGCGGGGGATGGTTCAGGCGGTAATGCGAGCGATGGGAAGCGACAGGGAACGGCAGATGAAGCTTTGCTCACTTGCCCGCCACTCACCTCCTGCTGTGCGGCCAGGTTCCTAACAGGTCGCGGAGCGGTACCAGTCCGCGGCCTGGGGGTTGGGGACCCCTGTCCTAGGCCGCAAGCTCAGCCCTCCCCTCGTCTTGGCCCTGGAGGCCCCAGCTCCCCCGGGCATCGTTCTGGACCGTGTTTCCTTATTCTCACACTGCTCCTTTCTCTCTCCCCCAGATCCCACACTCTCTCTTGCCACGTGGTCTCGGCATATGCTATTCCTTCTGCCTGATACTAATCATCGCAGTAGCTAATACTGAGCACTTACTGTGCCCAGGTACCATTCTAAAAGTGCTACCTGCGTTAACTCATCAGCGCTCGCCTTACGGGTGGTTGTGAAGACTAAATGTTAGTTGTCCAGAGAACCTGGGCTCTGGAGAGACTAAGTGACAGCTTGAAGGATCTAAAATAAGAGAGCGATAAGTCTGATCTCAAATGCGCGTCCTTGAATCGCAGTTTTCCCCTCAGATCATGCTCTGCTGGCTGAGAAACAGAACACCAGATGTTTCCAGGTTCCATCCCAAGTCAGACGCTCTTCCTGGCTTAGTGTTCTGAACACCAGCAGGCCCCCAGCCCTCGGACCGAGCTTCCCTCCATGACGGGGCGCTGTGCAGGGCTGGGGAGAGGGAAGCAAGGGGGCCCAGGCTTGAAGTTAAGCAGCTGGGCTGGTTTGTGGAAAAGGAGCCCACCTTCGTTTCCAGTATTCCCAGATATTCCTCAAGGATCTGGCTTCTCTGCTGCTGCTGGCAGCACCGTTCGGTGAGTCTGAGCACCCCAGCTCCCGAGGTTCTGAGGCAGAAAATCAGATCACCCTCTATCTATCTCAGCCCCCTCTGCGTCTCTAGCTGCATCTGTCTCCCTCCGTGTGCTCTGCGGGATGATGTTCTCCTCCAGCAATTTGCTGGCAAGCCGGCAGACCTCCCTCTGCTCCGGCATGTCTACACGGCCTTCCTCCCCACTTCCCCAAACCCCTCATTCCCAGGAGGACGATGTCCTCTGCCCAGATGCTATTTCAGCTACCCATCCCTCTGCCTCCAGGCATGACGAGCAAGGACCACATTTAGCCAGATGTGGCTGTCCATTCTCCTCCAGACCATGGGGGAAGAGGCTCCCCCATCTCCCTGGGTAACCCTGGATCTCTGACAGCAAGTTCTTTCACTTTCTGAGCTCAGTCCTGGGTGATGACATGCCCTGCAGGGGGGCAGCTGTGACTAATCCTGTGTTTGAGATCCTGCTGGTGCCTGTGATGCAAAGCTGCCAGCAAGAAAGGGATCCTGGGAGGGTGCAGGGAGGCTCCAGCTGCGGGGCTCTCCCAGGACAGAGGAGAGGCAGGTGGGGCTGGAATGGCCCCAGAGAAAGTGGCCCCAAGGGCCATCACCCACCCAGATTATCTCAGAGCTTTAGGACTGGGCCTCAGCAGCTGGGTGGGAAAGCTGTAGCCTGGCATGGCGAAGGGCGAGGGCTTTCAGGTCAGAGAGACCTGATTCGAATCCTTGCCCAGATACTCAGCAGCTAGGTACCCCCTGGCCCCGCGCCCTCGTCTGTAAAAGGCAGGTAATGCTAACACGCACCTTGCTGATTCGCTGTGGAGCACAAAAGAAACAGAAGTCAGAGAGCTGCCCTTTAAAAGGAAAAGCTGGGTCTTTTCACATGTGGCATCTCACTCGCCCTCCCTGATGGGTCACTCAGCCCTGTTTAGCATATGAGGAGCCTGAGGCGTGGAGGGGCCTGTGCGGGAGGCTGGATCGGAGCCCAGGTCCCTGCTTGAAGCTGTGCTGCTGCCCGGCTCGCTGCAGAAGCACGTTCGACTGCCTTCTCGTGCCTCGCAAAGCTCCCGCTGCTTCTACAACTCCCTTCTCCCTCCAAACCCAGAGCAGGAGGCCCTGGGGAGAACGGTCCTCACGGAGAGATACTGAGGCCCCACTGACCAGCGCAGACGCAGCTCACGGCGTAGCAGGATGAGCTTCACACAGAGGGTTGAAGGCATGTCCCGCCTGCCCTGTCAGCACACTTGTGGTCACACACAACCCCCGTGGGAGGGAAGAAGGGTACTTTCTTCAAAGCGGAAATCTATAAGCACAGACTGGAGAGGCACCGTCAGTGGTGCCACGGGCCAAACCCAAGCCGCCAAACTGAGCTCCGGAGCCCAGGTAGGCGAGGCGGTGGAAGAGGTCCCTTAATCCCCACAGGCCCAGACATCCCCGAACCATCGAATCCCCAAGCGGAAAGCCTCCAGGCTACAAACCCACCATCGTACCTGAAATCAGAGGTTCTGTCCAATTCTGCTTGGGGGACCTGACCCCCATGTCCCAGACATGGGACAGAGGGAGGAACTTCAAGGGAATGAAGTGGGGGAGGGGAGAGAAAGAGACAGACAGACATCCCCAGACTCACAAAAGCAAAGCTTTGTCACCCTGGAGCCCTAGCAAACGCCGGCTCCTTGGTGCACAGGAGAGAAGGGCTCTGCTGAGGGTATTGGAGTGGCAGTGCCTCGTGGGGACATGCGTCCCAGCTTGCAAAGGAAAGGCCAGCCAGGCTCTCGAAGTCCTGCAGGGCCTGCCCTGTCAGAGTGCATCCAAGCACGGCAGGCCCCACCCTGCAGCCAGGAACCGGGCCACCAGAGAGCTGCCGGGCTGTCTGTCCCCCTGGGTATTTTTAAGGTGTCCTTTTAGTGCCCAAATCTGAATTTTTGGGATTCTTTTTTCCTGATGGTGGTTCCAATTTTCCACATGTCTGACACTCACTTGAAACGATTCACGGAAAAATGCTTTTGCAACCGACTTCTTCGTGCCACAGACAGTGTGGTTTGTAAATAAGGAGACACCTAAACACGTCCTCATGTGTATGTTGTCACTCAAGCTCAGCCATCGCAGTCACACACAGACAAGCAGCTCGTGTAGCACAGAAACCCTGATGTCACGTTTTAGAGCGTCAGGGGCTGGGAATCCCCCCAGGAGGAAAGCCAGAGGGTGGCCACAAAGACATCCAAGGGGTTCTGGGCACAGCGTCCACAGAAGAGCAGCTCCTTGGCCAGCACCACAGCCAGTAGCCACGGTCGCAGCCGGAGGGCCAAGCAGCCCAGCCTGGGGCAGCAGGTCCCAGGAAGGTTCCTTGTCCTCCTTTCCCAGCCACCTTTGCTTGGGTGACCCAGACTCAGGCTCAGTCTAGCACCCTTGGGGACCTCACCACTAACGAGCAAACCTCCCCTCCCCATCCCCACCCCCTCCAGATGTTTTCTTGGCCCTCTCTCCCTCCCAGCCAGCTCTGGCAACCACAACAATTTCTCCACAAAGCAGAAACAGCTGGGGCGTAGAGCCTGTGCTCTGGCCCCATCTCCCTGCTGGATGCTTCCTTCAGGAAACCCGGGGCCTCCACCTGCTGCCTTCTTGCTCCGTGTCAGGCCCCACCTGCATTCACTGTCCAGCTCCCCAAGAAATGAGACAACGATGGTCTAATAATGACACCGGTGATAATAACAGCAGTGGTAGCATTTATGGGGAATCTACTGTGTGTGTGGACTGGGCCACCATTGCTTCATGTCTCTCGTAATGACAGACGGTATGGTACAGAGGTTACGAGCAGAGTCTATGTGGCCTTGGCAAGTTACTGACTCTCTCTGTGCCTCCACTTACCCATCTGTAAAATGGGGCTGTGAAGAGCACCTATTTCCTGGAAGTGTGTGCCCACATGTAAAGTGCTCAGCACGGTGCCTGGCACGTGGCAAAGGCCCTATAAACATCGCTGATCATCATCGAATCCTTAAAACTGCTTCATTACTGCCCCATGTTTATAGCGGAGAAAGCTGAGGCTCAGGGAGATTTGGAACCTTGCACAAAGGTCTCAAGGTTCTTGAATGTCAGAGTTGCTGTGCGTTCCCAGGCCACCTGACTCCTGAGCCTCTGCATCCTCTGCTCCCAGCATTTGCCGTATGCCCACAGGATTGCCAGTGTTTTCACTACGGCTGTTTTTAAATGAGCTGGTGTGGGATCTACCCTCGCATCTTGATCTTTTGTGACTGTGGAGGCCCTGGAGAGGTGGGCCTGGCTGTGAGGACCACACCACTGAGACCCAATGCCTCCCGAAGACAATGGGCGGCGGGGGCGCTGGGAAAGCAGTGGCACTCTCTGGATCAAGGTCTCAGATCTCCCTCCTCTGTGACGGGGCACAGAGACCCTGGGCTGCTCTCCCCCTCTCCTGGGCCCTGCTGTGAGGTGGAATGTATGCACCCAGGGCTGCCTAAACTGGAGGCGAGTCTCTCCCACTCCCTGGACCTTCAATTACACAACCCTCGACCCCTGTCCATGAGTCGAGCCCGTGGACAGACCCTGCCTTGGGCGGCCATGTGGTGGCCTCCAGGTAAAGCTCCTGTTAGCATATATACTGGACAAATTATAAAAAAACATCTCCTCTGGGCAGAAAATTGAAAAAAAGGTGGCCCTCTGAGTAGACCAATTAGAATGGGCACCCTGTCCTCAGGCTGACATGGCTCCATGTGTGTCCCCCACTCATGCCCCTCACTGCGTCCCCTCGTGCAGTGTACAACCTGTATACCTGTCCTTAGCAGCTCTTTCCCCAGTTGGGAAAGGGCTGGGACCCCGTGGACAGCACTAGACTGGGGGCCAGCAGGCCTGGACCCTGGGGCTATTTATCCACTAACCTGCTGGAGATCAAATAACCTGCCAGAGCCATGACGTTCCCATCTATAAAATGAGAGAACAGGGCAAAATGTGCCTAAGAATGATGATAACGGTGATATCATCATCATCAAAAGAGGTGACAGCCACCACTGATGGAGGGCCAGTTACCACCCAGACATTGTCCTAAGTGCTTTTTCTGAGAGCACTAGCTCACTCGATTCTTACTGCCACCTTTCTAGGTAGGTGCGAATACCTCATTTTATAAAAGAGGCAACTGAATTTCCAAGAGCCCAGGTAGCAAATGCTAGAGCTGTGAGACAGAGGCCAAGGCCCACCTTCTGAGACTCAACGACCCCACCCTACAACAGCCCGGGGTGAACAAATCCTGCTGCACCCCAGGGACAGGCCTTCATCCGTCTGAATTCGCAGCCGTCGCCCGTGTCAGGCCGCCTCCTCACAGGCACACAGGCCGGGGCCAGGGCTCTTTTTCCACCTCATCGGTCACTCGGTCAGTCAACACACATTGGGTCGCACGGTCCACCAGGCGTGCAGTCCAAGGCAGATCCCTACCGTTCGTTGTTCAGGGCCATCCTCGGGGGGTCCAGGTTGGGGTTCTCCATGGACTCCATCTGTGGACACCGCAGGAAGTAGTAGAGCGTGTGGAGGGCGTCAGGGGACCAGGTGATGGGCTGGGGTGGCTGACGGGCCTGGCGGGCGGGGCTGGAGCCAGGACCCAGCGGGCGGCGCCCCTGCATGTGGTGCATGGCGCGGGAGACCAGGTCGCCTGGTGACGAGGGCAGGCGAGAGGGAGAGAAAAAGGAAAAGTCTGAGTTCACAGCCCACATTCTCCCAAGGATCCTGCCAGCTAGAGGAGCAGCTAAGCCGGCATGCCTAATTACTGTTTACCCAGAAGCGGCAGGTGGAGGTGGAAACTGTCACCCAGACACATGATAGCAATTTAGATTCCCTTTCACTTCCAGTCCTGCCTTAACAGTTGAACGAAACGCTTGGTAGGGGCCCGGCCCCACCAGAACTTACGCTAATATGGTTTCTTTTCCAACAGCCCCACTCCCTCCATCACCCCATGGCCCTTCCCCCAGCTCTCACCACAGGAATCTCCCTGGGCTTCTTTTCCCAACCTCCAATTCCTGTGCTAGGCTGCGTGCGGATTCTTCCCCGTGCTGTCTGGTGCAAAGTCCAGGTAATTCTGCAGAAAAGGGACCTCCCTCTCCACGGCCTCAAGGAAAACTCCCACCACCATCCATTATGCTTATTATGTGCTGAGTGTTCAATTTTCTAGAAATAGAATTTAATCTGATCCTTACAAGGCTGGGGCCCGAGTAGGATCCCCATTTTGCAGACGAAGAAACTGAGGCTTACCCAGTAAGCAAACATTTACTGACACCATGCATTTCCCTGGTCACCGGGATGCCGCGGTGCCCAGTAAACGGTAGAGTTTAGATTTGAATCCAGGCCTGTGTGACTCCAAAGTCCATGAATTGAACTGGGACCCAGGCCGTGGCCTGCGCTGATGAAGTCTGCAGGGTCCTCAGGTCCCCATATCCTGTGCTGTGTTTCTTCCCCAGTTGAGTCTTTTCAATTCCCCACCAGCCCAGGACAGGAAACGTCCCATCATTGTGTGAGGCCACAATGCTGAGAAAGGACGGGTGAAATGGCCCCAGGCACCTGCGGGCCCCTCTTGCTAGGAAAAGTGGCGCCTTCCATTCTTCTCAGGCCTGAGAACTCAGGGGGGCGTCCCTTGTGGGTCAGCTTGCCCCTTACAGATAACCCCTTGGAGAGAAAGCCTCTGAATGAGGCTGAGCTCAAGGAGGGAGAAACACATGGCAGGTGAAGTGTTGTTCAACGTTCCACAGGACCAATTCATTCACTTATTCCGTGAACCTCCCCTACAGAGCCTCTGGGTCTGGGACTCTATACCATGTGTCCCCGGAGCCCTGCACAGCTTCTACGGCACATCGGGTGCTCGGCAAACACTTGGAGGATGAAAAAGTAGCCTTACGCATTCATTTCATTTAAGATACAACTTCTGGTGGGGCCTGACTTGAGCTCGTTAGCTGCCAGGCTCTCCCATGACAGCCACAGCGGCAACGCCTGTTTCCAAGCAGGGACAATGACAGCCCCGGAATTGGAGATCTCCACTGGGAAAGAGCCCTCCATGCCACCCCCAGGTCCTCACTCCTCTCTACAAAGCGGACTCTGCTCATCCCGCAGTTGTAGCTCAGCTGCCTGGGTGCCTGCTGCCAGACCCCGGGGCCAGGAGGGCTGAGGGCACTGAGTTCCTGACGCCTGGTTCCCATCCCCCAAACTCTAATTTAATTGGTCTGGGGCAGGACCCAGGCGTCTGTATTTTGTAACAGTTCCCTCAGTGAATCTAACCTCCAGTCAGGTTTGAGAATCACCAGGTAAGCGGATGAGCGCATAGATTCTGGATCAAGACTTGCCTGGCTTCCAATCAGGGCTCTGCTATTTCTATCCTGTGTGCTTTACGTACTAAGTTACTTAACAAAGCCTTGGTTTGCTTATCTGTAAAATGGAAAGAATCGTTTCTAACCTAAAAATCCTGAGGATTCAAAGAAATAACAAACATAAAGCACTTAACATCATGCTCGGCACAGAGTAAGTGCCTGGTAAAGTTAAATATATCACCATTATTGTTACTGTCTTTTGTTATTAATCCTCTATCCTACAGGCCACCTCGTGGTACTCTTCCTTCCAGGACCTCTGCCTGCAGTCAAGCACTGCCCCGCATTTCCCAGGACAGGAGGAGTCCAGCCCTGCCCTCGGGCTCCTGGGTAGTAGAAACTGGCATCAACAAGCCCAGGCCAAGCCGTCTCCCAGCAGCTAGTTGTAGAGCTAAGTTGGCTGCAATAAGTTGAAATCTGGCTCCCGTTTCTCCAGGTCTAAATGTCACAACTGTTGGCATGACCACAGGACCACAAGGAGGAGAATTCAAAGAGTCCCCGATAGCATCGAAGAATCTTGTTGAAATATCATTTCAAAGACTCGACAAGGTAGAAGTCATTACCATTAATTACGTTTAAGATGGTTTCGTTGTTCCTGGTGTAGAACCCTTGGCAGCACGTTTCCAGCCAGGATGCAGGCAAAAAAATCGAGGAAGGAATAGGAATACCTCCTAACAGCTCCCGAAAAGGGAAGCCAGGAACAGAGAGGCCTTCCAAAGGTTCGGGAAGCCATGAAGGCAGCAGAATGGTGACTGGAGATGGAGTCCCCGGACACTTTGCTCCAGGCCCAGCTTCGGGCTTCGGTGTCTCTCAAAGACCAAAGAGACAGATGCCTGCAGACAACTCTGATCGGGCGTCTAAAAAACTTAAGCTGCGCTGCAAGTCCAGGTTACGGGCAAAGACAGCCACTTGTTTTGGATGTTCTCCCAGAGGGATTTTCCTCCCTGACGCCTTCTATTTTCTAGGCTTCAAGATAGACATGAAAAGATAAGACAAAATCTCTAAAAAAAATCTCTTTACAGCCACCCCATAAGGGAGGCATTTCCATTTTACAGATGAGGACACAGGCTACACAAGTTAAGTGATTTGTCCAGTGGCGCAAGCAGGACTTGAACTGGGGTCCCTGTGTCCCAAACGCATGTTCTCGACCAATGCGACACTGCTGCTTGAAGTGTGGTCTGCAAACTGCGACAGGTCTGTGAACTGGGACAGGTGTGCAAACTGGTTACTGGTTCGGAAGTTCATTTCAGAAACTGAGAGTGAGCTTACAAAAACTTCCAGAGCAATCCGACAGAGTGATTTTATGCCTACGTAATCGAATTAATAAAATAAAATGGCTTGCATCTTACCTGTGCTTTATTTCATATTTCTAAACGTTCCTTTTTATTGTATTTGTCAGTTTGCAACAAAGCTGGGGGGATACCATCCCTGACCTGCTACCACAGTGAGTTTCAGAAGCTGTGGCCCAACGGGGCTGTGCTCTGGGTTTGGTACAGTTGGGCACTCCTCAGAGCTGCTTCTGAGACATCCTTGTACTTGAGAATCAATTGACCCTAAGCTTGATGAGACCTCAGTCTGAAGCCCAGAAACACCCACAAGTATGGAGAAACAAGCCCTCCCTGCTTGTTAGTCATGAGAGCCCTGAGCAGAGGTGCTACGGCTTCCCTCTGGTCTGTCCAACCTGCATCAGGAGCCATCGAATAAAAAGAGAGTGGGAGGGCCTGGGATTCAGCACTGTCTCCAAAATGAGGCCCATACCATCTGGCTCCCTTTGAAAAGAAGTGTTTTGTTTATTTCTTATTCCCTTCCATTTACCTTCTCATAGGTAGAGAGGGACAGAGGAAAATACAAGTGCCCGAGCTCCCTATGCAGATGGACCTGATACAAGAATAAGACTTCCTGACCTACCTGGCAGGCTGGTCCTGGCCAGGTGCAGGGAGAGAGCGGATGTTAAAGCCGGGCTAAACTCTAAGGTACGAGGTGCTCAGCGCCAAGTATCACTAGCTTCATTAAGCTCTTTAGTCTTGAAGAGAAAAACTGCAGTATCTGCTTCCACCTTCACCTCCTCCCTCCTTCACAATGATTAGCAGAAACCCTGGTTTCAGAGCGAGGGAGCTCGGGCATCTCGGCGCGTGACACAGCCTGCTTGGTTGTCGGTGAAAGATGCTCTGGGGATCCTTCTTCCCTTTGGTCTGAGGAGTGGCTGAGCCAGGATGGGGACCAATCCTAGGTGGGTTTTAGGAGGCAGAAACTGGACGATAGAGAACTTATTCTCACACACACACACACACACACACACACACACCAATACACAGCTCAGGTTCTGTTCTCATCACTAGCGATACGTACACCAGGGGATACAACAGAGAAAGTCTCCATTCTCATGAAGCGGAAGTTCTAATCACATGAGAAAGATGACCAACTATTCACAAGTAAATATATAATCAATGCCAAGTGTCCATTAGTGCCTTGAATAAACCAAAGCCATAAGATGGGAGACAGAGAACGAGGGTGGGACCCTTAACCTCTGGCAGGGTGCTCAGGGAAGGTCTGTCTAGTAAGTGTTATTGGGCAGAGACTAAGAACGTGCCATATTTGGATAACTGGAGGAAAAGGTCACAGGCAGAGGAACAGCTAGTTCGAAGGCCCTGGGGTGGGAGGATCTTAGCCAGGAGGCCAGGAGGCCAGGAGGCCAGGGTGGCTGGAGCACAGTCAACAAGAGAAGAACAGAAGACGAGGAAGGCAGATCATATGTCCAATCCTGGACTCCACTGAGTGTGCTGGGAAGCTGTGGGGGTAACTGAGAGGATATTGAGCAGATGAGTGACATAATACAATTTGGATTTTAAATATCCCTGGTTTGGCCCGAGTTGGTAGCCCTGGAAGTGGTGAGGGGGCAAACTTAAACTTGGTATAGTTTTAGAAGGTAGAACTGATTGGACTTGGGACCTGGGCTGAATGGTAAGGACAAGCCCTTCCCCTGAGGGAAGTTTCTGAATGCTCGCCTTGTGCCTGACTGTGGATTGTAATGGGCACAGAGACCACTACAACAAAAGGCTCTACGATAAAAGTCAAGATCAGATTCCGATCTTATGTATGTATGTATGTATGGCTGCAATGGGTCTTCATTGCTGCACACGGGCTTTCTCTAGCTGCGGCGAGTGAGGGCTACTCTTCGTTGCAGTGTGCGGGCTTCTCATTGTGGTGGCTTCTCTTGTTGCGGATCACAGGCTCTAGGCGCACGGGCTTCAGTAGTTGTGGTGCACGGGCTCAATAGTTGTGGCTCGTGGGCTCTAGAGCACATGCTCAGTAGTTGTGGCACATGGGCTTAGTTGCTCTGCGGCATGTGGGATCTTCCTGGACCAGGGCTTGAACCCGTGTACCCTGTATTGGTAAGCGGATTCTTTTTTTTTTTAATTTTACTCATTTATTTTTTAATTTTTGGCTGTGTTGGGTCTTCATTTCTCTGCGAGGGCTTTCTCTAGTTGCAGCGAGCGGGGGCCACTCTTCATCGCAGTGCGCGCACCTCTGTTACGGCCTCTCCTGTTGCAGAGCACAAGCTCCAGACGCGCAGGCTCAGTAGTTGTGGCTCACAGGCCTAGTTGCTCCGCGGCATGTGGGACCTTCCCAGACCAGGGCTCGAACCCGTGTCCCCTGCATTGGCAGGCAGATTCTCAACCACTGCACCACCAGGGAAGCCCCTGGTAGGCGGATTCTTAACCACTGTGTCAGCAGTGAAGTCCCCAGATTCCGATCTTGACCTCAGCTGCCCTGAGATGCTGGTGGCTGGGCTGCTAGTCACGTCTACGAAGCCCATAGCCCTAAGTAATTTAGAGCTTTGCTAAAGTCTGACACAGCAGTAGTCAAGCCCCCTTTCTGATTCTTATTTGCAACCTGACTGGGGGAAAATGGCTTTTCTTCTCTAAGCTTTGCTCCCTCATCAGGACTACCTTGCTGAGTCGTTCTGCACAGTAAATGAGATCATGTGATGAAGGCACTTCATACAGTGTCTTGCACATACTAAGTGCTCACTTAATGTTCAAAATGCAAAACAAAATCAAGGTGTTCTCCAGTGGACTGAGGCCTAAGTGTGTCCCTCACTGTTCTCAGGCCAAGAGAGTTCACCAAACAGACTGCGCATAGCCCCAAAGACAGCCCACCGTCCAGGAGACATTCCTCAGGGGTGGGGATCAAGCCATACACCCAAGCCCACTTCCTGCAGGGTCCTCAAGAGGCAGGGGACCCAGGTGGCCAGGCTGGAATGCCCCGAGGAGACAGAGAGCTCAAAGTCCTGCTTTCTGTCCCAGCCTTATTACCAATCTGCTCTGTGACCTTGAATCAGGCACCTTCACTTCCTGTCCTGGGAAGGGAAGGAAGGGGGTGGGGGGGGAGGGAGGAAGCTGTGTCCTAAAGAAACAGAACGGCCTGCCATTCACTATTCAGGGGCCAGAAACCTCAAAGAAATCACAAGTGGAAAAGGCTGGAGCAGAGTGAAACTCCATCTGTTTCCACACTGTGTGCTATACGACCCTTGGCATGTGTCCCCGCCCTCTGCTGGGTGGTCTCATGACCCCGGGAGGAGCATGCAGTTTGATTTCTCAAATAGTTGGGATAATGAGAGGGAGAGATCGGGAGACACGGGGATCACATGCCTCCTAACACGATCTTCTGAAAGAGCTGCCGACTGTAATGACCTAGACCCAGGGGTTTCCCGCTGTGTCCCAGAGAGCCCTGAGGTCCTGGGGGATGCCCAGGGCACCGCAGGGCTGAGACCACTGGTCAGCTCCTCCTCCAGCCAGAGAAGCTCAGGTTTTTCTTTTTCTGTGACCAGGTTTCGGGAGGTGCTTTCTTTCAAATACTGGTTGTAAATTCAGAGCCCTTGGGGCCAGGCAGGTAAAATAAGAGACAGGCCAGCTACGAGAGACCGAGGCACGTGGCAATGTAGGGAATGCCTTCTGTCACCTTAGCTGCCACTCAGCTCCCCCTGATCGCTGCCATGCAGGAATGGGGCCCAGCAGTGCCAGATCGTCTGATTTCTCTAGAGAAACGAGAGATCCAAATTTGGATGTGATTAAATGCACCTGCCAACTAAAGCGCACGTCTGTGGGCCACCAGTTTACAACCTCTGGCTTTCAGAGAAGGCAAGAAGCGAGGAGGAGAAGGAAGAAGTCAGGACCCGGAAGGTGGGCTCTTCCCGGCCTCTCCCTTGGGGCCAGCAGACCGTGGGTGCCCCACTTACTCAGCTCCGAGATGCTCCCCACACAGGTGGCCAGGAGGGACTGCTCCAGGGTCCGGAGCTCCAGCTGCGCGTAGGCATCGGCGCGCTCGTCGTGGCCCAGGGACCCGCCGTTGTAGGGACTGAAGTACGCAGGGAGGGAGAGGACACCTGTGGGGAAACATGGTGGACAGTGTCAATGAAAATAATCAATAAACAATCAATAGTAAGAATAGCAAAGAGTTTTATTTGAGCCAAACTGAGGACTAGCCCAGAAGCCCACTGTCTAGGTTACTCCGAGAAGCCTCTCTGGAGAAGCAGCGTTTTCAACACAGTTTTATATCTTGTCAGAACAAAGAATATTAAACAAGTCTGGGTTACATTTCTTCAAGGTTAGGAAAAAAAAAAAAAACAGACCAGCACGTACATAGCAAGTCGCTATGCCTTAGCACCTGGGAAGGGAGTCTTTTTTTTTTTTTTTTTAACATCTTTATTGGAGTATAATTGCTTTACAATGGTGTGTTAGTTTCTGCTTTATAACAAACTGTGGGAAGGGAGTCTTATCATCCAAAGAGGACCAGCATTGGCATCCCAGGAAGAGGGGCATTTAATCTTTATTTTTAACCTAGACGTTATTTACTTCTGGTCAATGTGCCCTTTTCTTTAATAATTAAAGCGGACGTACAATGTATGTTTGATAGGCCACAAACAGGCTATTTTAGTTAGCATAAAAGTCAAGTTAACTCATGTATAAGCCAGAATGACTTCCCTATATGTCAATATGTGAAAATGCCTTTTATCAACAAGTCACCTGAGGATGGAAGCAAAGCTCAAAGGCCACAGCTCTGCTCCCTGTATGGTCGAGTGCGGGTGGTGGGCAAATTGCAAGGCTCCACTTAGGACAGCTGACTTTTCACTGTGGACGGTGCTGCAAGAACCAGGATGAGGGCGGCCCACCTGTAGACGTGGTTTAAAGCAAGTGGAGACCATCCTTTCTTGGAGCTGCACGAGGAACTGGCCTCCAGAGGCTGGTGGGCCATATACGCATTCATTCATTCCTTCCCTGCTTCACTTGCTGAATATCCAAAGTGCCTCACTCGGCCCAGGGATTCTGCTGCCTTTAGGATTCCGGGGTGACAAAGAGACCTGGCTTTGTCTTCACGGAGCTCAGTGGATAGGGCGTCAGATGTAAACTGTTCACCCTGCCCACCCAAAGGGCGGATTCGCCCTTGGAGTCCTCCCACTTCTTCATGCTGCCCCCCCTTCCTTCTTCAAGCCAAGAATAGGACCAGGAGAAATCACAGAGAAAAGGATGCTGCTTTCCCCACTCCAGGAAGGGGACTCATCCAGACACTGGCCAAGGCCAATTAGCGTTTTTCATTAGCACTTCAACAATAGAGGAGCAGAGCTGTCAGAATCAATCCCAGGGGGTGACAGCCTGTAAATTTCTCCAACTCACTGTGTGGCTTCTTAGAAAGCACCAGAAAAGCAAAATCAGACTGGCTTAAAATTACATGTTGGTTCTTAAGAGCATGTGGCCACAAAGATTCCCAATTTTTGGTAACTGCCTCTTCTTCGATCAAGGCTTCTTTGTCCAACCCCCTTGAACTTTTTTTTTTTGAAAGCAAAATACCCACAGGAATTTATTTTAGTCGCTTTTGGGAAAATCTCTTAAAATTCCTTGAGATAACAGAAGAGCCCCTGGGATGTGGCCAAATCCAGGCTAGACTTCCCTATCCTGTACCCAGAAACGTCACAAGGATGACAACAGCCATAGGTCCTGCAGCAGAGAGGTTAACACAGGGCCTTGGAGCTGGAACATTTGGGTTCATGATTCTAGCTCTGTCACTTAAACCAGCGGTGTTACCTTGGGCAAGTTACTTCACTTCTCTGTGCCTCAGATTCCTCATGTGTTAACTAGAGGTAATAAAAGTTACCTAGCTCACGGCGTGGCCGTGAGTTGCCAGATGTCCACGTGTGGACTGCTGCGTGGCTCAGAGTAAGTGCTCTTGCTATTATTTTTCCTATGTGCTGGGAACGCAGGCTTTAGGTACACTATCTCATTTATTCTTTCAACAAGGTGGGCACTGCTGTCTCCATTTTAGATAATGTGCAGAGAGTTTGAATAACTTGCTCTACCAAGTGGCAGAGCTAGGATTCAAATCCAGGTCTGACTGGCTCTAGAATGTACACGCTTCCCCTCTCTGTAAGCCCAGATTCAATGAACACACCACCAAGCTCACCTACGGCTGTCCCGATTCAGTGTTATTCCTGCTTGGTTCACCCATGGAAGCCCCAGTGCTGGGCCTCGTGTGCTCTTTTATGGGGCAAACGCACATGGCAGCCTTCCTCCTGCCCAGATCCCGGCAGCGTTCTTTGGCCACGCTCTATGTTCGGCTGCTGGTCAGCCCTGCCCTCCTAGCCTGCCCCTCCCCTGACCCAGCCTCCCTGCCCTCCCCAGCACTGCCTCACTGCCCTGCTGCGTGGCTGGGACCTGCCGCTCTGAATCGCCCTCCGACCCCTCCAGGATGGCAGCGGCAACGGACTCCCGATCTGGGCGCTGGTTCGGCAAAGCAGGGCAACAAAGCACTTCCTCAAAGCTCTGTTTCCAGTGGAAGGAGGAGGGCATGACTAGGTTCCCCCTGCCCCCAGCCCTGTCCCCAAAGCAGAACCTCTCCCTGACAGCTGAGGACCCAAATGCATGAGGAAGACTTGGCTCTGAGCATTAAAACAAGTAGTGAAACAAAAGACCACCCTCCCATCCCCACCCGGAACTACAAGCTCAAACCCACGGGCAGCCCAAATGTTTGGGAGGGGCTTCTACGCATCCACGGGTCTAACTCAGGCCCTGCTCTTCCTCTTCTCTTCATTATTAATCCACAGAAACAACGCTGGGGACGTGTGGACCAAATTTACAGAGCTTAGGGCAAGGGAATAGGAAATGCAGCTGATTTGTCAAAGGATTCCCAGAGAGAAATATTATGTCAATGGATCTAGTAACAAGAGCTTGCAGCTCCATTAATAATAGTCCCCATTTTCCCAGTCATCGCCCACCCAAAGGGATTTTCATTTAATACCGTGGCAAAAGTAATTCTGAGCCTATTATTACTAATAGTAATTGATAGCATCACAGCTTTTGCATAGTACCTTTTGCTTTTAAGGGACTTCGAACACCGAGGAGTACATAATTTATTCTTCCAGCAAGGGAGGTAGGGAGGTCATTATCAGTAATAGCCACTGATGACATTTTTTTTTTTTTTTTTTTTTTTTTTGCGGTACGCGGGCCTCTCACTGTTGTGGCCTCTCCCATTGCGGAGCACAGGCTCCGGACGCGCAGGCTCAGCGGCCATGGCTCACGGCCCCAGCCGCTCCGTGGCATGTGGGATCTTCCCGGATCGGGGCACGAACCCGTGTCCCCTGCATCGGCAGGTGGACTCCCAACCACTGTGCCACCAGGGAAGCCCCCTGCTGACTTTTAAAGAGTGCTCACTATGTGCCAAGACTGTGATAACTTTATATGCATGGTCACGTGCAATTCCCAAGGCTTCATGAAGTACTGTTTGCACCCATCTTATAGATGAGAAAACCAAGGGTCCCGCCCCCAAAGTTAAGTGACTTGCCCAAGGTTACTGAGGGTCTGAAACTGAACTGGGGCTAGAATCTCAACCTCTTGATTCTCAAGCTGTTGAAATGAAATGACGTCCTAACTTTGGCCCCCTTGTCTTTAGTTAAAGAGCACAAGGATATTTGAGAGAAAAGGGGTTCTGTTCTGTTTGCTCCTGGGGTCTGATAGGAGGAAATATAAAGAAAGACCCAGAAATACAACTTTCTTTTAATGTGCCTGCAGGCACTGCCTGCTAAGGAACCCTGGGGGCCTCACGTAAAGCTCTTGCAGACTGAAGGCCATCTCTCTTATTCCCTCTGATCTTTCCAGAATGCAGTTCCACAGGTTGCCTTCTGAATCTGCCCCCTTAAGAAAGCCTTTTTTGGGGCTTCCCTGGTGGTGCAGTGGTTGGAAGTCCGCCTGCCGATGCAGGGGACACAGGTTCGTGCCCCGGTCCGGGAAGATCCCACATGCCGCGGAGCGGCTGGGCCCGTGAGCCATGGCCGCTGAGCCTGCGCGTCCGGAGCCTGTGCTCTGCAATGGGAGAGGCCACAACAGTGAGAGGCCCGCGTACAGCACAAAAAAAAAAAAAAAAAGAAAGAAAGCCTTTTTTGGACTTCCCTGGTGGCGCAGTGGTTAAGAATCCACCAGCCAATGCAGGGGACATGGGTTTGAGCCCTGGTCCGGGAAGATCCCACAGGCCGCGAAGCAACTAAGCCCGTGTGCCACAACTACTGAGCCTGTGCTCTAGAGCCCGCGAGCCACAACTACTGAGCCCGTGCGCCACAACTACCGAAGCCCACGCGCCTAGAGCCTGTGCTCCAGAACAAGAGAAGCCACTGCAATGAGAAGCCCGCACACTGCAACGGAGACCCAACGTAGCTAAAAATAAATAAATAAATTTATTTTTTTTAAAAAAAGAAAGCCTTTTTAAAATGTCAATGTGAAATTCTTCTCTCTCCCACATAAGCCTGCTCCTCAGCCATTCTCACTGGAGATGGAAAACACTTGCCTTAAGTTCTCTCAACACTTTAGTGCCTTCTTTGCCCCACAGAAATTCCCGGCTTTAGGGGATGGGCCCAGCGCAAGGTCATTCTGGAAAAAGGGACTTCCAAAAAAAAAAGAAAAGCAACCCCCCCCCCGCCCTCTGTTTATTAAAATCCTTAGAAAAAAATCTGTTTATTTCAGTCATGATGGAGAAAAAGGCATGCTGGAATGAAACCTGTATCCCTTTATTAATTAATAAGGACACCTCAAATCGATCCCTGCTGAACTCTGTAAAAGTTACAAAGAAAACCCACGTGCGTCACTCAGATCGTTGCTGTGAAATGAACTCCCGAGTGTGAGGCAGGGAAGCAGTAGGCATGACCCAGGTACCCTGTGTCTCCCTTGTCTACAAAATCAGCATTTCTGTGGAAACAAGGTTCCGCCCCAGTGTGCTCTGACTGTAGGTGAAGCCTCCACATTTCTCAGTCTGAACACAGAACCACAATCTTCGGTCGCTCAGTTTTTTTCAAGCAGGTTGCCCAACCTTGAATCTCGGAACTCATTACCTCATTCCCCAAAGCTTCCAGTCCCTTCTCTGAGCACAGCACCACATCCACCCAGTTGCCCAAGAACACATCCGGTGAGTCATCCTTATCAACTCTCTTCCTCCTCCCCCCACACATCCAATCAACCACCAAACCTTGCTGCTCTCATCACCTTCGTATCTCAAAAATCCAGTCACTGCCGGTTCAGGCTACCATCTTCCCTCACTGGATACTGCAATAGCCCCTCCCCGTCTCCTCCCTCCGTCTCACCCCATCCCTGACAATCCCTTACTCTGGTCACGCACTCTTATTTACTCTGGCTTTAAACTCTTCAATGACTGCCCACTGCCCTCACAAAGAGGTTCAAACACCTTTCTACAGATAAGAATAGATAATATTCTTCTTTCTTTCTATGATACTTAGAGATGAAAATAATCCTGCCAGTAAATAGGGAAATTCCCAGCACCTCTCAAGAAATCAGCAGTTAAGAAGCCTACGCACTGAAGAAAAGGGAACACTCCTGCACTGTTGGTGGGAGTATAAATTGATACAGCCACTATGGAGAACAGTATGGAGGTTCCTTAAAAACTGAAAATAGAACTACCATATGACCCAGCAATCCCACTACTGGGCATATACCCTGAGAAAACCATATTTCAAAAAAAGTCATGTACCACAATGTTCATTGCAGCACTGTTTACAATAGCCAGGACATAGAAGCAACCTAAGTGTCCATCAACAGATGAATGGATAAAGAAGATGTGGCACCTACATATAATGGAATATTACTCAGCCATAAAAAGAAACGAAATTGAGTTATTTGTAGTGAGGTGGATGGACCTAGAATCTGTCATACAGAGTGAAGTCAGAAAGAGAAAAACAAATGCCGTATGCTAACACATATATACGGCATCTAAAAAAAAAAAAAAAGGTTCTAAGGAACCTAGGGGCAGGACAGGAATAAAGATGCAGACATAGAGAGTGGACTTAAGGACACGGGGAGGGGGAAGGGTAAGCTGGGAGTAAGTGAGAGAGTGGCATTGACGTATATACACTACCAAATGTAAAATAGATAGCTAGTGGGAAGCAGCTGCATGGCACAGGGAGATCAGCTCGGTGCTTTGTGACCACCTAGAGGGGTGGGATAGGGAGGATGGGAGGGAATATGGGGATATATGTATATATATAGCTGATCCACTTTGTTATACAGCAGAAACTAACACAACAATGTAAAGCACTTATACTCCAAAAGATGTTTTTTTAAAAAAAATAAATAAATAGGAAACAAAACAAAACAAAAAAAGAAGCCTATGCACACCTGATCCTGGTTTCTGCGGGCTGTCTTCCGAGTTTGGTCACTTGGCTCTGCTCCAGCCCCGGGCTCCTTCCCAGGTGATTCTCCACCAGTGCCCAGAGAGGGCGCCATTGAGTCAGCTGGGAAACCCAGTGCACAGAAGACTGGGAGTCCCGCCTTCTTGCTGGCTGCCAAGCAGGAATCCGACCTGGGTTTCAGCTGGCGGAGGTTGCCGGCTCCTCCAAGCAAGCAAGTAACCAGCCAGAAGCCAATGGACTGCACACTGGGTTGACAAACCAGATTTTCAGTGCTAAGGTTTTCCAGAAGCAGGGCTCAGCCCAAAGGCCAAGTCGATGGGGATTTCATTCTCTTCTCTGTAAGACACAGGGGTCAACTGGGTGGCCGCTCAAGTCTGCTCCAGCACTGGGATCTTGCACTCCAACTGGCCCTTCTGTGGACTCTAGCACTAAAGTGCACCCCTTAAAACCTTTCCCCCCACTTTCATTCCACTATTTAATTTCTGAATTGTGGAAACAAATAGGCCCTGTTAGCATTATTTCCTGTGATTTAATTTCCCCCAAGTTATAACAACAGCCCCCCAACAGACACAATACACACAAAATTGTAAACGTAAAGATGTCCTTTTTTTGTGAAAACTGGGTAGATTTACAGTTCAGTTTTTCTAACCAGTCATCGAAAGGCCATCAAGACTGTAACGTAACTGTACCCCCAACCTGACAACCCATTCCCATTCCCAGGGCTCTCCACAGATTTGCAAATGTTCTTTTCAGGGCGCTGTGACTACAGTGGGCCCAGCGACCTGTGCAATGCTGCGTGCCTAGCATCTTCTCCCGCCCCTGCCCCCCGACACGCCCCACCAGACTCACTAGCCCCCCAGCTCAGGGAAGCTCATTTGTGAAGATAGCAAAGGCCACTGCCTGTCGCCTGTTTCTTTAAAATGAAACCCGGCATGCAGAGGATTACTCTTTTACTGCCCTTGAGAGGAAACTTGGCAGGGCGGCTTCTGCCACTTTTCTTAGGAGCTGGAAGCTTGGGTGGGGTTCAATCCATAAGCTTCTGAAAATAAAAATTATATTGCCCCACTGAACAGTTTCCAAAGAGCCCACATAATCCAATCCTTTTTATTTTTTTTAAAGTGTTTCCATTCTCTGATCTGGAATTTTATATATAGTACGTTTCATGCTCGGTTGTTGCGTATTAGTCATACTGAAACAAAGTGCTGAAGAGTTAAAGCTGGAATATTTTCCAGAGAGACCCAAATGGAGTATAAGGACAGTTGGTTCTTAAAAAAACCCACTTCACTGAATGGTATTTCTCCTGATATTCGAAGTCCAACGAGATTGGGGGATGGGTGTTGAAGCAAGGGGAAGATGAAGGAAATAAGGAGGAAGACCTAGAAGTGGAATGAAATCTGCTTGACTTGATGAATCGTCAATCATCCCTGTAAAAATGATTCATCAAGAGTAATTGAAAGCTCATGTAATTCTCAGCCAGAACCCACCTAAAGATGAGACCGCCATACTGTGAGGCCCAAGAATTCAAGTGAGGGGCAAAGGTTGGGAGACAGGAAGAGAGAAGAGTTGGGGTCTAAACTGAGTTTGGGAAGCAGGTTTTAACCACGGGTTAGTAATGAACGGAGATGGGCGACCCCATACCGAGTAGTACTCTATGCCGTGAGTGGGATGAACCAGTATTTGAACCCACATGAAGACCCCACCAGTGGTCTCATTACAATTAGCTAGTACTGTTACTAACCCCACTTACCAATGAGGGACGCTGAGGTTTAAATGGGCTGGGTCACTTGGTGAAGGTCACAGAGCTAGAAAATGGCCGAGGTGGGATTCAGACCCAGCCCGTCCATCCCGGGAGTCCACACTGCCTCTCACATGGGGCTCTGCCCATTCAAGCCCAGGGACAGAAGACTTCTGCCACCACTCACCAGTCCAATTAGCACTGCCCGTTCCCCTTCCTCTTCAGGGTCAGGAAATTAAAAGCAGGCATAATCATGCTCTGGTTGACACCTCACTCTAAGTTATCAGAACTCTACCGGCTGAGGGTGGTCTTCCCGTTAAGAGAGGCCCAGAGGGCCAGGAGCTTACCATTAAACTGTGAAATAAAAATGCACATTTATGACTGCCCAGGGAGCCAGGGGCCAGAGAACCCAGGGCCAGCGAGATCAAAGGCTGTTGGAGTACAACACGCCTGTTGCCAGCGTCCCCAGTTCTCTTAAAAAAAAATATACGGTAAAAATATAAGGTCAACACTGGGCTGCATTCATCTCTCTCTGGAGTCCTTGACAGTCTTGGGCCTTCTGGCGGCGGGGCGGGGGGATCCTGCTTGGGGAGCTGGCCTTGGGCTGCCTCTTTTCCCTCCAGTTGGTAGCAGCACCTCTGACCTCAGGGCTGGCTCAGTCAGTTCTCAGAGGGGCTCTAAGCAGGGTGAGGGTTTAAGATGGGGAGAGGGGCCACCATAAAATAATAGCCCAACAAAGCAGTGCGGGTGAGCCCAGAAAGTCCGCTAGGAATGTTGGCTCACTGGCATTTTGGTGATTTGTTTAATTAAGGTTCATATCATGTTTAATTAAGGTTCATATCAGAGACCCGGAGGATGAATATGCCCATAAAAGAACTAGTAGAGATCATGGACTGCTGCTTAATTCTTTTGAAGTGAGAAAAGCCCTAGCGAAATGCAGCCTGTTCATTGCCATTTCCCCACCTTGCAAGAGAATAAAATAAAGCCACAGTAACTAAGCAGATCAATTTCAGGAAATTAAACCTAAAGGTGAACTCTGGAAAACCCAGCAACCGTCACAACATCGGGGGGTATGGAGCGGAGAACTCACACGCGGACCACTGAGATTTTTCCTGTGGAAAAAGATCTCTGTTGTGTTTGGAATACTTTTTAAGAGATTCTGGGTGGCCTCGCTCCAAAGTATTGATGTAACACATCAAGAACTTGAGCGACCCAGGAAGCATGAGTCTTGGAACTGCCACCTCTTAAAAAAAAAAAAATCCATCCCATGACCATGGTCCTTTGTCAAATGCTGTCCTTGACCCATGGTGGCTGAGCATGCCAATTCCTGTGAGCCAAGGACAACATCCAGCCCCTTTTGTACAAAGGCAACAACACATTTAAAACATAAACATACACAGTCATCACCCTAAAACATCAGCCCTTCCCCCAACCCATGCACACAACCACCAAGTGGTTGAGAGTGGTTCTCTCTGTGCTAGGGCTATAAGAATGTTTTGAACTACTATGCTTTTTAAACTTTTTACAAATATGATTTATTGGTGGTGTAAAAAGTGATTGTTATAAAAGAAACAGGGGACGTGGTGGGGGAGACGTACTCAGAGACAGAAGAAGGTGATAGAATGTTTCTTCTGAGCATAGGAATAGCCATAATTTCAAATATGTTAGAAAGTTAGTTAACTGAAATTAAATTTTTATATAGGAAAACAAGAGAACGTTTAAAAAAATTACTATGATCTAATTACCTATAAAGAGCCCAGAATGGAGGTCATCTAACATAAAAGATAGTTATTTCTGCACGGGAGAACTTTAGATGATTTTTTTCTCCATTATTCTTCATGCTTTTTTTCTACTGATTAACTAATGAACATATATATTTTAATAAAAACAAAACCATTGTTACAACTGTTGTGAGCTCATGGAGGAAAAAAAGTAAATAGAAGGAAAACTTGGTTGTTTTATATAAAAATTGAAAAAAAAAAGGTAAGGGAAAGAAACTCAGACAGAAACTGTTCTATATTCCTAAGCAGGAGGTGAGATTTTGTCTGCAACTCTCATTCCAAGAATCGGCCTGAGAGCCAGCCCCTTCACCTGGCCAGATGGTAGGGACTCTGGGCCACTCAGAGGCCACTCAGGGCACTTCCTCTGGTCCAGCCATGTACCCACTGGGCTGAGCCTGTGTGATCATGATGCAGCCACGTGGCAGTCTGGACCGCCAGTACTCTCTGTCGGTACGGGCTGCCACTTGCTGGGACTGAGGACAGGGAGAGCTGGGGGACATCCTCATGCTGTACCAAGTGTGAAAAGAGAGGCTTGCCACTACCAGTGCTGCTGGGGGTGGGGTGGGAGGTACCGGCGGGCCCGGGAATGGGAGAGAAGGCAAAGCACGTCCCGGGAGTGAGCCCGGAGCTACTTCTCCAGTGAGAGCAGTGCTGCCTGCAAGTAAAAGAGGGGAGTGGGAGAAGCCTCCAAGTGTCAACTCAGAGGAAGGAGAGGGATAAATGAGCCCGAGCACCTGTAATACACACAAGTCATTCCTTAGGGGTTAAAAAAAAAGAGGCAAATGTCACAAGGTCTAGGGCAGATGGCCAAGATATTTATTAATAGAACATGAATGCATCATTAGTCAGAAATGTACTGTGCTAGAGTCCTTCTAACAAATATAACCTGCTTCAGTCGGCTTTGGTTCCCATTCCAAATGACGCTATTAGACCCTCCAGATGATTTAAGAGCATGAATCAGAGGGAAGAAGGTTCAAAACTCAGCTATGAATCTTATTAGCTATGTGACTTTGGACTAGTTAATTAACCTCTCTGAGCCTCAATTTGTTCATCTGTCTAATATGCCTAATAATAGCTCCGAATTCACTGATTATTTGAGAATTAAAAGAAGTTAAGTAAGCATTTAGTAAAATGCCTGACACATAGTAAGCATGTAATAAATGGTAATATCTTATAAATGGCCTCACGGATTCCCAGGGCCAATAGCTTTGGGATAAAGCCATCAGATACCATATAAAAGTATTTCTATTCGACAGAAGTGATGGACCCTAGGCCAACCAATCCCATTATTTTCCTAAAGGCCTCTGCTGATACAGAATCATACTTATATTCACCACGGATGGATCATTTCTTCTGCATTCCTCCACTAATTTCTTCAACAACTGTTTACTGATGACCTAATAATCTGCTAAAAGTGGCTATGCTCTGGGGGTAGAAAAGTGAACAGGCCACAGTCTCTACCCTCTTGATGTTTGCCGTCTAGTGAAGGAGGGCAGACAGTATACCAGCCAAGTCCATAATGAAAAGGGCTACATGGAGTCGGATCAAAGAGCCCAGAGGAGGGTCCCTAAGCAGACTACGTAGGCCTAGTAGTCAAGGAAGGCTTCCTGGAGGAAGAGACATAGAGTAGATATCAGTCTAGTAAAGGGGTTGGATGGGTCTTCCAAGCAGAGGGAGGGCCTGTATAGGGAGGTTCTGGGGCAGCGATAGGTGGGGAGGGGCCCCCTGAGACTTGTCATGAAGCTGTGTTTGTAGAGCCAGCACATTATTCATACTTAGACTATGTGTTTATTTGGGGCAGCCTGGGAGGTGGCTAATGGAGATCACTGCCCTCTCTCCACCCACCCTTGGAGCCACTACGAAGCCGGGATCGGTGAACGTTTTCCGCGAAGGGTCAGAGTAAATATTTTTGGCTTTGCGGGTCTGTCACAACTACTCAACTCTGCCGGCGTAATGTGCGTATACATAAACAAATGGGCACAGATTCGTATTTTATATCACCTTCACATGTCACAAACTAGTCTTCTTTTAGTACTTTTTCAACCATTTAAAAATGTAAAACTAATTTTTAGCTTGTAGGCCATACGAAAACAGGTGTCAGGTGGGATTTGGCCCCAGGGCCATGCTTGCTGACCCCTGTACTAATCCAGAGCCCCTCAGAGGGATGGAGAGGGGTAGCTCGGAGTGATGGGTGAGTGTGACAGGCCTCCGCGGGACAGATCAGGGTGGATGGCACGAGTCACAGGAGTCTAAGGGGCTGAGACTCTGTCCTGAGAGCAATGAGGACTCATTGAAGGGGTTTAAGCAATTGAATGACAGGGTCATACGCACATTCAGACAGATAAATCCGGTAGCTGTATGGGAAAGGGATGGGAGAGGAGATTAGAGAGCCCCACTGCTGGCTGTAGACATCTTCTTTGCCAAGGAATTCATAGTCTAAAAACCCACCTGGGCCACTGCTTGGGCTCTTATTTCAATAAAGCTGCTCATTCCTTTTAGCTTTTGCATTAAGCACTTAAACATCAAAGTCGGAGGTAGCAGATTACATTTTTCGGAACTAAAATTCATTAAGGGATCATTTTTAAGACCAAATAAATGAAAACCATGTTTGACTACTTTTAAAATTGGTGATGTTCCCGGATCAACTTAAAGCAGTTAGCAAATTTCAATCTCAATCTTCACGGCTCCAGCAAATTTCAATCTCAATCTTTATGGCTCCAAAAGGCAATTCACAGAGAATGGGAGAATTCAACATGTGCCTTGAAATCTGGGCTGAAAAAACCCCCCAATGCTAAGTGTGTTGGGGACACCAGAGCCCGGAGTTTAAGTCACTCCCTTCATAACTCATATATGGCAAATATGGACATACCCATGTACCACCCCGTCCCCATTCCCCTGCACAGAAAGGGTTGTTTGCAGACAGTTAAATCCTATGGACAGAGAACACATTCTCTAAGGCCATGGGACCTTCTGTCCCAAGGTTGACTGATGGCTTCCAATATGGAAGAAGTATCCAAGTAGGCTCGGGGAATTTTAGCACTGTGCTATTCTTGTCACTCATTCACTTACTCAAATATTCATCACAGGCCTATTAATCACACTGAGCTTGGTGCTAGGAATACAGAGGTAAGATCCAGTTTCCTGGCTCTAGAGGACAGGAAAAATATGTAGACAGATAATTAAAAGGTACCATAATATGGGCTTCCCTGGTGGCGCAGTGGTTGAGAGTCTGCCTGCTAATGCAGGGGACACGGGTTTGAGCCCTGGTCTGGGAGGATACCACATGCCGCGGAGCAACTAGGCCCGTGAGCCACAATTACTGAGCCTGCGCGTCTGGAGCCTGTGCTCCGCAACAAGAGAGGCCGCGACAGTGAGAGGCCCACGCGCCGCGATGAAGAGTGGCCCCTGCTTGCCACAACTAGAGAAAGCCCTCGCGCAGAAACGAAGACCCAACACAGCAAAAATAAATTAATTAATAAACTCCTACCCGCAACATCTAAAAAAAAAAGGTACCGTAATAAATGCTAGAGGAGGGCTCTGCAGTAGGTACTAGAAGCTTGGAAGGAGTCTGAAGAGGGGGCTTTTGCTGTGTGCTGTCATCCAGCAAGGGAGGAAAAATAACAGGATGTTTCACAAAGCCACCCCTCCTCACTCCAAGAAGCCCAAAGGGACCGTACAGACCTTATGAGTAGCAAACACTCCCCGGTCATCTCACGGCTGAGCAACGTCACGCAACCTGGGAGTAGGTTGAGAAGGTGCAGCGAAAGAAGCTCATTCATAGGAAGGAGGTCCCTGTAGAACGTTCATTCCCAGGAGGGGGCATCTCAAACCTCACTGTGTCACTTCCAGGACACCATGATCTTTCCCTGCAAAGGTGTATGAAAACATCCAGCCGCTGGATGCTTGAAACTGTGCCGCTGCTCCCAGCGACCTATCCAGTGCCGTCCTTCTCCTCCCTGGCTAACAGAACCCTGCTTCTGCCTGGAATGACTTGCAGTACGAGCCCTGGGGGGCCCCTTCCCAGACTCCCTTACAGCTGTACAACATGGTTTTGGACATGAGACGTAAATTCAAGACTTCAGGGGTTTTGGAAAATGTTGCTTTTCCTGATCTAAAGGGACAGGCTGTCCAGCTGGCAGGGCCTTTGAGCTTCTTCCTGCCTCGAATGTGACACACTGTCTGAAGAGGTACAGCAGCAGCCATTATGCCAGCAGGAGCCAGGCCGCCTGCTGCCAAAGCTGGAGCAGCACCCTGGGGCTGCCGTGCGGGGGGGAGGCGCTGCAGGAGGGGACGAGGGCAAGATCAGAGCCAACATGCTGAGGATGGCAGAAAGGAGCAAGAGCCTGGGTCTCTGACCGTCTCGCCGGCAGCTACCCACCACCAGGAACTGCCAATCCCCGAACTTCTTGTTATAGGAAAAAATATCACAGGGAGGGCAGCTTAAACAACATAAATTTGTTTTCTCGCAATTCTGGAGGCTAGAAGTCTGAGATCAAGGTGTGGGCTGGGTTGCTTTCTTCTTCTGAGGCCTCTCTCCTAGGCTTGTAGACAGCTGTCTTCTCCCTGGGTCTTCACATGGTCTTCCCTTATGTGTCTGTGTCCTGATCACTTCTTCTTACAAGAACACCAGTCAGACTGGATTCGGGCCCACTCGTGGGACTTCATTTTACCTTAGTTAGCTCTTAAAAGACTCTATTTCCAAATACAGTCACATTCTGATGTGCTGGGGGTTAGGACTTCAGCCTATGAATTTTGGAGGGTCACAGTTCAGACCACCACAGGCAGGTTTTTTTGACTTGCAGATGGAGTGATTTCTCTAATACAAGATGGTTTCTGTAAATCATTAGTTTGCAAAAAAACTTCTAAACCATGGAAAGCTTTGTTCAAATGAAATCATGTGGAGAGTCTGATGATAAAGCCATCTCCCCGCTCCTGGGGCCCTGCGTCTCTGTGGATGCTAAAAATGCGTGCTCACAGGCTCCTCTGTGTGGCGCTGGCTGTGGACATGCTGGACTCAGACTCTGCTGAGAACAGGGCAGTTCTGGCCCACAAGGCCAAGTTCCCCAAGGGCCTGGGGTGGCTGCAGCAACTCCAGCCCTCACTTTGCTCAACATAAGGCTGGAAGCTCCCTTCATGGGGGAAATCTTCCGGGCAGACCATTGGGCTTCTGCTGGGTGAGTGTCTGCAGAACGCCACTCACAGTTTATGTGCATTTACAAAATGCAGATAGGGGCTTCCCTGGTGGCGCAGTGGTTGAGAGTCCGCCTGCCCATGCTGGGGACACGGGTTCCTGCCCCGGTCCAGGAGGGTCCCACGTGCCGCGGAGCAGCTGGGCCCGTGAGCCATGGCCACTGAGCCTGCGCGTCCAGAGCCTGTGCTCCGCAACGGGAGAGGCCACAACAGTGAGAGGCCTGCGTACCGCAAAAAAAAAAAAAAAAAAAAAAAATGCAGATAGGCGAAAAGAAGAGAATAAAAACAGTAATTTTACTGCCCTGAGATAATCATCATTGACATTACAGTTTAATATCCTTTCAGACTTCTGAATATGCACCTCTGCTTTGGAGCGTGCATGTGTACTTTCTTTTTTCTCACATGCATACTTTTAATTTTAAGAAATTAATACTTTAATGACCTTTTTCACTTAATATTTCACAGATAGCTTTCCACGGTCCCAAATATTGTTTCTCATCCTCACTTTCAATGGCTGCAGCACACTCCATTCTAAAGGCTCACAGTACCTAGCACTGTTATTTTGGGTGACTCAGGAGCGTCCCCCAATATGACTTCACAGTGGGCAGTGGCCTCTGAGTCACATCAAACCCCAGCGCTCTAGCACCGAAGGGACCCCTGCTTGTTGTCCTAGCTCTGGAAGTGAGCCCTGAGGAGGTGAGGCCCCTCCTCTCCCAACCAGGACCTGCTAGAGAGTTGACCCTAACAGGGCCTCATGACAGATGCCAGCACCTCTATCTCATTCTGATTTTGAAAACCAGGTCTCAAAAAAATGAACTAAAGCCACAGGAAGATGGGGCATTTCCTCACAGGCGTCTTCGGGTTACAGATTCTCGCGCCCGGAGGCCTCAGAGGGCTGGCTGTGGGGCTGTCATCCAGCAAGGGAGCACCCAGGCCGTCTGATCCCCTGACAACCAGCCCTGGATTTGCACACAGGCCCGCTCCTTTCCTCCAACCAGGAAAGCCAGGACCCTCCTGTGCTTTCCACGCAGAACCAAAATGGGAAGGGCTCTTGCCAAGGCTCCAGGGGTTTCTGCAGCACCTGCCTGGGAAGAGAGGCCTGTCATTGGGGAGCAGCTTCTCCCGCTGCCCTGGGCACGCAGAGTCCTGGCCCGTCTGCAGAACTGGATGTGACCCTGTGTGCTTCAACGGCGACTTTGGGCTTTGGCCGGAGTCCCTCCCTGTTTGTTTTACAGACTCCTACTTAGAGCCTCAAATTAGGCTCATTAAAAAGCCAGCTCCCCGTGGGACTATAAACGTCACATAGACAAGTGGAGAGTGAGTTTACGAGGCTGGCGTGTGATCTGCCCACCAAGATGGCGCGGACCCGGTGGAAATAGTGAATCAGCCTGTTTGGGCAGGACCCCCTCCCTCCAGCCCCCCCTCGATTAAGGCTGTGTCAGCCACAGGCCAGAAAAGGGGCAGACCGTGGACGTCCTCTAAAGCCAGCTGGGCTGGATCCCTGTTGGATGTGAGCAGCATGACTAACAGGGGGAATGAACTGCCTCTCTGACACTCTGACACCCTCTGCTGCTCTCAGCTTTTCCCCACTTCGTTTGCAGCACCCCTGCTCTGTGCGCATCCCCCACCATCATCCTTGCAGGCAGAGGCTGCTGCCCACAACATAACCCCAACATTCTCACGCCTACCTTCCGCAGATTAACTTTATCTTTCTGTGGGGTGTTTCTCCTGCCTGGGGGGCCCCCGGCGGCCCCAAGTTTAGCTCTGTCAGTTCTGCTTTGCAGCTCATGCATGTGTGAGGGGTCGTGCCTTGCAGGTGGGAGGCCGGGGTGAGTGGAGTGCAGAGAAGAGTGGTCTCCTGCCCCCCAGCATCAACCTCATTTATTCGAGTCACTGACCAGTCAGCACGCCCCAGATTACTCCAAGGCTGAAGCAACGCCACCTCGGAGATCTTACCGTCCACCCTGAGGCTACCAGCCAGATGGTGAAGGCAAGAAAGCATCAGAATCTTTTAACCTCCTAGACTAAGTTTCAGGAGATCACTTCTGTGTCCCAGGGCTTTACTAAAACACATACAAACAGCATCTCCTCCTTCCAAATCCAGAAGAGCATGACTTGTATTTATACAACCAAGGCTGGAAAGGACTACAGAAACCACACAGACTCAAACCCTTTTTGCATTTCCCCAGGACCCATCTTTATTTAATACGCTGCCACTGTGTTGTCAATGTTCACCACACCCCCCCCAGTACATATATCAGCACTGTCTGATCAGTCCCTGATGTTTGACACTCCTGCACAATACCCTGAGTAGCTGCCTGAGGGCTCAGTCCCAGTGGTCAGGAACTCACTCTCCCTAAGTGAGCTCATGTGCAGCTCCAACTGCTAGAAAATTCTTATTTAATCCAATCTGTCTTGTTGCAGCTTCCAGCCCTGGTCCTGTGTCCACATCAGTAAACCTAGCTCCCTTCCCATGGTGGGGCCCCTATATCCATCACACGTCCTCACGTGTCGTGGCTCCACACCACTGAAATCTGGGGATCTCAGGACTCATGTGCATTCCCGAGCTGTGTTGTGCGTGTGTGTGTCTATCCTGACTGGTTCAGAAGAGAGGAGGATGGTCCACACCCCTCTTCCCAGATTCTGAAATGCTTATGATTGCAGCCTCTGCATTGGTGGCGTCCCCCATCCTTGTCCATCCTCTTTCTACCCAGTGACTGGCCACCACCTTCTTCCCAGAGCCTCGCCTTGGTTGCGAGCACAAGCTCACAAGTTAGGCAGAGCCGGCCTCAAATCTTGACTCTACCACTTACTCGCCATGTGGCCTTGGACATGTGATACCTTCTCTAAGCCTCAGTTTCCCCATCTGTAGAATGGGGATAACACCTACTCTCAGAGAGCAAGAGTGAGGGTCAACCGAGGTGACAGGAAGGCACAGTGTCGGGCACAGAGCAGGCACACAATAGAGGGACCGTGTCTTTGTGCCATCACCCCCATCAGGTGGGGATCTAATCACCACTGCACTTGGCCCTCTCCCAGGGTTCTCAGGCTCCAGGTAGGAGTTACCTGTGATATCAATAACCCTTTTACTAGAAGCTTATGAAGGGCAGGGGCTATGCTTTTCACCTTACTCCTTCCCTCTCTCTGCCATCTCTGCAGTTCCAAAAACATGGTAGATGCTTAATAAGCATGGAAAACCCATGTTCAGAGAACACGAATTTACTTTAGCTTTAAGCCTTAGTAAAAACACTGGACACTCTCAATAGTAAAGCAAACCACGAGAATGGCTTTGGCTTCAGATGGTGTGACAAGTTAAAGAAGAAAACTGTCTCTGTGACAGCGTCTCCTCCAATCATCTGGCCTGTTAGGAGACAGCCGTCGGGGGCAGATATCAGAGGGAAGGGGCCTGCCGGGCGCTGACTGCTTGGGCCCAGGCACTCCAGCAGAATGGAAGGAGGGCAGGCACGTCAGTCTGGCCTCCACTCTCAGCCCTCCCAGCCCTGGTTCTGGTTCACAGATGGGCTTGAGCGGAGCACAGAGGTCCGGGCTGCAAGGCCCTGCCTGGTCATGGGGACGTTGCAGCTCTGAACAGCAGCTCTGACTCTATGCTCTGTGTGCAGACTGCAGAGCCCACCCTCAGCCCCTAGCTCTCCCACTCCCTTCCCTTAAAGAGAAAGAGAAGGAGAGAGAAAAGGAGGGAAGAGAGGGAAGAAAGCGTGTCTGAAAAATAAACAGGTGCCTCAGGAGTGCTTTGAGCTCGGAAGCCCCATGACGCTTGCATTAACGACATGTTTCAGAAGAAGCCACTGCCTAGTTGACTGTTACTTCTTCAAACAAACACTGGAAATGCCTTGGCAGGACGAGCCATCACTCTGCCCCCCAACGCAGAAGCCCGGTCTCTTGGAAGGGGTGGTTTTAATGCAGGGGCTCTCCCGTGGGAATGGAAAGCAAAAAGCAAGATCCCCTTACATGAGTGACAACCCCCCCTCTTCAGGGAGCAGCTAACAGGGGCAGACGAGAGGATGACCTGGAGGAGGGGTGTGGGGTCTGAACAAATGCCCCGGGACCCTTGGTGATGTAATGGCATCTCCGTTTTACCCTAAGAAAACCGACACTGTAAGAGGTTAAGCAACTTGCCCAAGATCACGCAGCCAGGAAGCAGCAGAGTCCATGCTCTACACTGTTCCATTGTAGGGAGTCTGGGCCCAGCACTTATAAATCAAAACTGGAGACTTAAAAAAAATTGAGATATAATTCACATGTCATTAAATCTACGCTTTTTTTTTTTTTTTTGCGGTACGTGGGCCTCTCACTGCTGTGGCCTCTCCCGTTGCGGAGCACAGGCTCCGGACGCGCAGGCTCAGTGGCCATGGCTCACGGGCCCAGCCGCTCCGCGGCATGCGGGATCCTCCCGGACCTGGGCACGAACCCGCGTCCCCTGCACCGGCAGGCGGACTCTCAACCACTGTGCCACCAGGGAAGCCCAAATCTACGCTTTTAATATGTAAATTCGGTGGTTTTTAGTACATTCACGGAACTGTAAAACCATAACCGCTATTTAATTCCAGAACAGTTTCAACAGCCCCCAAAGAAACCCCCATTCTCTGACTTCCCCACCGCTGCCCAGGCCCGGCAACCAGTAATTTACCTTCTGTCTCTATGATCTGCCTACTCTGGACATTTTATATGAATGGAATCGTACAATGCACAGTACAGTCTTTTGTGTCTGGCTTCTTTTACATATGCAGCACAATATTTTTAAGGGTCATCCACGTTGTACTGTATGAATACTTTACTCCTTTTTGTGGCTGAATGATCTTGCACCACAGTTTCTTTATCTCTTCATCAGCTGATGGACATTTGGATTCTTTCCACTTTCTGGCTATTACAGATAATGCTACTGTGAATATTTACGTACAAATTTTATGAGCACATACAGTTTCATTTCTCTTAGGCATACACCTAGCAGTGGAATTGCTGAGTCATGTGGTAATTCTATGTTTGACTTTCTGAGGAACTACCAGAATATTTTTCACAGTGCCTGCATCATTACGTTTCCACCAACAAACAGTACACGGAGGTTTCGATTTCTGTACGTCCTGGCCAGCAACTGTTATTGTCTGTTTGGTTAAAACCATCCTAGTGTGTGTAAAGCAGTATCTCATTATGTGATAATCTTTTAGAAATTTATTTATTCTTTGGCAACGATTCTATGCTAGAACGGGTTTCCTTAGGAGTGCCATCACAGAATACACGAAAGAAGCACATAGAAAAATAGATAACATAGAAAAATAAGATAACACAGCTAACAACAAACCAGTCACAGGAGACTAGGATGACCCTAAGAATGAAACTCCCTCACTGGCTTCACTTTAAATTACTTTTATCATTGCCAGAACAATTAATGCATGTTCACTGCAGGGCAGAGAAAATATAGTCAAGTCCAAGGTAGAAAATAAAAATCACCCATAATCCCATCACTTAGAGAGAGGTACTGATATACTTTTTAAACATACAGTGTTGTATCATTTTACTTATTACATACCATTTTCTTATGATATTAAATATCTTTGAAACATATTTAATATGTCTTTAAATGTCTATGTAGTCATTGCCAACTGCTTCAGGTTCTACTAGCTTGCTTGACATTTGCTTTTTTTTTTGGCTACAACGCGTGGTTTGCAGGATTTGCAGGATCTTAGTTCCCCGACCAGGGATTGAACCCGGGCCCCCGGCAGTGAAAGCACCGAGTCCTAACCACTGGACCGCCAGGGAATTCCCTGGCCTTTGCTCTTCTACCTGTGTCCACCTTCCTTTCTTCTAAAACTCCCCATCATTCAGTTCATGAAGCAGAGCCTCTGGCTGGGTACACCTACCTGCCAGGGAAGGGGTGGGAATATGTGAAGCCCCTGGAGAGCCCTTGGGATGGACAGATACACACCTGTGCACGCCTACACACACACAGCCTTCCCATTTCCCTGTGATAACCATTCTGATCAGAGAAAGCAGAGAGTGCTACACACACACAGCCTTCCCATTTCCCTGTGATAACCATTCTGATCAGAGAAAGCAGAGAGTGTGGACCCATGGACTTGGGGACACCACAGTCCACTCCTGCATTTGAAGCTAACAGTTCACAAACTACACTAACGGACAGTACAGCTCAGTGAAGGAGAAGCTGAGGGCCACACGGAGGTTTGGCTGCCAGGTTTGTCACTTACCCAGGGACGCTGGGCAAGTCCTCAGTCTTTCAGCAGTAAAATGGGGCTGAATGGTATCCACCTAAAGCTGTTGATTTGGCAAAAGGCTTAGGGACCACCTCTTCCAGCCCTTTCCCTCTTATTTTTATAATTAATTAATTAATTAATGGCTGCATTGGGTCTTTGTTGCTGTGCACAGGCTTTCTCTAGTTGTGGCGAGCAGGGGCTACCCTTTGTTGTGGAGCACAGGCTCTAGGTGCACAGGCTTCAGTAGTTGTGGCATGCGGGCTCATTAGTTGTGGCTCATGGGCTTAGTTGCTCCGTAGCACGTGGGATCTTCCCAGACCAGGATCGAACCCGTGTCCCCTGCACTGGCAGGCGGATTCTTAACCACTGTGCCAACGGGGATGTCCTCTTCCCTCTTATTTTCATCACAAATCTTTTGTACAGCTTTGGCTCTTATTTCCCCAGTCTGAAAACGTTCTTCAAAAATGAATGTCCCCGAGCTTCCCTGGTGGCGCAGTGGTTGAGAGTCCGCCTGCCGATGCAGGGGACGCGGGTTCGTGCCCCGGTCTGGGAAGATCCCACACGCTGCGGAGCGGCTAGGCCTGTGAGCCATGGCCGCCGAGCCTGTGCATCCGGAGCCTGTGCTCCGCAATGGGAGAGGCCACAACAGTGAGAGGCCCACGTACCGCAAAAAAAAAAAAAAAAAAGAACGTCCCAAGCTCCCCAGTAGCAACCAGCACATCCCACAGGCAGATTCTGGTTCCTAATACCGTTCTCCAGTGACAAGACCCAGAGCTTCCTGGAGAAATGGCAGATTCTAGGAATGGGGCAGGAAATACACAAGATGAGCTTGGAGCATCTTGTAATGCCAGAAAGTAAGACAGTGTCCAAAAAACCAAAATGATGGGGCATGTGAAAGGGACGAAGGGGCCAAACCAAAGAGCTCTCAATGACCCAGGATGGAGCAATTTGAGCAATAAAGAATTAGAATCCAAAGTGTAAACTAAATATCCCTGTATCCGTATGATTAACAATGATGGAATGTTTGAACAACTGATTGAATAAATAATTGAGGAGAAAACAGACAAATCTTTCACACAAAATAATTCCAAGTAATGTATGTAGATTCATCCCCTTCAAGGTGCTGGAGCATAACTTCCTTTCCCTTAAGTGTGGAATGCACGTAGTGACTTCATTCTAAGGAGTACAATATGGAAAGGTCCAGAAGGGAGGGGGAGTGGGGGAGGTACCTTCATAGTAGAGAAACCTGACAAACATCCCAGGGGGTCAAGATGAACCTCATCATGGTAAGTCATGTTGATAGCATGTACCCCTTGACACGATGTGATGAGAAGAGCACTTTACCTCTGTGGTCTTCCTCCCCCATAACCCACAATCCCAACCTAATCATGAGAAAAACCTCAGACAAACCCAAATTGAAGGACATTCTACAAAACACCTAACAAGTCTTCTGATTAACTGTCAAGCTTACCAACAGCAAGGAAAGGCTTAGATGAGAAACTGTTACAGCTGACAGGAATCTAAGATGTCTGGATGACTAAATGTAGTAACATGGGATCCTGGGACAGAAAAAGGGCATTAGATAAAAACTAAGGAACTCCTAATGAAGTATGTACTTTAGTTAATAACATTGTGTTGGGACTTCCCTGGTGGCGCAGTGGTTAAGAATCCGCCTACCGATGCAGGGGACACGGGTTCGATCCCAGGTCCTGGAAGATCCCACATGCCGCGGAGCAACTAAGCCCGTGAACCACAACTACTGAGCCTGCGCTCTAGAGCCCACGAGCCACAACTACTGAGCCTGCGTGCCACAACTACTGAAGCCCGCACACCCTAGAGCCCGTGTTCCTCAGCAAGAGAAGCCACTGCAATGAGAAGGCTGCACGCTGCAACAAAGAGTAGCCCCAGCCCACCACAACTAGAGAAAGCCTGCGCACAGCAACAGTAGCCCCAGCTCACCACAACTAGAGAAAGCCTGCGCACAGCAACGAAGACCCAACACGGCCAAAACAAACAAACAAAAACAAAAACACCCATTGTATCAAAGTGAGTGATTCGTTGTGACAAATGTAAAATGTAGGGGAAACTGGGTTTCAGGCATCTGGGGACTTATTGTAATATTCTTGCAACTTTTCTCTAAATCTAAAATTATTCTCAAAAATTTACTGAATGTTAATAAAAAAGTATATCCTAAAAAAAATAATAAAAAAAAAGAATGTCCCAGAAAGAGCATCATATGGACTTCCCTTCCCTAATTCCTAGTGAGGGGATCTTTCCCTTAAGGCCCCCACCAAAACCTGAAGACACATATCTCAGACAGCACTTATACTACTTGAAAGCATTATATCTATTGCTGAAATAACTTTCTAAGCTCCAGATTGAGCCACTCCAGCCTGGGGTGCCACGTCAGCACACTGAAACTTTGATAACTTTTGTGTCCCTGTAAATGCTCTGCTTCACCAGAAAAGCAATGTATCCGATCAGCCGATTCCCAAACTCCAAGCCAACTATGGGTCTTTTCACCCCAAACAGGGCTGACCGTGTGGCCCTGACCAATCAGGTATTTTCTATTATTCTCCTCCTTGTTCTTTATTCTTTATTCCATAAAAGCTTCCTGCCTTCTATCCTATTTTGCAGTTCTCCAAAAGGAGACTGTCTGCTTCATGAAGTGTTAAATAAAGTGTGTTTGTATCACCTAAATTGTCTTCTTTAATCATTTTTAAACACTATGCAAACTATCAGGATTTTTTCCTCCAAATCTTTTTTTTTCTGATTATAATGGTAAATATGATAATTATTTAAAAATCAGAAAGGCAAATGACAAAGAAAAAGAAAGCTTCCTGTACTCTTACATTCCAAAGATAACTACTGTTTTTATATATATATATATATATATATATATACACACACTAGTACAGTATATATTATTTCTTCAAATAGCCTTTTTTGTGCATAAATTAACCTTATCAGTATTTTTTCCCTCACAGATAGGATTCTAATGACATTATTTTTCACCTAACACTGAATCCTATATTTTGGGGACATTTTTCAGATCACTACATTTTAAGATCTGCACGGTTTTCTGCTGTAACTGCCTCCCCAAATTTGAATTGTGCCCACAGCTGGCCCCCGTCTCTCAGTACCTAGCGAAGCTGCCAGCTCCAGGGCACCTTAAGCAGAGCCAAGGTGGGACTGCAGGTATTTTCCATGGCAGGTGCCTCAGTGAGGGATTTTCCCCTTTTCCTGGCTCTTCCCCTGTGGGGGTGGGAGCAGAGGCAGGAGTCACTCCCCAAGGAGATGCCCAAAGCAGGCCAGGAGTCAGGCAGATGAGCTTCCTTAGTGAAATCACACTGGGGAGCTACGTGCGGACACCCAGCAGGCCAGCTGAGTGGTTACTCAGTGAGGCAGGAGCAAAGGGAGGGGGCTCCCATCTCAGGAGGGAACAGGTATCGGCTGAGAATGAGGACTGTTGGGTTCTCCCCTCCCTGGACTTCCTAGAGCAGAGGCTGTAATCAGAGCATCGGAACCGCAGTAAATTCCCCAGGGCTTCCCCATCTGGGGGATTCCTGGGTTACTTTCACTGATCACAAGATGACTACCTACATCCAAGGTGAGGCTGGGCAAGGGTGGGACTGGGGCTGGTTCCGCTTCGCAGAGGAGAGATGCAGTTCAGAGTGCCAGCATCGTGGGGACACTTTCAATGCCAGCTCTGGCTCTGCCTCTCATAAGACACGGCACATAATGGTTTCCTAACGCAAACACACGGCTACCAGGCAGTGCTGAGCACTGACTCTGCCTGCTGAGGCCCCCAGGTTCCGAGGTGATGCTGCCTGCTCTTGCCAGCCTCAGAGCTCTGGGAATCCTGGCTCTGCCATGGAAGAGAGCCCTTTTAGTGACCCTGAAGCATTTATACAGATATCGCTGTGTCTGTTTCTTTGCTTAGCTGTTCAGAGTCTGGCATTCCCCTCCAAAATGCAAACTCGTTCTGGCAGAGGTTGCCTGAACAATGTCAGGCACATAGTAGATGTTCAATAAATACCTTTTGGGGAAAAAAAAATGACTGCCATCAAGTAGCTGTTTGACCATAACCCTGGGTAAGTTACTTGACCTCTAGATCTCAGTTTCTTCATCTGTAAAATGAATGTCGTTTCTTCTCTCTAGTGGTTACGGTGAGAATTAAAAAGGGCAAATGCACACGAAGCCCTAATGCCTGACACATGGCAAGAGTTCACCAATAAATGAATAAATGGGCTCTCTTTGTTATCACCATCAGAGGTGAGGATAAGTGATATAAAAACGGGGACGAATCTGAGTCCCTTCAGTTAATGGCCATATTTCCAGTATTTAATGAATTGGCCTTTGTTCGACCAGCCCCACAGGAAGGGGATGGCAGGGGGGAAGATCAAAAGGACCTGGTGCCTATGATCCCACCTTCCTAAATGGATTTGCCAGGTCATCCAGGACACTGTCTGAGGGGGGATCCCGCAGTTTGGCTGGTAAGCCACAAGCCACGGGTCCTGCTGACAGACTCCCAGGAAGCAGCAACAAGCAATCCATCACTAATTGTTGTTTTGCAAAGCTTGTCCTGATCCAGGCTGCTCAGGCCAGATAGAGGCAGTAATTAGCTGCAGGAGGCCAGCTGTTAGCTAAGGGAACAGTCTTTGCATCCCAGGTAACAGACAAAGCCAGGAAGGCAGAGTGGAACCCGTCTCCCCTTGATACAAACTTTCCAGGTAGCAAAGCCCTAAATGGAGAGAGAGAGCTGTTTGGTGGAGGCAGGAGCAGCACCTGGCTTCTCCGCTGCCCAGGCCCAGAGTAGGTCCATCTCCAGGAGGGGAAAGAAGAGCTGCCAGGAGAGGTGAGGGCTCGTGGGGACAGCTCTGCTGTGGAGAGAAGAGGTTCCGGTGGTAAATCCCTGGAGACTCTTGCCGGGGGAGAGAGAGATTAAAAATGGAAAAAGAGAGGCTGGAGAAAAAGGAGGAGGAAAAATAATCAAAATAGAAGAAGAGGTCCTTTGGAACAGTCTCTTCACCTAAATTCTTAAAAAATGCATTTTGAGGGGACTTCCCTGGTGGCGCAGTGGTTAAGAATCTGCCTGCCAATGCAGGGGATAAGGGTTTGATCCCTGGTCCAGGAAGATCCCACATGCCGCGGAGCGGCTAAGCCCGTGCACCACAACTACTGAGCCTGCACTCTAGAGCCCGCAAGCCACAACTACTGAGCCTGTGTGCCACAACTACTGAAGCCTGTGTGCCTAGAGCCTGTGCTCCGCAACAAGAGAAGCCACCGCAATGAGAAGCCCGAACGCCGCAATGGAGAGTAGACCCCGCTCGCCGCAACTAGAAAGCATTTTGAAATAGCTGAGAAAATACAGAAATTGTCTCCTTCCTTTACTCTTGCAGTTGAAGTTTAGAGAATTCACACTTGCCTTTCACCTCTGGCCTTGTGTGAAGGGCGGAAAACACAGGATTCAGTTGAATATGCTTTTTAAGAATAAAATTCTTCCTGATTTGGGCTGGTTCATCTGATGGGTTTCAGAGACCTTATTTCTAGGGCTGAAGAAGGACCTTCTCCCTCCAGATTTCCCTGAGGGCAGCTCCTTGCAAGTGGGGAAGGGGAGATCCTTTTCCCCCATCTTCAGGGTAAGCGGCAGATGATAGGTAGCCAGAAGCAGAGAGGACCCCATTCTCTTTTGATCCCTTCTCTGCACCCCTCCCCACAATTCACTGATTTACTCTGGGAGGCCTCAGGGCCCAAGGCCAGGCCTATGTGCAGGGCCGGGAGTGGGGAGGAAGGACAAAGAGACAAAGAGGAGGAGGGGGGGTAAACGAATTCTCATCAGTGGCAGAGCGCTTCTCCTTGTTGGATTAGCCCCTTCCTCTGCCCTAATCACTCTGGACAGCCTCTGCATCTTGGGCCCGCCGGAGCCATCTGGGAACCCTCAGGGATACAGACTCTGGGTTCCCTGGAAATGTTTGGACAGTTACGATCTGAGATCCTCAAGTTTATGAGAAAGTTGAATGTAAACATGAAGACAAAATAAAACCATTTAAATTGTAAGAAGGAATCAAGCTGTTTAGAGGTATCTTAAGGAGTTGTGGCCAAGAGCAGGGACTTTGGGGACAGATCATCTACCTCAGAATTATTCTGGGCAAGTTACCGAATCCCTGTGTGTGTGTGTGTGTGTGTGTGTGTGTGTGTGTGTGTGTGTGTGTGTGTGTGTGTGTGTGTGTGTGTGTGTGCGCGCGCGCGTCTGTGTGTGTCTCTGTGTGTGTGTCTGTGTGGTTTTCCCCATCTGTAAAACAGAGTCCACAACACCACCTCTATAGGGTTGTTATGACGATTAAATGTGCTAATGGATACAGAGTAAACACTCAGTGTTGGCCGTTTTCATATCACTTATCCCAGATATGCCCTGCTGGTATTTCTGCACGTTCTGATTTCAAATTGTTTTCCTGTTATCTCTAAAATCCTTCTGCCAGATTATTTATAATTGTTATTTTGATCAGAATATGCTCTTTGTAAAGGATACTCTCACCTTCTGAACTATCATTTGTGTAAATGTGAACTTGCCTAGTTATGGCTGGCTGAAATGGGGACCCAACTCAAGAAGAGCCTGAGGCCACACAGGAAAGAAGCCAGGGGTCCTCTCAGAGGTAATTCAGGATCTGCCATCTCCTTCCCTAAATTACAGCTACTTGTGGGGAAAGGATGTGACCGCAGGCATAAACAACTGTGAAGGCTCAAAGAAGCCCAAGAGAAAACAAAGCCCCAGTCAAAGGAATGAAATCCTCGAAACACCCACTTTCCGAGGCCAGATCAGGTCCAACCCACCTGTATTTCTGTAGCTCTTTTCTTATTTGGGGAGAAAATGTCTGGTCTTGACTTTCTGAGCTACTCTGGCTTCCTCAAGGCGAACTGGCAGGGAGCCAGGTCACCCCAGGGTCAGGGCGCTGTGGTTACCATCAACTTCCTCTGGCATCTGAGAAGGAAGGTCAAGATGGGACAGGGCAGACCACTTCTACCCAGAAATGTACTCTTCTCCCCCATGAGGTCAATTTCCATCTTCCAACTTTCCCTGATACCACCTTGTCCAGGAGACCATCCTTGCTCACCTGGCTTCCTGTAACAGCCTAGCTGATCTCCCTGCTTCTCTCTTTGTCCTCCATTTCCAACAGAACAAAGAGAGGGATCCTGTTCAAACCAAGAAGCCAAGTCTCATCATGGCACTCTTCTTTCCAAAGCCCTACTGTGCCCCACCCCCTGCATGCCCACCCTTCACCCAGCAGAGCACTCTAAGTCTTTAAGTTGGCCTCAAAGCCCTTCGTCATCCCCCCACACCTCCACCTCTCTAGCCACACCACACTGGCGTCCTTGCTGTTCTCAGACATACCAGGCATGCTGTGGTCACAGGGTATTTGAACTTGCTGTTCCTTTTCCTGAAATGCTTCCCAGGTATCTGCACTGGTTATCTCCCTCACCTCTTTCAGGTCTTTTCACAAATGTTGCCTTTTCAGTGAGGTCTTCCCTGACCTTTATCTGCCCACCTCCATCTCTCCTTATTCACATTCCCTGCATTATCTGTCTCCATGATAACACTCACCAAATATACTATGCTTTCTACTTAATTATTATATTATCTGCCTTCCCCAAATATGGTATAATCTCCAAGAGGCAGGGCTTTTGTTTGTTTAATTCATATTCTTAATGTCTAGAACAATGCCTGGGATATAGTAGGAGCTTATAAGTATTTGTTGAATGGAGATTTGCTATAACCATATTCATATTCATCCATGCATTTGTATAAATATTAATCCAGTACCTACCACACACCAACTACTTAACATCTACAATCCCAGTAAGCCTTGCCACAGCCCGTGAGGGGAGATCTGACCCCCTACTTCATAAATGATGAAACTGAGACGTGGAAGCTAAGTGATGTGCCTGAGCTGGGCTGCTCTCTGCCATTGTGCCTGATCTCATTAGTCACGTCCTGTTGTGAACACAGGCCTTGATTTTCCCTGCTGGATTCCAAACTCCGCGAAGGGCAGGGCTACGTTTGGCCTGTTCATCACTATGTCCCTGGTGCTTAGGATAGTGCCCTGTACCCGGGAGGTGCTCAGGTGAAATGAATCCATCTGATAAGGAGTGGGGGGATTCCTTGCCTGGCCCTTTAGCCAGCTCCCGGGTTTGCCTTCCCACCTACAGAGTTTTTCAGAAGCATGTAAAGCAGTTTACCCTGGGGCTAGGCCAAGCCTAGAATTCACTCTCAGGCCTCTACCTCTTTCCTATCCCACCCACCCCAATCCCGGGCTTTCTGCCAGCAAAGAACTACCCAAACAGACTGTAAGACAGGCTGTAACTGACTTTGCAGTAGTACAAGGTAAGTCTCTTTGACAAGAGTCTAGGGGGAGAACTGACCTTTGGGAGGCTAACTGCAGCTGTCACTCTCCTCTGGTCCTGGCTCCCCTCCCCTGGCAAGGATGCACCAGAGACCCACAGCCATGCAAAGGGCAGGAAGACATTCTACTCTGAATTGACCATTTTCTCAGAGAAGCAAGCTGTCTCCCTCTATGGACACCCCACACCCCCAGTACTCGATAAAGAGCTGGGGGACCGAGCTATCACTTAATAGTCAGGAGGAGTTTCTTATTCCAGTTACACAATTTCCTCACCACAAAAGATGGTTAATGGACACAGAAGATTTGACAATTCGTATGAAAATCCACATAACCTCAACTGCTACTCATTACAGACCTTTTTTTTTTGGTGGTGGGGCTTCTGAGAACAAATGAAAAAGGTTGTGTGTGTGACCCCTATCCCCCAATCTTAAAGCCAAGAGAGCTCTTAAAGAATGTCCTCCTTCCCACAGTTTCCAAAACTTTTCCATTTGATGAATTGACTCCATTAGCTGGCAGTAAAGCCAAGCTGCTGACAGCAACGGCTCAAAGCTGGAGGCCACGATTCTAGGGACTCTCTGATGATCCAACCTGGCCGAAGAATAAGGGATGACCTCACCACTGAGAGGGGTCACGAGAACAGGGCTTTGCTTCCTTCATTGCCAAGCGCCCCCCAAAGAGGGTCCCCCCATCAGCACTGGATAATCAGAGACAGGGGAGATTTTCTCATAATGAACCAAGAATGCACCCACAGACGTTCTAGTCACGCACCTCCCATGCCCAGTCCCGTCGGAGGAGCCTGCCCTTAACTGCCTGGGCTGAAATCTTCAGAGAGGCCAAGTTCTCAAGATTTTGGGGGCAAGAGAGAGAGGGACTTGGAGGCTTTTCAGTCAGAGTTGCCTTTTTTCTAGAAGAGGTGCATTATGGCATGGTGGTTAAAAGGATTTGAGAGCCAGCTGGTTAGAGCTCCAGTCTCAGCTCTACCAGTTACTGTGTGACTTTGGGCAAATTACTTAATCCCTCTATGTCTCAGTTTCCTCATCTGTACAGTGGGGACAACTGTTAGTAACCTCCTTCATCGGGCGTTATGAGGACTGAGTGAGTTAATACTTCTGCTTCTAAAGCCTAACAGGTAGAACAGAGAATGTAATTAAGCATTTCTGGGATAAGGTAGGAGGGTGGAGAGAGGAGGCAGTGTTCGCCCAGGGACAGTTTGAGGGTGCCTACCTCATCCTCTGGATTTCCAGCCAGATGACATCCCTGCTGCCCAAGAACCATGGAAGGGGTGAAGAAACGGGAGGGTGGAAGGTACTGGAAGGACACCATGAACCACAGAGGCGTGTCTCTGGGAGTCTAGGATTCAGACGGGAAAAGAACCACTGAAAGATGGCAAGCTTCTAGGATCCAGGGCTGAATTTCAATACAAAACAGGCCATGGTCCCCAGAAGGCTGCTGTGGGAGCTAAACCCTTCTGAGGGGTCTGGTGAAGGTTCCACAGGTTGATCTCACCTCCAGGCCCTTCATTCTCTTGAATAAGTGAGAGAATTAAAAATCGGAGTGTACTTCCCCGGGCTGGCATCTGAAATCTCTCTGCAGAGTCGCTATTCACCTTAACCGTGCTCCTGGGGCCCCCTGCCACCCCCCTCCCTACCCAACTTCCAAGACTGCACCACGACTCTGCACGGAAAGAGTGGACTTTGCCTTTTCTAAATGAAACCAGGATCCATTTGGGCTTGTGATGCTGCCTTCTTGTTAGGACTGCACATCTGTGACATGCCTCCGAGTCACTCATGAGTCAGACCTTGCCACACCCTCCTGGTCTAAGGCGTGATTACTGAACCAAGGGGGCCAAGAGGACACCATTTCCCATCGGTAGGAACTCCCGGGCTTATGACTCTTGGAATTGTGTGGTCTGGTCTTTAAATGAGACAATGACTATCAGGTTCTTGGTACACAGTATCTGACACACGGTGGTGATGGTGGTGAGACAGACACCTGCATGGTGCAAACACCTCTGCACACGGTGCTCAGTGAGTGAGAGCTACTGTTGGACTGTGGGGTTCCTTTCCGGGGGTAGAGGCGGCAGGAGGGGTAGGGATGCTGTAAGAGGGCTCTCTTGCAGGTGTACCTGTATTAACTCTGAGGAAGGAGAGGGACTGGTGTCCTGGGGGAGGAGAGGTGTGGACTCGTGGGAAAAAATGACCAGCTGGGGTCTTCTGTCCTCAGGCGTGTGACGGAGCTAGCTAATCACTGCAGCCTTCTGAGCACTTCTGCACTGAGCTGAGCCATTCACATTGCATCATCTCCTCGAAGTCTCCACCGGAAGGGTACCACCGTGTCTCCACTTTCCAGAGGAGAGAACTGGAGCTTAGAGGTCAAACAACCTTCCCATTTCACAGCCCCTACGTGGAGGACTCCAGGTGCTTACCGAGAACTTTACCTCGGGGCGTGGGCCCAGGTGAACCAAGGCCTCTTCCCACCTCTCCTCATCTCCCCCTGCCCCACCCAGTTCACAGGTGACCTTTGTCAGGGAGGCTGATGAGGAAGCAGAGGCCTAAGGAGGAGATGTGCCAGCTGGTGGAACTTTCCACCTTTTCTATCACACCCAACATAACCTCGGCCTCTCAAGGACGCTCTGCAGCTATAGGCGGGGAGGCTGTTATCACCCCACTGAAGGGGGAAGAGAGGTGTGAGAGGCAGCCCCTGTCAGATCCTGCCTCTGCTAAGGACCAATCACTTAACCCTTCCAAACCCCACTTGCCTCATCCACAACCGCCGCCCTCTCCCTCTGCCTCCAAAAGCAGAAATCACTAACTTCGACGAGCACTTAGTCCATTCTAGAACACTTGCTAAATACTTCCCATTCAGTATCTCATTTAATCCTCAAAAATAATCCCAGGAGATAGGTCCTAGCCTTAAACCTATTTCACAGGTTGTTGTTATTTGTAAAAATGAGAACAACATTGACTCTCTTAGGAGGCATCTATGAAAGCAAGATCTTGCATGGAATGTGCTTAGCACAGATTCAGTGTTTAAAAGGGGAAAACCTGAAGCCCAGGGGCAGCCCTAAGGTCAAGCATCAGGTTGGACGGGAATGGGGCCCTGAGGTGTCCAAAGCAAGGCTCTTTCTTCAAGGACCCGCCCCATCCCCAGGTACAGTGACTCAGCAGAGGGCATTCCACTGGCTTATATGAACTGTCCGGAAAACCCCACCTGCCTGCGGCCAAGACCCTTCTGCACCCTAGGAGTGGAGTGGACGTGTCTGGAGAAACGGAGGGAATTGGAAGCTTTGGAGCCTGAGTCGAACGCTGCTATATGGGGCCATAATTCACAAACTACCTCTGTTTCTTTCCACGCCTGTCCCATGCCAGGCCTTGCACTAGCCCTGGAGATACAAAGAGAAACCAGATTGGCTACCCTCTGGGCAGCCAGCCCAGGTACCGGCAGGCCACAGCAGGCCTGCCCTGGGGACCCAGATGCTGACCTCTGGAGATGTCACTGTTGGCCAAAAGAGGTGCTTTCTCTCTTTTTAAAAATCACTTCCAGTCGTTAAATGAATAAACAGCTCTAAAACACTTAGGAGATAAGACACTCTATCAGGACTCCCGCGATCTTTCAAAGCTCAAAGTGAAAATGCCAGCAGGCCTCGGCCGACTGGCTGTGGGAAAAGCAGATAGCCACCAGTTTCACCGGCAACAAAGAGACTGAAAACCCTGCACATTTTTAGGATGTGACTAGAATAATCCACAGCTGGGCCCCCAGCACAAAATGCAGGGTAATAAAGCATGCAGGGAACAGGGGCAGCCGGGCCTTCGTTAGCACTGAGGGAGGCTCGCTTGGCGCCTGTATTATTAAGCCTTTCATGCAGATCACCTCGTTTAATTTCATCGAGTCCTCACACCGCAGTGGCCAAGAGCTGGCTTTGGAGTCCGTCTGCCTGGGTTACTCTCAATATTCACTCCCACTCACCCTCTCACCCCTTCCCTCCTGGCTGGGTGACCTTGGGCACCTTGTTTAACCTCTTCAGGCCTCAATTTCCCTGTCCGTAACACTGGGATACTAGAACCCACCTTATAAGATTGTTTTAAACATTAAGTAAGTAAATCCACAGGAAGAACTTAACTTAGGATCTGGGACACAGTCCTCAACAAGTGGTAGCTTTTGCTGTTGTTACGCTGATCGCAGACAGCCCCGTGCCTGGCTGTGTGTCATCTCTTTATTTTACGCTTGATACACCTGAAACCTCCCAAGGTCAGAGCCAACCCACACTTGTGCAGTTCCCTCTCGGTACTGATGCTCGTGCCCAGCTCACCACACCACCTCCCCACGAAGCCTGCCTCCACGCCAGAGGCCTGCTGATTCTTTGGGTCTTGCCATTAGGAAATCACCTCCTCAGTGGGAACCCACCTGGGGGTCTTTCTGTGGAAGCAGACTGCAAGCCAACCACTGGAAATGCGTGCAGGGCAGACCCAAGGCCCGTGAGGTGCCGAGACACCTGAGGAACCAGCGGTGTCTCAGAGCAATTTGTCTCCAGCTGTCCTGGTTTCTGTTTCCTCCTCTGATCCAAAGGGGCCTGGGGGAGGGCAGGATGCGCAGGGGCTGACATCCGGGTTACTCACACGGAGGCCGTCTTCTGGCCACAGGCCGCCCCCTCCCTGTGGCTTCTCGTGCACCTCTACACACCCGGGGCTCCCTTCCGACGCACGGTCTCATCACGACGACAAACGGGAACTTTGCGGTGGGCTGCTTCCTCTACCCGGAGCCCTGGGCCCCGGCTTGTCTGCCAAAGGTGGAACCCAGAGCCTCACCCTTAAGGGTGAAAGCTGCCCACGCCTCCCTCTGTTCCTGTCACACCTGGGACCACAGGCCCCAGCACAGGTTTCCGTGAGTCGTTCATGGAAAACAAATGACGGGCTGCCGGCGTTAGAGCAGCAGAACGAGACCACAGCCCGTGCCCACAGGGGGTCTACGATCTAAGAGGAAAGAGATACGGATCAAGAAATGCCACCGAGGTCATCCACGTCTAGACTCAACACAGCACTCAGAATTATCCTTCCAATAAATACCTGAGATCACGTCCCCCAATCTCTCTCAGAGTCCAAGGCGAGACCTGAAGATGTCCTCTCAGTCCCTACAAGGCTGCCCCAGAACTCCTCAGATCTTACTGCCGTGTGTCCTCACTGGAACTCATCAGGCCTGAGGGCTGCCATGCAGGCTGTCCCCTCTGCCTGGAATATTCCTCTCCCATTTTTCCACAGGGCAAAATCTCTCCCCTCCCTCCAGTCTGCATTTAACAGCCATAAGACCCACTCTGATTACCCTATTTCAAACTCCAGCTTCACTCCCCACACCCCTGTGCCTCCAATCCACCTTACCCTGCTCATTCCCCCTTTCCACCTTCTGGTGTATACTTCCTGTGTTTACTGTGGACCATCTTCCCCTCTCCCCCCAGCCCCACTAGGATGCAAAGGAAAGACATCCGTATGTGTTTTATTTCCTGACATGTCCTGAGCACCCAAAACAGTGTCTGGTACGTCACAGGCACTTGGTAAATATTTGTTTTGTTTTGTTTTTTTAATAGATCTTCATTGGAGTATAATTGCTTTACAATACTGTGCTAGTTTCCTACCACAGGGAGATCAGCTCTGTGCTTTGCCATGACCTAGAGGGGTAAATATTTGTTGAATAAGTGAATAAATGAATGAGTGAGTGAGTGAATGAACAAATGAGTACCATGAGAGGGGAAGCCGAGGGTGCTGCGAGCACTCATAGCAGAAGAACTAATTCCATCTGCCGCTCAGGGAAAGCCTTCCCCCCCCACCCCCCAGAGCCTCACGGGGTACAGGGGAAGGGGAAAAGAGAGGCACGGGGAGGCTTCCTGACGGCCAGTCCTACCTGAGGGAGGGTGAATGCATTGCTGCTGACCCTTCCCCAGAGAGATAATTCCACCTGCAGGGGGGCAACACCCAGGCCCGACACCGGCCATCCAAGGTACTTCTGGCTGCCTTGGGCATCTCCGCTTCAGAGCCTGAAGATTCCATCGGAGAGAGCTGCTCTCTGAAGCCTGGATCTCTAAAAGCTCTTATCACCCAAATCCCCACTGAGGTTTCTCAAGTCGAGGAATAAACCAAGTCTAACCCTGGCTGTGAGGTGGAAGGGCAGAATGGAAGCATGCAACAGAAAATAAAAATAAGTGACATTTATTGACAGCACATTGTGACTGAAGCACTATTATAAATTGTTAACCTGCTTAATTACTGATGAATTGTGCGCCTCCAGTATGGTGATAGGTAGGTACTAACAGGACCCACCTCATAGGGTGGGTTGTGAGGGAGGCAGGAATTAACGGTATGAGGTACACAGAACACACACAGAGGGCTCTTTACTTGTTTGCTACTACGTCACCATCCTCAACTTACAGGTGAGAAAACTGAGGCACAAAGAGGTGACAGAACTTGGACCATCTTCCCCCACTAACCAGAGACCAAGCAGGATGCAAACGCACGCCGCCTGGGCTCAGGGCTGATTTTCTCTACCCTATATTACACCTTTCCCAGAAATCAAGCTCCTCACAAAACACTTATTCTTAAGGGACAGAGAGGCTCCTCCGAGCAGAGTTCTTTCTGAAAATTCAGTTGTGCTTGGCCTTATTTGTAGAAAGGTGGCTAAAAGATCCAGCGGCCAGGTATGGCTGAAAAGCCCAGGACCCACCAGTTCCTCCCAAGACTGTCCCCACCAAGTGTCTGGGGGAGAACCCTAGCCCTCGATGCTGCAGACACAGAAACACACAAACCCCAGGAGAGGAGAGAGGTCTTCCTCATCCTGGGACCACAAATGTCAGTCATTTATGGATTGGTCTTTGCTGTCGGTTCCCGGCAATGTGTGTCCACCAGCAGCCAGCCACCCGCCACCGCATACAAATGGCAGTGGAGGGGCTGAGGGGCCGGCTGGGAGCCCAGGCTTCTGGCTCCCCCAGCCCCAGCACGCTGAGTCGGATGCCCTCACTACCTCCTACCTAAGGCTGCTGCCTCGGTCATACCCACACCCTCGGGATCAGCCTTGGTGTGGCAGACTCCTCACCGACACACTGGAAGCCAGAAGCATGGAAGCCTTACTCACGGCCCAGTACCCCAAGCAGGACTGGCACAAGCCCCGGGGAGGACTTGAGGGGTGTGGGCAGGGTGTGCTGGACCAGTCGGGACTTCGAGGGCCCAAGCACAGGAGCCACCACCTGGTTCTCCATCCTTATCTCCCTTCCTAAAAGGAGAGGATTCTGTCCAAATGAAGACTCTTCAGCCAAACAAAAAAAAGGAAGAAACCAGTCAGGGCATCAGGTGGGCTTCTTAAACAAGTTCAACAAGAGTGGCCGAGGTTAGGCAACCTCTTGTCCAATCTGCGACAAAGGGGCCTTTGGTTTGTTTTTTGGAAGAAGAATCTGGTCTCCCTCCACCTTCTTCTCAGTATTTGCATAGTGAGCCATCCCAACTTGCTTTGTACCCTCTTACAACAGAAAACCCCACTTATTTCTTTAGGTTGTGTTTTTTTTTTTTTTTATAAAGCTCCTATTGATATTACACAAATGATATTTCTTTGTATTCACACTCGGAAAGCTCAACAGATCACTTTTTTGCCAGAAGTTCGGTTTCTTAAAAAGTTGGGCCAGGGGCTTCCCTGGTGGCGCAGTTGTTGAGAGTCCGCCTGCCGATGCAGGGGACACGGGTTCGTGCCCCGGTCCGGGAAGATCCCACATGCCGCGGAGCAGCTAGGCCCGTGAGCCATGGCCGCTGAGCCTGCGCGTCCGGAGCCTGTGCTCCGCAACGGGAGAGGCCACAACAGTGAGAGGCCCACGTACCGCAAAAAAAAAAAAAAAACCCAAAAAAAAAAGTTGGACCAGTGTCTCCTGTGTAAATCTGCCTTGGCCCGTTGACCAGTTGGTGCTGTGGCCGCTGACATCACAAGCTTCCGAGTGGGCTTCTCCCACCACCACTGCCTCTGCTGCCCTCAACAGCTCCGAAGAGAAGCGCTACAGATCCATCCACTGAGGAGCTAAGGCCCACCCGGGGCCGCAGAGCAGCAGAAATCTTAGCAAAGCAGCGACTCTCACCACCGATGTCAGCAAAGGCTGGCAGCGACTGTGCATTACTGCAAACCAGATGCCCTGCTAAGCACTTCACAGGCGTCATTTCATTTAACCTCCTAACGACCCTGTGAGAAAGGCTATTTTTGGTACTATTTTGTACATGAAGAAGTAGGTTCAGAGGTGTAGGGGAGAAAGAAACTTAAATTGGAGCATCTCAGTGCTTCACGCTGGGCCAAACGCACGTATGTGCTGATTGCATACCCAAGCACGGGGGGAAAAGAGCCACACCTGGGGCTGGGGTCCTGCACAACTAGGAACCCGCTGTGGAAAAACCCACATTTATACAAAGGGAATGCCAAGGAGTAATGGTTCATTCTTTCAAAGGGTTAACTGCAAGTTTCCTCTAAAAAAGAGACTTCCTCACTACCTTCAATTACAACTCCATTTTCATTCCACTTTCCACTCCAGGACACGGTGACCCAAAGCAGGAATGATTAAAAAGCAGAATGTGAAGCGGAATTGCAGCCCAGTCCACTTCAGAGGTGGCTCTACCTTCAGAGAAGAACCTGAAGGACCACTCAGGCCCCTGATGTGATCACAACACCCTCTCCTCAGCTCACATAAGAATGTAAAACAAGTGAATTAATTCACAAGTGTGGTTTTCATAAATGAACACAAATGTACAACTTCTAAAAAGACAGACATGTTGAGTTTGGGGGGTATTTTAACTGCAAAAGTCACTGATGGAGTCATGATATGATGTTTACTTAAAACCCTAAAAACTCTGATGTATCACGGAGATACAAGATGCTTGCAACATGAATTCGCTGCAAAGGTGGCCGTGACTTGCACGTAAGCAGATGTTGGCCGTGGGCTGGAGTTGGGACCCACAGACCAGTGCCGACTCAGTGGTGGTAGCTCAGCCGTCCACGCCTGGCGCCTGTGCGGACTGTGCCTTTAGGGACGAGTCTGAGTCTGGCCCCTGAGCTACAGCAGTTGTAGTATCGCATAGGTATCAGTGAGCACCAGAAAACGTTGCAAAGAAGTGGTGAAATACTAGTTTTACACCGAACTAGCCAGAGGTGGGTGGAAATTTAAATCAGATTCTATAAAAGCAACCAGCTTAAACTGTCTTTGACCAGAATAACCCCTGAGGCACCTCAGGGAGTTAGAAGCACTTTGGGAATGTCCTCTAAGACGACAGGGCCTTACCGCTGAGGCTCAGAACATTGGCGAGAGGGCAGGCCACCTGGGTAGGTCACTCCAAGACCTTCTGAGAAAGGCAAGGCCGTTTGAGCCTGACCCCACCTGAACACCTAACTCAGAGCTTTGTCCCGGTCAGGGAACTAGTTCTTCAGCACCGTCTCTGCACACCATCAGCAGAGCTGAAGAGGCCCAACTCACAGGTCTGTTCTCACAAAGCCAGCGGTGTGGCCGGTAAAACCTTGTCAGTGTCAAAGCATGTGGGTGGCCCCAGCAGAATAACCTCAATGGCGCTCAGCGGCTGGGACGGCTTCACGCGGGACTTAGTGACGACTCGAGCTGGCCCTGGAAGAGGAGCTGGGGAGCTCAGGCAGACAGACGAGTAAAGGCAGAAAAGTGTCAGCTGCCCTGGAACAGAAAGAAAAGTGTCAGCTGCCCTGGAACAGAAAGAAGGTCTCAGGGGAGCAGAACGCTCAAGCGAGAGGCAAGCAGGAAATGCGTACAAGGGAAGTGGAGGCGGAGGGTACCCAGGCGGCAAGGAGCCTGTATCTCACCCACAGGCAACAGGGAGACAATGAAGGTTCCAGTGCAAGAGAAGCCTCTGCAGATCTCCTGAGAGGGCCTTTCCAGGCTTTCGGCACTACCGGATGTGAGTTCCATAGGGGCGGGGGATTCAGTCCCAGCACCCACAAAAATGCCTGGCACGTGGCGCACATACAGTAAATACTTGCTGAATAAAGTAATGATAAATGCGAATCCAGAATCCCTTCCCTCCTGGCATAAGGAGGGAAAAAGGGGGCTTTATAGACACCAAATGACAAGGTTTTGGGCAACTGAAACAATTCTTCAAATGACCCCTAGGGGCAGCTCCCTGCTACATGAAGATGAGACTCAGTTCTGGGAGAGGAGGAATGGATGTGGAAAGTGAACAGTCGTGGCACAAAGACACTTCATCCTTCCAGTCTCCACACCAGCTCCTCCCAAACCCCAGTAGCCTTGACTGAGATTCCCCCTCAAGAGGAATGGCTCCAACCCCCAGCTTCTTTCTGCAGCACGCAGATCAGGTGCCTCCCTTAATAAAACTGCAGCTACTGTTATTGCGATCCTACCATGTGTCAGGCACTGTGCAAATCACCCCCTGCTCGTTCAATACTCAGAATGATGCGGAGAGGTAGAAATCATCACCCCCATTTTACAGATGAGAAAAGTGAGGTTCAGAGAGATTAAGTAACTCATAAGGTCACACAGCTGACTGGGGCAGAACAGGGCTCGTATTGCTCTGACATCAAAGTACATATCCTCAATCTCTATAGTCACCCCTCCTGAATCTCTGACGTTACACCGCGGAGGAAGGGAAGGAGGGCAGATGCCTGTGCACTGGTAAAGAGAAGCTGGAAGCTAAGAGGTGAACATTCCCCCCGGCGTAGGAGCAGAGGCCAGCCTGGCCGTGGGAAGGTAGCAGGGGCCTCTCAAAGGCAAGGAGGGTGGCTCTCCCCTTCTTCTATGACAACCACACCAAAATAGACAGGGTGAGGCTGCCGGGGGGGGGGGGGGGGGGCGTGGGAGCGCATCACTCCCAGTGAATCAGGCCCTGTGAAGGGCGAGGTACTGTTCAGACAACCCGACACTATTTCTGCTCTGCCAGCGTGAGGGCTGCAGGGTGAGGCGGGGCTCTTTGTCAAAGGAGGTAGATATGCTGAGAAGTACAGCAACTCTCCAAAACACACCCCCTCCCCCAAGCACCAAGGGGATGTTGGGGTGACTGGCTTTGTGGAGGACACTGTCCGCCTCCTTCCCCTCTTACTGGGGGTTTGATTCCAGGCTCTGTCAGTCACCAGCCATAGGTCATGGGCGGTTACCTCGCTTTTCTGAGCCTCAGCTTCCTCATCAGTAACACGGAAAACATAATAGTCCCTTCCTCCCAAGGTGCTTGTGAGAGTTTAATGAAACCGTGTCTGCCCAGCAGTCAGCTCAGTACCTGGCATTTCATAAGCGCTCAGATGATTTCTCAAGTTACTTAAATCGTGACTTGTTATGCTGTCGGTGCTGCTATCACTCTGCTACTATAACATATGGGAAAATACGAGTCGGCGCGGTCACCGCCCTTATACCTTGCCCTGGGGAGGACGGCAGACTTCAGCACAGGAGAGCGAAGGAGGGGGCGTGGTAGTTTTAAGCCCAAGCGGGTGACGGGCAGACAAGGCAGTTTTGTCTCAAGTGCCCTGAACCAGAGAAGGAGCCCATCCTTCGGGCATAGAAGAAGGCATTGAACTCCCTTCCAGTGGTGGAGGAGGGAGGAGGGCCCTGTTCCCAGACAGGAAGAACCTGAGATAACCAGGGCGTTTGGCTTCCTCTGTGGCTCTCGTGGAGTGAGTGGTGGCAGCCGCAGGAGGGGGTGGTGCGAGGGGAGGGTTGTGTCATGAGCGGTGTCCCCAGTCTTTCTGAAGGAAGGAAGTGAAGGATCGCAGGCATCTGTGTCTCATGGCCCAGGTGAGGCCTCCAGGTACACAAGTGACCTGGGTGCAGGTGCTGAGAGGGGAGACGGTGGCAGTGATGCTCCCAGCCTGGAAGGGGCCAGGGCGTTCTGACTTAGCAGCGGGCAAGCCCTGCTGTCATCTGGGAAGAATGCTGTGGAGCTAACGGAGTTGGGTCTTCCCCAGGATGGCCATGGGGATTAGCTGGGGTTGGGGGGGGTGCAGTGCTCAGGGTCAGCACTGATAGGAGGTATTTCCACTCACGGCAGCTATGGAAGTGGCTCTTCCTCCTGTGGAAGGAGGGATGGAGTCAGGCCCTGAGCTGTGCCAGGGCCAGGTGACGGCCACCTGGGGCAAGGCAGGAGATGGCCAGATGTCCAGGTCCAGTCACCTTAGGGCTCCCTGGAGACCACCCAACCTCCTCTGGCCCAGCTGGTAGTTTCACTGGCCCTGGTACTAGATTAGGGAGGACTCTTGCAGTCACAATTTATAAAAGACATATTGGAGCATAAGGAGGAAATTAAAAAAAAAAAAAGCAGGTGGAGCCCAAAGGCAGGAGAGCTAAGCCTCGGGACAGTACTGGGACCGAGCATTGGGAGGATGACGCACACCCCCTTTGTCCCCCCTCCCCCTTTCTGCTCTCCTCTCTTCCAGAGCTTCTTTGTAAACAAGAGCACACTGGGGATTGGCTCTTAGGAACTCAGTCACTCTCTCTAGGTCCCCATTCCATATTCTCCGGGAAGGGGCCAGTGGCCCCCCTGCAGTCCAGTGGGGCTGGGTTCCTGCCCTCCAGATGGCGCCTTCCCCTTGTGACTGAGGAGGACCAGTTAAGCAGTGGTCACTGTGAGCTGCCCACACAGCCCTAAAGATGCTACTCCTAAGGGGAGTCAGCCCAGCAAGGGCTCAGATGTGGCCACTTCAGGGAACAGACCAAAAAGAAGTGGGGAAACGTGAAGATTCAGGACAGGGCCTGTGTGCCTGGCCTCTCACTGTGGCCCTGTCATCATCCTCCCAGGTGTGGCATCGTGGGGCTCTGGTGCAGGACCGGGCTGTGTCAGGTGGCTTACCTCCCTTGCCGAACCCTGGAGCCTGAACTCGGAACCGCCATCTGAGACTGACCATCAGTGTGCTTTTCTCAGGAAAGTCTCCTCTTCCCCAGCTGGGCTGCGAGCCCCCTGGGGGAGGGACCTGTTGGGGGGAGCGGGGACTCTGACCCCAGAATGAAGGGATGCTTCTACTACCACCCACTTCCTTATATTCTTATACGATGGTGCTAGTGAATGTGGTAGCCACTAGGCTACCAAATAAGGCCAGTGAGTATCAGGAACCACATTTTGACTTTAATTTTAAATAAATTTTAATAGCCACATGTGGCTAGTGGCTACCACACTAGACAACACAGGTAAAAAATCATATCTTGTACAAAGTACTTCCATGTATACCATAACATTCAATTTTCAGGTGAGCAGAACAAGCAATATTTACCCCATTTACAGATAACAAACCTGAAGCTCAGAGATTTGCTCAAGCTGAATTGGGCTGAATACTCAAAGCTCCCAAACCATTTCCATTACATGACTTTTACACCCGAACTTGACTTCTGACCTGAGGGCCAGGGGAGGTGGCCCCGATGGAGCCCATTCTGGCTCTACCATTAACTGGACACGTCACTTTCTCACCTTTCCCTACTCTAAACTGAGAAGGAACATGGTGGAGGGTTCCAGAGAGCCTGGGGCATGGTCTCCTCAGACCAGAGTGACTAGGTGGTCAGGATTCAAGATCCTTCTAAGCTGCTGTGTGGTTTCAAGACAATTTTCTAAAAATGAGGAGAGGGAGGGAGAAATGAGATAAATTCTTTCCCTCCTCCACCAGTCTTGTCCCAGGAGACATAATTAAAGGGGGTTAAAAATAGTGTGATCCCATGCTGGCCTCAAGGACATTCCAATGCCTCCTTAAATGAAACTGAATTCCTGATCATTTCCTTTAGGATCAATCCAATCCTCAGCATATTGTCATTCCATCAAAAATGGTATAATGCGGGACTTCCCTGGTGGTGCAGTAGTTAAGACTCCACACTCCCAATGCAGGGGGCCCGGGTTCCATCCCTGGTCAGGGAACTAGATCCCACACACATGCTGCAACTAAGAGTGCGCATGCCACAACTAAGAAGCCGGTGAGCCACAGCTAAGTAGCCCACCAGCCGCAACCAAGGAGCACACGTGCCACAGCTAAGGAGCAGGCGAGCCGCAACTAAGGAGCCCGCCTGCCGCAACTAAGATGTGGCGCAACCAAATTAATTAATTTTAAAAAAATGGTGGGCTTCCCTGGTGGCGCAGTGGTTGAGAGTCCGCCTGCCAATGCAGGGGACACAGGTTTGTGCCCACGTCCGGGAAGATCCCACATGCCGCAGAGCGGCTAGGCCCATGAGCCATGGCCGCTGAGCCTGCGCGTCCGGAGCCTGTGCTCCGCAACGGGAGAGGCCACAACAGTGAGAGGCCCGCGTACCGCAAAAAAAAAAAAAAAAAAAAAAAGGTATAATGCACTGGGTGGGCATTCGGTCCTTACCAAACACCCTGGCACTAACCCAACACTCATTCCCATTCCTGTTCCTTCGTGAAATCCAACTGATGAGTCTCAGCTAACTGTGATGCCCACACTACTGTCAGTTTATAATCTCCTGGGTGGGGGATGGGCTGGCGGACATCTAGAGGCAGAAATAAATCATACAAGGAAAAGTCAAATGGAAAATGCAAATTTAATATGACACAGACAGAAAATAAACCACCAGCCCAGCCGCTAGTGACCAGCACAATGTTATTTTTCTCCCTCTGGTCCCTGCTGAATGCCCCCTAATTCTGGGAAAGGCTCCCTTTCGTCTTCTGAGTCAGGCTTGAAGGAATACTGCAGTATTTCAGCCTTGGGTTTCTAGCAGAGAAACAAACCCGGTTTTGTCATATAATTTTCGGCACCTCTACTATAATAACACATCATTCGTGGATCTATGCTAAAGCAAACACCATCTGGTGGCTGCATAAAAAGCTGTCCGGGGTTCTGACCTTCGAGATGTAAGGGGTTTGTTTGGGGAAAGGAGGCCGGGTGCAGGGAGAATCAAGTTGGTAATGAGAAACGGTGTCGGCAACCTGCACAGTGTGACATTTGAAGGCTCAGTGGAGGAAAAGGAGGCTGGTGTCAGGTTCCAAACACTCAAGGCAGAATCGCCAACGCTTCTTTTTTTTTCTTTCCCAAGTGAAAAATGTTTCAAGAAGTCTCTTTTCCCAGTCTCTGGCCACAAAACACACACACACACACACACACACACACACACACACACACACACACACACACACTCACACTCACTCACTGGAGAGGGGATGGTCTGGGGGAGCCCCAGGCTACCCCAAAGGAAAATTACCTCCTGAAAAATCTAGCTGGTGAGTTCTCCATTTTGTGGACTGTACTAGCTATGCAGCTGCAAGAATGAGACAGAATTTGCCCTTTCCGCAGCCCAGCGTTTCTTGGGTTGCTCTGAATCACTAGCACACCGTGGTTCACCCAGATACAGGGCACTCATAGGACTCAAATACCTTCTCTGGAGCTTATTCGCTGCCTAAACACAAACTTGTTTAAAAATTCTAATTATACAATAAAACTCCATTATTCCTCACACATGAAATGATCCCCAAGAGTTAGTATGAAGGGCGGCAAGTCCTGGTCCTGTAAGTTGGGTTTTCATGAAGATGGGTCTTGACACTGACCTCTGAGTTCTGACTTGTCCATTCGGACTTGAATAAGTCTGTTCCGAGCACACATGGAGAACTGTTCCAGAATAAACAGATATGCCTTGAACATGGGAGGGAGAAATTAAAAGAAAAAGAACCCAAGAGCCATGTGTGGCTCAGGAAGACCTGGTTCTATGGTGTCAAAGAAGAAAACACATGACGGAAACATTTAGAACTGGTCAAAAGCAACTCAGAGCAACTAAGTCTCCAGGAGACCTCTGGGACCATAAGATATGAAGAAGAGTTTTTAGTCTAGAAGGGGCCACAGAACTCAGCCTAAGAAAGAGCAAATTTGCTATCATATACCCAGAAGGATCAGGTAACCGCTAGAACTTTCTATAATGATGAAAATGTTCTACATCTGTGCTGCCCTACACAGTGGTCACTAGTCACACTTGGTTATGGGCACTTGAAATATGACTCATACGACTGAAGAACTGAAATATTAATTTTATTTCCTATTAATTAAAATACAAATTTAAATAGTCACACTAGTTGATTGGCTACCACTTTGAGCAGTACAATAAGATCAAATGGCAAAGCACTATTTATGGAAAAGCCCAGGACTTCCATGGTGGCTCAGTGGTTAAGAATCCGCCTGCCAATGCAGGGGGCACGGGTTTGGGCCCTGGTCCGGAAAGATCGCACATGCTGCAGAGCAGCTAAGCCCATGCGCCACAACTACTGAGCCTGTGCTCTAAAGCCGGCAACCCACAGCTACTGAAGCCCGCAGGCCACAACTACTGAAGCCCACGCACCTAGAGCCCGTGCTCCGCAGCAAGAGAAGCCACCGCGGTGAGAAGCCCGCACGCCGCAACGAAGAGTAGCCCCCACTCGCCACAACTAGAGAAAGCCCGCGCGCAGCAACAAAGACCCAGCGCGGCCAAAAATAAATAAATAAATTTATAAAAAAAATAAAAATAGAAGAAAGAAAAGCCCAAGAACAGCCTCCAGCAAAGCTATCTGACAGTTACTCTTTTTCTTTCCTTTTTAGCCCCGGGCCTTCAGGTCCTCTCAGTCGAAGTCACATCTTCCAGTCCTGGAGGAGACCTTCTCCACCTGAGGGTTGTATTCAATCACTTGACGCCAGCAAATCTCTCCAAAGCATATCCCAACCATGGGCCATGGTGCCTTGCTCTTCCCCGACCCCCTGCCCCAGAGTCCCTGGGAGACAAGGAGGGAACAGAGGTAGCACCCGGGCTCCCTTTTGGGGCCTGCAGGCAGAGTGCTCTAATGACACCAGAAACTCCACTGTCCCTCAGAACCCCCAACCTGTTTTGTCCTATAAAAATCTCAAGTTTAAAGATGAAGACCCATGGCCTACCTTACGGATTGTCACATTGGCCTGTAAGCTCCATGCCACTCATTCCAGAGGATACCCCTCACATTACAGTATACCCCTCACGTGCTTTCTCCACAGCTCATTTGAATAAGGGATAACTTACACATTTGGCTCACTTTATTATTTTTTTCCCTATTTAATCCTGACAACGAGAGAGAGGCAGAGGGAGGTAAGATCACACCTGTTTTAAACACACTTGTCAAGGGTTCACAGAGGTGGAGTTAATGACCCGGCAAAAGACTGAGCAACTTGGGTTGCTCTGGGCAAGTGCTTCAGGGTCATCTGTAAAATGGGAGGAACAACGGTGCCTGCCCCTTAGGGTCGTTGTGAGGTAAAGTATATACCATGCTCGGCACTGCGCCCAGCACAGGGAAAGCTCTACAGAAGCGTCTGCTCTTGGTGAGAAGGGTGTAGTGTGTGTATGTGTGGGGGGAACATAACTATATGTTTATACACCTGGTTGTAGACAGCCTCTGAAGCTTCCCCAGAGACCCTGGGAGGTGAGAAGGGGGACCTGGTCCAGTGGACAGGGAGAAGCAAGCCGAATACAAAATGAGGATTTTCTGGACTCAATAACCCATCTGATCCCAACCGATAAAGTACCTGCCCTCGAAGGATGGTGTGCTGTCTCCTGAATAATACATGCGCAAGGTCCCCACTGCGGATCGCAGTGTAATTCAATGAGGGGTCTCCGGAGAGGACACATCAGTGTGCACTGAGGTTCTGGGGCCTTGAGAAGGCAGAATTCCCAGATCAAGTTTCTCCCCAGACCTCTGTCCAGAAACATGCCTGTATCCTACCAGGGAGAAACCTGTACTGATAACCAGGGAGTAACACTTTTTCTAAAGGGACATTTGGCCCAGCATTGCCTCTTTGGAAGAATTCCATAATAGTTACTTATTTCATGGGTTTTCTTAAATATTCAAATCCCTCATATTAGGTATATAAAAGCTGATGCCCATGGAGACCAAGAGTTCTGCCCAAGGTCATGCCAAAGGTAAGGGCAGAGTTGACGGGACACCAAGGCTCACAATTTCTACTCCAGGCTTCCTACCACCCTGCTTCACAGCCACACTTCCTCCAAATGCCCTTTTCTGTCCTGTCTGGGTTCACAGCATCCTTACAGTTAAATGATAATTCAAAAGGCACATTCATACCTTCTGTCTCAGTTACCCTCACCTAGGTTTAATAACCCGAAAGACTTTTTTAGAGAAAAGATGTAAGTTGATATGAAAACAGAAATACTGCTGGGGGGCTTCCCTGGTGGCGCAGTGGTTGAGAGTCCGCCGGCCGACGCAGGGGACACGGGTTCGTGCCCCGGTCCGGGAAGATCCCACATGCCGCGGAGCAGCTGGGCCCGTAAGCCATGGCCGCTGAGACTGCGCGTCCGGAGCCTGTGCTCCGCAACGGGAGAGGCCACAACAGTGAGAGGCCCACGTACTGCAAAGAAAAAGAAAAAAGAAATACTGCTGGAATGGATGACCTGTCCGCTTGAGTACACACTGTAGTAACTGGGGATGTGAAAAATCCAGATTTACCTAAAAGATAAACACACATATGCTTTTTTGCTTGACAAAACTATTGACCACAGGATTCTAACAAGTGGCCTGTTTTTCTCATATATTTGAGAGAGGATTTAACTTACAAAACCCGCCCCCCTCCAACATTTTTGGGTTTATACCAATTGTATTATACGGAAAATGTACTTTTTTCTCCTTCCTGATTTTTATTTCTGAGAAACCAAGGTGGTGATAAAAGGACTAAGGAGGAGGAGGATTAGTGACAACAGTGATTAGATTCCCATCTTCCAGATTAACAGAGAAGTCAGAAGAGAATTATAAACCTCGGAAGAGAGAGGCCCCAGGGAAAGCTGTTGCCTGCTTAGCTGTAATGAGTTAGTCCACAAAGACCTCAGGCATAATGGGCATTATGATACATTTATAATTATCAGCATTTTCACTCTTTTAAAATGCTATCACCCATTCTCGTCTGGCTTCCTCCAACCCAAGGCACAGCCATTTTCATAGACTGGTGAATAAGCTGCATTCTTCTGGTTTTTAACAAACGCCACACAGTGCTGTCTGTACCACCCCCCAAATTAAATCAGACTTGTTGCCACACAGCTGCAGCGACCGGCTGCCAGCGTCTCTGGAGGACAGCGGGACTTCCGACTTGGCAGGGCGGGCTGCTGGTTTTCACAGAGCCCGTCCAGCCCTGAAGTGTCACCACACCCCTGGTACGGTGAGCCCGGCACCCAACAAGAAAACAACACAGCCTCACAGCCTCGTGTGAACAGCGTGAAGGCCATCATTCACAGAGAGGTAAACGAGGTCCAGAAATGCCAACAGGCTCGGTGCTTGGCACCCGGCTCTCAATAAACGGTGGCGTTAGTTAGCACCCAGCATTGCACCTGGATCCTCCCTCTGAGGGGTGCAAGGCACTTCCAGCAAGTCCTTTCTCATCACACTCTTGCCCCCTGGTTTGGGCAGCTATTATTCCCTGAGCAACGCGAGGGGCTTATCCTCCCATGATCTCCGATCTGGATGCTCCCCAGCAGGTGGGGAATCAGACTCAGACAGAAAGGAACCTGCCCAAGGTCACAGTGCTGTGTCAGAGGCAAGATTTAGACCCGGGTCGGCCCAACCTTATCCTCTCTCTGTTCAGAGCCTTGTAGGGGCTCAGATCTGGTGAAAGAAACACAAAGGAGGAGCTGGAGACACTCTTGTGACAAAGTGACCGCGGATGCATAGTGAGGCTGGGGGCATCTTCCGATTATCCCCCCAGCAGCTATAGACTCTCTCCACAAGCTCCCCCAGTGGACTTGCCTTCCTCCACCAGCCTTGATAAATTACAAGGCCCCACGACAGGGACTGCTTCTTCCTCTCAGCTTTGTTTGGAGCATTGTCCTAGCAAGGCTCAAATAAAAGGCCATTATTAATAGTGACAATAAAGCAATACTGTTTTCTCAAGGGCCTCTGCGAAGGCCTGCCAGACCAATGCCAGGCTGCTCCCCGCTGCCTCTCGCTGGCGGTTCTCACCTGTGAACCCTCAGCCGCCAGGGGCCTTGGTACCCAGCTCCGCCCTCCATGTTGTGTTGCCTGAAATACACCTTTTCTGCTTCTCCAGGGCCCTGAACAGGGGAGAAGGGCCCAGCGCAACGCATCTGAGGCCTAGCAGAGGACGGACGAGGCAGTCACGGGGGACAAAACCAGGCCAAGGAGATAATGGGCCCCAGGTTTGTTTTGAACTGAGCTCGCTTGCAGCCCCAGGCCTAGAGCTAAAGAGCTCCGGGACAGAGCTCTGGGATGGGGTGAGCGTCAGAAATGCTCGGGGCAGGGGGGGCTCTGGTTTTCATTATGCACTTGGGCCTGCGGCAGCTGTGAAAAGTTAAGGGTTCATCTCGTGAGAAACGCTGCCTGTGATGATGGAGAGGACACAGAGGGGAGCCACTGTGCAATGGGACTCATGCGTGGCGGTCCCCGTGTGCATGCGTGTGCATGAGGGCCAGGCTCATCCCTGGGGTTCGGGCTAGAAATTCATTAATAAAGGCTTGGTGGGGAAAATAAGAGGCTTTTACGGCCACAAAAGCAAGCCGCAGGATGAGGCAGAGTGAATGTGGAGAGGGGGTGGGGTTTAAATGAAAGTTCCTCTGCAGGTTCTCAGCTTTTAATTAGTACACCTCTGGGGCCAGAGTACTCCCCCCCCCGACCCCCCCCCCCCCCGCCAATGCATACAAACATAAAGTCTCCTCAGGCGTTACTTTTACTGTCAGCTGGGACAGACACAGGTAACCAAAGTTTATCTGGGTCAGAAGAGCTTGGCTCCTCCCTGAGGGTCTCATAGGTAGGGTTGGCATGTTCTCTGAGCGGCTGGAAATGCAGGCAGGTGCGGCACACACGTGCACGGGACCAACGCGCTCCCACTCGTTCCTCAGTAGGCCATGAGCACCCGCAGTGGACAGAGTTCAACTCCAGGCCCAGAGGGGAAACAAAGACACGTGAGCCCACATCTGAGCCCAGGAGTCCTCTCCTCCAAGTCCAAAGGGCAAGCCCACGCTCGGAAATTAGAGGCGCATCTGACGTGCACAACAGGGCCACCACCCTGCTCCACCCCAGCCCTCCTGGGGACATCTGTGAGGGAAGCTGTGATCTGGGGGCCTGGGAGGGAGACCTCAAAACCACCTGCCAGTAAGGCTGGTGCAGGGGAGTGGTGCAGGTCCAGGCAGCTCTCCTTTCCACACTGATGTCTTTATGGAGACTGGTGGTAGATTGGCTTTGCTCTGTGAGATCAATGGTCTGTTAGAGAAAGTGTCCCAGCATCTTCTCTGAGGGAAGTGACCCAGGCCTCCCCTGGCTTCTCCAGCAGGACAAACAGGGAGGTAGTCCCAGCTCCATCAGGTGGGTCTCCAAGCCCAACTGATCTTTGAAGAGCAGCTCCTTGGAGGGGAGCAGTGGATGGGGAGCCCAGTGGGCAGGGCCCAAGGTGGGGAGCCCAAGGCTGGGATTCTAATCTCGACTCTCCCTTGGTACCACTCTGCCCAGCTCTCCCAGTCCTGATTTCTCCCTCTGTGAAATGAAAGCTTCAATTTCTGCTGCCCGTACAAGTAAACAGCAGCCCATCAAGAGCACACGGTGACACATGGACATGACTCCTTCCCTGGAACTGTGGACAGGAAGAGGCACGATCATTTCTACAATATGCAGGGGAAGCAAGAGCAGGCTGGCGTCCTTGGAAATTATGCTTAGTGGCCCGAATCTATGGGAATTTGCCCGGCTACTCCAAGATCTTTCAGACTGGTTCAGAAAACCTGATTTTGTTTGACTTTCTGCCACCAACATTTATCTGAGTTGGCTGGTTGCTCTATTTCTTTTTTTTCGGTTTTACCCCCCAAAGCTGCTGACTCAGTTATACATACATACATATATATATATTCTTTTCCATTGTGGTTTATCCCAGGACGCTGAATATAGTTCCCTGTGCTATACAGTAGGACCTTGTCCATCCATTCTATACGTAATAATTTGCACCTACTAACCCCAAACTCCCAATCCATCCCTCCACCATCCCCACCCTCCCCTCAGCAACCACAGGTGTGTTCTCTATGTCTTTAACTCTATTTCTGTTTTGTTAATAAGTTCATTTGTATCATTTTTTTAAGATTCCACATATAAGTGATATCATATGATACTTGTCTTTCTCTGACTTACTTCACTTAGTATGATAATCTCTAGGTCCATCCATGTTGCTGCAAATGGCATTATTTCATTTTTTTATGGCTAATATTCCATTGTGTATATTGTACATATGTACCACATCTTCTTTATCCATTCCTCTGTCAGTGGACATTTAGGCTGCTTCCATGTCTTGGCTGTTGTAAATAGTGCTGATATGAACATTGGGGTGCATGTATCTTTTTGAACTACAGTTTTGTCAGGATATAGGCCCAGGAGTGGGATTGTTGGATCATACGGCAACTCTATTTTTAGTTTTTTGAGGAACCTTCATACTGTTCTCCATAGTGGCTGCACCAATTTACAATCCTACAAACAGTGTAGGAGGGTTCCCTTTTCTCCACACCCTCTCCAGCAGTTGTTAGGAAAATACCCTTTTTGAATTGGGGTGGGGCACACTGACCACGAGGTGCCCAGACCTGGGATCTAGTCCCACTCCCACCTCTGCCGCTAATTCAACCTAGGACTGTGCAGAAGTCACATCCCCTGCTCAGGCCTCAGTTTCCCCATCTGGGAGCCAAGCTACTTGATCGGAACAATCCCTTCTCACTGACACTGCGTGCTCCTCCTGTGGAGCAGGAAAACAGTAGTGTGTCTTGTTGGTTCTGAGCAAAGGCCCTAATTGTTCTCTATAGCATGAGCTCCTCTATCTAAAAACCACAACGTCTCCCCTTCCTCCCTCCCCACGGCCACCCCCTTCCTCTGAGATCCACAAGACTGTTACAGAACATTTATTTTTCTTCGGTGCTTGGGCTGAAAACTCTGATGACTAAGCCATTGAATTTTAATATGCTACTGTGCTCCTTGGAGGATTCCTTCATTTCCCAGCTCCCCATTCCCGCCCCCTGCACCCTCAGTGGACATGTGGTAGTCGTTAGGAACAGTTTGATGAAGTTTAGGTTTGCACAGTAAAGGAGGGACGGACGGGGGAGGGCTGGGCGTAAGGCATGATAAATGGACACAACAGTCCAGAGAGCCACTCAAAAAAATAAACAGAAAGCTCCTTTTGAGTGAGCCCACTACAAACAAATTCCAAAAAAGCTTTCCCCCCGCTTTTTTTTGGTGGGGGGTTGGTGGTGAAGGTAGGAGAAGGAAGTTCTCTTGATGTAAAAAACCCCGTTCAGAGAAAGAAACAATTCTCTTTCTGGGCAGCCACCAGAAGTGTACAGGGGTTGCGGCCAGACACAGGTCTTAAACGCTGGGGTCGCGGCCAGCAACAGGTCTTGAATGCTATAAGTCCTCCATAGATGAAGCTGGCATCTAACTCTCAGGTGTCCGAGACGCAGTGGCCCTCAGGGGAGCCCTCCAGTGCTGGCAGAATTCCATGGAGAAACCTGGGTCACCACGGCAGAGGGGGAAACACCCAGTGGCCAGGAACGGCCCGCCTGGCCTCAGCCTTGCTGACTTTCTGAAAGTGCCTCGCGTTCTGAGAGGACTTGCTCAAGTTCTCTTTTCCTGGACCCCAACCTCAGCCTCTTGCCCATCCCGCACTGGCATCGCTCCCTGCCCCTCAGTCCACATTTTCATCCATGTAGTTTAAAAACTATAGACCTGAACTCTGAACATGAACTGGGTAGCAGTGGCACCAAAGAGTCCCTGTTAACGTGCTTAGGCACGATAATGACATTGTGGTTATAAAAACGATGACTTTTTTTTTAAGAGACGCACACTCCAGTAGTAGGGCGTAAGATGACATGAATAAGGGACATACTTTCAAACACTTCAGCAACAACAAGGACAAAGCAATAGGTGAAGTGGGGCAAAAACAGGTGAAGTGGGAATTCTGGGCAGTAGGAACGTGGGACTTCTCCATACAACTCTTTACACTTGTCTGTATATTTGGAAACAGTCATAATAGAGACAAAGACCATCTTAAACAAAACCCTGGACTTTTAATGGTAAGATTTCTTTGCAAGCTGAGTTTCTTCACCAGTGTGTGAGCTGGGAGTTTTCAAGGAATTGCCATTGTGGAGAGAAGTACAGTATCTCAGGAGCTCTGAGGGCTGATTTCATTTGTTTGCCACACAAATGAGCTTAGCCAACCAGAGGCTACCTAAGAAGGAAGTATCAGTGTTATGCTTTCCAGGAAGCCACTGGAGACTTCCCTTATTAAATCGTCTTCCACGTTGGAGTTTTATGTGGGGTATCTCCCCAAAGATCTCTTAAGTGCATTCTTCAGATGCACTGTAACCTGGCTCAGAAAATGACAGTTCACTCCTCTTCCAATTTTACAACTGTGAAAAGCACACAGATGTATGCAAAACATATCCCCACCTCCACTGTTTTTCTTAAAGTTAGTGACTAATTTTTCCTCCTACCCATTTGAGAGCCCAAGTGAGCAAGCTCAGATGACCACAGTAAAGAAATACTCTCTGCAGAACTCCAGGAATGAGAAATGCAAGGCAGGAGGCGCCGTCACTCAGACGACCCGCCCTTCCCTCCACTAGGGTGCGATGGACCAGCCAGAGGAAGGCCGTTCCCAGAAGCGTGGCATCAGAAGGCCTGGGTTTGTATTCTGCTCTGCCACTAGCCAAAACCTCCGGCAGGTCATTGAAACTTGCGGCACCTCTACGGCCTCGTCTGTAGAATGGGGTAGCGCCAAGTGCTTTGAACGGCATTAGAAGGTGGCACCGAGGGTGGGTGAGTTTCCTAGGGCTGCTGTAACAAACTACCACACACTGGGTGGCTTTAAACAATAGAATGGTATTCTCTTACACTTTTGGAGACTAGAAGTTGGAGGTCACGCTGTCAGCTGGGCCATGCTTCCTCTGAGACTCTGGGGAGAATCCTTTCTTTCTTCCTAGCTTCTGGTGGTGGCCAGAAGCCACCCTGGCATTCCTAGGTATACAGATGCGTCCCTCCGGTCTCTGCCTTCACTGTTACTCAGCCTTCCTCCCTGTGCGTCTCTGATTCCGTGTTCAAATTTCCCTCTTCCCTCAACAAGATGCCGGTCATGTTGGATCCAGAGCCCTCCCTACTTTAGCAGGACCTTGTCTTACTTAATCACTTCTGCCACTACCCTATTTCTAAATAAGGTCACATTCTGAGGTGTCAGGGGTTAGGATTTCAACCTGTCTTCTGGGGGACACAATTCGGCCCTAACACTGCCCTCATAAGCTTATCACAGCCGTGGCCGCCCTGTGTGTGTCCTGTCAGTCCGAGGCTGAGGGAAGCTCTGCTGACCAGGCCCGCTGGATGGGTGACATGCTGGAGACATGCCCACTGTGACAGGAACAGCCTCGTCTCCTTTTACGGTTGTTGCTAAGAGGTGGATTGGTTTAAGAAAAATGCTGTGGTTTTCATCACAGCACTGGATGAAGTGCCCCTGGCTGAAGCCAGAGGAAGGAAGCGTTGCTCCGTGAGAGTTAAATTGAGAGAAATTCTTGATTTTACATCTGAAACTATTTCTTGGGCTGCCTATTTGCAACAGCACCTGAGTCTGGATGGTAGAAGTAGTGAGGGAACGAGGTGGAGGGGCTGAGTCACCGGCACTCCACGCCCTACCCTAGAGGTTGGACGACTTTTTCTGTAAAGGGTCAGAGGGTAAATATTTTATGCTTTTAGGGCCATCTGGTATGTGTCACAACTTCCCAACTCTGCCACTGCATCCAGAAAGCAACCACAGACAACACCTGAACCCATGGGCATGGCTGTGTTCCAATGAAACTTCATATGGACACAGAAGTTGGAACTGCATAGAAACTCTACGCGCCATGAATCGCTATTTGTCTTTTGATCGTTTTTCAACCTTTCCAAAATGTGAAAGAGGGCAGGATATGTCCTGTGGGCCACAGCTTGCTGATCCCTGATCTACAAATAACACAGAGGCTGTGTGTTATGTGTTCATCCACAGCACGACATTCTGTCGTATCACCCGACGTTTCAATACAGCTTTACACTTCATAACATTTTCATTGGATCATGCAACCGGATCCTCTTATCTACCCTGTCGGGAGGCACACTTTACATTATCCCCATTTTACCAATGAGAAAACAGACTCCAAGAAGTCAAGTGCTCATTTAGCAAGTGGTAAAGCTAGACTGAAACTTACGTCTTCCGACTCCTTGTTTGATACCCCAGTGAATATTTCACATCACGTAACTATGCTCCAAGTCAACTACTTCCCCACAGATGGACGCACATAACCGTGACTCCCCAAGTCAGCATGTGTCATTCTCCAGATCCATTTTCCAGGAATTCTGCCACAACTGGGGTGTTGCTACAGAGCTGAGAATTCCCCTTGAGGATCTCAGCTTCCTACATAAGATGGCCAGGCATAACACTGACCTAATGGAAGGATGAAGAATGAGCGGCTGCCCGCTACTTCTGCTGCATATACACACATAGTCTCAGGGTCCACTGTGGACCAATTCGCTCCCGAAGCATTAACAGGCTGCACCTTGGGAGACAGAGTTCCTTCTTCATCTAGGTCAGGAGTTGACAACTAGATGCTTGTGAACACCAGGCATGCAAGGTAAATGAGTGACCTTGGGGGATGGAGGCTTACAGCAAATTGGAGAACACTTGCTCCATCTAAAGGGGGCAGATGTCACTCAGCTTTAGCCAACTGTTGCTAGATCTGGAAATCTCCTAATTTTATAATGATAGCATAAGAATTTTTTTAAGAGTATTAGGTCAAAAGATATCCAGAGGCCACCGTGTGCAGCCTCTGCTCTGAGGCCTGTCTCTCGACTTTGGGCAGCCGATACCACCTTGTAGTACATATAAGAAGTTGATTCTCCTTCCTGACAACACTCATTACTGGCAGCCAGAGGTGGGTATGTGTGTTTTTGGAGAAACAAGCAACCGTGGGACCCTGAATAAAGCAGTACGGGAGCTAGGGGGCGTGGAAGCTTGGTCTTTGGAAGTAGATAGACACTGAATTATTCAAGACAGGTTCAGCCCAGGGCAGAAATAGAAAATATATCCTTGCTGTGTCCTGATTCAGACTAAATTGAACTGGACGCTACCCTGTCACAAGACACCTTTCATGGAAATGAAGATGATAATCACTGATGCCATCCAACATGGTGATTGATAATGCTCCCTCTTCCAAACTGTAGCAATGTCCTTGAATCCCAGGAAGGTGCCTGGCTTGGGTCCAAGACCCAGACTCTGTCTGGATCCAGAGGAAGGTGCCTTAGGCTGGGTGGGTATCCTTTTCCCAGCTCACACTCTGTCAATACTTATAACTTGTGTTTTGCACCATGACCCATTACATGCTCCTGGATGGTAGAAACACATCGTAGTTGTCCTTGTATCCCTGGCATCCTCTGTGCCAAACCTCAGCAGAGGCTGTGACTGGCTCATGCAATACTGTGCGCAGCACCTGGCAGGGCTCAATGTTTGCTGAGCAAACATGTGGAAATAAACACTATGGAACATCCATGCACCAAGTGCTTTATCTCTGTAATAAAACAAGGAGGTAGGTACTGCTATTATTCCTGTTTTACAGGTTAAAAAAAAAGTTCTAGGAGTTTAAGTAACTTTCTCAAGGTAAAAAAAACTAGTGAGAAGTCAAGCTAGAATTTGAACCTAGGTCTGAGCCTAAAGTCTGCTCTTTCACTGAGATGTGAGGAACACTTGTGACTCAGCCGCCAAGACATACCTCTAGGGTCTCTGAGCTTGTACGGCAAGCACGTCCTTCATGGAAAGGAAGGGATGATGGGGAAAGAGAAAAGATGATGGCAACTGACGGGTTTGATTCCTTTCAGGTCTGCCACAGACCAAACAAGGTCCTAGGGCTGCTGTCACCTGGGGAGCTTGACCCACTCTCAGCTGAGCCTGACACAGAGCTAGGTCCCAACATCACACACCTTCTAAGTATTCTTACATCCAAAAAAGCATTATGAGTTTATGCTCTGAAGTCAGAAAGACCCAGGGGACTCACCACTTTCTACTGAATTTATACAACTTATTTAACCTTGCCGACCTTCAGCTTCCTTATCTGTACCTGAAGATAATAAAGCACCCACACCTCACTGGGCTGCTGGGAGGATTAAATAAAATAATGAGTGTAAAGTGCTTGCCATAAAATCATAATTCAATACAGTGTTGGCCATGGTTTGTTTGTTGGAACCTCTTATTTTGCAATAATTATAGATTCAAGGGAAGCTGCAAAAATCGTATAGAAAGGTCCTGTGTACCCTCACCTAGACGGTGCATTTTCCTAGATGGTTAAGTCTTACAGTACAATAGCGAAACTAGGAAACTGACATTGGAAAATTGTGTATAATTCTATGCTAGTTTATCACATGTGTATATGGTTTATTTTTATAATTATAACTTTTATAATTGATAAGTATCATGAGAGGCAGTACAGGGATGTGGTTACGTGTGCAGCATCTAATTCCAGGCTGGGTTCCAAAACTGATTTGGCCTTTACTAGTTGTGTGACCTTCAGCAAGTTACTTCACTGCTCTGTGCCCTGGTCCCCTTATCTGTAAGACGGGAACAACAATAATAGCACTTCTCTGACAGCGTTATTAGGAGAATTACATAATAATATATGTAACGTGCTTAAACACTAGGCAGGCAGGCACTTAAGTAAAACTCCATGATTTTTTAGCTACTATTATGTTTACTATTTTCACCATTCCTGGGACCAGGAAGGGAGAGGGAAGAATAATTTTGGTCTAACTTCTGTGTGTCACAAGGCTCAGATCTTTTTTTCCTTTGGTTAATGGTCACGATGCTTTACAGAAGTGAGTCAAAGAAACACCAGGGGTCTGCTTTTGTTGTTTTGCTTTGGAAGAAACCCATGTTGCAACTCGAAGAGAAAACTCAGGCAGTCTAGGCCCGAGGAGCCTGCCTTTGGAAGGCCTGAGGTCTCTGTTGGGGAGCCTCAGCTGGCTCCAGGTTCACTGCTTTGGAGAGTAAGCTGGCAGGGGACGTGGGAGGGGCAGAGCTGGCAAAGACCAGCACTTGACCCCAGATACCACCACCCCAGAATGCTCACGCTTTCTCTGAAAGACTCCTCCATCCATCTGAATGGTGATCCACTAGATGGACTTCATGGCTGAGCAATACTCAGACCTCGGAAGAGAAGGATGAAACAGGACCCAATCCTGACAATGGGTCCATAGGAGAAGAACTGATGCTGGCCAGAAGGTCAGGTTTCAAGGTTGAAGTTCCTAAGAACTTACATCCCCTTATGTGCTCGTATTGGAGCAATGAGGTAGAAAAGAGGAAGGAAATCAGACACACTGAGCTGCATAGAGGGCATCATCCCAAAACAGGCTGTTGCTATGGGAAAAAGGAGGGCAACCATTACGCTAACAGCTCCCGTTTAGTAAAAGCACTTGTTTCCTGTTAGGTGCACTCAGTTCTCAGGCCAATTTATGGCATGGTACCATCTCCCCATCTTTTTTTTTACTAAAAAAAATTTTTTTTCAATGGAAGTATAGTTGCAATACAATGTTACAAAAGTTATAGATGTACAATATAGTGCATTCACAATTTTTAAAGGTTATACTCCATTTATAGTTATTACAAAATATTGGCTATACTCCACATGCTGTACAATACATCCTTGTAGCTTATTTTTCTGCCTAATGGTCTGTACCTCTTACTTACCCCTACCTCTATATTGCCCCTCACCACCTCCCCATCTTATAGTAAGAGGACAGAAGGCTGGAGAGGCCAAGGTCACAGCTAATAGGCCACAGGGCCAGGATCCAAATCCAGGCTCACGGACTCCCAGGTTACAGCTCTTAGCCACCAGGCTACGCTCCACCCCTCACAACCACAGCTCCTCTTGGCTGGGCTCTCATTTTGCCCTTTATTAATGCTATGGTTCAGTTCTGGTTATAGCCCTTCTAGTATGATCTCATGTATCCATCCTTGTATTAACTAGTACATTGGAATGGTTATACTACATATTTAAAACAAACACACAACCACAAAGCAATGCACACCTCTGTTGGATAACCAGGAAGGGAAGGAAAGGGAAGGGAAAGGGGGGGGAGGGGAGGGGAGGGGAGGGGAGGGGAGGGGAGGGGAGAAAGGAAGGGATTTCCCTGGTGGTCCAGTGCCTAGGACTCTCCGTTTCCACTGCAGGGAGCATGGGTTCGATCCCCTATTGAGGAATTAAGATCCTGCATGCTGTGTGGTATGGCCAAAAAAGAAAAAGAAAAAATTTAAAAATTAAAACAAACAAAATAAAAGCATTAAGAAAAGAAAAGAAAAAAGGTCATTTCCTTTTCTGGCCAAGCAGGTCTCACTCTGTGCTAGTTGGGAGGTACAAAGTCAGACCAGTGGCTTTGCAGAACCCCATTTCAGTCTTGGGATCCTGTTAGACACACGGGTCAGTCCACACCAGCTCAGCGTGGCTCAATACCGTGCAAATGTGCCTTAAAACCTGCCTTGAAACATTCCTGTCCCGGAAAGTTCCTGCTTCCCCACTCCCAGCCTGCTCTCGTCCTCCATCCTTCTACACTACATGAGGTGACGACGTCAGCAGAGAGAACTGGACCAGCAGCCTTGACCATCTGCCTTCTGTCTGGACCCAGGCTGCTGAGCCTTGCAGAATAGATGGTGATGACTCACCTGCGCTCTGTGCCGGCCCCGCCCCATCCAGAGCCCCACGGAGGCCTGATCACATCATATCACACACTGACTCCCTTACCTCAAAACCCAACAGGAAAAATCAGATTCCATCATTTGGAATCTATTTGGCTTGGAGCCATGACAGCATTCCTTACTCAAGATCTGAGTCGAAACAGGGCTGTAGCCCACAGACTGAGGCTCTGTTCAGGGGAGCCTGAGATGCAGGCATCGACCTCCTCACCCTCTTGGAATTAGGGCTATAAGTTATGACAAAAGAAAAGCTGGTACACCCAGTGGAGAACGTTCCACCCCTGCCGTGGAAACAGAACACCCTGGACTTTCTCCAGAGCCGTTTAGTTAAGCGGGAATGCCAGCATGCCACAGGCTCCCCCTGAATCCTGGACATTATTTTCCCTTTATTCTACCCGCAGACGGGGCTAAAATATCAACCTGATCTTGGATCTCTTGCTTAGAAATAAGCACCAACTGCAGCCATGGGTTTCGCTAACAGCCAGGTCCGCCAAAAGTCGCCGCCACTCATGTGGATCCCAGCTCTCTGCTTCCTTTTCTGTATCATCGTCACCTGCTTTTACTAGCTGGCATGACCAGTTTTCCCTGGGCTTCCAGGTCTATTTAAGGGTAGATGCTAATTACGCACAACAAGCTTAGGACTAACAATACTTTCTGCCACCCTTTCAGGTCAAGGACATCAAAACTTCCGACCCAGAACTCCCTGTCAGGTGAGCTACGCGAACTATTCCTGTCAGGTCAGCTGGATAAAATCCCATGGTCATCTTCACAGGTGGGCAAGGCCATGAGCAGAGAAGGGGGCTGTCCTGCTGGAGTCGGTACAGGGGGCCACTGCTTGGGGGTGGAGAAGGGAGATGCCAGACAAGCGCTCCAAGGAAGGCCACCATCGGATACCTGAACGGAGACCTTTCCACAGTTAGTTCAGCTACTCAATGAGCTTCTGGAAAATAGAAATGGCGCTTGGGCATTACCAATGTGGGGGGCTCGGAACTGACAACTCAGGGGTCAAACCCTTCTTTTTAAGCGGGGGCCTCCGAATGACACCAAAGGCCCTCCAGCGAGAAAAACGACATGTTGAAATAGAAAACGTTCGACACTAAAGAGAACCACGTCAAACATCCTGACTCAGTGTGACTAATAATTCTCAAGACCGCACTGCTGAAGGGACCTGACCGATTTAAGAGTTTTAAAAAGAACTTAAAATGGATCGCCTTTCTGCTCCCCAAAACTTAATCAGTTATTCTTGGCTGCAAATAAAACCGATGCTGGTACTTACTTAAAGCTATACTTCATAATCCAGTTATTACTCTTAAGGGAAAATATTAACACGTAAAATCCTTCTTGGCTATATACCATGTGGAAAAAATATAGGGCAACAGGATTCTTCCACACACACACTCCCTCATCCCTCCCCCCGTCCCCCAGCCCAAGCCTGCCATTTCATCTCTCTACTTTATTGCCATGCACATCTGGATCACATAAATTTCAAGTACAGTTTTCAATATTAGTACCGCTTAGGGTTACAATACTTGACAAATCTCGAATGCCAGGACGTCAGATCAAATTAGCTTGACCAGCCACAGGAGCTGGGGGGTGAGAGGGATGTACGATTAGAGGACTGTAATAAATAAACAAGAGCTCGCAGCAGCCCTTTCTCTCTTGTTGAGCTGGCGCAGAGGTTTTGGAGGTGACCTAATGAACTCTCAGATCCAGGATAATGATGACCCGCAGATCCACACTTCCATTCCTTACCAGAACAGTCTGAGCAAGTGAGCAATGAGGCTCGGGGAGGCGGGTGGGGGAGTGGGGTCTGGTCATCCGTCCCGATTTCCACGGTCCAGCATTTTGAGGACACAAGATATATGAAAAGTATTCTTCAGGATAAATCGATGACTCTGGATCTTTCATTCTGCTCCAGTTTCATACTGCTTGATGGGGCTGGAACAGCTAGATCGGGGCAGGCTCAGGAGGTGCTCACTTGGCTGAGAATGTGTGTTTAAAGGTCCAAATGAAACGACTTGAATGAACAGCCCTAGTTAATCCAGTGTCTCATAAAGAGCATCTTTGAAATGCTCTTTAAATAAATACCTTTATTACTCAAGTTCAAGCCTTACCCCCATTGGGAGCATCTCCTAGCATATCATGACTCTGGTATTTCAAGAGGGCCATGGGTTGGTAAGACATTGAGTATTTTAAGATCAAATCTAAAAGTGACTGGCCACCAAAACAAAATACTTTTTTGCCAAGTACTTTTAATTCTACCATTTTCTAAATGTCTTATTAAAAATGAACAGATTCTCCTTTCTTAATGTTCACATAATCACTTGTTATAAACTCTTTTAGGATAATTAGATATCTTCAGTGTTTTTATTTAGCCTCTAGGGCTGAAAAAAAAAGTGCTCCTGTTCATGGTAAATTTGATTTGGGCACTTCTGGGTTAAACAATGTAAAGTTTGTTTCTTTGCTGCAGGACTTCTCAGAGCCTTGAATATGCAAATGTGTATTATAAAATGCCAAGAAGGAAAGACAGAGTAATGCATTTTCCAAACATATTTGGCCATGGAACCTTTTCCCGTGGTGCATTCACATGAGCAGTGTTCTGAGAATTACTCTGGGGATTAGTTGATACTGGGGTAAGTCCTCTACTCAGTAATCATCACCCCAAACTCACAGATAAGGAAACTAAAGCTGCCCAGTGTGCTGGCTTCCGTTTTCATGTATTGAGGGAATGGCTGAGTGTCACCAGCCCCTGTGGGCACGTGATGGACAAAATCATATCCTCTCTCTGACTCCCCACAGCACCCTGTAGAGTCTGAGCTTGTCAGGAACACAGCTTACTGCCTGCTAGGTCTCCCAAATGTCTGACACCCTGGTGGCCCGGGCGCCTTCATGAGAAAACTAAATCACTGTACACACAAAGGTGTGTGTTGGCATTTCCAAGCAGGAGAGTCAGCACCAACTTGGAGACAAGCGATGTGCTCCAAGCCAGACCACCACCACAGTGAGGTTGGGAAGATGCCCAATGATCTTGGCCGCTACGGACACACAGTGGACTCCAAAGGTCACAGTGAACCTCTGGGGCGGTCTAATGTCTGACACTGGCTTGTGTGTGAAAAGTACTTACAGAAGAGCAGTTCTAAGGGTACAGCTGTGGGAAGTGGGAAAGGATGGCTTGTGCATAGGTGTCCTGTTTTCCTTCCTGTGTTCTGACAGTCACCGGCGAAAACTAAACAGAAACCAGAACTCATCCTCATACTTCAAAATGAAACCTGAAAAAATGCAGGAATCACCTACTTAATGTGGTAGGATGAGGCCATATTTATTTACTGAGGCAATATTTCACTCACCAGCATCAGCACCGCCATTTCCTGAAAGCTCACTACTGTCATGGGCTTCGCATGGGTTCTTTAATTTAATCCTTGCTACAACCCTAGGAGGAGTCTATTCTACTCCATTTTACAAAGAGGTAATGAGGCCAGCGAAGTCAAGGGTCCACAGACAGGGGCAAAGTCAGAATTTGAACCCAGTTCTATCTGGTATCATAGGCTGAGCCTCCCCATCCATCCATCCAACCAATATTTAGGAATCCTTACTAAGTGGAGGTTAAATGGATCAGACAGGGATTCTGCTCTCAAGAAGAAACAAGAGGTTAAGATGAAAGGCCTGAGGCAGACAGAAGGCACTGGCAAACACTGATAAAGAAAATGCCTTCTATATCCAGTCACTATTCCAAATGCTTTTTTATAAATAAACTCATTTGACCCTCATGAAGAACCTATGGGGTAGGTACTATTATCCCCATTGTACAGATGAGAACACTGAGTCACAAAATGGTTAAGAACCTGCCCAAGGTCACACAAACAGAAAGGATGGAGCCGGGATGGGACCCTGGCACATGGAGGCTTGATCACTGTACTACTCAGCATGGCAAAGGAAGGCCATGGGTGAGCCTGGAGCTGAGACGGTGAGGCCAGGCCAAGCTCCTGGGTAGTGGCTCTGCTGCCTGCCTGCTGGGCTGTGGCATCCAGGTCAGAGAGAAGACCATCACAGGGCCCTCCCTGTGCCAGGTCAGAACGCCCTCCTCAAGCCTTCAGCAAGCCGGCGCCTTCCTAGCTCCAACAGCTGCCCCAGGGTCGGTGGGTCAGTCGGTCGGTCTGTCTGTCTGTCGGTCTGTCTCTCTCTCCCCGCCTGGTCAGAAAGGCACAGCTCAATAATCTGTTGGCAGTGAATGTTTTCCTAGCTGAGGTCTGGGAGGCGGGATGGCTGTCCCAAGCCTTCTGACCTCAGGGCCCCTATTACTAACCTAACAGTCATGTCTAGTGGGATCTGCCCACAGACAATGATCCACAAACCCTTAAGGACTACACTAAGCCCTCAATAAAAATGGGCGATTTAAGCACTTACTATCCAGCCGGCTACTAAGGGAACACTTTCTATGTCATTACTTCTAATCCTTACAACCGCCCTATTTTATAAATGAGGACCCTTAGGCTCAGAGAAGTTAAGTAACTTACCCAAGGGTGACCCAGTAATTGGAGGAGGCAGAATGCTAACTGAAGAGCTTGGTGGACTCGTAATTCCTGGGTGCTCTCCCCACACCGTACTGCTTTTCCTGAGACACACATATAACTAACTATAGCATAACAAAGAAAATGGGAAAGGCCCTAGCTGGGACACAGATAAAGCAACACTGGAGAGGTTGTTCCTAGCCAGGAGGAGGTGGTGGCATTTAAGTGGCTGTAGCTGCCTTTCATGGGGGAACATACTGGGCTGAGCAGCTACGTTCCCCAGGAATGAGAACCTCCACCCAAAACCACAGTCGTGGCAACAGCGTGACACCCAGCAGACTCTCTCCCAGACCAGGAGTATGCACCGAGCTTCCGACATCCTTTCCGTGTACATCTGGCAGGAGCTCTCCAATACCTGCTCCCCGAGACAGCTGATCCTGGCTCTGCCCTGGCTGCCTCGCAAATCCTTACCTGCCCCTTGCTGTTGAGGCCACTCCCCTCTTGGATGCTGGCTCCCAGCTCCGCCCTGGCTAGAAACCACCTCTAGTTCCCCTTTTAGCACAGCTGCCCACACCCAAGCCTCGGATCTCTTCTGACTCCTGCCGAAATCCAGGGTGTGGCCCCTATACATACATACAGCGTCATGCTTCCCACTCACAAGAGTCTCTGTACCTCCCCTGGGCCCTTCTGTAGAGATGATCCTGTAACTATCACCGAAGCTTTGCCAGCCAGGCTTTGGAATTCTAGCACAGCCTTCTGTGGCTGCCTACCAGGCGGGCCACTGAGCTGCAGAACCCAAATAATTTGTTTTCTTCAGAAAGCCCAGATGATTCCTAAGGGCCATTTGCCACAATGAAGCTGCATCACCTCGTTCCAGCATATTGATGGCTTATCACCTGAAGTTGCCATTAGCAGACACAAAGCTACATCCCAGGACGGAGTCAAAACTCAGAGTCAACCTTCTTGTTTTTGGAAGGTTGTCTTTTTATATGTATTTGAAAAGTTATTCTAAATAAATCATTAAGACCATGTGCAAAAGTGTTGCTACAGATTAAGTTCATGGCCATGCCAATATAACAGAAAGCACTGTAAACCAAAATGCCCCAAAACAGGTGACAAATTACATAAATTCGTTATATAGAACAGCTCATATAATGCAATGCTTTGTAAGGCATTAAAAATGAATATGTAGAAGAGCTCTATTTACTGACTTGGAAAGATATTGATAGTATATTGAATGGAAAGGAGGTTATGAAACAGTGTGGAAAGTAACAAAAATCTCTGTATGTGAAACGAAACCAAAATCTCTATATATGAATCAACAACTTGAAGATATAATCTCCAAACAGTGACATTATAGATGATTTTAGCTCCTTTTTTGAGGACACACATTTTAAACTTGTGTCTACATTAAACATATTAGTTGTACAATAAAAGTTATAAAAAAGTTTTCTTTTGATTCAAGAAGCAAGCAGTGTATGTCCATTTAGCAACTGTAAAAATATACGCTGAGAAAAAAAATACCGTCCTATAAATCCAAGCTTCAAATTTTCAAATTTAACAAAAGACAGGTAGCAGTAATTTAGGGCATGGATCAAGACAGAAAAATCATCACTAAGTACCAGTCAACCTAGAGGGTACCATCCAAGGTGGCCCTAGAGGACACTGTTTTTTAGGTGGTCTTGCAACACCAAAACATTTCCTCCAGAATAAGGAGAAGCTGCTGCTAAGAAACTTAGCCCCAGGGGCCTAAGACCCACACTGGGTTCCTTAGCCTCAGCAAACATGCTTCCAACCGGTTTTCTTGTCTCCTTAACAAGGTCCTCCCTGGGCCAGAAGGGAGAACTCTTCACCAGCCCATTTGATGGAAGTTGCTGAGTTCTCTTACTTCTTGGCAAATCCAAAGGAGGGTTTCCCTACCAGATTTAGGTCCTGGTACAGAGCTTCTCAAACTGCACTGTACACATGATCTCTGGGATCTTATCACAACGCAGACTCTGATTCAGGAGGTCTGGGGTGGGGCCTGAGATTCTGCATTTCTAACAAGCTCCCAGGTGATGCTGCAGCTGGTCCAGAGACCACACTTGGAGCAGTAAAGCCCTCCCCATGATTCTCAGATAGGAGAGCCTGGCTCAGCCCAGGGATGCCGAGGTTAAATGAGACAATGGGCCGAACCCCATCACCCAAGAGGGCAGAAACGTCCTGGCTTTTGTTACACTCTTACCTTCTCAGGCTACCAGTGATCCATTAGCAAACAGAACCCTGAAGGACCTTGATGATTTAATGTTCCTATCAAAATGGGCCATTTAACCACAGTTACCAGAGGGAGCAGCCCCGATGCCTGGGGTGCCTTCCAGGAACTCTGTGTATAACCAGAAACACCCTTGGGTGCCTGGAAAAGATTGGCAACACCAAGGATTCCATTCAGGAACAGAACATTACGACCCCAATAAATCAACCCCCAAACAGGAATTCCGACTGGCTGCTCTGAAAGCTGACACTGGAAGCAAGGTATGAGGGTGGAAGACAAAGGTGAGAGGCCACAGTTAGGATGGATTAGAGAAGGATGAACAGGAGCGGAGAATCGGTGACTGGAACAGGAAAGGTGGAGAAAGCAGAGGACAAAAAAAACAGTAAAAGATGGACCCAAGTAACACTGCTGCAGCTGGATACCTGTCTCCGTGGGCCCTGAACAATGGCAGCAGGTGCTGTGCTTGCACACGCCCCGCTTGATGCTGTCTGGACCCCGAGGGGCGTTAATGAGGCTGGGTGGCGAGGCCGACTCCATTTTTCATCACTGACACTCAGACGGGCGGTCCTCAGCACAGGACCCTGGCCAGTCTATCAGCCCCCAGCTCGGCTGTGTATAAACACCTTCCATCCTCAATCAGCAAGGGAGGCAGGTGCTGGAGATCTGGTCACGGTCAGTTGGACAATCTGATAAAGCCTTCCTGGGGTCGCTGTGGCCCGAGAATAGACTCGGCATAATTAGACCAGGCAGAGAGGCTGTCAGGCAGCCCAGGCGGAAATAACAGGGTCTCTGCCAATCAAAGGGAAACCCGACCACGGAGGCGGGTGGAGAGGGACATTTGTTGTAGAAGTGGACAGTGGGGGAGGGGAGGTTTCCCCGATGCTGGCTGGTGACTCTGGTGGGGCTGCACAGCTCATTATGTGAGCCCCGGAGCTAGGCGGGCACCATCGATCACTATCGGGGGTGTCTGGGGACTCGTCATCACGCAGCAGGACCCGGTGCGCTTTGCTCTGGCGGTAACCAGAGAAACACAGCAATGCACCCTTGCTAATGGAAAAACAGGTTGGCCTTTTTTCCATTCCCCTACTTTAATTATCTGGCAGGCCTCTTAACCATGAAGGTGCAGAAATGGACAGTAACAATGAAAAGACCGCAATCGGTTTGTGGTATACAAAGTCCTTCTACACATGTGATCTCAGAGAGGCCGGAGGAGGGCAGACGCTTGAGCAGCACAGCTGAGAAGGCAGGGGCTCTCCACCCCGCCCTTCGGTCTTGTTACATTCACTCTGCCACACATGTGCACAAACTGCTCAGTTTACTCAGGGATTCTGGCTTTGTCGAGAACCGGCCAGAGTGCACCAGCCCCTCTCCCAGCCTGAGACTAAAGCATCCGGGCAGCCAGCCTCTCACCGCTTTGCAGGAACGTGGACCCAGGGCACAGTGAGGCACCCACTCCCCTATCCTTTTATTCCACTGTTTCCTGTTTAAGCCAAAAGTTGCCCCCCTGCAGCTTGTATTTTGGATGGACTGGAACCAGATGGGCAGCCTCTGTCCTCGACTCATGTGTACCCGGCAGGAGGCGGCCAAAAGGCCCTAAATAAATTCAACTCCATAACCCAACCTCCAGTACTGAAGGTTTATTGGGGAAAAAAATCAAAGGAGATTTACACCGCACACTTACAGAAGACAGCTTGATACGATCTCCCTTTACAGACCAGGTTCATTCCCCAACCATCCTTGCCCAGTGCCCGCCTCTGTGTCCCCCACTCCTGTTTTTGGTTCTCGCCATCCATTGCCATTTTTGTGCTGCTTCTTCTCCCTTCCCTCACTCCCAGAAAAACAAAAGCCACTTGATTATTATTCTCAACATGTCCCCTTGGAAGCTTAAAAACATATTCATGGGCATTATGCTACATGAAAGAAGCCCGTCTCAAAAAGTTATGTACTGCAAGATTCCATGTGTACGATGCCCTCAAAAGACAGAACTATACTGATAGAGAACAGATCGGTGGTTGTCAGGGGGTGGGGCACTGGGGATGCTGTGACTCAAGTATAGCAGGGGGGAGCTTTTTGGGGTAGTGGAACTGTTCTGTATCTTGATTGTGGCAGTGGTTACCCAAGTGTATACAAGAGAACTGCGTCAACATCCCCCAAAGCCGATTTTACCCTACGATAATTACAAATATATATATTTGGGGTGTGTGTGTGTGTGTGTGTATATATATATATATATATATATATATATATACCAACAGAACTGAGCTCCTGGGTTGGGGGTGGGAAAATTCTGCAATTATGAATAGTCAACTGATCCTAGTCACCAAATAGTTCCACTTCTTCAAAACTCTTTCAATTTGTGAAGACAGCTTTTACACAACACACAGAGCCTCTCTGCCCAAGCCAGGGCCTCTACACGCGTGACTTGACTTCGGGGACCCCAGTTCATCACATGCAATGGACAGTTCGATACCCAGAGGTCTGCCCCACAGGATGCTCTCCCTCCAACCTTGACTGCTTCCTTCAATCAGAGGAACATTCTAGGCCTACCATGTACGCCTTTGCCTACCCCACCCCCCACCCCCCAGCCCACCTGTCTCTCAGCCACTCCCTGATCACACGCACTGGATTTCTTTCCTTTCCTCCAATCCACCAAGTATGTGTCCATTGCCAGGCCTCTGTAGCAGCTTCTCCACCTGTATTGCTCCTCCCTTCATCCTTGCATGGCTAGTGCCTTCTGATCACTCAGGTCTCGGCTCAGATGGTTCCTTCCTGGAGAGGCCTTCCCTAGGCCCTCAATATACAGCAGCTCAGCTCCCTCCTCACTATGTGTTTCCATGGTTGTTTTTTAAAAATTTTTTCTTTTTATAGAACTTTCCACTATTGCTTGTCTGACCTCCCCCCAAAAGAATGAAAGGGTGTGTGTTCTGCAATCAGGGGACCACCTTGCTCACTATTGTATCCACATCACCTAGAACAAGCCCCCAAGTGCCCCAAACGGAGTGAACAGGCCATGAAGACAGAGCTTGAAAAAAAAATGGGGAAACAATTGCAGGGGGTGGGGGGAGAGGTGGGATCCCAAATCCATGAATTGTCTTTTGCCATTTTCCAAAGGTTTTATACTCAGATACTTCATCTCATTTCCTACAACATTTGATTATTAAAATCTTCAGACAGACAGCAAAATTGAAAGCATTTTACAGTGAACACCTGTACAGCCACCATCTAGACTAGAGTCTATCACTAACATTTTGCTATTCTTGTTTATCACCTATCTACCCAACTGTTTGTCCCACTGTCCATGCTTTAACCCATCTGACTTTTTCTCCACCAATTTCTATTCAATCATCTAAAAATGCCCATTGCATAAACAAAGCCAACGAACCAGAGATGAAGACATTCTTTGGGGTTTTCCTAAGTGCAAGAATCAAAGATTTCCAATAGCTGGTCCCCTAGAGGCCATGTACCCCTCCAAGTTTTGAGTTCCCTGAATCAGGCCTGGAAAAAGGAAACAGAAGGACAGAGCACTAGATGAGTTATTTTGCCACTGCCTCATTAGTCTTCCGAGTCGTGTTTTCACCCCGGGGATGAGGGTGGGATGGGAGGGTGTGGTTCGGGACTCACAGGTCCACAGGAGGATGACAGTGAAGGATGACCCCCAGCCACGTGGCCAAGGCCACTGCCCTAGAAGCCGGGCTTCCGCGCTGCTGCAGAAATCCCTCCACGGCTGCACGAGGAAGGTGGAGGGAGGGGTCGCAGCAGAATATACTGGGAAACACTCCACCTTATTGCCCTGACATGAAGCACAGCCTTCCTTCCCTGGACACTCCTGCAACTGGTCATAACATCAGCAGCGACCTTCACAGTCCCTCTGGGGTTATTCATCATGTACCCTTGCCCCTACCCCTGCCTTCACACGGAAACCCAGCAACACGGCCATTTTTACTGAGGTCACATTGGCTGACCGAGAATCTGCTTTTCCAATTCTGATGTCGGCACTGCCTGGAAAACTGGCTCTGTCCTTGGAGAAAGTGGGTCAATGGAATAAATCTCTGATCAGTCAGGTTCTGACGGGGATGGAAAGAGTGAACGAAACTCGACCTTGTGTTTCCAGGTCCAAGAAGACCTGCGTGCCAATGCTCCAACATCTGAGTCCTGTGACAACTTCCTCAGCATCCCTGAACATCGGGGTCCCTTCTTTATCATGGCTGATGCTTAGAATCTGATGAAAGGTAATGGATCTTCTCCCCAGGAAAAATAAAGTGCCCATCAACACAACATTTTACAATTAATTTTCGGGATTCACCACGGCACATCCACAAGGCCTCTACACCCCAATAGCCATGGTTAATGCTAATGCAGGGCTGACCATGTGCTGGGCACTTTCCCTATATTGTCTTATTCAATCTCACAAAAACCCTTTATCATGCTACCACTCTCAGAGGTAGAACGTGAGGCGTAGACAGGCAAAGCCATTTGCCTCCTAGAAACACACAACTGGTGAGCAGCAGAGTTGGAATCTACCCAAGCCTGACTCCAGGACCACCAGAACACACGTGGCATTCTTGAGAACCCCACAAACCAACTTTGCTCAGGCCATAACTTAAAGTTACCCCTGACCCCAAATCTTCATTCCCATCTAAATGGTTTATTAAAGTCAATTGATGAGATGGTCCTTCCTGGCAGGAGCCAGCACAGGGCCCTGGGCATGAGCCAGGAGCACAATAATCTAGAGCCTAAACAAGGGAGATCTGGGGGCAGGTCACTAAAACCTGAGAGATGGTGAACCAACCCCCAAGGCAAAGAATATCCCATAAAGAACCACAGCTCCACAGCAGATGTCAAATTGCACCCTTGAGCCCGATTCAAACCAGATGTGTGTTGTTTGGCCCACACAGCTTTGCTTTTGTTAAAGTTTAAGTTTGAATAGCCTTCAGGCAGGGCCAGCAGCTTACTGTAGTCCCCACTATTCCCAACTGCCTCACCTCCAACATCTTCATTAAAACAAATGAACAAAGATGAATGGCCTAGCCCCTAAAGACATTTGAATGGAACTCCTAAATCACAGCAAATCAGTTGTATTGACCCTACCATGGAAGTTTGATGCAGGCCCCTAAATGCTCCTCCTACTGCCTTGGATTTTACATGCCCCAAAGCCCCTGCCCTGGATTTTCTCAGAACACCAATTTCCATGTTTGCTCACAAGCTAACACTTCTCTAAGTAAACCAGTAAGAGTCAGCAAACAAGCAGATATTAGCTCACTCCAATTTTTGTTCTCCTAAAGTCAGACAAAGAATGTGAATTAATAAAAACACTGCGGTATTAAAATTTTTTATTATAAAAATTTTCATAGACAGAAATAGAGTTAAAAGATGATTCCAAATGGATTCATTGTAACAGTCGTTAAAAAAATACCTGGTCTAACACAACAAAACAAAACCCAACCCAGTCTTCTGCTTTAGCTCGTTTTATTCCCTTGGCACTAAGAGTTAAAATATTTATGGAAGTTAATAGCTTTTTACACAAACATAGCAGGAGAGAGAGGCCATTTTCCACAAAGAAAGCACATATAATATGATCACACTTATGTTTTAAAGGTGTGTCTCCACAGACACATAAAGACAGGAAGGATACACAATGACATACCACCTCACACCCGTTAGGATGGCTATGATCCAAAAATCAGAAAATAACAAGTGTTGGAGAGGATATAGGGAAACCGCAACCCTTGTACACTGTTGATGTGGTTGTATAATGATACAACCATGGTGAAAAACAGTATGAAGGTGCCTCAAAATATTAAAAACAGAACTACCATGTGATCTAGCAATCCCTCTTCTGGGTATATAACCAAAAGAATTGAATGCAGTGTCTGGAAGAGACTATTTGCATATCCATACTCTTAGCAGCATTATTCTCAACAGCCAAGAGACGATGCAACCCAAATGTCCATTGATGGATGAATGGATAAATAAGCTCTGGTCCATACATACAATGGAATATTACTCAGCCTTAAAAAGGAAGGAGATCCTGTCACAAGCCACAACATGGACAAACCTTGAGGACATCATGCTAAGTGAAATAAACCAGTCACAAAAAGACAAATACTGTATGACTCTACTTATATGAGCTATCTAAAGTAGTAAAATTCATAGAAACAGAAAGTAGAGTGACTACCAGGGGCTGGAGGGAGGGAGGGAGGGAGGAAGGGGTTGGGGGGTGTTTAATGGGTAGAGAGTTTCAGATTTGCAAGATGAAAATTTTTGGAGATCTGTTTTACGACAACGTGAATATATTTAACACTACTGAACTGCACACTAAAAAATGGTTAAGAAGGTAAATTTTGTGAGGTTTTTTTTTTTTACCACAGTTCAAAAAGATATTAAAAAATGAAAAAAAATGTGGAAGATATAAGGATGAATACTGCTAATGTTTGGGTGTATCTCTGGGGATAGGATCATGGAATCCATCTGCACCCTCTGGGATGCTTTATGTTTTTTTACGATTGGATGTTATCAGACAAAAATAAGTAGAGATACCGCTTTTCAAAAAAAAAAAAATGTCACGTTTAACAGGGTTCTAAGGATAGGATACGGGATTCTACATTAATAAGGATTACCAGGGTGAGGTACTACTCTGTTTAGGGTAGCTGGCAAAAGAGGCTCCATCTGAGACATCTGGGCCAGAGTGCTGGCCACTGAAGTTATGCTTATTTGAAACAGAGGGAGAGCAAGAGAGATCCAAAAACACTCATATACACGTGCATACATGTAAGTAGCCAGGGCACATGACAGATTGTTGGACTGAATGAAGCATTTTCTTAGCCTCTTTTTTCTTTCTTTTCTGTTTTCAATTAAACATCTTAAATGGTGTGGGGACCCTAATGATTCTATTCTAATCTTTATTTTGGTTCTGTCCTGAACCATGCTTCTAAAGGCTGTTTTTTATACTCAGAGAGGGCCCTGCAAATTCCTGACTTTTGCATAGAACCATAATGTGTTTATGCATAGCTCCTTGTCTTGAGTTTTTGCATCTGTGAAATCAGAATGGGGCTTATCATCTATGTATACTCTAAATACAGACCTTCTGATTTCCCCAAAATAATATCTAAATCATTATTTCAGATAAGCAGCACTTATACTAAAGAAATATTACTCTAAGTGCTGTGCTGGGAAACTTATTGGTACTTGGATAAACATTTCAAAATATTTAATAGTAACGTGTATAATGTGTTAGGAAAAAAACAATAAGCCCATCCAAAACTCAGTGTTGTGGATAGTATTACTCAGAACAAGGCTGAATTTTAAAAAACTGATTTCAAGAGAAATATTGAGTACAATGTAGTCAAATCAATGGACAAAATCATGAAATGATTTTCAAATCATTAGCGGATTAAAGTATAGGAACAACTGGACGAGGGCACGTGTCTCTGCAGAGTGGAATTGGATTTGGGTGGAAGTAGCTGCCCTCCCTTGCTCAGTCACACTTGAGGTCAGAAATCTGTGTTTTCAAGATGGCAGCTGGAGTTAGGGGTTACACTGCAGACTGGGAGCAGAGAAGGCCCAACTTTCTCTTGTCAAGATTATATCCAATTCCTCCCTGACCTCAGCAGTCCATGCCAACACAAGTGACCCCAGGAAAACAATTTCTAAACTTTACAAGTGTGGTTCTTCTCTGTAATAGTGGCAGCAGTCAAAGAAAGATATTTTAAGCAGCTCATTAGCCACATATGGCAGATATGAAAATCATCTATACATCATCATGGACAGGTGGCCTTCAGAAAAGCTTCAGAGGGGGAAATAAAAGTAGAACAAAAGAAAAGTGTGTGCCAGAGAGGACAGAATAATTGCCACTTGAACACAGATGGGTAAGTGTCTCCGGGAATTCCACAGTTAGGACTAATGGCTAAAATTACCAGCTTAAACTATTTCCCATGTTCATTCTCTGAAGTGCTATAAATGGAAACAGTTATAAATTTTTTTCCCAATAAAGTGTTCATATTCTTCTTTCTAAGACGCAAGAGACTAACACTCACTTAAGACCAACTGAGGAAAAACAGCATTTTACAGCCACTGTACACACCCTGAAAACCTTCATCTGCTGAGTGGAAAGGCAGCAAGTGGTGCCCGAGTTTCCCAGGCTCCCTGCACGTAGGAGAGACTGGGGTCTGTCGAGATATGTGCATATCAATGAGCTTCAGATCTAAGTCAATGCCACAGCGATCCCCAAGGAAACTGGTTAAGTGTTCATAACAGCCGGCTAACTTTGGGAATTCAGAGGACAATAGTATCTTTTTCTAATTGGATCAGAATCCTCTTTGATGTCTTTATCCCAAGTGGACCAGTTGCGGCTTCCCCACCAGCCTCTCCCACGCGGGTGAGGGGTCTGTAAGCACATTCCCAGCCTGGAAGGTGCAAGAGCTGGAGACCCCTTTGTCAGCTGCCTGGCGGGTCTGCTCAGCCAGAGCGCAGGCTGGGACAGAGACGGCTCCACGCTCTCCAGGGGTGGCACACAGGAAAGAAAACTGTGCCTGTAGCTGATCTTGATTACATTTGCTTTGAAAATTTGTTTTTAATATTATTATGCAATGCAAATGGGCTTTTAGTTGGGCAAAATGATCTGCACAGAACCATCCCCACTAGTAACTAATTTGAGTCTGGGTTTTTTTTTTTCTTTTGAAAGGTTTTGAGTGGCTTACACAAATAATACAAAGGTACATTGAAATGAATGCACTAGGAATCTGAGCTCGACTGATTTACACGTCTAAAACACAGGCCATAAATACTAATTTGCTGAGTCCCAAACCCAGCCCATATTCTAATGAACCGGGGAAGGCGGGAGGCACATCTAAGTAGACCTTAAAGCAAACCAATATTTCATTTTGCGTGAAGCCTGGTCTAAAGTCCACTGGATCAGCACCAAGGCTGAATTCCTTCTGTTCATCCAATAACCCCGCTCCCTTCCCAGTAATGAAGGAAGGAAAAGCCACAGTGTTCTAAGAGAGGACTGGGAACAATTTAGCAAAGACTTACTTGGAAACTTTTAAAACAGCTGCAAGAAGCTACATGCCTTGTGGCACAAAGATGATCTTTCCTACTTTGCAAATTGGTAAAACGTTGGCCTTGACCTGAAACCAGCCAGTTTCCTTGAGGATTCTTTTAGTCATGGTCTGTGAAGATGGCAGCCCAGCCAGGGTCGCTGGTCTCTACTCTTCTCAGAGACCAGCCAGTCATTTTGCCTTTGCCCTGCTGGAATATGGAATCCTGTATGGAATACTTCCTATGTGCCAGGGCATCTGCTAGTAAGCAGACCCAAGTCCTGCCTCAAGGGTCCAATAGACAATAAGCAAATATAAACGACAGACAGCAGTTGCCGATATGAAGAAAAATTAAGCAAAGAAAGAATGGAGAGGGGTGGGAGAGTGGAGCTCTCTCCGAGGGAGGTCAGGGAAGGCCTCCTGGAGGAGGTGGCAGGGAAACCAAGACTTGCACCAAGTGAGGGAGCCTGGGACGGGGCCACCTGGGCGAAGGTAAGAGCATGTACCAAGCCCTGAGGTGTGGTAACAAAGGGGTCACCCAGGAAGGCAAGGGCCAGACCACAAAGGGCATGTAGGCCGCTGGAGGACTTTGGATTTTATTCCAAGTGTGATGAGCGGCCTTTGGGCAGGGGAGGGCCGTAGTACGCCCTGGTTTTCAGGGAGCAGGAGCGGGGGCAGGGAGACAGGTTAGGAGGATGCAGGGGAGGAGGCAGAAGACATGGCTTAAATTAGAGAGAGATCAGTGGAAAGAGAGGATGCTTTGAAGGCAGAGCCAATAGGCTGGCTAATGGACTGGGTGTGGGATGTGAGAGAGAAGAATGGGGGATGGCTGCTGGGTTTTTGGCAGCGCGACCAGACTGTGCCATTTGCTGATGCTGGGAGGCCCTGGGCAAGAAGCAGAGTCTGGGAAGGTGAATCAGGACCCCAGTTTCGGGCATGGGGCGTTTGATGCACACTGAGAAGCACGAGGAGTGTGGGTGGGCGGGGGGCTAGTCCAGGCTGGAGGTATAAAATGAGGTCTCAGAACCAAATGAGACTACCCAGAGGATTAGCACAGATGAAGAGGCCTCAGGGCTGGGCGCCAGGAAGCTCCCTCAGCCCTCAGGAGGAGGAAGAACTCACAAAAGGGACTGCGAGGCAGGAGCACTGGGCCCCAGAGGCCAAGTGAAGGAACTGTTCCAGGAAGGAACGAGCGACCAGCTGTGTCAAATGCTGCTGAGACCCCCTCAAAAGGTGGGGGAAGGAATCTGCGCGTGTGCGTGCAAACACACGCACAGCGAGGGACGGGTGGAAGTAAGGATACGGCAAACGTGGTAAAACGTTAATTAACAGTTGGAGATCTCGATGAAGGATATATGGGGATATTTTTGTTCTATTCTTGCAACTTTCTCTACATGTGAAGTTTTGTCAAAATAAAAGCTAAAAGAGGGAATTCCCTGGCGGTCCAGTGGCGCTTCCACTGCAGGGGACCTGGGTGGGGAACTAAGATCCCACAAGCTGCGTGGCACAGTCAAAACAAAGAAACAAACAAACGAAGAAAAAAAATTAGAAGCTTTAAAAAAAAAAAAAAGTTAAAAGAAAAAAAATGATGTTTCTGAGAGATCCGGTAAGATGAGGACCAAGAATGGACCAGTGTCTGACAAGGCAGAAGTTGCTGTACCTTAACAAGAGCAACTTCATTGGGGTGCTACAGATGAAACCTTGATCGCTGATGGGTCGAGAAGTGAGAAACTGACAACACTAACTATAGACAATGCTTTCTGGAGGTTTCACTATACACTGGAACACAGAAATGGGAGGGGACACTGAGCTCGGGATCAGTGAAAAAAAATTTAAGACGGTACTTCTCTAAGATGGTATATTTTTCTGCTGATAGAATGATCCAGCAGAGATGGGAGAACTACAGAAGCAAAGCTCTTCTGTAGGCTAGAGGGGGTGGCATGCCTATGCACAAGAAGAAGGTTGGCCCTAGACAGGAGGAGAGACAGGTCAACCACTGGAGGGGTGGCAGAGTGTGGGAATTCAGATGCAGGGAGATCATTCAATTTGGCCAAGGAAATATAAGGAGGTTCCCTTCTGATGGCCTCTATTTTCTCAGTGATGTATATAACAAAGTCAGCAGTTGAATGTGAAGGAGAGAGTAGGTGTTTAAGGTTTCAGAGAGAAGAAGTGTGGGGAAGAAAAGAGTGAACTGACTATGGAATGTAGAAGGTGTGCCACGCGAAGCAGAAGGCTCAGTTGAGGTATGTGGCCATAAATTTAATGTGAATCCAATCAGCGTGGTTGTGAGCATGTCCTTCTCAGCCACACTGAGCTGCTTGGGTGATGGCATGGAGAAGGCAGACTTGGGTTCAACCAAGGTCAGAATTTTCCAGAGAGTGTAAGATAGAGTGAAAGGCAAGGCAGTGATTACAATGATGTGCCATGAAATCTAAGGTGAGTAAGGAGGGAAGAAAAGGATGAAGGGTATTCAGGGACTGTGGAGTCAATGGGTTGGAGGTCCCCCTGGAATGGAGGAACTACTTGAGTGTTAGGACCAAGAGAATTAAGCTGGAAAGACAGGAGGCGGTGGTCAGAGAGAAGGAAGCTTAAAAAGATGATTTCAGAGATGATGCAGTTATTATTAGTCATAACAAGGCCCAGAGTCTGACCCTGGGAGGAGGTGGCTGAAGTTAGATAAAGGACAAGACCATTGGAAGTGAGACCAGTGTCCTCTGCGGATGTTGATGCTGCCCAGAATGAGGCAGGGGTTATGCGGGAGAGAGGGGCGGTGAGGCAGGGGCCAACACCACCCAGGAAGCAGGTGCGGATGGGGCTCTGAAGATGTGCAGAGGACTGCAATAGGGAGGGACAGCAGGCGACACAACCTGAAATTCTGTATGCTTCAAAGGAACTGGGTATTTTTTTTCTTTTCTAGAAGAAAATAGGGGGAAATGGTCTGCAAATGACAGTAAGGAGGAAGGGAGAGTTCGGACCTGTATCAAAATCCTGTGTACATAGGGTGTGGGAGAAGTAAACAGCCATGGCTTCAGAAGGCTGTAGGGACGGTAATGTCCTCCAGATTCAGGCAGATTTCAATTATAGCAAGATGGAGAAGGAAATGTTGGGGGAAAAGGAAAAAAAAAAAAAAGCCCTGGACTTCTGGATAACTTGCTCAAAGACCTTGAAAAATTTACCATTCATAATGAGTGAAGAAGACTTTCAGTGTTAGGTTTTTATTCATATATACAATTTAGCTATGTGTATACAGCTTACCATGCCAAAAAGACAAAACAAAAAACCCACCTTTTAAAAGTATTTCACTAAGGAAGATAGATTTAGCTTTGGCCGTTTATGTACATGTTCATTTTATATCCTCACTTGTTAGCCTAGTACCTCGCACACAGTAGATGCTCTGTGAATTTAGGAATGAATTTGCTTTTCCTTAAAGGTCCCTGCCTCTCTGAGGCCTTTGAGTCTTGTGTTTATTCTCTCTCTCCAGTCTTTTGTTTGTTTGTTTGTTTTTGTGTTTGTTTTTATGGTACGCGGACCTCTCACTGTTGTGGTCTCTCCCGTTGCGGAGCACAGGCTCCGGACGCGCAGGCTCAGCGGTCATGGCTCACGGGCCCAGCCGCTCCGCGGCATGTGGGATCTTCCTGGACCGGGGCATGAACCCGTGTCCCCTGCATCGGCAGGCAGACTCTCAACCACTGCACCACCAGGGAAGCCATTCTCTCCAGTCTTTTCAACTACATATTTTTTAAGTAGTGCAAGAAATGCCAGCCAAATTCTGGTTAACTTTTTCTAATGTGCTGTAGAGTAGAAGATCTTAATATGAAAAAACAAAAGCACACTGGAGAATTTTCAAGCTGAGTGTAAACAGACAATTTATCCTATTTTTATTATCTCACTCAGCCTCAGAGAGGCTAAGTGACTTACCCAAGATCACACATGGTGTGTAAAAAACGGAACCAGAACCCAGGACTCTTGGCTACCAACCACTCCGACATACATCACAAAACATATGCCCACATTTCACTGCAACATGATTGACCAGACTCAATCACTCATGGCATACCCTTGGCATAAAACTCACGTCTTAATTTCTACCTTTAAAATACAGAAGATTACAGGGGGAAAAAAAAAATAACAACAACAAAAAAAAAAAACTTGGGAGGAAAATCTCATTTCTTTTCTCTTTCAAACCAATTACTTTAAAAAGCCATTTTACTTTCTCGTCTTCCCATAAAAAACAGCATTCGGCTTGGGTACAACAAAGCAAAAGAGTTTAGAGTTTCTTACATACAGCTGGGCCTGCATAAATGTTTAAGTTAATAAAGATCCCTGTTCTAATTATATTCTTGGTGCTTCTTCACCCTCTTTCAAATTCTGGTCCTTGAATGGTCTGAGTGATTGAAGACGCAGCTTAAGGTTTCATAGGAGCTTCTCAGGGACATTTGCATTAATCCTCTGCTCCATGCAATGTAAAAAACATTAAGTAAAATTGTCTGAAGTTAAAATATGTACTTAATTCCCACGACAGGGGATGGATCTTTTTAGCAGATGTTTCTCTGGAATGGCTGGTGATTGTAAAATAGGAAGAATTAGAAGAATCTAAATCAAAGCAGGTAAGGAGAATGGCTTGGGCAAGGGTTTGGACTGGGAGGCAGGAACGGCACATCAATTAACTTTCCAGACTATTGCTTATGAAAAAGAAGTTGTCTTCGGATTGTTTCTAGGACATGGCTATACACGGTGGCCGTGGACCAGAGAAAATGAACCCAAACTGATGTTAAAAAAAAAAACATTAAGCAAGACGGTCCTGTGATGTTTAAACCAAAACCTCTGAGGGTATTGGGCTCCCTGGTTGAGAAGGATTGCGTGTTTGTTTGGGAAGTCGTGACAGCGTAGTCCTCGCCGAAAACAATGAAGGCGGTTGTCGGCAAAGCCCAACGAGGCTTCGGCTCCACCAGGGCCCTGCCAGCCCGCCACTCCTGATGGGAGTTTTCGGCCAGCAAAGGAACCCTGCCTGAGCCCGAGGAAGGTGGGCCGTTCCACGTGCAACCGGCATTTTTCCCAGGCTCAAACTGACAGCAGCTACTTTGGGCCCTCATGCCGAGAGACTGCTCATCTGGGGCTCCCACTCTGCATTGCTCTTACATGCAGAGGAAGAGAGAAGCGGGCCATCTGGCTGGGGCAGCAGAGTGTGGCCAAGGTTGGCAACCCGGCTCCACCACTGACCAGCTCTAAGAGCTGGGGTCAGCTAATTAACTCCTCCGTGTTCCAGCTCTGTCTCTGTAAAATGGGAATAATATTACTACCTACTTCATAGAACCACTGGGAAGATTAAATGAGACAAGGACAGAGTAGGTGGTACAGTGTCTGGCACCCAGTCAGCGCTCTCTGCCTCTTAGTCACAAGGGGCGGGCAGGGAGGGGCGGAGGTTGAAGGTGAGGGATGCAAGCACCTCCAAGGTAAGGAAGGGGCTTCCTGTATGGCTCTCAAACATATATTGTTTTCTTTTAGAGGAGCTATTATAGAGCCCGCTGAATCTAACTGCCATGCTAGCTCAGCATGAATACCCCTACATTAAGAATCATGTCACACTCTTGTTTCTCAAGTCGCAGAAACCCAAATCAGACTGCATTCAGCTTTGGGTGGTGGGAGACACACTGAAGGCCTTTCAATTTCCCAAGCCATGATCAGAATGAAATGTTCTCACATCAGGCGTTTCACATTTTAGAATTCAATTACAAAACCCTACCATTTAGCTTGTTAGGCTGACTGCCCCACCCCAGAAAGAGTGACAAAAGACGATCTTTATAGCCACGCTCCAAGTTCCAGTGCTATAAATCACTGGTTATCGGATGCAGTGGAACTCATTAATATAAACGAGAAGGCTGAAAGGCACCCATTAGCATGCTATTAATTTGTTTGACGATCTACGGCAGGGCAAGAGCTAAAATCGTTAGGCTGGGCAATACGGCATCTCATGCAGAAGAATGATCTGGTCCCATTAATTTTTGTCTTGGGCTTGCCAAATGTAATTGGGCATAATCAGAGCTCATACATCTCCTCATAGCGTTTTCATCCTTTCTTTCAAAAGAAGATTGGGGGTGGGGATGGGCTCAAACTCTGGGTACTCAACAAAGGTAAGCAACGAGAAGAGGTTTTAAGTTGCAACAAACCAGCTTAAGGACTGTAAGTGCTTCTACCCTTCTGTTTCCCTTCCTTTGCTCTGCCTTTCTGTGTGTTCCTTTCTCACGAAATGAATGTGAATCATAAACTCTTTTCCAGTTGGGTTAACTTTACTTAAACATCCAGCCATCCCAGTTGGGAAGGGAGGAGGGGAGAATCCATTCTATCCCAGCGGTAGAGATGATTGTGTCCAGTCTTTGTCAATAATGAGGGGGTAGGAGGGAAGGAGAGAGGGTGAAGAAACTTTATCTACATCTCTGTGGTCTCATGTCTTTGTGTCCAATTGCAGTGTATTTCTATAGCTGGTTAGCCTTCCAGCCCCCAGAGCTATTACAGAAAAGCAACTCACAGACTTGAAGGCCTCTGACAGCATCTTGGCTCACCTGGGTCACTTGTGGGCAAAAAGAACATCAGAGTTAGAGGGAGCTGCCCACATGCTCCTAAACACACCTCCTTTCCCGTGGTTACTGCTGTTCAAAGGACATCCCCAACCCTACCCCATCATGCCATCAAATAAACTGAAGACAAAAATTGTGTTTTCAGAGTTCTTCAGATAATGGGATTACAAATGAAGGGTCTGTGGATCGGAACTGAATCTTCCAACGATCATCTTGACCACATCAATTATTTTTTTAAATCTAAGTCAATGAATGTGTACTTTTCCTGCTCATCAAAAAGCTAGAATAAAATAAGCTATGAGGATATATTTTACAACGCAGGGAATATAACCAATATTTTATAATAACTATAAATGGAGTATAAAATATAAAAATTGTGAATCATTACGTTGTACACCTGTAACTTATATAATATTGTGCATCAACTACCCTTCAAAAAAATCCAAACCCCCCCCACCCCCCAAAAAAACCTAGCATAAACAACAAGCTTGAGTAAATTGGTACATCACAACCACCAGCAGAGCATGAAGGCCTAGCCTCAAAGCTGAAAGGGAGAGAAGCAAGGAAGGCCTGTGAGCTTTGCTATGTGTTAAACGCATCTGTTTCAGCATCACCCTCTTCTAACAATCCAAAGAGGGAGCCACTTCTGAGGATTCAGAACTCTTCCGTTTCTCCTCACTATAGAACACTTAACATTGGAAAACATTTCAACATGTTTTTATGCTCAGGGCATAAAATTTGGCAAAAAGTAGAAAGTATAGGGAAGAAATGAAAATCATGTGTGTTTCCACCGCCCTGAGATAATCACTAGTAAGACTCTGGCCTGTTTTCACACGTATGACATTTATGTATGTTATTCTAGAACTGGACCATGGCATATATATAGTGTCCTGTCTCTGTCCTCTTGCCACCCATGCCTGGACATTTGAGGAGCATTTTTCTATGCCATTACATTTCCTTCAAAACTGTATTCGTTTTCTCTCCCTCCCAGCACCTCGAGGCTTGCAGGATCTTAGTTCCCCAACCAGGGATCGAACCCGGGCCCCAGCAGTGAAAGCACAGAGTCCTAACCACTGGACCGCCAGGGAATTCACCAAAAATGTATTCTTTAAGGGAGGGTGGTAATGGCTATACATCATTGTGAGTGTACTAATGCCACCAAACTGCACACCCGAAAAAGTTTAGAATGGTAAATTTTATGTTATGTACATTTTACCACAATAACCAAAATACAAAAAAAGCAGTGTTTCTTGTGTGATGCCTGTGCATTCCAAGTTATATAAATAAACACATGCAATTTTGTTTAAAAAAAAAGTATTCTTTGATGGCTGGATAAATTTTACCATATCCAAGTGCTATGATTAATTTAACCATTCTCAGATGATAGATAGGATTTTAATCTCTCCCTGGCTTCTTTACTAAAATTAAACTCTTACCTTCCTATCTGAAACCCATGACCAGATAGATTCAAACCTATCAAGGGACATTCTACTGGGGAAACTTGACAGCAGGCATTCCTGCATAAAAGTCTCTGGCAAGAGAAGGTCTGCTTGTTCCCCAGGCCCCAGAGGGGCTCAAGCAACAGCCAGAAGTGTTACCAAGGCCTGAAATCAACTATTGGTCTGCCCGCTATTTCTGTCACCAACTTGTGCCGGTGTTTGTGTCCTTGTGAAAACCTGGGGGCAGCAAGCAAAGCAAGATGCTCTCTGTGACCAGCTAATGCTAAGGAGCCTCCAGCCCTCAGAAACAGGACCTCTTGAACTCTGGTACCCAAAGCCCCCATCAGAAGGAGAGCTGGGATATTCCTGGCAGTTTGGTTTATTACCCAGAGGCGTTATAGATTCACCAGGGGGTTCTAAGCTACCCAGTGGTCTGGAGCTGTCAAGTCTCCAGTTGTAAAAGGAACTTTATCTGTAGATCTGTATCTTGGGTTGGTGCTTCTCCGGGAGGGTTAAGATCGGCACCTGATAAGACACCTCCAATTCAATTTCCTGCCTCTGGCGGATTTATTCCTGATGGGTTTCATTCCCAACATTCCCGTCCCTTGATTTAAGACAGAGGCCTCAGGATACTTTCTCAGGTGGGACCCAGATAGAGAGACCACATAGTTAGCATCACCCCCTCCCCACAATCCTCTTGGATGTGTGGTATTTAGGAAGATGACAGCGGTCAACTCACTTCACTGGTCAAGAGCGAGAGCCACAGGAAGAGGTGCAGAGGTCACTTCCTGTGCTGAGCACTTCCTCGGAGTGGCATCCAACCACAGTCAGCCAACCATCAACTGCTAATTGCTTACAAAGGTTTCCTTTCTAACTCCATCTACCATTTTTATCAACCAGTCAAGCACGTGTTACTTTACACCATGATAAGAGGATCAGAAACAGCCTCCTCACATCTTATGCCATCAGAATCAGCTGCAAGGAAGACACGGGTGGCACAGCGTGGAAGCTTCCTGTCTAGAGGAGGAAGAGATCAAATGTTTTCTTCTTAAAAAAAAAAAAAAGTTTTCTTCTTAAACTGCCAACACTAATGCACACTCTATCTTGACAGTGGAGTTGTACTTTACATGCATTTAACATACATGAACAACGCAAATATACACACGTGAAAGAAAAAACACTAGTAATAAATAGTTGCATGAAACTACTTATGTGCCAGCACTGTTGCGAGCACTTCTTATAAATGAATTCAGTTAATCTTCCTAATAACCTATGAGGTAGGCATGATTCCCATTTCACAGATTTAAAAAAACAGACATAGAGGTCAAGTAACTTGTCCATGGACACACAGCTAGGATATGGTAGGGCCAGGATTCGAACCCAGGCAATCCAACTGCAGAGGGTTCTTAACCAACCACATGGCCGCAGTGCCCCTGACAACTGGCGTTTGCGCTGCCCTCCCCTCAAAGGGTGAAGGCCCCAGAGTGAACGTGGACAGGACCGTGAACCTGTGCTCCCTGCTGGCTCAGTTCCCGGGTGCCTCTCATGGTGTACATTACGGGCCATTGAAGAGATTTTCGGCAGAAATGTTGGCCACGTGCAGTTTCTGCTGTGTGCACCGACATCAGAGGCTCACCCCTGAGTAAGGTTAGGACTCCTCGGAGCAGAGTCTGGGATGACACATAAGTGCAGAGCAGCCACGTCAGAGCACACATCTCAGGCTCAAGAAAACGTGCACTCTAAATGAAGACCCCACACAGGTGCAGGTGATCTGGGAGAGGTCCTGCATCTGCAGGTTGAAAATCAAAATGTTAAGCTGAACCTCCACACTAAACTCAGCGACACAGCCTCGAGGCCTCTGGGGCCCATCCGTTAATTTTTGGCGGCGTTTTCCCGAGATTTGTGAGTGGGGAAGCCCTTACTGGACAAGCTGCTGGCTCGTGCACACGTTCTCTCTCACACATGGCTGTTTTCTCTCTAAAAAATAAAACCTTGCAGTTTGAAACATTTGATACTCACGAAGGCATCACCACGAAGGCAATAACACCGCATGCACCTCTTTTCCTGCAAACTGAAAAACTGAGTGACCAGAGCAGCTGAGATTTTTTTTTTTTTTGCCTTCCTGGCCAAAAATAATCTTGCACGTCATATAAATGAATATTCTACTGGTGGCTTTGAGGCTTGACTGGAAATAAGTGAAGTAAAGGAATAGGAGGTTTATAATAAAGACCTGCTATCTCAGTACATTTCACTCATGATGATTTCTGACTTCAGAGACAGTTAAAGGACAGGACCAGAGGACTGGAATTGTACTTTTTTCCCCTTCCAACTTTTCACTTTGAAAATGTTCAAACTTACAAAGAAATGGAAAGGATAGTACAATGAAAAGCACATACCCTTCACCTAGATTCACCAGTTGCTAACATGTTGCCACATTTATTTTTTCTTTTTTGCTGAAACATTTGAAAGGTGCAGATACTGCAGCTTCCTCTATTGATAATTCAGCATGTATCACCTAAGATGAGAGACATTCTTCTATCTAAGACTGCCATTCTCAAGAAAATGCATATTGACACAATAATGTTATCTAATATTTATTTTTACATATTTACTTCTGATACAATTATAATTAATAATATATTAATGTTATAAGGTAAATATATGTACTTGGAATATAACTATATAATTTCATTGACTTCTAAGAGTCAGCAAAACCTCATTTAAATAAAATGACACAACTTGGATTCAATTAAATTGTTAGAGGGAAAAATAACTCTAAAATGTACCAGAGCTCACTAAGTACAACAATGCCGTGAGTAAAATAACTTTCATACGCTGATTAAATATTTGCATGATTCTAAACTAATTTTCTCATTATTCAACACTGTAGACCCCACAGGGGGATAAGCTCAAAGTGCCTGGATCCCATTACACACGTGGGAGGTTGTTTTTAAAAAGACATTCCATTATTTGCTTGTGTTCATGCCTTTTGCCATGCAGCTAAAAAGTACTTCTGCTTGGGGGAAAGAAAGACCGGAAGGTGAGCTGTTTTCTTTAGTTGTCGTCTTTTCCTTTTTATAAACAAATATTACTTTATAATATTTAGAAACTTCTGCTACATGAGAATTTGGATGAGCTCAACACATAGGAAGCACTCAGAAGTGCCTGATGGCTGAATGAAAGCTTGCTTGCTTAGATTTCCAGCCACAGCAAGGAAGGACAGCTAACAAGCTAACAGCATGAGAGGATGAGAAGGGATCTAAAAAAGGAAAAAGCAGAACAAAACTTCAAGCAAGACTCGAGGCTGACTTTCCTGCAGGCGCCCCTGAATGATTCACTTACTCAGAGCTTGGTACCCCAAGAACCCTTACAGTGACATCCCGAATCATCCAGACTTCCTCCTGGTGCTGCCAGAATTGCTCAACAGCATCCAATGCTTGCCTGGGCTTCAAAAGTGTAACTGTCACTGGGTCACCAACAGGAGAAGTCCAGAACAACTAGGTCACTTCTCTAAAACACTCATGAGGTCAGGACCAAGAAATGACTAACCCTTAGGTCTCCCCTGGTCTCCTTGTGTGCATAACCTGCATCACCACTACATCCCGAAACTCTTGGATAACTCAACACCCCACGTGCCCAAAACCTAGCCCTTCAGCAATCTCCACCATCCGGCACTCAGGTATGATCAGGAAATGATGTAAGAGGCTATGCCATCAACAGAAATGCCATGAACCCCATTCATGGCTCTCACAGGAAAGCTCTTCAGACTCACGCCACAATTCTTTCCTTTCCCATACGTTGGAGAGTGCAATTTCCTTGGGGACACAGATCATGCTCTCTGGGTCTGATTTTTACATTATCAATGGTTATGAGTCTGGCCCCATAGTCGACAAATCTCTAAGAGTTACGACGTGGTGGAATAAAAAAGGTGGGTGTTGTGGAATCGGTGTCTTTGGGCAAGTTACTTTACTTCTCTGGGTTTTGATTTCCTTATGCTTAAAATACAGTCTAAAACATATACTTTGAGGGTGTTGTGAGACAAGAGGTTACACACTGAGAAGCCCTGGGGCACAGTGGTTAAGACTGTGGCTCTGGAGCCAGACTACCGGGGACTGAATCCGAGCCCTTCACCTCTTGCTCTGTAACCTTGGACCGCAACTGCTTTACTTCTCTGTGCCTCAGCCTCCTCTCCTGCAAGATGGGGATAAGGACAGCACCTACCTTGTAGATGATTGTGAGGATTACCTGAGTGGACACGTGTGATGAGATTAGAACACCTGACGTAGAGCAGGCACTCAAGGAATGCTCGTTATACTAACCATTATTAGTAATGTACACTTCCCAGACCCTCACCACCCGACACATAACAGATACTCAGAAGAGTCTATTAATTGAAAGGAAGCTGGCTGGTTTTGTTTCTCAGACCACAGCTTGTTCAAAGCAGCAAGAAATGATAGCTAACAGCTTTAGAAGGGCTGAAAAATGTACAAAAAGAGAAAGCAGGTGTAAAAATGTAAAACAAGACCAAGTGTGGGGCTATTCAGTATTGGGATCAACTCCCGGTCACATCTTGGGGTTCCTGGTGAATCACTCCCTTACAGCAAGCACAGTGCTGTACAAATACTCATACGACAACCTTGAGTCATCAAGAACACATTCACATCTGCTCTGCTCACTGTTTAAGAAAATAAAACTACGTGATATGCTTCAAAAATACTCCAGCACTGGGACTTCCCTGGTGGTCCAGTGGTTAAGACTACGCTTCCAATGCAGGGGGTGTGGGTTCAATCCTTAGTCAGGGAACTAGGATCCCACATGCAGCGCAGGCAAAAAATTAAAAAATAAAATAAAATAAAATGAGCCTTAAAACAATACTCCAGCCCTAAACAGTTAAGAAGTTTTACTGTAATGACAAAGCGTGGGCACCTACAGGACACGAATGTGCAGCTATCCTGGATGACTTGCGCCCCTATGGTCTGATGGGTGGAGATTTCAAGCTGAGGCAGAGTTATCACAAAGCTAAGGAAGCTTCACCTTCTGGCAGCCCCCACTAGTAGAGGTCCCTTCCAGAACCTTGGGGGGAGGGTCCAACCATGTGTTCAGGTGAACATGAGTTTTCATAAAATTTGACCAACATAAGATTATCCACATCAGTTAGGACCGCTGTCTCTCCCCACTCCAACGGACACTCCTTTACATGTCCCCAGGCATCAGGAGGGCACTTCTGGGAGTCGGTTGAAGGGAAGCTGAGTTGGAGATACCAACCACTAACCCCAGCTGACTGTAAGCAGTCATTCCTGAGTACAGTTACTATATCACTAACCATCCCAGTGCACCCATGACACCCAGAAGTGCTCCTACTGTCAAACGTGTCCTGACACGAGGGTACAGGTCATATCAAGACATGACTGTGTGCTACAGTGCTTGCACCAGAGGTGCATGGGGAATGGAAGAAATTTAGCTCAGAAGGCAGGGAACCAAGCTAGCCCATAAAAAACCCTTCCAAATCTCACTGCTCTTTAAACGACAGAAATGTGATTGCCATGTCCCCAAATCTGACAACAACCCTATGAAATACTGGACATCACCAATAATGAGTTACAAGGTCAAAATAAAGTTTTCTCAACTCTCAGTGATAAAAGAAAAACAAAAACTTTTGACTATCTCTTCTAATGAAAAGACTGAATTATTTCCACAGAAAATAGTATAGAATCATTGTCATCGGAAAAGGTGAACAAAGCTAAAAAATGCGGGGAAAAAGTATTGTCGAGGTACGCCAGACAGTTAATAAAATGATTTTTCTGGATTTTGTGACATGCATCAGCTTTTGAAAATGTGTTGGACTCTTTTTCTCATTCTAAATAAATATTTCCTTTTATGCCTCCCTTTGCTTTTGTAAGTTTGGATTTTTTTTCTTAACTGGATACACTTTAGATCTCACAAAATCTGAACTGCCCCTGACCGTGGAAGAGTGTGAGTCTGACCCTGAGACTAATTAACCATGTGGTTTGAGAGGCACCTCCCTCCACTGCACTGTGCCTCAACTCTCCTTCCTAAAAGAAGGATAAGCACAGTGTGTGTCCCATGCTTGTCACTGAAATGAGATAAGGCACAGAGAGGGCTGAGAGCCAGGACGCACTCCAGAATTAGTACCTTTAAATGTGGCTCATCTAAATGCTGATGACTTTCAAGGCTTTATCTTCAGATCCAACTTGTTATTTACAACTAGATTTGGATATCTCACAGATACCCCATTCTGGGCATGTCGCAAAGCTGGTCCTGTGTGCCACCCTCAACCCCAATCTCTCCCCTCTGACTTGTGAGAAGTACTGCTTCCTATGTCTCTGCCTGTCCAGCTTGCACTGGACCTCATTCCAGGGGATCCTGGCAGGCCTCACGCACACCCTGGTTTGTCAGGCCCCGGAAGGGCTGCCTCGGGCCTCTGAGAGCTGCGACCGGTGAGGTGAGGCTAGACAGGAACACAGCACTTCCAGGCTACAGACCCAGACAGGCACACTGCAAGTGCTTCTAAATTTATCTGCCGCCAGGAGGTCTAAAATTACCAAAGGTGATGTTTAATCATGCAAGTCCCAGAGTGGTCTGGACAAGGCCTCAGTCCTCATGGTTCCCCTTAGCTCCAAACCAACCCAAACTGATTTACCGTAAAAGAAAACCTTAGACCCCCATGCACCCAAACTTCACACCAATCCCGCAATCACGCCCTAAAACCAAATTAAGGCTGAGAACATCACCTAAGTAGAAATTCTGGAGCTGCTACTGATATTTTAATTGAGAAAGCAAGAGAACATTTCTCTCAGGGACAGTAGCTGAGGTTGCTCTCCAGGACTATTTTTAAAATTTAAAAAAAAAAATTTTTTTTTAAAAATAAGTGTCCATTTTCAATGAGAGGCAATTATTTAAACATAACCCTAGTTACTAGCGTTCTGCCTCAGGGTAATTATGCCATTTCCCATTTGAGAGGAAGCGTAAAGAAGGGAGGAATCAACTCCTACCTTCTGCTGAGGCAGGATTTCTGTCAGTTCATTCAGAGAAAGTGACTCCAAAGGTGGTTCTGCCTGCAAAGGCATCTTCAAATGGACTGAACACATCCAGATGGGCCCCAAACGCACCCATTTGGTTCAACACTGGAATCCCAGGAGAACCCATACTGTCCACCCATTACCAGAGGGTCTCTGAGGTGAGAAACACTAGCCCTGGGGTCAGAAGCTTCTGGGTCAAATCTGCAAAATGGGGTAAAGTGTTCTCAACTCTAACTGGGGGTGGTAACTACCCTTAGCGGTTTGCCTTGAGGAAGACAGGCTGTGAGCTACAGACACTGTACAGGGCTGGGCAAACATCTGCTGCATCAGAACCTAGTCTCTGGCTTTTGTTCCCAGTAGAGTGTTCAGTACTTTATTATTTCTAGATCAAAAAGACCACTCTAGGCTTCCCTGGTGGCGCAGTGGTTGAGAGTCCGCCTGCCGATGCAGGGGACGCGGGTTTGTGCCCCGGTCCGGGAAGATCCCACATGCCGCAGAGCGGCTGGGCCCGTGAGCCATGGCCGCTGAGCCTGCGCGTCCGGAACCTGTGCTCCGCAACGGGAGAGGCCACAGCAGTGAGAGGCCCGTGTACCGCAAGAAAAAAAAAAAAAAAGACCACTCTAAGACGTTCCCTGTTCCCAGATGGTACGCAGTCCTCGGAGTTCTCAGTTTTTAAAATTTTCTCTCTCAACTGATCTAGAAAAATAAGCCTCAAGAATATTCCCCTTCATCTCAGACCATGCTTTGCAGCAGCAGCAACTAATGTTCACTGAGCACTTACCAATCGCCATGTACTATGGAGGTGTGTTTCGTGCATTATAACACTCAGTCCCCTCAACAGTCCTGTCTCATAGCTTCTATTATTTCCAGTTTATGGGAGGAAACAGCCTCAGAGAGAGAAGTTGTGTTAGATTACAGAGCTAGTAAGGGGCAGAGTTCGGCTTCAAACACAAGCCTAAGTGATTCTAAACCCACGTTCTTGGGACTTTCCTGGTGGTGCAGTGGTTAAGAATCCGCCTGCCAGTGCAGGGGACACGGGTTCGATCCCTGGTCCAGGAAGAGCCCACATGCCGCGGAGCAACTAAGCCCGTGTATCCTAGAGCCTGTGCACTGCAACTATTGAAGCCCACGTGCTGCAACCACTGAAGCCTACGCTCCTAGAGCCCCTGCTTTGCAACAAGAGAAGCCACCGTAATGAGAAGCCCACACACCGCAACGAAGACCCAACGCAGCCAAAAACTAAATTTAAAAAATTAAAAAAAATATAAAGCCCATGTTCTTTATTTTATAAATTTATTTATTTATTTTTGGCTGTGTTGGGTCTTTGTTGAGGTGCGTGGGCTTTCCCTAGTTGCGGCGAGCGGGGGCTACTCTTCGTCGTGGCACACGGACTTCTCATTGCGGTGGCTTCTCTTGTTGCGGAGCACAGTCTCTAGGCGCATGGGCTTCAGTAGTTGTGGCATGTGGGCTCAGTAGTTGTGGCTCGTGGGCTCTAGAGCGCAGGCTCAGTAGTTGTGGCACACAGGCTTAGTTACTCTGCGGCATGTGGGACCTTCCCGGACCAGGGCTCGAACCCGTGTCCCCAGTATTGGCAGGCAGATTCTTAACCACTGCACTACCAGGGACTCCCAAAGCCCATGTTCTTAAAAAAACAAATCTTTCTTAGTGAGATACACACATTAAAATTAAATCTATATCCTTGATTTGGAAATGGGCCAGGGACTGAAAGCATTAATATTAGCTCCTTGTCACTGGGGCAATGTATACAGGAGCCCATGGGCAATTTCTTGCTCAGGAGGTTCTGAAGCCTTCTGTGGAGTGAGGTCAGCATCTGGACAGCAAGCGGCTGGCAGGGAAGGGGAGTGAGAAGATGACCGGACACTTGCTCTTCACAGGCACTCTGGCGGAGGTCTGGCTCAAAGACAGACTATCCTACTGGATGGCTCCTGTGCACTCCAGCTGTCTCCTGGGTAGCATGTGGTCTGACCACATTCTTTCAAGTGTCTGGTAGCTCCTTGCAAGCCACCTGGCTCAGAAGGCAAGCCAGCACCTGAGCGGCAGCCTGCGTCACTGTCAGACTCATCTCCTGCCCCAATGGGGCCAGCGCTTCCTGGTTAAGTCAAGGCCCTTCCATCCGCCTTAAACAAGCTTGTCAATATAACCAGAAGCATCTGACTTGTGGATGTGTGGGGAAGTCCTCTCAAACACCCAGAGAGATAGGAGGAGCTGGTACCCCCCCCACACACACACACATGTGCACACGCACACACACGCACACACACACACACACGATGATATCAGCCATCCCATATAAGTGGGAGTGATGCCAGTGTGAGGACTCACCTGCCTCAGTTTCTTCCTCTGTGAAATAGGGTTAACAGTAGGACTTCGCAACGCTACGGCAAAATGAGTTAATACGTGTAAAAGCCCTCAGAACAGTGCCTGTGCTTTTTTAACATTCATTAAGTAATGCTAGCTATCATTACTACTATTACTACCCCTGGGACAAGCAGCAAGAATTCATAGATTCACGATGTAGAAACCTCGACCCCTGCCGCCTTTGGAGAGGGGCTTCCCCCAGCACCACCTACGGAAGTTCTCCTCCAAGCTGGGGGTGGATCAGGGGGGCATGACCAGTTGCGACACAGTGATGGGGTAAGGGGCACGGCCTGCAGTGTGGGGAATGACTAAACACACTTGGAAACAGAGACAGGACCCCAAATTTACAACAGCAAAGGGGAGGGGCTGATGCAGTGACAGACTGATGACGGAAAATACTGCCTGGGATATTCCCATGCATGTGGCTTTGCTTAATTCTTTGATATCTAGCATCCCAAAGGCAGCAAGGGCACCCTAGAGGGCCAGTGAAGGCTGGATTAACAGCTGTTCCACATGCCCTGAGGTCCCATGGACCAGCTGGTCCCACCAGACTTCAAAGCTGTTCTTGGATAAATTGAGACAGAACAGAGACTTATGCAATCTGTTCAGGGAAGGAGATGTGGGTATGAGCTTATACTTCAACCTCGATGAAGGCAGAGACCATGCATGTTTTCTTTAATGAAGCATCCATACTCCCAATTCTGATCCAGTATACCTGGCACACAGTGTGTTGTATTAGTTAGCTGGGGTTGCTATAACAGAATACCACAGACCAAGTGGCTTAAACAACAGAAACTTATTTCCTCTCAGTTCTGGAGGCTGGAAAGTCCAACAGGGTTTGGTTTCTGACGAGGGCTCTCTTCCTGGCTTGCAGATAACTGCCTTCTTGCTGTGTCCTTACATGGCAGATCTCTCATCCTCTGTCTCATTCTCTCTCTGTATCTGTCTCTCATTATCTCTCTCTCTCTCTGTCTCTCATATTCTCTCTCTCTCCCTCTTATAAGGCCACCAATCCTATTGGATGAGGGCCCTAATTTCAGGACCTCATTTTAACCTTAATGACCTCCTCAAGACCGTATCTCCAGATACAGTCACATAGAGGGTTAGGGCTTCGACATATGAATTGGGGCTGAGAGGCTCACCATTTAGGCCACAGCATGTATATTCAATAGTACTTGTTGCATGAAGAATGGAATGACTAGAAAGGTAAGCCAGATATGTGTTTTCAAGGACCTACTAAGTGCCACACACCCTGCTAAGTGCTACAGGGCATAATCTTTTCTTCTCTGCCCAGCAGCTCTAGGGGAGAGATGCCAGGTGTTTCTCATTTGAAAGGAGGGCACTGAGGCCAAGAGGTCAGTGTCTCCTTCGCCCCAAGACTCCTGGCTGGTGAGTGGCAGAGCCCAGCCTTCAGCCCAGATATTCACTCTCAATGTGTGAACCTCATTCAAAAATTATTATGAATTCAGACAGCAACGACAGGTCACTGAGCTAAGCATGGGGCCCCTCGGAATGCAGGCCGCATGAGACCCCAAAGGCTGTATGCCCCTGTGGCTGGCCCTGCCTCTCGGGGCTGGCGCTGAGAAGCTGAGGGCAACACCGAGTTTACAAGGCCTAAGCAGCCCTGTAATGGTCCCAAAGTTCACTCTGCCAAGTTCCAGCCCATCTCTCCAAACTACTTCTCCAGAAAGGCCGCCACGTATTATCTTACCCTCCTTTCAAAAAGCAAAGACTGGAAAATTCCCTGCCAGAAGGCTTCAAAATTCCACATTAAAAGGAGGCCTGCACTTGGACAGTCTGCGTTTGCAGGAGGCCACGTGAGTGGCAGACACTCTATCTGTAGAAACAAGCTTGCCTGGCATTTAGAAACCTAACTGGGACCAGATCCTTGGTTGAGGAGCCCCAGCTACCACAGAGCGAGCGTCTTGATTAAAACCAGTGGCCTGAGGTTCCTGGATTTCGCTGAATAAACACACCCAGCTCAGGCTGACTGGTGTCTGCTGATGGAGAGAAGCGAGCATCTAAAATCACCTGTGTCCAGGGCCTTCCTGACCCCAGGCTCCAAGAGGTCTGGGATTTGGCTCACTGAGGTTCAAAAACCCATCTCCGGGAGGAAATTCTGAAATAAACTCCAAAACGCTTTGGGGAATACAGCTCCAGTTTATTCACGAGGAGGAATGGAAACAATTAGGTTGATTCCAGAGATGAGTTCTGGGTTCCCATTCACCCCTTTCTCCCCCATCCAGCCCCCTCTGCTCTGTCCTCCTCCCTTTCCCTATAGACAGCTCTCCCACAGCCTCTGCAGATGCAGCAGAGGCGAGGGCTCCCTAGCTGGCCGTGGCCCTGAGGCTTTTTTTCACCATGAATTCAGTTCTTAAGGGCACAGGTGTCCTCAAATTCAATTTCCCTTTTCAAATTAGAAATGACAAGAGCAGCTATCCTTCATGGTTCAGGCCATCTTTCATGGCAGGATCTCAGTGCTTCTGACACACACACAGAATCCCAGGCACCCATGCGGGTCAGTCTCTTTACAGAGAAGGGACCTGCAGTGGCATAGGATAATTTGTCCCAGACCAGCTTACACAGTAATTTCTAACCAACATCCAGCTGCTAATTAAACATGTGGAATTCAAGTTTAAAGGGAAGAAAAAAAAATCTTACTTTGTCCTACACTTGAAGTGACCAGAACCAACTTTGGGACCAAGCAGCCATATTTGTTAGAACAGGGCTACAGATGTTGATGCCACTCTGCTTTACCGACCCGGCAGGATGGAAACGACGGTTCCAGCCTCCGAAGGATGTTCCCTGGGGCAGGGCGTGAAGTCAGCTCTCAGCCAAGGGCATCGAACACGAGGCTGTGTTCTGTGGTCAGGCCCAGACTCTGCCCATCACAGGAGCAACTTGGCACCTGGGTATTGGAAAAGCTGCAAACTGCTCCCTTTTATCCTTTTTGGGAAGCAAAGAGACTCTTTGGATTAACTCCTACAGTCTGCTCATTTGCTCCCCTAAAACCCACAGGCTTAAGTCAGTGACCAAGGGCAAACGTGTGTTTGCCACAAATATTTCACCAACTACAAACACACCAGGTCAAGGGGTGAAAATAGCAAGGCCAAGTTCCTATTTCTACTGGTGCTGCTAAAACCCAACTTTACAGATAATCTGTGAGCTTCAGAATATAGATATTCTGTATAGATACAGATACATACATATATAGTTTTTAAATACAGTGTGTACTCGAATGTGACAAAACTATAACAATAAAAACCATACACAAAAAGTTTCCAAGAATAGAGGTGTGCTGGGCTTGCCTACTTGACTGCATGACAGGTACACTAAGGACCTCTGCGTACCTACGGCAGCAGTGGGCCCAGCAATAGGTAAGCAGTTTGTGACATAGTTCCCACTCTCTACACACTAATGACCTCCTTGGAGGAAGCCCAGAAAGACACAAGGGATAGAAAGATCTGGGCAGAACACTTGGGCCCGAACAGCATTAACTCCAGAATTCCTGTGAAGGAGGTGCTTAGGGCAGGAGAGGCGTAAAGAGCTGTTTGATTCTCCGCCACTAGCAGGCAATTGCAGAATCAACCAAGCTAGAGCAATTCCAATCAGAAATGTATGGAAGAACCCTCGGTACTGCAGAGTGGATTTTCAGGTGTTTCACGAAAGCACAACCTTTCTTGGGCAGGTTAAACATGTCACCCATGAGCTTTGTTCCTACTCTAGATCGGCTTGACGCACCCTAGCTTTGGCGACCCTCTGTTTCTGCTGCCCTTGGTCATCACAGTCACTAGTGCGTTGCTTACAGGTCCATCTACCCTGGAGACTACAATCTTCCTGTGGGCAAGGGAGCTGGGACGTGTGTCCTCTCCTGCCTACTGTGTTCTTACTTCCCAGGACAGCACATGGCCCACAGGCGGCTTGATGAGGAGAGGTTGACTGGGAGAACAAATGCAGCCAGGAACAGTAAGAAGAACTGCTCATCGACAAGATTTAAAATAGAATCACTGGGGCTTCCCTGGTGGCGCAGTGGTTGAGAGTCCGCCTGCCGATGCAGGGGACGCGGGTTCGTGCCCTGGTCCGGGAAGATCCCACATGCCACGGAGCGGCTGGACCCGTGAGCCGTGGCTGCTGAGCCTGCGCGTCCGGAGCCTGTGCTCCGCAACGGGAGAGGCCACAACAGTGAGAGGCCCGCGTACCATAAAAAAAAAAAAAAAAGCATCACTGATTTTAAAGGCAACCAGAGACCACCTAGAGAGGTCACACCCTAACACGTCTCCGAGAAGGAAACACAGGCTCTGAGGGGTCAAAGGACTGGTGGAGGTCACTCAGCCAGCTGGTGGCAGAGCCAGGACGTGATGCTGAGTCTCAGCCAGTAACAACACAACAGAGCAGTCATCAAAACCTAACTGAGATCTCTGGGCAGTCTGAAGGGAGGTGGTTTTACCAGATTGTGAGTCACCAAGTAAATACAGGGTCTAAGAGCCCAGGGGGCTATTTTCCATTTGGTGCCAGCCGAGGATTCAGAACTCAGTGTTCTGAGTTGAGAGGTGACCCATAATGTGATAAGGATACAACATGTTGCTCTCAGGTCTTCCCAAGTAATCCGTAAAACCCACTGTTTAGAGAAACAAGATGCTCTGATGAAGGAATACCAAGAAGTATCATCTCATGGCTAAGGAAAGAAGCTGGCACGTGTCTCAAAGAACTGCCCCAGTTACTAGCCTGCGTCAGCTCTACTGGCAAAGGCACCTCTTTCCCAGGCTCACATTCCAGAGCCAGACATCAGCAGTGCCTTAGCAAGAGTGACAGCAAAGCCTCCTGCAGCTGGGGACATCTTGTCAGCCTTGCAGAATAACAGATCAGCACTGGAGTAGAGACCACCCCACACTCCAGGAGCACATGGCAGGGGAAAAGGCAGTGCAGTGAAGCCTTGGTTTGAGCCTTCTTTCCCACAGTCCCGCTGACTTCAGGTTCTCATCCCACAGCCAAGTGGAGAAGGTCACAGAGTCCTCAGCAAGGCTCATTTGAGATTTCTTCCCACTTTGTTATCGAGGAGCAGGTCCAATGAGGACCAGCTGATGCCTGGGCTGGTCAGTGTCTAGGAGGCGGGGCAGGGAAAACCTAAATTCGAGACAGCTCCAAGCCAAAGATGAGCTGTGGGCAAGAAAGGAACAGCTAACTCACAGCAAGTAATTGCCATGCTGCCATCTTTGGGAAGTGGTTAACAAGGTGGGCTCTGGAGTTAGCCAGACCTGGGCGTGAATCCCCTCACCATCACTCATCACCTTGTGATAAGTTATTTAACCTCTCTGAGCCTCAGTTCTGTCATCTGGAAAATGAGACACCATCCCTTCTTAGAGAGCAAGTATATTACAATGAGTTAATAGGTATAACGCATTTAGCCCAGTACTTGGAACATAGTAATCCTTTAACACGTTATTTGATTTTATTTTTATCCTTAACACACAGCTTATCCCCTGAGATCTTTACCAGCAGAGCTGGACCTGATTCTATGTCAATCTCCCCTATGTATGTGCATAGGTGACCCAAACAGGAATTAGCTCTAGCTTTGGAAGGCACTGATGGTTTCATTTGAAGGAGCAGATTTTCTTCCTTTCTTCCTTCTTTTTTCTTTCTTTCCTTCCTTCCTTTCCTTCTTTCTTTCTTTTTTCTTTCCTTCCTTCCTTCCTTTCAACAAATTTATTTATTTATTTTTGGCTGCGTTGGGTCTTCGTTGCTGCGTGCGGGCTTTGTTTAGTTGTGGTGAGCGGGGGCTACTCTTCGTTGCGGTGCATGGACTTTTCATTGCGGTGGCTTCTCTCATTGTGGAGCATGGGCTCTAGGCACGTGGGCTCAGTCGCTGCGGCTCGTCGGCTCTAGAGCGCAGGCTCAGCAGTTGTGGCACACAGGCTTAGTTGCTCCACGGCATGTGGGATCTTCCCAGACCAAGGCCTGAACCTGTGTCCCCTGCATTGGCAGGTGGATTCTTAACCACTGCGTCACCAGGGAAGCCCAGATTTTCTTTCTTAAGGATGTTAAACTTGGGCTAACATTTAGATATTTTACATTTCCTGGACAAGCTGTGTCAGAAGACAGGGTCCTAGAAATGTACTCAGTGACTGAAGCAGTTCTAGCAGATGATGAGAAACTATCCCTTGATGATTCCCCAACTGGAAAGGCCATGGGCCATTTCAACTCCCCATGGGTGTAGAGACTTAGGACAACAGGTCACCTGAATGGACATGTCTCATTACAGCAGAATCTTTTCTCCAAAGCAGAGTACAACTTAAAAACCCAAGGGGTCATTTTTGGTAGACTGAGTTGACAGCCTTTCCCATTCACACACCTTACCTTCACCAAGTACTTATTCCACAAGCACCATGTGTCCACATTAGAGGGTTGCCAAATTCTAACTTTATTTCCTCTGGGCAAGCCCTGCTCACTGCCTGCCCTCTCCTGAGGACACCTCACTCCATCAGCAAGCAGCACACGCAAGCTTAACCAATCTCCAGCACAGTTTTGTTTTTTGTTTTTGTTTTTTTGTGGTACGCGGGCCTCTCACTGCTGTGGCCTCTCCCGTTGCGGAGCACAGGCTCCGGACGCGCAGGCTCAGCGGCCATGGCTCACGGGCCCAGCCGCTTCGCGGCATGTGGGATCTTCCCAGACCAGGGCACGAACCCATGTGCCCTGTATCGGCAGGCAGACTCTCAACCACTGCGCCACCAGGGAAGCCCTCCAACACAGTTTTTATCTTTCTTGCAGCCATGTGTGCTAAAACCTTCCATAAAGTTTTACTTTGCACTGTTTAAAGATGTTTTACCTTGGGTTAAGTCTTTGCAAGGAGAGAAGGTACATACTTCCCATCCCACAGAAGTCAAACCTTCATAAATGTTTCTGGACAAATCAGAGAGGGCAGTGTGCCAGGAGTTGAAAGGAAAAGGAGAAACACTAACCAATTTGGAAAAAAAACACAAAAATAAAGAGGTTTAAGCAGGAGGATAAGGATAGAGTGTGAAGGTCAGTTCCCCTATTCTGATCCAAAGAAAATTCAAACTTATTAGGGATGATATTTCTTTTTCTAGAAAGACGCCTGTGAATGGGATGCTTCTGATCTCAAAAAGTGGCATTTTTATCTCATAAAAAGACATCTCTGGTCGAGTGGCTTCAGGACAGTTAGTTCTGTGACTCAACCTTGTCATCAAGGACTCATGCTATTTCCTTTTTACCCTCGGTCTGCATCAGGATGGTGGGTTCTACCCAATGTTCCCTGCACAGTCATTAGATGGCTGCTGCCACAGCTCCAGACACCCCCATGCAACATCCAAAGGTCTGAAAAGATGACCCCAAATTTGGGTCATCCCTGTAAGAGAGGAAAGCCCTCCCAGAATCCCCACCAAGCAAACTTCCCTCGATGGCCTGAGCTGGGACACAGGCCCATTCCTCAATCAGTCACTGTCAAGGGTACCAGAACCACATCTGTCAAAATAGTCAGGACCGGACTTCCCTGGTGGCACACTGGTTAAGAGTCTGGCTTCCAATGCAGGGAACATGGGTTCGATCCCTGGTCCGGGATGATCCCACATGCCGCAGAGCAACTAAGCCTGTGCACCACAACTACTGAAGCCCGCGCACCCTAGAGCCCGCGAGCCACAACTACTGAGCCCATGCATTGCAACTACTGAAGCCCGCGCACCTAGAGCCCGTGCTCCGCAACAAGAGAAGCCACTGCAATGAGAAGCCCGCGCACCGCAACCAAGAGCAGCCCCCGGCTCACCGCACTAGAGGAAGCCTGCCTGCAGCAACGAAGACCCAACGCAGCCAAAAAAAGAAAAAGAAAAAAAAATTCAGGACTCACATCTGGGCCAGAGGAAAAGCCCAGACTCATAACGCACATGTCTTCTGATGCCTAAGCAGAGCCACAGCTCTGTTAGCAAGAACAGAGGATGGAGCACGGGGTTCTGATGTCAGTTTGGGAGATAATCCAACATCTACAGTAGTTCACTGTCCTCTGGGGCTCCTTACAATTTAAACCACATATTGAGCCAGTAAGACATGCAAAAACCATTCCACTAGTGCAGGTCTGATGTTAAATACCTTTCTCCCAGTGCTCATGATGAAAACACATCTGGGTTAACAACAATTTACAACGTGTAGACCATCTTCGGAATCTGATTCAAACTAACTAACTCATAAAAGATATTTCTGAGGCAAGCAGGTAAATATGAATTAGGTCCTAGGTTATATGAAAGAATTACTATTATTAAGACAATGGCACTGTGACAATTAAATGTGAGAAATTACATTAGCATATAAACAAATCTTGATTTTTTAAAGGATGCATACTGAAGCATTTAGGGATAAAATATCACGATGTCTGGGATTTGCTTTAACCTATTTCAGACAAATAAAGAGAAGCATCAATGAAGAAAGCATCAAAATGGTGATAACTGTTGAATCTGAGGGATGGGTATACAGTTGTTCATTACCCAAGTCTCTACTCTTTTTAATGTTCGAAAATTATTCATAATAAAAATTTTTAAAGTATTTCAGGGCTTCCCTGATGGCGCAGTGGTTGAGAGTCCACCTGCCGATGCAGGGGATACGGGTTCATGCCCCGGTCTGGGAAGATCCCACATGCCGCGGAGCGGCTGGGCCCGTGAGCCATGGCCGCTGAGCCTGCGCGTCCGGAGCCTGTGCTCCGCAACGGGAGAGGCCACAACAGTGAGAGGCTCGCGTACAGCAAAAAAAAAAAAAAAAAAAAAGTATTTCAAAAGTAATGACCTCGCCTGCTGAAAGCTTACCAAGCCTTCAAGCTGTTCCACGTCAAGACCCTTTCCACCTTTTCTTCCATCTTCCTGGAATGTTTGCCCAGATCTTTGCGTTAGTCAGCCCTCAGTATCCATGGATCAAAAATATTTAAAAAAAAAAAAAATTAAAATTCCAGAAAGTTCCCAAAGCAAAACTTGAATTTGCCACACTGGCAACTATTTACATAGCATTTACATTGTATTCACAACTATTTACACGGCAGTTACACTGTATTAGGTATTACAGTCACTTAGAGAAGATTTAACGTACACTGGAAGATGTGCATAGGTTATATGCAAATACTGCACCACTATATATAAAGGACTTGAGCATCTCGGATTCTGGTATCAATGGGGTGACTGTACTGGCTCCTTCTCACATTCAGGCCTCTGTCCACATGCCACCTTCTGACTTCACCTGTCCTGCAGTCCTTCTCTACCTTAGTCTGATTTTGTTGTTGTGGTGGTTCAACACTCTTACCACTACTTGAAGTTACCCCACTGGTCTATTTATCAGTTATTGTCTATTTCTTCCATGTAGAACAATCTTCATGAGAAGAGTGACCTAATATATCTTGTATAATCTTTCTCCGGTGCCAAATCAGCACCAGGCATACAGAAGGTACTCAAATATTTGAAAGAATAAACTGAATTTTCTTTTAAGCCCTTCCCAATGCTAAGCAGAATGATTACCATTTAATGAGCAATTTATATATACTCTTATTTAATCCTCACAATAATCCTATAAGGGCAGGTAATATTGTGCTACAATCAAAATCCAAGGCTTATGTAAGCCCTACACCCAAGGTGACACACACCTGACAGACGTGCTTCCAGCCCGTTCCTGGGCCCATGACAGGCATCACCAATAGATCCCCAGATTCTTTCCACCGAGCCTGTATTCATCACAGGGCTCCAGGCAGTGTTCATCGTTTGATTAGGTTTGGTCCATGATGTGACATCTACTTGCCACTCGCACACTAGGTCTTGCTATTAAAAAGCAGGTGACAGTGTGACAGAGTTGCCCCTCCAGTAGTTCTTTCTGGGGTCCATTGCTGCCTCTTCAGGAAATGCAAAACCTAAGCCTCCAAATAAACCTTGGCCTTGGTGAGCAATACTGCCACACCACCGGATCAGCCTCCAGAAGGTTATTAAATAGCACAGCCCGGCTGCCAAAGTCTTCTGAGGCTTGGCATACAAGGAAGGGCTCCCCGTGGGGACCGCTGGCTGTCCCTGTCAGTTACACATCAGAATTTCCAGCTCTGCTGCTCTTCAGCTTCCCACACCCTCCTGCCAAGAAAGTACACGGAGGCATAAAAACCAAAAGCAGGAGTCAGGAGGCCCACGTCCAGCCCAGGCTCTGCCTCTACCGGCGCGCCCGCGGGCAGCCTGCTTCACCACCTCGGATCCCTTATCTGAAAAGTGCACTGGTTAGGCCACATTTAGAGTCCCTTTCAGTTCTAACCTCAGATTCAAGGTCCATTCCCAGAGCTTTGGTATTATGTGCATAACCCCTGGCATAGTTTACAGAAAGACGGGGAAGAGAATCAGTTTGGAAACAAAGGAGCCTCTGAGGTGGACCATCAGTGGGCTCTAGCAGAAGATCTGAAGATGGTGGGGAGTATAAGATCCTCAGGAAAGACCAGGCGCTTGTATACCTTCCAGTGTGTTCTTCCCCCATCGAGGCCTTCTGATAACAGGATAAAATCAATGGTCCAAAGTCTGCTGTTTACTGGGTAGTCTGCCGGAACTGGGCAACTCTCGATGCCCTAGCTCCCTCGTTTATAAGATGCAAATAATTATAGTACCTACAGTATACGGTTGTTAGGACAGTGACGTAATGCCTGTAAAGAACTTATTTAGAACAGTGGGTGACTCACAGTAAGTGCTCAAAGCTAGCTATTACTATTGATGAAATAAAATTCGTATTTTATGGCAAGACAAGAAAAACTTAAAATTTTTCTCTGCCCATTTGGGCCTCCATCGTCTCCTTTAGCGTGTATTGTACGTCTGCATTAACCAGACCTCCTCAGAAGATAACCTTCCCTCTTAATCTCATCCAGGATCACCACTCCTTAGGAGATAAACTTCCTGCTTAATCTTGTAAGGGGCCATGACCCACTACTCTTTGTAGTGTAGATCTGGACTGTGTAAACTGTCAATAATATGTCATTTAATGTACAGTCCCCTGTCTCAAAAACTTATATAACTGCTTTGACCTCTAATGGGCAGAACAGTTCTCGGAGCTTTCTGAAAGGCTGCTCCAGGGTTATAATCCTCATTTTGGCTCGAATAAAATTTTCCATTTCTGGGCTTCCCTGGTGGCGCAGTGGTTGAGAATCTGCCTGCCAGTCCAGGGGACACGGGTTCGAGCCCTGGTCCAGGAAGATCCCACATGCCGCGGAGCAACTACTCCGTGCCTGTGCACCACAACTACTGAGCCTGTGCTCTAGAGCCCGTGAGCCACAACTACTGAGCCCGCATGCCGCAACTACTGAAGCCCACACTCCTAGAGCCCTTGTTCCACAACGAGAGCAGCCACCGCAGTGAGAAGCCCACGCACTGCAACGAAGAGTAGCCCCCTCTCACCGCAACTAGAAAAAGCCCGCACACAGCAACGAAGACCCAGCACAGCCAAAAATAAATAAATTAAATAAATAAATTACAAAAAAACAAATTTCCATTTCTTTCTTAGATCGACTGAGTAATTTTTTCATCAATGCTATTATTAATACTAAATACTAGGCCAGCTAGACACTAGGTTACCTAACCCAGAAGGGAGAAGATTCTACTGCCAGCTGGATAAATGTTACTAAGTGAATGAATGAATGGAGATAAAAACAAACTTCATTTCTTCCAGGTCTGCCTCCTCTCTCTACACTGGGTTAGGATGGGTTTCCTCCAAAACTAGATTTTATATGGAACGACCCATATGGTGATGAGCATTCCACATTGCACTTCAAGTAGGAAAATATTAATTCTAAGTTGATTATGAAAACATACGTGTTAAACCTAAGAGCACCTACTTAAAAAAAAACCTACACAGTAAGATATAGTCAAAAGAGGAAAAACAGAACAAAAAATGGTAGAAACTAGATCCAAATATATCAATAGTTACATTAAATACAGAGTCTAAGTGCACCAATTAAGAAAGAGATTGAGAGTAGATAAAAAACCAAAATGCAGCTCTGTGCTGTTTACCACAAACTCACTTGGTGTACTACATAAACCAGTAAAATTAAGTGTATGGAAAAATACATTAGGTGAACATGTATCCGGAGAAAACCGGAGTAGCTATAATTAGTATCAGATGAAGTTGACTACAGAGCAAAGACAATTATTAGAGACAAAGAGGGACATTACCAACACTAGCTTTTATATAAAGCATCAGAGAAGATGAAGTTTCTAGTAGAATGAGATGGGAGCCCTGCAGAAGGCCCTCTTCTCCCCATCGGAGACTCTACTCTCCTGTCCACTCCCAGCTCCCTGAGGGCCCAGGAGCAGAAAAGACATTGGCTCTCCCTCCCGGGCTTCAGGCACATTTGCTTATCTTCACTCACCCCCAATTCCCTTCCAACCTCAATTAGCTTTAGAGGGAAAGCAACCCCCAAAGTGACAGGAGTCAGTGACCTTGTTGAAAAAGCCATCCCATCCCGAGGATTATACCCTCATTCCTAGCGGTAAATTCTCAACTCTGAAGCACCACACTATTCAGGGGTCTCTACATCCGTATGGATAACCATCGGGGGCAAAAAAACTCCCTTGCTTCTACTCCTGCTCCCTCCCAGATATATTTCTCCCAAGAGAAATTTGATGTGGGGGGTGGGGGGGGAAATCCTTCAAAATCCAACTTATCCTGCCCAGGAGAAAGGGTTTCTGGATTACGTTTTCTGCCTCCATGACCTTGTCAGGGTTGGTTTAAACAAGCCCCCGGCGGCGTGTGGCATGGATAGGATGCGTTCGGTCTGCCGTCTGGCCTGCCAGACCTGACTCCTCGCAGCCTGTTTAACACCTCCAATCCCCATGCTGCCTGCGATCTCAAATGTGTCATCCAGTCCAATGTGTGAAAACAGAGAGATTACGGGGAACTCCAAAGCTCTGGACAGCTCTGATTCCGCCCAATTCCAGAAAAAAAGATTTGGTTCACGCTCAGACTGGTCCTACTGTCCAGGATGCAGACAGGCTGGACCAGCAGCTCAGAGTCAGAAGTCAGACAGATGGAAGAATCACGTGGGTCAGACAGGCTGGCAGAAGGCCCGCCCAGTCTCCGCCCACCCAGTCTCCTCTTTCTGGAAAGGCACTGGTCTCAGCCGTGAGGCAATCTTCTTTCTTCCCAGGCCTGCAGTCTCACGAGTGATGAAACCTGCTATCAAGGGAGAACTCATTCTTTTGACTGTGAGAAATCCTGCAATGACAGTCTCCATCCACAGCACTGGGGTGAGGGACTTGAGTTTTGCAGCTGGAGAGAGCTGGGTGTGAGCCTGGCTTTGCCGCTCACTTGCTGTGTGACTTGGGGCTGGTTGCTTAACCTCTCCAAGCCTATGTTGCTTCCTCTGCAAACCAAGGACTTAGCATCTGCCCTCCTATTGGTGTTGTGAGGATTGAAAGAAATGACGTATGCAAAATCCTTAGCGCTGTGCCTGCCCAGAGTAACTGCTGAATACACAGTTCCTGTTATAACTGCAATAGGATCATTCATTCCTCCAGGACAGAAACCACTCCTTCTGTGTCCTTCATGATGCCTACAAGATGCCGGCCACAGGGCAGGCATTCAAGGAACCCTCGTTGGCTAAACATTCCCATTATCTGGACCTAGTTAGCTGCAGGTACTTCAAAAGGAATATTTAATAACACCCCCTCCTTGTCTGGTTTAGTTCTGAAATGGAAAGCAAATTAGCCACCAAGCCACCCAGGATTCTGAAAACATGTGGTCTCTAATATTACCACACCTTCCATTTGCATCTGCAGCCAATTAAAAACAAGGATCTGTGAGATGAAATTGTCTATAATACTTGACAACATGCAGCTCAGACCAAACGTTCTCACTAAAACTTGAAGCACATCAAGGTGGCATCGAATTGGAGACAGACTGAAGAAGAGAAGTGGCACTCCAATTCGTCTGGCATGACTTAAGATAGCGTTAAGACAGAAGGAAGCCCGGCCACCAGCTATTCAAGACTTAAATGGCTCTCTCCCTCAAACCTATAATCTGAATATTTAAGAAGTGCTTTTCGGGGGCTCCCCTGGTGGCGCAGTGGTTGAGAGTCCGCCTGCTGATGCAGGGGACGCGGGTTCGTGCCCCGGTCCGGGAGGATCCCACATGTCGCGGAGCGGCTGGGCTCGTGAGCCATGGCCGCTGAGCCTGCGCATCCGGAGCCCGTGCTCCGCAATGGGAGAGGCCACAATGGTGAAAGGCCCGCGTACCGCAAAAAAAAAAAAAAAAAAGAGGAAAAAAAAAAGAAGTGCTTTTCTTCCAGAGAGGAAAGGTTACACTAGAACAAATATACACTGAAGTCAGTGGATATAATAAATAATAATTTCTCTAATACCTGCAACAAAAAGATACTTGTGAGCTTCCTGTTCTCATTAATGGTCTGTTGAAACTCACTTCAAATAAAAAATTTACCCTTCCCAGCCTAATGTGGCAGATGTCTTTCTCTACAAGACTGGTTTTTCCATTCTACTTTTCCCTCCGGAACTCCCAGCCCATCTCCCCGCTACTTCACCCCCAGGTCTCCCAGTGTCTCATTTCCACAACATCCACTCTTCCCTCCTCTATAGCCCACTTATGGTTCTCAGACCAGGAGGGCTCCCAGCATGGGAGCAGCATATGGCCACAGGACTACAGTGATTGGTTCAACGGTGGGCACATGACCTAAGTCAGGCCAATTAGAGCCAATGAGACTCATGCAGGAGTTTTGTTTGAGCGGTCAGGGAAGCTGCCTAGTCCCCTTTGCTATTAGGCCTTAAAGCTGAAGCTGCTGCAGGCAGTTTATAATCACAAGAGAAAAGCTGCTGGATAATGGAGCCAACCCAGGGGCAGAATCCAGAGGAGCCAGCAAGCAAGAGGAGACAGGGTCCCAAAGACACCACTGAACCCCTGCATCAACACACCCCTGTAGCCAACCTTACCACTAGGACTTTTAAAAAAGCCAGTAGGGGCTTCGTTGGTGGCACAGTGGTTAAGAATCCGGCTGCCAATGCAGGGGACACAGGTTCGAGCCCTGGTCCAGGAAGATCCCACATGCCATGGAGCAACTAAGCCCGTGCACCACAACTACTGAGCCTGTGCTCTAGAGCTCACGTGCCACAACTACTGAGCCTGCGCTGTAGAGCCTACGAGCCACAACTACTGAAGCCCGCACGCCTAGAGCCTGTGCTCCGCAACAAGAGAAGCCACCGCAATGAGAAGCCCACTCACCTCAACGAGGAGTAGCCCTGCTCGCCACAACCAGAGAAAGCCCGCGCACAGCAACAAAGACCCAACGCAGCCAAAAATAAAAATAAAAAATAAATAAATTTACTTAAAAGCCAATAAATGTCCTTTTGCTTTAATTGGTTTGAAACGTGTCTGCAACATGCAGAGTCCTGACGTAGAAATTTAGATGGAAGCGTACTTATAAGTAGCAAATTTATGGCTTCCTAGCATCGGTTAAATTACTTCGAATGTGAGAAGCATGCACTGGATTACCCCAGAATTATTAATATTAATATTATATTATTAATGCACTGGATTATCTCAGAATTCCTTCCCATCTGCCTGCCCTGAAGAATGATCACAGGACTGGCGGTTTCTGACCGAGTGGGAGCTGACTTGGACATGCTGACGACCTCACTTGGGTAACACTGTTCAGGGTAACAGGTCTTGGGTAATGACAAAGCACTGGTCCCTCGGGAAACCTCACTTCTGGTCCTTGCTGTGTTGCTTTTGGCTCTGTGACCTCAAACAAACCCTTAGCCTTTTCCATAGGAGAATGAAGCCACCTGCCTCTAACACCAGGAGAACGGGAGCCAGTGCACCACGGTACTTAACAACATGGGCTTTGAGTCAGGAAGACTGGGGTTCAAATCCCTAGTCCACCCTCAACTAACTAGGTGATCTCAGGTAAGATGCTTCCTTATCTGTAAAAGGGAAATAGTATTATCACATAGGGTCATTCTAAGGATTAAATAAGATAAAGTTTGTGAAGTGTTTAGCAATGTACCTGGTATATAGTAAAGACTCAATAAATGTTAATAGCGGTGAGACCAAATGTGAAAGAACATGAAAGTACTTTGTAAAAACCATAAAAACCATATTAGGGATTATCATCATCACCTCTCCTCCCTCCTAAACTGCTCGTGGGTTATAATGTCACAGTGTGGGATAAAGGCAATAAACTCCATGAACTGAACTCAACTGATAAATTATACGCGACCCGGCAAAGAGGGGGAGAGAGGGAGAGAGAGAGTTGTCAGCGCGGCATGAGGCTGCAAACTCCATACTATAACTGTCATTTTGTCAACAGTGTAGCACACTCCCCAAGAAATACATCGGGGCAGTTCACGGAAAATGCGATCAATAGCGACCTGTTAATTGTTCCTCTGGAGGCCTGGAACTGTGCCCAAGCTACGAACACTCTGGCCCATTCTGAACTTTTCCAGAGCTACATCTGCAAAAGTACAAGATCCCCTTCCTGATTTTTCAATTGCTTTGAACGACTTCATGGGCAGGATGAAAGTGTGCTTCTTTATGAATGAGAAACTTCAGTTGCTGGACTTGGCAGCACTGATTGCCAAGAAGCCCAGCCGCGGGGAGTGCTGCCTCACGGCGGACCCCTCCTATTTTCCACTGGCACATCCCATAAAATGAGTGAGGGCTGGGTTTCCAGTGGGCTGCTCGCAGAAAAGGGACAGCCGTAGCAAAACCAAAAAGATATTCCTTCCAGGTGTTGGAGAAAAAGCCCCCCCACCCCCAGACCAAAAGGACACTGGTTCTTTTTCAGTTTGGGAGCTTTAAAAACCACACAAAACAAGCCTAAGAAGTGCTCACCACGAGCAGACAGAAGGGTCACTTCAAAGAACCCAAGTATTGCTTAATGTGGAAAAAATTAAAGCTTGAAAATCAGGTCCATAAAACGTAAGGAGTCTTGGAAAAACAGCCCCATTTGATTTTGCAGTACTCGTTCAGGAAAATAGATTGATTGTTCCCTGGCTCTCTTTTCTAACTGCAGCCTGTATACCCGCCGTGTGTATTTTGGACTCTTTCCCATCCTGCCATGATTTCCTGTCTAAGTCTGGGTCCCATGGTAACTGGAGAAATTTGGCGTGCTGGCCCCATCTGCAAGGACTGGCCACTTGAGGGATGCCAAGTGGGTATCTTCTTCCATAACAAACACATCTCTCTTCTGGTTCTGTGGCAGGGTTACTCTTACTCATAAAATCTTACTAATAAAGTCTTCAGTTTATAAATGGATCTCCCCACCCAGCCTCTCTCACCCACCTCGCAGGAAAATGAAAATCTTTTGCAGAATCAGAAGACCCATGGATTCAAAATTCCATTGCACAGGACAGAGGGGCTACAAGGTTGCTGGGGGGAAAAAAAAATCAACAGTCTTGCTACTAGCAAAAGAGCCAAACAGTTTAGTAAAAATAAAATCAAATTTATCAGGTGGGCAGAAGTTATCCTTGAAAATGTATTTCCTGAGAGTCCCAAGGATACACTGATGTGGGTCACGAGTTTTAGATGTCTGAGGGCTGACTTCTATTTATCGTTCAGATCTCAACCCAAATGACACCATCTCTAGCACTGCAGCAACCCTGTGCCCCCAGTCTGGTTTAGGGGCTGGGGTCTTCCAAGTACAGCACATAACAGACTGCGTTACAAATGCCTCTTTAATTTTTGCTCCCCAACTAGAAGCTGCTCCCTGAAGGGCAGGGACTGTAACTTTTCACCCGTCTTCTGACACAACGCTTGACGTGGCTTAGGTGTTCTGTAAATGTGTGTAGAGGGTCCTGTGGGCAGACTGACCTAGACCACGCCACAAATACAGGGAATTAGCCTTTGTAACCTCTCTTTGCCTCTTGTGTCGTCACTGCCCACCACCGATGGCACAGTTTTAACCCTCCTCCTTCATAAAGACCTCCCCCCAGGAAATGACACAATAAAACCATTCAGGTTAAGATCAAATGGAATCGTACCTCGTTAAAGCATGCCCCCCACCCCCCAGACCAGGACACCTGTGCTTCCCTCCATGCCCCCCAGCCTTGACCTAAGGAATTAAATTTTACTTGTAGAATTTCAGGCAATCACAGGGGTAGATTGTTTGGGGGGTTTTGTTTTTCTTTTTTTAAGGACGAGGGGGAAGAGGTAGCTCCCCCTCTTGTTCCTGAAACCTCACCGATGACGGACTCTGGGCACTTGGGCAAGCCAGCATCCGGGGACCCAGGGAAGTCCGTCCAGCTCAGCCCTCACCAGCAACGCCTCTGTTGATTTTGCTAATAGAGCAAACAGACCCTCTTTGAAAGAGGCAGAAGCAGCAGAACTCCGCTTTCCTGCCCATTTCCTCTGCCTTATTAAGCGAGAAGAACTGGTTTCAGTATGAAACCCTGAAAGCCACAGAGGGCACAATCTCAGAAGTGTGTTCGGGGAGTCCCAGGGCGTGGATGGGTGCAGAGGGCACCAGAAGCATGGGAATTGCAGTGAGCACCGAGGGAAGGGCCTGCGTCCCGGGTAAGGAACAGATGAACACTTAAGTCAACCACGCAATAACCAACAATCACCAGCTCTACCTGACTTTTTTTTTTTAATATTTATTTGGCTGCGTTTGGTCTTAGTTGCAGCATGCGGAATCTTTAATTGAGGCATGAGAACTCTTAGTTGCGGCACGTGGGATCTAGTTCCCTGACCAGGGATTGAACCCAGGCCGCCTGTGTCAGGAGTGTGGAGTCTTAGCCACTGGACTACCAGGGAAGTCCCTCCACCTGACTACTGACTGTTTTACAAATGTTCTACTATTGGCTCTACACGTGTTGCTTCATTTGATTCTCTCAATTCAAAGCTATAACACAAGAACTACAATTTCACTTTTAAAAATAAAGAAACTGAGCTGGGGCTCAGAAAGGTTTGATAAGGTACCCACCCCCCAGAAGTTCAACAACAGGTAAAACTCATGGATGGTGACAAAAGTCAGAATAATGGTTACTTGGGGAAGGGAATGGAAACTGACAGGGAAGGGCCATGAGGCATCCCCTGGGGTGGGAGTGTTTTAAATCTTGGTCTCGACCTGGATGGGTCACACAGGTATATGCCTGGCGAAGATTTCATCAAGTTGTACACTTCAGATTCTGCCCTTCACGCACCTTAATTTAAAATTAGGAAAACAAATAATGCTTCTACCTCAAATCACACAGTGAAGATCCCAAAATTGAAACCAGGTCTCCTTACCTCCAAAACCTATGCTCTTATCTCCTCTACTTTCTCAGATTCAGAGGAGAGGGGTAAGACATGAGGATCATTTATGCCCAGAGGCCAGGGACCTACAAGCACACCTCTGGGGTGTCTCATGAGCCGCCCCCCCCCTTCCTTCCCCTTTCCCTTAAGGGTAGGAGCATCAGGTACAGAAAAGCCACCGGCAAAGGTCATGATGCTTGGTGGTGGCAATGGAAGCAGAGAGGTCTCAGATCATACCAAGGCAAATACCATCAGGTCCAGCCCAAACATCTCCTCCCCTCGGAAAGCAAAAATCCTGGCTAACGTGAGTGCTCAAGTGATTCCAGTGAAAGCCTCTATATCTAGCACAGCAAGGGCAGAAACAACCTTGTCTTTGTCCAGCTACTCTAGACACACACAGGAGCTCATGCCCAAGACCTGCATCAAACCTAAGAAATAAGGCAGCTTAAATATCCCCACTGTTCTGTGTTCTCATGTGGAAGCCGCTGTGGCTGGAGGTGGAAAAGCGTGGTTTTCAGGGTATTTTGACAGATGACAGGCAATCTCAGGAGGTATTAATGGTGGCCTATGGCCCCCTATTGAGAATCCACTAATTTTGTAGCCTCAGGCACACAAATTGAGTGTATCATAATCCTTGGTTCATGACCATTTTTGGTTAGGTATAATAATGTGAACTCACCTCCAAAACAAAAGCTAGAGCCTCGCAAACCATCTCCGCCCCGCACACCGCAGTTCATCCCTTTCCTTCTTCCGACACCACGTGACCATCATCCCATCCACCCGCGTTTACCAACCTTCACTTTCGCCTTTACACGGTATTTACTGTGGCTGTGATGAAGTGTTTCAGTACATTTTAAAATTTTAACTTTGTAAAAATTGTACCATGTTGTATCTAATCTTCTGAGACTGATTTTTATTTTCACGTATTATGTTGCTAAGGTTCATTCAGCTCCTATTTTTCCTCCTATCCATTCACTGCCAGCTGAAGTTTCGTTTACATTTTTGCATTTCACCTTTACAACAGCACAAGGCAGCTACTGTCGTCCCTACTTTATACGTTAAAAAAAAATAGAACAAACAGGGAGAGGGGCTTCACATTAAAAAAAAAAAAAAATCAGCTTATCTGGGATTAAACCCAGGTTTGTCTCCAAAGCCCTTGATCTTTCCACTATAACACTCAAGACGTGTTCACGTACGAGTGGGCTCCCCCATCACACTATGGGAAGGGTCACCAAAGACCTCCCACCCCAAATAGTCATCATCATCATCATAATGGCTAACATAGTGAACACTTATATGCCAGGCACTGTTTCAGGCATTTTAGAAGGTAAATTCCTTTAATCGCTACAACTACCACATGAGGTAGGTGGTATTATTTCCATTTTACAGACAAGTAAACTGAGGCACGGAGATGTGAAGCAATTTGTCAAGGGAGCAGTGGCTCCAGGATTTGAATCCAGACAGTCCGGCTGCACATCCAAACCCTCAATCACAAAGCTGTACGCCTCTCAGTCTACAGAGGAGGACAACCATCTGAGTACGAGTGACTAGGACGGGTGCTGGCTCAGAGGAGGCCTGCGCTGAGTTTGCATCTGGGTGGTGAGTATGGCACTCCCACAACCTGATCTATTTATTTATTGAGGAAGGCCCTGACCCGAGCCCTCTGTCCCAGAAGAGCTACGTGCAAGGGCTGAGTAGAGAAGAAGGAAGCGAGTGAGAAGGAGGAACAGCAGAGGAAAATACAGCCGTCCTTGGGCTTCCCTGGTGGCGCAGCGGTTGGGAGTCTGCCTGCCGATGCAGGGGACACGGGTTCGTGCCCCGGTCTGGGAAGATCCCACATGCCGCGGAGCAGCTGGGCCCGTGAGCCATGGCCGCTGAGCCTGCGCATCCGGAGCCTGTGCTCCACAACGGGAGACGCCACAGCAGTGAGAGGCCCGCGTACGGCAAAAAAAAAAAAAAAAGAAGAAGAAAAAGAAAAAGAAAATACAGCCATCCTCAACGAAGAGCAGCAAAACTGGCTGGCTGCTGGTCTCGGTCAGGGGCCTGGGCCTTGTGGGGAAATGACCAGGCTCTGAAAACCACGGCTGGAAATGCCAAAGGACAGTGTCTTAAAGAAAGGGCACAGAGGATCCTTCTGGAAAAACTCTGACATTCTACTTACAAGATTCTTATTTGGTGCACTCGCAATAACCTAAGGATTGTGATTAAAACTCTAGCCAGCTTCCAGAAGTGTAAGTAAGTCATAGGCTTTGAAGTCTGATCACACTAACCTCAAATCCCAGTTCTGTCCCATGCTGTGTGTGACCTTGGACAAGTCATTTAAACTGTCTCCAGGCCTCAGTTTCCTTATCTGTAAAGTGGGAATAAATAATAGTACATACACCTCCTAGGCTGTCGTGGGGATGCCATAAGATAATCCATGCAAATCACTTAGAATCTTGTCCTACCTCGTAGTCTGCACTCAATAAGCATCAGCCTGTGTTCTCATCTCCACCACCTCACAGTTTGGTTGAGAGGATTAAAGAAGATAGTATCCAGCAGAGGCTGGCTACCTTTATCTTCTCCAAGGCAACACTCATCCTCACCTCCTCCTGCAGTGACCCTAGGCAGTCCCACCGCTCACAGAGGAGAACTTCACAGACCAGCCTCACATGCCACCTCTAAGGGGACCTTTGCCCAGTGCCCACCCTCAAAGGAGCCCCGAAGGCAAAACCCAAATCCAAGTGATAGAGGATGGGATTCACAAATGTGAATCACCTGAGGAGCACTTTAAAAACAGGCATTCTGGCCCCCCTTTTAGAGGTGTTTACTTAATACATCCAAGGTAGATCCCGGAGTATGATTTTTTAAAGTGTTTCGGCAATGAGCCAGGCCTGGAAATGACTGATTTAAGGGGTTCCTGTATTTTAGGAAGGAGGGGGAGACGTGTGGACTCGTGCTACACGTACACACATGCACGCACACACACGCACACACACACACAAGCCTCTTTAGAGGTTTGAGGGGCCCCAGTGCTAATGGAAGAGACCACAGCACAGTAACTAACAAGGCAACTATTTCCCCAGAGGAGTCCAAGTTACCCTTTAACCACGGGTGATCTGTCAGTGCCAGGGAAGCCTCACAAGGGACAGGCGCTTGGTCAGCCTGGGAGGGCCCATGGCGGGGCCCACGCTACACAAATGTCAACACGATGATGTAATATCCTGGCCCTTGTCCTTCTTTTCTTGGAAGCATCTCATTGAGGGTCGTGCGTCCTTCAGTAGAACCATGAACAGAAGGAAAGCAGGGACATCACCATTGCTAAGTAGCATTTGGACTCCCCGGATTTAAACCCATCTCTTGTAACAACTGTGATGAAAATTACTCAAAACTCCCTACACGTGCTTCCAAGCCATTTGGATTTCATTACAAGTGGCAGATTTAGCACATTCTGGATGTGGGCAAATGAGTGGCAACTGCATAACTACCTGGGCATTTCATACCACAAATTAATCCTGGAGAAATAATCCGGCTCTGTCTGATTATACTGTTTGACTGGTGGTGCTGGTTGCACAGCCCAAGCCAGCAGGAGGGAAGCAGGCTGGTGGTTACCAGGTGAGGTACTGAAATAACAACTGCACAGTCATGCTTTTCACCCCCACCATCATCAAAGAGAGAAAGAAGGAAGGAAGGAAAGGAAAAAAGAAAAATAAGACCAAGTGGAGGCCCACGATATACAAATGTAACTTAGACATTCATTTAAAGAGTTAACATTCACTTAAAGACCACTTCTGACTAGACAGCTAACATTGTACATCCTCAAGTAGAAAATGCAAACAGCACCTAAAAGTGAAAGTGCACCAAATGCCGTTGCCTGGAAGCAACTGGCATGCTCCTGGTGGCTGCCATGTGCCAGGCACTAGGCTAGGGGCTTTATTTTGCACTTAATCCTCACAACCACCACACCCGGTAAGCTCTCATATTGTCCCCATTTTACAGATGGGAAAATTGAGACACAGAAAGGTTAAATAACTAGCTGTATGATCTGGGCAAGTGAGTAGTGGAGTCAGGGTTTGAACCCAAGCCCCAGGTGTAAGCAAACATCCTCTCAGGCCCCTCTACCCATCACATCAGCGAGGCCTCTTTGGTCCTACTCTTCGCAAGGGATACTCCTTTTAAAGCCATCCTCTGCCAGGATTCCACTGAGAGTTCTCTTAGGCTCAGTCCTCACAGCAAAGGATGCAAAAGGACCACAGGGCATGTGAAGCACTAAAAACCTTAATCTCTTGGGTAAATTTCAAGTTCCAAGGAGCCACAGATTCTGGCAGGAGCTCTCCTGGTGGCCGCTCTCCAAGTGGACGTGGCAGCCTGGCTTTAGGCAAAACACCTCTGAAAAGAGTTCCCCTCAAATGGTGGGAGGAATAGGCAGTTCCTGAATGAAAGTGAGCTCAGAAGAGCTTCTAGTTCAAACAAACATCCTCTGACTTTATGACAAGGGGTCATCCAACCAGCCCAGGAGGAAAGAAGAGCCTTGGTGGAAAAAAGCAGAACTCAAGTTCAAGTCTTACTACCCTTAGTAGGAGCAGTAGCAGAGACAGTAGCAATAGCTTTTCCCCAAGCCTGTTTCATTGTCTTGAAAATGGCAACAATATCTACCTCCGGAGGATTACTGCCTGGCTCAGATGAGAAAACCCATGAAAAACTCTGTAACACATGTAAGTTGTTACTATGTGTCAAGCATTCTGCGAAGTGTTTTGTTTGTTTGTTTGTTTGTTTTGCAGTACGCGGGCCTCTCACTGTTGTGGCCTCTCCCGTTGCGGAGCACACGTGCAGGCTCAGTGGCCATGGCTCACCGGCCCAGCCGCTCCGCGGCATGTGGGATCTTCCCAGACCGGGGCACGAATCCACGTCCCCTGCATCGGCAGGCGGACTCTCAACCACTGCGCCACCAGGGGAGCCCTGCTAAGTGTTTTATACATATTTTGACATTTTGTTTAACCCTCACAAAATCCCTGTGAGGGATTTTAGATCACCATCTCACTGATAAGGGACAACTTCAGAGGCTGATTTGCTCCAGGCCATGCAGCTTGGAAATCATAAAACCTGACCTCGTGTCAAGGGTCCAGAGGTTAGAGCCACACAAATCAATGGCCTTAATCTCCACATCCATGAATCTTCTCGTTTCTGCAGAGAGGGCTTCAGAGAGGCTAGAGAATGGTTAAAATTTTGAGACCTCTGAAAACCCAGAAAGCTGGCCCCAAGTGACCAACCGATGACTTGCTCTAGTGGCCAAGTGTCCCATGGAACTGTCTGCAATGACGGAGATGGTCCATATCTGCCTTGTCCAATCTGGTAGCCACCAGCCTCCCATGATGAGTGAGCACTAGAAACGTCACATGTGCAACCCAGGAACTGATGTTTTAACCTTATTGAATTTTTATTAAATTTCAATAGCCTCACAAGGCTAGTGTCTGCCGTGTTGAATAGAGCAGTTTCTCTCACTCACAGTATGTCACGTGTCTTGGGCTCCCACTCCAGGAAGGCTGCAAGAAAACGCTGCTTCCCAGGGCAGGCCTTAGTGTGAAGGAATAAAATAAATTATTCCTGCCCCAGAGCAAACACCATCGCTATGATTTTGGAACCTCTGTAGCTGGAAGAGAGAAATGACAGATTCCAAAACAAATGGCCTCACCTCATTTTTTTTTCCTTTTAAAAGAAAAAAAATGAAATGCGTAGAAAGTCCTTGATTAAATTACTTAGGAAAGGCTGTCACTTTTTCAGGTGACAAATTCCTTCGGCTTATGATGACACAAGGGCTAAAATATAGTGGAAAGAAAAAACCAGAAGGTAAACAAGAAGAAGCCCGGCATTCTCTAAGGTGTCATAAATCAGGAGGGAATAGACTCACGAAGCTAACAGCTTCCAAACGCTCTTTCTCTGAAACTATTTTAAGCAACCCACACAATCTCTCAGAGGTTATTTCATTCACAGCAATAGAAGAGAAGCAACGTGCTTCGCAGCGTATAGCTTTAAACTCGCAAAGAAACAAATACCTACACCACAGCCCTCAGGCCTGTCAGGTTGGCCACCCCTCTGAGAAATGTTACTATTTTAAGGCACCTAAATGGCTCGGTTGTTCAGAAGCTGCGAGGGATGCTTTTCCTCTCACCCTCTTGGACCAACCCATTCATTTCTTTGCTCAGGAAATCACTGCATGTGTTTCATCCCCACCCAGGCGACTGCTGAGGACAGAAGTAGGGGAGGACAGAGGCAGCATGGCAAGTGAGGAATGGTGCCCAACAGACCGTGGTTTGAATCAGCTGTGTCATTTACCAGCTAGGCTACCTTGACCTCTCTGAGCCTCAGTCTCTTCAGTTGTCAAATGAGATTAAGAGGAATACATACCTCATTGGGTAATTATAGAGATTACTCGATATTATACACATGAAGCACATAGCATAGGGCTGGAACTTTGTAAAGGCTCAACACATGGCAGGTATGTACTGGGGATCACAGCTGGCTTCTCTGGGTAGGAAGGGAACAGGATGTGGTTGAGTGGAGAATCCAGAGTAAGGCTGCCTGGGTTTAATTATAATCTCCACCTCTCATTAGCTGTATGACCTTGAGCAAGTGACTGAACCTCTCTGAGCCTTGGTTTCCTCCTCTTTAAGATGCAATTAATATCCCTCATTTAGCAGCGGGATAAGTAACATTATTACATGGTGCCACTGCCATTCTAGATCTAACTTTGCTCTTTTCATGCAAATCTAACAGTTCAAGCTTCTCTTGGTTGTTCTTTGGTAATCCCACCAGAGGAGCAAGCATGGCTATGAAGTGAAGGAAAGTCGCCATCCTGGGTGGGGCAGACATGAATGCTCCTGAGCAATGATTCTTTTACCACGAATAACAGCTAATGTCTCAGTGCTCACTGAGCACCAGACTCTCCCAAGAACTCTACCCACATGGTCTGCGCCCTACTCCAGATAATTTATATCAGAATTCCTGGAGGTGGGGACTTAAGACACACACACACTTTTTTTTAAAATTTTTTTAAGCTCTCCAGGTGATTCTAATGTGAATCCAGGGTTCAGAGCCCCTGAAACAACTCTAAGTTCGGAACCATGGTATACCCATTAAACAGAAGAGGAAAACTGAGGTTCAGAGACCTCAGTCAGGAGGGCCGACTCTCAAATTCCATCTCTTAGCCACCTGTGCTACCTGAGGAGCAGAGGTCAAACTATTTCACAGGCACTTGGAGCCTCCCAATGCCTTTCTGCGACTCCTCCAGGCCTCTGCGCCCTCTCAAAGCACCCAAGACGGTTCTCTTTCTGGCTAAATTTCTGACCCAGCCTTGACTTCCAGGAATCCAAAGCTGCCCGGAAATGGAGACTCGCTTTCCCAGACCTGAAGGACACATGCACGAAGTCACAGCAATCCACAGAACAACTGGAACTAATTAAACAGACCCCACGCTAATGACGGGAAACTGTGGATTTGATGATCTTCATTAAAGGCTGCTGGTTGTCTATGAAGAAGCTAGAAGGCAAAATTTAGGGGGGCTCTTAAGGCCATCAACCAAAGAATTATAAGACTGAAAATTAAATCCCCACTGCCTGAGGCCCTATCCAGCCCTGCTGTGCGGCACCTACCATTGGGAAAGGCAAAGGAGGGCAATGTTTCAATCCATCATGTGATTAAGGAGGGAGGCCTTTCCTCCCGGTTACGAAGATCTGGAGGCCACCCTCCTGCTCAATCTCTCTCTAATAAAGTTTGAGACAAGCAACCAAAACCACACTCAGATCGCTGGCTCAGCCCTCCTTCTTCTTCCATACATAGCTGTTCCCCTTTCAATCAATGGCCAATCCCTCCTTTCAGTTGCTCAGACCATAAACCTCGTTGTCACATGGATTCCTCTATCATCCCTCACATCTAAGCTGCTGGCAAGTCCCGTTGGCTTGAACTTCAAAATACATCCATAACCTCTTCAGCTGACACCCAAGCCACCATCCTCTCTCACCTGGATTACTGCAAAGGCATCCCGAGCAGTCGTGCTGCTTCCTTCCATGCTTGAGACTACTGTTCATTTCCAACAGGGCAGAGAGGGTGATCTTGTTAAAATGCAAATCCGATCACATCATTCCTGGGCCTACGCCCCTCCAATGACTCCCAGCAGACTCAGAATTGAAAGCCGAGGTGCCACACAGTGGCCTACAAGGCCCTACTTGACTACCCACCCCTCCCTTCCCTCTCCAATTGCATCTCCTACTACGCGCCCTGCTCCCCCTCACTTGCCCCGCCAGCCTCCTTGGACCCAATGTGCACTTGCTCCCTCTGTCCGGAGCTGTCTTCCCCAGCCTGGCTGGCCTCACTGTGACTCCTCCATCAGGTCTTACCCTTCCTCATGATCCACTGGGCCTACACCCTCCCCTCCTTTGTGTCTCTCATATTCATCTATTCTATCACCATGCACACAGTAAGTCCTCGACAAATATATGCTGAATAAAAAAGCAGAGGTAGCCAAAACTTTTAGCCTCTCCCTGGATCCTAATCCCAGACCCTCCCACCATAACCACCGTCTGTCTCCTCCAAGACCAACATGGTAGAAAACCCAGGATACTATACAAGCATCCGCTGGACAGGTGGGGGTCCCTGTAATGCCTTTGCAGAGGCAGCTCTACCCCAGAGGCCCTCTCACCTGCTACTGAATTGGGTCTCAGCGTAGTCCTGGCCTGCCCCGCTCCTCCTGGAAAGATTACATCCAGAAGAACAGCTGCAAGCAACTGGCTTCCAAATGGTGTCCCCACATACAACGTGATTTACCCAGCTGCTGAGATGAGTTAAAGAAGCAGCACCAGGCCTCTGGTTTCCACAGAAGCCACTCTTTTTTGGCCACGTGTTCTGCTTTCTCCTGAACATTTTATAATCTTCAACTTGGGGGTTTGTAGAGTGGACGGGCTGGTGGGGAAGAGGGACAAGCTGCCCCACTCACCCAGCTCTGGCGGGGACCGCCCCAAGCCCTGCTCAAACTCTGTGACTGAAATAAATCGGGGTTCAGAACCCGTACCCCTCGGGGCGCTGAGCTCCCCGTCTCAGCCTTGGAATTCCTGGCAGCCTGTCATTTTCACTTACTCTCACTTTCCCTGCCTTTGAAGAATCGGCCCTGCCAACTGCAACAAAGAGCATTTAAAAATATCTTGCTGGATTATACTGCCCTGCCTTCTAAATTCCTCACAATGTCTGTCTGTCCCACACAGTATAAAGAAGGGTGTAGCATATTTAATTTTTTTTTTTTTTTCTAGCTGCTCCCTGCTATAAATATCCGAGGTCAGATAGGCGGGCTGCAAACACCGGCTGCATGAAGTCACCTCGGGGCCAATCTCACCACCAAGCAGGCCTGCCAGGACCTGGACACGGCTGCTGAGTGCTGGTGGGGTGGGCTGGCCAAGAGTAGACAGAACTCATCCTTATGAGGCAAGTGGGGGAAGAGAAAACTCTAAGTAGAGTAATCATAGTGAAGCCCAATATAAAAAGGATGGCATTTAGTCCCACTACCTGGACCATCTTCCAAGAGCGCGGCCAGCTCCATCCTGGGCTGCTTCTTTCCCAAGGATAATAATTACAGGGCTCGACCTTAGGAAAGTGATTTCACAGTGTCCATGTGGGGTCTGGAAACATTATCGGAGACAGAAGGGCCATTGGAGAATCTAGTCCAACCTCTTCACACCACAGATAAAGTAACAAACAGCCAAGAAGAGGGAGTGATTCAGTCCAGGTCACGGAGAGGCCAAGCTCCAGCCCAGCATCTTCTGGATCCACATCCTTCACTCTCTGGACTGGACTGTCCCAGGCACTTGTGCACATAGACTTGCTTGGTCCGTGAACCTCGGCTTGTGTTTATGAACAGCTCTCCTCACAGCAAATATTGCTTTTCATATCTTAAAAGGTACAGACTAAAAAAAAAAAAGTTTTAAAATTTCAACAAAACTTGGCCTCAATTTTAGGGATGATTTTCATGCACTGAAAGACCTGTTTCACCCTCTTTGTGGTCCCCTTTAATCTCTCCCCACCCCTAACCTTTTATCTCTGGTACTTCCAAGTTCAGCTTTCCTGTGTGATTTTTCCATCATGGGCCTGACCACCCCCCTCCCAAACCCCCACCCAGCTCACTTTTAGAAAGCGAATGATGGGTCCCAAACCATTAACCATAAATAACTATATATGTACTTTCGTAAAATGTTCATGAGATTTCTCTTTTCCAAGCGACAAATTCCTTTATAACACTGGGGTCAGGAAAAGGTCTAATACCTGAGTTATCGGCTAAGCCATTGATGACCTATCACATTTTATTACTGTCAGCGGAATTCAGCTGGACCCTAGGGAGTCCATTCCAGATGGCACTGAGCTATAAGGTGGTTCCACGATATCAAACATTTAACGTGGTGATTGACATCTTTATTATCAATGCTCTGGAAACAACTTTAGCAAGAATTAGAAGGTGACTAAACCTCTTTGAGAACTGAGCTGTTATTTTCCAAAATGATGAACTGTAAACTGAAGATATCAAGCCAGACTCATAACCAAAGTTCTGGGACCCTCTTATCCTGTTTTCTGTCCCTCTCTGCCTCTGTGTTTGGGAATCCTGCCTTGGCAAGAGTCAGTCCAACAGCCTCATTTAACGGGTGTACCAGCCTCGACCTTCATTCCATACTGGGATTGCTTTGGCCTGAAATGCTACGTGCGGAGCCCTGCAAGAAACACCGAGTCAGGAGCCAAATTGCATGGGAGAAGCAGGGGTGATGGCAGTCTTGCTCTTCAGGCCCTCTCGGCCCAGGTTTGCTCGGGTAAAGTCTTCTTTCATTACTTGTACTGCTAGGACAGAGGCCAGGGGCATTTTTGAGGTCAATCTTTCAATCAACAAGAGGGGTAATGGGAGGTCTGGGGCTGTGGTTAAGATGCGCTGGGGAGCAGACACACTCCATTTCTGAATTATAAAAATGAGTTTTGGAAAACTCTCTTCCTGCACTCTGGCAGGCTTCTTAACATCTGGATAAAAGATGTGGGAAAGTTTTCTTCTTTACTGTGTTATCTGCCCTTCTCCTCATCATGCATCTGAACCTTTCCAGCCAAACAGGGTCACTTGCCATTTTCCAACACACACACTCTGGCTTCCATGTCTTTGCTCACACCACTCCCTCTGCCTGAAAGCCTGCGTGCTCTCTGCACCACCTTCCCTTCTCTGTCCCAGCTCCACCTGCCCAAATGCCCCTGGCTCACATGCCACACCCTCCACAAAGCAGCCCCAACTCCCTCCCTCACACCCAGCCAGGGCTCACCTCTCCCCTTTGAGCTCTCCAGTCACCAGAACTTCAAGGTCCCCATCTAAGGGGTAGACAGTATATCTGCCTTACAGAGGGCCTTGGGAGGATTAAGTGAAATCGCTCATGAAAAGCACCCCTAAGTGGGCAGTGAGAAAGATGAGGCTTCAGCATCACCCCTCTCATTTGAATGCAGGGACCCCACACTTCCTTGGAAGAATCCACGGACATGCTTTGCTTTCCCTACTAGATTCTAAACTTCTTGACAGGCAAGATAATTCCCGTCCTCCTCCACAGCCCTGGATGTAGCTGGCGCTCGGCAAGCAGTCGATTAACGAGGCCGGCATGGCATTCCTCAGGCTTACTCGGGCTGTGTTTCTGAAGCTTCTCCTCCCAATTCAGCAAGCTGCTCAAGCCTACTGCCAAAGCTGCAAAACCATTTAGGCCTTTTTTTAAACAAGCAAGAAGATCACAAAGTATGTTTACATGACAGGCCGGCAAAACACAAAACACCTGCTGTCCTGTGGCTCAGAACTTGGCAGCGGCGATGGGCAGGGCCCCATAGCAGAATGACTTTGCAGGGCCTGGAGCGTTGAGTTTGCACCACCACTGTCATCCTGGCAGGGTCAGCCTTGAGCTTGGAGGGAGGGTCAGATGTCAATGCCCAATGCTAGCCTGCTTCATCTTGAGGGCAACAGAGCCATAACTGAGCAAGGTGCAAAGGTGCTTTTTCCAGATCCCGTAACTTCCTCCTACCTGTTAGTCACCAAGGAAAGCCTTGTGACTAACACTCATCACTCCGGGATTTGGGTCCCGATCCTCCCCTACACGAGAAATGCCCACTTCGGCAAAAGTGAACACGGCTGGCCGCAAACCAACATAAGTTTGCAAAAATACAGCAGTGATTAGAATTAATATTTTATGTGCCAGGCTCAGTGCAAAGTCCCTTACAGAGACTTTTAGTAAATCCCACAAACATCCTACGAGTTGGGTACTCTTTTCAGTTCTGTTACAGAGCAGTGTTTCTCAACCAGGGGTGATTTTGCCCCTCAAGGGACATCTGTCAATGTCTGGAGACATTTTTGATGGTCACCACTGGCAGCTGGAGGTGGGGGAGGGAGGGTGTTACTGGCATTTAGCGAGTGGAGGCTGGGATGCTGCTAAGCGTCCTACAGGGCATAGGACGGCCCTGCAACAAAAGTTATCCAGTCCAAAGTGCCACAGTGACAGGCTGGGAAATCCTGTTAGAGAGGAAGAAGCTAAGGCACAGCACTGACCTTGCCCAGGATCACACAACTCAAAAGGGAGGGCGCCAGGAATGACACCCGGGCAGCCCTACCCTGTGCTATGTTCTCAGCGCTCAACCCAGAGGCAGCTCTGACATCCTGGGAGCAATGAGTATGCCTGCAGGCACAACCACCCGTGTATAAGAGCCGGCCCCTCACTTTATAGTTGGAGACTTGAAGCAACTTGCTCCAGGCCTTTGTAAGAAGCAAGGCAACTTGGGGCCCGACTCAGACTTCAAAGCCAGGGCATCTTAGTGCTCGCTATGCGGATTCCTTCTCTCCCTGTGCTCCTGGCACTGAGATTTCAGCCGAAACCGTAGTGGACTCTGAGGAAATCAAAGGCCCCTTCATAAAGGCTATTCCGCCAACTCCAGAGCAAGTGAGTTGAGTACCCTGAGGCCAGTGGCCTAAACACGGGCTCCCTTTGGGTTCTTTCCTCCTGCGTGTCCTACTTCTCCGGGCCAGCTCTCCCCGCCGTTAGAAGACAATCACAGTGCAGGTGGCAGCTTTGCCGTTCAGCTGAGCTTATTGATCACCCAGCAGCTGACACTTGTAAGGCCCTCCCTGGGCGGCAGAGTTCCCCGCCCCTCAGGAGCAGCAATAAAGGCTCCTTAAAATCGATGGCACCTGCAGGACACACTCTGGGACCGTCAGCAAGCAGCATTTAAACAGCCTATCACAGCATCCTTCGGAGGAAGACCCACACCTGGGCCTTGACGCCTGGTCTTCAGCTTGGTTGTGAAGATTCTCTGGCCTAATGGATGTAAAGAGCCCGGATGCAGCAGACATTAACAAGCAAGATCTACAGCAGGTGCTGCTGTGAGTCTGACCCTTGCCTCCACTGGCAGGGGAAAAATACTGCCCTGGTCCTCATTACCTTTGTTTCCCTGATTCTTCACAGAAAAAGCACAGGCCTAGGGCTTGAGCGATATGGGGCTTGGCCCCGGCCCGGCCATTACCAAGCTGTGAATCCTGGGCTCCCAGAGACCCTTCTGTGAAAGAGCATCCCATGGATGGATTTTTATGGGCACCAGGCGAGATCCCAGATAAAAAGGTTTAAGGACCTGTGAAAAGGTTACGCCTATTATTACAGCTGTAGAAGTGTGGAAACAGATGCCAAAGCATTCACCCACTACACTACTTGGGGAAGGACAGGTAGTGATGGGGAAATGGGATAAGGACCAACCTGAGGATTCGCAGCCCGGGGTCTCTGGCTTATTTTATTATTTTATCTTTATTGGAGTATAATTGCTTTACAATCTGGCTTATTTTAGAACCTTAGGTGTTGTCCGTGCGACCCAGGAATGTCTCGGTAGTTCATTGCCTTAGTGCCTTCCTCAGATTGGAGGCAGATGGGGTGCAACACAGATGCACCCTCTTCTGAGCAATAGTCATCAACAAATTGTCCTCTAGGGCAGCTCTGCAGGCAAGGCGGGATTGGTATTGCTATTCTTAGGGGAACTGAGTGCCTCTGTCTTTCAACTCAATCTTCCTGTGGATCTATCTGTTGCCCATCAGACTTCTCCTGTGAAACACCCACTATGGGCACTGCACACTGAAAGAAGCCCCCGCCAACCTGAAATCCCTCCCATTTACCTTTACTTATCACAGGTGACCTTGGGAACCCTGCTCAAAATTAGGGGATCAAAAGTTTGAATGATGTCCCTGTGGTTTGGGTACACTCCAAAATGCTGCCTCTATTCATCAAGAACTTGAAATTCTCTGCCATGGTAGAAACAGGGGAAGGTTCTTCTGAGGGGGTTGAAGGATTTCGAATGAAGTTTCTGGAATTGAACATTTTGTATTGTGGGATCAATCATTTGCCTGACTGCCATTCATGGAGCCCCTACTGTGTGCCAGACCCCATGCGAGGCACAGTGATGCCTGTGAGTCCACAGTGTGATGGGAGAGACACAAACAGGAAACAGTTCAAGAATCTGCCCTGAGTGCTGTGGAAATTCACAGAGAGGTGGCCCTTCAGCCCGCACGGAGGCAGGTAAAACCTCCTGGAGGAAACAGAACATCCCCGCCTTGTTCTTCTAACTACTTAAGGCTGGCTTGCATTTCTCAGGCATTCAAGGAAAAAAAAAAGTTTGCATTTCCAAAGCTTGCTTTGTTTCACTTTTACCAGCTCTCTGGGCTTCAATAAAACAGTCAAAGAGGAGGGAAGCTGCCACCTCAGCCCAGACTACCCAGGTGTGGAAACTGATTAAACAGCAACTAGCGGCTCAATTAACCCTTGCTCCTGGAGTTGATTATCTCAATGGAAATCCATCCTATAATCTCCCTGTTAAATGAATCCTACAACTAGAAGAGTTTTCAGCCCTGCTGTAGATGCAGCCCTTTCATTTCTCGGCTGCAAATGAGATTGTTGGGACTCTGCCTCAGCTGATAAATAACTGAATAATTCAGAAAGGTCCTCAGTCACTTTTTTTTTTCTTTGCTGAGTGATCCTTAGACATCAGCAGTATTGATATATTACCTACTACTTATGAAATTTCAGAGAGGCCCCCCTTGGCTGTCACTTAAATTAGCCCCAGTCACACTATCCTATTACTGTTTTCTGTTGTTGTTAGTAACATTTACTGCTAAAAGTAAATCCCTATTTGTTCATTTTCTCCTTGTCTCCTCCATTTGCTTGTAAACTTCATGAGAGGAGGAAGCTCTCCCTCCCCCAACTTCATCCACAGCACTTTTAACTGTGGTGCAGGCAGGGTCAGTGCTCAATAAATATTTGTTGAATGAACTGCAACTATTTATTAAGCATTTACTATGTGCTACAATCTATAAATCTATGCTTTCACCTAATCCTCATCAACCTTAAGAATTAGGTGCTGTTATTAACCCCCATTTTACAGATAACAAAATTGAGGCTTAGAATGGTTAAGAAATATGCCCCACAGGACTTCCCTGGTGGCACAGTGGTTGGGAGTCCACCTGCTAATACAGGGGACATGGGTTTGAGCCCCGGTCCGGGCAGATCCCACATGCTGCGGAGCAACTAAGCCCGTGTGCCAGAACTACTGAGCCTGTGCTCTAGGGCCCGTGAGCCACAACTACCGAGTCCACATGCCTAGAGCTGGTGCTCAGCCACAAGAGAAGCCACCACAATGAGAAGCATGCACACCCCAACGAAGAGTAGCCCCCACTCGCCGCAACTGGAGAGGGCCCGCACGCAGCAACGAAGACCCAATGCAGCCAAAATAAATTAATTAAAAAAAAAAAGAAATATGCCCCAGGTCACTCATATAAACAGCAGAGGTGCGCTTCAAATCCTCACTGTGATTCCAAAGTTTTTGCTCCTTACCATTATTATAGAGCTACCTTCATGTACATCCTGGTTACTGCTTTGGAGCAGGAATATTCTCACCAAAATCCTATCATTTAACCTAGAGTCTCCAAATGGAAGGGGATTTTCTCTAATGCCATGGACATTCATGAAAGCTTAGTAAGAAAAATGGCCAAGAAGAAACCCCGAAGTGATGCTCAGTATCAAACTGATGTACAACGATGAGAAACAGAGAGAGAGAGAGAGAGAAAGTAGATGAGAAAAGTTTCTGTTTTGTACCAAATCCATGTTTATAAATATTGCCCTATTAAAGTGGTTTCTCTACCTCCCACAAGGAAGATATCATCACTTAATGACATTACCCTGGAAACAGGGACACAGATACCAAATGAGCAAGCAATATATAACTCCTGCTGCTCTACGAAGCTGAGATCATGTTTTATAAACACCATAGAAATTTTATCATCCATCTTGGGCTGAGCGAAACCATATTTGCCCAGCACTCTGAGTAATGGATGGGATTAGGGGTCTTAAATTCCTGGTTGGAAGACATTAAAAGTTTAAGAGCCCTATATAGCTGACTCAAATGCATGTGCCCATGCTGTATAATTAGCAGGCATAACAACAATAAATATATAGTATAAAGGGAAGACCAGCAGGACAAGACTTCGAACCAGCACACTCCCTCCCGTGCGTAGCCATTTCCCACTTAGACTTCAGCTGTATAGATGGTAGCCTTGCTGGTCTTGGCTTATTTTAGTACAACGAAGGTTTAGGATCTCTCCATTTCTTTCCTAAGCAGTTTATGCTTCCTTCTGAAGTCAGCTTTGAGGCATAAGTAATTCATTGTGCCTCTACTAAACATTCATTGCACTTTGTCTAAAGAGAATAAATCAGCCTGGTTACTGTTTACTGGGGCCACCCTCAGGTTTTCATGTATAAAAAATGAGCATCCATGTAACTCAGGGGAAGCGATGGTCACCTGTCTTGCAGGAGAGCTCCCTGGAGACCAAGGAATGTATGGAGGGACACGTTTGCTCGGAACATCCCGGAGATGTGCTGCCTGTCACATAGAGTCCTGCTGTCTTGCATGGCTTAAGAAGAATTGTTTGGGGTGGAGGATGGGAGGGAAGAGGTAAAATTATAGGGTCAAAACCCCATCCGGTGAAGAAAATCCCAAGGAGTGATGACCTTAGATAAGAAATCTAGGGCCCTTTGGGATAGCCCTTTAGTGGAAGACACCTGTGTTCTAGCAATTTCTCATGACTACATTTTCAGAGGACCCTGGAGAGGCAGCTGCTCTTAATTGCCTCAGTTTACAGTTAGAAAAACTGAGAAATTCCTCCACCTGAGGGGCACCAGTTCTGCATGAAGGGCATGTTTTGGTTTTGCTTTGTTTCTCTGTCACCCATTATCCTCCTTCATTCTAGTCTGGTTTGTAGGGTCATAGGCCTTTGTTTTTTCCCTCAGGAGTCTTCACTTCTCTGAGTTCAGTCTGGGCCTCCCCTCAGCCAAAAGTTCAGAACGCTTCCCCCCTGGGCTATGACAGCCACATGGAAATCCCCCTGCCCTCCACTTCCTCTCCTGGGGCTGTGTGCCTCATGCTGATGCCACAAACCTGGAGGGTAAACACAATTATCAGCTGTGACATTATCAGCTGAGATCCTGGACTGACCTCAACTCTGACCTAAGAGGAGGAAAATTAAAAGGCGTATGCTCTTCCTTCCATTCCAGGCCTCTCCTTTTGTCAGTGCTAGAATTAAAAACAAAACCCTTGAAAGTCAAAGTCAGCCACACTGGTAGATACAGACTGTCTTCAAAATGAGGCCTTAGGATGTCAGGTACTCTCCTTGAAAATTGGACCAGTGAAAACAAAGCTGCTTCTTCTCCTCTAGTAGCTAAAAGCTTGAACTCTGGAGCCTGCCTGGGTTCAAATTCCACCTTGTCACTTAATATCTGTGTAATCTTGGGTTAATTATTTAACTGACGGGTACCTCGGTTTCCCCATCTGTATAATGGGGATAATACTATAGGTACCTACAGATTACTCAAGTTAACATATAAAGTGCTAAGAACAGTGACTGACACATTATTAAGTGCTAATTTAAAATTTTAGCTATTATGATTATGTTAAACCACATTTAAATATGACTCCCTTTATGGCATTCCAACACCCACACGGCCTCTTCCACTGACAACTTACTTGCCACTGAATGTTGCCCCCAAAATGGCCTTCCAATCAGATTGCAAGGATGTCTAGCCAAAGTACCATTCCAAATAACTGATGGTTTGCCGACTCCTGAAGTTGGAGTCTGGTAGGCAGTTTACTGCTGAATGTATGTCACACCGTAACCTTTCAAGGGAAAAGGTCAAGCGCTTCCCCACCACCTTCTGCACTGAAGCTATGTCATCCTTCAGAGAAATGCAACTACCTAATGGTTTCTTTCCCGGACTTGACACCATGCCATTGCCCATCCCCCCACTCCTCTTCCCAATAGTGTAGTTTACTGACTGGGTCTTGGTTTCGTTCGGGAAAGTCCATAAGGTTGTGCATTTAATATAATACAACACAGGGGTTTTAATCAACTGCTCACTTGGTTGGTGACAGCTTTGAAAGTCAGGCCCCGGGAGCTAGGATGTGGTTCCCTTTCCGGGAATGGGATTCAGGAGTCACCAGGTTCCATCGCTCTGGGCACACAGAGTTAAGAACCCACCAGTACCACTCCACCTTCCAGGAGAGGGCCTGAAAGGCATGCTTCAATCCAGCAAAGCCCAAGGTGGCACCACCAAGGTCCTGGGCTTCCTGCTCCCTTCCTCCCATCCCACTTACCCAAGGCTCAAGTCTTAAGAGTTTGGGCCCTCTGGCTACTGCTACTGGACTGGAGAGAACCGGGACAGAACCACAGTCGATCTGCCCAGCTCTGGGGAGAGATGCCAACTATAGATCCGTCAAGCAAGGCAGAGAGCGACGGGGCAGTAAGCTTCGCGCCAAGAGAGGTTCAGGGATGGCTTGGTCAAGAGATTCAATCAGTGAACAGCCCCCAGTAGCGACAACACGACGCAGAACAGAAAGTAGAAGATCAACCACGACTTTGCCCTCCAAAAGTCAGTCGCTGAAAGAACAATCTCGGGAAAGACCCTTTAATGAACTCCTCCACCCGTAGACCGAAAGCTTTCTCTCAGGTCTTGAATTTCCTTCGTCCCAGGAAATTCACCCACTGGGTAACCCATGTCCGACTTCTCCCCCACCCCGTCCATGGGTCGGGGGCCCGCGTGCTTACCATTGGCGTTCTTGCCGCAGATGAGATGCTCATAGGGCTGCAGGACGCCCCAGAGTTCGGCGTCATTGTTGATGACCATCTCCAGGGCCTCAGCGGACACCTCCCCGCCTCCGGCCCCTCCGCCGTCGGGGCTCTGGCTGGCCAGCACCCTGGCCCGGATCTCCTCCACCAGATTCTCCATGCAGGCGGTGAGCGAGATGGCCGCGTACTCGTGGATGCGCACGGAGATGCGGGTGTCCACCATCCAGCGGAAAAAGCGGCCAACCGAAAAGGTGAGGCCGCAGCGCGCCGACTTGCCCCGGCGCAGCCCGTCGCCCGCGCTCATGCTGTACAGGGACAGCGCCTTGACGGCGGCCAGTGAGCAGCTCTCGGCCAGCGCCCAGCTGTGCACAAGGCGCACGGCGCTCTGCACCTCGAAGCGGGTGCACTTGGAGTGCAGCACGCTCAGGCGCTGCGCCTCGCGGGCCACACGGATGAGCGCTCGGCGGAGCAGCCCCGCCAGGCGCCTAACCGCCTCGGCGGAGAACAGGGGCTGCCGCCGGCCGCCAGCACCTTTGCGAAGCACCCGGCTCACGTCTCCCTCGGTCCAGGGGAACTCCTCCAGCTCGGGGAGGCGCGGGCAGCGCGAGAAGAGGTCGGCCACTTCGGGGTCCTCGGGCAGCACCGTGTTCACCGTGTCCCAGCTGTTGTGGCGGCTGTTTATGGAGCCGGAGTAGCACCACCAGGCCGCCCCGCGGTGTTGCTGCGCCGAAGAGTTGATCGCCTGCGAGTTGGACTTGGAGGACGAGAGGCTGAGCGAGCGGCACGAGTCCCCGGCCCCATACCCGGAGTCCAAGGTCAAGTCCTCCAGAGTCTTCAAGGTGGAGCTGTACGTCCCGGCCATGGGGAGCCTGCCCGGGGCGGCCTCGCCGAGCGAGAGGTGCTCACAACTCCATGCGTCCTTCCCCCAGTGGGCAGAAACAAGCTCTAGGCTCTCCGGGGCGCCCTCTTTCCTCTCGGCGCCGCGGGCCTCGGCGGCCGCATTGCCCGCCCGCCCGCCCGGCGGCCGCGGGAAGGTGGGCGAGATTCGCGGCGGCCGGAGCCCCACGCTCCCGGCGTCTGGACTCGAAGCCGTCACTGGAAAGGCCCCCCGCCGCTCCTCCTCGGCACTCCCCCTAGCCCACTTCAACTTCCCTCAAGCAAAGCGTCTATCTTCCGCGGAGAAGGAATCCCGAGAGAACAGGGCGGCGGCAGCAGAAGGAGGCGGCTCCGAGAGCTGTGCGAGTACAGAACCGACCGGCGAGGAAGCACTCGGCAAACTTCTGCGCGGCGCCTGCCGCCCGCACCGGCTAGGTACTCTGCCGCCACCGGCATGCAAATAACGCGGGGCAGCCCACCAATCATCGGCCGCGATGGGCAGGGGCTGCACCAATGATCTCCCACAGAGGCGGTCACTATGCAGATTTCACTCCGCCGCGGGTAAACCCCTCGGCGGCGGAGGCGGGGCTGGAGGCCGAGGGTCTGGTAGAGCTGACGGGAGGACGGCGGAGGAGGGGGAAGAGAAGGCGAGTGAGTGAGCTGGGAGGTGGGGAGCAGAGACTGGGAAAGGAGGGATCGAAACGTTAGGCTCGGGAGCTGACGACTTAAAGAAAAATGTGAAGGAAAAGCCACTGTGCGTTGCCCCTTCCCGTCGTCCAGGCTTTGGGCGTTCGCAGCTCCCTTTCGAGCCCTCTGCTACCGAACACCGACGCCAGCGAGTCGAGGGTGGGTAGGGAGCAAGGGAGGTGGGGCTGGGGGAGGGCACAGCGGCATGGGGGAGGGGACCCAAGCCAGTCGCTCCACCTCTCTACTAAGACTTTCTGCCAAGGCCCTCCCTTCTTCCAGGCGAAACTCCAGTGAAGTTGGGGAGGGAGGAGGGACGCCCCTGTTTGCTTCTCTTCCCCGATCCGTCTGGTTTTCTTTACGGTGCTCTCTAAGCTCCAATCAGAACAATCTCTCCCTAATCTGGCATCTGATAAATGGACGGGCTCCAGGAGGCCTGCGATTCCGCCCCCGTCCCCCCCACCCCGCCACTTGCAATATTACACATGCAGTAGTCTGAGTATTACTCGGGGAGAGGGCTCTAACTGATCAGATTCTCAAGTGTCCGTGTCTTCGCTGTTACAACTGTACAATACCTCTTGCTGTGTTGGATCCTTCCTGTCCGAGGAGCCAGTGTCCGATTGTGTGTATGTGTACGGGGGGGGGGGTTGTTACACACGTGTGTAATGGGTGTGCAAAGGTGAGAAACGTCCCTAGCACTGGCCTGCGCTCGGAACACCTGGCTGAATGCACCTCTTCCTAACGGTGTGCCCTTGGGCGCGTTATCTGCCCCCCTCAGGACTCGCTTTCCTTGCCGGGTAAAATGAGAGCTGACCTCCAAGCAGCACCCTTGTAAACCTGTCTCAGGCGCGTGTTCAGAGGCGGTCAAAGTTCGATTGGTTCCAGCAGATCCATGCGCGGTCCCATTCCGTCCCGCTGCTGTCCTGTAACTATTCACACACACGTGCACGAATGTGCATATGCCTCCTCCAGTGGAACCGCAAAATCAAGGAGGAGATTGTGTACGCGTTTCCCTCAAGTCAGCCTCCTCCCGCGCTCTTGAATAGCTCCTTTGTGCTGTATCTCACACGGTGCTGACCTTGAGCCGTGAGTTGGATACGAACTAGAAATGTCTGGTTTGTCTCTTTCCTTCTTAAATTAATGGCCCTTTCCCTGTGAAACTCCTTTTTCTTTGGCAGTTTGGCTTAATTTTGCCTTCCTGCGCATCTTTATTTATGCAATACCGCCGCCTCATGGTGAGGGCTGGGAACGGCGTCAAGGACGGACGTACTCATACGAACGACACAAGTCCGCAGGGACCAAATCAAGAGAGGACACAAGGTGTGATTACATATTATAGAACAAGAGATGAGAAGTCGAAGTAGGTAAGGAGGTTCAACTTGTCAAAAATGCGAAAATCGATGCAATTTAATATTTATTAGGGGAAATATAATACTAAGGCAAATGTCGCCCTCTAATGGATGTTTACAGGAAAAAAATTCGGCAAAGTTTGTTTGTTTGGGTTTCTTTCTTTTCTTTTTCTTTTCATTTTGTTGTGTGCATCCTTAAAAAGTAACGAAAATGACAACTGGAAATTTAGGACAGGGGACTTACTGAATGGAAAGGTTATCTAGGAAACTATCTAGAATATTTCTTGGGGGAAAAGAGCAGATGGGATTTATCTTAATATATTCAAGTTACTTGATGATTTGAAGTGTAAAAATAATCAAACATGCCTACAGCCAAATTTCAGAATGCTGTGAATGTTAAATTGCACCAAAAGGATTTGTTCAGCAAAATTCAGCGGCTGGAAACACTACTGCACAAACAACTGAGTTCCGTTAGTAAATTACATGGAAAGAAAGAGATGGAGAGGAAACCTATACACTGAAAAAGACTTAGAAGACATATCAGCCAATCACAATGTGTGGAATTTATTTGGAATTTGTAGGGTTTTTTTAATCAATAAATATTTGACCTTATGAAACTATTGGAATATTTGCTATTATGAAATCATTGTTAGTTTTTTGATGTGGTAATGGTAGTGTGGTTATGTTTATTAAATGTTCTTATCTTTTAGAGACATACTGAAATGTGTCTTTTAATTTTCACCATTAAAAAAAAGAAAGAAAGGGCTTCCCTGGTGGCGCAGTGGTTGAGAGTCCGCTTACTGATGCAGGGGACACGGGTTCGTGCCCCGGTCCGGGAAGATCCCTGCCACGGAGCGGCTGGGCCCGTGAGCCATGGCTGCTGAGCCTGCGCGTCCGGAGCCTCTGCTCTACAATGGGAGAGGCCACAACAGTGAGAGGCCCGTGTACCAAAAAAAAAAAAAGAAAGAAAAATCTTTATGGAAACATCTGGTAAAGGGGCTAGAAAGTTATGAAAGACAATTAAGACTGTAGATCTCTTGCCTTTGATATATTCCCCAAAGAGTTCTATAGTCTGCTTGAGGACTGGAGGTACAAAATAAACCCAGAGTGTGCTTGTGTTTGTGTTTTGTGTGATGGGGGAGAAAGAAAGAGAGGAAGAGAGAGAGTGACAGAGGACAAGATATGCTGAACCGTTTTAAACATGAACCAACTGATTTCAGTTAATCTTTTGGGAAGTTGGCAAGCCGGATGAAGTACAAAACTTTGGATCAAGGAAAGAATGGACATGGCTTCTTCTGTTTCTTTTTTTATGAATTTATTTATTTATTTTTGGCCGCGTTGGGTTTTTTTTCTGCGTGTGGGCTTTCTCTAGTTGCAGCAAGCGGGGGCTACTCTTCGTGTGATGCACAGGCTTCTCACTGTGGTGGCTTCTCTTGTTGCAGAGCACAGGCTCTAGGCATGTGGGCTTCAGTAGTTGTGGCATGGGGGCTCAGTAGCTGTGGCTTGCGGGCTCTAGAGAGCAGGCTCAGTAGTTGTGGCACACAGGCTTAGTTGCTCCGCAGCATGTGGGATCTTCCCAGACCAGGGCTGGAACCTGTGTCCCCTGCATTGGCAGGCAGATTCCCAACCACTGTGCAACCAGGGAAGTCCTGACATGGCTTCTTACATATACGTATGTGGTTAATTAAGGCAATCTGGTAGTAATGTGTTTAACCTTAGGAATGCAAATTAGATTAGAAGAAGAGAAAGCAGACCCACTTTCTCAACTCAGGCCTGGCCCAAACATAATCTTTGAAGAAAAACAACTGTCATGTGGCTGGACAAGTTAATAAGAACATGATGAAACCATAGCAAATATTGGGAGAATTCCCAGTGGAGTGAGAAATTAAAAACCAGATCTGGAATTGCCTATGCAAAAGTTATGTAAGGCAGGAGCTTGAAATAAAATGTAAAAACTTTATCTTGGGCAAGGTCTCATATTTGTTATACAGTTTTTTACAAAATCAAAAACAATGTGAAGGTTAGAGAAGAAATTACTGTAGAATTTATCTTGAAAGAGAAGGGGTTAATAATCCCACTATTTAAGTACAGACAGAACTCTCTTATGAGAAAGGTAGATTATGACCTTGACTTTGGAGAGTGACCAAGTTTCAATTTAGTTTATGGATCATGTTTGGTACATCCTTTCAGCAACATTTATTGAACACCTACTGGGTCTAGAACTGGGCTAGGTACAGTAGAGGTGCATTAGACAAGTTCCCTGCCATAAATAAAAGGATGGTCAATGTGTAGAAATGGGCATATGAGACTAACTCTTCTGCAAAACATGCTTTGTGGAGCTTTTCAAAAACCACGACCAAGGGCCATTGCCAGGTCATTGACTCACCACACAGATTGATGCATCTAGAGGAGGAATGGTACGATTGCAAGGAAGGGAATGCTGTGTGGAATGCCAGGAGAGCTGACAAAGGTGCTGGTAGAGAGACGAGTGTGCCGTGGTTAGCAGAACAGCTTTGTAGCTGAATTTCAAGCAGAACACTCAGCTATTGAAAAAGCACCAATGGTGTGGAAACTGTGAGGTAATCCTTCTGTTCCATGTAACCTAAGGTAGCCCATTCCTGACACAGGTATTGTTTTCTGGACCTCAAAACTAAAGAGACATACAGACAAAACAGAAATAGACCCACAGACATAGAAAACAAACTTACGATTACCAAAGGAGAAAGTGGGGGAGGGATAAATTAGGCATTTGGAATTAGCATATACACACTACTATATATAAAATAGGTAACCAACAAAGACCTACTGTATAGCACAGGGAACTATACTTAGTATTTTGTAATAAACTATAAAGGAAAGGAATCTGAAAAAGAGTACATCTATCTGTCTATCTATATACCTATATATATATATATATATATATATATATATCTGAATTACTTTGCTGTACACCCGAAACTAACAGAACACTGTAAGTCAATGATACTTCAATTAAAAAATTTTTGCATTCCTGTACATGATAGTGCCAAAACTTTCCAAATAAAAAGTTCCACTTGTAAAAAATAAAATTAAATAAATAAAAAATAAAGGATTCAATAGTTAAATTTGGGAAATTTTGCACTGTTTCTTCCTCTACTATATTCATGATGCAATATTTTTATTTAAGACTCTGTTTATATTTTTTTGACCTAGTATAGCTCAGACTTAACTGGGCAGAGAACTCTCCCCATCCCCGGCAGACCTATTGTAAAGTGACTGGGATTTTTAATTTAACCTGAAGCAGAAAAGACAACTCTATTGTTTATGTGTCTCCTCAGGCAGCGGTGGTAGGGCAGGACCCTTGGAAGGAATTCAGATAAATCCCAGAACAGGGCAAGGTTCACCATCTGACCCCTGCCCAAAGCTGGATTTTGGTGATTCTGTTGGACACAAATATGATTCCAAAGGTAAACATAAACCTAGGGCATTTGTCCACAGGTGAAAAGGAGGTGGAGTGCATAGGGGTGCAGGCACGAGTAAAAAGTTTCACAAAGCAAACAAGATGGGGAGGAAGGAGTCTCTCCAAGAGGGAGTTCTGCCTGTTAGGCAGTTGGTGTCATAGATTTGATAGCTATTATTAGAGATGAAGCCTTCAAGAGCCTGGGGTTGGAATTTTAAGGGATATGGGCTGGAACTTAAAGCTGCAGAGCTGAATTAAAACTACAAGACAGAAAACCCAGGGACTATTGCCAAATCCCCACATCTGGATGTCCTATACACCGGTTATCAATTAACTGCAATTGTGCTCTTCTATCTTGGCATGGAAAATACCTAGAGTTAAATATGACATTTAACTCTGCAATATTTACTAAACATTCAACTTCTAAGATTCATCTGGCATTCTTATTACAAATTTAAAGTCCCAGTCCCCTTTCCTGGAGGTCTTGATTCAGTAAGCCTGGAATGTGATTCAGGTAAAAGTATTTTTAACAAGTATTCCCAGATGATTCCCACTCCCCGTTATGTAGGTATGTATGTATGTATGCATGTATTTGAATTGAAGTATAATTGACCTACAACAACACAACATTAGTCCTGAGTGCACAACCTAGTGATTCAATATTTCTATACATTACAAAATGATCACCACGATAAGTCTAGTTGCCATCTGTTACCATACAAAATATTACAATATTGACTGTATTCCCCATGCTGTATATTTCGTCCCTGTGACTCATTTATTTTTATTTATTTATTTTTAAAAATGTATTTATTTTATTTATTCAGGTTTGGCTGCATTGGGTCTTTGCCACTGCATGTGGGCTTTCTCTAGTTGCAGTGAGCAGGGACCACTCTTCACTGCTGTGTGCGGTCTTCCCATTCTGGTGGCTTTTCTTGTTGCGGACCACAGGCTCTAAGCACGTGCGCTCAGTAGTTTTGGCTCGTGGGCTCTAGAGCGCAGGCTCAGTAGTTGTGGTGTACGGGCTTTGTTGCTCTGCGGCATGTGGGATCTTCCCGGACCGGGGCACGAACCTGTGTCCCCTGCATCGGCAGGTGGACTCTCAACCACTGTGCCACCAGGGAAGCCCCCGACTCATTTATTTTTAATTGGATGTTTGTACCTCTTAATCTCCCTCACCCATTGCGCTCATTCCCCCCCACCCCAGATGATTCTTATCAAGACCTTTCGTGGATGTCCTGATTCCATGAGCCTGGAGTGTGATCCAGGTAAAAGTATTTTAAACAAGTCTTCCCAGATGATTCTTATCAGGCAATTTTGGGAACTAAGGCATTCGTCTCTTAAACTTCAAAGTTCATGAAGACTTGTATAAAATATAAATCTTTGAACCCCACCTGCATGGATTCTAATACAGCAGGCCTAGAGCCTATAAACCTTCCATTTTAACCAGTGGCTCTCAGGTGATTCAAATGGGTGAGGCTGAGGAAACCAGCTCTTCAGTATTCACGCTCAGAAGTTCACATGTTCCCAGCAGGTGGCGCTCTTGTTCATTTTGCTAAAAACTTGCACCTAAGAAGTCTAATTCTTTAATCATGAGCTGGGGGACTTCCCTGGTTGTCCAGTAGGTAACCCTCCACTCTCCCAATGCAGGGGGCCCAGGTTTGATCCTGGTCAGGGAACTAGATCCTGCATGCATGCACAACTAAAGATCCCACATGCTGCAACTAAGACCCGGCACAGCCAAAAAAAAAAAAAAAAAATCATGAGCTGGATTTTTATTTATTTATTTTTTTAAGTTTTAAATCTCCCTAGTGGATCGATCTGGGACCAAACAGCTATTTCTACTGATGAATTCCTTCCAAAGTTTGAAGATGTCTCTGTCTGCCCTGAAAAAAGGATGTTCAATATTAGGAAAGATTGTAGACACCCCCAAGCATAGGGATGGCTGATTTGCAGGTGAGACTGGTGTAAGTAATTTTCAGAGTTCAGACTGTGGTCTCCTTAGACTTCTTCTTTTTTTCTTTTTTTTTGCGGTACGCGGGCAGAGCTCTCACTGTTGTGGCCTCTCCCGTTGCAGAGCACAGGCTCCGGACGCGCAGGCTCAGCGGCCATGGCTCACGGGCCCAGCCGCTCTGCGGTATGTGGGATTCTCCCGGACCGGGGCACGAACCCGCGTCCCCTGTATCGGCAGGCGGACTCTCAACCACTGCGCCACCAGGGAAGCCCTCCTTAGACTTTTTAATACTGAATTCATTTGAAGACAATTAAGGCTACAAATATTATAGGAATATGTGTTAATTTAATACCAAAGAGTTAAAAATTGAACCCTATTTTAGTCTATTTTATTTTATTTTTTAATAAATAAAATTTATTTATTAAATTTTATTTTATTAAATAAAATAAATTTTGTTTAATAAATAAAGCTGAGCAGCTGCGCTTCTCAGCTTGCAGGATCTTAGCTCCCCAACCAGGGACTGAACCCAGGCCACAGCAGTGAAAGCACTGAGTCTTAACCACAGCCAGGGAATTCCCTATTTTAGGCCTTTTTAAAAGCACTCCAAATCAAAGTAAGACATCAACTTGGAATTGAAGAGATTACTGGGTGTTAGGGATGACCCCTGTATTACAGATAAACACTGGAGCACATAAAGTTTTCTTGCCTCAATTTGGTCGGCAAACCAGGATCAAACACAGGATGAATAATCAAGATTAATAACCAAGATTTGTGACTTCTAGTTGAATGATCTTATTTAAACACTTTTAAAAACCTTTTTTATTATTGAAAATTCCAAATACATACAAAAAAGAGACAGAATTTTGTAATGAACCCTCATGTACCCATTACCCAACTTTAATAATTATCAATTTGTGGTCAACCTTGTTTACACTGTCACCTACTTCCCCATCTCCAGTATTTTTAAAGCAAACCTCAAATATTATGACACTGAGTAATGCTCATCTAAGTCTTTGCTGGGTTGACTCAGTGGCTTGGGACAGGGCTAACGGGACCATCTTAAGAATTCTGCTAGTTTCACATTAAGAAATATCCCCCAGGGACTTCCCTGGTGGCGCGGTGGGTTAAGAATCCACCTGCCAATGCAGGGGACATGGATTCGATCCCTGGTCCAGGAAGATCTCACATGCCGCGGAGCAACAAAGCCCGTGCGCCACAACTACTGAGCCTGCGCTCTAGAGCCTGCAAGCCACACCTACTGAAGCCCGTGTACCTAGAGCCCATGCTCTGCAACAAGAGAAGCCACCGCAATGAGAAGCTCATGCACCGCAACAAAGAGTAACCCCTGTTCGCCGCAACTAGAGAAAGCCCGCACACAGCAACGAAGACCCAATGCAGCCAAAAATAAATGAATAAATAATTTTTTTTAAAAGAAATATCCCTCAGGGTCACAAAATACAGCCCCTGATACCAAGAAGACACTTGTAAATGTGGGCTCTACTTAAGTTATGGGGTTCAGGATACACTTCACTAGGTATTAGTTTCCCCTCTGATTTGAAAATCACCGTGGTATAGGTATGAACAATTACTGTTACTCTGTTTTCTTAATTTCTGAATTGAAGCCAGTACACCCAAACTTTTATCAAGGGGCTGTCTATAGGATATTGAAGGTAGTAACTAATAATTATTTTTCCTGTGTATGGGTTTTGGTTTTTAAATCATCACCATCCCCAAGAAAAGCTAGAAGAAAGATGCTTTTAAGGGACTTCCCTGGTTGAGCAGTGGATAAGACTCCACTCTCCCAGTGCAGGGTGTCCAGGTTTGACCCCTGGTCACGGAACTAGATCCCACCTGCATGACACAACTAAGGACCCCGCCTGCCACAACTAAGGAGCCCAAGTGCTGCAATTAAGGAGTTGGCGAGCCACAATTAAGAAGCCCTGGAGCCACAACTAAGGAGCCCACCTGCCACAACTAAGACCCAGTGCAACCAAATCAATCAATAAATATATTTTTTAAAAAGTTTATATTAGGAATCTAGAATAGCAACTTTTTAATATTAACATATTTTCTATATTTAAAATTTGTATTTGGAAAAATAAAATGAAAATAAGTAACAACCATAAAACCACCACTTAAAGTATACAAAGTAGGAAATGAAAGTCCTTTGTTTATTCCTTCAAGCTCATGCCTCTTAACTGTTGGGTGTTCTGAATTTTTCCTTAAGCTTAACAGACAAACATCTCTTTCTACACACATGCGTGCGTGCATGCGCGCACACACACACACACACACACACTACTTTTTTTCTTTTCACAGAAATGGGTTTATGTAATATGTAAGGTCTATAAGATATCATGTGGAAAGATATCATGGACATCTTTCCAAATTAGTAATATATTTTACTGCAGTCTTTTTTTTTTTTTTAAGAGTTAGAGATTTTTTTTTTAACATCTTCATTGGGGTACAATTGCTTTACATTGGTGTGTTAGTTTCTGCTTTACTACAAAGTGAATCAGTTATACATATACATATGTTCCCATATGTCTTCCCTCTTGCATCTCCCTCCCTCCCACCCTCCCCATCCCACCCCTCCAGGCTGTCACAAAGCACCGAGCCAATATCCCTGTGCCATGCAGCTGCTTCCCACTAGCTATCCACCTTACTACGTTTGTTAGTGTGTATATGTCCATGCCTCTCTCTCGCCCTGCCACAGCTCACCCCTCCCCCTCCCCATAACCTCAAGTCCGTTCTCCAGTAGGTCTGCGTCTCCGTTCCTGTCCTACCCCTAGGCTCTTCATGACACTCTTTCTTTTCTTAAATTCCATATATATGTGTTAGCATACGGTATTTGTCTTTTTCTTTCTGACTTACTTCACTCTGTATGACAGACTTTAGGTCTATCCACCTCATTACAAATAGCTAAATTTCGTTTCTTTTTATGGCTGAGTAATATTCCATTGTATATATGTGCCACATCTTCTTTATCCATTCATCCGATGATGGGCACTTAGGTTGTTTCCATCTCCTGGCTATTGTAAATAGAGCTGCAATAAACATTTTGGTACATGACTCTTTTTGAATTTTGATTTTCTCAGGGTATATGCCCAGTAGTGGGATTGCTGGGTCATATGGTAGTTCTATTTGTAGTTTTTTAAGGAACCTCCATACAGTTCTCCATAGTGGCTGAACCAATTCACATTCCCACCAGCAGTGCAAGAGTGTTCCCTTTTCTCCACACCCTCTCCAGCATTTATTGTTTCTAGGTTTTTTGATGATGGCCATTCTGAGTGGTGTGAGATGATATCTCATTGTAGTTTTGATTTGCATTTCTCTAATGATTAATGATGTTGAGCATTCTTTCATGTGTTTGTTGGCAGTCTGTATATCTTCTTTGGAGAAATGTCTATTTAGGTCTTCTGCCCATTTTTGGATTGGATTGTTTGGTTTTTTGTTATTGAGCTGCATGAGCTGCTTGTAAATTCTGGAGATTAATCCTTTGTCAGTTGCTTCATTTGCAAATATTTTCTCCCATTCTGAGGGTTGTCTTTTGGTCTTGTTTATGGTTTCCTTTGCTGTGCAAAAGCTTTGAAGTTTCATTAGGTCCCATTTGTTTATTTTTGTTTTTATTTCCATTACTCTAGGAGGTGGGTCAGAAAGGATCTTGCTGTGATTTATGTCATAGAGTGTTCTGCCTATGTTTTCCTCTAAGAGTTTGATAGTTTCTGGCCTTACATTTAGGTCTTTAATCCATTTTGAGCTTATTTTTATGTATGGTGTTAGGGAGTGATCTAATCTCATACTTTGACATGTACCTGTCCAGTTTTCCCAGCACCACTTATTGAAGAGGCTGTCCTTTCTCCACTGTAGATTCCTGCCACCTTTATCAAAGATAAGGTGTCCATATGTGCGTGGGTTTATCTCTGGGCTTTCTATCCTGTTCCATTGATCTATCTTTCTGTTTTTGTGCCAGTACCATACTGTCTTGATTACTGTAGCTTTGTAGTATAGTCTGAAGTCAGGGAGCCTGATTCCTCCAGCTCCTTTTTTCGTTCTCAAGATTGCTTTGGCTATTCGGGGTCTTTTGTGTTTCCATACAAATTGTGAAATTTTTTCTTCTAGTTCTGTGAAAAATGCCAGTGGTAGTTTGATAGGGATTGCATTGAATCTATAGATTGCTTTGGGTAGTAGAGTCATTTTCACAATGTTTATTCTTCCAATCCAAGAACATGGTATATCTCTCCATCTATTTGTATCATCTTTAATTTCTTTCATCAGTTCTTATAATTTTCTGCATACAGGTCGTCTCCTTAGGTAGGTTTATTCCTAGATATTTTATTCTTTTTGTTGCAATGGTAAATGGGAGTGTTTTCTTGATTTCACTTTCAGATTTTTCATCATTAGTATATAGGAATGCCAGAGATTTCTGTGCATTAATTTTGTATCCTGCTACTTTACCAAATTCATTGATTAGCTCTAGTAGTTTTCTGGTAGCATCTTTAGGATTCTCTATGTATAGTATCATGTCATCTGCAAACAGTGACAGCTTTACTTCTTCTTTTCCGATTTGGATTCCTTTTATTTCCTTTTCTTCTCTGATTGCTGTGGCTAAAACTTCCAAAACTATGTTGAATAAGAGTGGTGAGAGTGGGCAACCTTGTCTTGTTCCTGATCTTAGTGGAAATGCTTTCAGTTTTTCACCATTGAGGATGATGTTTGCTGTGGGCTTGTCATATATGGCCTTTATTATGTTGAGGAAAGTTCCCTCTATGCCTACTTTCTGCAGGGTTTTTATCATAAATGGGTGTGGTGTTACTTTCCAAATTAGTAATATATTTTACCGCAGTTTTTTAAAATGACTGAATAACATTCCATTGCATGGTGTACCTTACTTTCTTCAGCTAGCCTTTATTGAAGAACTTGTTCTTTCTTCCTTTCTCTTCCTTCCTCCATTCCTTCCGCTTCTTTCTTTCTGTCTTTCTTTCTTCCCTCCCTCCCTCCTGTCTTTCTTTCTTCCCATCCTTCCTTCCGTCTTTCTTTCTTTCCTTCTTTTCTGTGTTTCTGTCTCTGTATTTCTTCTCTTGCTATACAAACAATGATGTGATGCACTTTCTTGTACCTAAATCTTTCTAGCTATTCAATTGTTTCCATATGATAAATTTCCTAGAACTTGGATTACAGGTCACGGGATATGCTTTTACTTTTTTTTTTTTTTTAATTTTATTTATTTATTTATTTATGGCTGTGTTGGGTCTTCGTTTCTGCGAGAGGGCTTCCTCTAGTTGCGGTGAGCGGGGGCCACTCTTCATTGCAGTGCGCGGGTCTCTCATTGTCGCAGCCTCTCTTGTTGCGGAGCACAAGCTCGAGATGCGCAGGCTCAGTACTTGTGGCTCACGGGCCTAGTTGCTCCGCGGCATGTGGAATCTTCCCAGACCAGGGCTCGAACCCGTGTCCCCTGCATTGGCAGGCAGATTCTCAACCACTGCGCCACCAGGGAAGCCCGCTTTTACTTTTTTTTTAAAAAAAAACATTTATCACTAAAATTTCCCCCAAATGTTATACCAGTTTACATGCTACTTTCTCAATTCCTAGGTATCTTCCAAGGCTGACCAGAGTTCCTACTCCCAGCTTCTCCATGAAACTGTCCCTAGTAGTCTAGCCCATTTTACCACTTAGTACTCTTATCTGTTTCATACATGGCTGTTCTTAAAACAATGTACTTTGTTAGAGATATCTAATGAACAAACTTTAGGTCCTCACCCCCAAGCTCACCTCGTACTTTCCCTGCTGCAGACCTGGCTCGGCCATTTCTCCAGAGATCTCCAGTTCCTTTTAATGGGGCCTCTTGAACCATCTCCTCCATGAAGCTTTCCATAACCTTCCAGACCCCACCCACGCCTTGATCCCATTTCTGCTGTAATCATCCCTCATCATAGCAGTGTAACTCTTGTTTACTCGTCTGGTTTTTCCATTTTACTGTCAGCACCTTGAAGGCAGAGATTATTTTGTTTAACTGTGTATCCTCAGTTCATACTTAGCACATGGAAAGCATTCAACATTTTTGCTGAACAGATGAATGAGTGACATTTATCATGTATGTCCAATAATGTGATTGAATTGTTTCATGGGTGCCTTTTTGTTAAAAATAAATTTATTTATGTATTTATTTTTGGCTGCTTTGGGTCTTCGTTGCTGTGTGCACACTTTCTCTAGTTGCAGCGAGCGGGGGCTACTCTTCGTTGCAGCGTGGGCTTCTCATTGCAGTGGCTTCTCTTGTTGCAGAGCACGGGCTCTACTCACATAGGCTTCAGTAGTTGTGGCACACAGGCTTAGTTGCTCCATGGCATGTGGGATCTTCCCGGACCAGGAATCGAACCCATATCCCTTGCATTGGCAGACGGATTCTCAACCACTGCACCACCAGGGAAGTCTGAGTGTGTGTCTTTTCCTTCCAACTACATTGCCTGTTTCTTGAAGATAAGTACTCTGATTTATATATTTCTCCATACCCTTCCCCCCACACCCCAGAGCACAGTTTAAACGCAGAATAGGCACTCAATAAATATTTGTTGCATTAAACTCAGTTGAGTTACTCTGAATTATGCAACACACATTGCTGGAAACCAGAAAGTTCTATCTGCTTGTAACACATTTTGCTTGTTAAGATGGTATGCCAAAGGATTTGTAAATATTCATAAAATACTTCAATGTAGGACAGGGGTCCCCAACACCCAGGCCATAGATGGGTACTGGTCCGTGGCCTGTTAGGAACTGGGCTGCACAGCAGGTGGTGAGTGGCAGGAGAGTGAGCGAGGCTTCATCTGTACTTACAGCCGCTCCCCATCGCTCGCATTACCACCTGAGCTCCGCCTCCTGTCAGATCAGCAGTGGCATTAGACTCTCATAGGAGTGCGAACCCTACTGTGAACTGCACACGCGAGGGATCTAGGTTGTGCGCTCCTTATGAGAATCTAATGCCTGATGATCTGGGGAGGAGCCGAGGCAGTGATGCTAGTGCTGGGGAGCGGCTGCAAATACAGATTATCATTAGCAGAGAGGCTTGACTGCACAGAGGCCATAATAAATCAATGGCTTGCAGACTCATATTAAAGCCCTATCAAGTGAGCGGAAGTGAAAATGAGCTCAGGGCTCCCACTGATTCTGCATTATGGTGAGTTGTATAATTACTTCATTATATATTACAGTGTAATAATAGCAGAAATAAAGTGCACAATAAATGTGATGCACGCGGGCTTCCCTGGTGGCGCAGTGGTTGAGAGTCCACCTGCCAATGCAAGGGCCACAGGTTCATGCCTCGGTCCAGGAGGATCCTACTTGCCACGGAGCAGCTGGGCCTGTGAGCCATGGCCCTGAGCCTGCGCGTCTGGAGCCTGTGCTCCGCAACGGGAGAGGCCACAACAGTGAGAGGCCCGTGTACCGCAAAAAAAAAAAAAAAAAAAAAAAAAAGGGGTAAGCTTGAATCATCCCGAAACCATCTCCGCCCTGGTCCGTGGAAAAATTGTCTTCCATGAAACCGGTCCCTGGTGCCGAGAAAGGTTGGGGACCACTGATGTAGGACATTTAGAACACGCTTTCTCTCTCAAGCAAAGAAGATTCAAGATCAGATAGATTAGCTAGAAAGAAATGAGGATTTGCAGCAAGAAATGTCATTTAGGCCAGTGACTGGGAAGAGTTACCCCAAACACTTAGTCAACAATTGAAAAATAATTTAGTGAAGTAGCTCTTCCAATTACCTTACAACCTCACACAAAATCTGTACATATAGGGAGCAGATGAAATAGAATCAATATTCTTTATTCTAGCTTATTGTTAAAGTAAAAATTGTGCAAAGCAATGACTCAGATTGTGACTGTCTTAACATCCATTTTAATAGCAAGAATCAACGTCATTTGACTCATTCACTCATAGAGGAGTCTGTTACAACCTGTCTGAAATTCTTCAGGAACGATTGATGTAATAATGCTGATCAGGGACTCTGTTTTTGCTGTCATCTCCTTTTTTTTCTTTTTAGACATTTTTTTTAGAGCTGTTTTAGGTTCACAGCAAAACTGAGAGGAAGGTACAGAGACTTCCTGTAGACTCTCTGCCCCTCTGTATACATAGCCTCCCCCATTATCAATGTCTCTCACCACAGTGGTACATTTGCTACAATTGATGGACTTACACTGACACATCATCATCACCCAGAGTCCATAGTTAACATTAAAGTTCACTCTTGGTGTTGTACATTCTATAGGTTTAGACAAATGTATAATGCCAGGTATCCACCATTACAGTATCATACAGAATAGTTTCACTGCCCTGAAAATTCTCTGTTCTCCACATATTCATTCTTTATCCCCCTCCCTGAGCCCCTGGCAACCACTGATCTTTTTATCGTCTCCATAGGTTTGCCTTTTCCAGAATGCTGTGCAGTTGAAATTCATCTGCCTTTTCAGAGTGTTGAAGATGGAATAAAACTGGATCTTGTTCAGACTTAGTCTGGAAACTGGTGGCCTAAGGGGACCCAGTGGAACTCTTGGGGTATAATCTTGGGGACTGTGTCTTTTGTTCTCTGTAATCTGACTCCTCGGTTGCTTCTAATAGTTCATAACTGGGGTCTTGTGTTCCATCTAGTAATGCCCCAGGCACCCTGGAAACCAGAAGAGCCAGCAAGCTGTGTGGAATCATTGTACCCTTATGCCCACATAGCACCTGCCACAGAGTCCCTGGCTCATTGCTTCTCAATGAAGGAATCTCCCACCTCATTATCCTGCTTCTCACTTTTTTTGAATAAAAATATAAGCCCCAGAGAGCAAGCTGCTCTTTATATATATATATATATATATATATATATAATTTTTTTTACATCTTTATTGGAGTATAATTGCTTTACAATGGTGTGTTAGTTTCTGCTTTATAACAAAGTGAATCAGTTATACATATACATATGTTCCCATATCTCTTCCCTCTTGCGTCTCCCTCCCTCCCACCCTCCCTATCCCACCCCTCTAGGTGATCACAAAGCACCGAGCTGATCTCCCTGTGCTATGCGGTTGCTTCCCACTAGCTACCTATTTTACGTTTGGTAGTGTATATATGTCCATGCCACTCTCTTACTTTGTCACAGTTTACCCTTCCCCTTCCCCATATCCTCAAGTCCATTCTCTAGTAGGTCTGTGTCTTTATTCCCGTCTTACCCCTAGGTTCTTTATGACATGGTTTTTTTTTTTTAGATTCCGTATATATATGTTAGCATACGGTATTTGTTTTTCTCTGACTTAGTTCACTCTGTATGACAGACTCTAAGTCCATCCACCTCACTACAAATAACTCAATTTCGTTTCTTTTTATGGCTGAGTAATATTCCCTTGTATATATGTGCCACATCTTCTTTATCCATTCATCTGATGATGGACACTTAGGTTGCTTCCATCCCCTGGCTATTGTAAATAGAGCTGCAATGAACATTTTGGTACATGACTCTTTTTGAATTATGGTTTTCTCAGGGTATATGCCCAGTAGTGGGATTGTTGGGTCATATGGTAGTTAATCTCCAAAATTTACAAGCAGCTCATGCAGCTCAATAACAAAAAAACAAACAACCCAATCCAAAAATGGGCAGAAGACCTAAATAGATATTTCTCCAAAGAAAATATACAGATTGCCAACAAGCTGCTCTTTATTTGAGCAGAGTTAACATGCTGACAGTCAGCTTGGAGTGGACCAAGATCATGTACAAGTTTGCAGCAGGAAATATACCCATGATTTTGGCAAGCCACAGCCACACGTGGCCCAAGCAGAACCTTGCCAAGAGTGCATTTAGATAGTTTGAGATACAAACATGGATATCAGAAAAAAATATCTTGGGAAAAAAAACAAAACAAAAACCAAACAATCTGGGAAGTAGTCCGCCAGTTATCCTAGGCAACCTGCCAATCAGGCTTCAAGAAAACATTACATTCAGAACTAATCATCATCCTATGTTTTATAGGAAGGTGATAGCCTCCAGCCTGCTGCAGGGGTAAAAGCCACTGAACCCTGGTCCATGGTACATGCCCCTTTGGTCACATTTAATCTACAGCAGCTAGGACTGAAACTCAAGAGGGCAAAAAGCAACTGAGCTGGGAGATATCTAATGTAGTCATTTGTCTCTAAATCTGATTACAAGTGAAGCATTTCAAATGTTACATGATTTCACTTCTTAAATTTTGTGGTAAGGAAATAGGAATGAGCATAGATATTTAGCAACAAAATAATTCATTGTGGTATTGTTAGTGATTGTAAAAAGATAGAAACACTATAAATGTCTGTAGCAGATTGCTAAAATAATAGAATACCTATATAGTAGAATAATATGGAACCATTTAAAATAATGTAGAAATATATCTTTTACCTTGCAATATGTTCACCATATATTAAAAGAAAAAATAGATTATAAAACACGATCCTACTTTTGTTAAAAAAGAATAGAAAACAACTTAGAATACTAAAGCAATGGGAATTCCCTGGCAGTACAGTGGTTAGGACTTGGCACTTTCCCTGCTGGGGCCTGGGTTCCATCCCTGGTCGGGGAGCTAAGATCCTGCAAGCTGCGGGGTGCCGCAAAAAAAAAAAAAAAAAAAAAGATAGATGAAATTACAGTTTAAAAGTATCTTTTTGGGGAGGGGGGCCTCGTCTATATTCTTTGATCTTTCTGAAATTAGTAGGTATTACTTTGTTACAATAAAAACAATACATTTGGAAAATAAAAGTACAGTCAGGGCCTGGCTCTAGGAAGTATGATGGAAGTAAATAGATGAACTAAAGATCATATAATGTTCAGTTTTCCCCACATAGCAATTTGTGCTCTCCTGACATGTAACAAAAATGTTTCAACAGCATATTTCACATTACATTGTGATTTACCTGTTTTCCTGTCTGCCTCTCCTTCAGCCCAAGCTCCTTTAGAGCTGGGATTATTATTATTTATCATTATACACCAAGCACGTAGGTCAGGAATCTGATAGGTGATGAATAAATGTTGAATATTTGAGTAAACAGCACACTGAAGAGTGCTGAAAGATTTCAATTTTAGTTTCAAGGTATGTTGATGACAATCACACCATCTGTCTTGCTCTAACCTAGGAATGTAGTCAATGAATTTATTTATATTAAAACAAACTTTGATTAGAAAAAAAGCAGTGGTTCTCACACCTAGATGATGATCAAAAATATCTGGGAGTTCTACTCCCAAATAACCAAATCAGAATTTGACATAAAGAACTGTAAATATATCATGGCAAAAATCAAATTCACCACAGAAGTCCTTGACGCAAAGTTAAGATAAAAGGTGAGGGGACAAAGGCTAAAGGTAAAAAATTCATAGAAATCACATCAAAGAGTGCTACATCAAAGAGCATCAAGTTTGGGGATCTTAGAAAGTACTGCAGGAAAACTGCAAACCAAACAAACAGTAATAATAGTACTTCCAAGGGTAAGGAAATGAGGGACTTCCCTGGAGGTCCAGTGTTTAAGACTCCACGCTTCCACTGCAGGGGGCACTGGTTCGATCCCCTTGCAGTGCAGCCAGAAAAAAGGGTAAGGAGATGAATATATACTTGAATGCATTTTTTTCTGGAGATAATTGAAGCATACTCATCAAAAGCCTTAGAAATAAACATAACTTTTGACCTAGCAATTTCACTTCTGAGGATTTATCCAAAAGAAATTATTGTGGATGTGCTCAAGAAAGTAGCTCTAAGGATGTTCAACACGGTGCTGTCTGTAATAGCAAAAATCAACCAAATAAACAATATCGATGCCCAACAGCAGAGATTTGTTAAGGATAATAATAATGGAATACTCATTTAACAGAATATCTCAAGACAACTAAAAAGATGCTGGATACTGTACAAATATATTTCTAGGTATGGAAAAATGTTCCTAATATATCATTACATTTTTTTAAAAAGTCACATTACAGAGCAGTATGCAAAGTAGACCTAATTTTTGTAAGTGAAAATATACAGATGGATCAAATATAATTAGTAGTGGTTTCTCTGGAGGAAGGAAATTATTGATTTCAAAAGTTCCTTTTTTTGTCTGTCTTTTCTGAGTTCTCTGGAGTAAACTTATGTTGCTCTTCTAATAAAAAAGACTTTAGAAAAAACATGCACATATTAAAGCATCATACCAATAGGATCAGAGGAGAAAGGCTTTATTTTTTTGAAGCCAGCTCATATACAGCACTTACTATACACCATGTATGATTTCAAGTAAGTTGCATGTATTAACTGTTTAATCCTCATGGCCACCCTATGATTTTTTAAAATTTATTTAGTTTATTTATTTTTGACTGTATTGGGTCCTCACTGCTGCATGCGGGCTTTCTCTAGTTGCAGCAAGTGGGGGCTACTCTTCGTTGCGGTGCGCAGCTTCTTACTGTGGTGGCTTCTCTTTTTGTGGAGCATGGACTCTAGGCACACGGGCTTCAGTAGTTGCAGCATGCAGGCTCAGTAGTTGTGGCTCACGGGCTCTAGAGCACAGGCTCAGTAGTTGTGGCGCACAGGTTTAGTTGCTCTGTGGCATGTGGGATCTTCCCGGACCAGGGATCGAACCTGTGTCCCCTGCATTGGCAGGCGGATTCTTAACCACTGTGCCACCAGGGAAGTCCCACCCTATGATTAAGTCACAGAGCTAATAGAGCCAGATTTGGTCCCTGGGAGCCCAGCTCTACAGTCTGCCCTCCTCATGCACACCCTACCATTAAGAAACAAATCTAGGTCTGTGTCTCCCTGTCAACACATATTCATGATGTCCATTTTTCATGACTCATTGATTCTCAGCAGCCTGAAGGGAGCAGTGGGTCAGCTTTAATGGCACATACTAGAGAGGAATCTGCCTTGCTCTGCGGGAGTTGGCTTTGAGAGTGACCCTGGGCAAAGAGCAGCGGGTGAATTTTCTCTCTCAGTGCCTCCTGCCCTACTTGCCCCACTTGCTAGATTTAGTGCCTTCACCTGATTATTGACACTAACAGTCCATTCTCAGTGTCTAGAGTTTTCCCGATAGATTTCTCCTATGTTAAAGACCACTTTTCTGCGTCTTACCACTTGGTGGCATACTCAGCAACTCCTAGCAAATCTTCAGAAACAAAGTAATGCTAATAGGATAAAGGGCACAAGTATGTTGATGATATGTCACCCTTCCAGGCAACGTGTACGTACAAATAGAAGTCATCTAGAAATTATTCCTACAGCCAAAGAAGTCTCATTCTCGTGGTAGGCATTTTGGACATTGCAGGGGACATATTTCAGGTATTAAGAGCTCAGCTGGCTGAGCTAACAGCTGTTTCCAATTCCCTTATCCCCTGTCAACTTCCCTATAAAGGTTGCAAAAGCTAAATACTCCTGTTCCCAGCCTCCTTCCATCCAGGGGTGGCCAAGTGGCACAGCGTTAGCCAATAAGATGTAGGTGGTAGTCTGTTGGGGGTTTGGAAAGAAAGCTTTTGCCTTTCTGATAAAAGCAAAAGGTTAATGCTTGTGCCCTCCAACACCTCCTCTTTCCCCTCACCAAGTGCCTTCAACATGATACCTGGAGCTGTTTCAGTCATTTGTGACGGGAAGAAAAAGGCCAGAAGAACTGCAGAGATGCCAGTCCAGAAATTACTGAGCCACTGAACCATCACCAGCAGCTGCTTATGTCCAGATTTTTGTCTAAATGTGTGAAATACAATCTCTGTTTGTTAAACCACTGTTAACCAGTTGTCTCTCACCGTCAGCCAAAGCATTCCTAACTGATCCACACATCTTTAAAAACAAACCACAGTTGCATTTCATGGCTCTGGTTTTACTCCTAATGTGAGGTCATCTCAGGCTGGCTGGGTCTTTCCACTCCTCTTAACTTGGCAGAATCTACTTGATTTTCTGTCCTTCCAATTCCAGAGACCACGCCCTCCCCTTGTCCCTTCAGGCTCAGGGGTGGTAACAGCCTGGATGCCACTAGCTCTGGGTTGCAAAACGATCTCCTGTGCTTCCCCTACACCTGCACCTTTGTAATTATTGTCTTTTAAATGAGCCCTCCTCAAATTACCTTGTTTTGAGTAAGCCCTCTGTTTCCCATTGGAACTTTGATGCAAACATGATACCTCACTGTCCAAAAGAGTAACTACTGGCTGCTTGTGTCTATTTAAATTTTAAATGAAATAAATTTAAATTCTAAAATGAAATAAAATTAAAATTCAGCTCTTGGTCACGCTAGCCACATTTCAAATGCTGAATAGCAACACGTGACTAATAGCTAGGGTATTGGACAGCTGAGATATAGAGAATCACCCTCAACCCCGGAAGTCTTGCTGGACAGAACCAATAGAATATTGACAATCCCCAGACCCCCCTTTCTCCATCATGCTTCTTCTGACTTTTATAGTAATCCCTTCCTTGCTTTTCTTTATAATTTTACCACCTTTGTAAACCTGCTAAACAATATGCTTTGTTTTGCCTCTTTTCAACTTTAAAATCTAATTTTACAGCATGCATTTTTGTTGTCTTGCTTCTTGACTGTTTTGAACACCACTCGTGTGGTAGGTAGGTAATGTTTGTTCATTGTCATTGATACATCATATTCCATTATAGGAATATGTCGCACTTTAAAAAAACCCCATCTATTCTACTGTTGCTGGATGCTTGTGAACATAGACACATTCCTGGAGTGGAATTGAATGGTTTGGTCATAGGGTGTGCATGTCTTCCCCTTTAATGGATCATGCTAATCTGTTTTGCAATGTAATTAAACCAATTCACACTCCCATCAAAGTGCAGGAAAATACCTGTTACTTCACTGCCTCACAAGCACTTGGCATTTATAATAGATGTTTACATGTCAGACATTCTGATGAGTATGTAGTAGTATCTCCTTGTGATTTTTTAAAATTTATTTATTTATCTTTGGCTGTGTTGGGTCTTCGTTGCTGCTTGTGGGTTTTGTTTTTAGTTGCGATAAGTGGGGTCCACCCCTTGTCATGGCGCACAGATGTCTCAATGCTGTGGCCTCTCCCGTTGCAGAGCATGGGCTCTAGGTGCGTGGGCTCCAGTAGTTGCGGTGTGTGGGCTTCACTAGTTGTGGCTCGAGGGCTCCAGAATTCAGGCTCAGTAGTTGTGGTGCATGGGCCCAGTTGCTCCCCGGCATGTGGGATCCTCCTGGACCAGGGCTCGAACCCATGTCCCCGGAACTGGCAGGCAGACTCCCAACCACTGCACCACCAGGGAAGCCCTCCTTGTGATTTTTAAATTGCATTTTTCTGCATACCAGTGAGGTCAGCATCTTTCAGGTCAATTTCATTTTTTCCCACATATATAGGTAGGTGTCTCAGCATCATTATTAAACATACTGTCCTTTTTCCATGCCCTGTACTGCCACTTCTGTCTAAATCAAGGTCCACGTATATGTGGGTCCATTTTTTAGGATATCCTTTTCTTATCTATTGGTTTCTTTGTCTATTACTGTATCAGTTCCACACTGTTTTAATTATCATAGCTTTGGTATCAAAATATCTTGGTATCTGTTGAAGCAAATCCCCTGTCATTTTTAAGATTTAAGATTGTCTTGGAGATTTTTGGCCCTTTGCATCATCACATGTTTTAAAATTAGCTTGTCAAGGCTTCCCTGGTGGCACAGTGGTTAAGAATCCACCTGCCAATGTAGGGGACATGGGTTCCAGCCCTGGTTCCGGAAGATACCACATGCCATGGAGCAACTAAGCCCATGTGCCACAACTACTGAGCCTGAGCTCTAGAGCCCGCGAGCCACAGCTACTGAAGCTTGCATGCCTAGAGCCCATGCTCTGCAACAGGAGAAGCCACCGCAATGACAAGCCCATGCACCGCAGTGAAAAGTAGCCCCCACTCGCCACAACTAGAGGAAGCCTGCACGTAGCAACAAAGACCCAACGTAGACAAAAATAAATAAATAAATATTTTAAAAAATTAGCTTGTCAAGTTCTAAAAACAAAACAACACAAACCGCCCAAATTCTGTTGAAAGTTTCAGTCAATGAATATGGTATAACTTCCCATTTCATCAGGTCTTCTTCAATGTACCTCAGTATAATTTTATCATTTTTCCTGTAGAAGTCTTACACTTTTTAAAAACAACTTATTTCTAGGTACTCAATATTATTGATGCTATTGTCTATAGCATCACTTTTCAAATTTCATTTTCTAATTTTTTGAGGGGTATAGAAATGCTGTTGATTTTTCTGTATGTACTTTGTATCCTAGCAACCTTGCTAAAATCTCTTACTGCCCTAATAATGTATAAGTAGATTATTTTGGATTGTTTTCCCATTATTGTATAATCTGAAAATGACATTTTCTTTCTTTTTTTTCAATTGCTGTATCTTGTATTTCTTTTCTTCCTTTATTGCACCATCTAGGGCCTCCAGCATACCCAACAATGTTAAGTAGAGGTTATGATAGGAACTGTCTTTGTCTTGTTTCCAACCTCCAGGGGAAAGATGTCACTGATTCACTCAGTTGATTATTTGCCTTTTTCCCCCCTGCTACCTTTTATCAGAATAAGGAAGATTTCTTCTATTCCTAGTTTTTTAAGAGTTCTTTATTATTTTTTAAAAAATCATTAATGGATATTGAATTTTATCAAGTCCCTTTTTTTGCATCCATTGAAATGATCCTATGCTTTTCCCCCTTCTAATTTATTTATATGCTAGCCTCAGAAAATGAGTTGTCTGTCTATTTCCCAACACAAATATCTTAAAATATGCATTTCTGGGTATTTGAGTTTAGGCTCTTTTGACTGCAAAAATAATGTAAGCCAATAAGGGAACTTATTGTCTCATTTAATCATAATTTTAGCACAGGTGAATTAGGCATCCAATTATGTCGTCAAGACTGTTTCTTAAAAAAAAAAAAAAGACTGTTTCTTGCCATCACTGTGTCTGCTTTCCTCTGTATTGGCTTCCCTGCCCCCTAACCACTATCCACCCCCCCACCCCCACCTCACCCCCACATCTGGGGCAAGATGATGGCCAGAAGCTGCAGGGCACCTTCTTCAAGCTTCAAGTGCAACAGAATAAGGTTAGGCTTCTTTCTTTCAACTTTCCCAGCAAAACTGTCATTGTGTCACATTGGCTATGACTGGGTCATGTTCCCATCCCTAAAGCCATCACTATGCCAGTGGAATACAATGACCTGATTGCTTAGGCTTTAGTCTTGTGTCGTCCTGGAGCTGGGGATGGCTTCAACTCATCCTACAGCATGTATGGGGGGAAGGGCAGGATGTAGGTGATTCCTCTGAGAAAAACTGGAATACGGTTACCAGAATTAGCATAAAAGTATGTCTCCTACACTAACCTCGATCTTTACTGCTACCAGTGCCCTGCTACATCTTAATTTGCTGATTTTATTTGGTTTATGTAATTTAATTTAATTTATTAAGTGCTAGGCATTGTGCTAAGTGCTTTAGATGAATTACTCCTATAGTTCTCACAATAACCCTAGGAAGTGGGTACAAATATTACTCACATTTATTAAAAAAAAAAAAAAAAGTTGAAGGGACAGGGCTGGGACTGGAACTCAAATATATTTATCTGAAGGGTCTGGGATTTTTATATTCCTTATACTGCTTCTCTAATATAAAGAATATGTATGTTTAATCTAAAATATAAGGATATTGAAATTGGTGAATCTAATTTTCTAGACGTAAGACCCTTTACCTCATTTCAACAGAACTTTTGAAATATTACCCCTGAATAATGTTTTGTAATTTAACGTGCCCCAGAGGAATATACAAGTGGAAGGATACACAATTTGTCACATAGGATGTGTGCCAACAAGAAAGCTAAATAAAACAAGGATTAGTACGACCTTGACCTGTTGCATATCATGGGGCCACTTCTGAATTTAGGTTCCTTGTGAATCAGCTGCTTAATCCCAGAGCTTCACATTAAGGAAGCTGAAACATTGTCTGTTTGGTAACAGTGGCATAATGAGGATGAAAGGTCCCTGAGGCCATGTAAAATGTTCCTGCACTCATGCTTTCCCTGCTGCTGCTTGAAGTGCTATACTTTGCAGCATCTAATACCTTGTGGACACCCATGGATTGGATCCCTATATGTCCCAGTGTGATACACCTTCTCTATTCCCTGGTTGCCAGCTTCTACAGAGATGCTTTGGTATCCATTATAATTGGAGAATGAAATTCTACTGCTGTCCAGTTATCAGTGAACTGCTTCTTTCCTCAAGAAAGTCTTAACATTAAAAAAAAAAAAAAGCTGTACTCCAACTAAAATAGACTCCACATCATTCTGCTATATTTCCTGCCTCCAACTCATCGTTTGTTATTCTCTGTACCTATAATGCTGGGAAACTGGGTTAGTTTAGGTTTACTAGAACAAACTTTGTAAGAGCATAGTTTTTTGTTTTTGTTGTGGGGTGTTTGTTTCTTTTACTTTTTTTATTTTTATTTTTTTACTGATGCACCATAAGTACCAGGAATTGTTATGGCACATAATAGGTGCTCAAAAAAAAAAAAAAAGAATATAGCTGAATTAGAGTGCTGAGTGTCACAGCTGAGTTCAGTTGATTTGTCTTCTGGGGCAATCTTCTTATCTCATCCCAGAGCAGTCATAGCTCATGAACTGGCACACGTCCTTGGCCCTCACTTTGAGTAGCCTTGATTTCATCTGGTGTCTCTCTATGTGAGGTCTGGGGACCACCCACATCAGTCATCTACAGTGCTTATTAAAAATTGTGAACTGCCTAGCATGGGATTTTTGAATTAACAGTTTTTCATGAGTAACTTGGGCTATTTTTATGCATATTAACATTTGAGATCACTGATCAAATCCAACACCTTATTTTATAAGAGAAAGTGGGTAGTTCCCTGGCAGTACAGTGGTTAGGACTCCGAGGTTTCACTGCAGAGAGCTCGGGTTCCATCCCTGATTGGGAAACTAAGATTCCACAATTCTCGCAGCATGGCCCAAAAAAGGAAAAGAAAAAAAAAAAAAAAAAAAGAGAGAGAGAGAAGGGAAGTAACTTAGAGTCACGCAGTTAAAGGCACTTTGTTGCTTGCCTATCGAGCACCTGTTTCCTATTCCTCTCTTCCTAATGGTATCCATGTCTTTTTTTTTTTTTGGTCAAACCATTTATTTTTCTTTTTAAAAAAATTTATTTATTTTTGGCTGCACTGGGTCTTTGTTGCTGCGCACGGGCTTTCTCTAGTTGCAGTGAGAGAGAGCTACTCTTTGTTGTGGTGCATGGGCTTCTCGTTACGGTGACTTCTCTTGTTTCAGAGCATGGGCTCTAGGTGCACAGGCTTCAGTAGTTGTGACACACGAGCTCAGCAGCTGTGGTGCACAGGCTTAGCTGCTCTGCAGCATGTGGGATCTTCCCGGACCAGGGATCGAACCTGTGTCCCCTGCATTGGCAGGCGGATTCTTAACCACTGCACCACCAGGGAAGTCTTGGTATCCAGCTTTTTGTTTGAGCATATACCCCATCTTTGGAGAGCCCCATCTTTGGAGAAAGGTGAACAGCATTCCAGTCAACTTCAAGAGTGCACCTTGAATGGTATGTTCAATCCCCCAGGACATAGTGATTGGTTCAGAGGTAGTCACATGACCCCAACTAGTCCAATGAGTGTGAAAGATCAGAGTTCCCACTTGGAATGCAAACATTCTTTCTGTTTCTGAATGGCCTGGGTGGTCTTCACATGTGGAACAGTTGAAGCCATTTTGCGTCCATGAGGGAAGCCAGGTGCAAGATAAAGCCAACAAGCAAAAGCAAGTAAGACAAGCAGACAGTGGTGATACCACTTGAGCTGTGGAATCAAATCAACCCTGAAATAGGCCCTACTTATTTGATGGGCCTTCCTGTTAGTTATGTGACTGATTGTTTCCCTTTATTACTTAGACTGCTTAACATGGATTTTCTGTTACATATTTGCAACCGGGTACATCCTAACAGATGTATTAAGATGTTCAAAGATGAGAATTTAAGAATTTCAGCTCTCTGTGCTTCAGTTTTATCATCAGTAAAATTAATGGCTTGGAATACGTCAGAGGTTTTTGAATCTATTTTTAGCAGTGAAACACATTTTTCAAGCAAAGTCTTACATGGAACATACAAATATATAAAATACGTTTTAAAAAATCAAGAAATGAGCTCCTCACTTAGTAATCCTCATTATTGGTGCCAAATATTTCATTGTTAGTGAAATTTTTTATTTCCTTAGAGCACAATTTAAAACCCTCTAGTGTAGATAATAAAATATATGTAATCCATTATGTATAGTAAAATACGAAATAAGTAAATATATATGAAATCGCTGGCATTTCTTGTTCTTACTCTGTGCCAGGGATTGTGCAGAGGACTTTTTTTATGCATGGTTTTCTTTTAAATTCACAGCTCCATGAAATAGATACTTTCATTTAATAAGGAAAATAATAATACTTACCTCAAGGGATTCTTGGGAAATTAAAACAAGATCCTAGAATGCAGATTGAGTGACTGAGTAGTCCTCCAATTTCCTTTCATTGAATTTGAACCTGGGAAGATGTCCACCTGAAAACCTTGCCTAGCCACAGACTTCATAATTGCAAGTCAGGAAATTCCCTGTTTCTGCTTAAGTGACCCTTAACTGATACAGATTCTTTTTGAACTTTAGCCTCAGTATTCTCACCAGTAAAAATGAGATTTGATGTATGTCTCCTCTTTCGTTCTTTGTGATATGTTGGTTCTTCCAGTGGTAGAAAAGAATACCATCAACAGCAGTACTTTAAGAGGGAAAATAGATACTATATCCATCAATACCCTAGAATGTGTGTGCTGAAGCCCTCGTAGTTATGTTAAAGACGAGTCACAGAGAGGTCTAACGGCTTCCCCAGGTCACACAGCTTGTTAGAGGCTAGAGTTGAGACTAAAATCCAGGGGTCTGTGATTCCTGGGCCAACACTCTTTACACTTCATGCTGCCCCTAACCAACCTGGCCGATCTTGGTCTCTAATAGCCACAGAATTTAGGCAGTGAGAAAGAAAATCTGAAGGGTATTAAAAGCAAGTGCGTTCTATATATGAATATGTATGAAAATGTATAACTAAATAACTTTGTTGTACACCTGAAACTTACACAACATTGTGAATCAACTACACTCCAATATAAAATTAAAAATTTTTTTTTAAAAAGTTAAAAAAAAAAAAGCAAGTTTTCTGAATTGACTAGTCAGGACTTCCTATGGCCTCGTGAAGAAAAGAATATTAGCACTCTGGTCTTCTGTGTACACAGAAGTGTGAGTGTTGTTTTATAATCTTATTGTAACCCTTCACATTGAAAGTTCATGTATGGAACCACTGAAATATATTTGGTAATTCTCTCTAGCTTTTGCCATTTCTCTATTAGCTGGAAAACTAAAAAAGATACAATACCTTCAATGTTTTAGAGATTAATTTGCTTGATTGTTCACTGTCTCCTCTCATGCTTCAACATGTGAAATAAACTGGCTAATGTATTACTTGCCTTTGTTTACAAGTTCTCGAAGGTCATTGTAAGTTTTCTGGGGATGAGGCCAACTTTTTATCGAGGATAGCCTTATCATATTTTGATAACTTCCAAACACTTAAATGTAACCCAGATGTTAGCTCAAGCCTCCCAAGGCACATCCTTGCAGGATTTCTGCACATTTCTGGTGAAGTTTCACTCTGGCTGGATCCAGCTCCCACACAACTCTTGTTCTGGCTTGAGGCATGTACCTTTGTAGGGACCTGCCCCTAATATTTACAAAGCCCAGGGCAGGGCAGAAATAAGAAGGGAAGCTCACCTAACAGTTGTCTAGATATTTAACAAACTATTAAATAAAATTTGTTCTGTCCTCTGGGGCTTCCCTGGTGGTGCAGTGGTTGAGAATCGCCTGCCCATGCAGGGGACACGGGTTCGAGCCCTGGTCCGGAAGATCCCACATGCCGCGGAGCAGCTAAGCCCGTGAGCCACAACTACTGAGCCTGCATTCTAGAGCCCATGAGCCACAAATACTGAAGCCCGCGTGCCTAGAGCCCGTGCTCCACAACAAGAGAAGCCACTGCAATGAGAAGCCCGTGCACCACAACGAAGAGTAGCCCCTGCTCACTGCAACTAGAGAAACCTGGCGCGCAGCAACGAAGACCCAACACAGCCAAAAATAAATAAATAAAATAAATAAATTTATTAAAAATAAAATTTTGTACTGTCCTCCTACCTTGATAAATATGCCTTCAGCAACGTAGAAGACCAGGTTGAAATTTAGAATTCTTGGACTTCTGGTCTACCCCTGGAAATTGGCAGTATGGGGAGAACTGGACCCTGCCAATCAACAACCCCCTCCACTCCCATTCCACCCTCCTATTTTCTTCCGTGCCCCCTCCTCCACCATCTCACACCACGAGAGGTCTCATGTGCAGCTGTGGACATCCCAGCATGTCTAAGTTCTGTCCACTTGCCCTCAAATAGCCACTCCTTGGGGCAAACCTTAGTCCTAGTGGCAGGCACACCAGCAACATGGGCTGTCATTAGGAGGATGGATCCAGGGATAAAGCTAGTGCAAGTCCTGTACATGGGCTGGGGTCCTTTGGGCAGGGTATCAGAGCATGGTCTGGGAAGGGGGTGGCGTGGTCCTCAGACCAGCAGCATCAATATTACCTAGAAGCTTGTTGGAACTGTAGAATCTCAGCCCTCCCTGAACACCTAACAAGCCCCACTGGGGACTCCATTCCCACTGCAGTGTGAATAGCACTGCTTTAGACTGGGGCTTGGAGTCTGGGGCCGGGTCCATCTGGCCCAAGTTTAGGGGGAATACTGCCGTTTGCTGTTACTTTTCTGCCTCAATAATGACCTCGACATGTGACTCAATCATGTTTTTCTTGATTCCTATTATCTTCCACGAGAAAAAAAAAGTCATTTGTAGAATCAGACGTATAAAGTTTTGGAGAAAGGGGCAAGGAGGATTATGCTGCAGTTCTATCCAGCCCATAACAAAACGGAATCAGATTCTCTTGTTCTTCAAAATTCCCTTGGTGGTTTCTAGGACTCCTCCCTTCTGACCCCCATACCACTGTACCTCAACAACTTAAAATCCCTTTTGCTTTACTATGCAGCTCACTCCACTGCCCCCAAACTCAGCTGCAGGATGCTAATACTTAGCTAAGGACTCAATGATGTCTTTCCTAAACCCTAGGCTGGGTTTTCTCTTTCTGTTACTGTCCGCAAGTGCATGGGTGCAGTATAGAGATAGAATCACTCATATTATAATTCATGGATATAAATTGTGCCTCCCCACAACAATCTTAGCAGACAAAAGAGAGGACAGTTAGTTAAGGTTTTGAATACTAATTGTTTTCCCCTCCACTAGGTAAGGCTGAGTAGAGACTTCTTCAAATTAACCATGTCTTCATAGCTTGCAATATTTTTTTCTTACAATCATTCATCACTAAACATACATCTAATTGCTAAAACCTCCTCTTTGTACTGGTGATATGCTCAACTTTTGAATCTCATATATGTACATGGTTTTCTGCTATAGTCCTTAATTTTAATTGCATTTCTAGATACACTATTTTTAAATGCCATTGGTATAGATGTCTTCTTTTCTCACTTCAGAGCCAAATGATTCTTTGTTTTCAAGACATGTTAAAGAGGCACAAAAAGATCCTGTGGAGGAAATGTTGATCTCTGTTTTCTTATGGAATGAATAACATCAGTCAGTATTGTTTCTTGGTTCCTTGGGTGAGATTTCTAAGGACAAAGAACTTTGGGGGTCATGTTTTATTCGTTATAAAATTATTCCTTGTGATCCAAATGAATTCAGTTCCTGTGTTCAGAGAGTTTGGAGAGTGAATTTGGATAACAAGAGGAACTTGTGTGTTAAAGTGCTGAAATCAAAAGGTCTACATAGCTGACTGTGACTAGCCATTAAAATCTGTACTATTCCTAATCCATTTGGCAGTCCAGACTCAATGCTGATTTAACTACTGAGAGCAAAGCTCTGATCAGCGCTATATCCATGTCCCATGGTTAAGAATTTTTAGAGTTTCTTACATTTAAATTAAGCAATCAGGAAAGGTACAAAGTTACTAGCAAAGGAATTACATAAGGCTCTGGAGGAAAGGCACTTTATTTTAAACAAGTGTAAGAGTGAAAAACATGTAGTAATTGAATAATGATCATTTTATGAAAATGTTAGAAGAGTTTCTTGGAGAGAACTATGCTCTGTAGAGGGCTCAATTTATTTGTAGAAAATCACTCCCAAAGCGGAGTCAAGATGGCAGTGTAGGAAGAGTGGAGTTAGCGTCACCCCAAAACTAGGGCGCCTGCTGGCCGCTGGTGGGGGACTTTGATGCCCAAGGAGACGGGAGGAACCCCAAAGTGAACCGGTAGGACGTAGGCGGACTGAGGGGGGAGGAGAAGTGGAGGCCAGACAGGATCGGCACCCCTGAGGCCAGGGAGATCAGGAGATGCAGGTGGGAGGGACTCTCCGGGAAGTGTGGGAGAGGCGCAGAGGGCGATCCACTGGCCCACTCGGGCAGGGGAGCTTGCTGAGCTGTCAAGCCGCTTCCCCTCTATCCTAAGCCCCATCCAGGCCGCGTGGGTCCTTGGAGGCATCGGAGGGAGGCCGGGGAGATCAGGAGAGGCAGGCGGGAGGGGCCGTCCCAGGCCAGAGGAGCAGGAGAGGAGAGGAGGGCGTTTGCCCCGCCCACTTGAGCCCAGGAAGCCTGCTGAGCTCCCAGGTGAGGTCCCCTGCCCTCTGAGACCAGGGGTGGGGGGCACACCTGGGCCCCTTCTGTTCCTTAAGCCTAAGCCCCACCCCCCACACCCCCACAGCCCTGTGGATTCTGAGCATTGGCCCCACTCACTGCCCAAACCTCACCCTTGCTTAGGCTCTGCCCTCCACAGCCAAGGACCGCCCCCCCGCCCTTTTTTTGGTTTTTTTTCTTTTCCCTTCTCCTCTTTTTTACTATTGTGGTACTAATGTACCTTCCAGTTGTTGATTCATCTATATTTTTATTTTTATATTTTTCCTAACATATCTGTTAGTTTCCTAGTCTAATTTTATTTTTTATTTTGCTATTTATTTATTTTCCCTCCCTAGGTGGCTTGTGGGATCTTGGTTCACAAACACGGGGGCGGGCCGAAGCTCCTGCCATGGGAGCTCCGAGTCTGAATCACTGAACTAACAGAGAACCTTAGACCCCAGGGAATATTCACTGGAGTGAGGTTTCATGGAGTTCCTCATCTCAGCATCAAGACCCAGCTCTACCCAATAGCTTGCAAACTCCAGTGTTGGAAGCCTCAGGCCAAACAGCCAGTAAGACAGGAACACAATCCCACTCATTAAAAAAAAAAATGAGATGGCAAAAAAATATATCGCAGATGAAGGAGCAAGGTGAAAACCTACAAGACCAAATAAATGAAGAGGAAGTAGGCAATCTACCTGAAAAAGAATTCAGAGTAATGAGAGTAAAGATGATCTAGAATCTCAGAAACAGAATGGAGGCTTGGATTGAGAAAATACAAGAAATATTTAAAAAAGATCTAGAAGAACTAAAGAACAAACAAACAGAGATGAACAACACAATAACTGAAATGAAAAATAGGCTAGAAGGCATCAATAACAGAATAACTGAGGCAAAAGAATGGATAAGTGAGCTGCAAGACAAAATGGTGGAAATAACTGCTGAGAGCAGAATAAAAAACAAAGAATGAAGAGAATTGAAGACAATCTCAGAGACCTCTGGGACAACATTAAACGTACCAACATTCGAATTATAGGGGTCACAGAAGAAGAACAGAAAAAGAAAGGGTCTGAGAAAATATTTGAAGAAATTATAGTTGAAAACTTCCCTAACACGGGAAAGGAAATAGTCAATCAAGTCCAGGAAGCACAGAGAGTCCTATACAGGATAAACCCTAGGAAAAACACACCAAGACACATATTAATCAAAGTAACAAAAATTAAATTCAAAGAAAAAGTATTAAAAGCAGCAAGGGAAAAACAGAAAAATAACATACAAAGGAATCCCCATAAGGTTATCAGTGGAAACTCTGCAGGCCAGAAGGGAGTGGCAGGATATACTTAAAGTGATGAAAGGGAAAAACCTACAACCAAGATTACTCTACCCAGCAAGGATCTCATTCAGATTCGATGGAGAAGTCAAAAGCTTTTCAAACAAGCAAAAGCTAAGAGAATTCAGCACCACAAAACCAGCTTTACAACAAATGCTAAAGGAACGTCTCTAGGCAGGAAACACAAGAGAAGGAAAAGACCTACAATAACAAACTCAAAAACAATTAAGAAAATGGCAATAGGAACATACATATTGATAATAACCTTGAATGTAAATGGATTAAATGCCCCAATCAAAAGACACAGACTGGCTGAATGGATACAAAAACAAGACCAATATATATGCTGTCTATGAGAGACCAACTTCAGACCTAGGGACACATACAGACTGAAAGTGAGGGGATAGAAAAAGATATTCCATGCAAATGGAAATCCAAAGAAAGCTGGAGTAGCAATACTCGTATCAGATAAAATAGACTTTCAAATAAAGACTGTTACAAGAGATAAGGAGGGACACTACATAATGATCAAAGGATCAATCCAAGAAGAAGATATAACAATTATAAATGTTTATGCACCCAACATAGGAGCACCTCAATACATAAGGCAAATGCTAATAGCCATGAAAGGAGAAATGGACAGTAACACAATAATACTAGGGAACTTTAACACCCCACTGACACCAATGGACAGATCATCCAAAATGAAAATAAATAAGGAAACACAAGCTTTAAATGACACAATGGACCAGATAGATCTAATTGATATTTATAGAACATTCCACCCAAAAGTGGCAGAATACACTTTCTTCTCAAGTGCACATGGAACATTCTCCAGGATAGATCAAATCTTGGGTCACACATCAAGCCTCAGAAAATTTAAGAAAATTGAAATTGTATCAATCATCTTTTCTGACCACAATGCTGTGAAATTGGAAATCAGTTACAGGAAAAAAACTGTAAAAAACACAAAAACATGGAAGCTAAACAGTGTGCTACTAAACAACCAAGAGATCACTGAAGAAATCAAAGAAGAAATAAAAAAATACATAGAAACAAATGACAACAAAAACATGATGATCCAAAACCTTTGGGATGCAGCAAAAGCAGTTCTAAGAGGGAAGTTTATAGCAATACAATCTCACCTCAAGAAACAAGAAAAATCTCAAATAAACAATCTAACCCTACACTTAAAACAACTAGAGAGGGCTTCCCTGGTGGCACAGTGGTTGAGAATCTGCCTGCTAATGCAGGGGACATGGGTTTGAGCCCTGGTCTGGGAGAATCCCACATGCTGTGGAGCAACTAGGCCTGTGAGCCACAACTACCGAGCCTGCGCGTCTGGAGCCTGTGCTCTGCAACAAGAGAGGCCACGATAGTGAGAGGCCTGTGCACCACAATGAAGAGTGGCCCCCGCGTGCCACAGCTAGAGAAAGCCCTCACACAGAAACGAAGACCCAACACAGCAAAAATAAATAAAATAAATTAATAAACTCCTACCTCCAACGTCTTCTTATAAAAAAAACCCCAAAAAACAACTAGGGAAAGAAGAACAAAGAAAACCCAAAATCAGTAGAAGGAAAGAAATCATAAAGATCAGAGCAGAAATAAATGAAATAGAAAAGAAGAAAGCAATTGCAAATATCAATAAAACTAAAAGCTGGTTCTTTGAGAAGATAAACAAAATTGATAAACCCTTAGCCAGACTCATCAAGAAAAAAAGGGAGAGTATGCAAATCAATAAAATTAGAAATGAAAAAGGAGAAATTACAACTGACACTGCAGAAATACAAAGGATTATAAGAGACTACTACGCACAACTATATGCCAATAAAATGGACAACCACGAAGAAATGGACAAATTCTTGGAAAAGTTCAATTTTCCAAGACTGAACCAGGAAGAATTAGAAAATATAGACAAACCTATCACAAGTAATGAAATTGAAGCTGCAATTAAAAATCTTCCAAAAAACATAAGTCCAGGACCAGATGGCTTCATAGGCGAATTCTATCAAACATTTAGAGAAGAGCTAACACCGATCCTTCTCAAACTCTTCCAAAAAATTGCAGAGGGAGAAACACTCTCAAATTCATTCTACAAAGCCACCATCTCCCTGATACCAAAACCAGAAAAAGATATCACAAAAAAAGAAAATTATAGACCAATATCACTGATGAACACAGATGCAAAAATCCTCAACAAAATACTAGCAAACAGAATCCAACAGTATACTAAAAGGATCATACACCATGATCAAGTGGGATTTATCCCAGGGATGCAAGGATTCTTCAATATATGCAAATCAATCAATGTGATACACCACAATAACAAACTAAGGAATAAAAACCATATGATCATCTCAATAGAATCAGAAAAAGCTTTTGACAAAATTCAACACCCATTTACGATAAAAACTCTCCAGAAAACGGGCATAGAGAAAACCTACCTCAACATACTAAAGGCCATATATGACAAACCCATAGCAAGCATCATACTCAATGGTGAAAAACTGAAAGCACTTCCACTAAGATCAGGAACAAGGCAAGGATGTCCACTCCCATCACTCTTATTCAACATAGTTTTGGAAGTCCTGGCCACAGCAATCAGAGAAGGAAAAGAAATAAAAGGAATACAAATTTGAAAAGAAGAAGTAAAACTGCCACTGTTTGCCAATGACATGATACTATACATAGAAAATCCTAAAGATGCCACCAGAAAACTACTAGAACTAATCAGTGTATTTGGCAAGATTGCAGGATACAAAATTAATGCACAGAAATCTCTTGAATTCCTATACACTAATGAGGAAAAATCTGAAAGAGAAATTAAGGAAACACTCCCATTTACCACTGCAACAAAAAAAGTAAAATACATAGGAATAAACCTGCTTAAGAAGGCAAAAAATTTGTACTCAGAAAACTATAAAACACTGAGGAAAGAAACCAAAAATGACATAAACTGTTGGAGAAATATACCATGTTCCTGGATTGGAAGAATCTATGTTGTGAAAATGACTATACTACCCAAAGCAATCTATAGATTCAATGCAATCCCTATCAAACTACCAATAGCTTTTTTCACAGAATTAGAGCAAAAAATTTTACAATTCATATGGAAACATAAAAGACCCTGAATAGCCAAAGCAATCTTGAGAAAGAAAAACAGAGTTGGAGGAATCCAGCTCCCTGACTTAAACTATACCACAAAGCTACAGTAATCAAGACAGTATGGTACTGCCACAAAAACAGCAATATAGATCAATGGTACAGGATAGAATGCCCAGAGATAAATCTACGCACATATGGTCACCTAATTTACCACAAAGGAGGCAAGAGTACACAGTGCAGAAGAGACAGCTTCTTCAATAAGTGGTGCTGGGAAAACTGGACAGCTACATGTAAAAGAATGAAACTAGAACACTACCTAACACCGTACACAAAAATAAACTGCAAATGGATTAAAGACTTAAATGTAAGACGAGACACTATAAAACTTTTAAAGGAAAACATAGGAAAAACATTCTTTGACATAAACCACAGCAAGATTTTTTTGACCCACCTCCTAGAGTAATGGAAAAAAAACAAAATAAAAAAATGAGACAGTTAAACTTAAAAGCTTTTGCATCTCAAAGGAAACCACAAACAAGACAAAAAGACAACCCTCAGAATGGGAGAAAATATTTGCAAATGAAACAACAGATAAGGGATTAATCTCCAAAATATACAAACAGCTTATGGAGCTCAACATCAAAAAAACAAACAGTCCAGTTAAAAAATGGGCAGAAGACCTAAATAGACATTTCAACAAGGAAGACATACAGATGGCCAAGAGGCACATGAAAATATGCTCAATATCACTAATTATTAAAGAAATGCAAATCAAAACAACAATGAGGTATCATGTCATGCCGGTCAGAATGGCCATTATCAAAAAATCTAGAAACAATAAATGCTGGAAAGGGTGTAGTGAAAATGGAACCCTCCTGTACTGTTGGTGGGAATGTAAATTGATACAACCACTAGAGAAAACAGTATGGAGGTTCCTTAAAAAACTAAAAATAGAACTACCATATGACCTAGCAATCCCCCTACTGGGCATATACCCTGAGAAAGCCATAATTCAAAAAGAGACATGTACCACAATGTTCACTGCAGCACTATTTACAATAGCCAGAACATGGAACCTACCTAAATGTACATTGACAGATGAATGGATAAGGAAGATGTGGCACATATATACAATGGAATATTACTCAGCCATAGAAAGAAACGAAAGTGAGTTATTTGTAATGAGGTGGATGGACCTAGAGTCTGTCATACAGAGTGAAGTAAGTCAGAAAGAGAAAAAGAAATACCATATACTAACGCATATATATGGAATCTAAAAAAAAAAAAAAAAAAGAGTACTGATGAACCTAGTTGCAGGGCAGGAATAAAGAGGTAGACATAGAAAATGGACTTGAGGACATGGGATGGGAGGACAAAGTGGGACGAAGTGAGAGTAGCATCAACATATATACACTACCGAATGTAAAATAGATAGCTAGTGGGAAGCAGCCGCATAGCACAGGGAGATCAGCTCGGTGCTTTGCGATGACCTAGAGGGATGGGATAGAGAGGATGGGAGGGAGGCTTAAGAGGGAGGGGATATGGGGACACATGTATGCATATGGCTGATTTGCTCTGTTGTACAACAAAAACTAACACAGTATTGTGAAGCAACTATACTCCTATAAAGATCTATTAAAAAAATAGAAAAGAAAAGAAAATCACTCCCTTGTCAATGAAGCTTCAAGACAACTCTTGTTGCTCCTAATTCCAACCCACTAGAGCCATTAAAGTCTCTCCTACATAGAAACTGCAGAGCTGCAACAGTCTTGATATATCAGATAATGTTTTAATAATTTTCAGTTATGAATTATCACTGCAGAAAAGAAATATGGTCTTATAACTGCAAAAAAATGAACTCTATGTACCAATGAAAGAGAGTTGCCATTTGGACATGAGGACACACCAATCCAGTGGCAGCTCAACATGTTTACCAAGACTTTAAAGGTTATGATGATTATAAATATGAATATAAATGCCTGCACTGAAATGTCATTACATTACTTGGTGATGGGGCTCAGGGCAGGCTACCCAAAACTGTCACTTTGGCATGTGGATGATTTCAAACTGAAGACGATCAAGGCTCAAGAGACTCAAGGAGAGATTTTTATCTCTTATCTCTTTTTATCTCTTAGATAAGAGGCTTGTACCAGAGAAAGAGCTATTAGCAGAGATAACCTTTTTCATCAGGAAGACCTATCTACGTGGCCCAGCACACATTTAGCTACCAAACATTTGCTCTTCCCATCTTTCTGTGAATTGCATTCTTCCCCTTTCAAGTGCCAAGCCCCTACCCGCTTCTCCTTAGCTCAGGATGGCGTATAAGCCTTAATTGCCAGACTGCCGGGGAGCCACATGTTTGGAGGGGGGGGTTCCTGTACTTGTGAAATTAAACTTGTTTTTCCCCTGTTAATCTGTTTTATGTCAATTTAATTATTAGGCCAGCCAAAGAACATAGAAGGAAGAAGGGAAAAGTTTTCCTCCCCTGCATTTAATATGTTTCTATTAAATTTTAAATGTTATCTTAAAAATAAAAATACAATTAAAAAATTATTTATTTATTTTTGGCTGCGTTGGGTCTTTGTTGCTGCGTGCGGGCTTTCCCTAGTTGCGGTGAGCAGGGGCTACTCTTCGTTGCAGTGCGCGGGCTTCTCATTGCGGTGGCTTCTCTTGCTGCGGAGCTCGGGCTCTAGGTGCGCAGGCTTCAGTAGTTGTGGCTCGAGGGCTGTAGAGTGCAGGCTCAGTAGTTGTGGCGCACGGGCTTAGTTGCTCTGCAGCATGTGGGATCCTCCCGGACCAGGCCTCGAACCTGTGTCCCCTGCATTGGCGGCGAATTCTTAACCACTGTGCCACCAGGGAAGCCCAAAAATACAAAATTTAAAAATTCTTGAAAAGGCTCTTCAGGCCTCTGAAAATAGGTTCACAGACTCTCATGGTCTGTTTGAGAAACACTGAAATACTAGGGCATACCTTTGCACTCACCTATCTACTAAATGCTCTCTCTTTTACTGTGGGCCCTTGGGCAAAATGACTTAACCTCTCTGAGGCAATTTCTTAATTTTGAAATTGGGAACAATATCTATCTCATGGGGTTGTTGTGAGAATTAAACATAGCATTGTATATGCCACGCCTGGCACAATGATAGAGCAGCAATGCCAGGGTAGTGGAAAACACATGGGATTTATAATAAAGAGAATATAAATCAGATCAGGCTTTGTACTTCTGGTCATCTGACGTTGGGCAAGTGACAAATGCAAACTTTGTCTCCTTGTCCATGATTGAGGAATGTTATCAGTATCCTCCCCAACTGGATTGACAACCTGTAGAAGTAACTCCAGTGCTGTGCATATGGTAGATCCCTTTATTCTATACTTCTTTCCCATCTCCCCACTTCTCTGTCTTTCCTCCCTCCAACCCCTCTACCCCTGCAAAATACACTTTCTGGGTGTTGCCTAAATTCCTTATAAGCATTCAATACTTTGTATTGATAGTGTTTTTCCTGGGTCTTCTTTTTTAAATGAATTGTTTGGGGTGATAACTAGAACATTAACTACTTGACAATTTTCTTATGAACAGTTGTTAACTACTCTACGTGGTACACTAAGGTAAAGGACATTGAACCCACTGGGTGCCTGAAAGAAGAAAGAAACAGGGAACTTTATTCTGCCTTTCCACTCCTAAATATATTTCACAACTTTTCCTCAGTCTAGCATATTTAAAAAATCAATATTACATAAAAAAATCACTATTACATACTGACTTGTAAGTGACTTCATTAACTAGTTACCTCTGTATAGTTTGATGGTTTTAACACAATAAAGTACTCATGAATTACTTGCTTAATTAAAAATATATCTTAAAGAAAAAAAAATCACTATGACAAAGGTTATGCTAAATCCTTTTGGAAATCTGAAAAGCCAATTTAAAGGAATAGTACATGTTTATGAAAGGTAAGATTTGATTGGACTTTACTGAAGCAGAGATTAATGCCATTATTTAATATTTATCATTTAAGTCCATCTATCAACCAAAGTTATATGTGACGTACTTCTCATGTGATCAGCTTTCTGTTGAACTTTGGTTTTAAAAATAGAGAATGTTTCATGAAAAACAAATTTATGTCACAACTGTACTCTAGCAGTTGGCAAATATACAAGACAAACAACATATTGCTTTTGCAATATGGCCAGGAGTCAATGGCCATTGATTTCCTGTGTGTGTCTTCAGATATTTACTGGTATAAGGATTCTAAAATGTGAAACTAGGCTTTTTTGTGTGTGGGGAAGTGGGAAGGAAAGTAAACATCGCCAAAGAGGAAAAGTCTGGGAGTCCGCAGAGCTGGGTTCTAGTCCTGGTTTCTAACTAGTTTTGAACTACAGATGCATGGATATAATAATCTATGAGGACCTCAGTTATTTATTTATTTTCCAGCCGTATTGAGGTATAATTGGCAAATAAAGATTGTATATACTTAGGGTGTAAACAGAGATGATTTAATATATGTGTATGTCGTGAAATGATGACCACAATCAAGTTAATTAACACACCCATCACCTCACATAGTTGCCATTTTTCGTGCATGATGAGAATACTTAAGATCTACTCTTTTAGCAAACTTCGAGTATATAATACAGTATTATTAACTATAGTCACCATGATGCACATTAGATCTCCAGAATTTAATCATCTTATAACTGAAAGTTTGTACCTTTTGGCCAACATCTCCTCATCTCCTCCACCCCTCAGCCCCTGGCAACCCCATTCTATGCTGTGGTTCTATGAGTTTGACCTTTTTAGATTCCACATGTCAGTGAGATCCTACAGTATTTGTCTTTCTGTGTCTGACTTGTTTCACTTAGCATAATGTCCTCCAGGTTCATCCATGTTGTTGGAAATGGCAGGATTTCCCTTTGTGTGTGTGTGTGTGTGTGTGTGTGTGTGTGTGTGTGCGTTTACATAGATCTGATAATATTCCACTGTGTGTGTGTGTATATATATACACCACATTTTCTTTATCTACTCATCTGTCAACAGATATTTAGGTTATTTCCATATCTTGGCTATTGTAAATAATGCTACAATGAACATGGGGTTGCAGACATCTCTTGGAGATACTAATTTCATTTCCTTTGGATATATACCTAGAAGTGGGATTGCTGGATAATATGAGAGTTCTCTTTTTAAATTTTTGAGGAACCTCCATACTGCTTTCCATAATGGCTATACCAATTTACATTCCCACCAATAGTGTACAGGGGTTCCCTTTTCTCCAGATCCTCTCCAACACTTATTATTGCTTCTCTTTTTGATAATAGCCATCCTAAAAGGTATAAAGTGATACCTCATTGTGGTTTTGATGTTCACATCCCTGATGATTAGTGATGTGGAACAGCTGTTTCTATACCTGTTGGCTATTTGTAGGTCTTCTTTGGAAAATACGTCTATTTGGGTCTTTGCCCATTTTTTATTGGCTTATTTGCTTTTGTTTGTTTTTGTTGTTTTTGTTTGTTTGTTTGCTATTGAGTGGTAGGCGTTCCTTATGCATTTTAGATTTTAACCCCTTATTTTTAAATTGCTAATTTGTAGGGGTTGGTTGGTTCCTTCCAGCTTAGTCGATTGTCCTTCGGGAACAGTTGATTGACTAATTCCCGAACCTGTGACCTTGTTAGCTTGAGAAAGACTAGATGATAGGGTCCAAAGGGCAGGGATCATAACAATTTATGAATTGTTGAACCCTAGAGGCTGCCCAGGTTGATACCAAATAAAAACCTTTTGAATGTTGAACAACTGAGGGCTTACTAGCTGGCTGCATTCGATTTTCAATTCAGAGCTAGCTCTACTTACAGCTCTTAAGCTATAAGTCTAAAAGTTAATAATTAGTGCACATTTGGGGGAAACACAAAGGGAACTAAATTCTGCAATGACAGCTCCCATTGACGTAAGGCATGAGGATTCCAATACTCCAGCCTACCATCTACAGGTTAGATCATTTTGTGATTTATACTGAAAGCTCCATACGTTAAACAAAGGTCTTTTCTCAATGGAACAGATGTCTATTGTATTAATGTTGTCCCACTTAAAAATAACTGGCTTCTCCAGTGGATCCTGATGCTTTTTCTTCCCCCTTCCCCCTGGCACCTACCACCATCACCACTCCCGTGCCAGTGGCAGTTTTCTGTGGGTTCAGATCGAAGATCAAGCCCCAGGAAACACTGATGAAAGGCAGGGATTGTGTTGTTGGTGCACACTACTCTCAGACTGGCCAAGTGCAGCCTCAGCTCCACCCCCAGGGAGCCAGTTTAACTGTGCGTCCTATAATAAGACTGCCCAATGGGCTGGTCATGTTCCAGAAAGGGTGGGGAGAGTTACAAAAGCCATCCCTGCCCTTAGTTCAGGTCAGCCAGTAAGCAGCAGAGGGATTGTTTTTTCTAAATTCAGTTCTCAAAAATATGAGGACTTCGGCCCTCAGTATTTAATAATATTTTTTTGTTCACAATTTTCTGTTTTAGAGCTCAAAATATTCATGTCAAGTCTCTTTGAGGTTTGCAATTCTTTCATTTCCTAGCCAATGGAAAGTTGGAAACCACTGCAATTTTCCAAGGAAGCTTGCCTCATCATAATCACCTTCTATCTTAGATGATGTTTGGCAATGTTGAGATTGAGAGTTCCAATATGCATATTAATTTCTCAATAAATAAGTCATAGTTAGATATATTGTCATTTTTTTCCTTCTTTATTTTTCTGATATGTGCCTTCAGAAGTGGACTACTGTGCCTTTAGATAGAAGAAGTGAGGTTCAACACCATGGAACTTGGCTTCTATTAACATTCACGTGGACCATACTGACATCTCATTAGCTAACTTCCAAAGTGACTCGAAGACAGCTATTATTTCTTTTCATAAACAAATTACAAATTAAAGAATTTTAATATTAGTAATATTCTTAGTTCTTCTGTTTGGATGCTTCAATAATTTCTAACATTAACAAAAGAAAGCTCTTGGGAGTCCTCAATAATTTTTAAGAGTGTAAATGGGTTCTAAGGTCAAAAGTTTGAGAACTACTGCCCTGTACCATGCTGGTTGGACAAGTATTGTCCAACACAGTGCTGTAATATCTACAGAATGTGTCCTTTAAAATGCATCACGTTGAAGTAAGCCAGACAGAGAAAGACAAATATATGATATCGCTAACATGTGGAATCTAAAAAACAATGATACCAATGAATTTATTTACAGATGAGAAGTAGACTCACAGACACAGAAAACAAACTTATGGTTACCAAAGGGGAAAGGGGGGAGTGATAAATTAGGAGTTTGGGATTAACATATATACACTACTGTATAAAAAATAGATAACCAACAAGGACCTATTATATAGCACATGGAACAATACTCAATATTTTGTAATAACACACATATATATATATAACTGAATCACTTTGCCATACACCTGAAACTAATACAGCATTGTAAATCAACTGTACTTCAATAAAAAATAAATAAATAAGATGCATCACATTATTTTGCTTTTTATGATTTGTATCAGTCAGAATTCCTGCAAAAAATAGCACACTCTGAAGGGAAAATTGTGGAAATTTTCATGAAGGGACTGTACAAAAAGGGTGAAGCACCTGTGACTGTCAGGTAGGCTGTGCAATTCTTGGGTCTGAAGAGGCAAAGAAAAAGAGTGGTTTCTGGAACCAATTATACCTGTAGCTGTAGGAAATGGCTGCTTCCAGGAAATCAAGGAATCATGGCAGGGTAGGCCGGCAGTGAGCTTGGTAGGAATGGATCCCGATCCTGTGGGATTCAAAGCTTATATAATTTGCACTGCTTCTTTAAGGAAAAGAACATATACTTAGGCACAAAAATCAACCTTTATTTACAATGGTAAAAGAAATCACAACTTAGAAACTTGAATAATCTGATAAGTACCATACACATCACAGAATCCCCCCAAAATAGCATAATATTTCATTAACAGTCTGACACATCTCTCAAATTTTTTTTTTTTTTTTGGTACGCGGGCCTCTCACTGTTGTGGCCCCTCCCGTTGCGGAGCACAGGTTCCGGACGAGCAGGCTCAGCGGCCATGGCTCATGGGCCTAGCTGCTCCGCAGCATGTGCGATCTTCCCGGACCAGGGCACGAACCCGTGTCCCCTGCATCGGCAGGCGGACACCCAACCACTGCTCCACCAGGGAAAACCCATCATTTTTTTAATGTCAAACCAGCAAGAAATTAATAGGAACCTAAGCAAGGGTGATTAGGGAAGACCATTTCTGGCCAAGGGAAGAGCATGAGCAGTGCAAGGTTCAACAAAGTCAAGAATCTTAGCTTAGTGGAGTGTGGAGTACAGACAGGGCAGTGGTGGGAGATAAAGACAAAGTGACAAGACAACAAAGGGTGCTGGAGGTGAGAAAAGTGTCAAACGTTGGCAAGAGGCTGAGGATGGACTACTGTGCCTTTACATAGAGGAATCAAAGGCTCAGTGAGGCTCACCAGACAGAGAAAAGGCCACACAGATACTTGGTATCAGAGTCAGACATAACTCTGCCACTCTCTAGCCTGTGAAACTTTATGAATAATAACTAACTATACATGGAAGAGACTGCAAGTCACTTAATTGTATTCCACTAAACCCAACTAAATGAATCTCCAGCTCAATGTCTCCTTAACAGAATGCCAAAAATAACTAGTCACTCCAATGACACCTGATAAGAGAGGTAGTGTGATGGAGGGGAATTCAGAATCAAAAGAGACTGAGGTCATATTCAATCATGGTTAAATATCTCACTCTAATTTTATGAAAACACATTGCACGTAAGCACATTGTGAGGACACCTCTCAGAAGCTTGGAAGGAACGTGTGTAGGTGAGGAACTCTAAAATTTAAGCTTCATTAACTTCGTGGTAAATCCGACTTCGGAGCTGATGTAATGAATACTTTGGCCCCTCTCTCCTCCTAAGTTCCCATCTCGTGCCGGCCCACCATTGGCTGAACTCAACAGGAAGGCAAGGTATCATGGGGACAAGTGGATGATAAAAATCAAGATTCCTGGAGTACAGATGAGGATTGAGAAGGGTGGAGAGTGGATCTGGAGGGGCAAACAAAAAAATGCCTACTTTTCAAGAGAAGCAGATAAGTTAAGCGATGATCTGGAGAGGGAATTGCATTTGATTCAACTCATGGTGAAAACTGGAAAGAATCAAAAGTCCTACCGCTGAGTAGCTGAGGCCCAGGAAACAAAGGGCCTTTAAAATAAGGAGACATATGCATCAGTGGGTACAGGAGATGAGATTTACACAGAACCACTGGAGAAATCATGTACATTATTGAATACTTGGAAGTTGTCTACGGGCCCTGTGTTTTTATTTCTTACTTTAGGGTTTTCTAATAGGTCTGGTAATCGTAATGTGACTTGGTAAAAAGTTTTGGTAGCCCTCCCTAGCTCCTTTCACTTAGTTTAAACTTGAAAGACTTATTCTCATGCAAATAATGTTATAAACAGTGGTTAGATTTCCAGTTCTATTCACAAAAATCCTTTTTCATACAAATGTGACTGAACTAGAGTCCTAACAGTATGCTAACATTTCAAAGACAAGCTCAAGCATAAAAAGTGATATGAACCCACAAGTAAAAGAAAAGAGTGACAGCCTGTCTGGAATAAGGCAATCCCTGACCACACAAGGATGGGAAACAACTGAGGGTAGGGAAGATCTGAAGAATAAGTGTGATGCCCTATGAGTGGGAGGTTCACAGAGCGGAAGAAAAATCTATGATGTGGCCTCAGGATGAGAAGTTGTAGGAGTACAGATCTCTGTTGAGGTCTAGGAGTCCCATTTTTTCCCTAGCTTTATTATGCCAAGGCAATTGTCTCCAACTTTGTAGACAATCTCTCTAGCTGGGGACAAGCAAGTCCTCCTTTCACACTTCATCTAATTAAGCATCTTGACATGAGTAAAACACCAACTGAAGATATTTTCATAGAATAAGTCATAGAACTTGTTTGCATCTTTGAACTCTTGAGCAACTTTCTTCTGGAATATCACAAAATATATTCTGCTATTTCACTTATTAAAATGCACTGCTCGAACACCTCAAAAATCAGCCCCATTAACTTACTGAAGAGATTTTCTAAACTCTATGCCAGCATTTCTACTAATAAATAGTGGGTTTGAGCATCTTAGTTAACTTAGTTAATTATTCTACATCAGGAGCAAGCCAACCTCTTGATGCTTGTTTATACTGTCATGGTGGGGAGACTTCATTGATCTTTAATGTCTTTTTGTTGTGAAGATTAAGTGATAGAGTCTGGCAACCATCAGCAGTGGCTAGCACATAGTAGACACTCAAAAATGGGGAGCTTCTGAACCAAAAAGGGAGTCTAAAAGGTTGAATTTTCTTCCTATGTATTTTAGACTATTAAGATCATTTAGAACTTGCCAATATTTTGCTTTTCTGTGTTTTTTTAAAAAGGCACGTCTTTCTGTGCATAATCTGTAACAAAGAAGAAATAATGCAACATTTGAGAGTGTGACTACTGGTCATACTTAAATGCAGAATCAGTGTATGCATTTATTCCAAATTCCATCAATCCTTCAGTTGTAAACACTATTAACATTAGAACATGACAAAACTTCATTTTGCACAGATGAACTCAACCCAGAATTTCTTTTTTTTTTAAGAGCTGAGAGCATATTTACAGAGTTCAAAGCCGCATCCATTAGGACCTAAGGTTTCCCTCAACAAAACTGGCAGTCCACCAACCGCTGCGTCCCAGGGCAACCTGAAGGATGCTGATAAACCGAGGAGAGAGTCACGTCCTGGTACTCGGGGCCCCGGCCCTAGGTTCCTTAAACCCGAGGTTAGGGGGTCTGAGCCGCAGGTCTCCCCACCTTTACCAACCCCTCCCCAACCTCTCCCCAACCTCTCCCCTCCGAGTTCCAGCCCCGCCCCTATTTGGTTTCCAATCCCATCCCGCCTGGCGCTCGAGCGGCCAATCAGGAGGCGGTCCCTCCAAGGGGGGCGGGACAAGGGCCGGAGCTGAGGGGCGGAGTCTGAAGTAGCCAATTTTAGCCGCGGGGCTGGAGACGCGAGAGTAGAGGTACCCTGCAGCGTTTTGCAGCGCCGGACATAATGGCGGACAGCCGGGATCCAGCTAGCGACCAGATGAAGCTCTGGAAGGAGCAGCGAGCCGTGCAGGTACACCCTGCGCTCTCTGAGACGGCCCTACGGTCCGCGCAGAAAGCTAGGTGTCCGCGAGTAACCGCCCCTGCTTCTCCAGCGCGGCGGTTCGGTAGGGCTGTACCAAAATAACGGGCGGTGTGTGTATGTGTGTGTGTGTGTGTGTGTGTGTGTGTGTGTGTGTGTGTGTGTGTGTGTGTGTGTGTGTGTGTGTGTGTGTGTGTGTGTGTGTGTGTGTGTGTGTGTGTGTGTGTGTGGTGTGCGTGTGTGTGCAGGATTTGTCGTGGGCCGCAGGTCGCGGGTGGTTGGCTTATAATTTTGCGCTTTTGCCAGCTGGGACAGAGGTCGCAGCTTGAGGCAGGAGTTAAGGCTCATGTGGAAAGAGGCAGAGAGCTGCAGCTGCAGGAAAGGAAGTGAGGGGGGAAGTCGGAACTGGCTCTAGCTTTGCCCTTGCTCAGTGACTACCAGCTTTCATATTTGTGGGGTACCAGGGGGACAGGAACCGTGTTTTATCATGTCGACGTCCGCAGCACCGTACACACAGAATTAAACAACTAAATAAAAAGATTTTTACACCCATGATTTCTTTTGCACTTAAAAACATCAAGTCTAGTATTTTAGAGCTAGAAGTGACCTTAGTGATTAATTAATGCGCTTATTTACACATATGCTTTGAGTGCCAGCATGTGCTAGGAACAGTGCTGGGTGAGTGGTACAAATTCCAATGAGGCCAGAATTGCACCACACAGAAGCTCCAAGTCCAGTCTGGGAGACAAGACAGATAAACAAATGATTACCATCCAACGTGGTGAGGGCTCTAATATAGGTTAATTGCAGAGTGTACAGGGAGTGACCAACTGGGCTGGCAGGCTTCTCAAAGCAGGTGACATCTGAACAAGTGCTTTAAAGATGAGTAGGATTTCAGCCCAGTGGTGGTGGGCCAGGCATTCCTGGCCTGTACCCTGGGGTGCAGAGCCTTGAAGGGCATCTCTGAGAAGGTTGGATGGGATGAGAGCATTTATTATTTTTTTTAATAGATCTTTATTGGAGTATAATTGCTTCACAATACTGTGTTAGTTTCTGCACTTCTGTTTTGAGTCTTCTTTTGTCAAATTGGCCCAGAGAGTCTGAGGGACTTGCCCAGTTCCCATGGTGGCTGGTTAATGGCAGAGAGAGGACTAGAGTCATGTCTAGCGCTCTTTCTTAAAACCAGGTTAGTGTTAATGAACTAGTATTAATGCTGAGTTCCCATGGATTGCCTTATCGTTCCCTGTTTGTGAGAAGGCTGCCATTCTCTTCTAAGAGCCTGGAAAATTTATCATTTTGCTCCTTATATGCTACTAGGGTATTTAGTTTTTCATGAGTTCTTAGTCAAAGTGACCCAGAGAGACTTAGCATCTTATCAATCAAGGACAGGTGGCTAGTTAGTGGCAGGGTCAAGGTTAGAACTCAGCTTCTTGGAGCCAGGACTCTCTCCATACCCAGTGGTTGCTGCATCCTTGTTCACATGGAGGTTTTCATGAATACTTGGTGAACTGAAAAAAATATGGACAATGTAGTGAGTTTTTCATAAAACAAAATTTATTCTCTTTAAAGGACTCCCCTGAGACTAGCTTGCCTCTTCACTGTTTGGGAGAATCATTAACTGTTTTTAAGTCATTATGACCTCACTGGTGATTTACCCTACCTGGTCACCCATGTGAGAAACAGCTGGCTCGCAAAGCGCATCTATAATTTGGGTACTTCTAGTTGAAATACTGCTGTCTCCTCTGCCCATGCATCTCAGTGCACTGTTTACATTGTCCTGATTGGCAGTCACATTGATGTCTTGTTATTTCTTACTTGAGCTGCTCTGAGTGAAAACTGCTTATTTCTTTGAGGTGACTCCCCCCACCGAATGGAATTTTGCATATGTCACATGGCCTTTGTAATTTTTCAGTGCTTTCTTTTGAAAATTTTCAAACATTCAGAAAAGTGGGAAGAACTGTGTAGTGTATGCCCATATATCCACCACATTTTTTTTTGCTGTATATTTTTTTATTACATGTTATTCCATCTGTCTGTCCCTTCATACATCTTTTAAACTGTTTTTTGGAGGTGCATTTCAGAGTAAGTTGTAGACATCAGCAGACTTGACCCCTAAACAGTAAGCATGCAAATTAACAGAATTCAATGCTTATTTATGTTTTTAAGGCAAAATTTATATACAAGGAAATATACAAATATTAAGTGCACCATTCTCTGCTTTTTGATAAATATAAACACCTGTGCATCCGGTTCCTTTATTAAGGTACAGAAGATTCTCATTACCCTGGAATGTTCCCTCATGCTGTTTCCAGTCTTTTCCTGCAACCCCTGCAGTCTTGCCTCAGGCAACCATGTTGATTTTCTTTTTTAACCATCGATTTATGTACTTTTTGTGTAATGCTGCTTTCATTCAGCAAATATGTTTTAAGATTTAAAAAAATGTTTTAGAATTCATTCACGTCATTGCATGTATCCATGGTTCTTTTATTGCTGAGTAGTATTCCATTGTATGATTAGACCACCACATGTTTATCCGGTTGCTGGGCACCTGGGCTATTCCCAGTGTGTGGCTGTTATGAATAAAGGTTCTATAAAGAATCTTATATAAATCTTTTTGTACACATATGCTTTTATTTCTTTTAAAACATACCTATGAGTAGAATTGCTGGGTAAGTGAATAAGGTAATTGAATGTCTTGTGAGAAACTCGTAAGCCTTTTTCCAATGCAGTTGTACCATTTTACAGTTCCATCAACTGAGTTTGAGAGTTCCAGTTGCTCCACATCCTGCTATCTTTTGGTATTGTCACTCTTTTAATTTAAGCCATTCTGGTGGGTAGGAAGTGGTATTTGCATTGCTCTGATGACCAGTGATGCTGAGCATCTTTTCATATGCTTATTTGACCATTGGTATATATTTCTTTGATGTATCTGTTCAAATCTTTTGTCCTTTAAAACATTGGATTGTTTGTCTTATTATCCTTAATTCATAGCCCATATTTTAAGTACAGTCATGTATGGGCCAGGTGCTGTATATATATATATATATATATATATATATATATGAATCACTTTGCTGTATACCTGAAACTAACACAATATTATAAATCAACTATATTTCAATAAAAATTTTTTTAAAAAGCACAGTCAATGGAGTCCATCCAGACCTACTTTAAAAAAAAGTGATTACTGATAACATTGGATTAATATCTACCGATAAAAAAAAAAGAACAAAATAAACTACCCACTAAGGACTTCCCTGGTGGCGCAGTGTTAAGAATCTGCCTGCCAGTGCAGGGAATACAGGTTCAAGCCCTGGTCTGGGAAGATCCCACATGTCACGGAACAACTAAACCCGTGTGCCACTGCTACTGAGCCTGCACTCCAGAGCCCGCAAACCACAACTACTGAAGCCCGCACGCCTAGAGCCTGTGCTCCACAACAAGAGAAGCCACCACAATGAGAAGCCCGTGCACTGCAACGAAGAGTAGCCCCCGCTTGCCACAAGTAGAGAAAGCCCGTGCGCAGCAAGGAAGACCCAACGAACCATAAATTAATTAATTAATTAATTAAACAAGAAAAAACACTACCCACTAGTTTTCTTCCCTGGAATCCTTGGAATAATTTTTTATTTTCTTCAGGCATTTGCTCCTCTTTCCCCCATGCAGTTCAAGGACAGGCAGTTCTTTGCTTGCCTGTGAGATCTTTTTTATTTTATTTAATTTTATTTATTTTTTTATAGAGCAGGTTCTTATTAGTTATCTATTTTATACATATTAGTGTATATATGTCAATCCCAATCTCCCAATTCATCACACCACACCCCCTCCACTTTCCCCCCTTATTTTATACATATTGGTGTATATATGTCAATCCCAATCTCCCAATTCATCCCACCACACCCCCTCCACTTCCCCCCTTGGTGTTCATACGTTTGTTCTCTACATCTGTGTCTCTGTTTCTACCTTGCAAACTGGTTCATCTGTACCATTATTCTAGATTCCACATATATGTGTTAATGTACGATATTTGTTTTTCTCTTTCTGACTGACTTCACTCTGTATGATGGTCTCTAGGTCCATCTACGTCTCTACAAATGACCCAGTTTCATTCCTTTCTATGGCTGAGGAATATTCCACTGTATGTATGTACCACATCTTCTTTATCCATTCGTCTGTCAATGGGCATTTAGGTTGCTTCCATGACCTGGCTATTGTAAATAGTGCTGCAATGAACACTGGGGTGCATGTGTCTTTTTGAATTATGGTTTTCTCTGGATAGATGCCCAGTAGTGGGATTGCTGGGTCATATGGTAATTCTATTTTTAGTTTTTTAAGGAACCTCCATACTGTTCTCCATAGTGGCTGTATCAATTTACATTCCCACCAACAGTGCAAGAGGGTTCCCTTTTCTCCACACCCTCTCCAGCATTTGTTGTTTCTAGATTTTCTGATGATGCCCATTCTAACTGGTGTGAGGTGATACCTCATTGCATCAATGCATTTTGATTTGCATTCCTCTAATAATTAGTGATGTTGAGCATCTTTTCATGTGCCTCTTGGCCATCTGTATGTCTTATTTGGAGAAATGTCTATTTAGATCTTCTGCCCATTTTTTGATTGGGTTGTTTTTTTAATATTGAGCTTCATGAGCTGTTTATATATTTTGGAGATTAATCCTTTGCCCGTTCATTCTTTTGCAAATATTTTCTCCCATTCTGTGGGTTGTCTTTTCATCTTGTTTATGGTTTCCTTTGTTGTGCAAAAGCTTTAGGTCCTATTTGTTTATTTTTGTTTTTATTTCCATTACTCTAGGAGGCAAGTCAAAAAAGATCTTGCTGTGATTTATGTCAAAGAGTGTTCTTTCTGTGTTTTCCTCTAAGAGTTTTATAGTGTCCGGTCTTACATTTAGGACTTTAATACATTTTGAGTTTATTTTTGTGTATGGTGTTAGGGAGTGTTCTAATTTCTTTCTTTTACATGCAGCTGTCCGGTTTTCCCAGCGCCACTGACGCCTGTGAGATCCTATTGTTCCTTGAGCAGTGAGTGTATTGTTGTCAGCCTAAGGCCGTATCCCATACCAGTTAGCACACTGCTGAGATGGCCTGTTGTCACTTCAGTGATACTTTAGTATACTTTGTTTAGTACCAACAGGACCCATTTGGTTCTTGATGAAAAACACAGTTTGGTCTTTTCTTACATTTATTGGATTTCACTTTTTCCATTATGTATTACTTAGTATTTTACTGAATGGCAGTTCTCCAGGCAGATGGTATAGAATAACTTAGGCAATTAGTAAAGTAGAATGAAAACTCCTTCTCGCCTCTTGAGCTTAGAATGACCAACTGTTCTTGACTTATACTGAGACCCTTAGTGGCTTAACGATGATGAAGTCAACTTACAAAATGAAGTATATCCCAGTGATGAAGTGTCCACTTAGAGCCCAGAAAGCGTAGTTTTCAGCCTTTCAGGCAGTCAGAAAAATTTCCTAGTGTTGTCAGTTCACTGATTGTGTGCTAGAAGACCCCCTCAGTGTGATGTGGTATTGAGGTGAGTCACTCTCTGATGCTGAAAATGAAAAGCACATCAGACTTAATCCAGAGTTGAGGAGTAAGTGGCCTACATGGAAGTTAGGGTTTTCCACTTTTTCTAGTGACAGTAAGCCCTGTCTGGGCAGGAGCCAGCGTTCATCACCTGGTCTGTTGTATATTTTGAGTGCAGTGCTGAGTCTGCCTGCTCAGGGCTACCACTCATGTATGATGTGGTCCCCTATCTCTCTCCCTTGCTTCAACTTCTCCCTCATTTCTTTTCTTAAACATTTCTCTTTGATTCTTCATGGAAAAACAAACAAACAAACCCAAAACTTTATATTGTGGAAAATTTCAAACCAGAACTGAATAGGGAGGATAGTTTAGCGAACCTCCAAGTGCCTTGTCTCTCAGCTTCAATGATGAATTTCTATCCCACCAACTCCCCCCCACCCCATTTTTGAAGCAAATAGCAGGCACTGTATCATTTTATCTGTGAATATTTTAGGATATATCTCCAAAAGATAAGACTTTTTTTTAATAATACTGTGGTCACATCTACAAAATGAACAGGAATACCTCACATCCTCACATTTCCAAGTAGCATGATCAGTTTCCCAGATTGTCTCTGTGCAGAAAAGAGTTTCCATGCAGGCCTGAGACTGCTGCCCTTAGAAAGGCCTCTTGGCAAGGTTAGCTGGCATCTGGACCTTGGCTTTCTGGAGGTTTCCCACCACCCTAACTGGTAGGAGTGGCTCCCAGTGCCTAAGCCATTTGTGCAAACAGTGTGGTTTATGCTGAACACCTGCTTTCCTTCCGGGAGTCAGAGGGTGTCTCTATGATCAGCCCCCAGTACAAACCCTGGGTGCCGAGTCTCTAAGGAGCTTCCCTGTGAGACAGCATTTCACGGGAGTTGCCACAGCTTGCTGGGGAAATTAGGCATGTCTTGCATGACTCTGGGAGAGGATTCTTGGAAGCTTGTGCTGGTTTCCTCTGGACTTCATTGTGCCTTTTCTCCTTGCTTAGTTTGCTTTGTACTTAAATGCTGTAATAAGTAACGGCCTGAGTATGCCTAGATGCTAAGTTCTGTGCGTTCTAGGGAATCACTGAACCCGGGGTGGTCTTGGGGACCCCTGACACTGTCTGTCTCTCTTTTTTTAACACTTTGTTCAAAGTTAGATGCAAATAACGTTCACACACTACATTGGTTGATATGTCTCTTAAGTCCGTCTTTCTCCTCCCTACGGTGATTGTAAACAAAGTTTATGTGGCTTAAACTTTTAGGGGGTCAGGTGAGGGGTCAGGCTTTATAGTCAGACAGGGTTCAGATTGAGGCTTGACCACCGGCCAGGTTACTTCACCTCCCTCCTCTTTGGTTTCCCATATTGAAAATGGAATAATAATTCTCCTTACTTTGCAGTATTGCTGTGAGAATTCATTTATCTAAAACGTGTGTGTAGATGAATACATGTCAATTACCCAGCCTGAAGAATATGTGCAGGAGACGTTAGCTATGTTGTTTTGAGAGGTGCTATAGCGTGTGGGTAAGATTTGGGTCCTCGAGCCAGTCTGCTTGGGTTCAAATTCTGCTTCTGTCCCATTCTAGGTGGGTGGCCTTGAGCAAGTTGTATAACTTCTTGGTGCCTCAGTTTCCTCTTCTGTGTAATGGAGATTATTATAGTCCTTACCTCGGAGAGATGGATTAAATGTGATCACCGAGTAAAGAGTTTAGAACAACGCCCGCAGAGCAAGCTGCTGTTTGTTGTTTTGAGGCTTGAGCGCGTCTAGTAGGTTAGGCCTCTCACGTACACGTTGCACACCTAAGCTGACAGAGAAGCAGGGAGTCGGTGGCATGAGAGGAATCCAGAATCACCTTTATTATCGGTAGAGGCTTGACTGGAGAACGTGGCTTAGGAGTTTTGGCCAAGAGGGCCTGCTGAGACGGCTCTCCTGAGCTGAATTTATTTACCCCTTGTGTTTAGGCAGCTCTGAAGATGACCAGAGGAGTGGCTGCTGCCTGCAGCCATTGGTTTCCAAAGGGGAGAGAGTGGAGCCCTGTGTAGGCCTGGGTCCCTTTCCCAAACTGCCCCATCAGGGGAAGTCTCCCCTCTTCTTTGGATCAGGACAGAGGCCTGGAGCACCAAGAAATCTGAGGACCAGGACTGTCTTTGGTTTTCTGTACACGGGTGTGTCATAGACAGTGATTTGCTCGAAATACTAGGTATATTCTGTATTGATCTCTGGGAAAATGAAGCTGTCGTTATGACTCTGTTGGGATTGAAAGTTGGGGATGGTTCGCATGACCACTGTTTTTCAATTTAAAAAAGGAAAACTAAGATGGGTAGCAAGTTCTTGGAAATTGTGTCAGCAGTGGGCACTAATCAGTGGAAGCTAGGTTGATAAAATATTTCATCAGAGAAAGCCAACCTGACTCCTCCCAGGAAAATTTCTTCATCCGTGTCTTAGTTTGAGCCAAAAAATACAAACAACAAAGCCAAAGTGGAATTTTACTTTAACTTTGCGCAGGCTCAGCGGCCATGGCGCCCGGGCCTAGCCACACGGCGGCACGTAGGATCCTCCTGGACCAGGGCACGAACCCTGTGTCCCCTAAATCGGCAGGCGGACTCTCAACCACTGCGCCACCAGGGAAGCCCTTACTTTAACTTTGAGTCCTTCTTTCTAATCATGGTGCCAGTTTTTAGCCAGGCCAAAGTACTTCTTTGCCAATTTCTGCAGCAGTTTTTATAAGAAGTTTGTCTGAAGGTGATTGATCAGAATATGAAGTTATAAGTTCAAATATTTCTCTTTTATTTTTTGGAGGGGAGGTGCAGGGAGAGGCATAGACTATTGTTGTATCCTCCTCCTTTTTAGAAATAATCCTTCTTGGCCATTTCATATTGGTCCATAGTTTAATTCATTCCCATGTTGGATCCACAGCATTGGTTGTGCACGTGTTGGTAACCGAGCACTGTGGCAGGTGTCAGGGCTATAGATGCAAAAGGAGTGTGCTGTCTAGAGAGGAAAAACTGTGAAGTACACAGACAATTATAATATTTATTCTGTGGGGCACAAGAAGTTGCCCTTGGCCCAGCTCATGGGGTGGCGTGGGCGGGGCAGGAAGAGCGGTCCAGGAGAAGCATGTATGAATGTCATGAGGAATTGGCAGCCAGAAAGATGTAAACACATTAACAGGTACTGATGCTGCTTTTCTAGAGAGGGAGCTCTTAGAATTGTCCAGCAACAGAAAAGCTCTTCTGTCTTAAAAAAATTCTAGTTGTAAAGTGACCTTGCACTGAGTTAAAAAACAAACAAACAAAAACCCCCCAATAATCAGCAAGTAGGCAGGTACATCTTTGCCCTTCCATACTTGTTATATGTTGCAGGTAAGCGTGTGCTGCCACGTTGAAATCTGTGTAAAGTTACTTAAATTCTCTGAGCATGTGGCATCACCCATTAAATGGGAGTAATGACATTTATCTCACTGGGTTCTTGGGAGGCTTGAATGAAGGTAGCTAGGATAAGGCCTTGTGTATGGCAGGTGCTTGAGAAATGGTAGTTACAGAGGGAAATGAGGAATATATACAGAACATATGCAGTTCTGTCAACTGCATTGATTCTGTGTTTGTCCTTTCTAATTAGCTTTGGACCAGCAGTAACCACACTCCATCATATTCCTAGAGAAAGCCCAGAGCTTGCGTCATGGGATATTGTTTCTTTTGTTTGATGCTTGTGAAAAACAGGGGCGCAGGCTACAGGACATGGTTGTATTATGGTTTTCCTGGCACTCACTGCCCTCAGGAGCCCTCTGTCCACCCTCCTCCAAGACTGCAGACCCATAGCATTGTGTGTGCAGGACACAGGGATGCTTCTTGCCAGCCTCTGTGGTCTGTGGCGACGGGGAGGACAGGGACCCTGGCTGGTGAATGAGTGAGTGTTGAGATGAGTCGCCTGAGGGGCCCTTGCTCTAAATCCACATGCCCCGCTCCCCTGCCACCTGCCGCCGCCCCCCTCACCATCCAGCCTGCAGAGGGGTCCACCTTGGGACTGTTGAACTTCTGATGTGACCCAGGTATGCTGTGGCTGCTTTTTGTGTCCTTGACCTGCAGACAAGCTCTGAGTTATTTTTCCCTCCAGCCCTTTCTCTCCCAGCCTCTGGCTGAAATCTGCCTCGCTGTTGCTCTTATCGTCGCTGCCAGATGGTTGCTCCCTTTGCTGTTTGTAGACTTTTCATTTTTTCTCTTCTTCCCTCCCTTATCCACCCCCACCCCCCACCCCGTCACCTCTGCCCTTCTCAGCTTGTGCAGGGAGTGGCTTCATTGGACTGTACTCGTATAAGCAGGTATCATCTTCCCAGTTTTGCCATTCCAGGACATTTTTGTCATTGCTTGCAGCCCTGGAGGGCTGCTTTTCACTGCTTTCTGCTTCCAGTTCAGAATTATTCTAAATGCTTGAGACTCCTGGAAGTTTGGCTCAAACGAAAATAAAAACAAATTGTGTCTACACTGGGGCTGATCACAATGCTCGCTGCATGGAGCTAGCTTTTTTTCAGAAAAGAGTTTTAAAAATTTGCTTTCGAGGGCTTCCCTGGTGGCGCAGTGGTTGAGAGTCTGCCTGCCGATGCAGGGGACACGGGTTCGTGCCCCGGTCCGGGAGGATCCCACATGCCGTGGAGCGGCTGGGCCCGTGAGCCGTGGCCGCTGAGCCTGCGCGTCCGGAGCCTGTGCTCCGCAACGGGAGAGGCCACAGCAGTGAGAGGCCCGCGTACCGCAAAAAAAAAAAAAAAAAAAAAAAAATTTGCTTTCGAGGTCCGTTTCCCAGCTCCACCCTCACCTTCAGTAAAGCGTCATTGCGTTAACTCTCTCCATCTCAGCGAACATACTGAGTCCTTCTTCTCATCTAGTAAATACTCTTATCTGTGCTCGAAGTCAGTTTTTCTTATCTGATGTTGCCCTAAGCACCCCCTGAAGTCGGGGATCTTTTCCTCCTTAGTCTTTGCCCACTGGCCTCCCTTCTGTCTTGCTGACCATGTTGAAGCTTTCCCTGCCACACTTGTTTTAAAAGCAAATTACATATCCCTTAGCATGTGTGAGGAAAGGTGTTAAAAGTGAGAACAATTGATCTATTAGACCAGGGAATAAGAAGAGATGACAAATGCTGCATTTGTAACTTACAAACCCAGGTTTCATTCCTCCAGGGGGTGGGTGTTGTGGAGGAGATTCCTGCCTTGGGGGGAGGGAGGCCCAGTGGTGGCAACGTTCCAGCATTGCCAAGCGAAGATTCCATTCAGTGTCACCGGGCGAAACCATCTCATTCTTTAGTTCTTCACTCGTTCATTCGCTCATCCGGCTTACCCTGCATCTGCCTCCTTTGGGCATGGTTTTTATTCTTGACTTTATCACACTGACCTGGTCATGAGGAGGGGTCTTGTGGTGTGGTCTCATTTGTTTCTCAGCAGCAACTCCTTCCTGTATTAGGGATGCAGAAAAGTAAATGACACTCTGACCTGTTTACATTTCCTTTTACTAAGCTTGGTATTCTCCCTCATACTCTTCTCCTTTATGGGACGTTCCTCCCCTCCACCCCCCCTCTGCCATTTTTAGGTTTCCTTTAGTGCCTTGATTATATGATGAAAAGAGCATGTAAAGGGTGGACAGACTTAGTTTACTCAGACTTTTTACAATTTTAATTGTAGACCATCCAAAAGCTTTAGGTTAGTGGTGGTTAATCTCGGCCTCACTTAGGAATCACCTGGAGAGCTCGAAAAAATAGCAGTGATGCCCGGGCCTCACCTAGACTAATTATATCAGTAATTTCTAGGGGGGATGGCCAGGCATCCGAGTGCTTTAAAAAGTTCCAGGTGGGCTTCCCTGGTGGCACAGTGGTTAAGAATCTGCCTGCCAATGCAGAGGACACGGGTTCGAGCCCTTGTCTGGGAAGATCCCACATGCCGCGGAGCAACTAAGACCGTGTGCCACAACTACTGAGCCCACGTGCCACAACTGCTGAAGCCTGCGTTCCTAGAGCCCATGCTCCGCAGCAAGAGAAGCCACTGCAGTGAGAAGCCCGCACACCGCAACGAACAGTAGCCCCCGCTCGCCCCAACTAGAGAAAGCCTGCACATAGCAACGAAGACCCAACACAGCCAAAAATAAATAAAATAAAATAAATTAAAAAAAAAACTTACAGTTCCCAGGTGATTCCAGTGACAGCCAAGGTTGAAAAATCAAGATTTTAGGTTTAAACTAAAGGTGAAGTTGTGCAATTTCACTCTTTCTTTTTCTGATTCATTTTCTAGTTTAGATTTTAAACACGTATACAGTGTCACACTTATTAGTGCATGTGTGTCTTCAAAAGAGGGTGGTGTGATTGGGTGGTAACTGCAGACTGGACACGTAAACTTTCATATAGTTTGGAAGGGTTTGTTGCCGGATGGGTAGGGGATAGGGCGAGAGAGTCTAGATGGATACCTACACATCTGTCATGGTTTCTAGAAAAATAAAGCCAGAAATGCTTTGTTTCTGGTATCAGGTCACTTTCTCATGGCCAGTACAGCAGTAACATGTATTTGCCTGGTGTGTGGCCTTATCTTGTGTACATTCAGTTCTCTTAATCCATGTGTTAACCCTGGGAAGTAGTTATTTTTTGTCCATTTTTCAGATGAAAAATAACCTCAGAAATACTAAGTAACTTGCTAGTAGCCACACATCTGGTAATTGGCAGGGCTGGGAGTTGGACCCACCCAGTTGGAGGTGGCTTAGCTCTGCATCTCCCCTGATTTCCTAGTGACCAGGGGAGGTCATGGGAGAGGCAGTTGGCTGTAGTCAAAAGCAGAGTGTGACCACAGCTGGGAGCTGCCCAGGATCATATGAGGCTTAAAAGTGCTGTCCTCACTCTAGAGAAGGGACAGCTGGGAGGCTTCTGATGTAACGGAAATGGGAGAATTGGGTGGATGAAAACGAATTCTTTATTACCGTAAAACAGCCTATCTCATCTCAGAGACATTTGGCATCTTTAGAAAATTAATACTATAGAGACTTCCCTGGTGGCGCAGTGGTTAAGGATCCGCCTGCCAGTGCAGGGGACACGGGTTCGAGCCCTGGTCCGGGAAGATCCCACTTGCTGCAGAGCAACTAAGCCCGTGCACCACAACTACTGAGCCTGCGCTCTAGAGCCCGTGAGCCACAACTACTGAGCCCATGCGCCACAACTAGTGAAGCCTGTGCGCCTAGAGCCCGTGCTCCGCAGCAAGAGACGCCGCCGCAATGAGAGGTCTGCACACCACAAGGAAGAGTAGCCCCTGCTCGCCGCAACTAGAGAAAGCCTGCGCACAGCAACGAAGACCCAATGCAGCCAAAAATAAATAAATAAAATAAATTAATAAAAGAAGTTTAAAAGAAAATGAGTACTATAATCCATCTTACCAATAATTGTTTATTATCAGTGACAACAAAAGCCACTGACTTTTTTTTTTTTTTGGAATTGAAAAGAGATGTTGCAAATAGCTGGTACACACTGCTTGAGAGAAATGAATGCATTGTACAGGCTGACCCGCCTTGACCTCTGCAGCAGTCAGGAAGAGTTTATAAGATTGAGGAAAGCATTTACAGGCATAGCTTCTGTGGGGACCATCGTCTCACTATTAGTTTGGACGTTCCACGTTCAGCACATATGATCTGTTTGGGAGGATCCGTATCTGGGGTTTCCTGTGTGGAGCCCGGTGGCTGTAGCTGGAGCAGGGGTGGAGCAAGCTGGCGACTTATTTAGCCATCTTCCTGCTGCTCAGAGCAGATTTCTTAGGATTTCTGTGACCTGACTATAAATTTCAGGCAATTGTATTTCAAAAGTATTTCAGTACTTTTGACACAGGAAATGTAAAGAGTTTGGGTAGAAGGTATAAAAAATGCAAAACGATGTGCCCTGTGATAGCAGAAATTAAGTGTGTGATTCTACTGACTCTCTTGCACTCTTCTCCTCTCATGTTCACTTAGAAACCTGATGTCTTGACCACCGGAGCGGGTAATCCGATAGGAGACAAACTCAATATTCTTACAGCAGGGCCCCGCGGGCCCCTTCTTGTTCAGGATGTGGTTTTCACTGATGAAATGGCTCACTTTGACCGGGAGAGAATTCCTGAGAGAGTTGTGCACGCCAAAGGAGCAGGTGAGAACTGTGTTCATTTGTTGTAAAAGGACTGTTTCATAACACCTGGGTTAAAAATTACTTCTCAAAGGATCAGAGCTCCTTTAATAGAAGTGCCAAATCTCCATTCCAGGGGGAAGGGAAAAAATGCCTGTCAATAGAGGAGTCAATAATTAAATGATGGTTATTTCCCTGGATTTCACATTATATATAAAATATTTTTTTACTGAAAATAAAAGTAATCTTCCTTTTAGTCCATTTTGCAGTTTAGTGAAGAAGTAAAAATGTGGAAATACCGACACAGACATACTGTAATTATAATTAGATTTAGATGGTGCACTTAACTGGATAAACACTGGAATAAACTGGGCAAAATCGATGACGGTTGTGTTAGTGTGGTGGGTTTGTGGTGATTTTTCCTTTTTGTTGAAAACTTTTGTAAAGCTTTTATCTTGCTTTTATTAGAGAAACAAAAGATGGGGGTGGTGTTTAAAAGAAAGCTAAAAACTCAATAGGAAAAACAAAGCTTGATAGAAAGGAAGAAGTTGTTTTGTTTTAGCTGCTTACTTGGACTCCCAGTTAGGATTTCCCAATTTCTTTATTTGCTCTTCCATCTTCTCCAGCTTTTTTTGCGTGTCTTTTCCCTCCTGATTTTGATATGCTGTTCATTTTGTTGTTTGGCTCTGTGGTGACCTTTGTACATGCTCAATCCTTCTCTCCCTGTGTTTTCTCCTCCTCTCCACCCTGTTCTTTCTCTCCTGCCTCTACTTCAGGGGCCTCTCAGGCCCTGTGTCCTTGTGGCAACCTTGGCTCGTTCCTTCTGATCCCACCCATCTCCTCCTCCTCTTTGGCTCCAGCTGTGTAGCACTCAACTTAGCACTAAGTGACCTAGGACTTTGCATTTTGCTCTCATCATTTTGTGTTTGGTTATCTCCCCTTCTCCCATCATCTTGGAAGCTCCCAGAAGGCCAGTGCTAAGCCAACAGTTTCTCTCTCATGCAGATGCCTATTGAGGGCCTGATGGCCTGAGTGACGGTCTTGTGATGAGGATTTCTGTGTCTTTTTCCTTAGGGGCTTTTGGCTACTTTGAGGTCACACATGACATTACCAGATACTCCAAGGCGAAGGTGTTTGAGCACATTGGAAAGAGGACGCCCATTGCAGTTCGCTTCTCCACTGTTGGTAAGTTGGTCTGTTTGCATTGCTGGTGTTGCTTAACTCAACCGTGTATCTTATGTGGGGCATTTATAACTTAATTTCAAGAAAAAACTTGCCAGACAATAGAAAACAAGCACTTCTTCAAATGATAGCAAGGTTTTACAGTAGAAAAAATATTTTAAGACATGTAGAAAGTTACTTATAATTCTGTTTGTTGAGGTCGTAGGAAATCATACTTATGCAGAGGCCGCCTCTGCAATTCTGTGACATTTGGAAAGAATTTTTCCTACAAGTGGTTGCATGAAGTGGGAATCTTACTCAGTAGCCATGATAACAGTTGCCCTTTATTGAGAATTAACTCTATGCCATCCATGGTTGGTGCTTTACTGACATTGTTTATAGTCTGTAGGTGTCCTTTGCAAGGTGGGGTTCTTTCTATTTCAGAGAGAGTAAGTGATTTTCCTCATGTTACAGAGCTAGTAAGAGTTAGAGCTATCAAACTGCATCTCAACACACCACAATGCCTGATTAATTCTGTTTCTGCATGAATTTGTGCATTTTTAAAATACTGTGGAATGCAAAAGTAAATGAAATTAAGAATAAGAATTTATGTTTTGACTCATTTTCTTAGTATTAACCTCATAATTTTGACACTCACTTATTCTCTTTGTTCACTACCTTAATCTTCATAATTATTCTCTTCCCTTAATTTAAATTACTTGTTTGAACAAAGCTATCTTTTTATGTTAAGTAGATAATCTTTTCAGCTGTTGTTACATACACTCTCTCATTTCTCTCAGTTAATTCTTTTGTTTACTTTTTAGTCTGAGTTAGCTGGTGGGTAGTAGAAATAATAACCCAGGCACTTAAATACCTAATTTACTTCTAGAAAATGAATTGGAAAGGATAGATCCCAGTGTTTCTTTATGACTTTAGGCTTCTTGGATGCAAAGTACTCTTGTGGAGGCTTCCTTTTTCTCGTTTGAATCTTCCAGCTGGAGAATCGGGCTCAGCTGACACAGTTCGTGACCCTCGAGGGTTTGCAGTGAAATTTTACACGGAGGATGGAAATTGGGATCTTGTTGGAAATAACACCCCCATTTTCTTCATCAGGGATGCCATATTGGTAGGTGATGAAGTATTTTGCACTCTGCAGATATTTGTTGATTTAAATTGATTTCAAATACTCTGTATAGATTGGCATTTGAGGAAGAGCCCTGGGAAAAGCAGAAAGAAGAGAATTTGGATTGGCTAGATTGCCTTTTTAAAAATTTTTTCTGTTTTTAATATCTTTTTATAAGGTCAAATAACAACAATTATCATTGGTCCTAGTTTGGCATTTCGGGATTCACTGATGCTATGGGAATAGTCCAGTTTTCCTTGCAGAGCTTGGAAGATGAATAAAAAGAGGCAATTTGCCCTAGAAACATGTAGAGGGCAAATTTCATTTTAGGGTTTTGCAGCTTAAAATTCTAGGATTACATTGTTCAAAATTATAATCTGTAAACCTAGCGTTAAGCAATGTATAAGACACCATAATTCCTGTAAACTTACTTTTTGGATTCTTTTCCTCTCTTTTTCCATTTAGTTTCCATCCTTTATCCACAGCCAAAAGAGAAACCCTCAAACGCACCTAAAGGATCCTGACATGGTCTGGGACTTTTGGAGCCTGCGTCCTGAGTCTCTGCATCAGGTGGGAACACCTCTTTTTTCACTATGTTATATCACCTGATATGGAACTCTTAATTATGCCTCATACGTTTTTCTCCAGTTTTGGCTATTTTATCGGAATTGGTTTTTGACTTTCTTTTTGGGAGGCTTCCTCAGATTTCTTGATCCTTGAAGAGTTTTATAATGATTGATTTTCTTAATCTTTCCCCATTCCTAGACCTTACATGATCCTAGAATCATTATCAATTGATATTTAGCAATATTAAGGATTAAAGTTTCTAGTAGGGAGTAAGTTCTTTGTATTAGGGAAATGAGGGGAAAGTAGTGCCAAACAAATTTTCTATTAAATTAAAATTTGAATAGCAAGTTAGGCTAGTTTTCAGATTTGTTTTAACGTTTCTTTATAGAATTTTGAGCCATGAGGTTAATGATTTATATATCATTCTGCTTTAAAATTCTCCTGTTTGTCATCTTTTACAAATGGTAACCTTTCCTGTGGGCACTTGGCTAGTATGTTCCATGTCATTAGGAGATTCTTATGGAAACTTAGGAATGTCTTAAAAATACAAGATGTTTTGATTTAAACTGAAAAATTTTACACTTTACTTTTCTGTTCCTTAGGTTTCCTTCCTGTTCAGCGATCGAGGGATCCCAGATGGACACAGGCACATGAATGGTTATGGGTCGCACACTTTCAAACTGGTTGATGCGAATGGGAAGGCTGTTTACTGCAAATTCCATTATAAGGTACGTGTTGCCTTTGGGCAGGGTGGTGGAAGGCTCCCACCACCCACGTATCCTTACTTCTTCTGAGGATTGGGCAAGAATCAAGGCCTCCCCCACGTTAGCCATACCTCTACCCTCAAGGATGACAAGTATTGATCTGGTTGAGAAGGACCATGACTGTTGTGTTGACCACAGCTTGAGTGAATAGACTCACGCTGCCCAATTAGAAGAACTGTGTGTAGTCTCTCTTTGGTCTCTTCATGTGGCTGGAGGGTAATACCACACAGCTACTGTCAGCAATCAAGCTTTCTTCTTCTGGACCCTGGGAGCTCTGCCATAAATATTTGGGAAAATGCTCATTTTGTGCTTGCTCTCTGGTTTAATATTTTTGGTGCCGGCAGGTGCACGTTGATATTATTTTCTCTCTGGTGCCGGCAGGTGCACGTTGATATTATTTTCTCTCTGGAGAAGGAAGATCTAAGGTTTTAGATCAAAGGTAAAGAGAGAGGGCTTCCCTGGTGGCGCAGTGGTTAAGAATCCGCCTGCCAATGCAGGGGACCTGGGTTCGAGCCCTGGCCCGGGAAGATCCTACATGCTGCGGAGCAACTAAGCCCGTGCGCCACAACTACTGAGCCTACGTGCCACAACTACTGAAGCCTGTGCGCCTAGAGCCCATGCTCCGCAACAAGAGAAGCCACGACAATGAGAAGCCTGCACGCCCCGACGAAGAGTAGCCCCCGCTCACCGCAACTAGAGAAAGCCCGCTCACAGCAATGAAGACCCAACGCAGCCAAAAATAAATAAATTTATTTAAAAAAAAAAAAAAAAAGAGATAATACAGGTCTCCAAGCTAGGTAAAAGGAAATTCCTACCTGGTTTAGCCTAGAGTTCTTTGTTGGAGTTTAGAGTCAAGTGTTAGCAAACAGTAAAGTGTTATATTGCTTTGCCTTTCCTAGCCCTGAGTACATTGTTCTGAGCATATATGGTTTTGGGGTTCAGGAGGGGATTAAGACAGAATTGGGGCATTTCTATCTGTAATACCAATCTCACTCTCATTTTCAACATCTGATGCTATCTTTCCAAAAACATTTCTCCTAACTTTTTAATTCATCCATCCATTTTTTTAAATAGAACTTTATTTTTTTATATAATTTTTTTTCTAATTTATTTTACTTTTGGCCGTGTTGGGTCTTCATTGCTGCGCATGCTTTCTCTAGTTGCGGCGAGCAGGGGCTACTCTTCCATGCGGTGCGTGGGCTTCTCATTGTGGTGGCTTCTCTTGTTGCGGAGCATGGGCTCTAGGCACACAGGCTTCAGTAGTTGTGGCTTGCAGGCTCTAGAGCGCAGGCTCAGTAGTTGTGGCACACAACTTAGTTGCTCTGTGGCACGTGGGATCTTCCCGGACCAGGGATCTAACCCATGTCCCCTGCATTGGCAGGCAGATTCTTAACCACTGCACCACCAGGGGAAGTCCCATCCATCCATTTTTAAGGATTTATTGAGGATATATCATGAACAAGGCACATAGAAAAATCAGTTACAAATGTCAGAAAACAAAAATTCTGTTTTTTCTTTCATAATTGAGATTTTATTGGTTGTTTTGAGGATCAGTACACAGACATTTCAATTTGTACACAGTTTTTAACATATGTACAAAAAAATCTACAAAAATCATGTAGTTGTGATTCTTTTCTAAACAAAATCACAACTACACAGAGTCACTTATTTCAGTGACTTTCCAGCTTAAAATTTGGAGGCAAATTTTCCTTAACGGAATATCAAGTACTAATATCTTCCAACGTTGATGTGCTGTTACATCATAAGTCCCACTAATTCACGATTTAATATCATATATACACTATGTACTCGAATTTTCAATTGTTTATAGCATGTTAATGAAGTTACTAGGAAAACTGGACTACCACGACCAAAGATGTAGCAGAGTGCATAAAATTCTGACCAGGAGAGCCAAGATCAAGGAGTGGTTTGCTTTAGGAAACAATTCTACCAAAAACAACATGGGAAGAGACGTAATTTAAAGTGTTCAAGACGTTTAAATGCACAACTGACTCCAAATTGCCATTTGGTATGCTTTGTATTATAGGATATAAAAGCTATCCCCATTTATGGAATGTTAAGCTGACACCTGAGACAATCAATGACTCCCATATTGAATATCCCACTATTTTCTGGTTGTACCAAAAAATAAACAACCAGCAAATGATTTCACCTCTTAAAAAAAAGCATTTACACTAAAAAAATGGGATGAGGTGGGATTTCCTCCTTCTTAAAACTGTTTCTAAAGCTACTAAAAAACTTGGATTTACAAAATAGTTGATAAAAATATTCCTCTGGATTGTACAAGAAGGGAGACAGGGACCACTGATAGGACCGGGTGTGTGATATTAATCAGTCTTGGCTTCTTTCTCTCCTGCTTCATCAGAGGCTGGGCTCTCCTCGTTTTTAGTTTCTCCGTCTCCTGCAGGTAAATCATCTTTAGTCTCTTGGTTAGCCACTTTGGCCTGTTTTCCCTTTGCTTCCCTTTTGCCTTTTTTATTTTTTTAATTTATTTTTTATTTTTAATTTTTTTGTGGTACGTGGCCCTCTCACTGTTGTGGCCTCTCCCGTTGCGGAGCACAGGCTCCAGACGCGCAGGCTCAGCGGCCATGGCTCACGGGCCCAGCCGCTCCGCGGCATGTGGAATCTTCCCGACCAGGGCACGAACCCATGTCCTCTGCATTGGCAGGCGGACTCTCAACCACTGCGCCACCAGGGAAACCCCTCTTTTGCCTTTTGTTTGCACTTTTTGTCTGAAGATTTATCCTTTCCTGCTGGCTTTTTGGGCTTCATATCCACTTGTGCAGGAGCGGGTTTAGCTGACAGCCTTGCAGATCTCCTCTTGGGCTCCTCATTCCCTGACCCCTCTGCAGAACTGACCTTCCTCTTGGGCATCATGGCAGCAGTGGGGGGTTGGAGGGGTGTGCTGGCCTGCCTGGCTGCTGCTTTCCTCCCGCCCCAAATTTGTTTTTTTCATGTGCTTTCATACAATCAGATCAGATCAGTTACTTTGGGGGAAGTTTTTGAGAATCTTGTAATTAACTGAAGTGTTTTAAAGGGTTCTCTTAGTATGATCTTGGCATTGGTTAGAATAAGTAATATTGCCAGAGAACTCTAGAAGGTTATTAAAAATCCTCTAGTTGCCTAAGAACTTGTTTCCAAATACTACTGCTAAAATAAGCAGAGACAGAAGTGGACGCATGACAAATATAGGCTCCCCCTTAATGATATTCCAAAGACCTATTTTCTTCTGTCCTGTTTTCATTGTTATCTGAACAGCTTATGTGGGTATATCAAACAGGAAAACTGTCACCTGTCTTTATACTTATGACTCGGATCTATAATCTTTGGCAAGGAATGGTTGCAGGAAACAGTTGACCCATTGGCTTGTAATTGCCAAAAGGAGCAGCACAGTGTCACTTAGAGCAGAACTAAATGATTGTATCTCAGACAGCTAGCATGTTGTGACTTTGTAGTTAAAACAATCTGAACTCAAATCTTCCCTCTTCTAGATAACTGTGACTTGGTATATTATTAAAAGTTCTCTGGGGGGCTTCCCTGTTGGCGCAGTGGTTGAGAGTCTGCCTGCCGATGCAGGGGACACAGGTTCGAGCCCTGGCCTGGGAGGATCCCACATGCCGCGGAGCAACTGGGCCCGTGAGCCACAACTACTGAGCCTGCGCGTCTGGCGCCTGTGCTCCGCAACAAGAGAGGCCACGATAGTGAGAGGCCCGCTCACTGCGATGAAGAGTGGCCCCCGCTCGCTGCAACTAGAGAAAGCCCTCGCACAGAAACGAAGACCCAACACAGCCAAAAATAAATAAATAAATTTATTAAAAAAAAAAGTTCTCTGAGCTCCAGTTCTGTCACAGTAAAGTTGGGTAATAGTTCCAGCTGTCAGCGGTCCTGGAAAGATTGGATTCCTTATGGGTCTGTTCAGCAGAGGGCTCTGAGGTAGCATGAGATCTACATAGATTCATCAATCTGGATTATTCTGACCTAAGATTATTCTTTTCTAAACCCAGGGGATTCAGTTAAAATCAGAAAGGTATTGAAATATTATTGCACAGTTTACCATATTAGCTGGGTGATCTGCAGATGGTGACTTCCATTTTCTAATCCTGAAGATCTAATAGTAAGAAGAGTTTAAACCTTCCCACTGGCTAGAAAGAGTTGGGATTTCTGTGGTAGAAATAGACCAGCCTTCCAGAGTTGACTTGCTAAAGAAATATTTCCATGGTGCCTGACTTGTTGGGGATCTTTCAGAATAAGACACCGGCGGGAACTCTGTTGAAGAGCAGGATGGGATGATAATAGGAGCGCTTGTGAAAGTGACTTAACTTCTTTGGATCTTAATGGCTTGTTTAGAAGGTCAGAATACTGATTTTGGTTGCTCATACTCAGAGAACTGCTTTAGAGCGGCTGTACTGAAGTTCTTTTCAGCTCTACAAACTGTGACTCTGTGATTTCTTAAAAAAAAGAAAAAAGGAAGACAGTTGGGGTGGAGGGATACTTAGCTCAGCACAATCTCAGTAACTGACTTGAGCTATTATAAAACAGGGAATTAAAAAAATTACTTCATGCAAAAAAAAAAGGGAAAGTCCTTTAATTTCATTAATCATTTGCTTATTTTTAAGATATATTTTGGACTTCCCTGGTGGCGCAGTGGTTAAGAATCTGCCTGCCAGTGCAGGGGACACAGGTTCGATCCCTGGTCCGGGAAGATCCCACATGCCGCAGAGCAACTAAGCCCCTGCGCTACAACTACTGAGCCTGTGCTCTAGAGCCTGTGCGCCACAACTACTGAGCCCATGTGCCACAGCTACTGAAGCCCGCGTGCCCTAGAGCCTGTGAGCCACAACTACTGAACCCGCATGCTGCAACTACTGAAGCCTGGGCACCTAAAGCCTATGCTCCGCAACAAGAAAAGCCACCGCAACGAGAAGCCTGCGCACCGCAACGAAGAGTAGCCCCCGCTCGACGCAACTAGAGAAAGCCTGCGTGCAGGAACGAAGACCCAACACAGACAAAAAAAAAAAAAATTATATTTTAATTTTTTTTTCTGATCTGAAAATAGCATGAGTATAAGAATTCAAATAATAGCCGCTCTGGAAAACAGTTTTGAAATTCCTCAAGAATTTAAACATAGAATTACCATATGACCCAACAGTTCCATTTTAAGATATGTCCTCAAAGAAATCCACTGAATTGGACTCTTTAAAATGGTTAAAAGATAAATTTTGTTATGTATATTTTATAGCAAAAATTGTTTTAGCTTGTCTGAAGACAGTAATGTAGCATTCTCTATGAGTGAAAAATTGAAAATAAACTGTGTCAACAATTTTAATTCAAATAATATAGAATACATAAAGGGAAAGAATGACTAATTTTAAATATAAAATGTGTAGACAGATTCCCTGGACATTGAGAAGAATCAGGATAATCAAGTAGAATTTCTTAGTGATAAATTCATACTTGTATCAGTTTTGAACAGTAGGATTACTGTTACGAGGAAAATCCAGTCTTTGGTTGGTGTTACTCATAATCCTTCAATGAATTATTGATTAAAGTTTGATAACTTTGCTAATAAGTTTCAGTTTGAGCTTCTTTTCTTTCATTCTGTAGACTGACCAGGGCATCAAAAACCTTTCTGTTGAAGATGCAGCAAGACTTGCCCAGGAAGATCCTGACTATGGCCTCCGGGATCTTTTTAATGCCATTGCCACAGGCAACTACCCCTCCTGGACTTTTTACATCCAGGTCATGACATTTAAACAGGCAGAAACTTTCCCATTTAATCCATTTGATATTACCAAGGTGAGTCAGTTAACAACTAAACTGTTTTCTTCTTTAAGTGTCTTTGCCACTAATTAAAAAAAATTGTGGTCAAGCATTCGTAAGTTGTATACAAAACACAGTGGTACCACTTAAGAGTTTCCTGGCCTGTGAATGAGGGCTCACAAGCATTTCCCTTCCAGTTCCTGTTTGATGAGTTTACTAAGTTCATCTGGGTGGCCTGATATATTGTTATTAGCAGGGAACAAATTTTGATGAGCTGATATACTTTTGCCCAGGGAAAGACTCAATGTTTACTGTTGTGAAAGTTTTAACCAATGCACTCACCTTAAGTTCTTATCATTTTGTTGGATTCAAAAATGTTATTTTCACTTATCATCATTGGCTTCATTGTATTTGAAAGCTGATATTTTTATGGGTACTTTAATTTCCTTCTGTTGGTTGTCTGGTAATCGTGAATATGGCATTATTTTTAGGTTTGGCCTCACAATGACTACCCTCTTATCCCAGTTGGTAAACTGGTCTTAAACCGGAATCCAGTTAATTACTTTGCTGAGGTTGAACAGTTGGCTTTTGACCCAAGCAACATGCCGCCTGGCATTGAGCCCAGCCCTGACAAAATGCTTCAGGTAAACCTGGTGGATTGAGAGGTTCTGAGGCGGGAGTGTGTGCGCGCATGCACACGTGCGCGCGCAGAGTGTAATTTGGCATGACCTTTATATGAAGGATTAACTAGAACATCACTTAAACTTTTGTCTGGGTCCTTAGTTCCTGTGGGACTGACTGAAACATCCTTAAATGAGCATTACAGTGTAAAACAAATTTCATTGTAGGTCCCTCAATATGGTAAGACTTTGACATTTAGGCTCTTAATTTAAAAGAAGTTATAGTAGAAATACCTTAGGTATTTGTGGGGTAAAATATTCTTTTTCAATTTGTAATCAGTGGGATGGAGGACTGTCACTAATTGATTGTAACACTTGGTCAGCATAACTTTATTCATTTCCTCTTCTATGGTGATGCTTGAATTTTGCCACATGTAGAAAGAGACCCAGAGATGATTTTTTTTTTTTTTTTTTTTTTTGCGGTACGCGGACCTCTCACTGCTGTGGCCTCTCCTGTTGCGGAGCACAGGCTCCGGACGCGCAGGCTCAGTGGCCATGGCTCACGGGCCCAGCTGCTCCACGGCATGTGGGATCTTCCCGGACCGGGGCACGAACCCGTGTCCCTTGCATTGGCAGGCGGAGTCTCAACCACTGCGCCACCAGGGAAGCCCCCCAGAGATGATTTTTACAAACTCAATTTATGTTTCCATTGATTAAAGCCAGTGAGTTAATGTAACCCTTTGTTTTGGTAATGTTCCTAGGCATTCAGTATTTTTTCACCACTCACCAGTATGCTTTTTCAGGAGTACAAAGAGAGAAAAACTCTTATTTGGATCAGAAATTAATAGGAAAATAACTGGCTTAATAATTATTGAGTAAATCAATCTTTCATGTTCTTGGACTGACCATGATACAAAGTTTAAAGACCACAGTGACTGACAGCTGTTTTCTTATGTAAGTGTCTGATTCCAGTTCAGGTGTCACTTTCTATGGAGGCAAGCTGTTTCCTTTGTTTTTTAACTAATAACTTTTTGCTTTGACATTGGGAACATTTGAACCTTTTATAGAAAGTAAGTTTATGTTAGTTTTTAGTTTACTATACATTGAATACCTATCTATTGATAGACTGTCCTGGCTGCTAAAATAGGAGGCCATACAATAGGGAAGGACTGTTGTACTTACTTAGCCATTTGGTGACCAGTGAGGAATTGTCCAAGCTTTTTTGAGTAGGTATGTAATAGAATCCGCATGGGACCTTAGGAGGAGTCTTTCGGCAGGAATATGTAGGATGTCGTTGGAGGAGGGATTGGAAGTGGAGAGCCTGTTCGGAGGACTTGGAAATTACCCTGATGAGAACTAATGCATGTTCAGGTGGTAGTGGTTGTACAGTAACGAACAGTGTTCTCAGTTGCCTTTCAACCAGGTCAGATTATTAACTTTTAAAACTTTGGGATCCAGAGTGTAAGCCAGACCATGGTGAAAAGCAGGCAGTAGTATAATAGCAAGTCACAGAGACTGTCCCCTGAGTACCTGGTGTTGCAGGTGCAGCTGTTCTTCACTCCCACACTCTGCAGTTTACTGGGAGAGGAGAAGTTGGCCTGACTGATTGAGTGGGAGAGCTTTGCTCTGCTTTCTCACCCCGGCCCAGCAAGGAGCTTGGGCACAGGGCCTTGGGTAAGGCCTGCATTCAAGTTGGGGTCAGGGTATGGCCTTGCTGTGCCCATTTCGCAGCCTTAGCTTTGAAGGCCTCCACCTACAGGTGGGGTAGTGATGCCTTATAAACCTAAGGTGACACAAGACCAGAATTACACGATGAGGCTATATCCAGGAGCTGCTCTTGGCTCAGCTGTATCTTCTGTCCTGTTGGTAAAGTTAGAGCACAAGTTAGTCTGTTTTGGGTAAAAGGAGGCAACCAGCTTCCATAGTGTAGGTGGTCTTGGGCACGGCTGCATGACCAGTCATCTGAACGTTACCTTAGGGGCTATCTGAAATGATTATGGGAGGCAGGGTCGCTCAGCCCAGAGCAAATTATCGACAGAATGGCGAGACGGGATTGAGCACGTTGGCCTCCGTGATTTGGTACAAAATAATCACATCAGTTGTCCTGTTCAACTTGGTTTGTATTTTGGCCCATAGAATTAGGGACATAAGAATACTCATTCAGATTCAAGGCCAGTAATGAAGGTAATGAAAGAAAACTACTCCTACTCTCTCTGCTTATGTAATAGAGCTTTGAATAATGGGAATATTTAAATAATTGGATACTAAGATTGATGGGGAGTTAATCATAAAGCTTTTTGTTTCAACACTAACTGAAAGAAATTACAAAACCTCCTGCCTTGGTAAATATGTGTGAGGCAAAACCTCCTGCCTTGGTAAATATGTAATTTAATCTTTGACTCAGGACCTTGTGGCAATGTAGGGCCATCGTTTTGCACTGTGGCTTTCTTTGTGTAGTATTTTGTTTAAATCTAGGAAGTCTCAGAGCTCAAAGTGTATCTGACATACACCAGAATGCAACATGGGAGGTGCTTTTTTGGAATGATTTCCCGTACGGTTGGTTTTGTAGAAATCTTCTTTTTGTTAAGAGCAAATGGTTGACCCCTCCCCTAGAGTGAGAGAGTAGAGAGGAGTGGAATTAGTTCATGATTCCAGTTAGTTGGGTTCTAGCAAACTTATTTCACAATGTAATGTGTCCTTGGGAATAGGAAATCATTCAAGCCTGGACACTAACTTGTTACTTGAGGAAAAAAGGAGTTATGACCTAGAACAGATGTGAAGATTTGTGGCTGTTTGGCCCCAAGGGGTGGAAGAGTAAGGACCGTTCAGTTAGGGAGAACTCATTTCATGAGAGAGAAGAGACTTTGCTCTTTACTGGGAGGACAGGCAGGGCTTTGTGATGCTTTGTGCTTGAAGCTTTACAGTGATGTTCACGGGCCACTCCTCTTTCGTATGTTACTGCACACCATCAAAGTCTGTTTCATTTGTAACTGCAGGGCCGCCTGTTTGCCTATCCCGACACTCACCGCCACCGCCTGGGACCCAACTATCTTCAGATACCTGTGAACTGTCCCTTCCGAGCTCGAGTGGCCAGCTACCAACGTGACGGCCCCATGTGCGTGCTGGACAATCAGGGTAGGCCTGGGACCGTGGCTCACCCCGCGGGTGTGGAGGGCACTGCTGGGCAGGGCACGGGAGGCCCCGCCAGCCCAGGGGTCGTCAGGCTGCCCCAGGCATCTGCTGCTCTGTGGAGGCCCCGCAGCCGCTCCTGCCAACCTCCTATTTGTTGCCCATCAATGAAGGTTTAAACTGCCTGAGGACTCTCCATACTTCCATCTATTTTATATGTTTTATGGAGAGTTCCCTCCTCAGATTTTGCTTGCTGTGCATCTGACTATGAAAGGCAGGGAGAAAGGTTTTTCCACACTGGCTGTTGTAGGGTATCATCCAACTTAGGGAGCGGGTTTTAAAGACTCTTCACAAAGTGGACGATTCCTGAAATCACTCTTAAGTCACCAGGACTTAGCCTCTTGGAAATGCAAAAGCCAAGAGTTGCCATACACATGCCATATTACATGTGTCTGAAGGACACATGATCCCTTCAGAAATTTTACTGATGATTTATATTTATAGCCATAGATGTCTATATTCAAACAAAGTTTATTTTTCTATGCTAAAAATAATACATGTACCTTAAAGGAAATTCGGAAAATATAAGGGAAAGAAGAGAAGAAAGAAGAAAAACCCATATATAGTCACAGTATCCAAAGGCCAGAACTGTTGCATTTTGCTGTATTTCTTTCCAGTCTTTTCTGTGAATACTTGTTATACATTTAAGATTAGTTTGTATATATAGCTTTGTGCCTTGCATTTTGTTACCATTATCATTAAGCCTTTTCCAAATATTTAACAAGTTTACATGCTCACTGAATGATTGTATTGTGTTGTTGCCATATTTCTGCTCTTTGAGGTTTACAAAGGTATGGAGCGTGTTATTGCCCAAAGTAACTGATACTTCTGTGTCTGTCTTCTGCGTTTTCATTCTAAAGTGATTTTTTTCCATTAATCTCCCTCGGTCCTTTCATTATTGAGACTGGCTGTATCAGAGCAGTTCATGTATATTTTGGAACGTCATTAATAAGTAAATGCTTTGTGTTTACCATTCTCGTTTACTGTTATAGTGGCATATGTATGAAAAACACTACTTTGACACACCTTTTGCCTAATTTTAAAAGTAGACCATTTGGGCTGTGCCCTTGCAGTTTGATGAAAGAGCTTAATTGTTCCCGGTAATCAATGACTTGAAGACAGCTGCGACTTTGAGTAAAGTGAGAGATAATTTGGAAATCAAATTTTAAAATGACTCAATTGGCACATTTCAAAGAGCTAATTCTTAGTGCAGAAAACCACTGTGATGGCTCGTTATTGGAGCACTTTGCTTTTCGCATGGACGTGGCTGAGCTGGAATGAATTTCTTAGATGGATAACTGGGCTCCATGGTAGTCGGGTGCCCCCTCTCTTCCTACATGCATTTGGCTCCTTCGTCAATGTGATGTACAGGCATCTCCTGCTTATCCACCCAGAATAATCTATTCTGGCAGTGAGCTGGGTAAACTTCTAATCCTGACTGGTTTGTTCAAACCACTTACTGGGCTTCCAGGCCATCCTTTCTGTTTAGGCAGCACGTACTCAGGTAATGCAAGCTTCTGCTAACATCAGCCGAAGCAGGGTATAGTTGGGAAAATGAACATGCCAAAAGGAAAAAAGAGCCTCATAACTTATTCCAGAAATCTTAATAAATGTTTTGATCGCATTGTCATTATTTTTCCTAATTCCAGATGAATGAGTGCTGACATACTAGAAATATCAAATTTTAGAAAAAATTTTTTAAAATTTATCTGTAGAGAGAAGTGAAAGTGAAACTAGAACTGAATAAAGTCTTGGTCAATAGGAAGGATAGATATCCCGAGAATCTTAAAACACCATTAAGAAAGAAATAGTGAAGTAGAATCCTGTGATAGGAGTGTAGTACGTGCTGGAATGGAGAGGACAAAAATCCCAGATCCCGGATCCACCACTGACCACCACATCACCCTGCAGCACTCAGTGAACATCTCAGGGCTCTGTTCATTTGTCTGGCGATTGAAGGAGCAGAGCTGGAGCAGAGCTAGAACTTTGAGTTGCTCCCAAGAATTCTGTGATTCTGTTTTTTTGTTTGTTTGTTTGTTTGTTTGTTTTGCGTTACACGGGCCTCTCACTGTTGTGACCTCTCTCGTTGCGGAGCACAGGCTCCGGACACGCAGGCTCAGCGGCCATGGCTCACGGGCCTAGCCACGCCGTGGCATGTGGGATCTTCCCGGACCGGAGCATGAACCCGCGTCCCCTGCATCGGCAGGCGTACTCTCAACCACTGCGCCACCAGGGAAGCCCTGTGATTCTGTTTTTGAACTGAGCCCAAGCCCCAGTGAAACCCTCCAACCTGAAATATGTCTTTGAGTCTCTTCTTCTATGGGGACCAAACCAAGCTCATATAAATATATTCGTACCGGAAGGCATCAGGAGATTGTAGAGATGAGGCCGTCTGAAGTGTTCAAAGGGAATTTGAGATCTCTTCGTTAAGACGCAGAGTGAGACAGCCACCGCAAGCGTTTGGCAGATGGCATATTCTCTAAGAATCCAAGTACTGCCTGTAGCTAAATATGGGGTGTTAAAAATGATATGTGCATGGCATGTGTATGTGTGTGTATGCACGTATGTATAAATATAATTGTCACTTGAATTTATTTCTTATTTTGTTGGCTGTTTGTAGACTTCCTTCATGTTTCATCTCCCCGAGTGAGTCTGTGTGGTTTTCTGTTAAAGGTGGAGCTCCAAATTATTACCCCAACAGCTTTGGTGCTCCGGAGCAGCAGCTTTCTGCCCTGGAACACAGGACCCACTGTTCTGGGGATGTTCAGCGCTTCAACAGTGCCAGCGATGATAATGTCACTCAGGTAATGGCTCCTTTGTCTGCGGTGCGAGTTGCTTGGTTATTCTCCTTGTCAATGTCTGCATATATTCCCCCGTTTAAAGTGTCTAATACGTCTTAACTTGAATTCAGGGACAACATCTCTATTCATAAGTCAGTGCCTGTATTAAATGGAGTTGAAGAGTTGTGTTACTATGCCCTTTTAGTCCAAGGTTTGGAGACTCATTTCAATTCCTCCAAATTTTATTGACGGGATGTAAGTGGGAGCCATTGGGGAAGCAGTGATCTCGTGGAAATCTAAGAAATGGGCAAGTAAAGCTTAAGTACAGCTGAATCTAAGAATCTGAGAAGGGCAGTCCAGATTTAAGGGACTAGAACTGGATTCAGAATAGCACTAGGAGGCCCGGTAGCAAAGGTGTGGGTGTTTCCACTGCACGGCACCCCATTCATGTGACTCAGCTACTCTCCATCTGTCTGCTGTTGCTCTCCAATACCAATTACTCATTCTTACCATGTCCTTCCCTATTTTTCTCCTCTTTGCCTCATAGCTTGTGTTTTAACATTGCTGTGGTTTTGCTATGACCATGGCCTAACTCTTCTTCTTTATGGCTTCTTTCTCCATGTATTACTTTTTTTTTTTTGGTCCTTTTTTACTCCTTCTCTCAATACTTCTACAGTCAGATTCTGGAGAGAGGAAATTGGATTGAATGGACTAATGTTTTCACTGTGGGTTGCATCATTGGCCTTTGGCCAGCCTCTAGTTAACTGCCCGGGGTCAAGTGCCCACCCTCTTTCTAATCACCTGTGGCTGCTTGGGGGCTGTTCTTTTAGTAGATGCCATGGAAGAGGCCCTTTGACTCTGAAGAGCAGCCACCTCATTAATGTGCCCAGTGCAACTTATACCACACGTAAGAAAAGGATAAAGTTAAAAAGTATAGTTGTCTTAGATCTCTGCTTGGGTAGTTGGTGTTAAACAATATTTAAATTAGAATGGGACCTATTCTAGCTTTTCAATTTGTAAATGTGTGTTCCCAGTAAAATATACTTAAATACATAAATTAATTCACTATGAAGATACCGTTATTTGAAAGGCCCTTACGTGTATACAAGTATATAAAAAAGAAATTACTTTATTGTACCTTATAAACCATTTTTAGATGAAATTAAATGTCTCCTAAAAGCCTTTTATAGTAACTGCCTTATTCTTGGTGATGTAGGTTACCAAGTATCAATATATTACAATACAATTCCTGCTTCTCATAAAATTTTACCTACCTGAAGTCTATTCCAGTGTTAAGCTAGCTAATACAACCTCTGTAAAAATTAATTTAGATAATGAGGCTGTTGCTCACACATTAAAATTTACTATATGATCATTCTTATTTTGAGAGATTTTCTTATCACTATATAGAACTCAAGATTCTGTTTATAGCTTCATAGCATAATCCTGTAACTATAAGAGTCACATGGAATATAAATAGGAAGATCCAGGTTTATACTCTTAAAAATGATTCACTTGGACTCATGCTTCTGGCTTATGACAGACAAGCTTGTGTCATACCTATCCTCTCATGGAGAACATTGGAAAGCTAGATAAGATACAAAAAGGCTGTGGAGAGCTATAAAAGCAGCAAGAATTTGAGGGGCCAAGATTTTGAACAGAAAAGAAGTGCAGAGATATGAGCTTGATATTTGCTCTTCTTTTCTCATGAGGCATTTATTACTTTGTAAGTATTGGCCAACATGCTGAGCAGAGTTTACAGCGTTTTCATGGGTCTGGAGGGAATAAAAATTGGAGTTCAGGACCTGCTAAGGAAGAGGGCCTCTAGTTAACATCACAGGCACTCAGTTGGATCCCGGAAGGGCCATCCTAGAAATAAGGGCAAACGTGAAATCAACTTGCCTTTACAAAAAATGAGACTCAGTTTTATACCAGTCCAGTCTCAGACTGGATTAAGATGATCTCCCTCTATCCTCTCTTCCAGAAGCAAACATAAGGCTTTGGAGGAAAATAGAGCCTCAAATTATCTCTGTATTTTTTCATATGCAAATGCCCAGCATTCAGTAATAAATTATCAGGCATACCCAACACATAAGACCTTATATCTGAAAAGCAAGAGGGGGATAAAAAAAAAAAACAACTGGCAATAGAAACAAACCTACTGAAGATCCAGATAGTGGAATTGTCAGATATAGGTTTTAAAATAACTGCAAATAATATGTTCAGGAAAACAGAAAACAGTTGACAACGTGGAGAATTTAATAAGAGAACTTGAATCTGTCAAAAAAGAATGGAGGGGACTTCTCTGGCGGTCCAGTGGTTAAGACTTTGTGCTTCCACTCAGGGGGCACAGGTTCCATCCCAAGTTGGGGAACTAAGATCCTGCATGCTGTGCAATGCGGCCAATAAAATAAAATAAAATTAAATTAAAATGAAAAAGAATTGAATGGACATACTGAACTGGAAAATGCAACAACTAAAGTTAAGCATTTAGTAAATGAGCTTAAAAGGAGATTAAATATGGCCGAAGAGAAGATTACTGAATTGGCGGATAGAGCAGTAGATGTTATCAAGACTCAGTCATGAAGAGAGAGCAAAAGAACTTCTCTTTGTTATAAGAAACCAATTAGAGATTGAGAAGGCAAACCACAGGGTGGGAAAATATATTTGCGGTTCCTCTAACTAACAAACAACTCATATACAGTACATGTAAAGAACTCCTGCAGAGCAATAAGAAAACGACAGACAAATGAATAGAAAAATGGGCAAAAGACTTGAACAGGCACTTCACAAAAGAAAATATCCAAATGACTGAAAAACACACAGAGTAGTTTATCTCACTAGTCATCGGGGATATGCAAAATAAAACTAAAAAGAGATACCACTACATACACACCAGAATGACTAGACTGAAAAAGACTGTGTACCAGGTATTGTGAGAATGAGAAACAACTCTAACTCTTACCTGAGTGTAGATTGGTTCAGGTGTTTTGGAGAACTGTTTGTCAATATCCACTGAAGCTAAACATGTACGTGTCTTTTGACCTAGTAAGTGCACTCTTACATAGATTCTTTTTTTTTTCTTACATAGATTCTTAATAGAAATGTGTACATATGAGCAGCAGAAGACATGTACAGCACTGTTTATTCATATTACCCAGTGTTCATCAATGTTCATCAAAAGCTTGGATAAATAAACTGTAGTATATTCCCACAGTGTACAGCAATGAAAATTAAAGAAGTATTCCAACAAACATTACCATAGATGAACCTTACAAACATGACATTGAGCAAAAGAACAAGAATATAGACTGTATGATTCCATTTGTGTACATTTGAAAGAGAAGTAAAAAATGTTTATAATATTAGAAGTCAAAAAAATTCACCCTTGGGGAGGCAGTTGGAGAAAGGGGATAATGACTGGGTGGGGGAGTATGGTAGGGGGATTTCTGGGGTGTGAGCGATGTTCTGTCTTGATCTGGGTGGTTGTGACACATTTGTGTCCACTGAAAAATCATTGAACTTCACACTTATGTTTAGTACCCTTTACTGTAGGCATGTTACACCTAAAAAGAAAAAAATCATTTTCTAACTTCGTATAGACTAGTAAAAATGTCACTTTTCCTTTCAGAGGAATTTGGTCCTGCTCTTAAAGGTCTGTGGTAAAAGTGTTGGAGTGGGTAAAGCACCTAGAACCTATGCTCTGTAATGAGAGAAGCCACCACAATGAGAAGACCCCATCTCATTTCTCTAGTTGCAGCGAGCGGGGGCCACACTTCGCTGTGGTGTGCAGACTTCTTATTGCGGTGGCTTCTCTTGTTGCAGAGCACGGGCTTTAGGTGCATGGGCTTCAGTAGTTGTGGCTCGCGGGCTTCAGTAGTTGTGGCTTTTGGGCTCTAGAGCGCAGGCTCAGTAGTTTTGGCACACGGGCTTAGTTGCTCTGCGGCATGTGGGATCTTCCCAGACCAGGGCTTGAACTCGTGTCCCCTGCCTTGGCAGGTGGATTCTTGACCACTGCGCCACCAGGGAAGTCCCTTATATTTAGACTTTGCTCAGATTTTAAGAAATATTATTATATTCTGATATTTGATAACAGAAAAATTATGAATATTTGATATTTTATGAATTTGCTACTTTGGATAACTGGATATTTTTGGACTTTATAAACATTAGTAGAACAGTACATAGAGTAGTGCCTGGTGCGTTATAGGTACATGAGAAATAAGTATTTGCTCAATGAGTGCATGAAAGAAATGTAGAATAGAATCATAGCCATAACTTAGAAATGGTTAATTTCAGAAATGAGCAGAGGCTGTTAGGACTCATATACTTAATACTAAGCTCTTACTTTTCATTTTAACTTCTTGATAGTCATTTTAGAGGTTAAACCCAATAATCTAAGCAAAATATCACTATTAACATCTGTTTTCTCCAAGAAATCTTGGCTTCTGAATAACTAAAGACCTAATTAATAAATTAGGGTGTTTTCCTCCCCTTTGGTTCTGGGTGAATTGAACAAAGGTTGTATTGCGTTAAGCTTACATTTAATGACGGTTTGCACATTCTGCACTTGTCAGTATTAAGGTGTGGTGGCATTTTTAATTGTAGGCAACACTGCCTTCTATTTATAAGAGATTTATAAGCAGTGACTGCAAAGGACATTATTAAAAAGAAGTTATGAGCTATTATCTTCCTGTTTTGCTTAAAATAAAATAAAAAGTGAGGAACTCAACACGTGACAGTTTCAACTATAATTTTAAATTATTCTTAAATTCTAAAACCTTTTTTCATTCTTATACCAATGAGAAATCTTGCATCTTCATTTCAAAAGTGGTGTTTGGGTGAGTTTTGTTGGTGCTGAAGTGGTTATTTGATTCCCTGCACTCTATTTTCAATGAGCAGGTGCGGGCTTTCTATTTGAACGTACTGAATGAGGAGCAGAGGAAACGCCTGTGTGAGAACATAGCGGGCCATCTGAAAGATGCACAACTTTTTATCCAGAAGAAAGCGGTGAGTGATACTTTGTAAGCCGAAGAGTGACACCTGCTGGCAGGAGAAGAGAGTGCAGCTGTGTGAGAAAACCCTTCCATGGAAGTGTCATTTCTATTTCACTTGAGCTAAGCACACTTAAAAAAACTAGTATGAATCCCCAATCAACCTCTGATTCTTTTCTCTCTGTGTTTTACCTCCAGTATATATGCCATATCCATTGATCCTTAGCTCTTTGTCCAGTGTATAATAATTTAGTTGAGTTTAGGGTGAATGGTCTCCTATGCTGTTCAGTCTGACTGCAGCCAAGTTCTGTGTAGGAGAGTAATGTCCAATGTCAAAATGTGGGTCCTGCCACAATTTTGCTTAGACTTCAGGTGATAAGAAATACAGATTACATTTTTGCGATTTGAAGTCAGCCTGACTACTTGATGTTATGATGCCTGACCCTCCTTCGGAAGAAACTAGAAACTTGCACGTTTTCTGGGGTCAGAACTGAGCTGCTTCCAAAGGCTCAGGCTGAACTTTTGAGCTGAGGCACCAGGGTATTTCTGATGGTAGCTCGCTGTGTTGTGTGCTCTGCTGTGGTCTCCCGGCCTGCCGCAGGGGAGTTAGCCTCTTGCAGATTTAGGAACCCCGGCTATTTCTTTGTCTCTTGGTTGCTGTTTCTCTGTTCATGGGGGCAGCTGTCTGGGATGTGTTCTAAGGCCCGGAGATATGTACCAGCAGGCTGGGTGCTCTATCTGCAGGCAAGGTTCTATAACTGTGTTTCACCAGGGCGTGTATGAAAGATAACCCTTTAAGTCCCTGGGCGCTAATAGTTCTTGCTGTCTGGGGCAGAGAGCCTGACGGTCTCGCTCTGTGAGATAGGTGGGGTGGGTATTTTCTCATCTCACTGATAAGAATGAATAAGACCGTTTGTAAGTAGAGAACTGGGCTTGAACCCTTGGCCTTCTCCTCTCACATATGCTGAAGCTGCAAGGCCCCCTGTGGGTTCTTGATGCCCCACCTCAGGATCAGCCCGCGGTCAGGAATTCCTGCTTGAAGTATGCTTAGGTGCCCAGCAGGGGCCAGTGTTTGTACATCTCACTTTAAATTCAGGCAGTGTCTGGGCCTGTTTCTTCATGCAAATCGCTGTAACTTTTTGCGTTCCTCCGAGGTCAGCTCTTTACCTGCTGTAAATGGAGCTCGCCTCATAGCGCGTTTTCCTCACGGTACTCCACGAGGTAGATTTAATCATCCCACTTATTTTTCTGGGGAGCGGATATGAACTGTATGAGGTAGCTTTAGTTATCTCACTGATTTCATGAGGAGTGGGTACTGAAGCTCAGATGAGTGACTCAGGCAAGGTTGCTTAGCCAGTATATGTCCAGGACGCAAGCCTTCATCCGTGTTGGTGAATGCTGTGTGGTTCTGCCTCCCGTGGAAGCGTCCGTCCTCCCCTCTGGAGTCGACCCTGTGAGGCGGACTCTGGGGACGGGTGTAGTGAGGGCTGGGCTAATGCTTACATTATTTTCACCTGGTTACAGGTTAAGAACTTCAGCGATGTCCATCCTGACTATGGGGCCCGCATCCAGGCTCTTTTGGATAAATACAACGTTGAGAAACCTAAGGTGAGCCCAGAGCATCCTGGCTGTGGCAGAGGGGGCGTGTCGTGGATGGGCGTAGTTGGGTTTCCTTTTATGATGATTCTCCTCAGGGACAGCTATTCCGTTTCTTAAGCAGCTGTTCAGAATCTCATTTGAGATATAAAGAACTCACTTGGAAAGCACATGCTCCTTGTTTTAGCCCTGGGCAGTATAAGACAGCCGAAGGTGAACAAATTCTGAATGCTTATTTTCATTTGAGCACAGATTAAAGCTAAGATAAATACTGAGTTGCTGCCCAAGTGAGTTAAGTAACCTGCTGGTCTTGGTCTTTCGAAACAGAGCGCGATTCACACCTATGTAAATCCTGGGTCTCACTTGGCTGCAAGGGAGAAAGCTAATCTGTGAGGGTCGTCCGTCCGCCTATGAAGCAAAGCATAATGTTGACACACATGCCCACTCATCGCTGGATGGAAGATTCTCCTGCGCCAGACATACAAATGCAAGTTTATGTCTGTAAAATGATAATCCCAGCTTTCTATAGCGAATAACGTAATAATGGCTTTTAATGCTATCTTCCTAGGGGTAAGTGAACGTTAGAGCTTAACAATCATTTGAAAGAAACATGTATTTGCTTTTGACAGCTGACTATTTACTTAAAATGACTAGAATGAAAGTTTCTAGCAGAAATACGATTTTATTTGATAAGAAAAAATCTTGGTGAAATTAATATGTTTACATATCATCTCATGGCCTGTTATATAAAAATATGGCTGTAATTATATAAGAAGAAAAGATGAAGATAATCCACTCCGAAATTTAAATTTTTCTAAGTTCCTTATAGGAAGCACAATGTGGTGTCTTTTGAAAATAACTTCAGTACCATCATGGCTTAATGTTTATTCCTGCTTGGAACTGATCAGAGTTTTTAAAACTTGGAATTACATTTATGCTAATATAGTATTGATTTTGCAACAGGCTGATCTGTAATAGCTTATCTTTTTACAATAAAATAATCTGTAAATAAAAATAGAAGACTGGTATTTGGTTTCTTTAGGCTCCATATATAACTTGGAATGTCTCAAGACTCTGAATCTGAGTGTCATCTGTTATCAGATACTTACCTGTATAATTGAAAATATCAGCCTCACGAGGGTAGTATGTTATTTGTTTAAACCAGTAGCCTTTAGACATAGCCTCTGAGATACAGGGGACCAGAACTTTATTCTATTGGGAAAACAGCAAATTTCCCAGCTTTGAAAATTGCTTAGATCTCTTGTTCATTAGCTCACTTCTTTATCTAATTATGAGTTTTAATTAAAAAAAATTTTTCCTTTTTTTCTTCCCAGTTTTATTGATATATAATTGGCATACAGCACTGTATAAATTTGACTCACATGCATCATGAAATGATTATCACAATAAGTTTAGTTAATGGGAATGCCCTGGTGGTCCAGTGTTTAGGACCCAGTCCTCTCACTGCCAGGGGCCCAGGTTCGATCCCTGGTTGGGGAGCTAAGATTCCGCAAGCTGTATGTTGCGGCCAAACAAAAAAAATAAGTTTAGTTAACATTAATCATCTCATATAGATACTGTACGACATTAAAGAACTGGAAAAAAATTTTTTTTCATGTTATGAGAACGCTTAGGATTTACTCTCTTAACAATTTTCATATGTAACACACAGTAGCATTAATGATATTTATTGTACATGACATCTCTAGTACTTATTTATCTTATAACTAGAAATTTGTACCTTTTGACTGCATTTTTCCAGTTCCCCTCTCCCCTACCCCCACCTGATAGTAACCACAAATCTGATCAGTAACCACAAATCTGATCTCTTTTTCTTTTTTTAAAAAAATTAATTAATTAATTTTGTTTGCGTTGGGTCTTTGTTGCTGCACGCGGGCTTTCTCTAGTTGCGGCGAGTGGGGACTACTCTTCGTTGCTGTGTGCGGGCTCCTCATTGCCGTGGCTTCTCTTGTCGTGGAGCGTGGGCTCTAGGCGCGTGGGCTTCAGTAGTTGTGGCACACGGGCTCAGCAGTTGTGGCTCGCGGGCTCTAGAGCGCAGGCTCAGTAGCTGTGGCGCATGGGCTTAGGTGCTCTGCAGCATGTGGGATCTTTCCGGATCCCCTGCATTGGCAGGTGGATTCTTAACCACTGTGCCACCAGGGAAGTTCCTGATCTCTTTTTCTGAGTTTGTTGATGAAGTATAAATAACCTACAACACGATGTTAGTTCCTGTTATACAACGTAGTGATTCAGTATTTCTGTACATTTAAAAATGATCACCGCTGTAAGTCTGGTTATGATATGTATAATACCATACAACAATATTACATAGTTATTGACTATATTCCCCACACTGTACATTTCATACCTATGACTCATTTATTTTGCAACTGGAAGTTTGTACCTCTTAATTTCCCTCACCTGTTTCTTTCCTCCCCCTACCACCCTCTCCTCTGGGAAATTTGTTACGATTGTTCGTTTTGGTTTTTAGATGCCACATGTAAATGAAATCGTGCAGAATTTGTCTTTCTCTGTCTGACTTATTTCACTTAGCATAATACCCTCTAGGTCCATCTGTGCTGTTGCAGATGGCAAGATGTTATTTTTTATGATTGAGTAATATTCCATTATATATCACATCTTTTTATCCATTCGTCTGTTGATGGGCACTTAGGTTGTTTCCATATCTTGGCTATTGTAAATAATGCTGCAGTTAACATAGGGGTGTATATATCTTTTTGAATTAGTGTTTTTATTTTCTTCAGATAAATACACATGAGGGGAATTGCTAGATCATATGGTAATCTTTTAAAAAAGTTTTGAGGAATCTCCATACCGTTTTCCATAGTGGCTGCACCAATTTGCATTCCCATCAACTGCACGAAGATTCCCTTTTCTCCACATCCTTGCCAACACTTGTTATTTGTTGTCTTTTTGACATTAGCCATGCTGACAAGTGTATCTCATTGTGGTTTGGATTTGAATTTCCCTGATAATTAGTGATGTTGAGCATTTTTTCATGTGCCTGATTGCCATCTGTATGTCTTCTTTGGAAAAATGTCTATTCAGGTCCTCTGCTCATTTTTAAATCAAGTTGTTTGTTTTTTTGACATTGAGCTATGTAAGTTCTTTGTATATTTTGGATATTAACTGCTTATCAGATAGATCATTTACAAATGTCTTCTCCCATTGAGTAGGGCCTTTTTGTTTTGTTGATAATTTTCTTAGCTGTGCAAAAACTTTTTAGTTTGATGTAGTCTCATTTTATTTATTATTGTTTTTGTTTCCCTTGCCTGAGGAGACAGATCGAAAAAAATATTACTGAAACCAATACCAAAGAGCTTACTGCCTGTTTTCTTCTAGAAGTTTTATGCTTTCAGGTCTTACATTTAACTCTTTAATCCATTTTGAATTTATTTTTATGCATGGTGTGAGAGAGTAGTCCAGTTTGATTCTTTGGCATGTAGCTGTCCAATTTTCCCAACACCATTTATTGAAGAGGCTGTGTTTTCCCCATTGTATGTTCTTACCTCCTTTGTTGTATATTAACTACCTGGATAGGTGTGGGTTCATTCCTGGGCTTCTGTTCTGTTCCATTGATCTATATGTCTGTTTTTGTGATATACTGTTTTGATTACTGTAGCTTCTTAGTATAGTTTGAAATCAGGGAGCATGGTGCTTCCAGCTTTGTTCTTTCTCAAGATTGTTTTGGCTATTTTGGGTCTTTAGTGTTTTCCACACAAATTTTAGAATTATCTGTCCTAGTTCTGTGAAGAACGCCATTGGTATTTTATAGGGATTCCATTGAATTTATAGATTGCCTTGGGTAGTATGGTCATTTTAACAATATTAATTCTTCCAGTTCATGAATATGGTATATCTTTCCACCTGTTTTTGTTATCTTCAGTTTCTTTCATCAGTGTCTTATAGTTTTCTAAGCACAGGCTTTTTGTCTCCTTAGTTAGATTTATTCCTAGGTATTTTATTCTTTTTGATACAGCTGTAAATGGGATAGTTTTCTTAATTTCTCTTTCTGACAGTTTGTTGTTAGTGCATATAAATGCGACAGATTTCTGAACATTAATTTTGTATCCTGCAATTTTACTGAATTCATTGTAGTCTTATGATTATGAATTTTTAAAATAGGGCTCAGAAGCTCAAGTTTTTTCATTTGTTTTTAACCCGTATTTGCCTATCGTGCTTGAAACTCAAGGGGAACACTTTAAAAATGAGTTCTGAATGCTAATTGAAAACTTGTTTTCCTTGAAAATTCTTATTCCCTTCATCTCAGATCTTCAAAACCAGTTTGTGCTTACTCTTAGGAATCAGATCTTGAGCGTCAGGAAACCATTAGACACTAGTAGATACAAATTCTCAATCTTTTAGCTCAAACTCCTTTACTCTCCTGTCAAAACTCTCCTGCTTAAATCCCTCCTGTGTTTGAATGTGCCTGGAAACTGTTATATTTGTAGACATGGAAAACAGATTTATCCATTTGTACCCAATGGTGAATACTTTCAATATAGTAACTTTACTATATAGTTACATCTCTTTATTAAATATATAAGATAAAGTCATAAAAATTAATATACTCTGATGATGGGAAGGAGGTTATTTATTTAAATATTGGTTATAAACACAGTGTTTTTGAGCTGATTTTCTGCTTGTTCTATTCTGTAGTCTAAAAATAAGCTGGTAGTTAAATTACATGTACCTAACATGTTTCCATATGTAAAAATCTGCATGGAAGTGTCCCCAGTTCTACTCTGGAGACCTATTTTGTAATTTTCAAATATAAATACTGATGAAGTTAACTATTCCTTTTGGGTTTTACTTCCTGGGAGTTACTATCTAATGATATTACTTTTAAGTGACATTAAGATACACAGGACCCATGGTGATGGCTAGCTCATAATAACGGCAAAAGTGCAAGAATGCAAGAAAAGGAAACCTGTTTTTCCTTTCTCAGGAAACTGGGATTGCAATTCAAATTGCACAAGTGCGTTTTCAAGCCTTTGTTCATATCATGCCCACTAATATTTCATTGGCCAAAGCAAGTCACATGGTTAAGCCCAAGTCAAAGGGTGAGGCAGTGTACTGTACCCACAGAGCCAATTGTGTGTGTGTGTGTGTGTGTGTGTGTGTGTGTGTGTGTGAACATATCTGGACATTAACCTAATTTCCCATAGGCCTCCCCTCCCATCAGTTCTTCAACACTACTAGCAACTTCCCTTGGTCATCACCCTCTTCTTGTCCTTACTTCCCCTGTTTAGATTTTGTAATGACTCCAGAACCCAGCCTTGGTAAACTAGGCCTCTCACTTATTCATTTCTTACACTGGAAATGACTGTGGCAGGAGCAAAACACAGCCCTACGAAGTGGGCTTTTAAAAATTTGACCACGACCTCAAGTGGGCCCTCAGCAGGCCTGGAAATCTGACTTTCCTTCCTCAGTAAACTCTCCTACTCCCTCTGCTCCTAGTTCATCAAGGATAGGATAACTTCCTTATCTTTTCCTCCACCGAAGTCCTCCATCTTGCCAGCACTGACATCCACGTGCTCTTTTTTCCTTCCTGTTGACACAGATGAGTTCGGTTCATATTGAAAGTTAGCCCCCTATACGTGCGCTGGTCCATGCCCTTCTGCCTGCTCTGGAATTCTGTATCATTCTTCTCAGGATGACTTGCTCTTGTAAGTCTCCCTGAATCCTCTCTTGATCTCATAGGCCTCTCTTGTTCTTTGCCCCCTTTATTCTTCTCCCCAATATCTTATAAGAATTACCTTTACTTGCTATCTTCACGCTCTTCTGTCCTTTCTTGAACCTACAAGCAGACTGCCCTTGCCAAGGTCACCAATGACTTCCATGCCACTAAAATCCAATGGTTCCATCCAGCAATCCCACTTCTGGGTATATCCCCAAAAGGAGTGGAAGCAGACACTTGAAGAGATATGTGTACATTGTGTAGCATTATTCACGAGGGCCAAAAGGTGAAAACAACTTAAGGGTCCATTGATGGATGAATGGATAAACAAAATGTATATCCAGACAGTGGAATATTATTAAGCCTTAAAAAGGAAGGAAATTCTGACACACACTACAACATGGATGAACCTTGAAGACATTATGCTAAGTGAAATGAGTCTGACACAGAAGGACAACTATGGTATGATTCTACTTCTATGAGGTACCTAGAATAGTCAAATACACAAATACAGAAAGTAGAATGGTGGTTGCCAGGGGTGGGAGGAAGGGAGAAATGAAGAATTCTTATATAATGGGTGCAGAGTTTCAGTTTGGGAAGATGAAAAATTATGGAGATGGATGGTGGTGATAGTTGCACAACAGCATGAATGTATTTGCCACTGAACTGTACACTTAAACATGGTTAAAGTGGTAAATTTTATGTATAATTTACCACACATCTCACACACACACACACACACACACACACACACACACACACACACACAGCCCAGTGGTCCATTCTCATACTCACCTTGCTTGGCCTCTTAGCAGTGTTTAAAACACTTGATCATTGGCACCTTTTTTTAAAAAAAAACAACCCAGCTTTTTTTTGAGATAGAATTCACATACCATACAATACACCCATTTAAAGTGTATAATTCAGTGGTTTTTAGTATAGGCACAGAGTTGTGCAATCAACACCACAATAAATTTTAGAACATCTCTGTCACCCCCCAAAAAGCCTTGTACCCATTAGCAGCACTCACCATTCCCCCAACTTAATCTTGCCCTGCAAACCTCGGCCATCACGAATCTGTCTATAGATTTGCCTATGTTACACATTTTATTTAAATGAAATCATACAACATGTGATCTTTTGTGACTGGCTTCTTTCACTTAGTATAATGTTATCAAGATTCTTACATGTTGTATCATGGATCAGTACTTCATTTCCTTTTATTGCCAAATAATATTCCACTGTATGAATAAGCTTTTTTTTTTTTTTTTGCGGTACGCGGGCCTCTCCCTTTGCGGAGCACGGGCTCTGGACGCGCAGGCTCAGCGGCCACGGCTCACGGGCCCAGCCGCTCCGCGGCATGTGGGATCCTCCCGAACCAGGGCACGAACCCATGTCCCCTGCATCGGCAGGCGGACTCTCAACCACTGCACCACCAGGGAAGCCCAGAATAAGCTTTTTTATTGATCCATTCATCAGTTGGTAGATGTTTGGGTTGTTTCTACTTTTTTGGCTATTGTGAATAATGCTGCTATGAATATTTGTGCACGTGTTTTTGTGTGGACATGTCTTTTCATTTCTCACATTCTCACCTTCTTAAAATGCGTTTTCACTCGTCTTCTGGCACACCGCTCTCTCAAAATCGACTCCTGGTGTTTTAAAATCTACTATTCTTCTAAAATGAGGGCTTGGTCTGGGCTTATAGAAACACTGAGAGATTACCTTGTTGCTTTCAAATTCAATGTAGAATTTCAGTTTAAAAACATTAATTTTTCCTTTCCCATATAAAGGGACATCACTCTAATTTGTAATCTCTGCTACAGAAATGAGTTTTAAGAATTTCTTAGCACTTACTATTCTGAAAGAAAAACAATGGGCAAACTGCTTGGCCATGTCTTTGCCTCTTAGTTCATGATAAAGGCAAAGGGCCAAATTCTATTTTCAGTGATCTGATAAGACAAATTGAAGGCTTTAAAATCCTTATCAGAGTTTTAAAGATGTGAAAGGTTAGTGGAGGTGAACTCAAAAAGTTATGTATACTTTTTTTTTTTTTTTTTTTTTGCGGTACGCGGGCCTCTCACTGTTGTGGCCTCTCCCGTTGCGGAGCACAGGCTCTGGACGCGCAGGCTCAGTGGCCATGGCTCACGGGCCCAGCCGCCCCGTGGCATGTGGGATCTTCCCGGACCGGGGCACGAACCCATGTCCCCGTATCGGCAGGCGGACTCAACCACTGCGCCACCAGGGAAGCCCTACTTTTGAGTTTTTGAAAATTTTAATCAATCACATGTGGAAAGCTCGACTATGACACTCTTTGCAAAGGAAATACTTATTCTCTCATTGACTGTTACGCGAATTGTGCATTGTCGTTTTTATTTTTGTTTTGCTTTGTTATTGTTTGCTTAAAGTATGCTATTTTAAATTGTCCTTGTATTTTCTGCTCTTGAATGAATTGCATTATGAAACTATATGTTTGAGTAAAACTCACATTTTAAAGAGTATAGTGTGTTGAATGATGGTCCCTAAAAGAATATGTCCATGTCCTAACCTCAGGAAGCTGTGAAGTTGACTTTATTTGGAAAAAAGTTTTCTGCAAGTGTCTCCAGATGAGATCATCTGGGATGATCAAAGATCAGTGTGCTTCTAAGAGACCAAAGCGGGGGAGCAGGGGCAGCTCATATGAAGATTGAGGCAGAGATTGGAATTTTACAGCCACAAGCTAAGGAACACCTGGAGCCTCCAGAAGCTAGAAGAAGCAAGGAAGGATTCTTCCCTAGAGCCTATGGAGGGAGCATGGCCCTGGAATACCTTGATTTTGGACTCAGCCTCCAGAATTGTGAGAGAATGAATTTCCATTGTTTTAAGCCACCACATTTGGTGACTTGGGCAGCCCTGGAAACTCATAGAAAGATGATGCTAGTTTAATGGTTTTATAAAATGAAAACTTTTTGAGTAGCAGAGGGATTAATTTTTTTGTTCTCTGAATCGCCTGATGGCCCTCTCTGGGTCGGGGGCAGCTTCGCTTAGGTAGTGAGTGACTCCTCATTACCGTCCACCGCTGCCTGCCCTGCCCCCACCTCAGTCCCTGCCATCCCCCGGAACTTCTTGGTTCTGGTTCTTCACTGCCAAGCTCGTTGCCTGAAAGCTCCCAGCTCCCCTCCTGTTAGCTAATTTCCAGTTTCCTGGACAGTCTCTTCTTTCAGCTGGACTGTGAGCTTTGATCCAGTCCATCAACATGGTACTTCCCTCTTCACCTGGCCGGGACAGGGGTCCCCATTTCAAAATGTAGAAGCATTCTGGATGCATGAAAAACAAGAACAAAAAACCCCAAACAGAAAGTAGATTGGTGCAGCCACTGTGGAAAACAGTATGGGAGTTTCCCAAAATAACGAAAAATAGAACTACCATGTGACCCAGCAATTCCACTCCTACATATAGATATGAAAAAAACAAAAACAGTAATTCAAAAAGATACACGTGGAGGGCGGAGTCAACGTGGCATACTAGGATGACACAGAATTCGCGTCTCCTCACAAGCGGGGCACCTACCAGGCACCGGTGGGGGACCACGGACACCTAAGGGGACAGGAGGAACCCCCATGACCACGTAGGACGTGGGGCATGGGGGGAGTGAAGGGGGAGGAGAAGTGGAGGTGGGACGAGAATGGAGCCCCTGAAGGGCGGCTGGGGGAGGGGAAGGGATTCCACGCCCAAAGGGGGAGATTGGGGACCACTGGGAGGACAGAGGATCAAAAGGGAGTGCGGCCAGGTTTCCCCTGCCCACTTGGGTCCCCAGGAACCTGCTGAGATCCCGGGCCTGATGCTCTGCCCACCTAGGCCCCCTCCAGCCACGTGGGTCCTGAGGGAGTGGGAGGGAGGGAAGGGGGAGCAAAAGTAAAGGCCGGACCTACGGGACCGTATCCCTGAGGGGTGGCTGGGGGAGGGGAGGAGTTCCTACACCCAGCAGGACCCACCCACAGTTAGGGGTCCAGCAGGGATGGGGGAGACCCTGGGGGAGATGGTGGGGGAGGGGCACGAAGGAACAGAAGGGAAAAGGACCAGGGCTTTCCCTGTCCACTTAGGCACCGGGGAGCCAGTTGGCCTCCCAGGCCTAATCCTCTGCCCTCGGAGCCTCCCTGCTGCCATGCAGAGCCCAGGCCCCACCCCACACCCCGGCCAGGGCCCAATCTCTACCCTTGGAGACCCCCTCTGAGACCCCCTCCAACACAATGGGCCTAACCCCGACCACACACGCTCACTCAGGGCCTCGCCTCCAAACTCCACACTCCAGAGCACCTCCTTTCCACGTGCTGCCCCTCCCCTTCTGCACAGGTCCTAAGCAGAGGCCCCGCCCCATGCTCAAACGTCACCCCCCACTCGCCTAGGTCCCGCCGCACCCTAAACCCCACCCCTGCCTAAGTTCCCCTTCCACCTAAACTCTGCCTGCAAGGCTTTTTTTTCCCTCTTTTACATTGAGGTTCTGTTTTACATTGTTGTTGATTCATTTATATTTTTATTTTTCCTAATAAATCTTTATTTTTCTAATTTTATTTTATTCTTTATACTTTGTTATTGTTCTCTCCTTTTGTTCCCTCTGCACCCCTCCCCCCTTTTTTTTCTTTTCTCTATTGTGGTTTTATTTTACCTTGTTGCAGTTGTTTCAATTATATTTTTATTTTTCCTAATATATTTTTTATCTTTCTAATTTTATTTTGTTTTTTCTTCTTTGATATTGTACTGCTCCTCTTTTTCTTTCTTTATTTATTTCCTTTTTTTTTTTTTGTGCCACACCACACAGATTGCAGGGTCTTGGTTCCCAGGCTGGAGGTCGAGCCTGCACTCCTGTGGTGGGAGCTCCAAGTCCAAACCGCTGGACTAACAGAGAACCTCAGACCCCAGGGAATATTAATTGGAGTGAGACCTCCTGAAGGTCCTAATCTCAGCACCAAGACCCAGCTTTATCCAACTGCCTGCAAACTCCAGTGCTGGATGCCTCAGGCCAAACAACCAGTAAGACAGGAATACAGCCCTACCCATCAAAAAAAAAAAAAAAAAAAAAAGAATGAAACGACAAAAAAAAAAATGTTACAGGCAAAGGAGCAAGGTAAAAACCTACAAGACCCAATAAATGAAGATGAAATAGGCAATCTACCTCTTTTTATATGTATATATATATATGTATTTTTATATGTGTATATATATGTATTTTTATATATATATATATATATATATGTATATATATGTATGTTTCCTTTTTCTCTTTTTCTGAGTGGGTATGTGTATGCGTCTTCATGTGATTTTTGTCTGTGTAGCTTTGCTTTTACCATTTGCCCTAGGGTCTGTCTGCCTGTTTTTCGTTGTTTTTGTTTTTTCTTTTTTTATTACTTTTAATTTTTTTATTTTTAATAATTTAAAAAATACTTTTACTTTAATAACTTTATTATTTTCTTTATCTTTTTCTTTTTTTCTCCCTTTTCTTCTGAGCTGTGTGGTTGACAGGGTCTTGGTGCTCTGGCAGGGTGTCAGGCCTGTGCCTCTGAGGTGGGAGAGCTAAGTTCGTGACATTGGTCCACCAGAGACCTTCTGGCTCCACATAGTATCAAACAGCAAAAGCTCTCCCAGAGATTTCCAGCTCAACACTAAGACCCAGCTCCACTCAACGACCAGCAAGCTACAGTGTTGGACACCCTATGCCAAACAACTAGAAAGACAGGAACACAACCCCACGCATTAGCAGGGATGTTGCCTAAAATCATAACAAGGTCACAGGCAGCCCAAAACACACCACTGGACGCGGTCCTGCATACCAGAAAGACAACATCCAGCGTCATCCACCAGAACACAGGCACTAGTCCCCTCCACCAGGAAGCCTACATAACCCACTGAAACAATCTTAGCCACTGGGAGCAGACACCAAAAACAACGGAAACTACAAACCTGCAGCCTATGAAAAGGAGACCCCAAACACAGTAAGTTAAGCAAAATGAGAAGACAGAGAAACACACAGCAGATGAAGGAGCAAGGTAAGAACCCACCAGACCAAACAAACGAAGAGGAAATAGGCAGTTTACCTGAAAAAGAATCCAGAGTAATGATAGTAAAGATGATCCAAAATCTTGGAAATAGAATGGAGAAAATACAAGAAACAAGGACCTAGAAGAACTAAAGAGCAAACAAACAATGATGAACAACACAATAAATGAAATTTAAAATTCTCTAGAAGGAATCAATAGCAGAATAACTGAGGCAGAAGAACGATTAAGTGACCTGGAAGATAAAATAGTGGAACTAACTACCACAGAGAAAAATAAAGAAAAAAGAATGAAAAGAATTGAGGACAGTCTCAGAGACCTCTGGAACAACATTAAATGCACCAACATTCGAATTATAGGGGTCCCAGAAGAAGAAGAGAAAAAGAAAGGGACTGAGAAAATATTTGAAAAGATTATAGTTGAAAACTTCCCTAATATGGGAAAGGAAATAGTCAAGTCCAGGAAGTGCAGAGAGTCCCATACAGGATAAATCTAAGGAGAAACACGCCAAGACACATATTAATCAAACTATCAAAAATTAAATTCAATGAAAAAATATTAAAAGCAGCAAGGGAAAAAGAACAAATAACATACGAGGGAATAACCATAAGGTTAACAGCTGATCTTTCAGCAGAAATTCTACAAGCCAGAAGGGAGTGGCAGGATATATTTAAAGTGATGAAAGGGAAAAACCTACAACCAAGATTACTCTACCCAGCAAAGATCTCATTCAGATTCGATGGAGAAGTCAAAAGCTTTTCAGACAAGCAAACGCTAAGAGAATTCAGCACCACCAAACCAGCTTTACAACAAATGCTAAAGGAACTTCTCTAGGCAGGAAAGACAAGAGAAGGAAAAGACCTAAAAAAACAAACCCAAAACAATTAAGAAAATGGTAATTTTCTTACATACATATTGATAATTACCTTAAATATAAATGGATTAAATGCTCCAACCAAAAGACATAGACTGGCTGAAAGGATACAAAAACAAGACCTGTATATATGCTGTCTACAAGAGACCCACTTCAGACCTAGGGACACATACAGACTGAAAGGGAGGGGATGGAAAAAGCTATTCTATGCAAATGGAAATCAAAAGAAAGCTGGAGTTGTGACCACCTAGAGGGGTGGGATAGGGAGGGAGATGCAAGAGGGAAGAGACATGGGGATATATGTATATGTATAACTGATTCACTTTGTTATAAAGCAGAAACTAACACACCATTGTAAAGCAATTATACTCCAATAAAGACGTTTAAAAAAAAAAGCTGGAGTAGCAATTCTTATATCAGACAAAATAGACTTTAAAATAAAGAGTATTACAAGAGACAAAGAAGGGCACTACATAATGATCAAGGGATCAATCCAAGAAGAAGATATAACAATTGAAAATATTTATGCACCCAACATAGGAGCACCTCAATACATAAGGCAAATGCTAACAGCCATAAAAGGGGAAATCGACAGTAACACAATCGTAGTAGGGGACTTTAACACCCCACTTTCACCAATGGACAAATCATCCAAAATGAAAATAAATAAGGAAACACAAGCTTTAAATGACACATTAAACAAGATGGACTTAATTGATATATATAGGACATCCCATCCAAAAACAGCAGAATACACTTTCAAGTGCACATGGAACATTCTCAAGGATAGACCATATCTTGGGTCACAAATCGAGCCTTGGTAAATTTAAGAAAATTGAAATGGTATCAAGTATCTTTTCCGACCACAACGCTATGAGACTAGATATCAATTACAGGAAAAAAACTGTAAAAAATACAAACACATGGAAGCTAAACTACACATATTAAATAACAAAGAGATCACCGAAGAAATTAAAGATGAAATCAAAAAATACCTAGAAAGAAATGACAATGAAAACACGATGACACAAAACCTATGGGATGCAGCAAAAGCAGTTCTAAGAGGGAAATTTATAGCAATATAATCCTGTCTCAAGAAACTAGAAACATCTCAAATAAACAACCTAACCTTACACCTAAAGCAATTAGAGAAAGAAGAACAAAAAATTCCCAAAGTTAGCAGAAGGAAAGAAATCATAAAGATAAGATCAGAAAAAAATGAAAAAGAAATGGAGGAAACAATAGCAAAGATCAATAAAACTAAAAGCTGGTTCTTTGAGAAGATAAACAAAATTGATAAATCATTAGCCAGACTCATCAAGAAAAAAAGGGAGAAGACTCAAATCAACAGAATTAGAAATGAAAAAGGAGAAGTAACAACTGACACTGCAGAAATACTAAGGATCATGAGAGATTATTACAAGCAACTCTATGTCAATAATATGGACAACCTGGAAGAAATGGACAAATTCTTAGAAAAGTACAACCTTCCAAGACTGAACCAGGAAGAAATAGAAAATATAAACAGACCAAACACAAGCACTGAAATTGAAACTGTGATTAAAAATCTTTCAACAAACAAAAGCCCAGGACCAGGTAGCTTCACAGGTGAATTCTATCAAACATTTAGAGAAAAGCTAACACCTATCCTTCTCAAACTCTTCCAAAATATAACAGAGGGAGGAACACTCCAAAACTCATTCTATGAGGCCACCATCACCCTGATACCAAAACCAGACAAAGATGTCACAAAAAAAGAAAACTACAGGCCAATATTACTGATGACCATAGATGCAAAAATCCTCAACAAAATACTAACAAACAGAATCCAACAGCACATTAAAAGGATCAAACACCATGATCAAGTCGGGTTTATCCCAGGAATGCAAGGATTCTTCAATATATGCAAATCAATCAATGTGATACACCATATTAACAAACTGAAGGATAAAAACCATATGATAATCTCGATAAATGCAGAAAAAGCTTTCGACAAAATTCAACACTCAATTATGATAAAAATTCTCCAGAAAGTAGGTATAGAGGGAACCTATCTCAACATAATAAAGGCCATATATGACAAACCCACAGCAAACATCATTCTCAATGGTGAAAAACTGAAACTATTTCCTCTAAGATCAGGAACAAGACAAGGTTGCCCACTCTCACCACTATTATTCAACATAGTTTTGGAACTTTTAGCCACAGCAATCAGAGAAGAAAAAGAAATAAAAGGAATACACACAGAAAAGAAGAAATAAAATTGCCACTGTTTGCAGATGACATGATACTATACATAGACAATCCTAAAGATGCTACCAGAAAACTACTAGAGCTAATCAATGAATTTGGTAGAGTAGCAGGATACAAAATTAATGTACAGAAATCTCTTGCATTCCTATACACTAATGATGAAAATCTGAAAGAGAAATTAAGGAAACACTCCCATTTACCATTGCAACAAAAAAAATAAAATACCTAGGAATAGACTTACCTAAGGAGACAAAAAACCTGTATGCAGAAAACTATAAGACACTGATGAAAGAAATTAAAGATGATACAAACAGACGGAGAGATAAACCATGTTCTTGGATTGGAAGAATCAACATTGTGAAAAATGACTATACTACTCAAAGCAATCTACAGATTCAATGCAATCCCTATCAAACTACAAATTTCAGTTTTCACAGAACTAGAACAAAAATTTCACAATTTGTGTGGAAACACAAAACACTGTGAATAGCCAAAGTGATCTTGAGAAAGAAAAACGGAGCTGGAGGAATCAGGCACCCTGACTTCAGACTATACTACAAAGCTACAGTGATCAAGACAGTATGGTACTGGCACAAAAACAGAAATATAACTCATTGGAACAGGATAGAAAGCCCAGAGATAAACCCATGCACATATGGCCACCTTATCTTTGATAAAGAAGGCAAGAGTATACAATGGAGAAAAGACATCCTCTTCAATAAGTGGTGCTGGGAAAACTGGACAGCTACGCGTAAAGGAATAAAATTAGACCACTCCCTAACACCATACACAAAAATAAACTCAAAATGGATTAAGGGGGCTTCCCTGGTGGTGCAGTGGTGGAGGGTCCGCCTGCTGATGCAGGGAACGCGGGTTCGTGCCCCCGTCCTGGAAGATCCTACATGCTGCGGAGTGGCTGGGCCCGTGAGCCATGGCCGCTGAGCCTGCGCGTCCGGAGCCTGTGCTCTGCAACGGGAGAGACCACAACAGTGAGAGGCCCACGTACCGCAAAAAAAAAAAAAAAAAAAAGGATTAAAGACCCAAATGTAAGGCCAGACACTATCAAACTTTTAGAGGAAAACATAGGCAGAACACTCTATGACATAAATCACAGCAAGATCCTTTTTGACCCACCTCCTAGAGAAATGGAAATAAAAACAAAAATAAACAAATGGCACCTAATGAAATTTAAAAGCTTTTGCACAGCAAAGGAAACCATGAACAAGACCAAAAGACAACCCTCAGAATGAGAGAAAATATTTGCAAATGAAGCAACTGACAAAGGATTAATCTCCAAATTATACAACCAGCACATGCAGCTCAATATCAAAAAAATAAACCAAGCCAATCCAAAAATGGGCAGAAGACCTAAATAGACGTTTCTCCAAAGAAGATGTACAGATTGCCAACAAACACATGAAAGGATGCTCAACATCACTAATCATTAGAGAAATGCAAATCAAAACTACAATGAGGTATCACTTCACACCATTCAGAATGGCCAGCATCAAAAAATCTACAATCAGTGAATGCTGGAGAGGGTGTGGAGAAAAGGGAACCCTCTTGCACTGTTGGTGGGAATGTAAATTGATACAGCTACTGTGGAGAACAGTATGGAGGTTCCTTACAAAACTAAAAATAGAACTACCATACGACCCAGCAATCCCACTACTGGGCATATACCCTGAGGAAACCATAATTCAAAAAGAGTCATGTACCACAATGTTCATTGCAGCACTACTTACAATAGCCAGGACATGGAAGCAACCTAAGTATCCATTGACAGATGAATGGATAAAGAAGTTGTAGCACATATATACAAGGGAATATTACTCAGCCATAAATAAAAAACGAAATTGAGTTATTTATAGTGAGGTGGATGGACTTAGATCCTATCATACGAGTGAAATAAGTCAGAAAGAGAAAAAATACTGTATGCTAACACATATATATCGAATCTAAAAAAAAAAAAAATGGTTCTGAGGAACCTAGGGGCAGGACAAGAATAAAAACGCAGACGTAGAGAATGGACTTGAGGACACGGGTAGGGGGACGGGTAAGCTGGGATGAAGTGAGAGAGTGGCATGGACATATATACACTACCAAATGTAAAATAGATAGCTAGTAGGAAGCAGCCGCATAGCACAGGGAGATCAGCTCGGTGCTTTGTGACCGCCTAGAGGGGTGGGATAAGGAGGGTGGGAGGGAGATGCAAGAGGGAGGGTATATGGGGATATATGTATGTATATAGCTGATTCACTTTGTTATACAGCAGAAACTAACACAACATCATAAAGCAATTATACTCCAATAAAAATGTTAAAAAAAAGATACATACACTGCAGTGCTCAAAGAAGCATTATTTACAATTGCCAAGATATGGAAGCCACCTAAGTGTCCATTGACAGATGAATGGATAAAGAATATGTGGTACATATATACAATGGAATATTGCTCAGCCATAAAAGAGAATGAAATTTTGCCATTAGCCGCCATGTGGATGGACTTGGAGGTAATTATCCTTAGTGAAATAAGTCAGAGAACAACAAATACTGTATGATATCCTTATATGTGGAATCTAAAAAACACAACCAACTGGTGAATATAACTAAAAAGAAGCAGACTCAGAGATGTGGAGAACAAACTGGTGGTTGCTGGTTGGAGAGGGGCAAGGTAGGGATGGGGGAGGGGAAGGCACACACTATTGGGTGTAAAATAGGCCACAAGGATGTACTGTACAGTATGGGGAATATAGCCAATAGTTTGTAATAACTGTAAATGGAGTGTAACCTTTAAAAATTGTATTAAAAAGAAAACAACAAAGAAAACCCTCAAACCAACCACAACAGTGCAAGAACAAAGTTCAGCGTGTGAGGCAGCATGAAGTGGTGACCAAATGCTCTTCCACACAGGTCCAGGAAATTACTGTGACAGGCACTGAGAAACTAGTGGTACCAGATGGGATTTTCAAAAAGAAATTGGTAATCTGGATTTGTCTGTAAATCTCCTGATTTTTAAATAAGGCAACTAATTCAAAATAAGAAACAAAACAAAACCTCAAAACACAAGCAAAAAAACAAAAACATAGCTGTAGGACCCACTGGACCATGGCTTCCAGCTTGTGAGGGGACCTCTGGCTTAGGATAGAAAGGTGGTGTGGAGGATCACTTCATATATTCCTTGCATCTTTTGGGGCTCTCTGGGACTCTCCATCTCCTAAATGCTAGGAAGTGGAAGGGTCATCAAAGGTTTTATAGGTTGTCAATGTTTGTTGAGTTGGCCTTGCTAAATTGGACAATATGGAGACAGTGTAACATGTTAAATATTTTATTCACATTGTTTACAAACTGTATCCACCCGGAAAACACATGAATCTAAAAAATAGACTATTTTACAGTCATTCACATTTTTTAAAAACAAGTTACTTTTGACGTGAAACTCTAAGATGGAGGCCCTCAGCCTGTATTGTCGTTCAGTGCCTCGTCACATGAGGCTTCCTGCTCTGGGGAAGGAGTTCTAGGGGCAGTCCACCCAGCTGGAGGTCACTAATGGCTCACCTACCAGTGACTGATGAGAAAATGTCAGTGCATACTTTAACTTGTGAACATTCACTGGTGTATATCCAACGTCGCTAATTTTGTCAAGGCAATATGCATTTTAGAGCTTGCGTACTCATCGGGTGGGAAGACAAAACGAGAGGCTCATAATTTAATTGGCCATTACAGAGCCATCAAGACATTCCCAGTTCTATAAAGGTGTAACGTCTTGCCCACAGACAGAATCAATGAATTACGATTTTATTGTGTTGAGAACTTGAATCATAAAACAGAGGTGATTTGGAAATTGATGTAAGCGTCTGTCGACTCTTTGCACATCTGATGCCTCCCACCTAGGAGAAGAGGGGGAATACACTCAGCAAGAATTAAGAATGTGCCTAATTTTGTGTTACTCCGGAAGGATGGCCATGGGAGTTTTGCTGAGTGGCTAAAAAGATGTTCTGGTTAAGAAACTCGCTATTAGCCTGTGCTAAGTCCAATTATGTACCAGCTCGACGGCTTAGCTCCTTTACTAATTAAGAAACTTTTCTATGGAATTTGACTTTAACAATTTAAAATCTACAGTATGTTTGTCTTACCCACATCTCACCCCGTCCTACTATATTAACTACAAACTAATCACTTCTTTTTTGCTTTGTGAGCTGCCACAGTTAACTATGTGAAAACGTTTGAGCCTTTGGAATGGGAGCACCGGATGAGCCTCTAATGGCAGAATTGGATCCTTTTTCTCTGAGCAGCAGCAATGGCACAGGGCATTGTGGTTCTGCAACTCTTCATTAGGGAAGTGATGTTTGATCCGGGTACCACAAAAGATCATCCCCTCCTCCCCTCGGGTAAAAAAAAAAAAAAAAGGAATTTCTTAAGGGTTGCTGTCATCACCCCCAAGTAGACAACAACTCTGAATCCAAATGTAAGCTGAGATGTGGAGAAATTTTATCAGCACGTTTGCAGGCTTTTAAAAGAGTGAACTTTCAAGGTCTATTGCAATCTATTGTTTTAAAAGACAGAAATCCATAAAATGAGCTTGATGATGGAGGAGATCATAGCTTGTCTTCCTGCCACCCGTGTGCATTTTTTCCAAATTTGTATACTAATCTTCGGTCAACCCGTTCCAGAATTCCTGTTTTATAGTAGTACCTGTGAAAGACAGCAGAAGAGGGACGTGAGGAGGGTTCATACCCTGGGAAAACAACAGCGCGTAAACACGTTCCTCTTTCCTCTCAGGTGACAGGCTGGTCTTTGGTTACCCTGGTATTTTCACACCCTCTTATCAACTTACACTTAAACCTTTCCCAGTCATCTTGAAGAGGGAACCTCACCACATCTGGTTCAAAACGTGTGTGTGTGTGTGTGTGTGTGTGTGTGTGTGTCTGATAGCCTGGCTTCAGAGTGATCTCCGGGGAACACTGCCAAGAATGGAAAGGACAGCGTGTCAGTTTACAAACCCTAATCCCACCTGTACCTAAGAGCCGAAGTGTTGTCACATGACACTTTTTATATAACTCTGCCTGAAGGCTCACGGCATTTCATGCTGTTCACTTACCTCAGAGCTCTGCTCAACTTTTCATACGTCATTCTGTCATTTCTCTTCCTTTGTCCCCACATCTTTGCCAGGGCTTCTGATTTAACCACGCGAAAAATACCTTGTTCCCTATCTTCCCATTCCAGAATGCCACAGTTTTCCTCAGGAGATAGAAGCAGGTCTCTCACAAATTCCCATAGGTGAGAGCTCTGGAGACCTTTAGGGAAGGAAAAAAAGTTAGCTAAAAACTAAAACAGAAAAATTGAAGAGTTGTACAACTTCTCATGAACCCATGAGAAATGCTCCTTCATGGTTATTTCCCAAAGTGATGACCGAGCGTTCTACTTGGAACCATACCTAGCTGTGAAATGTCTTCTTCTACTTGGAACCATACCTAGCTGTGAAATGTCCTCTTCTACTAAAGTAATTACAACACACACACAGAGACATCCTATTTACATCCACCAGCAACACTGGCTCACGAACTTTCCCTGCTCGATGGAACTACCAACTAATTCTACGGAATTAATGAAATGACAGTCGAATGACGTTTCCATTCTTCTTTCTGAAAAGCAGTGTGGTTGTACTGAGATCCCATAGCTACAACTGTCTGGCTGGACTAATCCTGCCATTATGTTTTGCATGAAAAACTGGTATTTCTCTTGTTCCATTGTATCATAGTTAAGACTTGCTCTGGAGCCTGGCTGGCTGGGTTTGGGTCCTGAATTCACCTCTTCTAGCTCTGTAACCAAATCTCTCTAGTTATCTTCTCTCTAAAATGGGTTAGTAGTGATAAATGGAATATTTATAAATGGAATGGAATATTTACAAATGGAATATTTCCTGCCATATCAATACACAAAGGATGGCACAGTCATCAATGATTGCAACCCTCCAACGTGAGCCGGTGAGCCCTGAGGCGACTCAGGGCTGAAAAGGATCCCTGCCATCTAGCAGCCATCAGACTGCAGCCACTCCGTAAGGCGAGCCCTGAGGAAACTCAGGATGTGAAAATACAGGATACTGGCCCCAGATAGCTGAGGTGCATATCAAAGGAATGATTACACTGAGCCCAGACTCTTGCATCTTCCCATACCTAGAAAAGCGCTGAATTCTTTAAGTTGAGACATTTGGTTGTCTTTAATTAACAATAATCTTTATGACAGACTCTAGGTCCATTCACCTCACTACAAATAACTCAATTTCGTTTCTCTTTATGGCTGAGTAATATTCCATTGTATATATGTGCCACATCTTCTTTATCCACTCATCTGTCGATGGACACTTAGGTTGCTTCCATGTCCTGGCTATTGTAAATAGAGCTGCAATGAACATTGTGGTACATGACTCTTTTTGAATTATGGTTTTCTCAGGGGATATGCCCAGTAATAAAGCAGAAACTAGCACACCATTGTAAAGCAATTATACTCCAATGAATATGTTAGAAAAACAAAAAAGAAAAATCAATAATCTTCTGACGTTGCTGCAAAACTCCTGTATCTCCTGGCTTCTCCCCTCGCCTCCTTGGGGCAGTTTCTCAGAGTTACCTGAACTGCTGTCTCCTGGGCTGCAGTCCTCATTTTGCCCCCCAAAAACTTAACTCGCAACTCCCATGTTGTGCATTTTTTTAAGTCAACATAAGAGTACCTACCTCATAGCACAGGTTAGATGATTATGATTTAATACATGTTAAATGGCTAGAACCAAGCCCAGCAGGCTCGACCCTGTCCTGGGTAGATCTTAGTTCTGGGAAAGCTAACAGAATTGCCAGCTCATGGGGTTTCTTTAGTATCATCTCTGAGTACTTCAGTGAGAAGGATTCACAGTAGACCAGGAGAAACAAACCCTTATTCAGAAATTTAACGTGGTTAGAACATTACTTTAATTCTCCTGATACCATTTCCAAGTCAAAAGAAAGAAATTGGATTTTGATAACACTTATAACGGTAATCATCAATTTCTCTGCTATGTTCTTTGGGAAATAACGGGACTCACTCAAACACGGAGTCTCAAAGCTTATTAAAGTAGATTACTTTGTCTCATGAATGGTTTTAAGAAATTACCAATGACAGATGGCATCTCTTACACTTACTTGTTCGACTATGACTGTGACAGTCTTGACTTTTGATGCCACTTGTTTTCAAGCAACTGGAAACAGCGTCTGCAACAGAGTGATTTACAGCTGTAGGAAGGAAGCTGGAGGCCGCGTTCCGACCTCAAATCACACCAAATGGTTAACTATTAATTGAACACCTTTGTGGTAGGAGACAGCGTGCTGGGCTCTTTGGGAATAATTAGTAGGTTTAAGGAGCGTTTGTATTCAACACTGGGGCCCTACTGTGTGCCAAGTTCCGGGCTCTGAGCTGGAGATAGAAAGTGAACAACACAGACTTGGTCCCTGCTCACCTGGAGGTTAAGGACTATTGGGCAAGGAAAACACAAGTGAAACACAAATCGCCATTGAGTTAAGTGTTATGAAGGAAGGAGGCCTTAGATAGAGAACGAGGCGGAGGAAAGCACCTGCTGTGGATGGGGTGGCCAGGGCGAGTCTCCTGGACGGGAGACACTCACGCTGATGTCAGGAGGTGGGAGGGTGTCCCAGAGGGAAAGAGCAGCATGTGCAAAGCCAAGGGTGGCGACCAGGCAGGCCCGTGGGGTGCCCAGGCGTGGCGGTAGGGGCACCGGGCTGCCAGCAGGTACATGGGCACATGGTAAGGATGTGGGATTTTTTCTTTTTTTTTTTTTGGTGGTACGCAGGCCTCTCACTGCTGTGGCCTCTCCCATTGCGGAGCACAGGCTCTGGACGCGCAGGCTCAGCGGCCATGGCCCACGGGCCCAGCTGCTCCGCGGCAAGTGGGATCTTCCCGGACTGGGACACGAACCCGTGTCCCCTGCATCGGCAGGCGGACTCTCAACCGCTGCGCCACCAGGGAAGCCCAGGACGTGGGATTTTATTCAAAGAGTAAAGCGAAGACTTAGGACTTTAACAAGGTCTACTTCTTAAGAAGATCCCTCTGGCTAGTGTGTGGAGAACAGACTAGAAGGGACACAGGTAAAAGCAAAGAGAGTAGAGCTTATGAAGAGCAGAAAGCAAGGTGTGACCTCAAGGCCGAGTTAAACTAGAAATCACACTGTAAGTCTGAGACACTCACATTGCTGCAAAGTGTATATGATTAAAAAGTAAAAGGTGGTACCAGATCACCCCTCCCTGCCCCCACATCACTTGCTCAGCCCGCTCCAGCCACACTGGCCTCCCGGCTCCTTCTGAAACTCACGGGCACATCCTGCCTTGGGGCACTTGCTCCCTTTGCCCTCAGTGCTCTTCCCTTGGATGTCCAGGGGCTCACGCCCTCATCTCCATCTTCGCTCAAAGTCACCTTCTCAGCGAGGCCTTCTCTGACTGCCTGAGCTGGAATTGCACACGCTCACCCTACTCAACACTCCATGTGCTAGTTTTATTTTTTGCTGTCATATTCATCACCATGGAACATATTATATATTTATTTATTTTGCTCACTGGCTGACTTTTCCTACTAGAGGGCAGGGATCTGTGTTCCCACCTGTATCCCCCAGCACCTAGCACAGTGCTGGGCATATAGTAGGTGCTCAGTAAGTATTGTGGAGCGGCCACCATGCTGCACTCTACTCACCTTCCCTGCTGTAGGGACATGATGCTATAAATACTGAATGACAGAATAAGTATGCTGTCCATGGAGGGAATGGTGTCCTGTGTACCACACCACTGCCCAGGAGGGGCCTGTCTCAGTGCCAGTGGGTCTTGTCACTCCCTGGTGTGACATCCTGCAGTGGTACCCTGTGGTCTCCCGCGCAGAGGCTGCCACGTTAGTCAGGCCCTTCACACATGGACCTCCACCCAGTTCTCCAGGCTTATCCCTTGCTGCTCCCCAACATCATCCCTCCTTTGGGTCAGATGGTCCCAATGGGGCTTGACTTTCTCCTGCTTCCTTTGCACATGCTTCCCGCTCCCCACTTCCACCCAGCTGAACCCACTCTCATAAAACCTCATCAGGAAGTCTTCTCGGAACTCACTCTCTGGGTTAGAGCCCTCTCTGTCCCATAGCACCTGCGTGTTCCTCAGTGTTCCAGCATTGGTCCCTTTCTACCTCTACCGTAGAGGTCCATCTCGTCCGTTGTTCATGTGTAGTAACAGCTGATATTAAAGGAGCGCTTACTAAGTGCCAAGTGCTTGAAAGGGCTTCACATACAGTATCTCATTTAATACCTGCCACGACCCTGTGTGGTATAATCGCTATTTCCATTTATTGAGGAGCAACTGAGGCCCACAGAGTTTATGAATTTCATCCAGAGAGGTGGAGCCAGGACTTGAACCCAGAGCAGCTCCGTTTTAAAGCAGATGTTCACAATTTCTGCTTCAGCATGTCTTTCATGGCAGGTGTTCAATAGATACTTAAAGAATAATTATTAAAGTATGTTGAGTGTTTGCTACTGCCAGGTGCACACCCAATCTCGCCCACCCTTATGATGCACGTTTCTTACTCTCCTACTTTACGTATAAGAAAACAGAGGTGTCGAGTGGCTGGCGTCTCCCTGGAGGTCCTTCACTCACGGGCTCACGAGTGCTGAGACACAGTGTACTCTCTGCAGCAGGCACGGGACAGACATCACGAAACAGGTCCCAGGCTCTCCTCTCAGGGGTCTTGCACCCAAGTGGGAAGGAATGTCCAGTGAACAAACACGGCCTATTTCAGTTGGTGATAAATGCCATGGAGAGGAATGCAGCGGGGTGGGAGAATAGAGGTCATGGTGAAGGGGCTGAGTGATCTTGCAATTGTAATAAGAGTGAACAGACAAAGCTCTCGGACAAGAAGATGCCTGAGCGGAACGGAGCGAGCCCTGGCGATGTCTGGGGAGCACGATCCAGGTCATGTGCCTGCCCGACGTCGGAGCTGAGATCGCATGTGAACAGTCCGGCATCAGGGCCCCCAGCCCTAATAACTGCCGCGCATCATTCTCTGGAACAAACAATGACACGAATGCGTGACTTCAACTCTCGGGGTCCCTTCGGCCTCTCCTCCACCCTTTCCTACATTACAGCCTGGAATTGTACTGATGTGGGAAAACGGGCCCATGCATACGGGCCAAGCCACAGTGAATGCTCAGGTGAGATCAGCTGACAGTGGGGTTGCCGCCAGGTAGAGAGAGGTGAATGCAGGTGAGCAGGTGAGCAGGGCTGACGGTCGGTTGATCAAGACCGAGAAAGGGTTCTGCCCTCCTATCTGATCCAATGTCACGCTCTGCGGCATCACCTGCAGAGAAGACCTGGCCACTGTTTTAATTTAATCTTTTAAGAAGAGAGACAACAAATGGAGTCATCAAGACAAACACAGGTGAATTATTAACTGGTGACTAGACAACAAGCTTTCTCTGAAATGCCAAAGTGGCAAGACGTGGAAGAGTCGCCCTGTTAATTTTGATGCTTTCTCCGCGTGCTTTGGATGGAAGAGATCTGGCTTGATGAGATGAACACAGGATGGGTCAGAACGAGGCAGGGCTGTGTGGATGGTGGGAGTTTCCCCTTGTGGGTCTTGCCAGAGATAAATAACCCTGTTTTACCTGTTCCTACTCCTCAGTGGTGGCTTTGAGGGTAGTCACGGCTCAGCTCGGCTGGAGGCCTTGCTTGGCGGGTGGTGGGGTGAGGGTGTTAGTGGGGGCACAGGGGCTGAAGCCATCAGTGTGTGGCCACGTTGAGGCAGCTTCCCAGATCCAAACGTCCCCAAGGTCAGTCTGAGGTGGTGGCAGCAGCCGTACCCTGAGCCCCGCCCCAAACTTCTCTCTGGAGTTCCACGGTGCTCTGGGGGGCAGCTCCCTGTCTCACAACGATCTTCATCTTCAATGTGCCCCTGCAGCTGTGCCTGCCGCAGGGCGAGTTGGGACATGGCCCGGGCTCTCTGCTCTCTGTGGGATTTGGAGAGGTTTGGTTGCCTTGAAACTGGAGTCTGTTAAAATGTGGCCAAAGGATATGTTCTCAGTCGTTGGTTGAAATCCTGATCCGCTGTCCTCCAGAAGCTGGATGGAGGCTGGCGTGACAGTTTCTGAATCGAGCTCATCACACGCACGTCCCCATGATGCTAGATCCAGCCATAGAGCCTGCACCCCGTGCCAGGAGCCAGGCCCGTAGGCTTTGTCCTCTGGTGCTTCTGCGGTGGAGGTGGGGAGTGTGTGGAGAGGAGAGATCAAGTGCAGAGGGGCTGGGGTACTTCACTTGGGCCAGTTCTGACAGTTTCCTAGCTTGTCGGGCCTGGGCCCCTTCAGCAGGTACTAAGTTGAAAATCTCCTGGTCTCTGAACCATTGTGGAGCTGGGCCCAGACCCAGAGGAGTCCTGAGTCTTAGGTCTCAACTGAGTGGACAGCAGAGTGAACAGCAGGGTCTGGGAGCGTGCGTGCACCTGTGGGCACGTGGTGAAGGACACAGCATATAAGAGCATAGACTTTGAGAAGATGAGTTGGAATCTCTGCTCGGCATGGACTTATAACTTGTAACTTGTGAGTTACAGCACCTCCAGTTTCCTCAGATTCAAATGGGGATAACATTACGATCTAGCAAAGTTATCATGAGGATTAAATAAGTTAATGTAGGTAGAATACTTGGCCTGGCACCGCGCTGGGCACATAGTAAGGGCTTCACAAACACTAACAGTAGCTATTAACCTTATAGTGATTTAAGATGAATGGGAACACTGCTTGAAGCCCCAGGAGGCTACTTTGTCCTAGTTGGCCAGGCCCGGGAGCCAGGACCTTGGCGTGGGTCTCAGTAACTAAGAGCAATCATCACCATCATCATCTTTAAAAAATGAAAGCTCCAAAGTTCCCTTTCTTAAACCTTCTCCATCTGCAGAAGTGAAACCGTGAGTGTTAATTTTCAGAATCAACAAGGCCGTCTGAGATCCTCCATTACCTTATAATTATAAACGTGACCTGCTTAGTGAGCTCAGATTCTTTGTAGACATTATCAACCCCAAGGCCTCTAATGGTTAGTAATTATGATTATTATTGCTAAAGGGTACCAGTATTTGGAGCACGCTGCTGGCACAGGCCAGGCGCTTTGTATGTACTGTTACCTGAACTCCTCACAACCCAGCAGGTGTCTCACCACTTTACAGACAAGGAAACTGAGTCTGGGGGAGGTTAAGGAAGCCACAGACTTGCTCTGTCCACCGTGTTTCTCCTGCCATCTTCTCCTAGCCTTTACTGTTTCAGGTCATCAGACGTTGAGTGTGGTCCCACAAGAGCATCATTCAAGCCCATGTGCCCAACAATAGCCTCAACACAGCCTCGGGCAGCTTGACCTCAGTTACTTACAGTCTTTGATGGTGGCCTTGGTCTCTTCAGGGTCATTAAAAAAGGAGTAACCTGGGAAAGAAAAAGAAATCCGCAAACCATGGCATACAATCCTGCTTTCCCCAGCCAGGCCACGAGGGGAGGTACTGGGGAGAAGGGGAGCCACTGTGCCCTTTGCAGGGTACTTTTATTTCAGAAGGAAACTTGGAGACCACCTGGCCTTTACAGGGCCACCCTGAAGCCACCCCTGAGAGATGTAATCTCCTTGGTTTTTTTTTTTTTTTTTGGCTGCCCTGCGAGGCTTGTGGGATCTTAGTTCCCTGATCAGGGACCGAACCAGGCCCCGGCAGTGAAAGCACCGGGTCCTAACTACTGGACCACCGAGGAATTCCTCAATCTCCTTGTTTTTAAAGGCCACCTGGAGAGAGCCCTGGGCCACGCATCCCAGCAGCTTCTAGGCTTTTCTGAGTGGGCACTGGGAGTGAGTTCTGGCTTGGGATCAGGAGGCCTGGGTTCTGAGCTGGGCCGAATCACTGACCCCCGTGTAGACTTGCCCAGTCACCCTGTCTCCGGGCTCGTGTTCCTTACTGGCAACATGTGACAGAAACACCCTTGCCCTCCCTGTTGGCTCTCGGAGTCTATGATCTGGAATGTGATCTCTAATCCTTGGGGATTTGAATGCCTGTTACATGCGGGTCAAAGAGAAAAATGGACACGGAAGGCTGCAAGAAATGCAGAACCCGACATGAGGATTTAAAGGAGTCTGGAGACGGTCGGGGCCTTGGTGGTCTCTGAAGAGTGGGGCGAATCAAGAGTTTCAGATCACATTTTCACGTAGCAGCACAGGCCAAAGGACACCTGCTTTCTAACTTGGCGTCCAATGTGAGGACTAGTTTCCATTTACTGAGAAGACAGGAACAGAGCAGAGTCGGGACTTGATTCCTAGGGCCGTTGGTTCTAGGAAGGATTGGCTCTGGTCAGCCACGCACTCTCTTCCCTCCTCCCGAGAACAGGAGCGGGTGACGGGGGATCTTCCTCTCCTGTGCTGGGAGAGTCTGCCCTCTGCCCTGCACCTCTCCGGCCGACTTCGCCTTCCAGCAACCAGGGTCTTCATGCTTCAGGGCCCTTCAATCCTACTGCAACACCTGCTGAGCCAGACAGCACGCTGGGCCTAGAGCCCCCTTTAACTCCTCTCCCTGCTAAAACTTGTTCTGTGTCATTTTCTTCCAGAGCCCTCATCTATGGGGTAATATAAGGCCTAAACTGGGTAATAACTAGTTAACATACAATTTATTGTCCAAACAGGGACACTTTTGAGAATGAAAGACAGGATAATGGTTGAAGACACCGTGTCCTGGGCAAATTGGGACACTGGAAACTTTGGTCACAATACATGTATTTCTTTTTTTTTTTTTTTTTTATTAACATCTTTATTGGGGTATAATTACTTTACAATGGTGTGTTAGTTTCTGCTTTATAACAAAGTGAATCAGTTATACATATACATATGTTCCCATATCTCTTCCCTCTTGCGTCTCCCTCCCTCCCACCCTCCCTATCCCACCCCTCCAGGCTGTCACAGAGCACCGAGCCAATATCCCCGTGCCATGCGGCTGCTTCCCTCTAGCTATCTACCTTACTACGTTTGTTAGTGTGTATATGTCCATGACTCTCTCTCGCCCCGTCACAGCTCACCCTTCCCCCTCCCCATAACCTCAAGTCCGTTCTCTAGGAGGTCTGCGTCTTTATTCCTGCCTTACCCCTAGGTTCTTCATGACATTTTTTTTTTTTCTTAAATTCCATATATATGTGTTAGCATACGGTATTTGTCTTTTTCGTTCTGACTTACTTCACTGTGTATGACAGACTCTAGGTCTATCCACCTCATTACAAATAGCTCAGTTTCATTTCTTTTTATGGCTGAGTAATATTCCATTGTATATATGTGCCACATCTTCTTTATCCATTCATCCGATGATGGGCACTTAGGTTGTTTCCATCTCCGGGCAATTGTAAATAGAGCTGCGATGAACATTTTGGTACATGACTCTTTTTGAATTTCGGTTTTCTCAGGGTATATGCCCAGTAGTGGGATTGCTGGGTCATATGGTAGTTCTATTTACAATACATGTATTTCAATCACTGTATACATTCTGGCCTGAGGAACATTAAAGGAGGAATTTGAGGACAGAGCAGGTTGATGGAGTAGATCATCTTACTGATCAACAGGATAACTGCCCTGGCCCATAGAGTCCCTGAAAGTCCACCATTGGAGGTAGCTTTGTGACTCCAGGGATTCCTTAGAATAAGAAGAGGCAACTTGTGGCCTGCTTAAAAAAACAGTTGGATTTTAGCTCATTTGTTCTGCACAGACTTTGAGGTAATGGGACCAGGGATAGGTATTTTTTGATGTAACAGTTGCCAGGAATGGAAGTGCCCAAGGTGGGAGATCCCAGCACAGGGACTGCTGGGCCTGAAGACCAAACGTGATTGACTTGACGTTCTGCCGAGGCTGGCGGTACCAGGCTGAATCTTTTCTCAGGATGGAATACTCATCTCTGTGGCCCTGGGGTTCTCGTGCAAGGCTGTCCCCTTGGGATGGTTCTGAATGGAGCCCCCAGCTCCTCCCTGAGCCTCTGTGATTTGCTCAGACTTGCCTCCTTTCAGGGAAGGCCTGCTGAGTGGAGGCCACTGCTCCTGGCAGGTCTCTGTCACTGGCGATAATCAAGCAGAGACTGGATAACAGTGGACAGCAGGTCTGTTTGTCCCTTCCTCACCCCAGGGCGCTATGGCTCCCAGGGCAGAAACCAAGCAGTGCCTGAGAGCCCCCATCCTTAGTTTTCCTGCTTTCAGGCACTCATGATGGGGGAGATCAAGGGGAGGGCAAAGAATCATAGACCTGGAAGGTACTCTGTGGGTTTCCACCCAAATAGGAATCCCTGCCACGGCACCGCCATCAAGCAGGGGGCTATTAGATTGCTTGCTTATCTCCAGTGACGGGGAGCTTCCTACCTTAGGTATCTTTTGAAGCCGCCTTTTAATTAATTAATTAATTAAAGATTTTTTTTTGATGGGGACCATTTTTTAAAAGCTTTTATTGAATTTGTTACAATAGTGCCTCTGTTTTATGTTTCAGTTTTTTGGCTGCGAGGCACGTGGGATCCTAGCTCCCCGACCAGGGATCGAACCCATACCCCCTGCATTGGAAGGCGAAGTTTTAACCACTGGACCACTAGGCAAGTCCCCTGAAGCTGCCTTTTTAAAAGAAGGTGCTAACTTTTAGAAAGGTCTTTCTTAAAATTGAGCTGAGATGTGTTTCTTTATGTTTTAAAATTTCTGACTCTTGGTTATATTCATGATGACAAAAACAGTTGCCATTCATTGTATTTGCGTCCGTATTTGCTGTGCTAGATGATGTGTCACTGAATCCTGTCAAGAAGCCTGGGGAGGTGTGTACCATAACCCCACCAGACAGGCGAGACAGTGGAGATTCAGAGAGGTTAAGCCATTTGCCAGAGGTCCTGCGGCTCCGAAGTGTGAGAGCCAGGGTTGGAGCAAAGGTCTTTCTGATCTCACAGTCCTTGCTTTGTACTGACTTTCTATGAATCAGCCCTGCTGACCTTGGAGAAGTCACTTAACCATTCAGGACCTCAGTTCCTTTTTCTGTGATATGGGGATACAGAATTGTATGTTCTCAAAAAATGCTTCCGGGTTTAAAAAACCTGTCCAGCAACATTCTACTCTTGCAGGGCATGTTGCTGTTAAATAATGCTACTGGGGCCACCTTGCGGCCATTCGATCCCTGACCACTAGGAATGTGATAAAAGGAAATGGCAATTAGTCGGACTCCTCTGGAAACAGGGAAGGGAAAGGGTCTAGTTAATTTTCTTCTCCTTCTGCTTAATAAAATGTCAAGCAGAAGCCTCCTCTTTTTGTCCACCTTTATGGTTAACAATCTTTACGAACATAATAGTTTGTTGTATCAGCCTGGTTCCTGGGCGGTCCTTGAACGTGTTTTAGTTTTCTTTTTCTTTCTTTCTTCTTCTTTTTTTAAAAAACTGTACTCAGCTTGCTTCCTTGTAACTCACCCCGTTTTACCTCCAATCTCTGATTCTAGCATGCTAGAGCTTCTGGGTACAGAAAGGTCTGGTTAGCAGGGGATTTGGTTTCACAGAGAGTTGCAGCTAATAAAATTTCGCCATGTGAGTCCTATGGTAGGGAAGGACCTCCGAGGTCATTTGGTCCCAACACCGGGTCCCTGTCCTCAAAGCCCAGCCCTCTTGGCACTGACCTTGCGAGCGCATGCTCTGGAGGATGAAGTACAGGTACTCCCCGCAGACACCAGCTGCCTCGATGAACTCCTCCTGTGTCATACTGCACAGCTGCAGGCCGCTGACGTTGAAGTGGCAGAAGGAGATGCAGTTGGCATCCAGCTTATACTGGTCGCAGCAGAACTGGAGCCATTCCCAGACGTGGCGCTTCGTCCAGTACTCAGGGTGGACAGACGGCCAGTAGGAGTCACAGGCTGCACCAGGAAGAGACAAGTGAGGGATGACAGCCAGGAGAGGATTAGAAGTCCCTCAAAGGAGGCTCTAGTTTTACTAACATCCTTATCCTCTGTCCAATGAGTTGAAGGGGCCTCCAGCCCTGGGTTGTTCTGCTGGGGTCCTGGTCACCTTCTGTCCTGAAGCGAAAACCAGAGGGGACTGGATCCTACGAGTGGCCTTACTGGCAGAAGAGGGAATGACGGGGCGAGAGACCTGGTCCTGGCTAGGGAGCTCCTTGAAAGGGGGAAACTAGGGGAGAAGGAAAGAAAAAGTCCCTTCAGGTATTTGGTTTCAGACAACAGGACATCAAGAGCATAGCCTTTAGAGCCTGACAGGTCTGGGTTCAAATCCTGGTTCTGCTGCTTTCAACTTAGACAAGATCCATAGACATTTAAGGCTCAGTTTCCTCATCTGTAAAATGGGGATAATATGCTCCACTCACAGGGCTGTTCTGGAGTTTGTGGTTAACACCTATAAACTATATGGTACATAGAAAGTTATCAATCAATTCAATACTTATTATTGGATTGGTCAAAAAGTTCATTCGGGTTTTTCCACATCATCTTACAGAAAAACCTCAACGAAATTTTTGGTCAACCAAAACAAGTGCCTGTGGTGTGTGCCAGGCACCATCCAAGGCTGATCTGATTCCCTCTGCTGTTATGAAAAGCTGACCAGCACTGGCTATAGATTTGTGTGCTGCCCCTGGCCATCTTGTGCTGAGGGCCTTGGGCTGCTGAAATGTTGCCCAAGCATCTGGCAGACCTTGGATGACCAGAGCACGCTCCTCCAGGGGAAGGGGGAGGCGGGAGCGTTGGTTGTATTGTTGTTCTTGTGTTTTTGGTGCTGTTTTGAGGAATTTCTATCCAGAGGGCAGATTCCCTTCACTCCTTCAGTGAAGGCCCCAGACAGAGGTGTGTGCCATCCTGTCTGGGAGGCTGAGGGGAGGCTGTGCCTAACGCAGGGCAGAGATGAGTGCTCAACAGACTGTCCCAATGCCAGGAGAAACCAAAAGGGGGGCAGATCTGCTATGGAAGATGTGAGGTACCAGATCCTTGGTCAGGTACTTTGACATAAACAATTCTTGCCATTGCCATTGTACTCATTCATTCATTCAAAAAGCTTCAGTTTCCTCATCAGTAAAATGGGGACAATGATAGCACCTACATCATAGGGTTGGTCTGTGGATTAAATGAGTTAATACATGTAAAAGTATTTAGGGTACTTAGGACAGAGTCTAGAAGATTACCACTGAATACCTTCTATTTGTGAAGCAACAAATTTTCATCTGAGAATTCATGATGAATGGGAGGTTTGGTCCCTGTCCCCCAGGAGGTCACAGATGAGGAGACTGAAGGTCATGGAGGTCTTGCCCAAGATCCCACAGCCAGTGTGGGGTAGAGGTGGGATGTGAACCCCAGTCTGAACTTGAAAGCCATTACTCTTTCCGTTCCATCATGCTGGTCCTCAGAGGTCAGCACAGAGAAGAGATCAGACAGTGGAGGCAGACACAGAGCCAGAGAGAAGGAGAAGGGCTGAGGAGAAAGGCAGGGAGCAGAGGCAGGCAGGGGTGACTGGCTCAGGCTGTGTGGACGACAGAAAGTGTGTCTCACGAGCTACACCCCACGGCGCACGGCAGCGAGGCTGTTATGATTCCCCCTTTAAATGCTGCATTGGCTGCCCCTGTCCCCAAAGGAACTGTGGCGCTTCTAGTCCCAGGCGGGAGATGGCTTCTCTGCCCCTAAGCAGCCCCTGTGTATTGGCCAGGCTGCTATATGCCCTGATCTACACCAGCTCTACTTTCGATCTCCCCCTAAAACGTAGAGGCCTTCCAGAAATCCCTTTTCCCACCGTGAAGTGGATTGAGGTCAAACTTGAACACTAGGTTTGCTGTAGACTGAGTCCTTGGACCCTTTAATCAATAGAAATTGATAAGAGGCCAGATGAGGAATTCAGGCAAGGCGTTCTTGGGACTCGTGCTGCAGCACAAGGGAGTGAGAACAAGAAACAGACGTCCTTGCTTGATGCCCGAGGAGGGTCAACCTGGTCCCTTAAACGGGGGGAGGGTGGGGCGAATTGGTAGGTCAGGCGGGAGGGGCGGCTTGGTGGCCTGCCCACCCCCTTGGTGGAGCTGAGCGCAGGCATCCCGCACAGGACCCTGCTTTTGCTTTGGCGCCTCAGAAGTGGCAGTTGGATTTTGGCCTTTTTGTATCTTATTGTTCATCATTTGCCCCAACTGCACGTACCTGCAGTTATTTTTAGTCCCTCATAACGTCTTTCGTTGGTATTTTGTTGTTGGAGGACTCGTTTGTCCAGGTGCCAGCACTGCCGAAAGGGTCCCAGGTCCCAGATCTCAGGTTTGTTTAAATTTAGGGTTTTAATCAGAATTCTATATGTGTGTGAGTCAAAGAGTTGATATCCGGCCAGGACGGCGGAGGTTGATGTTGTGGCCTCTACCTGCTGTTTGAGGAGGGGCCCCCATCAGCCGCTGGGGGTGCCAGGGTCTCCTGGGAACACCTGGCGGCCCTTCCCCCTTCTGGCCTGTGCTCTCACGTGCCGAGTTCTGGCTGGAGTAAACCCGGGGCCTCCACTTCCCTGGTATTCCCACGAGAGATGTTTATGAGCCTTGAAATTCTTCCTCCCTGGGTCCTGAGCTGAGCCCCGCCGGAGATGCCTATCGGGGTGCTGCCCTTTCAGGGCACACTTCATTTCTTTCCATGGAGAGCGTGCGCCAAGTCTCCGAGCCCCTCCCCTCTCTCTTCCACCCCCAAGTCATTTTCTTTGGCCCTGGGAGATGGCCACGGCCATGTTGTTTCTGGAGGCCAGCGGGGGCGTAAGGGATTCGGAGACGTGTCACTGACCCTGGGAAGGTGTCGCTGGCGCAGCCTCCGTCCCCTCGACTCGCTCTCCTCGGCAGCTTCCCCGCAGAGCAGGCTTCGTGTGCGGCTCGGGCCCGCCCCACGGGGAGGCCAGAGCCAGGGCCGAGCACGGCAGGCTCTCCTCGCCAGCGGAGTCCTTCCCGAGCGCGAGCAAAGTAGCTGTTCTCGGCCAGGTGGAGGGCGAAGCGCCAGCACAGAGGGAAGCCTCTTGGCTGTGGTGTGGTTCCACGGTCCTGATCCCACAGGGGTGAGGAAGGCCTCCCCCCCCCACACCGCCCCTGCCCTCCCGCAGCATTGCCCCCAGCTCAAGGGCTTTGCACAGGCGCCTCTGGTCACCTAGGGTGCGGTCCCCACCTGTCCTCTAAGTAATTGCTGCTCGTCCTCAAGACCCAGCTCACTGCCCCTGTCAGGAAGGCTTGCTGTCCCACAGGGGCGTGGCCAGCTCTGCCTCTTCACCCTGAGTCAGCAGGGCGGAGCCCGCCTAGCCCCCTGTGGGTGTTCCGGAGGTGAAATGACCAGCCAGGGGACTGCCACTTATTATCTTCACCTCACAGGGAGGAAACCGAAGTTCTGAGAGGTTACGTGACTCAGGCCACGAGGCTGGTCGGTAAGGGGGTTAGGCCTCCACCAACTCTTCCACCTTTGGACGTGGGAAGTTTGCGTCACCTTTGCCTCACTCTTCTTGGTTGGCAAGGACCAGACTGGACACACATCTGGAAGACTGACTCAACACTTCCGATGAAGATGTATATATATATAAATATATTAAAATATATGCACATAGTTTATATAGATATTTATATAGTATGTGTATGTATTGTTATACATTTTACAATTACGTGTATTTATTTATATATATTACATATATATATATTATGTACGTATATAATCTAGGTTTGAAAAATCAGAAGAAGGATAGAGAGACTGATGATGTCAGTGTTTGAATGACATGGAGACCCTTTCACTACTCGGAAGAGATGAACTCAGGGAAAATACAAGACAGGGTGATACACCCAGAGACTATGTTATCTCTAACAGGTTGTATTGTCTGGAAATGCAAAGTGTTTGCCTCAATGTGCCTACTATTCACAAAATAATTTAGACTTTTTGGAGAAGCTGAGCTATGAGGCCCTTCTGCCTATGTTTACCAGTTGGGTACGGATGATGTCCTGTACCTGGTAGACTTAATCCAAAGGTCCGCAGGCCACGATTAAACAGCAGCCTTGGCCAGCTCCTTTGAAGTCGTAAGTAGGTCAGGACACTTGTTTAAGGGCTAGCTGCATTGGGAAGAAGAATTAAGGGGCTAAAGGGAGTTTTCAGCGATTCTGGGGGGAAATGCTCACAACTGATGCTATAACCTGGGATGCAGTGAAATTTGGAGGGAGGCCTTGAGTTTTGGAGCTGCTGGCACTCAGATTCCCACAGGGTCAGCAGGGTATGTCCATGCCCGAAGTGGCCCCCGATGGGGACAGTGGGAATGGGCAAGTTCATGCCGAGTGGACAGTGGTGGCCCAGCTCCAATTGGCTCTTGCCGGGCAGGAAGGTGGGCTCTGTGTTGCCAAGCCCAGATTGTTATGTGAAATCTCATGATTTTTAAGTGCTGACTTATTTAATTTTTAAAAACCGCTCCGAGGGTCAGTCAAAACTCTTCCAAGGCTGGCTCACTCCTGGCAGTGACTTTGTGAGGAAGAACTTCACAAGCTTCTGGACGGTGGTCTCCTTCAGAACTATTGTTTACAGCGGGCATGCTAAGGCTTTTAAACATTTTTAGTCGAATAGTATTTTCTTCAAATTGAAATTTCTCTGGAAAAAAAGCAGTGCTGCTTTGCTGGGAGTTAGGGGAACGTACTATATGGCTTCCCCTCCTTAGCCCCAGAAGGCTCCTTGAACATCACTGTTCTAGAACTTGAAACCAGGGCTCTTGAAATTTGGATTCCCCCTAAAAGCTGAAGGGGTGTGTGATCTCACACTTAGTGGTCCTGCCTCCTAGGGACCCTAAGAGGGTCTCCAAGGGCATCTGTATGCTCTCCAAGGGCATCTGTTTCTTGTTCTCACTCCCTCAGCAAAATGGGAATACTAGGACGTACCCCATAATGCTGTTAAAAAGATTAAGTGAATCAATACATGGAAAGTGCTTGGAAAAGGAGAGGCAGGTAGTAAGTGCCCATTAAATACCACCCATTTATACTTGTTAATGTCAGGGCTACTCATACCACTACGTTAATTACGTTTCCTCAACTTGTTAGCTGTGCAATCCTAACAAAGTTTCCTAACCTCTCTGGACCTCAGCCTCCTTCATCTATAAAACAGGAGTAATAATAGTGCCTACCTCTTAGGGAGTTTGCTACGAAATGGAAGAGAAATGATGCATGTAAAGAACTTAGCCCAGTTATCTGAACGACAGGAAGCTTTCCATGTGTCACTTGTAATTAGTTATTATTTGGGGATGACATTTGTTCTCAGGGAAATGAGGCCATCTCCACCGGGGCCTCATTCTAGCTGAGGGACAAGCAGAACAAAGCAACCCAAAACTCAGTGAGAGCGAGGCACAGTTTGGGTCCGAGGAGGCCTGAGTTAGATGGACTGGACCACGATTAGCTTGATTTATTAACATTGGGAATTGGGAAAGTCTTTTGCCTGGAGCAGCGCTGAAGAGACCAGTGAGTGGACTGGATAGTGCCGGGCACCATCGATTGTGGCTTTGTCACTGAAAGGAAGGACTTTATGAGGAGAGATCTGAAATGATATATTGCTTCTAGGTTTCCCTCCTGAGCTGGTCTAGCCCCATCCAATAGTCCTTCTTGGCTTTTATTCCAAGCCCGTGGAATGATTTAGACCATGAGATGGAAAAAAAAAAAAAAATGCCTGGAGCAGTGTAAGAAACTGGGTGGAGAAGAGATGAGAAGGGCTGGCTGGGTATTAGCAAAGAGCCGAGGCCATGGGAGTGTGGTTAGAAAGGGGCAGAGAGCACCAAGCCCTGAGCCGTCCTGGGGCCAAAGCTGCCCAAAGGCTTGGATGTGTGTGGGAGAGGCCAGAGGGGGCTGATGGTGAGGTCTCTCCTTGGGGGTGTCCTGGGGTGTGACTACCGCCACGGGGCTCACCTTAGGCTTTCCAATGATTTTGTATTTCATTATCTGGTTTCGATTTAGAAGTTCCTAGACTCTCTCTCATATCTGATCTCAAACTTCTATACCCTGAACCAGAGTCTTGCCTAAGAAAAGCCCCTGTGAGACCCAGATGCCTCTCTTCCTGATCCTCTGGTTGTTAATATCCAAGATCAGGGTTTTGCACCTTGTTTTCTTTTTTAAGAAACAGTTCTGTCTTCAAATAAAATCTCCCATTGCTAACATATTTGTTGAGCACTTAGTATGTGCCAGTTACCATGCTACACTCCTTGAGTTTTCTCATGTCATCCTCAACATGATGCTATGAGGTCCTAGATCACATAGCTTATTTTACAAAGTAAATGATGAAAGTAAGGCAAAGAATGGTGACATCCCTTCCTGAGGTCACACAACGAGGAAGTGGCTGAGCGAGGAGGTCATGTAGGCAGATTCCAGTTCCTGCAGCCAAGCCTTAGTAACCACTATGCTGTACTATCTTCTGAATCAAAGTGAGGGAGGGAGGTGGAGAGGGGGACCTCAAGCTTGTCCTTCTCAGCTGTCACTGCAGGTCCCCGAGGGACCTCCTGGGAACCCCTAGAGCTGCCTCAACCTAGAAACCTCTGCCGCAAAGTATAAGGAAGATCCGAAAGCCAAGGCCTACTGAGTGTTGGCCTGGCCACCTTGGCAATCAGGGGAGGGGTGTGTGGGTGTGTGAAGGTCAGGATGGAGTTCCAGAAAGTAGGGGTGAGATCAGGATATTCCATGTCTTGTCAGATGCTTGGCTACTGGAACTTGATTGGAGAAATAATCTCTTCAAAATACCACATGCTTGTGAAATTTATGCACTTCCCCACTACGTCCCTCTTTGATAAAATTTTCCAGTATCTGTAATTCTTTACTTTAAAAGCTGAAGGGAAGGCCAGGGTTAGCTCATGATATTCTAGAACATTCTGCAGGCTGTGACCGCTCACTCGCCAGCCTGCCGTGTAGCAGGCTGTGCTGCTTCTAAGACAGGCCAGATGCTGCGCACTTAACACACGTCGGACACAGATTCAGCTGCCTTCTGCTAAAGCCAGTTAAGAGGCAGTAGCAGCTGGTTATCCCAGCTAGGTTGCGTATTCCTCCCTGCACTCTCACGGACATCATTTATCCAGCGGGCACATCATTTCTTTCTCCCTTTCTCTCTCTTTGGTCTCAAAGTGTCTAAGCTGCCAACATTCTGAATTGGAAAGGCTGAGTTGGAGACCCAGGCTGCTTTTGTTCAATATGAAAAGTGAAGCGAGCAGAGAGAAAGCTGTTTATCCACCAGCTGGGAGTCGTGAGGTGTCCTGGCTACAGTGACCGCTTGCCAAGTGCCAGGTGCTTTGCTAAACACGTTATATGAGGAATCTCAGTCAATCCTCCCAACGCTGGGAGGTGGATGCCGTTTCAGCTGAGGAGAGCATATCTCAGAGATGTTCGGGAAAACCTGCCCAAGGTCATGGGGCTGGTGGATGCCAGCACCAGCCCTTGACCTCAGACCCAAACAGGAAGCTGCCATTGGGACAACCCTGAATTCAAGCTGAAATTTCCTGGGAGGTGGGCAAGGACCTTAGGACAGATGGCAGAGCAGTGTCTGGAGGAGAACCTGGCTGTCCCCTGATGCATCCCTCTCAGAGAAGGTTTTGGCAGACACTCAGACCCGTGTGTCACCTCTTGGGGTGACAAAAAGACAGAAGGCACTGCAGGGCATTCCTCCCACCAGTGGGACTCAGGGAGCCCGGGTCCTCATTTGAGACTAAATTTTCACACCTGACCTTGACCTTTATGAGCTCAGAGACACTCGGCTCCTTCTGAAGTCCAGAGGGCCAGAGGGCCGGCCCAAAGCCTGGCTCCTCCCTCGGGGAATGTCAGGAAGCTGAGCCACTCGCGGAGGATGTTCTGTCTTCACATCTTGGTGGGAATTTCTAGTCTCCCAGTGGGTGGTGGGGGATGAAGTCTACCTCTGTGATGTTGCCTGATGCAGGAAGAGACGCTTCTGGAAGGGATCCTAGCAAGGACCTGGTCCAGTCCCTCCTTACACTGATGGAAATGCAGAGGTCTCAGACGGGAGAAAGCTGGGTCCGTGCTTTTAAAATGCACAGTTCAGTGGCATTAAGTATATTCACATTGTTGTGCAAACATCACCAATATCCATCTCCAGAACTTTTTCTTCAACCCAAACTGAAACTCATCCTTCATTTTTACACACTTGTGTGTCCTTGCTGTGTGCCTGCCATGTCCCAGACACTTCACACCTATTAACTCATTTCACCCTCACAAGTCTGCGAGATAGGCATTACTGCTATGTCCACTTTAGAGATGAGAAAACTGAGGCATGCGAGGGTAAGGTGTTGCAGTTATTAAATCGCAGAGCCGCTCTTCACATTTAGGGCATGCGGCGCCAAAGTCCGAGCTCTTGACAACTACAGAAGCTCCTGGAACACTGCACGAGGTAGGTGGCTGAGGCCACCCCCGCCCATCCTGCTCTGATGCCCCCTGATAGAAGAGGCAGGAAGAGGAGGCTCCCAGGATGGCAGCTCTGTGTTATGCGTGAATGGAGAGAAGGGACAGGAGCTGGGCTCCACCATCGTGGGACACATAGGGAAGGGACAGGGACTCGAAAGCCTTCGTTTTCCTCCTTCAAATTTAGCCTCTTGACCAAATAATGAGTGTAGGGGAGATCGAGTACATTCCTCATTGTCTTTCTTGGAAACAAGGTGCTCCTTAGGCCTGAAGGAGAATTACAATGTGCGGCTGGATGACTCAGGTCCATGTACAATTATCTGGACACTGGTGAGAGTGAGCGATGTCATACGTACAAGTGTGTCGTGTGTGAGGTTGGGGGATGGTGTGGGATTCGATTTGTAAGTATGTGTCTCAGGTCTGTCTGTGCGACACTGGTCTCTGGCCTGGAGGCAGGGGCTCCTTGAGATGGACACTTCACAGTGTCCTCAGAGGCCTGGCCTCTTCCGGAGGCTGCTGGCCTCCTGACCCTGAGTGTGGGCCCTGCTGGGCCGGAGCACACAGGGTCAAGGCTGGGTGGGGCCTGAGGGCTCCACCAGTGCTTGCATCACCCTCCGCGGGGCGTGCACCTGCCGTGCTAGCAGTCAGCCAGGCTTGCTGTGATGTGTAGTCACCCAAGCACCTGGGGACAGAGGCCCACAGAGGGTTTCTGGGGCAAAGCTCAGCTGGCCTCCCTTTGGCATGGGGCTTGCACAAGGCCCCGTGCTTCCTTCTTAGGAGGAGAAAACTGGGCTGGGAGAGGAGGAAGTGTGGGGAGGGCAGCCTGGGGGACAGCAAGGGCACTCCTGTTTACTGAGCACTTGCTTGGTGTCAGGCTATATATTTCACAGTTTGGCTCCCTTAATCCTCACAGTAATTCTCATCATCCCTGCTTTAGGGATAAGGAAATAGAAGCTCAGAGACTATCTACAATATTAATACCAATAATCACAGCATTACGTCATTTATAAGATGACCATGTAAGAGAGTTAAGAGTGCAGACGCTCAAGTCAACTTGCATGAAACTTAACTAACTGTGAGACCTTGGGCGGGTCATGTAACTTCTCTGTCTCAGTTTCTTCATTTATAAAATGGGAATAATAATAGTAATTTCTCCTAGTGCTTCAGTAAGGAAGAGACAGGTGTTTGGTATAGAGTCTGGGGCATAGCTAGTAGTTAGCAAATGTTGGCTAAAGCCACAATGATCAAACAATCACAGTGTACTAGGCTTCGGGCTAAGGGTTTCTTTCTATTATGTTGTTTAAATATAATAACTCCAAGAGATTGGTGTTATCATCTCCCTTTTACCCATTAGCAAAATAAGGCTCAGAGAGGTTAGTGGAGTTCCCCACGCCCACAGAGCTGGGAAAAGGTTGGGGCGAGGATTCCAGTGCTTTTCTCTCTGCAGAAGCAGCCCTTCCTCCCGCCTGGGTCTCCTGTGACCCTCTGCCCTTAACACTGGTGAGAGCTGGCGTTTTCAGGCCCCCAGCATGGCATTGTCACCCGCCTGAGGCCAGCACCACCTCCTGCCTCAGTCTGTCCCAGCTCAGATGAGCTTCTCCAGACGTACACACCTGTCTGATGCTCAAAGGCAGGATAATACTCTTCATTGCTGAACAGGTCAGTCCACGACATCAGGGGGTCGCAGAAGGACGCGTTGGGCAGGAAGGTGCTGTGTGTCACTGAGTCCAACATCACCCTGTAATGGCAGGAGAGGCTGTGAGGAGGCGGATGAAGGAAGAAAGCCACACTGTAGGAGCCCCCAGCAGGGCGACACTTGGTTTTTAGTAATGACGGCAAACGCTTACAAACATACAGTCTCCCAGGAGCCAGGCACCCCTCTAAGTGCTTTCCATGGTGACATTTTTTAATCCTTGCCACCTCCTGTGAGGTTTGCGTGTATATCCCCATTTTATAGATGAGAAAACTGAGGCAGAGGGGTTGAGACAATTGTCCAGGTAACATGGCCAGTAAGTGGCAAAGCTGGGATTTGAGGATGAAGGCTTTTATTATATAATAATGTTCTTTCTTTACTTTTCCTATTCTCTCACACCTGAGCCCTGAACTGGATTATAATGTCTAAAAATATACTTCTGGGACTTCCCTGGCAGTCCAGTGGTTAAGACTCCACACTTCCACTGCAGAGGGCGGGGGTTTGATACCTGGTTGGGGAACTAAGATCCGCATGCCGCATGGTGCGTGGCCAAAAAAATATATGTATACTTCTGAAAACAGGGCGAGAATTATTATAAATGAACATGCCCACAAACACTAATCCACAATTCTGAAATCCAAAAGCTCTGAAACTGAAAGTATATTTGTGTGTGTGTGTGTGTGTGTGTGTGTGTGTGTATGTGTGGTTCCGACTTATTTCCCAGCAAAAACAGTCCTGAATTGATGTTATAAAATTTTAATATATAATTATAATATATATTATATCTCTACTTCTATATATGTATATAAACTAAATGCTATACATCTATTAAACATATACAACTATAGATATGCTCTGTAGTCTTATACCTATAGCTACAGTTTTATTCCACTTGATGAATATTCACATGATACACTACAGAAATATTAACGCATTTAAGCAGTCCTAGCAGCCAGTATCTTGAGAGGGGTATTCTGGGCTCTGCAGTATATACCCTGTGTCACCTTCTTAATACCTGAAGAACTCTGAATTCTTCAGCACATCTCGCCTCAGGGTTTTGGATAAGAGAGTGAAGACCTGTGATAATTGTAACACACTTGCTTCACTGAGGGCTCTGGGCTGAGCAGTTTACATTCATTATTCATGGTGTCCCCAGGGCAACCACTCTGAGACAGTTTCTGGTGTGGGTTCTGTTTTTATAGATGAGGGATGGGCGCTGTGAGATTCCAGGTAACACGCCGCAGAGCACCCAGGTGGCAGGTGCTGGGAGTTTGGGTGACAACGCAGGTGGGTCTGTTTAAGAAGTCATGAACCTAATTGCGCATGCTGGTGAGTGGGCAGCTTTGGGAGAAGATGACTGGTCGAGGCTGGAAAGGGGATAGAAAAAAAATGGGCTGGGGCTTCTACTCATAAGCATTCTTGCCCCACCAGTCTCATCTTCCAAGTTTCCTTTTGCTGTTTCCCATATTCCCACAATTCAAAAAAAGTGAATTCATGTTTGGTGAATTAGAAAAATCTGTTCACCCAACTTCTATTATGATTATCGCAATAATGTTGATGAGATAGCGTGGTTCTGCTCCCTTCTGCAAAGGGGACACAGCAGCTCAAAAATCACACAGCTGGGAAGTGTCAAAGCAAAGACTAGATTCCAGGTTATTAAGTGCATGGAATTTTAGATGGTCAGGAGCTTATTAATCATCTCGTCCAGTGTTTCCCAAGCTTTAGTCATTCGCCTGCCACCGTGATAACTTCCTTAATATATTAAAAAAAATCACTTCCTTTTTTATTTTAACATAACCACATTTATTTAAAAGGAAAACTTTACATCACCACTATAAATGGAAAGTCGGTATTCGTTTAACATACATAAAAATAAAGACATAAGCATTGAAATAAAAATTAGTCATCCGTGCACCTCCTAGGTCAGAGGTTCACAAACTACAACCTACCGGCACAATCTAGCCCACTACCTATTTTTGAATGGCCCACAGCTAAAAATTATTTTACATTTTTAAATGGTTACATATTAAATGGTTATATAAGTACACACATAATGTACTTGATTTTTGCCTTTAGGCCTGCAAATCCTAAAATATTTACTATCTAGTGCTTTAAGAAAAAGTTTTCTACACCTGACCAGATTTATCTCACGTAACATGAGTGGTCGGAGTACCGCATGTTGCAAAGTACTGAGTTGGTCTAATCTTTCCCTGCACCCATTTTACAGCTGAGAAAGTTAAGGCCCAGGAAATTTGTGTAACTTTGTCAAAGTCACACAGCGTTATGGTATACAGAATTCTTAAGTTTTTTTCCAACCCATCTGCTTCCCTTTCTAAAAACACTCACAGCCTCATCTGTTCAAAGACGCATCCCAGGTTCACTTACACGTCAAATAGGACCTCAGTACCGAGAGGGGCAGGGATTGTGTGGTTGAAAACCAAAGATCAATTCTTTGGGGATGTTTGCAAATCTATCTATCTATCATCATCACTATCAGATGTGCATGAGAACTGTGCTCCAGACGTAGATAAATAACTGAGTTCGAATTCTCACATGTAGGCACCCTCTCTGGGCGTCATCAAAGGTTCACCAGACCGCACTAGGAAGCCTCCTTCCTGGTGCCCGGAGAGGGTTAACGTGCCCAGCAGATTATCACCTTCTTAGATCTCCCGCTGCGAGCCATATCAAACAGAAGTCAAGGCTGCCTGGGTTTGGACTCTGATTTTCCCACGGATTGATTGGTTTTATATCCAGAGCAGGTGGCTGGATGAAGAGGGATGGGGGTGGGAGATTATGAAGGAGGGAAGGGCCCTTGGAGCCCAAAGCCCCTTCTTCTTTCTGGACATGACCCCAGAAAAGTTCTCTTAAGTGAGGGCTCAAGGTAAAAATGCCCCCTGCCCTTCTGGGCTGGAGGCTCAGAAAATGGAGGAAGAGAATGGCAGGCCTCTGACATGACCTTCACTGCTGGGCTTGGAGAAAGGAGAGGTGGCCTCCATGTGGAGGAAAATAGAAAACAGTTCCCAGGTCTTCGATGTCAATTAGGAATCCTCCAGATACATAACGTGACAGTAGGAGTGCACTCTTCCTCATCTCTGCCTAGCAAAGCTCTCAAAAGCCATTTGGTAAATTGAATTTGATCATATAAAAATTAGGAATATTTTTGACCAGTACGATATTTACCTCCTTTAAAGACTTCTTTTTTTTCTTCTTTTTGCGCCAGCCCACTGGCTTGCTCTGTAATCTCTCCAGGGCTGTACACAGCACCGTCTGTATCTGATTCCCTTTGGTGGTTCTTCTATGGCAAATTATATCCATCAAGTTTTCTTAAAGGGCTGTCTTCAGGTGTACAACATGCATTTTTCTTCTGTAATTATCTTTTGCTTTGTGGAAGATGTGTTTTATAAAAGGCAGCAGTTTTTGTTTTTTTTTTTGCTATTGCAGTGGGAGGACGGGGTGTTATTAACTCTGGATTCTCCACAAGAGACCTCGGGCACTTAGCCAGTGGGCTCTAGGTGTGAAAGTTTGGGAATAATGGCTGCTTTGTATTCCACAGCCCAGCTTCTTAGGCTCTCTATGGTCCTTTTAATAATTGAACATTTTAGCCCTTAAGATTCCTTTAATGTAGGTGGAACAGGGTGGTGGGAGAGAACAGCTATTTGAGGACCCTCTTCTCAGTGAAGACGTTGGTGCCCGGTGATGTGTAAGGCCAGGCCTGAAGTTAGAATATGTATTCCCAGTGGGGGGGACAGTGACCCTAGAGGGAAAAAATTGGTTCTTGAGGGTCAGAAAAATCTTAGCCATTATAATCCTTTATGACCCTCCAAAAGGCCATAGTACGTAAATGATAAACAGTAAATCTGTGATATTAACATTTCATGGAAGGGGTACAATTAAGAAACAGTGATCTAAAAAGGCTCCCTAGAGGGTGTGATAATGAAAAAAAGGTTGAGAAGCACTGTGTTAGAACTAGAATCAGCAGCAGGACAAGAAGGGATGTCTAGGGAGGGTCCTAGGCCTGCTGTTCTAACCACACATTTTTGTTTTTTGAGGGGCTGGCTGGTTTGTCATCACAGAAAGAGCACCGGCCTGGGAGTCACATACTTGTTCCTCGCCGAGCCTCAGTTCTTCATCTGCTAAATGGACACACCGATGAGGTGGACTCCAAGACCTGCCCCAGCTGCGTGACTTTCTGCAGGAACCCACTGGAGTGGGCCGACACATCCACACGTGTGCACGCGTACGCACATGCATGTATACGGTGGTATAGTTGGATGGTGCAAACTGGAGTACAATCCAATCACTACAGGGACGCAACTTTTAGCTCTAAAAATTCCCCCGATTTTCTCTTCTCCCTTTCCTCCTATGCCCACTGTGGACTCTGGACATTCTTTGCCTGGGCTAGCCAGGCACCTTAAGTACTCTGGACCCTCACTCACGGCCCATCCACAGACCCACGGCAGTTGGAATCAGTTTCCCCAAAGTGTAGTCCACATTCTAGCTGCCTAATAAGTAGGAAAGGGTCAAGCACATTCCACACAAGGGGGAGGAATCAAGTGGGTTCTCTTCCATGCACGAGAAAGGCTGGCTGGACCTTTGGGAATGGCGTGGACGCTCAGGTCCCCAGTGCCTGCAGAGGCTTCCTATCCCTTCTGAGAGTCGGCTCACTCACCAAGGTGCACGGGGAGGGTCCACACAGTCAGAGAGACAGGGCTGGGGGCTTCCTGCCCTCACACGAGTCAGAGGCAGCAGTCACAGGTGTGGTGTCCATGGCACCTCTGCTCAGCCTTCCAGAGAGAGCAGAAGCAGAAAACCACCCAGCCTTGGCCAGTTAGCCAGAGGAGGAAAATTCCTTCCTGACCCTGGCAGAGATCATCAACTTCACTTCGGGCATGTGACCAAAAATCCACCCAGTGAAGCACCTACACATTGGCTGTTTATGCGCTAATACATCACTGGGCAGAACAAGGCTGTGAGGGTGTAAACCATAGAGAAGGGGGCCGGGGAGGGCCTTCCCCGATCCCACCACCTGGGCAATCTCACTGAGAAAAATAAAGCTTTTTGTCCTCTAAAGCCTCAGCGATATCCCAGTGTCCATCAGGTCCCAAGCCCTCTGGGCAGGTCAGGGTCCACTTCCCACCTTTTGGACCTCCTTAAGAAGGGACACATGGAGGAAAACCCACTGGACTATTTCAATACTTGCTACTAAAGGATTGTGGGCTGGCTGCTTGAGTGTTTGCTCTGGGAGAAACCACAGCAGCTCTGAGAGCTGCCTCACTGACGTCTTGCCAAGTGATTCCTCATCTTTCTTTGGCTTGTGTAGGGAGTGTGCTAGTTAGTTTGTTTTTCATTGTTTCTCTGAAGATTCAGCAAAGACTCATAGGAGGTACGCCGTATAGTTTACTGTGGGCTCCAGTACAAAGTTCATCAGCTTTGGTTTGGATTAAATCCACTGGGGTTGAAATCCCACCTCTGCCACCCACAAGGCAAGGGACGTGGGACACGTTTCTTACTACTCAGCCTGCAGAAATTGTATTTTTTCTTCTTTATTTTTGTTTCATGCAAAGCGTCTTATGTAAAAATCCATGACCCTCTCTGAGCTCATCTTTAAAATGCCTCATCTCTAAAATGGGGATTTTAAACACAATACTCAGGATATCCCAAGGATTTAACCAAATTAGATAATACATGTAGATGAGTAGGCATAATACGTATGTCCATTCCTGTCCCAGCGGGGGGGAAAGAAAATCAATCATTGTCAATATATCTAAAAGGTTGCTACTCAGGTGACTTCTTTGAAAAGAAGAAAACCAATCTGTGAAAACTCTTGTCAACAGCACCTTGAATCATGAAAAACATTCTCACAGAGAACATGGGGACAAAAGATTTAAGCTTTCACTCAGAGGGGCAAACAACCCCTCCCCCTGCGTCTTTAGACTAAAACATGAAGCTGTCTCCCTCAATCACTTTACCTTTCTAGGCCTCAGTTTCCTCATCTGTAAAGCGAAGAGGTTGTCCCTAATGATGTCTGATAACCTTTCCAGTTTGTAAAATTCTTAGCACATTCAAATGAATGTGGGTCCCCAGCTCCAGCTGGAGAAGGGAGCATGTGCTACTGGTGGCTGCCAGCAGGGGGCGAATGCACAAGAACACTACATACTGCAGAGTCTTTGCAGAGGTCTGAGAATAAATACAGTGGAAAAACCCTAACCATTGCTTTTCTGGAAGCATTCTATATGGAGGTGGTGTGAGAGGGCAGAACGGGTTTCCTTTAAGCTATTACGTAAGACAATCTCCTGAAAAACGCCCTAATCTGTAATAAGGCAGCTATCTTCTCTGTTTCAAGGCGGGGGGGTCCATGAGCAGGCCGATGGGAAAAGGAGGCGTTTAAGGCAGGAGCAGGTGGGCTTTCCTTGAAGCTGAATATTTTTTGGTGTAAAATCCAGCTTCCCTTCCTAAGGTTAGCTTTAGGAAGGGTAGAGAATAGAGTGCCTGTATGCATTCTCTCTTAGTTAGTTCCCCTTGATTTAATCAAGTGATCCAGAGGCAGTGGGGGCTACCACGGCGGTGGTGGGTGGCTGGCTACACAGCCTGAGGATGCAAAAATGTCTCTCTCAGGTAAGCAGTTAAATCCCACTCAAACAGCTCCCGGGAGGCACTGTGACTGATGGACATGGCAGGAGGGCGGGCAGTCTGGAGCTGGGGACAGACCCACAGATCCAGGCCCCAGCCGGAGGCTCTAAGCCCTGACACCCCTTACAATTCATCCAAAAGAGCAAAGAAAAGGTGCTTACTTGAGGACAGCGGTGCTGGGTCCAAAGAGGAGGTTTTCAAGGCAAGAGAAGGCGGGCGCTCCCAGCACCGGCGTACAGTGGAAATAAAGGCACCTGTAGCCTTGTGATATAAGTAACACCTACAGACAGGTCCGTTTGGTTTTTCAGGTTTATGCACAGCCCCTTTGATGACGGTGACATACAGTGTGACACGGCTCCTTGGAGGGGGGAATGGTTCTCACACGCAGAAAGTTTACCTTTATCCTGCCTTTGTGCCCAGCTCACACACACCCCGCCCCTTCCCCCTGCAACCCGGGGGAATCAGTAAACAAGCCGAGAATTCTTGCCTCTGGGAGCTTTCTGGGATCCTGTGTTTGCTGGGAACTCTCTTTAGGGCAAGCTGGAGGGGAAACCCTGGGAATCCAGCTGTGGTGCCCATGTCTGCCGCCCCCCTCCTGGGCTGACAGAGTCCTGCGAATTTGGATATCCCGTCATCCTCCCCCCGCCCCGCACCCGCGCAGCTTGGCGAGGTGGAAGGGTAGGATGGGGCAGTGGTTAAGAACGCAGACTTTGCAGCTAGATGACTTTTTTTTTTTTTTTTTTTGCAGCTAGATGACTTTGAATTCAAATTCTAGGTGCATCATTTTCTAGTCGTGTCACCTTGAACCACTCAACTAGCTAGTTAATAAGGTAACTAGCTCTAATGCAAATAGCAGGGCCTACCCACTGGGTGCGCTGGGGGTCATATGAGGTCCTGCAAGTGAAGTACTGAATGAGCCCTTTGTTTCGCTGTGATCATAGTGTTTTCTTTGACGGAGCACGTTAATCAGAAAGCCCCTCTCCACCACTTCCTCCGACCTCATGCCTTCCGAGCAGATGAAGGGAACAGCCAGCTTGTAGAACCAATGTTGGGCCTTGCTTCCACTTTTTCACACAAAGCATAACTGGCCATCGGACACATGAGCTATTCAACTTCTAACCTCTTTGGACATAACACGCCATGTGGTGGCTTTCTCCCTTCCTCTCCTCCTTACGGATGGAGAAATAAAGAGGTTTAGCGGTTCAGTCAGGTGTCCACAGCTTCTAGGCTGGGGTCTGACTTGGATGTCAGCTCTCAGGTGACTTGCTGAGAACTACCTGCTTCCCTGTAAGAGCAGAAACTCAACCCAACTCAGGCTGAAAATAGAGTGTCTCCTGGTTGCCTCAGGACAGCATTGCCAACCCTCTGCCTTTCTGCCCTGTGCTTCCAGCTCTCCTGGGCAGCCAAGAGCTTATGTCCAAATTGCAGACTCCAAGCTTTAGAGTGAAAGCAGGGACTGGTTTGTTAGGTTTTCTTGGGAACACTGGGGACGGGTGCAAACATACAAAAACACATATACAGTCTGGAGAAACAAAAGGTAGCTCATTAGAGGACTCAGGTGTCATCATGGAAAAAGTGTTGAAGGAAGATAAGGGGATTGCCTAGGCTGCTGACTTGCTGTGTAACCTCAGGCAAGTCAGGTAGCTTCTCTGGGCTTCATTTCCCCTGATGGTAAAAGGAAGAGGTTGCGTTAGAATAGTGATTTTCAAACTGTGTTCTGAAGAACCCCAGGGGTTCCCTGGAGCCCTCATAAGAGCTGCTGGGGGTGAGAGGATGAAAGCAGAGTGGGTTAGGTTCTGGGCTGTTCCTCCCTGATTCAGTAAGAGCATCTCAGCTTTTATACAAATCTTCAGGATAAGATTTCTCTTGAACAAAAGAATTCGCACTTAAAAAGAGTTTGCAAAGAACTAGATTAGGTGGTCATTGAGATTCCTTTGAGCTCTAAAATTCTGTGATTTGCTTCTTCCTCTTCAGCATCTAGGGGACTGGGATGGTCGTACACACCATGTTTCTCACCATTGGGTACTTTCCCATCTTGTCAGTAGTTTTGGAAAGTCTTCTTGTGTTTGTATCCACACACATATGTTCTTCTCAGCAGAGAGGTTTTCATGGAAAACATCTTGTTCTGCTATCGTTTTTAGAAAAGAATCTTTTGGAGAAATTATATTTGTTTCTATGCTGTCTTGGTGCAACTATTTCAAGTTTCTGGCAATGAATGTGATGACAACAAACTGTGTTGGTCCTGAATGTGTAATACTGCATATCTGGGTGCCTTTGTGGGGAATTACTGGCTTCTGGACTAGTGGATAAAAGGGGTGATTAAGATAAAACCAAAATAAAAGAGGAATTTGACTCTAATGAAGTCTAACTATTACATTGAACCTAAATTTGATTGGAGTGGAGATCTTGGATGGTATCAAACACTAAGCTCATAAAACCTGTATTTGAGTGTCAGAAGGGGGCAGAAGAAGGAATGAAGTATTTTAGACTTTCCAGCCCATCCTCCTTCTGCTGTCTCAACCACGTAGCAATAACAGGTAACACGAATTAGGCTTGCAAGAGCCACAGAGTGACTAAGCCTGGATTCTGGAGGGAGACTTCATAGGTTTGAATCCTGGCTTTCCATTTTCTGGCTGGGTAAGTCTGGGAAGCTTATTTATTACCCTTAACATCCCAGTTCCCTCATCTGTAAACTGAGGGGAAAAGAATGCATCCCTTATAGGGTGCTGGGTGAAGTAAATGAGTTCAAAGCTGGGAAGTGGTGAGAGCCCTAGTGTGTGCTCTGTTATCTATGGGCTGCCGTGACATTTGTTAAAGTAATTAAACAAGGAGGCCGTTTGACTGTGGTGGCTTTAATGCCTGGGTAACCCAAGCAAGCAAACCGAAACCTAAGCCGGAGTTGATTGTAAATGTGCTCGTATCCGAAAAAAATGAAATTAAAAACCACCAATCACGGGCAGCAGACTGGGATTTCCCAAATAAAGCAACTGCTTAAGCTATAGCCAATCAGATAATTTCCTTGCTTTGCTTCCACGTCTGTACTATAAAAACCATTCCCCTGGCTCTTGTTGGTGGAGCGCTCTTAAACACCTAACCACTTCCAGTTTGGCAATGCCTGATTGGAATCGAAGTTTGCTCAAATGAATGCTTGAAAAATTTCATATGCTTCCTTTTATCTTTTAGTGCATTCACTGCCTTAAATTCTCACAACTCTCTGATGAGGGTATTACTTATTATCCCCATTTTACAGGTAAAGGAACTGAGACACAGAGAGGTGAAATAACTTGCCCATGGTCACACAGCTAGTAAGCGGCAGAGCAGTATTTTCTGGCTCCAGAGCCCGTTCTCTTAACTACCATGCTAACCAGTCTCTAGGTGCGCCTGGGGTGGCTGCATGGGGACAGGGAAGAGGGAATCACACGTAGAGCATTTACCATATGCCAAGCATTGTGCTAAAATTGCTCGCCTGCTGTACCTTGGTTATTTTTCACAGTAATCCTGGGAAGTAGCTATCACTACCTTCTTTTTAGGATGAAGAACCAGAGGTGCCAGGCTTGCTGGGTGTCACCCAGCTGGGAAGTGATCAAGCCTGGGTTGAACTCAGGGCTGCCCAGTGTTAAAACCACAATATAGACACAGAAGCTCAAGTTGGCGTCTCTCCATTTGCTCTGGCTTCAGCACTGGCCTCAGAGGGGGTCCTTCCCCCTCTGTTGGTTCAAGATCCCTGAGTCTCATGGCTGTCGCTGGCATAGTCTACCTCTCAGTGTAGAGTAGAAATTGATTCCCTGGTGTCTGGCATGATTCTTGGGACAAAGAAGATGCTCAATATACGTGCATGTATCATGGAAGTGAACTAAAAGACAAGTCACCTGACGTAAGGCTGGAGGTTCCTACCCAATTCCTTTTATGAGATGTAATGGGTTCCGCGCTTTTCCTAGATCCTACCCCCATTTAACCTGGGCCAACATTTCTTTAGTCATTTTTCTCTCCCCCAATCTGCTACCCTCACCACCACCCCAAGAGGCAGCACAGGCTGAAAACAAAAGTGAGTTAAAAAATACACTTAGGTAAATTCACAGACGATGCCGTTAGCAGGACAGGTTTTCAGGGCGATGGTGAAGTGTGTGAGCTTTGGATTAAGATCCCTGTCTCTATTAGCCTAAAACTATTTTTTTAGAAAATAGTCTGTTGGAGAAATTACATTTTCTATGCTCTACTGGTTTAAATATTTAAGAATGAAAAGTTTTCTTTCAGTAGGCGTATATGATAACCAACTCCTGGCACCTGCCACCTGGGAGCCATTAGATGAAGCAACAACTTTTCAGGACCTCAGTTTCTCATCTGGAAGTATTTCCTGTGATTCCCGGTGCACAGTAAGTTCTCACCGAGTGGTGACTATGGTCTACGGAGAGAAACGCAGAGGTTGATTGAGATCGCCGGATTTTGAAGTTTACCATACCAAGTAGGATAATATTGCCCTCCTGCAATGAATAGTCCCAGTTGCTACCATTTATCTGGCATTTACTAGGTGCCAGGAACTGTCTAGGCATGCTACGTGTATTAAAGCATTTAACATTTGCATCATTCCTCTGAGGTAGGTACTATTATTATTATCTAAAATTCACTAATGAGGAAACAGGCATAGAAAGTTCAGGTAACTTACTCAATATCACACAGCTGGTAGAACTGCAGGTAAGATTTGAGCCTAGGAAGATGGCACCAGAGTCCACAAGCTTCCCCATTATGCTATCATTTGGTACCTCTAGGAGGCAGGATCTAAGTTGAGGAGATATCCATTTTCTTAGGCCTCCCAGGTTGCTGGCAGGATCCTTGAAAGCAAGGACAAGGGTTATAAACCTATTGTCCCCTAAAACACCTAGCATGGACTTAAGCACAAATAAGTGCTACAGCAATTCTTGTTGGCTGATTTTGTATTTGCTTTATTTCCTCTTTGGGTATCTTTCCCCAGTTTCCTATATTCAACTCATCCTTTAGCTGTACATGCCGTCCATTTTCCTAGCCAGGAGCCCCAGTTCAGCAGATAGGAGCCGTGAGGTAGCTCCCCTGATAATCCCTCCTTGGCTATGAGCCTCATGGAAGTAATGGATCTTTGTGTGATTTCCAGCACAGAAGGCATCGTGGAGGTTAAACAATAGCAAAGTCAATGGCTGACAGAAGCATAATGAAAATGAAGATAAGGATACTGAGTTTGTCACTATAAGGTTGAATTATGATAATGTTTATGGAACAGCAGACACAATTGCATGACTGTATTTTTAGTCTCCCTTCTTCCTGTAAAGATACTGGAAGCCAACCTAATCAGATTTTCTGTTTTAGGTTAGCCCAAATGAATCTGAATAAATAATGGCTATACAAAGGCATGGATCTGAGAGGCCCAGCTAAGAGAAGCCGTCTCAAAGGAAGAATTCTTCAAGACAGTATTTTCTTTAGTTGCTTTCCTACCAAACATCAGTCCCCTGGCAGGCATGAGAGCTTGCTTCCTGAGAGAATTGTTGGGGGTGACAATTTGAGGAATGGATGCCACCAGTGACTCCTGTGGCCAGTCCATGGTGTTGGTTGGAGTATGGTGTAGTGTGGTATTGAATGGACCAGTCCCTGCAGCCATGGCTCCTGTGCTTGGTTAATTCAGGGACCACATTAATAACAGGCTATCATTAGATAATCAATCAGTCAGTCGTTGAAGACTTAATCCTCCTGTAGGTGAGCTGACATTGGACTTACTGGGTAAACTTATCTGAACCTCAGTTTCCTGAGGCCTGTCAGTGGGAGTGATCACACATGTAGTTTCATAAAGTGTGTTTCCACACGGATATCCATGTCTCCACACTAAACTCCTCACTTCTGCCAGTTGTTATCCAAAGGCATGTCTTTGGTCAAGGGACTGTGGGTGGGGGTGGCCGTGAGGATGGAGGGTGAAGGGTGAGGAGGAAGGCTGGGGGAAGTTTGTAGCAGATCCACGTAGATCTACTCTCATTAGTCAACCAAATCTTATTTCTGAGATGCTATTGATTTAGGTCACTGTGGGGAGAAAACATTATGTTAAACGTGCAGATAGATTATACAGCTTATCCTGATTTCAGAAAAGTTAAAATGTGGACTCGGTAAATATAGCAATTAAAATATATATAATAGGCCAGTATTTTCAGGAATAGAAAAAAGTGAGGCCCAGTTGTAGCCTTCAAGTAATAGACACTTTAGCAAAAATTCAAGAGGAAACATTTAGAGGGAGTATATAAGTCCAAATTTTGAGTTAGGGACTGTAGGACCTGAGGAAGCGGGAGGACAATAAGGGCTGGAACAGTCAGAAAAAGCTTCTTGTGGGATGTGGCATTTGAGCTGGGCCATGAAAAATTGGAAGGACTTGCTAAAAATGGTCGCTTATCACGTGCCAAGTATAACACCTGTAGGAGTTGGGGTTGTTATTATCCCCACTTTACAGAAGGGGAAACTGAGTCTCAAAGAGCTTCAGTAATTTGCCCAAGGTCTACAGCTAACAAGTAGCAGAGCCAGAGTTCAATCCTAGGATTGCGTAATTTAAAGCTCAGGACATGGCCCACGGTGCTCTGTAATGTCTGGGATGAACAGAAGGACAGGCTCTTTCAAAGAAGAGGAAACCTGCAGGTGTGTGGACAGAGTGTGTATGTGATAGACCAGGAGCTTGTGGAAGGTTGGCTTGAGTCTAACACATGCCACCATGTGGCGGCCCTGGAGGTCTGAATCATGCTGTCTGGCGCACCCACCCCTATGAACAAAGGGGATCCTAGTTGACGAGGACTTTAAATTTGAGGAGGCCTCAGATCTTGTCTGCTCTTCAGGGGCAAATTTGTGCAGGTCAGCAAGCATACTTGGTCAACAAATTTGATTTTTCTCTTACTCTTCACCCATGTATTTTTCCAGGATTGCACTGTTCTTTCTTACAGAGGTTGTTACGGGGTTTTCTTCTTCCACTCATTTTGAACTAACACTGTTTTCTTTGGTTGTTTCCTTGTAATCTTCTACTATCTCCCACAACTTAATTTGCCATTAAAAAGTACAAAGGTCTAAATTACACACTGAATTTTGCTGAGTTTGGTTTTGTTGGAAACTCATTTAGAGAAACAGTCTTGGCTATAAACACAGAACGGTGTAAGAACTCAGACATTGTGCTTTTTAAAAAGAATTCAGTTTTTCACTATTATGAACTTTTCTGATATATCGTTTTATTCCAGAGTTTGTCATCATATCCTAACTGAAATCCAACAATTCCTGGTACTTATGAGCGCTTATAAATCTGAGGGGAGAGCCCTCAAATTTGGGAAGCTGCCCAGCATCATCGAGAAGTCCACATCAACACTGACTTGTCTGTGCCTTGAACTTGCAAACCCAGGGAAGTTCCAATGTGGAACTTGCCACCCCCCAAGGTGTTTGTCTAGGGGTCTGCATTTGGGGAAGTTATCACTGAGCTGTTGGAGTTAAAGAGAAAAGAGGTGTCTTCTTTGGTCCTGGACATCACTTGCCCTCATCTCTTTTCATGAAATGATGTTTTAATTCCTCTCAAAGTACAAAAGCAGATCAGTAGGATTCAGTTTCATTCTGAGTCAACAGTTATCCCTCTGGTTCCAAAGAACCAGTGAGATATGGGACGTGGCTGAACATTTTCTTTTCTGTTTTTTTGATTTTTATTTTATATTGGAGTAGAGTTGATTTACAATGTTGTGTTAGTTTTGGGTGTACAGCACAGTGATACAGTTTTATATATATATATATATATATATGTATATATATGTATATATATATTTGTTCCCAAATTCTTTTCCCCTTTAGGTTATTGCAGAATGTTGAGTAGAGTTCCCTGTGCTATACTGTAGGTTCTTGTTGGTTCTCTATTTTATACACAGTAGTGTGTATATGTTAATCCCAAACTCCTAATTTATCCCTTGCCCCTCCACCTTTCCCCTCTGGTAACCATAGGTTTATTTTTTAAGTCTGTGAGTCTGTTTCTGTTTTGTGAATAAGTCCATTTGCATCGTGTTTTTAGATTTCACATATAAGTGATATCATCTGATATTTGTTTTTCTCTGTCTGACTTCACTTAGTATGATAATCTCTAGGTCCATCCATGTTGCTGCAAATGACATTATTTCATTCTTCTTTATGGCTGAGTAATGTTCCATTGTATATATGTACCACATCTTCTTTATTCATTCCTCTGTTGGTGGACCTTTAGGCTGCTTCCATGTCTTGGCTATTGTAAATAGTGCGACAATGAACATGGGGGGTGCATGTATCTTTTCAAATTATGGTTTTCTCTGGGTATATGCCCAGTAGTGGGATTGCTGGATCATATGGTAGTTCTATTTTTAGTTTTTTAAGGAACCTCCATACTGTTCTTCATAGTGGCTGTACCAATTTACATGCCCACCAACAGTGCAAGAGTGTTTCCTTTTCTCCACACCTTCTCCAGCATTTATTGTTTGCGGACTTTTTGATGATGGCCATTCTGACTGGTGTGAGGTGATACCTCGTTGTAGTTTTGATTTACATTTCTCTAATAATTAGTGACGTTGAACATCTTTTCATGTGCCTCTTGGCCATCTATATGTCTTCTTTGGAGAAATGTCTATTTAGGTCTTCTACCCCTTTTTTTGATTGGGCTTTTTGGTTTTTTGATATTGAGCTGCATGAGCTGTTTGTATATTTTGGAGATGAATCCCTTGTTGGCTGCATCATTTACAAATATTTTCTCCCATTCCGTGGGTTGTCTTTTCATTTTGTTTTTGGTTTCCTTTGCTGTGCAAATTGGCTGAACATTTTCAAGTGATACAATAACTAAACAGACAACTGTGGTATTGTTAAGAGCAAAAGCCAGATGAGAAGGTAGCAAAGGAAAAACAAGTGCAAGAAAGAGTACTGGGTTTTGAATCTGTTATATGTGGGTTCAAAGCTTAGTGCTATCACTTAGTAGCCAGTGATAATTATCTTCTGAAGACACAGTTTCCTCATCTAAAAGCTTGGATAAATACACTGTTACTTCATAGAGTTCTGGTGAGGATTAAATGGCTAATATAAAACAAGAAGTACTTAGCTCAATGCCTGGCATTTATTAAATACTCAATAAATCATGGCTATACTACTTACTATATTATTACTATTATTATTATTATTGCTGCTGCTGTTGTTGTTATTAAACTTATCCAATCCTCAATTTCCTAATCAACAAAATGAGAGTAATATTAGCTATTCACTAGATTAATTGAAATAATACAGGTATGTGCATCTGGCACCTAGTAGATATTCATCCATCCATTGGTTCATTTTCAGTCTCTTATCTGGTATCTATCAAAAGGGGATCAACCTTGAGAATTAGGAGAAGGTCACCGTATTTGGCCAACAGTTATTAATTACTTAAATGGAGCAATACTTTTATAAGATGTTCATTTCCTCATCCAAACTTTTTTTTCCCCTGAGCTCCAGTGTGCCCTTCTGGGAGCAAAGAGGCCCTAGGAATCCCAACAACTCACCCTGAGGAGTGGCCAACAGGTCTGCCACTTGGCCATAAAGATCCCAGCTGGCCCAGTTTAACATATTTCTGCACAAACCCTATGGGTGGGCTTTGGTAAGTTCGCCCCTTCTGCAGTACCCAGAAGAGAATGTGAATGCCACCTGCCTCTATGGGAGGGAAACAGGCACTGGGTCTTTTTGATTTGGGGGTTATATCCACCCCAGGCTGCAGCTGTCACTTTGGGCAAAGTTCAGGTGGCATCTCTGCATTAAGGCAGAAGACAGATTTTGCACAAGGCCTTCCGAGGGAGGAAATAATCAACTGGGTCAAGTATTCCAGCCAAAGCAAGTGGTGAGTTGCACAATTGGCCAACAGACCATGGCTGTGCCGACAGTGGCTGTCCAAATATCTAACGCTGCCCGTAGACTGGGGGGAAGGGCGGAGATGACCAGGCTGGCTACGTGCCTGGTCCACAGTCTCTGGGAAGTTGCTTAGCCCTCACTGTAGGGGGAACCTAGCCTTGGAGTGTTACCTGACACCCACCTGACCACTGATGTTTAATCAAGTTTAAATCAGAACTGGAGACTTTCTGGAGGATCTTTTCATGAAATGAAAAGGAGTTTCATTTATCCTGACCAGAGGTGAGTGGAGTTGACTTCCGGTCAGGCCAACCAATATTCAGAACAGAAGGAGAACTACTTCATCAGGATCCCTTGCAACTGACAAACTAGTTTAAGGTGATGGACGTTTAAGACAAGCCAAGATAGATCTGGAGGTAAGATTTGAAAACGTGGCAGACAATTAGTGGCTAAAGAGGGCATCTGCAAGAACAGTATGGACGTTCATTAAAAAACTAAAAATAGAACTGGGCATATACTCTGAGAAAACCATAATACAAAAAGACACGTGTACCCCAATGTTCACTGCAGCACTATTTACAATAGCCAGGACATGGAACCAACCTAAATGTCCATCAACAGATGAATAGCTAAAGAAGATGTGGTACATATATACAGTGGAATATTACTCAGCCATAAAAAGGAACGAAATAGGGTCCTTTGTAGAGATGTGGATGGACCTAGAGTCTGTCATACTGAGTGAAGTAAGTCAGACAGAGGAAAACAAGTATAGTATATTAATGCATATATGTGGAATCTAGAAAAATGGTACATATGAACCTATTTGCTGGGGAGGAATAGAGACACAGACGTAGAAAAGACATGTGGACATGGTGGGGGAAGGGGAGGGTGGGACAAACTGGGAGATTAAGACTGACATATATACACTAGCATGTGTAAAATAGCTAGTGGGAACCTGCGGCGTAGCACAGGGAGCTCAGCTTGGTGCTCTGTGATGACATAGATGGGTGGGATGGGGGGGAGGGAAGGAGGTCCTAGAAGGAGGGGATAATTGTATACATATAGCTGACTCACTCACTCACTACAATAGAAACTAACAAACATGGTAAAGCAACTATACTCCCATTAAAAAAATTAAATAAAAAGAGGGCACCTGCAGGTGGAATTGACAGTTGGGAGCTCCATAGACCCTAGCTAAGTACAAATATAGAAAAGTCTATTTTTTGGGGGAAAAGAATTATGACAGATCCAAGGTATAGGGGAGAATAGGCAGAATTCCACCATCCCTCGTGTACAGAGCCTGCATAACCCTTAGACACAGCTCCCAGACACACTCGCTGCTATATCTGCCGTGCTCTCCCCCAGACACCCTGTTCTCCCCAGAGACCCACCACACACAGCACAGATCCCCCCATGCCATGCACAGCCATCAGATAAACACAGTCTCCTTAGGAAGGTGATTAATAAAACTATTTTATCTATAATTACACTTGACTGATAATAATGTCCTCAGAGCCTGCATGGTTAGATTGGCTCAGATTGTAATGTCCAGATTAGGGCTGAACTCCCTTTGAACTCTGGACACACTGTTGGTCTCTCCAGCTCAGAGATTACAAATGGCTTTAGCTGGATTCGCCCCATGGAACTAGGAGGGTAAGTAGAATTCCAGCTCTCCTTGGTTCTCTTTTCTCTCCGACACTGTACAGATGGTATCTCTAAAAACACATGGCCCAGAGTAGGAGGAAGGGCCGAATCAAACTACTTTCTCCAACCTGTCACTGCACACTCTGTTGGTTCTACTTTCAAACCAATGTCAATCTCAAGTTTCTTGGAGGAAGTGGCCGTGAACTCCATCTGGAAGTCTGACACTGGAAAAGAAATGGTTTAATTCTTGAATCTTGGGGTCCCGGGGATGGACTCTAGTGAGCCATAATTAACTCTTTAAAGTCTTCACGGTGTCCTGAAAATATCTTATTCTCTATCATGCAACACTAAATGGAGGCAGCGAGGAGGACTTTTAGGCTAATTACATGCGGGGATGAGGTTAACGACGAGCCGAAGTTTCTTTGCATGGCTCCTCTGACATTGACAAGTGACTTGGTAACACGCTAGCGCTCAAGACAGTGATGGCTTTAAAAGAAGGTAGGAGCTAGAAACTGAGCTAGACAGGCCCCCGACCTCATTCCCTAAACTAGTCCCTACCCTGGGACGAGACCCCACCACTCCATTTCCAGAAATTAAGAGATCTTGATTTTCAACTGGCATTCAATGCCATGGGCCTGGAGATGTGGACCACCGTCCTCTTGGATCTCAGCTCTCTTACACATTTTAGAGAAGCTGAATTTAGCTAAGGATGAAAGCAAGAGCCCACTATCCAATGGGATGCTTTTCCGCTGAGCAGAAGGCATGTCAGTACAAACAATGAAGTAGGAATAAAGACGCAGATGTAGAGAATGGACTTGAGGACACGGGGAGGGGGAAGGGTAAGCTGGGACGAAGTGAGAGAGTGGCATGGACATATATACACTACCAAACGTAAAATAGATAGCTAGTGGGAAGCAGCCGCATAGCACAGGGAGATCAGCTCTGTGCTTTGTGACCACCTAGAGGGGTGGGATAGGGAGGGTGGGAGGGAGGGAGACGCAAGAGGGAAGAGATATGGGAACATATGTATATGTGTAACTGATTCACTTTGTTATAAAGCAGAAACTAACACACCATTGTAAAGCAATTTATACTCCAATAAAGATGTTAAAAAAAAAAACCAAAACAATAAACCAAAACCCAGGTCTGCCTGGATTTGGAACCCATGTGAGGTTTTTCTCCGGCTTATTGGTTGAGACCAAAGCTAGCTTTAGGGCAGAGTTTCTAATACATTGTTCGTTCAGTCTGGCTCTCTGCAGCAGCAGGAATGGGGAGATTATTTACTGTGTTCTCTTATATTAAAATTTAGTATTTTAAGATGATCTCTGGCTTGTAGTGTCTCTTCTCCCACTTCTTAGAAGTTGTGCAAGTCCTAGCTTGCCTCCCTTCATTACTTTTCTAAGAACTCCTGACATCAAGACAGCCTGTACTTCGAGACGTTGTATTACAGTGATTTAGTGACTTATCTGTCTTGTCCACCAGGTTCTAAGCTCTAAGAGGCTGTGGATTCTGTCTGATTTATCTGTTTTCTCAGTGCCTATCACTGTGCCTGACTCACAGGAGGGGCTTATTAAAAATGTGTTGAAAGAGTTAATGAAGGAAGCCAAAGGGACCAATGAAAAGGTGTTTTTAAAAAATGAACTCTTCTATATAAGACTTAGCTTGTTCATAAATGAAATCATCTATGAAGAACAGTGGTCAGCTCTTACCCCTGAACTCAGTGTCCATCTCTATTCCTCTGGGTGATATTGATTAAGTCCTTGCTATGTGGGCTGGGCAAACAGAAATAAATATGATAAACTCCTGGGATGTTTTTTGTTTTTTTTGCGGTACGTGGGCCTCTCACTGTTGTGGCCTCTCCCGTTGCGGAGCACGGGCTCCGGACGCGCAGGCTCAGCGGCCATGGCTCACGGGCCCAGCCGCTCCGTGGCCTGTGGGATCTTCCCGGACCGGGGCACGAACCCGTGTCCCCTGCATCGGCAGGCAGACTGTCAACCACTGCGCCACCAGGGAAGCCCTAAACTCCTGTTTTTAAGGAGCTTAGAGTCTAGAAGGGTGGTGCAAAATTACACACAAATCCCTGGAATAGTGGTTACAAAGTAAACAGTGTTGAGTGTCCTAAAGAGGGATGAGATTTCTGGAGAAGGATGAGTAGAGAGACAAAGTGAAGTTGTTCAGATCCCAGACATTAGCATATAGGCTGCCTTCAGAGGTATGTAACTCTGGCACGTAATCCTCTAAGACTCAGTTTCCTCATATGAACAAAAAAAGGATATATTTTATGGGTTGAATTGGGTCCCCAAAGATGTTGAAGTCCTAGCCCCCAGTACTTGTGAATGTGACCTTATTCGAAACAAAAGTCTTTGCTGATGATCAAGTTAAGATGAGCTTATTACAGCGGGCCCTAATCCAGTATGACTGGTATCCTTATAAAAAGGAGAAATTGGGGCACAGAAACAGACACATGAAGGGAGAAGACAATGTGGAGATACAAGGAGAATGCCATCTATCAGCCAAGGAATACTGGGGCTACCGGTGGCTAGGGGAGAGGCATGGAGCAGATTCTCCCTCTCAGCCCTCAGAAGAAACCAATCTGACATCTTGATTTTAGACTTCTAGCCTCCAGAACTGTGAGATGATACATTTCTGTTGTTTAAGCCACCCAGTTTGGGGTACTTTACTATGGCAAACTAGTATGGAGGCAATAATAGTACCTATCTAGTGGAAATGTGAAGATTAGGTGAGATAAAATAAGCTAAGTGCTTAGCACAGTACCTCGTAAGTGCTCGATAATTGTGGATGGGGTGACCACTCTTGATCTGGGGAAATGAGGTGAGGCCTTGCAGAGGTGGTGGCGTTTGGATTAAGGCAGGCAAGCTGGGTAGGATGTGGGCATTGGGATGAGATATAGGAGGAGGGGTTCATGAAACTGCCATTTGCAATGAAATCTTGGTCCCAGGAGGACACACACTTAGCCCTTAGGTTCTTGCCTTTGGCCCAGGGGGTCATAAGGGGATTCTGGTTATTTTTGCCTGACCAGCATTCCTTGTCTCTTCTTTCGATAACAGCCACTCAGTTTTCTTTTGGTAAAGTCGCCCCTCGCCTGCTCCAATCATGGCTCTGCCCTTCCCCAGGCTGACCAGTTGGAGGTTTCCAGCTTCCTGGGCCTTGAGACAGGTCCAGGAGGGGGCATATGCCCCAATCAGGGCCAATCAGAGTTCTCACTAGGCACAGGTATGGATCCTGAGAGAGACAGGGTCTCTGCTCCTTTGGGATGAGGAACAGTAAAGACAATGAACTCTGTGCTTCTTAGCGCCATTTTTCCTGACCACATGGAGGAAGCCAGGTTAGGGGTAGGGAAAAAGGCTAAGGTGCAAACAGGAATATACCTGAGAGTTGGAAAGTGATGGAGCTGGATGGATAGAGAGAGAGAGAGAGCGATCTGAAGGTAGTGAGACAGTGTTTGAGCTCCAGGATCCAGCATTCCTGAATCTAGGTGCCCTTGGACCTTTAGGTTATGAAAACCAATACATTTTCTTTCTTATACATTTTGCATTGGGGTTGACCATATGCATCTGGATGAGTCCTGACTTAGTCACTGTCTTCAGGTGCCTGCCTTTCCCCAAGGGCAAGCACCTCCTGGGTGAGAACATTTAAGAGGGTGGCTGGCGATGGGGATGTGGTGTCTGTCACAGCCTCTGTCCTCTCAGAGGACAGGAAAGATACCATCGCAACCTCACATCAGGATTTGCTTCTGCCTGTGACTTTCCCTCAGATGTCTTCATCATGTGTTGACAGATATTTGGGTTCCTTTTTGACCAAAATCCTCTGCAGGTACTAAGGCTAGTCCTGCAAAGAATTTCGGAGGTTTCAGAAAAGTGGAGCCCTCCTCAGATTCATTGGAGAATTCCAAGGATCTGTGTTGGGAGACCTCCAGGATGGCCATGAAGAGGCTCTAGATCTTTGACACCTTAAGAAAAAGGGGATGCCTCACAAAACCAGGGCCCATGTCATCCTATCTACCACTCTATGCCTGGCACCTATGACCATGCCTTGACTATAATAGAGACTCTATGACTATTTACTGGTGACCAGATGAGTGAAAATAGGACATTACTTAGAAAATATTCTACGTTTTCTTATTATGTATATGATACAAACGCTTGATTTTGATACAAATGTATTGATTCTTTGGTTGAGGAATACACTAGGAACTTTGGAAAGCAAAGTATCAAATAAGTAATGAGCCTAAAATTGGTGTTGTGCTGGGCTTCTCAAATTTCAATGTGCTTACCGGTTCCCTGCAGACTGTATTTTCTAGAGATGGCTCAACACGATATCTCAGCACACATACACTTTTTATAATGTAACTTTGACATTTCTCCCATAGAGACTTGGGGTCTATTTCTCTCCCGCTGAATCTAGGTGGGACCATGACTATAGTGGAAGTGATACCATGTGACTTTTTGAAATGTTTGCTTTTGGAAATCAGCCAACAGGCTGAGAAGAGACTTAATCTCAGGATCTTTCTTGAAGCTATTGAAAAGAATTTCTTTCTCCTGGATTTGAAGCTGGGAAGGTGGAAGCCTGGAGCTTCTGAGGGTCCATGATGTGGTAGGAGACTGTTCAAGAGTGAGAAACTCACTTAAGGAAGCAGAGCTGACACAGAGAGAAACCAAATCCTGATGATTGTTTGAGCCCTTGATCCAGCCATGCCTGAACTCCCTTTAGAGTTTTCAGTTAGGTAAACCAATAATCTCCCCTTCTTATTTTTTAAGTTAGTCCATGTTGGGTTTCTGTCACATGCATCAGAAAAGTCATGACTGATATAATGGACAATATCCCTGGCAGCACACAGTCTACGAGACTAGTCTTTGAAAATTCTTCACTGCTATAAAAAACCAAGGATATTGCTAATCCTACTTCCCTAAGAATGTCCTTAAGAAGTTTTATCCATCAGTTGCTATTAATGAACACACCCCAAATGCCAGCCCTTTGATGATCTAGGCACCCTCATCGGGTATTTCCTCCCTCCTCCCTCCATGACCCCTGAAGTTTCCCAGGCTGTCCCAGCTCAAGGATAAACCCCCTATCCCTGTTCCCAGCATCTCTTGCTGAGGGCAGGACAGACCTAACCCAGGGAACCCACTTGGAGCTCCTGAGTGACTCATCTTGAGCAGAGCCCCAGGTTTGCCCGGGGACTTCAGGGGAGTTACGGTGTGAGAAACTCTAGAATACACATGAATAAGTAAGATGGGACTCAGTGCCGGTTTGAAACGATTAAAGGATCCCGTGAAAGCTGAACCTCTGCAGAGATGTATGGGCTTCTGTTGTATAATCCTCTAAACTCAAAGGGGCCGAGGAGTAGCCTCCTTTGATCCGAGCCCTGTGCACACCCACTCTTGCCCCTTGGGTTCTTAGCACAAGCAAAACTCCTCTCATCACGGCAGCCAGACACAGGCTTTTTCCTATCACCCTGGAAGCGCCTTCTTAAGAATTCCTCACGAGATCTGGTTCTGGGCTGTGCCGATGATTACTTTTAGTGTGTTTAGACCCGGCTCCTGGGTCTGAAAAGCAGGAATGAGTTGCCAGAAGGATCAAATTCTTCCTTCAAGGCAGATCACTCTTCTTTCTTTTCTTGGGAAGTGATGACGTGTTCTTCCCTATGTGTCTCTCCTCTGTCTCCAAATCCCTATCTCCTTCCCAGGCTGTCGAATGCCAGCATATTTGTGAATCCATCTCTGACCCGACTTCCTCGCTCAGGCCTGTCTGGTTTCTACAGCCTTACAGCTTCTGGAACTCTTTAAACACACCTTTAGTTCATGAGTTTTCAGCAAAATGCCTGGCACAGTGCTCTTTAAGTATTTGGTGGTGATGCTCCAGGTTTCAGAAGCAGCTGCTTCAACTCCTATTTCTCTGAGATAGCCTCTAAAAACGGCCCAGTGGGACATATTGGAATCCTATGGGCTCCAACGAATGGGAAGTCAGTGACTCATCTTCTTACCCTCCAGAGAGCCGGGCGGCTAAACTCTTGAGACACGAGACCAGGATTGGTAACCTGCTCCATCCCTTTCTAGCTGAGTGACCTTGGGCATGTAGTTGCACTTCTCATTATCTTACGCTCCTTATTTGGACAGTGGAGAGAACGATGAGTCCTACTTTTGAGCGTTTATGTGACGATTAAATAAAATGATCCAGGTACGGCATTTAGTACAGTGCTTGGTACATAAGTTAGCTGTTATTACTATTATTAATCAATAAAAATATATTGAATATCTAATAGGAGACAGGCCAGAGTTTTAGATTCCAGCCTCTGAGCCTCAAATGAATTGACTTCTTGGTGACTTTAAGCAGTGTCGGGATCTTGCTGTGACCCATTGCATGTTTTTTTTTTTAATCATTTTATTCATTCACTCAGCAGATATTCCCCACCCATCCACTATGTGTCTACTGTCTATAAGCTACCACTCCCATAGTCGCATTGTGGGGATCAGGAGTAAGACCAGGAAAAGATTTTGCAGTTTTGGCTGAATAACGGATTAGCATTCTAGACTACTGATTTCTTCACTAGAATTTATTTTGCGAGCTCTCAGCCCTGTGGTCAAGGACAAGAGATCTTTGCTTTACTTTAGGAGAATGCCGAGGGTGAAAATAATACTTCAGTTTCTGCAACAGAGGGGCTGTAAAGAAAGCTTTAGAGAGTAGTGTGTGGGTTCAGACAGTGCTTTCTGGCTGGAAAGGAATGAAACTATAAGGATTAGAAGGTACATTACTCATTTTTTTTTAAAAAAGGAACAAGCAAGGGACTTAACTCTTTATGTACTGGGCTGAAGTTCAGTATTTAAAACACAGTCTTTGGTAGTATAGTTTTCAGTAAACACTTTCTTTTCTTCTTCTTTTTTGTTTGCTCCTGCAGGTACTGTGTTCAGAATACAGAACTCAGTGGCTGACTCTGGGTGGAGGATCGTTGGTTATATGCAACACTGTCTCACCACAGAGTAGGATTCTTTAACCAGAACTTGCCTCCTTGAACTCTTTTTGACCCCTATATTATGCCCAATTATTCAATGATAAGCATCATATAAAACTCTGGCATGCTGTGGTTCAACATGCAGACCATTCTGTCTGACAGTGGTTCAAGGTCGATTGCTTATAATTTTTTCTTTCAAATCTCAGTGCTTTTGGGGTAGAACAACCATTCTTTTTGCAGGACTGTCCATTGCATTCCCGCTAAAAGCTGGTTACAACTTCCAGTTATTACAAAAACAGAAAATACTTCCCCTCCTTTCCAAAATCCCCTTAGGCGGGCTGTACCATCTCCTGTTGAAAACCATTGGATAATGGAGCATGTAGGCTGTCTTATTTGATGATGGTGTGAAGTTGAGTTCCTCCTAGACTAAAAGCTCCACGAAAACTGCACAGATCCATGCCAGGCTTTAGTCTCTGTTGTTTTTTGGTGCTTAGGACAGGGTTTAACCCTTAGTGGATTCTCAGGAGGTATGTGCACCTGGTTGATGGAAAGACTATATAGTACAGCATTCATTTTGCGTAATTCAGTCAAACTGAACTGTAGAGGTTTTTTTTTTTTTTATAACTAAGGGGCATATTCAGTTATTTAACAAAGAGTACTTGCACAAGCGCTGGCCAATCAGAACTTAACCTGGGGAGTCTGGTGGTCCCCTTGCTGGAAGAGCAACTTTAGTTGCTGGCTCGTGGGGCCGTCCAAGGGCTCCCAGGAATACGAGTCAGGGAGGCAGGGACAGTAGGGGACAGTGTCTCTTTGTCAAACAAATTTTAACAGCTAGGAAGGCAATCCTAGAATATGCTTTCAAATATCATCAGTGTGGCTATTGTGTAGAGCGCAGTACAAAGAACGTTTTTCAGGACTCCCTGGTAGCTATTCATTCATTGACCAAATATCGTGAAATTTCTTTACAAAACGTTCTTCTCTGGCTTCCAGGCTTTCCCCACTTATTTTTTCCAGGAGTCTCTCTTCCTTTTGCTCAGGGAAGTCCATATTATTCAAGAAAAGAATGAGAAAGAATACTGGGATTCATCTTGTATTGCATGGATGTAACTCAGAGACAGATGCCTGTTTCTCAGGAAGCTGGCCAAGGTTTATTATGCTAACAATGTCTTCTAACCCCCTTTGCTCCTGCCCTTGAAGCCCTAGCCCTTTCTTCAGATGAGTCCCCGAGACTCTAGTTTTCAGAACTTGGCTGAGCGGTTGACCCCGTAGGAAGGAAGGGATAGTGATGGACGTTTAAATTCTAGGAGATCAGGAGACCCAGATTTTAGTCCCACCTCTGCCTCTACCAGGTGGGTAATTGCAGGCAAAGAGAGAAAAGGCACACACACTAGCATTGGGTACCTGTGGGAATATCACTTAGCATCCCTCAGTTTCATCAACTATAAAATGAGGGGTCTGCATTGGCTGCTCTCCAGGGCTCTCCCAGCCCAGGGTCCTTTGGTCCAATCTGTTCTGACTGTTTCCGGGTATGGAGGTAGAAGCCTTGTCCCATGCGCACTGCTGGGGCTCCTGGCCACCTCCTCCCTCACCTGCATGGCTGGTGTCCACAGGCCCCACCCATGGGAATCCTGGGATCCATCCACGCTGCTGTAGCTTGGGCCAAAGAGTCTTCTGAGCAGTGGGGCCTCCAGTCCTAGACCTTAGCTCAGAAGGTCTCCCACAGGGAACGACAGCCATAACTCCTTTCCTCTTCCACTTCCACCCCTGTACTCTTCTCCCTCCCTCTCTCCCTCAGTCATGCTCTAGCTCTTTCTCTCTCTCCTTCTCCCATCTCCTTCTCTTCTTCAGACTCAGCCCTGCACCTTATTAGCTCACGTGCTTCAGCTCCAAGGAAACCAAAATGCTAAGGCTTCCATGGGTGCAGTCAGACTACTGCTTTCTTACTTTGCGTCCCTGGGAAGTCACTTAATCTCTCCTTGGCTTGTTTCCTCATTTGTAAATGTAATATTCGTTCCCACCTCCTAGGGCTGCTGGGGCAATTCAATGATTATACATGTGAAATACTACAGCAGTGTCTGGCAAATGGGAATTGCTCAATGTTAGTATTTTTTTTTTTCCCCTGCAGCAAATTGACTTGGCTCATTGAATACATATGGGTGTGATAAAGTCAATTATTAATCTGCCTTGAAAAATTTACATTATCTTTCCTTCGAGCATTTAAAATATATGAGCAATTTACTCACCAACCTTTCTTTTTTTCTTTTTTTTTTCCCTTAAGCTGCCATTCTTATTGCTTCATGTTTCAGCCTGACTGAATTCTTCGGAACTCCAAGACTCATTGGGTTTTCTCATCCTTCCTTGTCTTTGCATTTGGTCAGAAAGCCCTCTCCCCAGTCTATTTTCTTTGTCTTTGGTGCTGGTGAGATAGGTCAACCTCTTGATGATAGGCGCTTCCGGAATTGGCTCACGTGCCACCTCCTCTGGGAAGACTTCCCTGACTGCTGCCACACCCCAAGGCAGAGTGAAGTGCTTTTCTGAGCTTTGTAGATACCATTGTTGCAGGACTTATATCATGGTGTTATCATTATTTCTGTTTACTTGTCTCTTTTTCTAAACTGGCAAGTCCTGAAGCCAGGGACTATGCTTCAACCATCTTTTTGTCCTCAGCATCCAGCCCAGTTTTTTGGTACATAACACAGGCTTAGTAAATGTTAAATGAATAAAGAGGATGAAAAAGGATCTCATGAGAATTCACTAGAAAAGTAGCAAAGTCATTGTACTAAAGATCATTCATTTTACTAAGAGGAAAACTCTCAGTTCCTATTTCTTTCCAGATATATGTTCCTACCATGGGCATGATTATAACAAGTTCGATTTTTAGAAAATCCATAGCTATTGGAAACAACGGATTAAGAGCGGTGGAGAAGAAACTGCTAGAGATAAGAATGTGAAAGCAGAAATGACACCTGATCCTCTGAGGGTGATGGAAACAGAAAAAGTACAAAACACACAACTGGGTGCTCATAGATGCACTTGTTTGGAGTGTGGGGAAGCAGCTTTACGTCACACAGGATATTTACACTGCCCAACACCTGACATTCAAAAGGAATGCCCTGAGTTACTGAAAGATTAAATTATACTTTGCGTACTCTACTTAAGAAAACAAAGCTTTGAAACCTGTTAACTGGGTTTTTTTTTTTTTTTTTTTTTTTTTGCGGGGGCGGCTCCCACCGCCGCGGCCTCTCCCGCTGCGGAGCACAGGCTCCCGACACGCAGGCTCAGCGGCCATGGCTCACGGGCTCAGCCGCCCCGCGGCCTATGGGATCCTCCCGGACCAGGGCAAAACCCGCGTCCCCTGCATCGGCAGGCGGACTCTCAACCACTGCACCACCAGGGAAGCCCTTAACTGGATTTTTAATGGAATAAGCTTCAGCCACCTGGAAATGGCCTCGGACTCTTCATTAAGATGCTACTTGGATGTTCTAACACAGAAGTTTCATTGCTGGTCTGGAGACAGTCCCACAATTTCATAACTGCTTTTGGATATGAAGGGCATCTTGCCAATAAACAACAGAATGGTAAATAAAAGATGTCTTGGGGACTTCTCTGGCGGTCCAGTGGTTAAGACTCCGCGCTTCCACTGCAGCGGGCATGGTTTCGATCCCTGGTAGGGGAACTAGATCCCACATGCTGGGCGGCGCGATGGGGAAAAAAAAAAAAAAGATGTCTTGGGATATTGCTTTTCAATCTCTTCTCTTTGGAGCCCTGGGGGTTCCTCGGTATTCTCTCAAATATTGATGCTAGGATGGGGGAGTATGAGAGTTACATCCTCTCCACTGACCATCTTCAGCCCCCTATTTTCTGTGCAACAGGTTGGGTGTCAGTGTAAGATTTTGTTTGAAGAAAAGAGTCATCAGCTAAAAAATGTGAGGGCTTTCTTATGTCAAGTAAAATGGGTATCCAGATAGACATTCTTAAGAGGCAGTGATTAAGAGCATCCTCTGAGCGAGTTCGAGTCCCAGATCCTGGGCTTCACCTCTCCGTACCTCAGTTTACTCATTGGCAAAATGGGGATAATTATAGTCCCTGTCTCACTGGGCTGTTGTGAGAATTAAATTAGTTTAAAATGTGTAAGGTGCTTAGAAAACTGCTTAGCATATAACAAATCTACCCAAGTGTTTGTTGTCTTCTAGTTAAGAAGCTCCTTGATCAGGCGTGCCTTGCAAGGGAGGAGGCAAAGCTTTGAAAGCCAGTTCTATCTGAGCCTTCAAGGATAAGACAGTGTTTGCCATGACTTATTCAAGGAGCAAGGCGACGAGGGTGAGAGATCCTACGTTCAGGCCCCTGGTCTGGACCTAACGCACAGGAGAGGCACAGCAAGTGGAAAATGTGTTATTGTAAGTAGTGTCTCAGGTCAGACAGGGTGGTCAGGATGTAAAGGTGGGAGGGAGGCGACGGGAGCAGGGGAAGGTGGGATGTGGCTTGGCACCGTGGTGTGCACTCCCTAGCTTGTCCACCTTGCTAACAAGCCAGACCTTTGTTCCTAGTGACATGTTTGGATCTGGGTTTTAGAAAGATACTCTGGAAGTGCTGTGGAAGATGAAGCAATTAGAAGGCGAAGAGAAGGGTGAGGTCAATGGCTGTTTTGGAGATACAGCTCCCAAGGTGGCGTGTGATCCTGGCAACAGAGAGGGGGAGAGTCCAGTCTGTTGGTTTGGGCAACCGGGTGGAGGTGATGCTGTTCATCGAGACAGGAGAGACAGGAGGAGGAGCAGGTTTGGGTGGGGAAGGTAATGAGTTCGTTTCTGGGACGGGTTACATTTGAAGTGCCTCAAGGAATCAAGGTGGAGATGCTCAGTAGCCACTTGCGTGGCTGAGCGCAGAGCTCAGAATGACGGGGCAGGGCTCGAGATACTGATCTGGAGTCACCAACTTACAAATGAGAGTTAAAGCTTTGGGAGTGGCTGAGCTCACGCAGGGAAGGAGCATAAAGTGATAGAAGAACAAGAGTGGAATGTTGGGGAGCACAGACCTGAGGAAGGGGTCAGCAGGAGAGACAGGAGGGGCTGCCAAGGTAAAGCCAAGTCCTCGGCCTCAGCAGATGGGATGCAGACCAGCCTTCAGAGGGACCCTGCCCAGGACTCGTCCACCCTGACCATTTATCTGAAAAACATTACTGCTTTCAAAGGGCAAGAGGGATTTATGGTCTTGGAACCGGTGTGCATTGGAGTTGTGAAGAGTCTCAGAGATTTTATGGTCCAGTGTTTCTGGGTTTTTTTGGAAAAGGAACCTTGTGCCAAATCCCAATAGATGATAGAGTGATAAACACAGAGCTGCCATCAATGAAGCTGGGACTGGATGGCTTCTCTCAAATGTCTTGGAGCAGCCCATGCACCCATTCATCCCACAGATATTTACTGGGCACCGAGTGTACCGCAGGCCCTGTGCTCAGCTCCAGATACAGCTGTGGACACAACAGTTTCTGCCCCTAGGGCTCACTGGTTCTCAATCAGGGAGCCAATCAGTCTTGCCTGTACTTTAAAATCACCCTGGGGAGCTTTGAAAAATCCCCAGTGCCCGGGCAGTGCCCTGTACCAGTGAAATCAGAATCCGTGGCCATGGGACCAAGTATCAGTAGTTTTAAAACCTCTCCATGCAGCCACGTTGGAGAACCAGCTGAGTGTAGACCATCTAGGGCGCTCAAGGCTCACCACGGAACCACTTTGGACTGGCACACTTCCCTGCCCCCGCCCGCCCCGATTCCTCTAGAAGGGGTCAGGGGTTAAGCTGGCCATGATGGACAGTGAAGGAGCTGGGCCTGGTGCCTCTGTGTCCCTTCTCCTTAACCACTGCTTTCTCCTCACGCACAGGGTGGCCTGAGCCCACTCCGTGCTGTGTGGCCTTTCACCTGGTTGGTCACCTGGCTTTGATGTTAAGTAAAAATCTGCTGAATGATCAGCATTGTTCTCTGTGTTCACTAGGCCTGTCTTCTTTCTCTGTGAAAAACCAGTTGAATTCTTTCTCTAAATGGGGTATTCTTCATTCAGAGGACACACAATGGGCTTCTTTCACCGGCAATTCAGTCTCTGGTAACAGAGGCCATGGGGCCTGCCAGCAATCTCCTTGTGAAACTGGCATGCACCGGCTTCTGAACATGAACCACGTTCACGGACGCCTGGAGAAACCGGGGCCCCTCATTGTGTGTGGGGCTCCCTGAGAGCCAGGAGCTGCTCTGATGCTGGCAGGGAGAGAGCTGCGGCCAGGGCTCTAAGCCTGCACTGGGGTCTCCTGGAGTTGCTCTCCACAGAGGCAGCCTCGCCCTTTTCTCTGTGCGCCTGACCAAAAGCCCGAGTCTGAAGACCACCATTTACACTGGGAAAGGTAGCTGTGTGACTTTGGGTTAGTGGCGTAACCTCTCTGAGCCTTAGTTTCAGGCTGAAACACTGGGGATATAGGATTATTGTGAGGATGAAATGACATAATGGATGTAAAATGTGGGGCTCCTGCACAGATGTGCCAAGTGCTAAGTTAAGTCCCTTTTATATATAACATGTAATTGAACCCATAGCACTAAACCAGCAACCTAGTTATCAGTTATCTCTAGTTTATAAATGAGGATACCGAAGCCCAGAGAAGCAAAGAAATGAGTCCAATCTCACACAGCTATTGAAGGAGCTGGATTTTCAACTCAGGGCTCCCACAGTGAGAGGTTAATAGTGGGTTAGCTATTACTATTCTACCAGGTGTTGCTTAGAATTCAGACAAGAGGAGAGAAAAGATGGCATGGAGAGTAGGGAAGACTTTTTTTTTTTAATACTTCGGTGGTTGTATTCATAGCCATGCTTTTGATGTTTAAACCAGAAGCTGCAGAGTTTCATTCTGGGAGCAGGGGAAAAGGAACCAGTTATGTGCTAGGCACTGTGCAAAGCCTCCTTGGGTACATTTGTGCATTATTTAGTCCCCAGGAATCAATTTGCAAGGGAGGTCTTATGGATTTTTATCCCTATTTTGGGAATGAGGATTCAGAAGCTCAGAGAAGTTAAGCAACATTCCCAATGTCACAGAGAAAATGTTGAAACTGGACTTTGAAACAAGTTCTGTCTGGCCTGAGAGGCAGCTGCCCCTTTGTTTTTGCTTGGGCCTTCCTGAATGTGTCCTGTTGACTCTGAGAAATGAGGTCACCCGCGTGTTTTCAGTTCATTCTGTCACTTATGGATTTTGTCCTTATTTCCTAGGTCCTGCAGCAATCAGAAAGGGGGAGTTTCCTAGGCTGCTTCCTCGGCAGCCATGTTGGGAGGAGAGTGGCACTGATACTAATATTAATAATAACAATAATTAAAACTGACATTGTATTCCAAGGGCTTAATAGGTTCCGGACACTGTTGCAAGAACTCACCAGACCTTAATCTCATTTAATCCTCACGACACCCCTACATGGTTGGCTTATTGCACTCCCTGTCTTTGCAGATGGGAAACTGGCACGGATCAGTTCAGCAACTTGCCTAAGTTCACATAGCCAGTCACCGTGGAGGTGGGATTTGAACCGTGCAGTCGGACCCAGATGCCACTTGGCAGAACTTGCTGGAAGCAGATGTTGTGCCTCGTGACCTGGCTTCCCGTTGGCAGCCGCCACAAGAAGTGTTCCGTGGGGGGACTTTCACCGGGAAATGATTTCTCTTTTCACTTCATTTTGAGGAAACGGTTGTTCCTGGTGTGTGGAGTTTCAGAGTGAATTTGAAATAGCTCTTACTCTTTTCTGCATGTAGGTTTCCATGGACTTGATTTTGGTTACCCTGACCTGCTTACTCAGCTGGGCTCACAGGTCTACCAAGCCCTTCCCTGCCCTCCTTTAACGAGGGGGGAGGGAGCTCCCTTTACAGGAAGTGGGCCTCCTGTGCTTTTTCGTCTTGTTTCAAGCTACACCCTCCTCTGCAGGCCACCTCTGTGTCACCAGACCTGGATCCAGGAGCTGGACCCAGATCCTGTTTTGGGTGGCTGGTGAACCCTTGTGTGTCTCTAGCCAACCAAGGCCACCAGCCCAACTCTGGCCCTGGGGAGCTTGGCTGCAGTGGGTCAGCATTCCAGCACGGGGCTCCATGCTGTGTCATATCTACAACTATGCCCCTGGGGCTTATGTTTCAGGGAAGGGAGACTCTGGATTTTTCTTTAATTCGATCCCTTCACTTTCCAAAAAAAGTGTTTTTATTTTTAAAATTTTTATTGAAGAATAGTTGATTTACAATGTGTTAGTTTCAGCTGTACAGCAAAGTGATTCAGTTATACATACATATATGTCTATTTTTTTCAGATTCTTTTCCCTTATAGGTTATTACAAAATATTGTGTATAGTTACCTGTGCTATACAGTAGGTCTTTGTTTTTTATCTATTTTATACATAGTAGTGTGTATATGTTAAGCCCAAACTCCTAATTTATCTCCATCCCACCACCTCCTGCTATCCCTGTTGGTAATCATAAATGTGTTTTCTATGTCTGTGAGTCTATTTATGTTTTGCAAATAAGTTCATTTGTATCATTTTTTTAGAGTCCACATATAAGTGATATCATATGAGATTTGTCTTTCTCTGTCTGGCTTACTTCACTTAGTATGACAGTCTCTAGGTCCATCCACTTTTAAGAAGGTGCAAATAGAGTAGCATTCTTTCTGCCCACAGTATTCTCTACTTAAAACACAATGACAACAACAAAAAATCTGCCTTAACAATAATATGAGCAGCAGTGATTTATTGAGCACATACTATGTGCCAAACACTTTACAAAAAGCATCTCATCTTAATCCTCTTAACAGTTTTGAGAGGAAACCCTGATTATCCTGTTTTTGCAGTTGAACAATCTGAGTGTGCAGAGATTAATTCACTTAAAGGCACACAGTCAGAAGTGGCCAAGCTAGGATTTGAGCCCAGGTCACCCTGACACTGAAATTCTTAACCACTGCCCATGTAACCTCCCACTTCTCTCCTTACCCACCTTTCCCTTTGTCCTGCAGCCCGAACACTTCAGGATGGGCGAGAACTTGGGATGATCTGGGTGACAAGGGGAGCGATTCTAATTGCTATTTTCTCCCTGCCCACACTGTGTGCCTGTGATTTCTTAAATCTGGGACCAGGGAGATCTGGTGCTATTCGTCTGGGGCAGAGTGTAAGCAGAGTGTCAGTGAGTCACTTGTTTCTCCCAGCTTGATAGGAACAGCTCTGTCATGTGTGAATATGCATGTACACACGTGTGTCCCACCCTTACCTGCTTCTCCTCACAGATAGCTGGTTCTGTGCTTGAATCTGATTCATTTCTAGTGAAAAACAACCCCGACCTGAAGATAAGAATTCACTCAAGCAAGATTGGAAGGCGAGATAATGTGAAGTTTGCAATGAGTTCATTTGAACTGCTGACTTATTCCACCCAAGAGTTCTCGTGTGTGAGAAATTGAGTCCGGATCTGGGGTTGTGTGCCAGGGAGGCTGAAAAAAGCAGCTAAGTCCTCCAGGAGAGCCCAGGAGCCCAGATCCTGGGCCAGGAGCGGAGGGGGGGGTGCAGCCCTCTGTTCTGTGGTGGGTGTTTCCCATGTTTGGCTCCTAGTTTTTGGCTTCCTTTCTTAGGTTTGTTTCTGCATTCTGAGTCTTAATGTCCCAGAGCGGGAGCTAGATGCCCGCCTTCTCAGCCCCTCCCCACCCCCACCCTGACGCTTGCAACTGAATGGGGAGTTGTGACTTAGGTGCCGTCAGTGAGACACCCCCAAAGTAGACTTTGACCTTGAAAGTGGTCACTTGAGGAAGGTGGCACTGCAAGAGATCCGTTCTCAGGGGCAGCAGGGGTTGGGGTCTCGGCAGAGTCGCTACAGCCGGTACAGGTAGTGGTGGAGACATCTCTGCAGAGGCAGGCCCGCGGAGGGCCTGGAGCGGTATTCTTGTTGTTCTTCGTAGCAGAGCTGCTTGTCTGACTCTCTGACCGTCCAGGAGATTTGTGAGCTACTCAATGTCCTTTCAATTTGCTAAGGTTTGCTTAATGGCCCAGGACATGGTCTATCTTAGTATATGTCTTGTGAATGCTTTTTTTTTTTTCTTTAAGATTTAATTTTTATTTATTTTTGGCTGCGTTGGGTCTTCGTTGCGGTGCACGGCCTTGCTCTAGTCACGGCGAGCGGGGGCTACTCTTCGTTGCAGTACACAGGCTTCTCCTTGTGGTGGCTTCTCTTGTTGTGGAGCACTGGCTCTAGACCTGTGGACTTCAGTAAGCGTGGCTCGTGGGCTGTAGAGCGCAGCCTCATTAGTGGCAGCACACGGGCTCAGTAGTTGTGGCTCGCGAGCTCTAGAGCACCAGCTCAGTAGCTGTGGTGCACGGGCTCAGTTGCTTTGCGGCATGTGGGATCTTCCTAGACCAGGGATTGAACCCACGTGCCCTGCACTGGTAGGTGGATTCCCATCCACTGCACCACCAGGGAAGTCCCTGTCCTGTGAATGCTTGAATATGCATTCTGCTGTTGCTGGGTGCAGTGTTCTCTAAATGTTGACTAGATTCCATTGGTTGACGGTGTTGCTGAGTTTGTCTGTATGTTTGATATTCTGTCCACTTGTTCTACTGATGTTGAGAGAGGGTTGCTGATGTCTCCAACTATAACTCTGGATTTGTCTAGTCATCCTTTCAAGTTTTATTGGCAATTTGCTTCACGTGTTTTGCAGCTCCATTGATTGGTACATACCCTTTCAGGATTGCCATGTCTTTCTTGTGGATTGACACTCTTTAAATCATTGTGTAATGTTCTTCTCTGCCTCTGGTAATTTTCTTTGCTGAAATTTACTTATCAGATTTCAATATAGCCACCTGCTTTCTTTTGATTAAAGTTTGCATGACACATCCTCTCCCAACTTTTTTTACTTTCAACCTACCTATATGATGGTATTTGAAATGAGACAGCATATAGCCATGTTTTTAATCCACTCTGATGATTTTTCTTGTTTAATCTCTATTTAGACCATTTATACTTAATGTAGTTATTGGTATCACAGTCCTTAAGTATACCAATTTGTTTCTTCTTTTCTGTTTTTTCTCTGTTTTATGTTTGTTTGTTTTTCTGTTTTATTTTATCTGCCTTCCTGTGGGTTACTTGAATATTTTTTAGAATTGCATTTTGACTTATCTGTCACATTTTCGACTATGTCTCTCTGATAGCTCTTTTAGTGGTTGCTCTAGATATTATGTTATATGTACATAACTTATCACAGTCTACTGGTATTGACATTCATTGGTTCAAATGAAGGATAGCAACTTATCTCCCTGTAAGTCCCTTTACCCTTCACAATTTATAACACAATCACCTTATATATTTCCACCAAATACATTTAGGACCACATAAGATAATGTTATAGTTTTTGCTTCAACCAGCAAACATAATTTAAAAACCTGAAGAACAGAAGGGCTGTTGTATTTACCCCAAATTTTGCTCTCCCCATGTTCTTTCTTTCTTCCTAATGTCCCAAGATTCCTTCTTTTGTCATTTTCTTTCTGTTTAGAGAACTTCTTTTAGTCATTATTTTTGGGCAGGTCTGCCAGTGACAGATTCTCTTAGTTTCCTTCATCTGAGAATGTCTTGATTTCTCATTCAATCCTGAAGGATATTTCTGCTGGATTCTGAGTGGACAGTTTTATTCTTTCCACACTTGAATAATGTGGGCCACTCCCTTCTTGTGTCCACAGTTTTTGATGAGAAAGCCACTGTGATGTAGATTGTTTTTCGTTTTATTGCTAGGATGTTGTTTCTCTTTAGCTGCTTTAAAAATTTTTTAATTTGCCTTTTGTTTTCAGAAGTTGGAGTATGATGTGCCAGGAACGGATTTCTTTGGGTTTATCCTGGTGGGGGCTTGCTCCTCAGCTTCTTGAATCTGAGGTTTAGGTCTTTTGCCAAATTTGGGACGTTTTTAGCCATTATCTCTTTGAATACTTTTCCAGTCCTGCCCTTTTCTCCTCTGCTTCTGGGACTCTGATGACATGAATGTTAAATCTTTTGTTCCACAGGCACCCGGAGCTCTATTGATTTTCTCATTCTAGTCTATTTCTCTGTTTTTCATGCTGGGTTATTTCTATCATTCTATCTTCAAGTTCACTGATTTTTTCCTTTGTTCCCTCCATTCCACTGTTGAACTCATCCACTGAGCTTTTTTATTTCAGTTATTATATTTTTCAGTTCTAAAATTCCATTTGGTTCTTTTTTATATCTTCTATTTATTTGCTGAAACATTCTATTTCTTTGATGAAACTTCCCATTTTTTTCACTTGTTCAAGCATGTTCATAATTGTACATTGAATTGTGCATATGATATCTGCTTGAAAATCCTTGTCAGATAATTCTAATGTCTCTATCGTTTGGGTGTTGGCCTCTATCGGTTGTACATTCAAGTTGAAATTTTCTCGGTTCTCAGTATGAAGAGTTATAGTTTACTGAAACTGGACATTTTTGTTATTTTGCATGGTACTCTGGATTTTATTCACATCTTCTGTTGTAGCTGACGTTTTTGGACACTGCTCTGGCAGGGGAAGGGAGAGGTGCTGCCCTGTTCCTGCCAGGTGAGAGTAGAAATCCAGGTCCTCACGTGGCCTCTGTTGACACCTGAGTGGGATAGGGATTCCTCATTACAATGGTGGAAGAGGGAGTTCTGGTTCCCCACTAGGCCTTCACTGATATCACCCTCGCTGGGAGGGGTAGGAGTGCCTTGTTTCTTCTTACCACATGTCTTCCACTGAAGCCAAGGGAGGTGGCCTCATTACATCTGGGTAGTGACAAAGTCCTGACTTTTCCCTAGGCCTCCTCAAATACCACCCCAGTGGGGAGGGGACAGGGTGGCATGATAATTGTAGGTGGAGGTGGAAGTTCAGGCTGCCCACAAGGGTTCTACTGACATTCAGTTCATCAGATGCTTGATACCATTTGTTGTGATGAAGACCCCAGCCCATTACTTGGTCTTCTCTGATACCACGTGGGCAGGAGGGTTGGGGATCCTCATTACAGCCTGGCGAGGGTGGAATGTGGCTTCCTCATTTTTGCCTTTGCTGGCCTGGGTGCGGGTAGGCATGATTTTTTCTGTGATGTTTGGGTGGAGTAGAGCAGTTATTGTCTAAAAGTTTTCTGTCTTGCTATCCTTTCCTGGTTCTTGGCTAGAGAGAAGAGATTTTTATTAGGGCTTATTTATGTCTCTGCTTATTTGCATTTCTGGGTTACAGGTTTCTTCAGCTCCCACTCTGGGATATATGAGACGAAAAGAAAACCCAGGGAACTCACCTCCATGTCACTCTTTGGGTCCCAAGTCCCCAGCCTGTCTGCCTTCCTCTCCCCATCTTTCAGAATTTTCTTATGATTATTATATATATATATAACGTCTATGGTTTTTAGTTTTACTTAGTGGGAGGAATAGGAAGAAGTACATCTACTCTACCTTCCCAGAAGTGGAAGTCCCAATATCATTTAATAAACTCCCTTTCTGCTGAAACTGGCCCCAGTGGGCTCTGTTGTTTGCAGTGAAGAACCTGATTAGTGCTCTTTGAGAAGGGCAGGGCCACAGAAGAGCTGTCTCCCAAAGGGAGCACACTGGGCCTGTCAACAAGTTTCCAGCATTGGCAACTTTCTGTTTTGCCCGGGAGTGGTTTTCCCTGTTTCCTCCAAACACACAGCTTATCTTCTGAATACAACCAAAATTTTTTTTTCATTACTTTCTTTTATTAAGAGAGTAATACTTGTTCTTTGTAGAAAATTTAGAAAATATAAGTAAAACAGAGAGCATCTCACACTAGAATATATATATTTTAAAAATGAGATGGTACTGTCAATTTTGCTTAGTAATCTGCTTTTTCAGATACCTTAATATCTTTCCACTCCAAAAAATAGAGTTTAGGTCATCACTTTTTAATGGTTACATAATATTCTTTTGCAAGAGCATGGTTATTTACATATCTGTTTCCTAATCATGCCGATTAGTTTCCTAATCATGCTGATGATTTCCAAATTTTTTCATTGTAAACAAATCTGCATGGAACATCTTTGTAGATAATCATTGTGCACTTGTCTAGTTACCTTAAGCTAACCCCCTAGAGATGCAATTGCTGGGCTGTAGGGGACACATGTTTTTTTAAAAAGTACTTTTGATAAATATCTTTACAGTGCCTTCCCTTCCTGCTTGTCATCCAACTGCCATTGCTTGGCTCTCATTCTGCTCTAGAGTTTTCTCATTTGTAGTGCACTAAGGGTGTCCCAGCTTCAGCCACCCCTCCACCCCACTAGTGCTATCTTGTAGCAGGATAACATATGACACATTAATGCATGTGTTGTGACACCCTCCATATTCAACTTGTTCACATCTTGAGGACCTTTTTCCATTCAAGGCATGGTGGAACTCCCAAACAAAGGTGGCACATATTTAAAGTTCTAGTGCTGAATTCAGATGGAAGATTCGGGAAGTTGATGTAATCAGCCAATTCCTTCCCTCACTACTGGCCTCTGATCTTTGGGGAAGAAGAGTGGTAGAAGTGAAGCCAGAGGTTTAGACGTGAGTGTAAGTGGCCCTACCTTGTGCCTCTCGCCACCCTGTGAGATGAATCTTGGTGAGGGCGGGCATGATAGGACATGCCTTGAAGTCAAGAGGACCTGTGTCAAGATTCCCAATGAGCAGTCTGGGGAGTTTACAAGCTTAAGGTAAGTTCTCTGTTCATCATAGAAAGACTGCCATAGAGTAGAAATGGTAGTATCTAGTGTGGAGAAAAAAGGTGTAGAGGCAGCCTTCCAATTTTCCCAAAGCCTCAGAGTGCTGAGGGTTGGGCATCTGAATGTCCCAATGGCATCAAGCTGGTGTATGGAAGGGGAAGAGAAAGAAGGAGAGAAGGTGAGGGAGGGTAGGGAGGGCAGGGGAGGGAAGGGGAGGAGAAAGAATGGGAGGGGAGAAGAAGAGAGAGAAAACAAGAAATGAGAGCTGGGAGACCTACAAGTGGTCCTTGCCCGAATGCGTGTGGACCCCCTGGCAGAGGATGGAGGGTGGGTGATGCTTCAGGCATCTGATGAGGACACAGTTGCATCTCAGAAAATTTGCCAGCATGGGACGTGAGTAAGGACCAGGTGAGAGGTGTTACATTTGAAGCCAGAGGCCAGCATGGGACCAAGCAGATGCAGATAGACACTGCACACGTACACACACACACTGAGCTGAAATGGTTGTTAAAAACCACTGATTTTGACTTAGTTTATTTTAAAGTAACTAAACTAATAATTCTACATTGACCAGAATAGAGATCCCAGGCAGAAAGTACATCCAATTAGAGAAAGAGGGGGAAAAAAAGAAAAGAATTTTGCAGTCCTGAGTTCATGTTGCCTGAAAATTCTCACCAACTATACAAACTTCTCTAAATCATCATGGCCTAAGAAAATATTTTTTCTAGATTTGAGCCTTTGCATATCTCCAAGAAAAGCTCCTTTCATTTATTTCTTTGTTATATATTCATAGTGACTATCAGGCTTTTTAAAGTCCCATTTTGTTCAGATAAAAAATTTCAAGGATGGCCCATATCATGTAAAGCAAGTACAAGCAGTTGGTGGGATGGGGAAGATGTTTCCCATCAACCCTCTGAGGTTCGTGAGAGGGCTCAGGGAACCCTGAGGAGTCAACAGACCTGCGACTGCCATGTACAGTTGTGTAGTGTGTATACTGCACAGAAGTGTTAGCCAAGGCACTTGGGAGTTGATATCCAGCTCATGTTCTACTCATCAAGACTTGGGATCTTGCACAGCACTGTACCCACCTGGGGATAGGGATACCTTTCTCTTTGCACAAAGTATAGTCTGGTTATAAGCCATGTGTCCACAGAGCAGCATTCACCCTGAGGAGGTGTTTTTCAAATTCATCCACCCAAATGGGGCACCTTTTGTACATAGGTCACTTAAAGGCAGGCCATGGTAGTACATGAGCATACTTTGAAAATCACAATAAATGTCTACCAATACATAGAATTTAGCTTTCTATTTTGAGTCCTCAGTGTGCTGGTAAATTTCAGAACAAGTTCAGTATATTTCCTTGCCCCAGACTTAGACCATGACTGCATGAGTGTGGGCAAGGGACCAACAACCTCTGGAGAAATGTGCCAGGCAAGGCCTTATATGGGCAGACTCCTCTGTCATGATTTTCAGGGTTACTAAATATCAGAAGTAAGAGACCAAGGGATTACTTTAGTTTAACATCCTTATTTTATAATCAGGGAATGAATACCTTGAGAAATTCTGGCTCATGTTCAAAGCCACTCTGTTCTAGTTGGTGGAACTGGGACTCAATCTAAAGCCTCCTGGGTATGATCCCAGAGCTCTTTAGCTGGCTGTGTGATGACGGGGACAATATAACACAAGAAATGATGGGGTCTTCCTCACTGGCTTCCTTCTCCAAAGACAAGTATTTACCGCTTGGAGATGTTCTAGGTGTGGTTCAGCTTCAAGGTACCACATGGGGTCACCACGTGGGGAGCCTAGGAATATGCTATCATGGGATGCCGACAAAGTGGGCTGTCTCTCTGTCAATGGCTTCTGCAGCGCTAAAATGCCTCCTCATTCTGGCCTGGAGCTGAATCAGCTTTGGGAGTCATGCCTACTTCCTGGGCTGCAACACGGCCACCCCAAACAACAATAATAATAACAACACTAGTGATGGTAAGCACCGTCATGCTCTTGTTTGGTCCAGGCAAAGCCCCTTTGATCTGGGAATCTCCAATATGATCCAACAGCTAGTGTCATTATCTCCCTTTTACAGACAGAGAAAATGAGGCACAAGATGTTTAAGCTTAGAGGCCCAAGGTCACGCGGGGTGTCGTTACTGTAGACACCTGAGGAACTCAGGTTGTTAGCTCTGAAATAAAATCTCCAGGCACTTGACAGGCTTTTGGTTTGCAATGGCTACTCTTTATGAGGACTGTATATATTTTTAAACCCTGCCATGGGAACGAATACCAATCTTTAGATTTCATTTCAAGCATGTCTTTCACAATCTTAAATGCTGTGAGCATGTGGCAGACTCTCCTCTGCTCTGGGCAGGTGTCAATTGCACACCTGGTCCTCTATAACACTCAGGTGGGTCCCCAACGGTAAAGGACTCAAAGCTGGCCTTATACGACAGAAGGAACTGTGGTCAGAGTCTCAGGGGACCTCAAAAATTTTCAGCTTAATGAGGTATAACTGACAAATAAAATTGTATGTGTTTAAAGTGTACAACGTGATGATTTGACATATATATACTTTGTGAAATGATTACCACAATTCTGTTTATTTACATATCCATCACCTCACATAGTAACTATTTTTTTGTGGTGAGAGCACTTGAGGTCCACTTTCTTAGCAAACTTCAAGTACGCAACACAGTGTTACTAACTAGAGTTACCATGCTGTATATTAGCTCTCCAGAGCTTATTCATTGTATAACTGAAGGCTTGTAACCTTTGACCAGCCTCTTCCCATCTGTGCCCACCCCTACCATGTCCCTGGTAACCACCACTCTACTGTGTGTTTCTATGAGTTTGACTTATTTTTTTAAGGTTCCATATATAAGTGAGATCATACATTATTTTTCTCTATATGGCTAATTTCACTTTGCATAATGTCCTCTAGGTAAATCCATTTTGTTGCAAATGGCAGGATTTCCTTCTTTCTCATGACTGAATAATATTGCATTGTATATACAGAACATATCTTTTTTAGCCATGCATCCATTGACAGACACTTACATTGTTTCCTTATCTTGGCTATTGTGAGTAAAGCTACAATGAACACAGGAGTGCGGATACTTTTTTGAGATACTGATTTCATTTCCTTTAGATATATCCCCAGAAGTGGGAGTCCTGGATCATATGGTAGTTCTATTTTTAATTTTTTGAAGAACCTCCAAATTTTTTTCATAATGGCTCTACCAGTTAACATCTTCACCAACAGTGCACAAGGGTTTCCTTTTCCCCACGTTCTTTCTAACACTTACCTTTTGTCTTTTTGATAAAAGCCTTCTAACAGTTGATAGATCATTGTGGTTTTGATTTGCATTTCCCTGATAATTAGTGATGTTATGTACCTGTTAGCCATGTCTTCTTTGGAAAAATGTCCCTTCAGATCCTTTGTGCATTTTTAAAATCAGAGTATTGTGGGTGTGCGTGAGATTTGTTGTCATTGTTGTTTTGTTCTGTTTTTTTTTTTCCCCATTGAGTGGTAGGAGTTCGTATATATTTTGGATATCAACTTGTATTAGATACATGGTTTGCAAATATTTTCTCCAATTCCATATGTTGCCTTTTCATTTTGTTGATTTTTTTTTTTTTTACTGTGCAGAAACTTTTTAGTTTGATGTAGTCCCACTTGTTTATTTTTGCCTTTGTTGCCTGAACATTTGATATCCTATCCAAGAAATCATTGTCAATGCCAGTGTTAAGTAGTTTTGCCCTATGGCTTCATATAGGGTTTTATGATTTCAGGTCTTACGTTCAAGACTTTAATCTATTTTGAGTTAATTTTTGTGAGTGGTGTATGACAGGGGACCATTTTCATTCTTTTGCATGTGGATATCCAGTTTTCCCAGTACCATGTACTGAAGAGACCATCCTGTCCCCATTGTGTATTTTTTGTGCCCTGATCAAAGATTAGTTGACTATATATGCGTGGGTGTATATTTGGGCTTTGTGTTGTGTTCCACTGGTATATGTATCTGTTTTTATACCAGTACCATACTGTTTTGATTACTATAGCTTGTAATATAATTTGAAATCAGGAAGTGTGATGCCTTCAGCTTTCTTTTTCTTTCTTAAGATTGCTTTTGCTATTTGGGCTGGTGGATGGGCCTCCTGATGGAGTCTGGAAAGTGGTTAGTAGGATCTGCATTCAGGGGACCTCAATTTGAACCACAGTTCTGCCTTTACTGGCTGTGCCACCTTGGAGAAGGTACTTAGTTGCTCTGGGCATCCTTTGCATTTTCAATTATAAAGTGAAGAATTTGCATTAAATCATTTGAAGGTATGTTTTTAAAATGACCTCATGGTTTTGTGAAAATTCATCTTACTATATTTTTTTCTCCAAACTTCTGAGATCTTGAAGAATCTGCCTTTTCCCCAGTTTGAGCCTTTGGAATGCTCTGCATCATCTTCATTGTTGCTATATTATCTTTTCCCAAAGGGATTCAAACTTTTTAAAGTAACATGGATTCAGTCAGAGTTCATTTGAGGAAACAGACGAGTATTTTAAGCAGAAATGGATTCAATTCAGGGGATTAAGAGCTTACAGAACTGTTGTAAGATCTGGAGGAGTGGAAGTCCGGTGGGTACCACTACACTATCTCAAAGTCAGCCTATGATCCAGAGATTAGAAAGCTGATGCCCCAGCTGTTTTCACCACAAGTGCCTCTGCCATCCATGAAGCTGACGATTGGACCCTGGAATAAGGAGTCCAGTGGCTGAAATGCCTCTAAACACTCATGTTTCAATCATATTGCTACTTCACACAAGGGCATTATTGGGGAAAACTAATTTGCTTCTAGAACCATACCTTCAAGGGTGTCTGGGAAATGCTGATTTTTCTTTTCTAGCTCCTGAGTTACAGGGAATGGGGAACTAGAGCCAACAATCCTATTCAGCACAAGCACTGTTCAAATGTCATTTTACATGGTGTATTCATCAGGATAGGCTCTGCTATGCTGCAGTAGTAAACAACCCAAACATTTCAATGACAATATAATAAACATTAATTTCTCACTCATCAACTGTCTGGTGCAGCCTGGTTAGCCCTTCTCTTTCTTATAGATGCACCATCTAGAACAAATGACCTTCAAGACACTGAGGCAGGGGAAGAGAGAGATGGAAGAGGCATATCAGCCATTAACTGCTTTAGCTCAGGAGTGGCACATGTCAATTAGGCCCACGGTCGGTGGCCAGAGCTAGTCACAGGGCCCCAACCTAGCTGGAAGGCAGACTGGGAAATATACGGGAGCACATGGAATATTTGATGAATGCATGCTATCACTCATGGTAGAAAGAGGAGGTACTTGTCTTTGAAGTCAGGGTGCACCCGCCTCTCAATCTCCCTTTCCCTCTGTGAAAGGCCCTAAAAGAAAGATTCCAGGGCTCCTCAAATGCCAATATGAACACATTGCGTATGAAAGGATTTGGAACTATAATCTAGTTATCTGTGTGGCATTATTGGGGAATCCGAAAAATACTTCCTTCTCCATAAATATCTCTCTCACTGATCTAATCTGGCAGCTAAAATTTCTACCAGTAATACTACTCTTTGTGTGCTACTTTAATGCTATGCATATTTAACATAAGTTAAGGCAATAAGTAATCCTGTATTACACTGGAGCTCTTTCAGTGAGCGGGGATCAAGGTGCGGGAGGATTGGACTGGTGCCATGCACTGGGGAAAGGAGAGGAAAACTGGTGTCCGTGGATCCTATAGATCAGCAATAGGGTCTTGGGGATGTAGGGCAGGGGGCTGGAAGGGAGTGGAGGGGGCTGCCCAAGGAAGGGGAGAAGGGGGCTTTAGGCAGATTATCCATATCACATCTTTGCCAAGGGCCTGACCTATTTTGTTCTCCAGGGCAGCCACATTGTCACCCAACTGCATCCAATAAGGTCACAAATGTCTCTTTGGACTGAGCCTACTTTTGAAAGATAAACTCAGAAAGATCTGTCCAGCTAGACTGTAGTGAAGACAAGTGAAGCTGCAGTGGGGTGTCTGACTCCAAGTTTTGAGCTGCTGGGCTTGGAGTCCCAAGATTGATTTTAAATCTTAACTCTGCCTTGTACTTATTGGCAGTCCTGTGGACTTTTAAAATACAACTGTATGATCTTGGGCTAGTTATGTTTTTGTACCTCTGCTGGCAGGATTAAATGAGAAATGCACGTTGGACACAAAGTAGAGAAACAGTGGATGCAAGCTCTGTTCCCCCTTTTGGTCACCTTGGCTTCTCTATTCATAAAATAAAGTGTGTAAACAAGAACTTTCTCTGGAGCCTTAGGTCTCCACAGTTGTCTCAAGGATCAGAGGATGTGAGCAGAAAGCTGAGTTGGGGAAAAGCCTCTGGACTCTCCACTCATTTAAAGCAGAGGTGTTCTAGGTAAGATTTAGTTTGGAAAAAATATATTCTGCTGGTAAAATGAACTCTGAAACCCTCTGGACTGGGTGATTGCTGCAATCTCTTCCCTCTAACATATTATGATCCTGAGAGCAATGTTTCTGAGAATGCCTTAAAAATGACAACACACTATACAAATGTGATGCTGTGTTATTATCACTGTCACTTTCCAATGTGATCTTAGTTTGGATTTTAGTTAGAACAGGTTGCAGTATCAGCTCCCATAACACCCATACCTTCACCAAATTATTGATAAGCTCATTTGAAGTGAGATGGTTCAGGATAAAGTGAGAAGCTCCTAATTTTTCTTTTCTTAAGGAGGAATATGTTTTTTCACTTCAACTTCATGCATTTATTGTTACTGCTGTGATTAATGTAATATATGGATGGTCTCTTTCTGTCTCTCTTTTTCTCAAAGAGAAAAAAGATTATCAAGACATGATATTTCAGAAGGATTTAGAAATGTTTTACTGTTTATGCAAAGTTTCAAACCATGAAACAAATATCAAATATTGCTCATGAATATCTGAATATATGGTAAAAGTATAGAACAGGGATGTAAATGATGAACTCTCCATCCAGGAAAATGCTTAAAACAATTCAGCATCTAGAAGCCACTCATGGGGTGGAGTGGGTAGTTAATAAACATTGTTGAATGAATGAATGACTCATTCTCTCTGGGGACGGTGAGGAGGTAAAGGATTGGGGAGATGTGCAGAGACTTTAATTTTAACATTTTGTTTCTTAGGCTGAGTGTTTGCTACCCAAGCATTTGTCATATTATACACTTTTCTCTGCTTGAAATATTTCATAATTAAAAAAACTAAACCCAATTCTTTTTTTTTTTTTTTTTTTTTTTTTGCAGTACACGGGCCTCTCACTGTTGTGGCCTCTCCCGTTGCGGAGCACAGGCTCTGGACGCGCAGGCTCAGGGGCCATGGCTCACGGGCCCAGCCGCTCCACGGCATGTGGGATCCCCCTGGACCGAGGCACGAACCCGGGTCCCATGCGTCGGCAGGCGGACTCTCAACCACTGCACCACCAGGGAAGCCCTAAACCCAAGTTTTGATGTCTGCTTTCAAGGGGCTCGCAGGCTAGAATTAGCATTGTTACTATCAGCTGACATTCATCATCCCAGTTCCAGCACTTTTTGGCTCTGTGCTTTGGGCAAATTACCTTCGCTGAGACACTGTCCTCATCGTAAAATAGAGATAGAACAGTTTCTACTTCACAGAGCCCTTAAGATTAAAGGAGGCAATCAATACATAGTACTGAGTACCTGGAATATAGTGCTCAAAGATATGTCCACATACAACATCTCAGGTCTGCCCACAACCCTACGAAGATGTGGAAACAGATTCAGGTAAGAGCCGGAAAATGATGCTGCTGGGATTTGAACCCGAACACCACCCTTTATATTAACCAGGCTAAGTACTAAAGGAGTTGTAAAGTGGAATTTACCCGTCACCTCTATTTCCCTCTCTTTTTTTCTCCCTTTGTGTCCTCTGGACCCATAGCGCGAGTGGGATTTTATGGTGTTGGTCACCACACCGTAAGCTCCCTGAGTTAGCATAGTGTTGTCCCAACTGTATCCTGTGGCCAGGCCATGTGCCTTACAGCTTTCTGTGGTCAGAAGGGAGCTCTACTCTCCTTCCAGACCCCACCACCAAAGCCTGGCTACCACTCCCAGGATGCCCCTGGGCGGTCAGAAGCAGAAAACGACCTGCTGCGTCTTGAACTTGGCAGCCATCTTGGCTGGTGTTAACAAAGAGTAATTAAGTCATCCACGGAACTCAGTGGTGGAGGCTGAGGTTGTGGCTTGGAGCAGGCTGGGTCAATGCCAAGGCTACTTCGGCTTCATCTAGTCCATATCCTTCACATTTCTCTCCACAAGGCTCAGTGCAGGGGAAGGAGAACTGATCCTGATACGAGAAGACTTGGGAGTTTGTCTCCTCCTCTTACTAGCTGTGGGAACTTGGACAAGTAACTTAACCTCCCTGAGGTGATATTTCCTCATCTTAAAATGGTGATAGTAATCTTTTCTTACCCCAGGGTTGTTGAGCAGCTCAAATGATATAATGAATTGAAAACCTTTTGTATGATCTGTTACAATGAGCCCAGATAGTAGTCTACAGACAAGGGCGTAGAAAGAGGAAAAGGACAATTCTGAGGGCTGGACTTGTTCCATTCCTTGCAAACTGCCCCCTGAACCCCAGCTCCTCTATTCGCTCAAAGCCACTTCTCAGTTAGAGCAAACCAGACTGATTGTCTTGAACCCTGCACTTTGTCAACATCCCCACCTCTACCCTAATTTCAACTTTGGAACTGGATTGTGGTGAATAAGGGGGAGGGGAAGTCAGGTGACGTTATGAACTGATGCTTTAAGAAAATCCAGGGTCCTCTTGGAAGAAGCATCATTATCAAGAGGGATGGACCCAGATGTGGAAGTGGTGTGATCTTCGGTGAGTGGCTTAGCCTCTCTGAGCCAGATTTCCTCACCTAAAAATCAGGGAACGTAACACTTTACTTGTAGGACAGTTATAAGGATCAATTGAGATGATGTATGGAGATGCAAATTGGGCCTGGTAGGTAGTAAACAATAATGGCAGCTACTAATAACCAGTAGTCACTGAACAGTGGGCTGCCTTCTGTGAAAACAGACTCACCACGCTCTTTGGAGCCATCTCTGCCCTTTATTTATTTCCAAGGCTTCTCTGGCTGTTCATTTGACCCAGATTTCTCCTGTACACAAATCTCAGGAGTGAGGAACCCCACCGTGGGGTCTGCCCAAGGATGACCTTGAGGGGCTTCTATAAAGGGCTTGTGACTTTGAATGAACCCTTAATCGATGCTCACTGGTGAGGACTTGGGGAAGTAAGTGTTTGAAAACGTCTGATGCCTGAAAGCACAGAGATCTGCACACAGAACCTTCATTCATTCAAGAATGAATTAATGTTCTGGACAAGGAATGAGGGGCTGCGGGTAAAATAGTGAGCATGGCTTGGATCCTTCCTCATTGAGCTTGTTCAGTCCTTTAGGGGAAACAGGTAAGTAAATTCAGTTGGATGAGGGCTCTAGTTGGGTCACAGAGCTCACAGGCTTGTAGGGGAAACAGTTAAGTGAATTCAGTAGTCTAAGAGATCTGATTGGGTCAGTGGGCTGCCCAAGTCCGTGGACTGGCAGGAAGGCTACTGATCCTGAGTGCTAGGAATCTTGGGGTTTTGGCCCAGGCTCTGTCACTGATGTGACCTTGGGCAGATCCCTTCCAACTTTTGGAAATGGGAGACTTGCTGTCCTCCATGTTGAACTTCATGGGCCCTCTCAGCTCTTACAAACGTTTTTTTTTTGGTCATGTGGAGGTTCCAGGACTGGGGAACAAGCAACATTCTGGTTTAAAGTGTGAATTGGATAATTTCAATAAAGAAAGAGGCTAAAGAGGACAAACCTGCTTCTGTGTATTTTTTTGTTCTTCTTTGAGGAAGTGTACTATCTTTGATTGACTACTCCTTGGCTCGGCCAACATGAGGACTAATAGCGGAAATTCCCACTGATCAAAGAAGTGACGAAAATGACCATAAGAAACCAAAGGAGAAGAAATCGTCCTCAAAATACCTGCTCCAGAAGGAGGAAGTGTTTCTGCTGATAGAGAAAGTGAATCTGGACATCCAGGGTGAGCCCAGGAGTCTTGGGAATGGACTGGCTGAGCATAGGTTGATTTTGATTCTGATCTACATGGCTTCTCCCAAAGGGGAGCTTCTTCTCATGGGCATTTCATCTTTCAGCAAGTATTGGTGAAGAAACTGCATCTGGAATCCCATTTGGTCCTTACAAGCATGCTGGTGGAGGGGAAGTAAAGGGATGATGTCCAGTAAGAGTTGGCAGTGCACCCAGGGACTAGCAAGAATGAGCAGTCTTTTCCACTCCTGGATAGATGACCCCTGTGGGCACTGGAGCCATGGGAGAGGGGCTGCCTTACAGGATGTGACCATAGCTCAGGGGGTTCAGCTACTGCCACAACCCTGGCCAGTAGGGAGGGAGTGGGGGAAATAAATCGTGTGCCTCTCTCTTCTACTTCCCAGTCTCCTCTTAGCACCTCCCACTGGATGAGTGTATCTTGAAGGCAGAGGGCAAAGGAGGCTGGTAATGCAGTCCCTAGAGGTCAGCTTCTTGAGGCCCGGAGCAGGGCCTGGTCTACAAGAGAGAATTTACAGAGCTGGGAAGTAGAGCAGGCTCTTCAAACTCTCACAGCCTCGGGATGAAGAAAGCAGGTGCCTATTGAGCAGTTCTCAAACACCTGTACTCAGTCCTCTCTTTCTCATCCACAGCAGTGGTGAAGGATCCATGGGCCCAGTGCATTGGTTGGGCAGAGGAGGGCCCATGCTCTAATAAGGAGTAGAGGAGAAACCTGATTTCTTTGACTTGTCTTTCCCAGAAGACGAGGGACAGGCACAGACCAGCCCTCTCCCCCAAAACAAATATATCTTTCCATTCACGGGAAGGGTGAAATAATTTGTCAAATACCGATTTCACATGGGGGTACGGAGTTAATCCTTTGTATGTTGTCTCTTTGAATCCTTTGGCAAGTAACTCATGAAAATCAAGAGCTCCAGAGCCAGCTGCTTTCTGGTGGAGCAAGTGGGCCTAGCTCTAGGTGATGCTAATGAAGTTTGATCGAAAATCTTTCCCTCCTCTCTGATTCCTACAATACCCACCCCGACCCAGCATCCTATGGGCTAATGGGCCCAGCATCCTCATACCTCTCCTATCAGGAGGAAATAAAATGTCGAATGAAGTTATTCACTCCATGTGTTAGGTACTTAATGTGTTACTCCCTCCCAGGAGAATTTGTGTTTTCCAGCACAGCCAGAGAGTGGGTGGTGCTCAACCCAAAGGAGTGAATCACTAATAGTGGAATCCCAGGCATCCAGGGAGGTCATATTTCTGGGGTGGGTTCCTTCCTGACATTGTTCATATTATACAAATATGGCAACCACCTATTATCCCCTGAAAAAAGATTGTCCTTGTGGGTGTGGTGACGGTGGGCATGGAGAGGCATGTCCAGGCTGAAGCCAGGGTTGTCTGACGTTCTTTTTTTTTATGTTGAATACACTCTCATTTATTTTATTTTATCTTATTTTTAACATTTTTATTGGAGTATAATTGCTTTACATTGTTGTGTTACTTTCTGATGTATAACAAAGTGAATCAGCTATATGTATACTTATACCCCATATCCCCTCCCTCTTGTGTTTCCCTCCCACCCTCCCTATCCCACCCCTCTAGGGGGTCACAAAGCACTGGGTTGATCTCCCTGTGCTATGCAGCTGCTTCCCACTAGCTATCTATTTTACATTTGGTAGTGTATATATGTCCGTGCCACTCTCTCACTTTGTCTCAGCTTACCCTTCCCCCTCCCTGTGTCCTTAAGTCCATTCTCTACATCTGAGTTTTTATTCCTGTCCTGCCCCTAGGTTCTTCAGAACCATTTTTTTAAATTCCACATATATGTGTTAGCATATGGTATTTGTTTTTCTCTTTCTGACTTACTTCACTCTGTGTGACAGACTCTAGGTCCATTCATCTCACTACAAGTAACTCAATTTCGTTTCTTCCTATGTCTGAGTAATATTCCATTGTATATATGTGCCACATCTTCTTTATCCATTCATCTGTCGATGGACACTTAGGTTTTCAAAACCAAATCTGTCCCTTTGAACGAGAGGCACTTAAACGTCCAGGCGGTCTCCCCAAGCATAGGGGAGAGTACCTGCCCTCCTCTCTGAAACTGGGTTCCCTTCACCCGGAACACAGTGCTGGCATTGTGCAATGTCCCTGTTGGCAGAGAGGTTTGGGGCCCTTGTTTTCAGATCTGTGCAGTTTCCAAGAAGGAGCCGTGGCCTTTGAGTAGGACTGGCTAATGAATAGTGGTCCAGGTGCCAAATGAAGGAGCCAAGAAGAGGGGAAGGAGAGGAAAGTCCTGACTTTTACATGAAGATGAGACAGCTGTCCCCGTGGCAGCCAGATGGCAGCTCTGTTGTCCTGCAGAGGCTTTGGGGTCAGGCTTGGGTCAGAGCTGGGCCGGAGGTAGGAAGAGCACAGGCCAGGCCAAGCAGGAGAGCAGGGCAAAGTCTCCAACAACTGCATGGGAGGATGTGAGAAAAGCACCTTTCATCGGGAGCTGAGGGCCTGGTGGAGAATGGCCCTTAACGTTCAAGCCCAGCACCCCATGAATTTGTAAAAGCCAGGCTCGGGGCCTTTTACTCTCTATTATACTCAGCAACGTCATCAAATTGACAGTAATCACTACTCCCATTCACTGAGCATCTACTCCCAAGTCAGGCTCTTTACATAAGTTATTTATTGGTGTCCTTTCAAAGATCCTATTCATTCACCCAGCATACATGTATTGAGTTCCTACTTTGTCAGGTACTATTCTGGGCACTTAAGTTAACATCTTACGGAAAACCCCAAACGAGCTTTTTGGCCAACCCAATAGAATGCCAGTGAGGTAGGTGTTATTATCCTCCTATTACAGTGTCAGACACAGAGGGGTTAGGTAACTTGCTGAGTTTTTCAGCCAAAAATGACTGAGCCGTGATTTATACCAGAATCGGCCTGACCTAAAGTCTGCAATCCTCCCGTGCTGTGTGCATACCGTCCTCTCCCTAGGGGTACAGGGATGAGGGAGTAACCAGGCTGGGAAAGGCAGAGCTGGGTTGGATGGCCCAGTAGAGGCAACATGTCCTGACTGGGTGGATTAGGATAGGCTCAGGGGTAACAGAGTATCCCTGGGTGAGGCCGACTTAGCTCTAAGCCTTGACGAACTCAGCTGCCTCCATGGCAAGGTAGGGGACTAGGCTTTTACCCTCCCCAGCTGAGGACTTACACGGAAAAGTCTATCCCTGGGTGGACCATGCAGCCTTGCAGGCCTAGAGTCAACTATTGGTTCAGCCATTTATTTATCACTTACTAGATGTCTTAGCTTACCTTGGAGGGCAGAGAAGTAGGTCCAGGGACCTAGAGGTTTGTAAAGGTAGCCTCCAAACTCCTTTGGCTCAGAATGGGGTGTAAAGGGTCATCCAGGACCCTGGGGTCAATTTCCTGAATAAAGTAAGCATGCGTGGCAAGACCAGAGATGGTGCTCTCCCCTGATGAGTTCTCCCAGTTGTTTGATGTAGTTTTCATAGTAATGAGCTTGAGTTTCACCTTCAACTGACTTGGTGCTACCTCAGACATGAACAGGGAGAGGCTTGTCTAAGTTCTCCTGCCTTTTTTCCAAGCTTCTAACCTGATGAAGGAAGAGAGATGGCCTCTAGCTGTGCGGCCCCCTCCTCTTCTGCTGTGTCTCCCTTCTCCCACTCCCAGATGTACCTGCTTGTGCAGTAGGCTTCTGAGACCAGAGCAGGGCTGCCAGAGACCTAATGCCAGCTGCTTTGGAATGGCAATCCTTGGGACTTTAAGAAAGAAGAGAGGTTTTGAGGGGTATCTCTCTATGTGGGATGAAGTCAAATGGAACACAAGTGGAAAACCCTTGGAAGGCTGATATCTACATTTTGGCTACACAGGATTCATGCTTCTTCCATTGTTTGGGTCTCCTTCTCTGTCCCTCCATCCTTGTTGGCACCTGGAGCCTAGGTCTGGGGAGAGAGAAAGGACTGTTTAGGTGAATTAGTTGTAGCTTCTAGGAGGAAGGCAGTAAACCCAGAAAAAAAGACCACATGACTTCTCTCTGGGCCCAATGCGATGCCTCTACTTAGGCTCCTGTGGAACCTGAGGCCCTCCACTCAGTTCCTCCAGATTTTGCGAAAGATCTTTGTGTTTATGCTTGTAATAGAGGAAGGAAATCAGAGTTAGGGCTGGTAGAATCAGGAAGTGGAAACACTAATTCCTCCTTTCTTCCGATTCAGGGATTTCCTTCTGTGGGAGCCAGAGTTCATCACCACCGATAGGAGTAAGCCGAATTCCTTCCCCCAGCTCCTCCCTCTTACTAGTGGTCCCAATTCCCTCTCTTCAGCTCCTTAGAAGGACATTTTGATTTCTTTTGAAATGTGAATCCTTTAAATTGTTTGTCATGAGCTCCCTGGAGGAAATGCAGGGTCTGAAATATTCGTGAAAGAACAGACAGTTATCTGGGTGCTTAGAGACTGGGAGAAGGGAAGTGTCAGAAGGAGGCTTGGTTTGCTAAATTTCCTCTTCCTCTTGATTTTGCCTGAGACTCGTGTTGCTTAGGCAGCTTCTGTTTTTGGGAAAAGTAATTTCCATGAGAGTTTGGGCCAGGGCTGGCCCATGCCTGGCACAGTGGCTGCCCTCTCCCCACATCTTAGCACAGGTACCTCTTTTCCTGCTCACTGGGGCGGGAGCCTCAGATCCTTCTCAAGGCAGCATTCTGTGCAGCCTCCGTCAATCAGACCCGACGTTTGAGATGAAGCCTGCTCCCTATGCCTGTTTAAAACTTTGGCTATGAAATCCTTATCATTATTTGTCCTCCAGCATCTCAGCTTATTATTGTGACTTCCACAGGACTTGGAGACTCAGAGCACAATTTGGTGTTGATTTACAGGATGCCCTCTGTATCAATGGCTTTCAGTGTGTATTAAACTTGACTGACTCACTGGTATCTATGTATCTCCTCCACCAACCAAGCTGGTTCTCTAGGCTCTGCAGGAGTTCTGGCTGAGACCTCTCATTGCCCCATATTCTCTCTATTACTAATGAGGTGTTGTTCCTTAATTACTGGGTGCTGAAGACCAGAATTGCTTTCCTTTGTTTCAGTGGATCTCGCAAAGGGCTTATGAACATTTCTTGTGCTCGACATGAACTGACAGATTTTTCATTTCCAGGAGTGCAAAGGTCATGGAGCTGGCCATCAGGGGAAATTAAAGTTAGCTGGGAATCAGAGTGAAGGGAGACGAAGCAGCCAGATGCCTAGAACAACGAGTGAAATTTACCATCATCACTGAAGCATTCAGACCCTTTGATATAAGTCCCTTGGATACTCTACTGCCTTATTTAAAGTGAAAAATAACCAGAATGTGGGAGGAATAGGCTCTCCAGATAACTCAATATTCTAACTGATGAAAATGAATGAAATTATAATATTAAATCGCTAATAGCCCTCCCTATAAAAAACCGTTCCAACATAGATGAGTTATGCTCAGGGTGTCCCACCTCCTGAGCATAACTGAGTCCTTAATGATTCAGTTTCAAGACCTCCTGAAAAGGAGAGGGTGGAGGAAATTTGCTGAAATTTGTTGGCTGGCTATGGAATGCATCAAGAGATTGTCTTTTTTGGATTAAATCCAATAATTTTTTGTTTTTTGGAACCAATTGTTTCTTTCTAAATAAAGCTGAAAAGTGAAGGTAGGTGGAGGCTAGCTGGAATTCCAAACAATGGATGGGCTTTTTCTCTATGTCTTGGAGAAGCTTATGTCAATAAATTCTTTTTCTGATTCTGAAAAAAATAAATAAATAAATAAAATAAATAAATGAATATCTAGTTCTGGCGATCTGTGTGGGTCACATTTGCTGTAAATGGCTTGAGGTTGCAGTGGTCATTATCATCAAAACCACCTTCGCCAACACCATCAGTGGTCTGAGAAGTTACCAAACTCTACGAGCCTCAGTTTCCTCCTCTATAAAATGGGCAAAGCATTTAACCTAAATGAGGAAAGTTTACTATTATTGCCCTGAAAAACTTGTAGAAAGACATTAGACATATTTTTATGCACTCTCATGTTGAAATTTATTTTGTAAAATAAGGTTTATTGGATTTTTCCATGATCAACTAGATATATTCCTTGTATACATTTTAAAGAACACAGAAAACTCAAAATAAGAAAAAAAACATGCAAAGTTCTCCCACTCAAATACAGCTTCTCTTATTTTTTTGTTTATTTCCTTCTAGTCGTATTCTTGTGCCTTTTAAAAACTGTGGTAAAATATACATAACATAAAATTTACCTTTTTAACCATTTTTAAGTGTATAGTTCAGTGGCATAAAGTACGTTCACATTATTGTGCAACCATCACCACCATTCATCTGCAGAATTTTTCTTTAACCCAAACTGAAACTTTGTATCCATTAACCAATAACTCCCCCATCATGCTCTTCCTCAGCCCCTGATGACCACTATTTCTGTATCTATGAGTTGGACTATTCTAGATGCCTCATATAAGTGGGATCATTTCTAGCCATTTTTGTGAACAGGTCTTCTTAAAAATTATAACTTGAGCCTAATGAATATGGACTTCAGCATCCTGATTTCTTAACATCTTTACATTATAAGCACCTTTTCATATTGCTCCATTCTCTATGTGAACATATCTTGAACGGCTGAACATTATCAAATTGAGTGGATGTAGCATCCATTATTAACCTCCCATAGTTTCCAGTCATTTGCTATTTTAAAGAATGTTGTGGATCGCTTGTGGATCATATTGAGGATGGCTTCCTTTGTGCAGATTCGAGAAACGAATTACTGGCTTAAGAGGAATGAGAACATTTTTATATTCATGATCTCTATTACCAAATGGCTAGGAAAAAAATGTCAGGTGGTACCATTCACAGCTGCTGTGGGCTTCCTCTGGGGCCTGTGAGGTCCTTTTCTCTAAGGATGTTGACCATTTGTAGAGTCAATTCAAGCGTTAACTGTCTGAGAGAGTGGGATGGGCAAGGGTGCTTCCCAAATTCCTAGATAGGAGATGTTTTAGGATGTTGATCTCTTCATAAGGAATGACAGGTGTTCCTTGAAGAAGCATGTGCAGAGCAAGTCCTGTTTTCTCTTTAGATTGTGTATTTAATTTGGGACAACCTGGAGGTTATGGAGAGTCTAAAACATCCCCTGCTCTAAACCATCCCTTGGCTTCTCCACAAGGACAGGGGTTGACACTAGTGACATTTTAAGTCTCTCCCATCTCTGAGTCTTCATGATTCCAGGGCTCTGCCACTGTACAGTCCACCAGTTGGGCCCAATAACTTCATCTTTCTCACGTCAGCCTGGCTCATCCATAACCTCTTTTGTTCTGTCTTAAATGTCATGGAGGACTTCCCTGGTGGCGCAGTGGTTAAGAATCTGTCTGCCAATGCAGGGGACACGGGTTCAATCCCTGGTCCGGGAAGATCCCACAGGCCACGGAGCAACTAAGCCCGTGAGCCACAACTACTGAGCCCATGTGCCACAACTACTGAAGCCCGCGCACCTAGAGCCCATGCTCCGCACAAGAAAAACCACCATGATGAGAAGCCAGCTCACGGTAATGAAGAGTAGCCCCCGCTCTCTGCAACTAGAGAAAGCCCACGTGCAGCAACGAAGACCCAACACAGCCAAAAATAAATGAATACGTTTATTTAAAAAAAAAAAATGTCATGGAGAGGCAGACCCATCCTCTCCCTTCCCAGGTAAACCCAGGTCACCATGAGCATGCCCGTGCTTCTCCCCTAGTGCTTTCTCGGTAGCACAGTCTGATGACACTGCTCCAGCTGCCCTCAGCTGCTCTCCAGGAAGACACAACGGCGAGAGATCCCAATCAGCCCATTCTCTCCCTGTAGCACTGTGTGCTTTGGCTGCTGGACTAGAAGGCCAAGCCTACTTTTACCTAACATTTTGATACTATCTTGGGGTGTAATTGGAATGAGCCCTCAGTGTGGAAATTCTTACTCAGAACACAAAGGATCGAAGAGGGCTTGGAAACTGAACACCGGAAGAACTCTTGCTCGAGGCCTCTTGGCAGGGATGGCTCTGGTTTCTTGGAGCGGTGGTAAGGCTAACAGGTGAGTGTTCCCTTCGGGAGTGACTTCCTGCTCTTTCGGTAACTATGGGTTATGGTGAACACTGTCCTATCCTGCCTTCTCTGCATTATTTGATGAACACGCAGGTGAGCTGCTCTGTGGTTTAATACCAATGGCAGAGTGGTCACCATTTGTCAGTTCTTCTTGTCCCTCTGCGAACTCTGGTTTGCATCTCACTGTGTTTCCCTCGAGATGTCGTCTGGGGTCCTTCAAACTGCTTGCTGCTCCTGAGTGATGACATTCAGATTCCAACCAGCTTCTAAGTCAACCATCTGTGTGTGAAATGTCCTATCGTTGTTACCCACACCAACAATATCAGCTGAAAAGTGTCTTCAAAGGACATTCATTTCAATGATACATGAAGTTTGTTTCTTTTCTGAGTTTTTCCCTGCACAGCTAATGCAATGATTTTTTTTTTAACGTTTTTTCCTTTTAATCGTATCCTCATGTGAGGTTGATTCTAATACAATAGCAAATGATGAAACGCACATTTACTAGACAAAGTGATGACTTCATGAAGACATGAAAGGGCGTATAATAATTTCTGTGAAATCCACATTTGATCATTATTCTCCTTTCTCAACTGAGATGTTGACTCTGACAGCGCTCAATAGAAAAAAAATCAAGTTGTAACTCTTTTAAAAAACATTTTGACTAATTATTACGGAACTAAAACATACACAGAGGTTGGCAGATCTAACTAATATACCCTAGATATCCAACTCCAAGCCTCAATAGTGATCAACTCTTGTTCAGTTCTGTCTCTTCTGATCTCCATCCACTCCCTAACTCCAGATTATTTTGAAGCACATCGTGTGTCATTTCACACCCAAGTATTGCACTATGTATCTCTAAAAGATAAACATTCCCTTTAAAAGTATACATCTACTTTTTAAAAGAAGAAAAATTTGGGACATTTTCAAAGAAGACTTAGAAAGGGATGAAAGGATATTTCTTTAATTAAAACATTTACTTGACCACTAATCCTATATCTCTCTAATTGAAGTATTAGACAACTAATCTATGTTTACTGTTTCTAAAACAGGTGCATTAGTAATAGGAACTCAGTTTGTATGATACACTTAAAGAGGGGCCATTAAAGAAGATATGTCCTAATTTTTAGTCACTTGTTGAAATCAAGACTTTAATTCTGCAGAATACAATTATTATCATGATTCAGAATTGTACACATCGAATGCATTTCCCCAGAGGTACACTCAGGTCCAGTTGATTTAATTTTCTATTTGCCTCACTATGTGGTTGGCTATGTTAGTTTTGTCCAGATGCGTGGTCTCCAAGCTTTTTTGACTGCACACTTCTATCAGTAAAGAATTAAGCATGTATCCATATATGAATGATTTATTTATAAATTGTACCTATATTATGGTGGTAAATTAAGTATGTTACAAAACACATATAAAATAGAAACTAAAGCATGAAATGATAAGTAAAAATGAATAGCAGTTCTAATATTTTCCTGCTACCCTCAGTGGATCTTCTTGTGTGTACCTCAATTTGAAGATCGCCGGGGAAGGCTGTGGAAGGCAATATATAGCATAGTGAGGTGTCAGTCGTAAAGCTGGAAACCCTGGATTCAAATCCAGGGTCATATCCAGTGGCTCCACTACTCCTGAGTTGTGTGATCTTGGACACACCACTTAACCTCTCTAAATCTATCTTCTCCTCTGTAAGAAGAGGGCATTAATACCTTACAGGGTTTTGTAAGGTTTAATTCTCACACAGTGCCTGGGAGATGGTAAACATTTGATTCATTTTGGCTAATAATAATAATAGTGATAATGCAGTCCTAGAGGGCTGGGCCAGGTCTAGGTTTTCCTTGCTCTTTTTACAGAGTACCACAGCATAATGCACACATCGACACTTATCCAAGGGCTGTGGTGCTGATGATGGTGTCGATGGTGAAGCTGTGATGACACTTACCGGGATGATCATGTTGGATGTGATAACAGCACAGTGTACAGGTCATCACTCATTCAGTTTTGTTTGTATTGATGATGATAGGGGTGACGGGATGGTGGTGATGGTATGATGATGGTTACAGAGGAATGACCAGAGAGGAAGCCCTTTTTACCGTCCCTTCTGGAGTTACATCATCAATACTTGGACTTATCTTTCCTAAGAACACTTCCTCTAACCACCCAACAAATATGCAGATGAACTTGTTTTGCCCTGTCTCCCCTCCTGGCCTCTCTGCCTTGATGTTTTGCTGCCGTGCCCTCCTCTCATGTTCCTGTCTCTGTCTCTGTAAAGCCTGCTGCTGTGCTTGCCTGCACATGGGCCCAGGAGATGGACTGGAACCCTGCCCACTGCAGGGCCATTCCTCTGCCAGTGGCTATTTTGTACTCACCTCAAGGAAACTGCCTCTCAACCCCTGAGGGTGGTGAGCAGAGAACTAGAAACCTACAGTACGGCTCTTCCTGGACTTGATCAAGATGTGCCCAAGACTTTCTTGTCATGAGAGAGGGCAGATGTGGTAGGGAGCAAACTCATGTACTGGTGCAAACCTGGGGCCAGTACCCAAACCTGGTCAGGCAGGGGCTCCTGGAATAAACTTGTCCAGGAAATCTGCCACCAGCTCTGCTTCCCAAGTGATCTGAGAGGCCTCCTGGGAAGGGTTGAATCCCCGTTGGCACAGAATCCCAAGAAAGCTTACAGAGGAACAACTTTCTCCTTTGCAAAATCAGAGCAAAGGAAGGTTAGTGTTATGCCCAGAGACACCAAAATATAAGGCTGAATTGAAATAAGAATTTGCCTTAAGCTCTTTTCCTGGGGGCCTGTGCTTTTTTCCATTACCCTTGTTGGCTGGGCTTTAGGGAAGTATGCCCCATCTTTTCCAGGAGTGGTTCAGACTTTACATTTTTAAGAAATTCAGGAGTCTGAGGTTAACATTTCAATGTATGCACACTGAACGCTTTTGTTCTAGATATTGACTTGGGTATTAATCTCTTTAGCAAATTACATTAAAGTAGCACCTCATAACATTTTTAAACATTTTTATTTATTTATTTTTGGCTGCGTTGGGTCTTCGTTGCTGCAGGCGGGCTTTCTTTAGTTGTGGAGAGCGGGGGCTACTCTTCGTTGCGGTGCGCAGACTTCTCGTTGTGGTGGCTTCTCTTGTTGCGGAGCATGGGCTCTAAAGCGCAGGCTCAGTGGTTGTGGCACACGGGCTTAGTTGCTCCGCGGCATGTGGGATCTTCCCGGACCAGGGCTCGAACCCGTGTCCCCTGCACTGGCAAGCGGATTCTTAACCACTGTGCCACCAGGGAAGCCCCATAACCTTTTATTTTAATTTTTTTTCTATAGACTACTTTGTATCCACCTAAGGTATTCTGAAAATGAGCAATGACACCTAAGAATATATACTTATCTCTTCATACCAATTCTCCACCTGGGGTGTTGCCCATGTTTTAGAATTACCTGGCTCCAGTTCTAGGGAATGGAGTATATGATTCTGTAGAATGAGATTATATGTTCTTAATATAATAACTATACATGAATTCTTTTTTTTTAACCAAAGGAAAAAGATAATTTTATTAAAGAATGAATGGGGAACCCCCTGGAACAGAAGGGTAGGGGGCGCTGCTTGACTGAGTAAGGGTTTAGAGCCAGGAGTTACAAATCTACCAGGAACTTATATGTGCTGTCACATAGGAGTCTCTGGGGCACCATGGGTGCTCTTCTCTAATTTCTCTCTCTCTGCAAACCAACTTTTTCTCCACTCCTCATGCCCAGGGTCAAAAGATGTATCCTCCCATCCCCCATCAACTACCAGCGCCAACTTTCTAAGCAAATGACTTTCTAGGCAAATGCTCTGTTACAATGGACTCATTCTCACCCTGTCACAATTATTTTTTTTTCTTTTTTTTAACATCTTTACTGGAGTATAATTGCTTTACAATGGTGTGTTAGTTTCTGCTATACAAACGAATTCTTCTTGTATACAAAAATATTATTCTGTGGATTTGAAATACTTTATCAGTTCTATACTTAATTCTAAATATCCTTGGAGTCAAAACACACTTATCTAATCATCAAACAGTCATGCTATCCCAAACAATTTGGGATTGCCTTCCCAAACACATTTTTGGGGGTTTCCTCAGCTGGCTGAGAGATCCCAGGCCAGGGAAGAGGAAGACATTTCTATCTGTGATTCTGATGGGATGGACTACAGCCTTTTGATGGTCACTCTAACAAGGACTGGTCATGGAGCTTACTTTTTAAAGAGGTGAAAATGAAAGCCAAGCTCCTGTCTAGTTGATAGAATGGAACTTGCATCAATGCTTGGCAGCATTGTTTTGGCTAAACATGGCAGAGTCACCACTCCCATTTACCATCTTCCCTTCTCAACTCTAACCCCCCCACCCCATGATGGGAAAGAAATTAAAAAATAGAAATATGTCCATCAACGGATGAATGGATAAAAAAGTATGGTATATACATTCAATGGGATATTATTAAAGGAAATATAAAAAGGACAAAAAATGAAGGAATAAAAAGGGATAAAATACTGTTATAAACTACAACATGGAACCTTGAAAATGTTATGCTAAGTGAAAGAGGCCAGTCACAAAAGGTCACATATTGTATGATTCTCTTTGTTTGAAAAATCCCAAGTAGGTGACTCCATAGAGATGGAAGTCAGGCTGGTGGTTTCCAGGGGCTGGGAGGAAGGAGGACTAGGGAGTGACTGCTTAATGGGTGCAAGCTTTCCTTTTGGGATGATGAAAATGTTTTGGGACTAGATAGAGCTGGCCGTTGCACACCATTGTGAATGTGTTCATTGCCACTGGACTGTGCACTCTACAATGGTTAAAATGAATTTTATGTTATGCCAATTTTACCTCAATTTAAAGAAAGGAATAGAATAAAACAAAGACAAAGAGAAAGGGGGAAGAGGAGATATCATTGGATAAGACATTTCAGCAAATTTTAGAATATGGAAAACATTTGGAGAAACAGCCATTGACTTACCAGAGCAGAGGAAGCAAAAAACCCAAGTGGTTTAGAGGAAATGAAGAATGGGTGGGGATGGAGGGTGGTACCAGTGGAGAAAGAAGCTACTTTACTGGTCAGAACTGTAGAAAGGCTGAGGCTTAGAGATAACAGGTGCTATGGTAAGTAGCAATAAACAGGGGAATTGGTTGAAATTCAGAATGTAGAGAATTTGGATGCCAAGGTCTTTTTTTGTTTTTCCCATGCCAAGCAGTCAGGAGACTTTGTAACCTGTCCCCTTGCTCTGCACTGGGAGACCTAGAGATGGCCAAGTGCAGGGTGAGATCCCATCCTGAAAATGAGGAAGAAAGGTAAGACTATACGTGAGACCCCGGCTTCTTCTGGAACACTCCCAGCCAGGCTTAGATCAGCACCTGCAGCCTGCCCCCAAGCAGAAGATTGAGAGATTCCTTTCCAGAGAAACTGACTTGTCCAAGAGAGAACACCCAGATCCATATTTTTGAGAGCTCCCCAGTGAAAAGGCAGCTCACTATTGGATCAATTTCCAGGGGTGCCCACCTGTCAGGCCTGACCTTGAACCCAGAGCTTCTAATCAGTTGTCACAGTACCTCAGTCTTAATTATGGAAAGACAGGATCACTTTTGATGAAACTTCCAACATGAACAAGAGAATAAAATAAGTAAAAAGGAAGAAGAATCTGCTAGTATAAATAGCAAAGAAACATCAGGGGAAAAAATAGGGTTTTAAAACAAAAACCTTCATATAATTATTGTCCTTTGGAGAGAGAAAGAAAAATATACACCTCTGAAAAAAGTACAAGTTGCCACAGAAATATTAATCAGAGAAGAGGAAAGAATTCCTGGAAATTAAAACATGTACAACAAAATAAAAATAAAAAATGAAACGGAAGGTTAGAAGATCATGTTTAAACAGCAAAACTTTAGATTTCGAAAAAAACAATGAATCATCAACCCAGGATGCTGTGTGTGACCAAATGAAGTTTCAGAAGGAGAATACAGGAAAGGAAGGGAGAAATATTATAAGAAAAGTGTCCAGCACAAAAGGCCATGGATTTCCAGATTGAAAAGACCCACCATGTACCCAGAAAAATGGATTTTGGAGAAAAACCACTTTGAAACTCATCCTTATGAAATTCTAGGACAAGAAGGTCTTAAAAGCTTCCAGAGAGAGAAATGGGTCACATACAACAAACTTAGACTCAGAATGGCATCAGACTTCTCTATAGAAATATTGGACACTGAAAGAGAAGGAGCAATACCTTAAAATTTCTAAGAGAAAATGATTTTTACCTCGAATTCTATATCCAGTTCAACCAATTGTGATGCGATGTTAGGGAGGATTTAGAATACTCTCAGACATATAAGGGCTAAAATTTTGCCTCCTGTGCACTCAGTCTCAGAAAGTATTGGAAGACACACTTCATCAGATCAAGGACATGAATCAAGAAAGTGGAAGAAGTGGGTTCAGGGAAACAGGGACACCACACAGTACAGGGCACAGCCAGAGGGGTCCTGAGAACATGTCCAGGCTGGCAAGGATGGACAGCTCCAGAAGGACAGCATTAGGGGAAGGAACAAAGGGAATAGCTGATCAACTTCAACATTCAGAAGTAGTATTTTAAATGCATATAACAGATATGTTGGAACATTTGTAAAAAATAATAAAAGGTACAAAGAAAACCAAGCAAATGAAAAGTAAAGAAGGCAATGCTTAACTCTTGGAAAACAACACCAAAAAAGCTTTCAAGAAGGGAAATGCGATCATAGTGTACAACTTGGCTAATGGGCGAAAAATATATACGTTCATAGTCATTAAAATACAAATGCTGATTGTTGGTTTAACCTAAAGTAGGGAAATTATTTTTTAAAATGGATACAAATACCCAAAGAAAAACTAAAAGAGGTGGAAGTATTTGCCTCTGGGAACAGGACTTGGAAGATGATAGTAGGGGAACAAGAAGGGGCTTGCTGTTTTTTGTTGCTGCTGTTGTTGTTTTTGTAAGCCTTTTAGTACCATTAAATATGTTTCCAAAAATTCTGAAAATAAAAAATAAATATTAGTTAAAAATATTTGCTAATGTGGAGTGTGTCAAAGGTATGCATGACAAGACTAATCGGTTGTGGGGACTTCCCTGTATTCATACCACAAATAAGTGCAGATAATTAAAATTGTTGGTATTTATTGGACATTTATGACATCAGGCACTCAGCATTATCTCAGTTAATCTACACAACAACCCTGTGATGGAGGCTCTTTTACACTCCTCTTTACAGATGGGTAAACCCAGAGAGGGATGTTTTTGCCCAGAGTCCTGCAGCCAGCAGCTTGTAGGTGTGGAACTAGGATTCAACCCTGGTCTAGGAGACTGAGCAATCTACATGTTTAACCTTGCAGATTTATTACCTTTCCTTTGCATCTTCATTAGATATTTGTAGTACCTAATTGCCCATGCCCTGAGCTGGGTGCTGTAAAGGAGAATTACACAGGCACAAATTGCACTGTAACTTCTGTTGATGGCAACATGTCAGAAACGAAGGAAATGCACACACATTACCTGCTGACTCAGTGCTGGGACTGTGGGGTGGTGGTGTGGAGAGCACCCTGGGCCCTGTAATTTGGGGGACCTGAATGCTAGAAGGATGAGGTGCTGGTGAATGGAGATGTGGGAGAAAGGAAGAAGTTCTTCTGGGTCAAACATATCCTCATGCACTCAATCCACCACCATAGGGAAATTCATCACCAAAGGGAAATCTCCTTTCCCTTTCTACGAATTCTCTCCAGGCCATGCTTTCCAATTTCTCTTCCTGTTCAAGTCTGACATTCTTTTTTAGGTTTCAAAAAGTTGATTTTAATTGGGAGGTTGGGACTGACATATTCATACTACTATATAGAAATATATAGCGAATAAGAACTTGCTGTATAGCACAGAGAACTCTATACAATACTCTGTAATGACTTATATGAGAAAAAAATCTAAAAAGGAGTGGATATATGTATAACTGATTTACTTTTCTGTATACCTCATACTAACAAAACATTGCAAATCAACTGAACTCCAATAAAAATTTTGTAAAAAGTTGATTTTATTTTCCTCCAATTTAAAATATAAAGATGGACAATTTTTATTTTTGGTTGGTAAAGACAGAAAAACAGAAATAAATCACTCAAAAGGTGTTTTTCACGTCTCCTCCTTTGTCTCACAGCTGAGCCCCATTATGTGTTAGGAGCACATAATCCTTTTACTATTCCTCATCCTCCACTCTCACCCCTACCTCACCCTGGAGTTCACAATTACCTCATTTTCCCTTTGCTTGGTTTTCTAAATACCTATCACCAAAGTTTCCCCCAATTCTTTTCTCCAACTCTTCTCTCAATAAGATCCTCCCATCAGATAGTCTGTCAGCTCTACCTTTCCCCTATTGACACCTCTCCCAGTCCTCTCCACCCTGGCTCCAGTGGCCATTCCTGCTGGTGCCTCCACTGCCCTTCTGGGTCTCCCAACCTCCCCTCCCTCCATCTTCCCAGGAATTCCAATCTCCCATTTCCTGTGTTGGATTACTTGTGTCCTGAATTCCATGTCTTTCTGTTTCTTGCGTTTATTCCTTTGCTTTGTTTGAACTCACCATCTATGAACTTTCTAAGAAAGAGTGAAAGATATATTTTTTGGGTCCTGGGTTGAATTTTGAAGTCACCAGCCTGGAAGCATCCTTGTGCCTTTGTGTGTACATCAGGATTCTCCTTGCACTTCCCAACCATAGACAGCCCCCTTTCTGTCTATCCCCTAGCTCATGGTGAGCGCATCCCCCAGGACAACATTATGAGTATCCTGGTCCAACACAAAGCCATAGTCCACACCCAAAAAGTGCCAATCAATCTTAATAATAGCTTAGTCTCAATAACCAAGGTTAAAGTTGTATTATCACCAAATAAAGAAACCTTCACAAGTGCTAATTACTAGCCTACTCTTCTTACTACGCCCATTTAAAGAAGTGTTACTTTAGAAGCTGTAGTGCTTATAGTCACTCAACAAATATTTATTAAGTGTCTACTGTATACAGGACACCATGCGAGAGCTATATCATGAGTTATCTAAAGTAATACACATGACAGTCCTTTGAAGTGGGCAATATTGCCATTTGTAAATGAGGAAACAGTTTCAAAGAATAAAGCTCCTCCAGCTATTCAGTCAACACATTTACTGAGAACCTACTGTGTGCTAGCTGATGAGGACACTTGGGGGCTGGCAGCAAACACACATGCCCCTGGCCTCTTTGAGCCTCTAGTCTAGCCAAGGAAGACAGACAGGAAACAAATAATTTTATAAATAGTGTAGTAAATGCATTTGAGACAAGACATGTGAGATGCTGTGTCCTAGTCTGGGGAATCAGAGCTGGTTTTCCGGAGGCAATGCATTAGGTCTCTAAGCTAGTAAGAGTGAGCCGGATGAAATGAGGTGTGAGGACGGGAGAGAGGGAAGGAAGAGCACAGGCAAGGCTGGGAGACTGGAAAAGGCTCACATAAGCAAGGAGCTGAAAGGCCAGTGTGCCCAGAGCAAAGACTGGAATGGTGTGTATGGTGCGGCTGAAAGCCCACCGGGGACCAGCGCAGGGAGCAGATCATGAAGGGTCCATGTGCTCTGGAAAGGAATCTGCACATTATCTTTGAGGACACGGGGAGGCAATGAAGAGTTTGGAGCCATGGAATGGGGTGAGATTTGGGGTGTCCAAACTCCTTCTGGTTGTGGGGACACTGCATTGTGGGGGACAGGAGTAGATGTGGGGCGAGCCAAGGAAAGGCTCTTCCAGACATCACAGCCTAGGGGCCAGCTGGTTGTGTTAAAGGGGTGCTGGTGGAGAAGTGGAGGTATCCAGGAGCTCTTTGGGAAGAGGTTTGCTCAAGGTCACACAGAACAGAGCCAAGCTCTGAACCCAGCTCTTAAGGGGACAAGGCCAGTGTTCTTTCTGTTGCTTGAAAGCTGCTCTTTTCTCTGTGCAAGTGTGAGCAGGGCACCTGCACACTTCCTGTTGCAGTTCAGTGGTTGGGGATGCTAAGTTGTCACCCTGTGACGAGGAATCCCTTTCTCCCTTATGCAGTGATAGAGCTCCTATATTATGCTGTGCAATATGTCAGTCATTTAGGGGATCAGAAGAAAACATAGTCACTGCCTTTAAGAGCACACATATCCTGAGACAGGCCCTAGGAATGTAAACAGGGTCCCCAAACAAAATTAACATGAGGAAGTTACAGAAGCTCTAGAATCTTCCACGGTTCTTAGGGTCATAATTCCAGAGCTACAGCTCTTGACCGTTTGACTGCACTATACCCAGAAATAGCTTTCATGACCCTGGAACTAGGGGCATTTTCCTAAATAGACTTACCACACCTCTTAGACTGGCCTGATTCTCTGTCTTCCTCAGGAACAATAGTAACACATTTGAAATTATTTTATTTTTTAAAAGTCTAAATATTCTCCTAAATAATTGATCTTCATGGATTTATTGGTCAGTGTTTTAAAACCATCTCATTAATGAACGTCTTAGTCATGGAGCCAGAAATTATGCAGTCCAAGAATATAACCCCATGACCAAAATTTCCTACAACATTCTTAGTTTCCACGTGGAACAGCCATTTTCAGAACACGTATCCAATTTTGGTTTGAAAATAGTATTTTCCCAGGAGTGTGTAGGGACTTGAGAATATGCGTTTCCAATGGAATCTTTGGGGTTCAACTTGGGAAGGGAGTGCAGGACCCTGCAGACCTCATGGCTTCTAGATTAACCAGTCCCCTGTGGATGACTTGGGAAGTTGGACTGTGTCCCTTGGGGACCTTCTCTGAGCTGCCAGATGGATGAGACAGGGATGAACTGGGGGAAAAGAACAGATGTTGCTTACGGTACATGATTTGTTCTCCAAAGTTGTAAAACCCTGTGTTACTGGGCCCAGGCTTTAACGAAATAGTTTAAAGTACAGGAAGAAGTGGTGTTCAGTGGTGTGCTGGTAAATATTTACTGACATAAAGAATGCATAAACACAATTTACGGATTGCAAATGATATAATACTCTTTATTGTAAATTCCTTACGGCCAATGATTTTCTATAGAATGCCTTTGTTGATTTTTGCTCTGGGTTCTTGTATCCAGAGTGTAGCCACTCTATTATTCTAATTGATGAGCAGGTGCAATTCCTACATGAATGTGGATTGGTTTTTCCTTTATGTAATAAGTGAAAGGAAAGTGAAACAGCATAGCTGTATGTTGGGCCATCAATCATGGGTCAATGACATAGGCAACTTTGCTGAAGTGGACGATAGTTTTTAAATATTGCAAGAACATTTCCTCAGTTTTTTGTGCTATTCATATATGTATTGGCTATAGACACATTTTAAATTTTAATCTGCATTATTAACATTTCTCCATCACTTTTTTAAAAGTCTTGACCAGGGATCAGTAAACCATGTTCTGAGGGCCAAATCTGGCCCCCAATCTGTTTTTGTAAGTAAAGTTGATTGGGACACAGCCCCGCCCATGGATTTTACATATTGTCTATGACTGCTTGTGCCCTACGATGGCAGAGGTGAGTAGATCAGACAGGTGCTGTATGGGCACAAAGCCAAAAATATTTACTATTTGGCCCTGAACAGAATAGTTTGTTAATCCCAGGTGTAGACAGTCAACAAAAGAATAAATCAAGCCTTGATCTATACTGTTTGCTGATTTCTGTGGTGTAAAACCTCTCATCATGGCTGATTCAATCTACCAACGCATCACTAAATACGGAGTTGGGGGGAGATATGCAGAACACACTACTGAAAAGTGTCCTCACTGTACAGCTGTAGTAGACGTAAATAATGTCAAGAGCACGGGTAACAGTAAAGTGTGTAAAATAATTAAGAACAGATGCATTTTGAGTATTCACTACCTTTGCTTCTAAATATAATGTGTTTAATTATACATTTATATAATTTAATTTTTGATAATTGTTGTGTTTAACAAGGGGCTTGCAAAGTCTTTGATCATTTAGCAATCCGTTATCATGAGCTGGTATGATTGCTTTCCTTCAGTGCCCAGACATCTCTTTTTTCAGCCTGTTTTCCTATCTCTAGGAGAAAGCCCCTTCCTTCTTTCTAGCCCACTTGGTTCCCAAGGTGTCCCGTGTCCTTTTAATGACCCTCTGGCTGACCAGGGACATCACTGTTTTGCCAGACCTGTTTCGTTCTTGCACAGCACCAATCCCTTTCCCGTTAATACTCTTATTTCCATAGTAGAGTTGATATCAAACAGCTGACAACAATTTACAATAAGGTATAAATGATTAATGGTTGATTGTTTGAATAAGCCTGGGGGTGTTTGCATTTTAAAAAAGGATTCTTATAGACTCAAAGGTTGTAGAGTTTGAATGTCTGGTCATATTTCAGGTGTGAGGGGTGTCTTTGGAATTCTGGGGTGTCAATGCCCTTCATTCTCAGCAAAGAGGTGACTGTCTTCTCCAAGGATGTAACCCCAGTCCACGTGTGCACCGTGATGCTGCTCATTTCTCAAGATAAACTTTTCCTTTTCTTTCTTGGCTTTAGATCTTACCCTCCCTCCCACTTTCCTCTTGATTTAAACCTCACAGTTGTGGCTGAGGTGAGGCAGGTGTTATAGAGACTTCGGGGGAAAGGGATCAAGAAACCATACTTATCCAGCACCTTCAGCTCCTGCCTTTATGGTCTTGGCCGATACATAAGCACTCCTGGTGTATCATCAGAAGCAGTGTGTTCTCAGTCCCCAGTCAGCTCTACCATCTGGCACCTTGAAGTGTTGTGATGGTGCCAACTGCCAATGGGAAGATAGTCATTGAGAAACGGTACCTTGAAGAGAAGGGACGGGTGCTCTCATAACAGCCCTTGATCTGGAGTGGGAGGAACTAATGCAAGGCCCCTGGGCATCCCAGGACTCCTTGCCATGGAGCACGGGGTAAGACGAGATGGAGTGAAAATGCAGTAGGAAGGAATTAGGTCGGGCTCTGGACCGATGGCATTAATGAATGGACCAGACAGAGGGCAAAGGCATTTGTGTTTCAACAGATACTTATTGAGTATCTTTTATGATCCAGACCTTGTCTCAGCACTGGGCTACATACATCATGGGCTAAAATGAAGCCCTTGTTCTTACATCCCTACATTTCTAGCAAATGGTGGCAGAAAGGGAACGGTGGTAGGAGGTCAGGTTAGAGAGGTAGTGGAGCTAGATTATGTAGCAACCACGGGGCAAGGTGGAAATCCCTTGGAAGGTTTGGAGCAAGGGGGTGTTAGTTCTGATTTACATCTTAAAAGGATAACTCTGGTTGTTTGTAGGAAGACCAGGTGAGAGGTTATTGCAATAATCCAGGTGAAGGTGGTTGGCTGGGTAGCAATGGAGGTGGTGAGAAGTAGCAGATTCTAGATGTGCTGTGAAGGCAGATGGGCCATGGGTTCTGAGAGGAATCCAGGGAAGACTTGAAAAGTTTTGGCCTGAGAAATTGGATACATGAGATTTCCGTTTACCGAGATGGGAAAGGTTGTGGAAGGAGAGTGTTGGGTTGGGGGAAACCAAGAGTTTGGATGTGGACATGCTGGGTTTGATGTCTTAGACATTAAAGTATTGAGCAGACAGCTGCATATATGAGTCTGGAACACAGAGGGAGAGGCTGGGGTTGTGGGAACAAATTTAGGGATTAGCAATATATAGGTGGCATTTAAAGGCATGAGACGAGATTATCCCACTTATAGAGGGAGATTAAACACCGAAGAGAAGTGGTCTGAGGACTGAGCTTTGGGTCCTGATGTTTAGGGGAGAGGACCATGCAGAGGGGATGCTGTACTTATAGGGCACAAAGAACCCTCTTTGCCAGGGCATTTACAATAGGGTTACTTGAAATGGTTTAGGTGGTAAACGGGTGAAAAACCCTCCTGACAGTCCTGTGGACCCCAGTTAGCCTCTGGGATAGTAAGGGGTTATGCTATGTTACTCGTTTACAGAGGAAAGATTGTGATATTTGGCAAAATTCCTCAAAGTCAGTTTTAAATGAAGACGTATGTCATATGGCTCTCCAGTGTGTTCCACAGCCAAGCAAATAACAATAGGATGTGGTAGCCATGGGAAGACTGGGTGCTTCTCTTGCGGTCAGGCTGGAGGAATGCTGTCTTTCTACTTGCTAAGCAGAGGAGCCATGGACAGCAGTGTTGGAAGCACGTGCACCTCCCCTGCCCCACTGTAGGTTAAATATTAAATTTCCTCCCTTCTTCCAAGTCCCAGTGCTGCCACTGGTAGCTGTGTGACTACAGGAAAATCACTTAACTTCTCTGAGCCTCTATTTTCCCCTCAGTAATGACCATTTATGCCCACCATAGGGTGCTTGTAAAAATTAAATCATTTTAAATAGATTGAAGCATGTAGTGAACTGCAAGGTGATGGGCAAATATTAGAGATGGAAATAACTCTGCCTATAATAAGATGGTTCAACTCACACAATGATGGATTTTCACACTTTGTATAAATAATGAGGCTTTCTGTACTCAACTCACTGAACATACTGTCTTTAGGACCCAAATAATCCAAACAGACGTGAAAACATCCTGTATTATTATAGCTTATATCTGTTGCTGGCCCAGTTAAAAGAATGAGCAGATTAATGAAGTTCCATTACAATTACTAACTTTTCAGTTAGAAACATAAAGCACACAACAGAATTCTCAGGTCCCAAATCAAGCTATGCACGTTCCCCCTGGTATCTGAGCTGTCTTCTCTTTATGCCAGTTGCCAGTTGTAACTCCTCTGGTCTTCCTCTTCTGCCTCCATAAAGTCTATAAGAAGCAAGAGGAAACATGCAGGATGAAAATAATCCTGACTGTGCTAACCTCAGTTATTAAGTCATTTGGGGCTAAAGTATGGGGTAAGTTATCTGTTGCAGGGGGTGGTAAAGATAATTATTCACATAAAGTGTCGGTAGATCTGAGTTCTGGCCTCAACATTCACAAACCATCTCTGTTCAACATTTCCACTACTCAGTAAAGTAAAGAAAACGGGTCCAACCTCTAAGGACCCTTGTAACTCTTTCTGGGACTCCACCAATTTGGAGACTAGAAACCCATCCCTCTCTGTCTGGTTATTTTAATGTCATTCCACCAGGTGGCGATGTTTCCTTAGCCCCAAAGCAAGTTTTCACTGGGGTGGGCCGGGGGAGCCAAGTTTCGTACGTTGCTAGCTTTTTCTCCCCTGAACGTGCAAAAGAATGATTCTCCAAAGCTGTCGAGGAAAGAAGGAAATTTCTTCTGAACACCTTGGGCAGTTTATGCTGGAGACCAACAAACCCCTTGTTTAGAGATTTCTCCTCTCTACTTCCGGGAACTCCGGTTGGAATTTTGTCTTTTGTGGTTGCATACGGTGGGAACTGGGAGATGTTGGAATTGGTGGGTCCTAGGGAGGCTTAGGGGGCAATGGAGATATGCCCTAACTGGGGGCTTGTGTGAGCCCTTCACCCAGAGAAGGGCTTCAGATGCCAAGTTTTCCTAGGCCATGCAGGACTAGAAGTTGATGCACACATGAGTGGCCAGGATGGTCCTCGTTGAATCAGGCTGCTTTACTTATGAAGGTCAGAAATGCAAGACAGCAGCATGCAGCCCAGCCCCCTTCTCATACAGATAGGGAAACTGAGGCCCTGAGCAAGCGAGTCAGTTCTCCTGATTCTGCCTGCTTGCCAAATTTCTTTTTTAAAATTTATTTATTTTTGGCTGTGTTGGGTCTTCACTGCTGCACTCAGGCTTTCTCTAGTTGCAGTGAGCGGGGGCTACTCTTCATCGCGGTGCGCAGGCTTCTCACTGCGGTGGCTTCTCTTGTTGCGGAGCCGGACTCTAGGTGCGCAGGCTTCAGTAATCGTGGCACTCGGGCTCAGTCGTTGTAGCTCGTGAGCTCTAGAGCACAGGCTCAGTAGCTGTGGCCCAGGGGCTTAGTTGCTCCGAGGAGTGTGGGATCTTCCCGGCCCAGGGGCTAGAACCCATGTTCCCTGCATTGGCAGGTGGATTCTTAACCACTGCACCACCAGGGAAGCCCCCAAATTTCTTTTTACTTAAACATTTCAAATAGACTTTTCAAATGTCTCTTCTTGTGTGCTCAGCTAGCACTGCTCGTTAAGCCTGTTGGCCTCTGGCCTGTCAAGCCCCTGCATCTCTGTACGCCAGGCACACGGCACTGAACAACAGATCGACTTGTTCAAAGGCATCAAACAGCAGACTGATCCAGGAGGGGAGAAAAGTCATTTAAGGTAATTATTTATGAACCTGAAAAACAAATTTCATAGTAGAGTTTGTTGCCTTTTTTTTGCATTTAATAATAATAAAATGACGAATATTTATTTGTTCATTGTTTCCTATGGACCAGGCTCTGTATTCAGCACTTGACATCATTATATCATGTAGTAATCCCCCTAACAAAGCTGTGAGGTAGTTATTACTATATAGTTGTTATAGAGGCTCAGAGAGGTTGAATAACTGCCCAAGTTCACACAGCTGGAAGGAGCAGATCAACGTTCCCACTCTGATTTGCCTGCCTCCGGATTTGATCTCTAAGCCTCCATGTTTTGCTTCCTGACATTGTCTTTTATAGGATCTGATATAGAAACTATTGAAATTTCTTACCGGAGCACCAATCACTATCTCACCCTTTTCTCGTTGTGAATGAAGGCTCAGCGACAGCAAACCAGCTCAGGGCTTAGGGACTTGGTGGCAAAGTGTCACACCTACAGGACACTCAGAATGTGGACACATGGGGTGATGAGAAATGCTCCTGAAGAAAGTGGTTGGCACCAGAATCCAAGAAATAATTAGAATCTGTGTGTTTGGAAGTTTTTTCCACTGTTTACAAAGGCAAGGATAACTGGCAGTCCTGGGGCCTGGGGGAACAACATAAAGGTGAAAGCCAGTATACGGAGGGCTCCTCTGTACTGCTCTGTCCCAAGTGTTTTGCATGCATGATCTCATTTGGGTCTCCTGACAGCCTGTTGCCACCGGGACTGCTCCGTCCCCACCTCCCAGGGGACAATGTCTCAAATACAGGAAGCTGTCCTAAAGAAACTGATGTCAGATAAAAAAGGCCTTCAGAAATCAAGGTTCCTGTTTTCCCTCAAAAGGGTGTGAAATTGAAATAGATGAATAACAATCAGTGCCCCGAGCAGGAGTTACTGTCAGAAAAAGAGGCAAGGATTTCCCATTGGACAGATGTGGATTCCTGGCTCAACACCACCCCCTTGGAACCATGGGACCTCTGGCAAATTACCTAACCTCTACTGAGTCTCAATTTCCTCATCTTCAAAAAGAAGGTAATATAATGTACGTCCCAGGGTTGCTGTGAGTATTAAATGAGATGATTATATAAAGTGTGTGGCGTAATTTCTTTTCTTTTTTTTAAGTAATTCACAGTACTGAGTTTTTATTTTTAATAAATTTATTTATTTATTTATTGGCTGCGTTGGGTCTTCGTTGCTGCGAGCCAGCTTTCTCTAGTTGCGGCGAGCGGGGGCTACTCTTCATTGCAGTGAGCAGGTTTCTCATTGCAGTGGATTCTCTTGCTGCAGAGCAACAGGCTCTAGGAGTGCGGGCTTCAGTAGTTGTGGCTCGCAAGCTCTAGAGTGCAGGCTCAGTAGTTGCGGCACACGGGCTTAGGTGCTTCGTGACATGTGGGATCTTCCTGGACCAGGGCTCAAACCTGTATGCCCTGCATTGGCAGGTGGATTCTTAAACACTGCACCACCAGGGAATTCCCACGTGGCACAATTTCTGCAACATAGTATGTGTTCAGTAAATACCAGTAATGCTGATGAAGGTGGTTGCTATTAATGCCCTTCCAACGAGCTGCCCACCCTTATTCCAGAACCTTCCTCATGACCATTGTGAGGCACTTTAGAATCTCTGAACCCATTTAAAGCCCAGTTATCCCGCGGGCCCTGCCATTTCCGCCTGGTGATGGCTCTTTGTCTCTGGAATGACCCTCATCCTCCACGTCCCCATTCTATGTTTTGCGAGGCTCTAGAATATAGGAGGTGAATTCCCAGGGCTTCAGGAGCTGTGGTCTATGATGCATTTACTGCCCGTGTCCAGTAAATGTCCAATGAATAAATGAGAGCCAGTAAAACTGTAAAAACCAAGAGTGAAAATAAGGATCTGTACATGCATTTTAGATCTTAAAAGGTCTTCATCTTCAGGCTGGTCAGAGTCAAACGTGTGTCTAACAAAGATTTTACAAAGAGCCTGGAGTGGCATGACCGAAAGAAGAGGGAGGCTCCAGTGTCCATCACTGGGGGGCCAGATGGACAGTCACCTGGGGTGGGGCCAGAGGCCTTGCATCTCCAGGGCTGATAAAGTCTGTGAAAGACGCTTGGGTCAAAACAGAAATGGAAGAGGGAGAAGGAAGGAGGTCTCCCAAGGGCACCTCCCTCCAGGAATAGGGATTGTGAATCTACATCAGAGAGGCTTTTAAAAAGTGATATCAGAATATTGAGCAGAATTCCCTGTGCTGTAAAGTAGGTCCTTATTGATTATCTATTTTACATATAGTAGTGTGTGTATGTTAATCCCTAGCTCCTAATTTATCCCTCCCCTTCACATTTCCCCTTTGGTAACCATAAATGGGAAAAGAATCTGAAAAAGAATAGATACATATATATGTATAACTGAATCACTTTGTTGTATACCTGAAACTAACACAACGTTGTAAATCAACTATACTCCAATATAAAGTAAAAATAAATTTAAAGTACAAAAAAAGTGATATCAGGTTGCCTTGATAATGTTCTAGTAGCTAAATGGAGTCGTAAGAAAAGCCACAGTGACCCTCTTGCACCCACCTGCCACATTGCCCGATATGCTGCCATTAGGATTTCTTTCCTTTGGCTTGACAAACAAATGAGGGTAAGGCCTGGAAAATTCTTGTTCTATATCCTCAACTTTTGGATTGCCTCTTCTTGACTGTAAACACACAAACGAAAACTAACACATTTTTATTGTTTTTTTTTCTCTTTCATTACACAAGAGATCCATATTCATCATAGACTCTTTGGAAAAAAGAGGAAGCAAAATAGGAAAATAAATTCACCCCGTAATGTAATCACCTGGAGATAGCTATTATTAACATTTAGGCATTCCCTGTTGCTATTTTCTCTTTTAACAAAACTTTTTTTTCTTGCAAAATTGAATAGAACACAATTGAACTATCTTTTCATTCATAGTTGGTTGTTTCTTATTCAGAAAATCTTTTCCTGAGTTATGAAGAATCCACCCATGTTTTCTTCTAAAATCTTTATACAGTGTAGCCTTTCCAATAACGTTGGAAATCCACCTGGAATTGATTTCTGTGTATGGTGTGAGGTAGGGACAAGTTCTATTTTTTCCTCCAAATGGATATCCAGTTGTCCCAATACCATTCTTTCTCTACTACTCTGCAATTTCACTTTGTGTTGAAAAATCAATTGTCTACACAATAGATTGCATAGTGGGTGGCTATCTTTCTGGGTGCTCTTGTGTTCCATTAGTCTGTCTGTATGTGGGACAAGATAAGATGAGCTATGCTTTCTTCTGCTAACAAACAACCCCAACATCTCATGGCTTAACATACTGAAGCTCTGTCTTCTTCACTAGCAGGTCACTGGTGTTGCAGAAGATGCATCAGGGCAACCGTCCTGCATGAAGTGAAGTGGCTGCATCACTGGGAGCAGCAACGCATCACTGCATCCAGAGAAGATACACTGAGGTTTCATGCTGAGTTTACTCAGCGTGAAAACGTCATCCATCATTCACTTCCTCTTGCAGCTCATTTGCCAGAACCAGTCAGAGAGTTATACTCACCTGTAAGGGGCCCTGAAGTGCTGTCTGCCATGTGGCTGGAAGAGGAGGACACCCAGATACTGGAAGACACTAGTGACATCTTCCTCCATCCATACCCTTGAATGAAAATGACAGTCTTAATTACTCTGCTGTGGTAGTAAGACTCAATACCTGGTAGAGCAAATCCTTCAACCCTGGGTTTCCTCCTTAAGAAGGCCTTGGCTAGTCTTGGACCTTGGCAATTCCATATAAATTTTAGAGAGTGTTTGTTAAGTTCTTTAAAAATCCTGTTGTGACTTTTTATTGAATCCATAGCTCAATTTAATTTCATAGCGCAATTCTCAAGGGAGAATTGACATTTAAAATTTTGAATGTTCCAATTCAGTAACATAAAATTTCTCTCCATTAACCCAGGTCTTCTTTAACTTCTCTCAATAATGGATGTTTTGCACAGAGGTCTTGTATACGTTCTGTTAGATTTTTAGGTGTTTTCCTATTTTTTAATGCTAATGTAAATGTTATCTTTAAATTTTTGTTTCAACTTATAAAAAATTGGGGTTGATGAATAGAAATTTAATTCATTTTTCTGTGTTGACTTTATATCCAGGACCTTGTGGAACTTTCTTAAAGTCTAAAAATGATGTGCAGATTCCCATGGATTTTCTATGTAGGTGATAATGTAATCCACAAATAATAACAATTTTATTTCTTCCTTATGTCTTTTATTTCTTTGTCTTGCTTTGCTGTGTGAGACCTCTAGGACATGTCGTGACAGTAAGCATCCTTGTTCCTTCACAACCTCAAAAAGAATATTTTCCAAGTTTTATTATTTTTTGATGCTATCCAAGTTTCATTTGAAAATATATTAGTTGATACAGGTTTCATAGTAGATACTCTTTACTAGATTATTTCAGTGCCACCCTTTTTCTAGTTTCTACGATTTTTAATAAAGAATGGATGTTGAATTTTAGCGAATGCTTTTTTCTGCATACATTGAGATGACTATATGATTCCCCCCTTTTTCTTTTAATTGAAGTATAGATGATTTACAATACTTTTTTAGTTTCAGGTATACAGCAAAATGATTCAGTTATATATATATATATTTCAGATTATATTCCATTATAGGTTATTCCAAGATATTGAATATAATTCCCTGTGCTATACAGTAAATCCTTGTTGCTTATCTATTTTATGTATAGTAGTTTGTATCTGTTAATCCCATACTTCTAATTTGTCTCTCCTTCACTCCCTCTCCCCTTCGGTAACCAGAAAGTTATTTTCTATGTCTGTGAGTCTGTTTCTGTTTTGTATATAGAGTCACTTGCATTATTTTTTAGATTCCACATATAAGTGACACCATATAGTATTTGTATTTCTCTGTCTGACTTACTTCACTAAGAATGATATTCTCTAGGTCCATCCACATTGCTGCAAATCGCAATATGTCATTCTTTTCAACGGCTGAGTAGTATTTCATTGTATATATATATACCACATCCTCTGTTGATGGGCACTTGGGTTGTTTCCATCCTCCTTTCATCTGTTAAGGTGGCAAATTACATTGGTTAGCAACAGTTACTCTTTCACCCTGGAATAAGCCAAAGGTGGATAGGATGTGTTTCCTTTTTATACGTTGCTGGCTTTGGCTTGTTAATATTTTATTTAGGATATTTTCACATGTTCATGAGTAAAATTGGTCTGTAATTTTTTTCTTATACTTTCTTGCTGAATTTTGGTATCAAGATTACTTTAGCCTTGTAAAATAAAATGGAGAATGTTCTCACTTTTTTTAAATTTTCTGGAAGTGTTTGTATAAGCTTGGCATTATGTCTTCTTTAAATAATTCATCAAGTTTGCTTGAAGCCTTCAGAAACATTTTCATCATGAGAAGTTTATTTTTAATCAAAAAATCAATTATTTTAATAGTTCCAGAGTTATTCGGAGTTTTAAATTTCTTCTTTTGTTAGTTTTGGTAAGTGGTGTTTTCCTCGGAATTTGTCTAGTTCATGTAAATTTTCAAATTTATTGACATTGAGTTGTTCATAATATCCTCTTACTATCTTGCTAATGTTTGCAGCATACGTAATGATGTTCTTTTTTCAGCACTGACGTTACTGATTTGTGTCCTTCCCCTTCTTTGTCTTGATCTGTTACAGCAAAGGTTTATCAATTTTATCAGTCATTTCAAAGAGCCAAATTTTGACATTTTTAATATGGTTTATTGTAATTTTTTCATTAACTTCTGCTCTTTTTTTTCCTTCCTTCCATATTTTTAGGCCATTATTCTGTTATCCTTTTTCTAACTTCTCCTCCTACTATTCCTGAAAAAAACATGTTAAGTCTGCTCACTGTATTCTTCTCATTTTTGTACTTTCCATCATTTTGTTTCTTTCTGCTTCATTCTGGGTAATTTCTTCTGACCTACCTTTCAGTTCACTAATTCTCTCTATATCTACCTCTATTGAATTTGTTATTAAACCCATCTGTTGGGTTTTTTACTTTGTTTATTGAGTTTTTAAATATTAGAATTCTAGAATTTCTATTTGATTCTTCTCTCAAATTTACAATGATTTTATTCTAGTTGATTGCTGAACTATTTTAAATTCAATTTTTATCTCTTTAAGCATGGCAAGCATCATTGTTTTACAGGTTTTGAAATTTTTTATTTATTAAATTTTTATTGGAGTATAGTTGATTTACAATGTTGTGCTAGTTTCAGGTGTACAGCAAAGTGAATCAGTTATACACATACATATAACCACTCTTTTTTTTCATTTTTAAGATTCTTTTCCCATATAGGCCATTACAGAGTATTGAGTAGAGTTCCCTGTGTGTTTTACAGTCTTCATGTAACTGTCATTTCTTTCATTAATCTCTCCAAGTTTCTGGTGGTGAGAGTGACTATGAGAGGCAAAGACTCTCTTTCAGGCTCCTATATTTTTTACCATACTTCTTTTATGACATCTATTATTTTCTTTTCTCATTATTTAGGTATTTTCTCCCCTAGTAGACTAATAGTTCAAGTTCATCAAAGATAAATTCTCTGTCTGGTTCATCTTTTTGTCTGTCATAGTACCTAGCATTGTTCAATCCAAGATAGGAAGATATTATGAAAAGTAAATGAATTTAGTCTTATCTACCGACCTACCTGCTTACCTGCATATGTCTCAGTTATTTTTTGCCTTTTGGCTTCTTCCCTAAACTTCCCCATGGTTCGCAAGCCACACTCGCTTCTGTGCTTTTCCCTAAATAAGGAAACATGCTCCAGTCTCAGGGTCTTTGCACTTGCTCTTCATTCTGTCTGGAATGCTCTTGCCCCAAATATCCATCTGTCTTATCCCCTCTTCTCATTCACACCTCTTATCAGATGTCACTTCTGCAGAGAGATCTTCTCTGACCACCTCATCAATAACATCATTGGCTCTACCCTTTGCCGCTCTCTACCAACTCCTCCTGCTTTACTTTCCTTCACAGCACTTCTTGCCAAGCTATGGTATATTGTAAACATATCTGTTTGTTTATTGTCTGTCTCTGCCACTAGCTTATAAGCTCTGTGAGGGCAGGGCCTATGTTTTGTGTTCACCACAATTGTTTCCAGGGCCTTGAACTGTGTCTGGCACATAGAAGGCACTCAAGATATATTTGTTGAATTAGGTGCTGTGATAACTGCTTCATACACAATTTTTTAAAATGTTTTTCCTTCAGCATTTCTAAAAGTTTAACATGCTATTACTGTCTTCATTTTACTAATGAGTGAACTGAGGCTCAGAGAGGTTACTGAACATGTCCAAGGGGACACAGCTAGTAAGTGTTTGACCTTGGATTTGAACTCAGGCTTTTACCTTCTAAAGCTAGCCAGGACAGCCTCATATATATGGCAAATGTCTGCTGAGAGGTGCATATAAAACTAAGCAAGGCAGGTTGGGGTCCGGCAGCTGTTGGAAAGGATAAAGAGAGAACACTGAAGCTGTGGGGGAGCATCAGACATTTTCTTACAGGTCAGCAGCCCTCTCTGCACCCTTTGAGTGATCATCCTGATCTGAGAGTCCCCCAGCCCTGCCCCACCTCCCTCAGTCTCTATCTGGCAGTTTCATTAGCCTGGCTGATCCGAATAGCTATGTCAACAGAATGGTGACTAGACATGTAAAGCAATGTATTAGGAAATAGAAAAGGCAGCTCAGATGATCCAGGATCCTCCACATGTCAAGCACCCTGTGCTTGCACACTTGCCCATTCATGTTATTAAGTTTTAAAACATTTGTGATAAGAACAACAGTTGGGCTGCTTCCCCTGGGGCCTCTGTGGATAGATTAATGCAGGCATCTGCTGCTTCAGGCTTTCTGATTGGTTCCTACTGGTTTGGGGCAAAACCTTAAGCTTCTGAGCCAAGTGCAGGGGTAGAAGAGCCTCCGAAAGCCCCTGGAAAAACTTGAGAAGGACAATCAAGAGACCACTGGGCATCTCACCTGTCAGGATCCCTTCCTATCACCTGGTGGTTTAGGAGGGGGCATTGGATGCCATTCACCCGCCCTCTTTGCAGCTGCACTGATGCCTCATTCAGGAACGAGCAGTAAGAAACCCAGACCCCATGGGGAATAGAATTAGGATGCCCCATACAGAGCCAGTTTAGCGTAGAATGGTCCCCATGATCGTTTGGAGATGAAGTGGGCTCCATTCTGAGAAGGGTGACATGGACAGAGCTTGACTGGAATTTGAGTCGTAGCTGTGTGACCCGGGGGCACTTGTTTAATCTGGGTCTCAGATTTCTCATGTGTAAAACAGGCGCTATGACAGCTACTTCATAGGGTTGCTGTGAAGAGTAGCTGGATCCATACCCAGGCAGTGTCTGAGACTAAGCTGGACACACAGTTGGGGGTCATAAGTGGTACCCCTTACCTGGGATGGAAGCCTGAGCGGCTGGGTCTTAGACTGGCCACAAACCAGCCCTGTCATCACCTTGCTGATCTCTCCTTCTCTTCTGTGGACAATGACAACTTTTTTCTATCTCGTGGAAGAGTGGTCCTCAAAATGTTTTTCATCAGTGTCACCTGGAATGCTAGATGAAAATACACTTTCTCTGTACTCTTCCCCAGATTTTCTATTCCAGTGGGAGGGAGGGCAGGAATCTGAGTTTTTATCAGAAACACCCCTCTCCCCCATATAATTCTGACTTGGAGAAACACTGTTCTAGGATTTACAGAATGCTGACAAACCTGGTTGACATAAATGAAAAATATTCTTATAAAGACCAAAATAGAAATGAATACTCCCTTGAACTCATTTGTGTGTGCAATTTGCATAGTTATAGCACCTTTTCATCAAGTGCAAATGAGACCCAAATGAATCCTTATTTTGACCCCTAAAGAATGTCTTCTAGTGGTAAGAGTTGGAGAGAAAGAGAAGGGCCTGAATGCCATAGGGAAATTACCACCAGCTCACAAGACACCTGGATTCTAGCTTCTGCTCTGTAGTTCACTAGCTGTGCAACTTTGATATATCTCCTTAGCATCTCTAGATCTGTTCCCTCTTCTGTAAAATGAAAGTGGTAATCCCACCTGTCAACAACTCAGGGATTCTGTGGGCTTGAGATGAACAGGCTGTGAAAAGGACAAACTCCTTGATAGGCATGGTAGACAAAGAATTATAATATTGACTGGTGGAAAGGAGAGGCTAGTTACCTCCTGTATCAGTTGGAATGTAACCAGGAAGACAGAAACTCAGCTGTTTTCAACAGAGGGAATTTAGTGTAGGAAATGGGTTACCCCAGTGTTGGAAGATGTTTAAAGCCAAATAAAGGATGATGAGATAACTTAAAGGTTAGCAAGAGCAGAAGTTCCCTGGTATGTATAAACTGAAGAAAGAAAGGGAGGAGGTAACATTAGCAGAATTCCTCATGGGCTGGTCTGCAGGGAGCTGGAACCATGGAGGAAACGAAGTGGCCTCTGAAGGCATGCCCAGGGCAGAGAGTGGGGAGAAATATCCTGGCTTCTCACTTCCTCCCTCTGCTCTCCTGCTGGCACCCCCACTGGTTGATCCACGCTGAAGCTGGCTGACATAGGAGCCTAGGAAACTCATGCACCCTCAGACATCAGACCAAGTGGAAGAGAGCAGAAAGGGAGGGGGGCTGAGAGGGCAAAAGAGTAGGGAATGGAGCTGAGGAGAGTCAGGCCAGAACAAGCACATTTGATCTTCCACCTAGATGCAGGTCAAACAACAAATTTTTTTTAACATCTTTATTGGAGTATAATTGCTTTACAATAGTGTGTTAGTTTCTGCTTTATAACAAAGTGAATCAGCTATACATATACATATATCCCCATATCTCCTCCCTCTTGCATCTCTCTCCCACCCTCCCTATCCCAGCCCTCTAGTTGGTCACAAAGCACCAAGCTGATCTCCCTGTGCTATGTGGCTGCTTCCCACTAGCTATCTATTCTACATTTAGTAGTGTATATATGTCCATGCCACTCTCTCACTTCATCCCAGCTTACCCTTCCCCCTCCCCGTGTCCTCAAGTCCATTCTCTACGTTTGCGTCTTTATTCCTGTCCTGCCCCTAGGTTCTTCAGAACCTTTTTTTAAGATTCCATATATATGTGTTAGCATACGGTATTTGTTTTTCTCTTTCTGACTTACTTCACTCTGTATGACAGTCTCTAGGTCCATCCACCTCACTACAAATAATTCGATTTCGTTTCCTTTTATGTCTGAGTAATATTCCATTGTATATATGTGCCACATCTTCTTTATCCATTCATCTTTCGAAAGACATTTAAGTTGCTTCCATGTCCTGGCTCTTGTAAATAGAGCTGCAATGAACATTGTGCTACATGACTCTTTTTGAAATATGGTTTTCTCTGGGTATATGCCCAGTAGTGGGATTGCTGGGTCATATGGTAGTTCTATTTTTAGTTTTTTAAGGAACCTCCATATTGTTCTCCATAGTGGCTGTATCAATTTGCATTCCCACCAACAGTGCAAGAGGGTTCCCTTTCCTCCACTCCCTCTCCAGCATTATTTTTTTCCCAATTCATCACCCCCCTACCTCCACCCCCCAATGCTTTCCCCCCTTGGTGTCCATACGTTTGTTCTCTACATCTGTGTCTCAATTTCTGCCCTGCAAACTGGTTCATCTGTACCATTTTTCTAGGTTCCACATATATGCGCTAATATACGATATTTGTTTTACTCTTTCTGACTTACTTCACTCTGTATAACAGTCTCTAGATCCATCCACGTCTCAACAAATTATCCAATTTCTTTCCTTTTTATGGCTGAATAATATTCCATTGTATATATGTACCACATCTTCTTTATCCATTCATCTGTCGATGGGCATTTAGGTTGCTTCCATGACCTGGCTATTGTAAACAGTGCTGCAGTGAACACTGGGGTGCATGTGTCTTTTGGAAATATGGTTTTCTCTGGGTATATGCCCAGTAGTGGGATTGCTGGGTCATATGGTAGTTCTGTTTGTAGTTCTTTAAGGAACCTCCATACTGTTCTCCATAGTGACTGTAACAATTTACATTCCCACCATCAGTACAAGAGGGTTCCCTTTTCTCCACACCCTCTACAGCATTTCTTGTTTGCAGATTTTCTGATGATACCCATTCTAACTGGTGTGAGGTGATACCTCATTGTAGTTTTGATTTGAATTTCTCTAATAATTAGTGATGCTGAGCAGCTTTTCATGTGTTTCTTGGCCATCTGTATGTCTTCTTTGGAGAAATGTCTATTTAGGTCTTCTACCCATTTTTGGATTGGGTTGTTTGTTTTTTTAATATTGAGCTGCATGAGCTGTTTATATATTTTGGAGATTAATCCTTTGTCCAATGATTCATTTGCAAATATTTTCTCCCATTCTGAGGAATGTCTTGTTTGTGGCTTCCTTTGCTATGCAAAAGATTTTAAGTTTCATTAGGTCCCATTTGTTTATCTTTGTTTTTATTTCCATTACTCTAGGAGGTGGAGCAAAAAAGATCTTGCTGTGATTTATGTCACAGATTGCTTTTCCTATGTTTTTCTCTAAGAGTTTTACAGTGTCCGGTCTTACATTTAGGTCTCTATTCCATTTTGGATTTATTTTTGTGTATGGTGTTAGGGAGTGTTCTAATTTCATTCTTTTACATGTAGCTGTCCAGTTTTCCCAGCACCACTTATTGAAGAGTCTGTCTTTTCTCCATTGTATATCCATGCCTCCTTTGTCATAGATTAGTTGACCATAGGTGCGTGGGTTTATCTCTGGGCTTTCTATCTTGTTCCATTGATCTATGTTTCTGTTTTTGTGCCAGTACTATATAGTCTTGATTACTGTAGCTTTGTAGTATAGTCTGAAGTCAGGGAGTCTGATTCCTCCAGCTCCGTTTTATTTCCCTTAAGACTGCTTTGGCTATACGAGGTCTTTTGTGTCTCTATACAAATTTTAAGATTTTTTGTTCTAGTTCTGTAAAAAATGCCATTGGTATTTTGATAAGGATTGCATTGAATCTGTAGGTTGCTTTGGGTAGTATAGTCATTTTCACAATATTGATTCTTCCAATCCAAGAATATGGTATATCTCTCCATCTGTTGGTATCGTCTTTAATTTCTTTCATCAGTGTCTTATAGTTTTCTGCATACAGGTCTTTTGTTTCCCTAGGTAGGTTTATTCCTAAGTATTTTATTCTTTTTGTTGCAGTGGTAAATGGGAGTGTTTCCTTAATTTCTCTTTCAGATTTTACATCATTAGTGTATAGGAATGCAAGAGAGTTCTGTGCATTAATTTTGTATCCTGCAACTTTACCAAATTCATTGATTAGCTCTAGTAGTTTTCTGGTGGCATCTTTAGGATTCTCTATGTATAGTATCATGTCATCTGCAAACAGTGACAGTTTTACTTCTTCTTTTCCAATTTGTATTCCTTTTATTTCTTTTTCTTCTCTGATTGCCATGGCTAGGACTTCCAAAATTATGTTGAATAATAGCGGTGAGAGTGGACATCCTTGTCTTGTTCCTGATCTTCAAGGAAATGCTTTCAGTTTTTCACCATTGAGAATGATGTTTGCTGTGGGTTTGTCATATATGGTGTTTATTATATTGAGGTAGGTTCCCTCTATGCCCACTTTCTGGAGAGTTTTTGTCATAAATCGGTGTTGAATTTTGTCAAAAGCTTTTTCTGCATCTATTGAGATGATCATATGGTTTTTATTCTTCAATTTGTTAACATGGTGTATCACATTGATTGATTTGCGTATATTGAAGAATCCTTGCATCCCTGGGATAAATCCCACTTGATCATGGTGTATGATCCTTTTAATGTGCTGTTGGATTCTGTTTGCTAGTATTTTGTTGAGGATTTTTGCATCTATATTTATCAGTGATACTGGTCTGTAATTTTCTTTTTTTGTAGTATCTTTGTCTGGTTTTCGTATCAGGGTAATGGTGGCCTCATAGAATGAGTTTGGGAGTGCTCCTTCCTTTGCAATTTTTTGGAAGAGTTTGAGAAGGATGGGTGTTAGCTCTCTCTAAATATTTGTTAGAGTTCACCTGTGAAGCCATCTGGTCCTGGACTTTTGTTGTTGGAAGAATTTTAATCACAGTTTCAATTTCATTACTTGTGATTGGTCTGTTCATATTTTCTATTTCTTCCCGGTTCAGTCTTTCTAAGAATTTGTCCATTTCTTCCAGGTTGTCCATTTTATTGGCATAGAGTTGCTTGTAGTAGTCTCTTAGGATGCTTTGTATTTCTGCAGTGTCTGTTGTAACTTTTCCTTTTTCATTTCTAATTTTATTGATTTGAGTCCTCTCCCTCTTTTTCTTGATGAGTCTGGCTAATGGTTTATCAATTTTGTTTATCTTCTCAAAGAACCAGCTTTTAGTTTTATTGATCTTTGCTATTATTTTCTTTGTTTCTATTTCATTTATTTCTGCTATGATCTTTCCTTCTGCTAACCTTGGGTTTGTTTGTTCTTCTTTCTCCAGGTCCTTTAGGTGTAAGGTTAGATTGTTTATTTGAGATTTTTCTTGTTTCTTGAGGTAGGCTTATATAGCTATAGACTTCCCTCTTAGAACTGCTTTTGCTGCATCCCATAGGTTTTGGATCATTGTGTTTTCATTGTCATTTGTCTCTAGGTATTTTTTGATTTCCTCTTTGATTCTTCAGTGATCTCTTGGTTATTTAGTAATGTATTGTTTAGCCTCCATGTGTTTGTGTTTTTTACTTTTTTTTCCCCTGTAATTCATTTCTAATCTCATAGTGTTGTGGTCAGAAAAGATGCTTGATATGATTTCAATTTTCTTAAATTTATTGGGGCTTGATTTGTGACCCAAGATGTGATCTATCCTGGAAAATGTTCTGTGTGCACTTGAGAAGAAAGTGTAATCTGCTGTTTATTGATGGAATGTCCTACAAATATCAATTAAATCTATCTGGTCTATTGTGTCATTTAAATCTTCTGTTTCCTTATTTATTTTCATTTTGGATGATCTGTCCAATGGTGTAAGTGAGGTGTTAAAGTCCCCCACTATTATTGTGTTACTGTCGATTTCCTGTTTTAAAGCTGTTAGCAGTTGCCTTATGTATTGAGGTGCTCCTATGTTGGGTGCATATATATTTATAATTGTTATATCTTCTTGGATTGATCCTTTGATCATTATGTAGTGTCCTTCCTTGTCTCCTATAACATTCTTTATTTTAAAGTCTATTTTATCTGTTATGAGTATTGCTACTCCAGCTTTCTTTTGATTTCCACTTGCATGGAATATCTTTTCCCATCCCCTCACTTTCAGTCTGTATGTGTCAGTATGTCTGAAGTGGGTCTCTTGTAGACAGCATATAGATGGGTCTTGTTTTTGTATCCATTCAGCAAGCCTGTGTCTTTGGTTGGAATGTTCAATCCATTCACATTTAAGGTAATGATCGATATGCATGTTCCTATGACCATTTTCTTAATTATTTTTGGTTTGTTTTTGTAGGTCCTTTTCTTCTCTTATGTTTACCACTTAGAGAAATTCCTTTAGCATTTGTTGTAGAGCTGGTTTGGTGGTGCTGAATTCTCTTAGCTTTTGCTTGTCTGTAAAGCTTTTGATTTCTCCATTGAATCTGAATGAGATCCTTGCTGGGTAGAGTAATCTTGGTTGTAGGTTCTTCCCTTTCATCACTTTAAGTATATCATGCCACTCCTTTCTGGCCTGCAGAGTTTCTACTGAAAGATCAGCTGTTAACCTTATGGGGATTCCTTTGTATGTTATTTGTTGTTTTTCCCTTGGTGCTTTTAATATTTTTTCTTTGTCTGTAATTTTTGATAGTTTGATTAATATGTGTCTTGGTGTGTTTCTCCTTGGATTTATCCTCTATGGGACACTCTGTTCTTCCCGGACTTGATTGACTATTTCCTTTCCCATATTAGGGAAGTTTTCAAGTATAATCTCTTCAAATATTTTCTCAGTCCCTTTCTTTTTCTCTTCTTCTTCTGGCACCCCTATTGTTTGAATGTTGGTGTGTTTAATGTTGTCCCAGAGGTCTCTGAGACTGACCTCAATTCTTTTCATTCTTTTTTCTTTATTTTTCTCTGTGGTAGTTATTTCCACTATTTTAACTTCCAGGTCACTTATCCGTTTTTCTGCCTCCGTTATTCTGCTATTGTTTCCTTCTAGAGAATTTTAAATTTCATTTATTGTGTTGTTCATCATTGTTTGTTTGCTCTTTAGTTCTTCTAGGTCTTTGTTAAACGTTTCTTGTATTTTCTCCATTCTATTTCCAAGATTTTGGATCATCTTTACTATCATTACTCTGAATTCTTTTTCAGGTATACTGCCTATTTCCTTTTCGTTTGTTTGGTCTGGTGGGTTTTTATCTTGCTCCTTCATCTGCTGTGTGTTTCTCTGTCTTCTCATTTTGCTTAACCTACTGTGCTTGGGGTCTCCTTTTCGCAGGCTGCACGTTCGTAGTTCCCGTTGTTTTTGTTGTCTGCCTGCAGTGGCTACGGGTGTTTCAGTGGGTTATGTAAGCTTCCTGGTGGAGGGAACTGGTGCCTATGTTCTGGTGGATGAGGCTGGATGTTATCTTTCTGGTGTGCAGAACCGCATCCAGTGGTGTGTTTTGGGCTGCCTGTGACCTTATTTTGATTTTAGGCGACCTCCCTGCTAATGGGTGGGGTTGTGTTTCTGTCTTGCTAGTTGTCTGGCATAGGGTGTCCAGCACTGTAGCTTGCTGGTCATTGAGTGGAGCTGGGTCTTAGCATTGAGATGGAGATCTCTGTGAGAGCTTTCACCGTTTAATATTACATGGAGCTGAGAGGTCTCTGGTGGACCAATGTCCTGCACTTAGCTCTCCCACCTCAGAGGCACAGGCCTGACACCCGGCCGGAGCACCAAGACTCTGTCAGCCACATGGCTCAGAAGAATAGGGAGAAGAAAAGAAAGAGAGAAAGAAAAAAATAAAATAAAATAGTTATTAAAAGATTTTTTTAAAATTATTTAAAAAAATTAAAAGTAATAAAAAAAAGAGAAAAACAGAAAAGAAACCAAAAAACAGACAGAACCCTAGGACAAATGGTAAAAACAAAGCTATGCAGACAAAATCACACAAAGAAACATACACATATACACTCACAGAAAGAGAAAAAGGAAAAAATATATATCTATATATTAAAAAAAAGGAAGAGAGCAACCAAATCAATAAGCAAATCTTCCAATGATAATAAACTCTAAATACTAAACTAAGATAAACATAAAACCAGAAACAAATTAGATGCAGAAAGCAAACCCCAAGTCTACAGTTGCTCCCAAAGTCCACTGCCTCAATTTGGGGATGATTCGTTGTCTATTCAGGTATTCCAGAGACGCAGGGTACATCAAGTTGATTGTGGAGATTTAAGCCACTGCTCCTGAGGCTGCTGGGAGAGATTCCTCTTTCTCTTCTTTGTTTGCACAGCTCCTGGGGTTCAGCTTTGGATTTGGCCCCGCCTCTGCATGTCGGTCGCCTGAGGGCATCTGTTCTTCGCTCAGACAGGACAGGGTTAAAGGAGCAGCTGATTAGGGGGCTCTGGCTCACTCAGGTCAGGAGGTGAGAGGGGTACGGAATGAAGGGTGAGCCTGTGGTGGCAGAGGCCGTCTTTACCCAGAAATTTTGGTAACCGAAGTTGGGAGCTACGAAAGCCACCTTACTCCATCGTGTGTCTCAGCAGCACTCAGTGATTCAATTCAAAAGTTAAACAAGACCCAAAGGCAAAGATTTTAGGTCAGATTAATGCCTCCACAATGACCAAGATTCATGAGAAAAGAGATGGCATGTGATCGAATTTTTATTTGAACTTTTAGTCAATATTATTTTTCCCTGTCCAAAGAGGCAGGGAAGCGTGTGTAGGAAATTTGGCCAACCTTTGCCTGAACCCTATCCAGTTTAACAACTGTCAAATAATTAATCAGATATTCTGGATTTTATAGTTTTGATATCTGCCATGTATGTATTGAGTTTTCAAGCCATTAGAATCCCATTATCTGTGTTCAACTGGGAAATGGTCTCTAAATATAACTGATGCTTCTTTGATGAAGATGCTTTGGAAGCACATGGGGACCAGACAGGAATTTAAGGAGCCAGGAGTGCCGATAACAGAGAGTTCTGGTTAAAGAAATGCTGTTGAATATAGAGACTGCTGTATGTAGAGGTAGTGATGTGGGCTCCTTTGGAAAATTATAGTTACTTACTGGGCGATGCGCCCCTCCAGGGACAGAATCACAGACGTGAGTAATGCAAGGAAAAATGGAGCCATTCTCTGGTTTGGTTTTCTTGTTTTACACGATAGGACTGAGTTCCATAGAGGAGAAATGCTCCCTCGACTCTTCCCTTCTGATCCTGCCAATCCAGGCAATCCTGGACTCTGCCTAGCAAGTGATAAGTAACCAGGGTCCACATGTAGCCCACCTCACTTTGTAATCCAGCTTGAAATCTAATCTCGGGATGAATGATCAGTTACAAGGTGACTCAAAGACCACATGCATTGGCATCACACAGAGTATGTGCAAAACACCCCCCTCCTTGAACCTCTCCCAGACCTAAGACTCAGACTCTGAGGATGGGGCCAGGAAATCCGCCTTTTAAACAAGCTTCCCAGGTGGTTCTTATGCATATGAATAAGAACTCTTAGAAATTTGGGGGAAAGCAAAATGAATGAAAGAATGAATGTTGGTGCTGTCGCAATTTATGCATCCATTCTCCTACTGAAATATATCTAGCGTTTTTCAATCATTCATTTTTACAAACGGTGATGCGATGAACCTCTTTGCACTGTCACCTTGTGAGCATGTGTTACAGTTTCCCAGCACTCGTGTCTGGATGTGGATTTGCCAGGTCACGAGCACGTGAATCGTCCTCTTGACTAGAATTAAGAAATTGCTCTCTGAAGCGTTTATAACAATCCCCAGTCCTGAACTAGCAGTGGGTTAGAACTCCTTCCTTGTTACCTCCTGGCCAATATTTATTAACATCCGACTTTTTAGTTTTGCCAATTTGAAGGATGTGGGGTGGCCTCTCCCGTGTCAGTTTGTGCTTCTCTGCTGATCAGTGAGGTTGAGCCTCTTTTCATGTGTTTAATGATGCTCATTTTTTTCTTTTAATTTAAGCTTTTAGCCTTATATCTCTGGTCAAGGACACGTACAATTTTACTTATTTATTTATTTATTTATTTATTTATTTATTTAGGCTGTGCTGCACAGCTTGTGGGATCTTTAGTTCCCCAACCAGGGATTGAACCCAGGCCCTTGGCAGTGAGAGTGTGGAATCCTAACTACTGGACTGCCAGGGAATTCCCTAATGATGCTCATTTTTAAATTGACTTTCTTCTAGGTCTTTAGCAGCGAATTTAAGTTGTACCAATCTATTTCTTTCAACCCGGGACTCCCCTCAATAAAGTCACTTTTATTTGAATGAAAAAGATAATAAGTTGTATGAACATTTGTATTTCTTTCTGAATTTCGCTGGTGCAAAAATGGTCACTCACCCCGGAAGAGACAATGGCACTTGGCAAACTGAAGATGCAGATGGGGAAATCCTTAGAAAGGTCCTGCTCTACCTTGGAAATAGTTGGTCACATCTGAAAGTCAGGGCAATCCACCCAGTCCAACTTTTTCTACTCTGGGTTCAGAGGATTGATTTACCTTGTTCTTCTCTTTTGCTGCCATCTTGTTTTCTTCCTCTGGTCCTTCCTGTTGTCTGAAAAGAGGGACTTTGTGACCCAGAGTCTTTGCCTAACCTCCAATCTTGGGGTCCCCCAGGAGTTATTGGTAGTTGCCACCAGAAGCCAAACACAGGGAAGGCACAAGGGGATGGGGAGTCTTTGGCTGATGGTGTCATCGGAACACACGAAGGACGTAGGTCCGTAGTGCACAGACCTCTCCCAGTTGGCATCAGTAATGCATCAGTCATACCTCTTCTGAAATTATTCTCTTCCCATCTCCTGACCCTCCCTTTCTCTCTCTGAATTCCCAGGGCTAGTGTTCATCTCTTTCTTCTCTTCCGTAAGGAGACCTGTCCTCTTTCACCAACCAGCCACCTAAGCGAGAGTCATCACCTCTCATAGGAAATACCAGACAGATGTGTTGTCATCTCTTATCACACAGGGAGGTCATCCGAAATTGGTTTCTGATGGAACCCCTGGCTGGTTCTTCCTATTCAGGTCTTGGCACAAACAGTACAGTTTCCAAGTATAACCCACTCCTCCCTTTCTACTGTCACTTGTCCATCTTGCCAACACTCATTCTATTACTTGTTTTCCCCTGGACCAGCCAAGAGCCTAGAACAGCCCTAGGACAAGCAGAAGGGACAAGGGCTTTGGGGACCAGAGGGGGGCAGCTGCACAGAAGGGGCAGTAGGGCAGGAAGGTGGAGAAGCAGGCTGTGAGCCCTCAGGTCTCTATGGAAGGGTCTTTGGTGGGCTGTAACAGTGCCCCGAAAGATCTGTCTGTTGCCAACCATCTTCCTTTCAGAAGTGCCCCACACTGGGGTCCTCTGACCTGAGAAATAGTGGTTAATTGAACTAAAGCTCTGCGTGGTTGATTGTGTAATGTAGTCACTTAGCAAATATTTGCTGAATTCCTACTACGTGCCATCTACCATGCTGGATAGCGTGGATGACGGTGAAAGTAGTACAGAAGAAACCAAAAACCAAAAAAACCTCTTTTCACTCCTGCAGTCACTCCGGACTTTAAGGGAATAAGAGGAACAAGCAAGCTTTGATCTCTGCAGAGAGAAATGTCTGGAACAGGAAATGCTATGAAGAAGGGACAAAGCTCAGTGCCTTCATGACCGAGAGGGGATTGGACAGAGGAAGCATGGATTCTAGGGCTGGAGGTTTCCTGACCAAAGATTTTGCCTCTACTTGAAGTTTTTTCTAGACCTGGGAAATAAAGTAGGTAAAGCACCAAACACAGTGCATGCTACATAGTAGGTGCTCAATAAAATGTTTTGTTTTTCTCCTTATTGCTTCTCTTTACTCTTTTATTTTTCTTTCTTTCCCTTCCTCCATCCTTTCCTGTATCTAATTTAATTCCACCTCTACTTCCTTCTTAGCATTAGTTACAGCAGGGGTTGGCAAACTTTTTCTATAAAGGCCCAGGCAGTAAATATTTTAGGCTTTGCAAGCCAGACCACCTCTGTCATAACTACTCAGCTTTGCTGTTGCGGTGTGAGGGCAGTGGCAGAGACTATATAAATGGGTAACTATGGCTGTGTTCCTGTATAACTTCAGTTATGGGTGCTGAAATTGGACCGGCATATATTTTTCATGTGTTACTAAGTCATATTATTATTATTTTTTTCGATCATTTAAAAATGTAAAGAACGGTCTTAACTCGCAGGCTATACAAAAGCAGTGAATTGGATTTGGCCCAAAGGCTATAGTTAGTTGAACTCTGATTTACAACCATAGTTTTTAAATTTGGGGGTCTATAGCCAACCTCTCTGAGAACCCAAGGAGAACTTCACATTAATTCATTCATCCTACAAATGTTTTGAATCCTAGGTGCTCTGCCGGCCACTGGAGCTATGGCAGGAGCGCCATAAAATCCTACCCTTGCGGAGCTTACGTTCTAAACACTTAATAAACACTAAATAAACAAGCAAAGCGAGACTTAGCATGTGCTATGAAGACATAAACAGGGTGCTGTGGGGAACTGGGGGAGTGATGGGGGGTGATGCTGATTCAGATCTGAGGGTGAGACATTGGAGCTGAACTTGAACTAGGAGAAGGGGCAGCTGTAGAAGTGTTGAGAGGGGGGACAGCAAGGGCAAAGTCCAGGGGCCTGGGCCGAGAAGGAGCCAGTGGGGCCCAAGCACCATCATCCTGACCTGAGGCCGAAGAAGAGGGTGACAGAGGGCAGGCAGGGCCATCTAGGTCATGATAAGTGTCTGCTGCCCTCACCTCCCCTGTAAAAACAATGGAAACAGCAGGAAGTAACTCAAGGGTTTTAGGGTGAGACGTGACAAGATCTGGTTCTATCACTTTGGCTGAGTCTAGAAGCCCATTCCTAGAAAACTGTACTTAGATTCACGCTGCCAATTGTTCTGCTGACTGTGTACCAGGGGTGGAGGATTCATAAGTATCCTAAAAGTCCCTCTATGGAAGGCCAAACCTTAAATCCAGAACCCCAGCGTCAAAGAAAGGAAAAGGTGGAGGAGAGACTGATGTTCTGAACAGAAAAGGGCTTTGTGTCCCCTGGAGAGTCCTAGACGGTGCTGGTCCAAGTCAGCTGCTTCCACCTGGTCTCCTTGGTGGCCTCCCTGAGGCGAGGCTTGCTGGAGAGGGGTGGGAGGTGATTGCAGCAGCTTATGGGGGCCGTCTGTAAACGCAGCTCTTATTTGACAGAAGATGCGTGGATCAGGGTTTGTACAGAAAGCTCCTGGGGGTGGTCGGAGGCAGGGGTGGTGACAGAGAGTCAAGCCTCTCTCTTCTCGTCACACTCCAGCCACCCTCCCCCGCCCCCATACACACACCACACACACACACTCTCTTCCAAGGAACCAGTGCAGACACGCCCTTCCCAGGAAACCCTGCCTGTTAGCACAGCATCAAACCACATGACCCCTACTTGGCTATGCCTCTAGCTTCTCCCATCTTGCAGAGAGAACTGGGCCCTGAGTCAGCTCTCCTGCTCCAACCCAGTGGCCACCTGTGCCCCTGGGGGAGCTTTGGAGGCTGAGAAACCTTCAAAGAGCAGTTAATCACTAACTAGCTGGAGATAAGAGAGAGAGAATGAAACAATGGAGCAAATGCCCAGCCCAGAGCTTAGAGCTTCCTTGCCTGCACACGCCAGGACCTCTCCTGCCCTGGGAGCTGGGATCGAACTGAGGTTGTTCGCCAGAGACAAGTGACACGCCAGTCTTGGAGGGGTTGTAGCGCACCAGGACTGAGGGTCTGGTGGCTGTCGTGGCTCCTTCCCCAGTAGACCCTGTCCCTTCAGCCAAGCCTCGGCCCCAAGGACAAATGGGGGCAGGTACCCAGGGATGGTTCCCTTTATCTCTGAGGTCAGGGTCTGGAATTCAGATTGGCCCCTTTATGGTGCCAACTCTGTGCGGGACACAGAGAGCCAAGATAAATCAGACAAGGTCCCTGCCTTCAGTGAGCTCACCCACAGGGCATGTCTCCAGTAGTCTAGCTGCTGAAATGCAGGCGGAGGAGGAGACAGACAGGCTGGGACCAAGGAGGAAGGGTCAGCCCAACCTGGGGAGGTCAGGGAGGGCGCTCCAAGGAGTTCACAAGCACAGTCACTAGCTGAGGGGCTGCCAGTGTCCGGCATTATCCTGGGCGCTTCCTAATCCCACATTGCCCTGCATGGGAGCTGCCTGCCCCACTTTACAGATAAGGAGCTCGGACACTCTCCCAATAATGCTAGAACCGGGATTCCAAGTTAGGGCTTCCCAACCTTAAAACCACATCACTTTCCATCCAACTGTCCCTTTCCCGTGGCTAACGTCTAAGATGTTCTCAGCGGGGTGTTTTCCCTTTAGCCAAAGACGTGAATCTTGGGGAAAACAAAAGTTCCAGACTTCCATTCAAGATGCTGACAGCCATTCATGCCTTAGTATGAATGATGAGGTGGGGGGCACGTTGCTGGAGGGCAGGAATGTTGCAGTTTGGGACGGGGGTTGCCAAGAGTACAGAAAAAGTGTCTCCCAGCCAGAAAAAAAAAAAAAAAAAAAAGGAGCCAAACTTAGAGCACCTGGTTCTGAGGTTTTCCTAGTTTTTCTTAAGGCCCTGCTGACCTGATAGTCCCAAAGGGCTGTTCATTTATGTCTCCCGAGAACTCCCTGATGTTCAGCCTGCTTTCTTTCTGATGCTGTCAGCGGGATCCGGCAGAATAACCTCATGGATCTTTATTACCTCCTGACTCCTCAGCATCTTGGACTTCAAAACTCTTGGCCTCCCAAGAGATCGGAGGGGCTTTCAGAGGAAACAAATCGAAACGCCTGCCAGCTGGAACCTGAGCTCTGCAAGGCAGAAATCTGTTCCTTCTGCCCGTGGCACATTCTCCTCCATCCTGTTCACACAGCTGCGCAGCAGCCGGGCTGGGGTGGCAGGGTGGGGTGAGCAGTGCCCTGCGCTGCTCTGACCATTGGCTTGGCAAGGTAGACTCGGCCTTTTAGGAATCAGGGCTGTTCAAGGGTGGTTTAGACCAAGGCTAACCGGATGCTGCAGAAGAGTGTGCTGAGTCTCCTTGGGGTGGGGGCCAGGACAGAAGGGAGGAGGGGTTGCCTTGCTGTAAGGAAGCTCTCCTACCTCGTGATAACAACCAATGTTTTTTGTTTTGTTTTGTCTTTTTTTGCAGTATGCGGGCCTCTCACTGTTGTGGCCTCTCCCGCTGCGGAGCACAGGCTCCGGTCGCGCAGGCTCAGCGGCCATGGCTCACGGGCCCAGCCGCTCCGCGGCATGTGGGATCTTCCCGGACCGGGGCACGAACCCGTGTCCCCTGCATCGGCAGGCGGACTCTCAACCACTGCGCCACCAGGGAAGCCCAGCCAATGTTTCTTTGAGCACCTAATATGTGCCAGTCACTGGGCAAAGTGCTTAACACATATTAACTCATTAACCCTCCCGATGACCCTATAAAGTAAGCCCTGTTATTATCATCCTCCCCCCTTGACAGGTGAGAAAACCCAGGCACAGGAACTGGCTCAAGGCTTCATGGCTGGTAAGTAGCAGAGTTGGGCTTCGCATCCAGGCAGTCTGGCTCCAGAGGGTGCTCAAGTTATGCTGTTCAAGTTATGGTCTGGGGCCACAGAACCCCAGCCCACCCCAAACTGCCAGAATCGGCATCTTGGCATCTGCATTTGAACAGGATCCCCAGGTGATTCACATGCACCTTGAAGTCCAAGAAGTGCTGCCCGCACTGCATTATACTCTCTATTCCCAGTAGGAGATTTGCTTTCCAAACTCTTCATTCATTGCACTGACGTAGAATTCCCGCGCTCTAGACATTGTGCCAGGCAGCTGATGGAAGCTGAGAGACAAGCGTCCTCAGGATGCTGTCGACTATGTCCTTCACGCAGGCAGGGCATGCAGTGGAATGAAGAGGGGTGAAGTGGTATGAGCCAGGGTGCCGGGGCTGCCACTTGCTGGTGGTGAGACGGTGACTGGGTCACTTCACCTTCCGGGGTCCCGGGTTCTTCACCTGCAAAACAAGGCAGGTGAAACAGAAGACACCTGTCCCATGGTGAATTCTATATGCAAAGGGTGGGCACCCAGTGGACCCTCAGTGAGGATCTGCTGAAAAAGGGAAGGAAGGAATGAATGAGAGTGCTGATCTCCATGTGGGTTTTCTATGTGTACAGCAAGGAAACAGCCCCCCATTTGCAAGTGAAGAAAAGAAGGGGAGACAGGAGCATCCCTTCTGTCAGTGAAGAGGCAGGGCCTTCCCAAACCCCTCATCCATGTTACGGGAGTGCTAGGTTGCCCCTCTCAGTGGTCCTCCGTCCCCTCAATTCATTGCTCCTGGTTTATTGCTCCTCTACTTCACATCTGTGGATCCCTCGGTAGCTTTGGCCCCATGTCCAGTGGGGGGGGGGGGTGGGAGGGGGAGGGGGGGAATGACTGAGAATCCTGACCTCTGGCTTCAGGGATACCAGGGATTGAAGGGAAAGGGGCGGGTAAGATCCAGACAGTGTGATCATTGGGGCTCTTCTCCCTCCTCTAACTTCTCTCCTTCCTTCTCCCGTCTTGCAGAACACTCTGAGTCCCTTTTGGTTACCAAGACAAAAAAACCAATCCTAACAACACTAGCCAGTATTCCATTAGCTCTTACTCTGAGCCAGTCCTAGTATCATGCACTTTACTAGGTCACGGAATCCTCCAAACAACCTGAGGATGCGCAGGAACCATCGTTACTTCCCTTTTCTAGCCGAGGCGACTGAGGCTCAGAGTGGTTAAACCACTTGCCTGAGGCAGCTCAGCCACTTCTTTGTGGTGATTTGAATCCAGGTTTGCTCAACTCCAAAGCCCAAGGACCAAGTCACTAACTACGCTTACTGCCTTGGTAACGTAACTGTGGGTCACTCCTCCGCCACACAGGAAGCCCACTGAGCAGGCCTTCCCAGCCAAGAACTTCCTGACCCAGCATGTCCAAACATAGTTGGAAGGGGGCACAAAATGCAGCTTCCCAGGCCCCATCCTGCAGTGACTCTGACTCAGCGAGTCTGCGCGGGGGGGCCAGGACCCTTATGTTCTGGTAAAGCTCCTTAGGTGCCTCTGATACTGAGACTGTGGGGCACCCTGGATCCAGAGAGAAACTGGGTTGGGTGGGGACTGGAGGCGTTTCTCTCTCATTTAGAGTAGGAGGAGCCCGGCTTCTGGGAAGAAGGGTAATTAACTTGGAGGGAGCTTCCTGAGAGTGACCTTTGCCCTCAGTGAAAGTGTGGGGATTAAGATAAGGGAGATGGATCCCTGGCAGCGGGCGGGCAGGCAGGGTGTTTGCTGTCTGGCTCCAGGCTCAGCTGCTGCAGCCTCTGTCCTGGAGGCAGTGTGGGGTGGCCCAGGGGGACAGGGGTGGGATTCATCATTAAAGCGTGAAGCAGTGAACCTTTGGGCTATCCCCACCGGTTCTTCAAAGCCCCAAAACAAGGTGACACGAGACTGTCTCTGTCTCGAGATGCAGAAGTGCTCTCCGCAACACTGCCTAGTCCAAGGCCCCCCAGACCCAATGCTTTGCTCCAGCCACTGGCCACCTGTCCTATTAGCCTCTCAGGGCCTTCTTTAAAATGACTCCCTGATCAGAGAATTTACATTTATTTAGAAAGTGACTCTATCACTACCCTTGATGGAAAATTAACATCACTTCCTAGGCATACACGGTAACTGTCACAGGATGAAAATCCAACAATGGGATAAACTTTTAACTGGCTCCTGCCATCGTGCCCTTTTTGTTAAAAGGGGCCATCAGCACACGGAGGTCTCCTTTAAGGTGTGTGACATGGAAAGAGAATTCGAAAGGGTAACGCTTTTCTCATGATGCGATTCAGCATTGTTGAATTCCAGGCCCATGTATCATCTAAAATCATGTCACTCGTAACCACTAATACATGCCACAGCATGAGAATGTAAGTTTCATGACGGCAGGGTTTTTGTTTCTTTAAAATCTGTTTTAGTCCCTTCTCTATTCCTAGTATTCCGAGAGCCTGGAACAGTGCCTGGAACGCAGGAGATGCTCAGGTATCTATTGAAAGCATAGACCATGGGGCACCTGAGCTGGGCCCTTCCAACCCTTTCTCTTTTCTGGACTGAGAAGCAGAATGTCAAAATGCAGAGGGCATCAGACTGGCAACCAATTGTCTTGGTTCCTTGATTCTAGCCTGGCCGCTCACTTAGGACTGAGACCTCTGAAAGCCTGAGCCAAAGCCTGCCCAGCCCGGCTCCTCCCCAACCCTGGAAGGGTTGTGAGGACCCAGTGAGATGTTGGGCGGCCAGGACCTTGTGTGCACAAGGCAGGGCTGGGTTGATTGTAAATGGCAGGTGCCTGATTGTGACCCCGATGTCTTTGTGCACCAAAGGTCTGACTCTAGAACGTTTTCTTTGCCCTCTCCTGGAGACAGCCTACTGGCTTTCCTTTTTGCATTGGGCAAGCACGCTGGCCCGGAGGATGGAGCTAGACCTCACACTGTGGAGACCTGCTTCCGTGTCTTCCTGAGTGCTGGGAGGTTGTGATGCCATCTTCCCTGTGAGTGCTTATCTTGAGTGGAACCATTACTAGACTGCTGAGAATATTAATAATAATACACTCCTACTAATAGTCCAAGGAGGAACCCACTTGTCTGCCACTGAGCCAGTCTGGCCTGGACCTCTGGAGCCTGGTCACAGCCCTCTACTTCTATTAGCACTTTGTAAACCTGAGGGTGTTCTGTTTTCCTCCCTAAGGAGTGGTGGTTAGAATCTGCCAGAACTTTCTCAGGACACAACCCCCAATAGTTACTGCCCTTTGTAACATAACTTATTCAAAGCTTAAGATTTGCCAGACAAAGGCAGAGAGAAACTGGCCCCGAGGATGAAGGCAGGAGGATTTATGTGACACCCGCCAGGGCTGCAAGCCTACGTTCCATTGCTGAGATCTGATACCTGTCATCTACGGTGGGGTGATGGCCACACCATATCATCCCTCATTCACTAACTACGTGTTTAGGGATTCCTATAGCGCACCCGCCACGGCGCAAGCGAGCCAGGGAGAGAGGCAAGTGACTAAGCCGTTTCAATGCAGTGCAATAAACGCTCCTTGGAGGAAGAGCCCAGGAGAAGGGAGGGAACCACTCGGGGGTGATGGGTGAGGAGACGGTGTCAGGGCAATCAAGCAGCAAAGCTCCCCAGACGAAGCTCTGTTTGGGCTGAGATCTGAAGCTTGGGTAGCAGTTGGCCAGGAGAAGCAGGAGGAAGTGTGCTCTGGCAGATGGTCCAGCATATGGAATAGATTGGAGGAGATAGAGACAGAGGGAGAGAGGAGGGGAGAGTGACCTGCCTGTTTGGGGTACTGAATGGAGCCAGTATGTGGAAGTCCAGTGAGGAATAGCTGGAGATGAGCTTGAAGGAATAAGTAGGACCCAGATCACAGAGGCCCTTGCAAATCACGTGATGGAAGCTAAACTTTACTGCAAAGGGAATGGGAGCCACGGAAGTGTGTCAAACCAGCAGATGCACATTATAGAAAGGCCTCTGAGATCTCCTCTTCTTCCATCCGTGGCTCTGAGGACAGATCCCTAAGGGCCTCCTGGGCAGAAGTTCATGTGACATACCTAGGGTGAGAGTGGTCCGCTGCCACGTTGGGGTTGAGGCTCGGCTCCCATACAGCTGAGAGCAAGATGACTCAGCCCCAGACACCGGAACGGTCACGGGAAGGAGGCACCTGTTAGGGTCTTGTTGGTTTGCTGCTGGCCTACACATTTAATTACTGAACAGGCGGCACACCACTTGTCCTTCTCAGCCCCTTTTTATTTTATTTATTTATTTTTAAAATTTATTTATTTATTTGGCTGTGCTGGGTCTTAGTTGCGGCATGCGGACTCTTAGTTGCGGCATGCATGCGGGATCTAGTTCCCTGATCAGGGATGGAACCCAGGCCCCCTGCACTGGGAGTGTGGAGTCTTAGCCACTGGACCACCAGGGAAGTCCTCTCAACCCCTTTTTAATCTCTGTTCTCCACCAAGCCCTTCACCTCTCCCCTCTCTGCTCTCTTCCCCTCTACCCTCAGCTTTCTTAGCCATGCCCAGGTATCCTGGTTTTCACCTTTGACCAGAGAAGATCTGAGGCAGCATCACCTGGTCTTGGCCTTGGAAAGAACACTGCAGGCATCAGTTGGGAGGGCTGGGAAGGTGCCTCGCACTGGGCTTCTTGTCCTGCTCTACCAACCACCAGCCATTAGACATGGGGCAGAATGACTTTTCCTCTCTGAGTCTCTGTGTCCTCATCTATAAAATGGGGATAATCTCACAGGGATAGTGTGAGATTTAGATGAGATTTGTGAACCTGCTTTGTAAACAGCAAAGCTCTGGATAAATATTTATTTTGGGTTATTATGTATTGCTTTGCTGGATTCTGCAGAACGGTGGCAGGGAGAGAAATGGAGAGATCTGCTGTGTTGGAATATTTTTGTCATATAGATATAAATAGATAAATATACACCTGTCACAAAATTAAAACATAGAAGAACGGGAACTTTCCTCCCCATCCCACCCCCCACCCCTGGCAGAAACTATTAATATGATTGCTGTATATTCTCCCAGTCATACACAAAATACATAATTTAAACCAAAAAAATACAACAATTTTATAAGCCTTGTTTTTTAGCTTGTTTTTTTCACTGTATGTGGACATTATTTATTTATTTATTTTTATTCAGTAGTCAGAACTTCCTCTGACCACAGCCGGGAAATGTTCTCTCTGATTTTTTTTTAAATTAATTAATTTATTTACTTATTTATTTTGGGCTGTGTTGGGTCTTCGTTTCTGTGCGAGGGCTTTCTCTAGTTGTGGCAAGCGGGGGCCACACTTCATCGCGGTACGCGGGCCTCTCACTATCGCGGCCTCTCTTGTTGCAGAGCACAGGCTCCAGACGCGCAGGTTCAGTAGTTGTGGCTCACGGGCTTAGTTGCTCTGCGGCATGTGGGATCCTCCTAGACCAGGGCTTGAACCCGTGTCCCCTACATTAGCAGGCAGACTCTCAACCACTGTGCCACCAGGGAAGCCCCCTGTGGACATTTTTTAATGTCATGGTATACAGACCTATCTTCCTAATATCACTGCATAGTATAGATGGACCATAGTTTATCTTAACATTATTCTGTTGGTGAACATTAATATTATTTCCAGTTTTTCATCATGTATTTCTGTGGTCTTTTGTGCATATATCTATGAAAGAAATTCTGAGTAATGGGGTTGCTGGGCCAAAGGATATGAGCGTTCACATCTTGGTAGATAACCACCAAATTGCTCTCCATAAAGATTGTACAAACATACCCTCCAAGGTGCTCCTGAACTAAATGTGGGTGTTACCTGTTCTTTTGGAGCTTTTAAAACTGTGAAACCCCCCTCCTCCCTCCGCTGGCCATGTGGTCCACTGACCAGTTTTGTTCCAATACTCCTCTGCCTGACAAGCTGAGTGCCAAGTGACAGCAGTGGGCAGGGGCCGTCTGAAAAATGGTTACCCAAGAAAATGGTAGGAACCTGGCCCGAGACTATCTGGAATGCTTGCTTTGAGGGTTAAATGGAGTCACTACATTTCCAAACATAAAATCCAGAAGCAATAGAGTCACCTACTTTAAGCACATAGCATTGTACCTGACGCAAAATATTATTATTGTTATTGGTTTTGTTATTCTAGAAAGTTCTGACACACAGATCTTTGTTGTGTTTGGAGGGATGGTGGTGAGAGAGAGGAGGAAGGTGTGGAGAGGTTGAGGTGTGAGTTTAACAAAGTGTGACTTTGTCATTGTCAGGCTGTGGCTGCTCACGTGTCTTGGTCACATCCAGGCCTTCCGTGTTACAAAATGCAAATCGCCAGGTAACTAAAGAGCATTTCCATGGAAAGAGCCCGTGACCTCCTGGTGGTGCTTGCGTGTGAGAGAGTGAGCGCTGTGGGAAAGAGGAAAAGGGGAAGAGTGGGGAGGGGGAGAAGGAGGCCTCTGCGGCCCTCGAAACCTAAAACAAGGGGCCATTGGAAAGTCTAGACCCGATTACTGACAACACTGGCCCCGCTTGGGGTTGGTCACCAATTCAACTGGCCCCATTCGAAAACTCCTTTAAGCAGGGACGGGGGGTCAAGCCCAATGGAATCTGGGGAGACGGTGATCTATGGACACCGTGTAAGACAGTTACACAGTTTGAGTGAGTGTAACTGTGTAAGACAGTTACACAGGCTGAGGAGGCAGAATTCAGAATGACAGGAATGATAAAACAAATAACTGAAAAAGTAGCCCTTTACATATATTACTTAACTGAATCCCTTTAATTACCCTACAGAATTAGTACTGTGATAGTCCACATCTAATAAACGGGGAAGTAGAGGCTCAGAGAAGTCAAGTCACTTGGCCAAGGTCACACAGCCACAAGTGGCCGATCTGGAACACAAACTTAGGTCTATCTGACCCTAAACCCAAGCGCTGAGGAGAACCTCTCTTTCGGCCTGGCAGAGCTCATCTTGGATGAGGATGTCATAGATCGCTAAACATGATAATGAGAGGTTTTCATTTCTTTATCTTGTTGAAAAATGACCTATTTTTACCCATTAGTAGGACAACGCGAAGAGCCCTGGCTTCCATTTTTAAACCACGTGGCTGATTTTTGTAGACTTGACAATTCTATCACACTCCAACTGTACACCCTCCTCCCACTGTCTTTGAGAATTTGGGGCTAGTGGGGGCCATCCGGGGAGGCTTAATGCGGAGGAAGGCAAGGCAAGAGGTTATGCCGTGTGGTAGATGGGTTGAGGAGCAGGGGGTCTGGGCTTTTTGTTTAGAAATTCTAGTTGGGTCCCCAGTGGCCTGGTGGAGCTTCTGGACCTCAAAGGCTTTGAGGTAGTGACTCATCGCTGTGTAAACCAGCCGGCTCTCAGCCTTCGTGCCGCCCCTCCAGGCTGCAATGAGCATCGTCACAGGGTGCTGCCTGGCTTTGTTCTGCAGTGAGAGACTTTCCTTGGTCCTTCTGCATTCCTGAGTCACTGTCAGGCTCAGGGGTGCTTATCCGGACTGGCCAATCGTTCACTATCACCTTGGAGGGCAGTACAGTTATGTAGGAAGAGGTGCTCTCATGGAGGGGGTGCTCCCACCCTGAGCTCCTCTCTCAACTTTCCAGGTACTGGTAAGGAGCATGGGCTGAGAACTGTGGAACAGAGGATGCTGCCACAGGGTGACCTTTGAGTCAGGCATGTTCACGTGTGTCATCTCATTGAAAGCTTTACAGTACGTACATATTATGAGAGATAGTACATGGGAGAATGAGGCAAAGAGGGGCAGGGAGCAAGAATCTTGTGTTGGGCCACCTGGGTTTCAGACCCAGCTCTGCCTCTTACCGGATGTATGACTTTGGCCAAATTTCTTAGCTTCTCTGAGACTCTATTTCCTCAACAGAGATTAAAATGGTAACTGCATCAAAGGGCTTTTGAGAGGATTTGATGCAAAGATGGAAATATAATGCTTAGCACACCTGTAAGTTCTCCACGAGGGATGATGGTGATAATGAAACTGGGACAAACTTTATGCCCATTTTACAGATAGGAAAACCGAGCCTCAAGTTGTCTGAAGTGGCATAGCTCGTAAGTGGTAGAGTTGGGATGAAAACCTCAGTCTGTTTCCAAGTCAAGAGTCCTTTTCTCCGTACTGGACAGTCTACAGGCACGAGTCTGCCTATAAGACTGTCATGGGCTGAAAAACAGTACATCCAAACTACAAAGGTTCATCGACCTGGGTTGGTTCTATGTTTTCTGCACAGTCTGAAGCTGGGGAGCCATGTAATGAGATTATATAAATATTTACTCAGGGTTCTGGGAAACCCAGCAGGGTTGCAGGGTAAGCCATCATCTCACAGCGAGCAAGCAAGGGCTGGCCTGCTAATTCCCCTTCTCTCCGAGGCTGATCAGATTGCCCAGTGCCTCATCAAATGCCAATTTCCTTCTACTTGGAGGGGAGAAAAAGCGATCAGCTCCTGCCGAGGAACGGGGAGAGGATGTTTTTCACTTTAGGTTAGGGGTGGTTAGGGATAGAGGCTCTGAGGTCAGGCAGCCCTGGTTTCTGTCTGTCCTTCCCAGCAGTGTGACCTCAGGCAAGTTACTAAATCCCCCTCAGTTTCAGGTTCCTGTCATTAAAATGGGGGATGATAATGCTACCTTGAGGGGCTATGGTGAGGATTAAATGAGAGATTGTATGTAAATAAAGTACTTAGTATCTGGCACGTAGTAAGTGCTTAATAAAAATAATAAGGCAGAGCTGGGTGGATTGTGGGATTGGTTGGCTAGCAAGTGTCTTGTTTCTTGCCATTCAGAGGCCCTGGTGAGACTATGGCCACTGTGGCCACGTGATCCTTGGCACGGGCACCTCTAAAAGAGAGCCACTCGGCAAGCTCTCTTACGAGTTCATTAACCAGCTCATAGGACCTTTGGTTCAACTGCAGCTCTCGGTCCAGCCTCCACAGGTTTAATCAGAGCAATCATTCATGGTGCACTGGCATGTTCCCCTAAACATACGTTATGACTTTAATCCCCTCCGCAGCCCTGGGTGATGGCAATGTCTCCATTTGCAGATAAGAACACGGGGACTCAGAGATGGTAGGTGACTGCCCAAGGACACACAGCTGTTAGAGAAGATCAGATTGGAGCCTTTGTGACACACAGCTGGATTGACCAACCTTCCTGGTTTAGCAGGAGCTTCCTGGACCATGGAGTTTCCTGGGAGGTGGGGCATTCAGTGCTAAAATCAGGAAAGTCTGGGATGCGTTAAGTCCTCTACATGCCACCTCCCCGCCGAGGCTGGGCAGCGGGTTTGGAAAAAACCCGGGGTGAGAGAGAGGAGAAGAGGGGAATGCAGGGATAGAACAGTAGCAGCAGCTCTGCACTGTTTCTTTGTGGAAAGATGTCCAGAGCTTCTGCCACTTCTGCCACTGTTCTCAGGCTCCCTCCTCTTTCCTGCAGTCACTACAGAGCCTTGCACCAGGAGGTGCTCCGTATCTTCTGTGGGTTTGATTCCCATTGGGAATTAGAGTTGTCTGTGTCTGGAGGTGTCTCTCCCTGAGGCTGGAGGAGAGCGGTTGCAGGGGCGAGAGGAGCCACTGGGAACCATGCACGTGACCTCAGACTGCTGTCAGCTCTGCGCTAACTGCACCACCTCTGGAAAGATGCCAAACCAAGTGGTGTCTTCATTTCAACCATCTTGTATGCATCACACGTTCCAGGGACATTGGGAAGATCGAAGGAGACACACAGAGGAAACCGTTTCTAAAGCGCCACAGACACACAGGGTGTGTGGGTTATGCCGCTGCTTCTAGACACCTGAGCCCCAGCTCTGGGGTCTCACCAACTCAGTGCCCTGCAATTGAGAGAAGTCACGTCAGGCCTTTCCGGGGATAGGCAATGTAGACCCTGTCTGCCTAGGTTACCCAGGTTGGCTGGGGAAAAGCGGAACCCCAAGTGGTCCCCATGGCAGAATAGTAAATGTGCTGATGTCTCGCTCCTTTAGAATCTATGTTCCGTGATGGCAGGAATTTTTGTCTTTTTTTTTCCTCCAGTGGCTAAATCCCCATTGCCTGGCACAGTGCTTGGCCCATGGCAGAAGCTCCATAAACATTTGTTAAATGTTGACTATTGGTTCCAAGTACAAACAAACCATCTGGGGAGACTTAAATTCTAATGAAGCAATTGGAGAAGACTGAATGGAGAAAATGGGTTGGCTTCCACTGGGCAAAGGTGGGGAAGGGACGGTCCACTTGGTGGGATGGCAGGGAAGCAGGGAAGCAGAAGCCGTGTGGGCCCACAGTGTCTGGGATGTACCCCCAGGGACTTAGTACATAGGTGAAGACCAAGTGATGGGGACAGGTAACGCTGTGCCCTCAGGGAGTTGGGACTGCCTGTCTTTAAGGCATCACTTTCCACATTTCAATCACTCAAATGTTATTATCACTATTTTTGCTATGTCTTGTACCCATTTATATTATTTGCTTAACAATTTTCATTTTCACTTACACGGACTCTCTTTTACTTTACTAAGTTTGTTTTTACATCAAAAACATATAATTGTTAAAATGGAAATTATTTGTGCTTAAAAATCATCTTGCCTACCCTCTGAGGAGCACAGCTCCAGGGAATGGGGAAACTGGCAAAGGTTTTGGAATAAGAGAATGATCTAGCTGCTTTTTGAGAAGGCGGCAAACATGAAGAATGGGGGTGTGTGAATACAATTCTGGTGCAGTTGTGACCAGAATGGTAAGAAATATTACCAAGGTGAGTTTGGAGGGCATTTCACAGTTTCTCTAAGGGCTTCAGGATGAAACATGCAGGAACTGCTCTCTCTCCATCTGTTTCCTTCTTGGTCTCAGTTTACCCTCTTCCCCAGCAACTCTGCCCCACCATCTAGTGCTTGCTGCCAACAGCTCTGAGGAACGGAGAGGGGTTGCAGTTAGAGCAACGAGTGGTCCGCTGGGGGTCAGGATGTGGGCTGCGCGGTGACCCATGGTGGGTGTGGATGCCCAGCGATCATGTCCATGGTGGCATAGTGCTGTGTCTTCCTAGGCTCATCTTACCTGGTTGTTCAAAGAATGGCACCCCAGCCAAGGCTCAAGTTCACAGAGCATTGACCCATCACCTAACAAGCCTCTTTTTCCTAGCTGTGCATTCAGCGTCCAAGTTAAAGTGACCTGCCAAGCTGAAAAGAAAATGAATTAGCAAAACCCAGAAATCTGCCAAGGGTGTGCCCCCTCCACCATAACCACACACAATTGTGAGAGCTAAGGTTGGACTCCCTGAGGTTTTCTGCTCTAGTGGGTCTGGCAATTCCTGGAGAACCACAAACTGGTGAATTTGAGGATGGTAAACCTTGGGCAGACCTTGAAGTCTTTTGGCGCTGATGGAAAAAGTCCCTCAACGTCGGACTTTGGTGTTGATGGAGAACGTCCAAGGCAAGCTGACCGTGCCCTTCCCGCAGGCTCGCCTTGTCGGGTGCCTCTGCCCCTTGCCCTCCATTTCCCATTCTTTCCAGCAGCACAGAGCTCGAGGGCCTCCATGTTTTCCACTGTAAGGAGTGGGTAGACTGTGGCTGGTCCCTTTCACTTGGGGCTGTCCTCCCGAGAGAAGTTTTCAGATGAACTGACTGTGCAGATTTTGGGTTCAGTTTACAGAGGACTTCCTTATTTCAGTTTGACTGTGCACCCACCTACACAGTATCTTTTGGTTCTCAGAATTTCAGAGCTATTAACCTCCAACCTTAAATCAGGATTCTCATAAAACTTTCCTGGGGCACTTTCATAAGAGAAACCAGGTCTCAAAATAGGTATTTGGTACACTGTCCTTGTCCAGGAAGACAGATTGACTAATTCCAAACCCTGAACTCACATGTGGTTGCTAAGAATGGGGATGGGGGAGAGAAAGGGGAGAAAAATCATAGACACACCATGATACATGCGGGGAGATTTCATCTGGAGTTCCCCTAAATCAGGAATTATTCAGAAATAATTCCAAGGGCTTCTTTCTTGACATTCCACCAAAGTGCAGGTGCATACGTTTTGAATGGACTGAATGAATAGTTTATTTATGCAATGAATTTTTTTACATAGTTCCAATGGACGTGCTTGTCAACTCTCGGATATCATTTCCAGGTTTCTAGATGCATTCTTTCCAGAGGCATGAGCAGGTCCAGAATTCCTAATTTCTATCTGGAAGGCATTTAGGAGCAGAATCTGGTTGATTAGTATTTTACATTTTCTTGAGACACTCTCAATTGCTTATGAAGAGTGGGATTGGGAAACCGATGAGACCCTGCCCCCAACGAGTTTCAACTACTGCCCTCAACCTTCATATGTAATGCCTTTTTTTAAAAAAATTTTTTTAACATCTTTATTGGAGTATAATTGCTTTACAATGGTGTGTTAGTTTCTGCTTTACAACAAAATGAATCAGTTATATATATACATATGTTCCCATATCTCTTCCCTCTTGCGTCTCCCTCCCTCCCACACTCCCTATCCCACCCCTCTAGGTGGTCACAAAGCACTGAGCTGATCTCCCTGTGCTATGCGGCTGCTTCCCACTAGCTATCTGCCTTATGTTTGGTAGTGTATATATGTCCATGCCTCTCTCTCGCTTTGTCACAGCTCACCCTTCCCCCTCCCCATATCCTCAAGTCCATGCTCTAGTAGGTCTGTGTCTTTACTCCTGTCTTACCCCTAGGTTCTTCATGACCTTTTTTTCCCTTAAATTCCCACATGTAATGCCTTGATCGTCACTCCAGCTCTTCACTCTATTCTGCCATTTCTGGATCTAGATGCTATGGGACTTAGCCTGCCGAGTGCTATTAGGCCTGGTGAGTGGCAGGGTGACCTTTGTGTCAAAAGAGACTCATGACTTCCCAGGCGAGACCAAGTCACAACACTTTCCAGTGGGTTTCCCCTCAATTCTTATTCTGAGCATTTGGCTTTTTACATGTTTGGTATTGAAGGGCAGGGGGTGAAGACTACCCTAGAAGGTCCAGACCTGCTTGCCTGTTTCATATTTTTTTCATTTCACCTTTACAATCTCACTCTTCCAAGAAACATCCACGTGTCCAATTGCCTTCCAGAACTGAGCTTGGTTTTCCCTGTCCCTATAAGATATTATAATCCAAATTTCAACACACTGTTAAGCTTCTCTTTTTAGAAGAGGGTTGTGGTTGAGGTCTTGTTTTGGAATGACACTGGCTGGGTCTGAGCTCCAGCAACTTGCTTTACTGTGTGGCCTTGGCCAAGTTACTTATCAGGCTTATGAGGCTCAGTTTCCTCATCTGCAAAGTAAGAAGAATAATAAGACCTTTCTCATCGAGTTTTGTGAGGATTAAATGAGGTGATGCAAGTTAAATTCTTAGTCTAGTGACTGGGATATTGTTACAAATGAATAAAAGTGAAGAGTCATTATTACGCTTCCATTTTCCTATAACTTGTCCAGCACCACCCTCTTCTCCTACTTTGTCCTTTGAAGCGTGGAGAATTAGTGCTCTGATCACCCATATGTAACTTCATGTGTTGCTAAGGGGATCACTTGAGATTCAAGCCCCATACTTGAGAAGAGAGTCAGCATTTCCCTAGAGCCCATCAAAGGCCAGGCACTGAGGCTTTGTACATTTCTCATTTAAATCCTCAAACAGCTCACTCAGAGTGTTTATATCCCCAATAAACAGATGGGGAAACTGAGAGCTAAAGTGTTAGTAAATGTGACAAGATTGTCCTGGTCCGTCTGGCTCCAAAATCTCTGTCCTTTCCACAATAACAGTGGCTGCTGAGACAGCTGAGGGTTTTTTTTGAGGGTGAGGGAAGAAGTTCTTAGCACCCCTCATCTTGCAACACCACAGGTTCTCCCCAATAATTAGACATTTAGATTGTGATTGTACACATTTTCTACTTGGGTCTGAGAGTTTGCTGTCTCTCATGGTCCCTGGGTGAAAGAGACGAGGCACTGAGACTTTCACCCAAGATCAGTCCCATTAAAATATCCTCTTGGACAGTAGGAACCTAGGCTTCTGGTTTGTCATTGGTGGAATAATATGGGAGCCCACAAAATAAAGATGGATGGTGATGAATGCAAAATTGATTATTGTCTCTGCTGTCACCCACCTTCGGAGGTGCCAATTTGGCAGGTATAGGCAGGAGCCCCTGAGTTGTATTAAGCAATACAGTTGCTCCACTGGCTTAGAGCAAGGACGCAGGGGTCAGAGAAGGCTGAGTGCCTGTGGGGGAAGGGAAGGGCGACTGATCAGGGGAGGCTGCAGATGCCTCACCTCCAATCCATCTGCAGAAGCATCTCTTTATTCTGTTTTATATTTGGGGGTTCCATGATAGTGGAAAAAGTTCTAACGCCAAAATAATACGTAAATACAACCCCTATAAGAAGCTCTTCCCCACACAAAAGAGAAGAAAATATAGGCTGCAAGAAGATGGTCCGGAAGTGGCCAGCTTTTGCCTCATCTTTCCCCCTGCTCTGAGATGGAGAAATAAACTTTCCTGAACACCCTGATGGAAATGCTGTCTAGGCTCTCAGAGCAGTTTGATTCAAGAAGCAAAGCGCTTACACCAACAGTGGAGTTGGCATTAAGTCAGGGCACTGTGTAAAGCTGTTTGTGAGGTGAGATAAGGCCAGAAAGAAAGTAATGAGATATAGGTGAAGCAGAAGGAACAGGTCAGGGGTGAGTTAAGTAAGTCAAGAATGGAGGTATCTTGAGAATAATTAAAATACGAAGGGGGAGTTCATAACATTTACTGTTGGTGCCTAGGTAAGGTCGGTGGCGCAGCCAGGTGCCCGAGGGGTAGCTGTGTGTGTGCGCACGCAAGCGTGTATGCGATGGATCACTTTTTTCCAGAAATGGTGAGCCACCCTTTCCCACTCCAGCACCAAGGTTGTCCCCACTTCAGCAGGTGTGTGGTACGTGCCATGGGCAGAGAACATTCTCAGCGTGTAGGCACAGATGTGACGGCAAAAGACATGGTCAAAAGGTGCCTTGCATATCTGTTAGGACAGCTGTCAGACCTCCCAAATGGAGCTCAGGTGCTCCCTTCAGAGCCCAGGAAATTTCTCCTCAGAGGATTTGTAGACCCCTGGGAATCGAACCTAAGCCAAAATGTAAAGATTTTGGAAGCGTAGCTTTTAGAAGGGAGTAGGGTGTGAGGCAAGATGATACTCATTAATCGTGGTACCTTATTTGACTCTAGCCAAGGTAATTGATGCTAATGCTCTATGTCACTCCCCTCCCCCCACCAGAGTTTCTTGTTCCTGTTAGTTCTAGAGTAATATTCTTGTGTGTCTCCCACTAAATAGTTGTTACATTCTGCCCCGGAGGTAAGTCCATGTCATCAAGAGCGGATGATAGACAGAAACAGATATAAACACACTCTTGCTTTCAAAAATAAATATAGGGCCTCTAGTTAAAAGGTGCTGTGTAGAGTAAGCCAGCATCCTCTTTTTTGCAAAGCAAGCGCACCACTCTCCTTAACCTTGTAACCACAGCCTGTGTTGGTATTAAGACTCGACCCCTTAGGGCTTGATACTTGGCTCAGAGAGATTCTTTGTCTTGTCTTTGATCTAGGAATGTGGATCTCCTAGCAGACAATTCAACTGAACTCAGGGTCCCCAGGCCACTGCCCACACCCTGGCCTGGTTTGCTCTGCCCCCTTTCCTCTGTGTGAACCAGCAACGCAGCTTGACTCAAAGCCTCTGTGTCTTTGCACAGGTCTGAGACGGTGATAGGGCCTTGAAATCAGGAAAGTTTCTAGGCAGAGTAACTGGGTTTGCAGAGTTGGTTCCATTTATCTCAGTATTATCTTAATCTTGACCTGAGGGCAAGCTGCTTTGCCTCTCTTAAGTCCTCCCATCCTTAAAACCCAGGCAGTCAGCTTTGTCTCATCACTCTGTTGCTTCCCTTTGTCTTTATCAGTCTACAGGAGACCCTCGGAGCACAGAACAAACAGAATCTATGACGGGGCTGCAGCTCTGACATGATAACGAGACTCTTGCCTGATTCCTCCTTGAGAAAGTTATGACTTTCAAGAAACTAACAATGTGTTTATATAAAGGCTCTGGTGTGTTTGATGGTTTTGTGGTTACACTTTTAAACTTATCCATGAGAGACATGCTTGATATATTTGAGGCTCTTGCAGTTGAAGGCTTCAGCATCAAATCCAACTTTTAGCATTTTCAGTTATAAATCAGGACTTCCATCCATTCCATCATGTATCTATCTATCTATCTGTCTGTCTATCTATCTATCTATCTATCTATCATCTATCTATCCATCAATCTAATTTGATGTCAGTGCTGTCTCTTTTACCATAGAGTAAAAGACCTCATACTTTGAAGGAATTTCTCTATGGATGTGAAATCCATCGATCCATCTATCTAACCATCCATCTATCTAATTTGATGTAAGTGCTGTCTTGTTGAAGTTAATTATACGGTAAGAGACCTCATACTCTGAAGAAATTTCTCTATGGGTGTAACATGCCTAAACATCTAGCCTTTTTTTTTTTTTTTTTTGGATGGGGGAGGAAGATGTTTTTGGTTTTGTTTTTCTTCTGGGAGGTTCAACTAAGTCCCAAGTAGGAAAAATAACCAATACTTGATAAGAACCCACTAAGGACTAGACACATTAGTAGGTACTTTGTGTATATACATAAAGACTCCACAACTAAAGTGGCTTGTGAGTATGAGGTGACGTCTTTTCATCCTCTTTCACCACTACCATCCTCAAAAGACTCTTCTCAGGAGTGCCTTAATGGAGCAGTCCTCTGATGGAAAATGGGCAGGGTAAGAGTGGATGAAGAAATAGACGTGTAACTGAACCTCTTCACCTAGAAATGAAAAAGCCTGCAATCAAAGGTGGTTGGGACCGAACTGGAGAGTCACAGCACTTTTGGAGTTGCTTTTGAGGTTTACCACCTCTTGACCACACACCCCCTACCTCCCACCTACCCCGCTGCTGTCTCAGGTTTTTTGTTTGTTTTTTTAAAAAATATTTATTTATTTATTTATTTGGCTGTACCAGGTCTTAGTTGCAGGATCTATGTTGCGGCATGCAGGAATCTTTTAGTTGTGGCACGTGGGGTCTTCGTGTGTTATGCAGGGTCTTTGGTGGTGGCATGCGGACTCTTAGCTGCGGCATGCATGTGGGATCTAGTTCCCTGACCAGGGATCGAACCCAGGTCCCCTGCATTGGGAGCCTGGAGTCTTAACTGCTGAACCACAAGGGAAGTCCCTGTTTCAGGTTAATCTCAGGCAAAATTGTAAAGAAGGCCAAGTTTGCTTCCTGGAGTTACACTGGCACTCAAAACACCTGGACGCCCCTCCCCCCAACACACACACACACACACACACACACACACACACACACACACACACAGACGCCCGCATAAACACACAGACTCCTGTGCGTGCGCACACACCCCCTGCAGTGGGTGGGGTTGGTAGTTCAGGTGGCTCCTGATTCATCTTTTAAGCAAAACATCACCAGTCTGTTCCCTCAGGGCCCTGCTCTCAGATCTGGAACTCATAGACTAATTGGGGCTAATGTGATAATGGGCAATAATGACATTTACTGTATTTATCGGACATTTGCATTTTAACAAGGCCTTTGAAGATAGGGAATGGTGGGAATGTTTAGTGAAGGCCAAGGAGGTAGAGGGGCTTTTTAGAGCCTCCCTAAATTGCACTCCCCAAACCTTCAAAACCTTCAAGACCTGCCTGAGTTCCAAGACCCTCCCAAACCCACCCCTGCCCTCCCACCGAGTCTTTTACACTTTCCCAAACCTCAGCAAACATGGTGGGTGCCCACACTAGGAAAACCAGCAAGAAAGGAGGGCTACCGTCCACTCACCACTCCACCTTAATAGGATAACTGCTTACTTTTTGCTCTATTCAGTTGTTGCCCATATATAGACTTTCCTTTTTTACACAAGGAACTTCTTGGTTTTGATCACAAAATCTTTGTCTCTGCCAAAACTCAAATTCCCTTTCCCCTCCCACAGAGGGGAGGCCTGGTGAGTTAAAGAAATCTGCCTAGACACTTAGCTCATGCCAGGCCAGAGTCCAAGGAGATCCAAGAGGGAAAGTTCATGGTTAGGGGAGGGTATTTTTCCTTGCCAGGGGCCGACACTCATCTGTATTGGTGGAAGGGCATTTGTGACCCAGTGAAGCAGGCCCTTGGCCCAGGGGGATGGGGATAGCATGGGCATTTGAATCCGTGGATCCTGCCCCAGATTCCATCTTATTCTTGCCCAAAGTGTGTTGTTGTATTTCCAGTTACAGCATCCTGGTCTTTCCCCCTCTAGCACCTGTAGGGAGGGTCGATATATAGTAAAATAGACCATGGAAGTGTCAAGAGGAAGTAAAGAATCTGGATAATCCACTAACCAGATAGTCAGCCCTCAAGCTGTTGAGAGCTGAATCTTCTACCTGAACAACTCAGGGTAGACTCTCCCTTCCAGGGCCCTCCCTTCAAATTTTCCAAAGCTCTTACCTGGGGCCAGGGGAGATAGGCTTTTCAAAGTCCACTGAAATTGCCAAGGGTCACTGTCAAGGAGTAAATCATGGTGCTTGGAGATAGAACCTATGTTCCCGCTACCGGGCCAGAAGTCCCTTAAGAACCTGGTACCTGTGTGGCCAGGGCAAAGATCTTGATGTCAAAGCAGAGTGGACTGAATACAAATTAGTACATGAGACAGAGGTTTAAGAGCGCCCCCGAATCCCCTGTACCATCATCTTCTCCAGATTTGAGCTGCTGCTCACTTTGCTCTCACATTCTCCATTCCTGCTGGTATCTTTGGGGAGCAAGCCTGGTGCTTTTCACCTGAAACAGCCTCTAAGTTAGAAAGAACAGTCACCACCAAATCAATTCCTCATCCATTAACAGGTTGTCTCTGTTCTCGAGACACAGGCATAACCTGGTTAGACCTGTTTTGTTTGAACACTAACGTGTGAGTTGGCCAAATGCAAATGAGCAAATGTTTGTAATCCTTTATTTTATTTTTTTAAAGGGCCCAGCAGCCAATCAGAAGAGGGGGAAGTGACTTAGGGAATTCCCGGTTGGTGGCTTATTGCTTAACATCCTACAAAATGATTTAAAATTATTGTCATGTGCATTGATCTTCACTCTGATGAGAGCTCAGACGTGATAACACTCCTGGTTCCCTGTAGGAGCTGGCGTGAGGGCTGCTTGCTACCTTCCCTCCATCCCCTACAGCTATTGGATTTCCCACCCAGAATCTTTAGGTAAATGAGGTAAGTCCTTACTTTTAAACCTTCTTTTGAATCTGGAATTCAAACACCTGAGTGAAAAGAGAAACCTGCCTTGAATCAGACAGGTGAAAATAAACCAGACTCCCGGAGGCAGCTGGCAGGAAGCGAAGCTCACCTCAGCTGTGCTTTCCTCACTGGGTTGTCTTAGGATATTATTTTGGAGGGCAGCAGGGTGACTTTGGCTGTTATCTGTGAACTCCCTGCATGGAGTCTGGTCTTTGATCACTGTGAATTTAAAAGCCGCCTGGTTTCCCTCTCTTTCTGTGACAAAGCCATTTCCCTGGATTGAATTCTGAAATTCTGAAAGCTGGGGATAGGTTCTTCTCAGTGAAGAACTGGTTGGCTGAATAGCTACTGGGGCTCAGGGCACATGTTCTCACTTTCTAGAGATGTCTTCTCTTGGTAGTTTTTCTGACTCATTACATTAGTTGTAGAGAAAGGCAGATTATCTTCAGTATATTCTGGTGTTTGAAAATGGCTGGAAACAGGCAAGGGTGTGTGTATGCACCCACATTGGAAAAAATGGTCAGGCAGCCCAGGTAGGGAAGGGTATTGGGGAGAGCTGCACATCTCTGTCCAGAAAACAAAAAAACAAAAACAATTTTGGCAAAGAGTTTTGTCATTTCATGTGGGGACAAACTAACCCTTTGTTTGTTCCATGATGGGATACTATGACCAGACAGCCAGATGTGAGTCAGCAGCCCCAAATGCCCTCTAAGACAGGGGTTCTTTTGATTTTGTTTGGACACGATGGAGAAGAACTGGCCTACGTGTGGATAGAACTGGAAACAGTGGGGAGTTAATCTTCTTGCTGGTAAATGACAACGCCGAGTCAGGAAATTGACATTCTCAGCATCCGTCTTTGCCAAGATTTAGGATACTCCTAGGATTGTGGGTGCATGTGTCTTGTTATGATGAAGCATAAGCTTCTGTGAGTCTAAGTTCACAGGTGTCTTGCTGGTTATCTGCACTGACCTTAGTAACAGGCATAAAGTGAGTGAGTGTTTGGACTTGAGAACTTTTCAGTGGAAGGTCTAATTCAGGAGTTGGTTCTATAGGCATGGCTGCGAGGATATGTTTAGATAGAGCCTTTCACTGCATAAAAGCAGAGTTGGGGATCAAGAGTGGCCATGCGCTAATTCCACTGAGGTCAAGGGAAGAGTTGATTTCCAACAGGAGAGATGAAGTTGTGTTATTGGGTAGAACTTCAGGCGTAAGAGATGCTACCAGGAAAGGCTGTTAAGAGATTTTAAGAATGCCTTTTTGGAGCTCTATAACAGTGAATAATCTTTCATTCTTAAAAAGGAAAAGAATGACTTTAATAGCTGCATTGGGAGTTGGCAGAAGGCTGCATTTATCCTCTTTTTGAGACCTAGAATTCTGAGACTATGAAATAACTCATCAATTCCATCGTATAATCTGAAGTCGGGTAGGATCACATTATTCCCACACCATCACTCATGGCTTATATGGATAGACTTTAAAAAACAGTGGGAACATGGAATGAGGGTCATTTGGAAGTGTGTGATCACACTTGAAAAAATAATAAATATAATGGAGATAATCCTCCATGTTTCCAAACCATTTTACAGAGGCATTTTATTTATTTATTTATTTATTTATTTTGCGGTACGCGGGCCTCTCACTGTTGTGGCCCCTCCCGTTGCGGAGCACAGCCTCCGGAGGCGCAGGCGCAGCGGCCATGGCTCACGGGCCCAGCCGCTCCTCGGCATGTGGGGTCTTCCCGGACCGGGGCATGAACCCGTGTGTCCTAGCATCGGCAGGGGGACTCTCAACCACTGCGCCACCAGGGAAGCCCCAGAGGCATTGCAGAAGAAAGTAACTTTGAGGGAACAACCGTGCTGTAAGTTCTCTTGTGTTACTGTTCAAGATGGCGGCGTTAGCCGAGACCTTTTTAGGGTGGTTGTGGGTAGGGTGATGCCTTTGATCCAGGCCTCACACGTATGAAAGATCTCAAATTCAATTATATTTGTTCTTTTGTGTTAAAAAGCATCTATTTGTTAAATTCAAACAACCCCCTTTTGATTTTTTTCCCCATTTTTTAAACATACTGTGAGCTCCCCCAAATGGAAATGCCTTGGGCCTCTCTGGACCTCTGAGAAGCCCTACATTCACACTCATGATTCCACCTTTATGCTCCCATTAATTTACCAACTTTATGCAGATCTTCTTTCTTTACCTTTTTGACAACTTCAAAGGCTGAGACAAAACGGAAAGTGAGAGGTTAAAATATTTACTCAACTGCACTCAGTTAGCTAATTGGAAACTGGAAGGAGCTCATGTCAGGTCCTAGGCCGGAAAGTGAGTGCTTTGGGTCAAAGTTCATTTCCAGGAAGTAGAATCTAGCTTTCTGGAATCTTGTAACGTTTTACTTTTCCTCATCCCCACCTATACCTCCGCCTCCAAATTAGAGTTAGCACTGGGCTGTGTGCTTTGCTTTCTGAAAACTCAGTGTAGGAACCCTGTTTAATGTTAAAGCATCAAGCCCAGCCGTAGAGGTTTATACAAATCGTTAAAGAGTGATTCAGTCTTTCCCCCCTTTCCTCCAGTTGGAGTCCTCCTTAAGTCCTTTTGAACAGGTGGGATTTTCAAAGACCTCTGGGAGATGGGGTAGGGTGGATACCAAGAACGCCGTGGTAGAAATTGCTAACACACTTGAGAAGCAACGCCACGGTTTTAAGGAATCAAATATAAAGTCGGAAGCTGATTTTCGGTGATACCTTTTTCTGCCGTTTCAGCCTAGTTCTCTCGTTAGGGTCCCTCTCCGGTAGAATTTAAGTGACAATCATTTCTGTTGTGGGAGGGGCCAGTCGGGAGGATTGGGCTCCATGTAGCCTTGGTGTTTGAGACCACGCTTCTAATCCTGGCTTTGTTACTGGGTAACTGACCCTGCGGGGCTGTCAGCCTGGGTGAGCCACACCGGCTCTGTCTGAGCTGGGGGTTGTCACCTGAAGACAGAGGCAGGGAGGCAGCCGTATGGTGCTGGAGTTCTCTTAAATCTATTGCTGAATAACTGAAGAGACAGGGAAGATAATAAACTTTAGTTAATATTTTCTTATCTAATTTTTCATAATAGGATTTTAAATCATCGGATTCGTTTTGAGGAGCGGCAATTGTGCTCCTATTAGACATATGTGACTATTACGTTTATTTAAATCGCACAGGGTTTTAAAGCCCAGACTATTAAGTTGTGCAGGAAACAAAGAGTGCAGTGGGGGAGGATGGCTTCCCACAGCAGCTAATGTTAGGATGGGACATATGTTCAAGCTGAGTGGTTTTGATGTCGGGAAGCTGAGATGTGCTGGAGTAGAAATTTCCATGGATCCCTCAGAGTTATTTGATAAAAAACTTATTGGACTTCAGAGGGGGAAAAAAAAGATATTTCTTTAAGAATCTTCCTTGAAGAATTCCAGACTCACGTTTTTGAGTGATTGGAGCATGGTGTGGGCAAGGCAGGGTGCAGGACAGTCAGGCGACTGGCAGTCAGGAGACCTGGTTTTGTAGTCCCAGCAAAGCTGTGCTCCCAGAGCAGTACACTCCACCTCTCTGGGCTTTTGTTTCCTCATTTGGACAAAGGAGTTTGAACCCGATCATCCGTAAGGTCCACTTCGGCCCTCGGAATCTGATGACCCAGGGAAACTAGCTATGCCTAGAGGTCGGCAGGTTTAGCTCGAGTCTGTGAAAGCTGAGAATGGGGTGGGAGATGCCTTCCTAAGGATGAGACAGGAAAGAAGACCAGTAGGAGCCCTTAAGTGGCTTCCTTGGGGTCTTCAGAATTTTGGCCAAGGGATGTACCTGGTGGAGGTACTAAAGACTAGATACCTTTACTAGGGGTGCTTGAGCTGTTCCCATGACAACATCCCATCTTATCAATTGCCTCATTTATCTGAAGTTGGTGCCAGTGTAGAAGTGGATGCAGCTGACTGCTTTGTGACCCCCGGGAGCCACTGGTGTCCACGGGTAGGCACTCTAATGCTGTCTTCTGTAAAACACGAAAGCAACTGGCTGAAAAGTGAATGCTTAGGACCCCGTGGAGGCTGCTCAGTTCATCTGACTGTCCATGAATTATTGGGTAGATTGGATGGACATGGACTCACTTCTCCGAGAGGAAGACCCGGGGGGTCATCAGAAGGGGAACGTGGCTGGCCAAGCCACTGGGCAGCCCACCTGGAGAGCCTGGTCTTCCCAGAGGCCCTTGGCGCGAATCTGGAGCAACCAAAGCTTGCAATAGGGTCGAGCGGGATGGCCCATTTAAAGAGGCTACCAGGGTTTTAATTGGCCTTGTTTTAAAAGAGATACCTTGTAAAATACTTCTTTGAAAATGGATTCCACTAGCACCTAAGCACACTCTGTCTTCGGTTTGTTTTATGGGGCTGAGCCCCTTGTTCTGGTTCATTGGATTCACATTATCTCTTCTCTTCCAATCTTCCCCCACACCCCGGCCCTTAGAGCCTCCTTCCTGTACTTTCTCAGGGGCGTCTTCGTTGTTATTAAAGGTATCTGCCTATTTATTTAAAATGTGGCCAGCAGAGGTGCATTCCAAACCTGCTTTCTGATGGAAACCAAGCCCCAAATCAAAAGGAGCCAAAATGCTTCCTATAATATTTTGATTATTGGACTATTAGACCACCTCTTGAACCCCACTATTAAAGTAACTATTTTTACTTTCGTAGGACCTTCTCTAGATGTACAATTTCTTTGATGTGGTTGTAATTGTGTTGAATTCAAAATTTCCTATTCTGTCACATCCCCCTCACTCTATATTATAGACACCACATAAACAATCTTGGGGGCTAAATCTTTATGGGTCCAATTGTGGATCTGAGAAATTTTAGTCTGCCTGCCAGCCCTTTCTTTGCCTGATGCAGACTTCTTCCAAAAGTCAATATATTGAGTCTTTTTTGGAATATGAAGAAGGTCTTCTACTTTTGTCTATGACAGTGGAGCTTGGAGCATATGACTGTCTCATAGAGATTTTTTGGGGGGGAGTCCCTCTTGGGAACCTTTAAAAAATTCCCTCAGTAGGGCTAATGATATATCCTATTGGATGAAGTAAGTGGGGTCTGAAAGGTGAAGATTATTTCAGCCTTGTCTCCAGGGTGACTACTGATAAGATGTTTTCTTTGCAACAGACTTTAGTTTATTATTTTTTAAAATAAATTTATTTATTTTATTTATTTATTTTTGGCTGTGTTGGGTCTTCATTGCTGCATGCGGGCTTTCTCTAGTTGCGGCAAGTAACTAGAGAAAGCCCTAGTTTCTCTTTGTTGCAGTGCACGGGCTTCTCATGGCGGTGGCTTCTCTCGTTGTGGAGCATGGGCTGTGGGCGCACTGGCTTCAGTAGTTGTGGCACATGCGCTCAGTAGTTGTGGAGCATGAGCTCTAGAGCACAGGCTCAGTAGTTGTGGCACACGGGCTCAGTAGTTGTGGTGCATGGGCTTAGTTGCTCCGCGGCATGTGGGATCTCCCCGGACCAGGGATCGAACCCGTGTCCCCTTCATTGGCAGGTGGATTCTCAACCACTGCACCACCAGGGAAGCCCCTGCAAAGAACTTTAGATTTGGCCCAAATTCAGCCTCTGTCTCAATTACGTCCACTGAGAAAAACAGAGAGCACCTAACTTACCTTTCACTTGTCTTAACTCCATTGGCCAGAGGCTGTGGACTGAGGAGCGTTGGTGAAGAGTAGACTTTGGCTGCTTATGTATCTGAAGGAGCAGGGGGCTATGAGTTTTTGTTGCCTGGAAGCAGCTGGAATGTGGTACAAAGAACATGGAGGTTAGAGTCAGGATACCTGGGTTCACCTTCGACTCTGCCACTGAGTAGCTGAGTGACTTTGGGTGAATTATGTAAGCTCAAGAATATATATTCCTCATCTGGAAAATAGGGTTAATAATATCTGCACAGGCTGTTGTAAGGATTAAATTAGACAAAGATTCTGAAAGCACCTGGACAAATGCTTGTGAGGAAACAATTAGTAATTTGTGGAACGGAATTGGAGGGTCAGTGCTCAACATGGGTGTTTTCAGTGAGGCGCTATTGAGTAGGAGTGGCTGATAATAATTCTGGAATTTTGTTTTTCAAAGTGATCGATGTTGGTTCTGCACTGTGACCTTGGGAAAGAACTGCAATGGGGTTTTCAGTGGGGAAGGTGGGCAGCAGGGAGATGGGATGAGCCATGTGAAGCCGAGAACTCCAAATGGAGCCTTGGGTTGAACTGGCTGCAAACCACCACCCATGGCAGTTCCAAGGAAGACCTGGAGTAGGTACATAGCACATTTTTACCCCGTCTTGATGCCTGGCATGTAGGGGCCTCCAGGAGAAACTGATCTCCCTCCCAGCAGTTCACATGGTTAACCGCAACTTTATATATGTTGCTCAACCCTTAAATTCTTTTTTTTTTTTTTTTTTTTTGCGGTACGCGGGCCTCTCACTGCTGTGGCCTCTCCTGTTGCGGAGCACAGGCTCCGGACGCGCAGGCTCAGCGGCCATGGCTCACAGGCCCAGCCGCTCCGCGGCATGTGGGATCTTCCCAGACCGGGGCACGAACCCGTGTCCCCTGCATCGGCAGGCAGGCTCTCAACCACTGTGCCACAAGGGAAGCCCATCCTTAAATTCTTGAGTGCCTCCAGATACCTACTGGCCACTGCAGCTAAGGCATTACTTACTCTGGGTATTCTAGAGGCTTTAAAAAAATTCCTGGGCTTCCCTGGTGGCGCAGTGGTTGAGAGTCCGCCTGCCGATGTAGGGGACACAGGTTCGTGCCCCGGTCCGGGAAGATCCCACGTGCCGCGGAGCGGCTGGGCCCGTGAGCCATGGCCGCTGAGCCTGCACGTCCGAAACCTGTGCTCCGCAATGGGAGAGGCCACAACAGTGGGAGGCCCGCGTACCGGAAAAAAAAAACAAAATTCCTACTTATTTGCCAAGGCACTATAGGGTCTGCCTCCTGTAAATTGTTCAGCTGAGGCTTCTGGCTATGTGGAAGTGGTCTCAAGAGGCTATTTGAATTGAACAAGCAGTCCTTGCTGTAAACCGGCAAGGGTTCCTAACCTGGGATCCAAAGATGTCTTAGTGTCCATGGGGAGAAGTCAGAGGGTTTGTGAACTTGGATGTGGGAAAAAAATTACATGTTTATTTTCAGTAATCTAACTAAAATTCAACATTCAGTGTGAATTCAATCCAATTTCAATATGAATGTAAGCAAAACTCCCCAGTAGCAATAGCTGTAACTGATTGGCACCAAGAGAACTTGCAGATACTTTCATATCATGTTATACTCGTTACAGACGTCTCAAAATATCACTATTCATCACTTCTTTGATATTACAGAAGTTATTGGACCTGCACTAGATATTCTTGGTTAATGTACTAATACAGAAGCCCATATGTTATTATGATATCACACATTTATTTTTAAAGTATTTTGATAATTGTATTTCAAGATAAACTTCCTTTCTAACCTTATTATTTTACTTTGTCATTTTAAAAGCATTTTTTTGAGAAGGGGTCTATAAGCCTCAGCAGACCGCGTAAAATGGGTCCATGGTATAAAGAGAAGGCTGAGAATGCCTAATTCAGAGCACTCTCTCGCACAGAGCTAATGAAATGACTTCTGAACAGCAGTAGCTAATAGATGGTCTCTATCGAAATGGGCTGTATTTTCTTCCCACCCATCATTCTTGCCTATGGGTAGCTTTGGAGCTGTCGAGGGACCTTGGCATAATGAAAATAATAATAATAACAACAACAATAATAATACTAGCTAACATTTGTTGAGTGCCTGCTGTAAGCCAGGTGCTGTTACAGACATGTTCAATGTCGTATTTCATTTAATTCTCCTAACTACTTTAGGAGCTTTAGACAGAAAAGCTTTAGACAGCAAAGACTCCCCCTGCCTTCCATGATGATAGAGCAAGGGTTCAGGTGAAGGCAAAAGTTGGGACTGACCCCGGGGACAGGGCCGGTGTCAGTGGGATAGAGCAAATGCAGTCACACAGGGTCCAACACTTAGGAAGCACCTGTGCTTAGTTTAATGCTCTGTTGTGGCTGTCTTGAAATTCTTAATACATTTGGAACAAGGGGTTCCAAATTTTCCCTTGCACCAAGCCCTGCAAATTATGTAGCTGGGCCTCCCTCTGGATGTGATGAAATTATTCAAACTTGTGACAGCTCCTGATGCTGGGAAGCCAGCAAGCCGGGAAGTTGCTGGGAGAGGCCCTACTCATTCTCATCGTGATCATCTAGCTGACCTTGGGTGTTTTGAGTTGGGTCATTTTGTTTGAGTGTCAAAGGTGTCCACTGAAGCAATGGGAGGGATGAATAATTGGCTGGAAGGGATTGGATTCCTTAGAAAACATTTCTGATAGGCAGTTGCTTGCCTTGTTGAGGAGTATTTTCATTTGTTATTTTCCAGAGGGCTTAATCCACAGGCCAGTGAGATAGGAGACGCGGAGCAAAGTGTGTTTTGGAAGGAAAAATGAGACTTGGGTTGCTGAGAGTCTATTGTTCTTGTAGGATGGCACTAAAAAGGAACACGGCTTTCTTGTCTATTGTCATTTAATGATTGCCTGTATGAAGAGAAAACCCTACTTCTTCTAAAGAGGAGATCCTCGAATTCGTGAGAAAATTCAGATATTATTTGTTTCTTAAGTTGCAAAGATGATACTGGAACGAGTCTAATGAAGTTCTGTCTGTGTTTTATGGCTACGTTTTTACAAACTGCTGCAGGGTCATGCGCCTGTTGGAGGATGGGGTGGACTTCCCTAGAGTTCTTCTCTGAGTGATGGAATGCAGGCTCTCAGAGTGACACATTCACAGTCCTCCCCTTGTGGGTGTGACGTCCACAACACAGCAGGTCTGATATCAGGGCCTCTGAGTGACAGCTCAGTCATCAGATGCTTTTCCAAAGGAGGCATAAATTTCCCTTAATTTTTCAACAGTTTGTTTCCTTGTTATTATTATTGCTCTTTTATCATGGCTAATAAGTCTGAGGTGGCTTCAAGCAGCCAAGCCCAACTCCTGAGTCAGTCTGGGCCTTTCAACAGGAAGCCGGGCTGAAGTTTTGACAAATGGATTTGCGTGGTGGTGAACTGGTGCTTCTGTAGCATCCACACTGATGGACACTGAGAGAACTTTCATATTAGGGCACAAGGATGCTTAGTATGCCTCTTGTTCACATTTAGGGAAAAAATTAAAGGATTTGTACTTAAAGGATCTCAACTTCAAAAATAAAAGTAAGCGATCCTACAGAGACATCTTCCTCGTCTTTGCAAATACAAGGATCCATTTTCAAAGCTACAAGAGTTGTACTGCACTTTCCTGCCACACTCCAATACATTTATTATAATATATCCAGTCCATTTACTAGCTCTGTGTCTTCGGGTAAGTTGCCTAACTTCTCTGTGCCTCCTTACCTGTAAAGTGGGGCTAATATTAGTACCAACATTTGAGGCTATTGCAAGGATCGAGTGAGAAAGTTCCTGTAAAGCCTAGCTCAATTCCTGGCACATCGTTAACACTCAATAAATATAAACTATCATCCTCGTCATAATTTTGTCTGTTGTTTTGCAATTATTCAGTCTGTGAGATTCTAAATTGGTGGCTGTTGATCTTTCCTTGGCTGGGTCATCTTAGTCTTTCTCTGGGAAGACACTTGAATCTCAACATGGTCAAATCCATTGTCCCAGTCCATCCCAACCCCTGCCTGGCTGCGGTTCCCACCTCTTACCTCCCTCCACCCTTCCCGCATTCTTGCGTCCTTGGTCTTATTTATTTTTCAGTCAACTGAGGGTGTTGTTAAATCTTTTATTTTTCTGGCTGCCCAGTTTGGTTCCAAGGCGCTCCACTCCCTGCCCTGCTCATGACAAGAATGCTTGGGAATGCTCAGCCAGGCATATCCCTCTTCTGTCAGAACACCTTGTTCGTAACGCTCCTCGAGAAGCGGCGTTTCCGAGGCCTTCCCCCACTGCTGTGACTCCCCCATTAAGCCAGTAGTCTGGTGATAATGAAGGCCCAACAGCCGAGAGAAAGCTGAGGGGAAGCGGTCATCTCGGGGAACAGTGAGCCTGGCCCACGTCCTAGGCTTTCTGCTCAAGGCTTAAAAAGAGATATTAAGAGGCTTCTTCTGCCACTGTGCGTTAAAGGGTGGGTGATGATGCCACCGCTTAATTAGTATTGTTATGATCTCCATCTGAGTGATTTGTTTAGCTCTTTGTGGCCCTTTTTGGCTTGAGCTCCTCATGGGATATTGACAAACTGTTGAGAAATGAGAGCACAAAGATGCTTGAATTAATGCAGGCATCACACTGTGAACATCTTAGGTCCTTTCCACTGGGGACGTGACACATCAAGTCGCTTGGCGGGACGTGAGCGAGTCCATACATCTTGCCTTGGAGGTAGGTATGGCTAACCTCCCTTCCCCACTGGGAAAGCTATGGTCCAGGGACCTGGAGTTTTCGAACTTTGCTTGCCGCCCAGGGCTGGATGAAGAAGTCTTTGGGAGAAGCAGGCTGAGTCTCTGCTTGGGGAGGTACCCATAGGCCACACCTACTACTTGAACCATATTGACTTTCAGAAGTCAACCATTTGGAAGAGTGTGGTGTGGGTTTTGATCATACCCCAGCAGCCCCTTCTCCGCCCTTGTTAATCTGACTCCGGATCTTAACCTGGGCTGGCTGGAGGCTGGCCATGGCATTCTGCAGATCTTGGACACCCCTCAGCGCCCTCACAGAGCCAGCCGATGGAAAAGTACAGTGTCTTCTGGCTCCTTGGCCCTGCCAGCTCTGGCTGGCCTCTTCGATACCACCTTTTCTTCTGAGGGAGTGGGAGGGTAGCATCCAAAGTGAAAGCGTAGGTTTTTCTTTGATTTTTATAGGAAAAACAAATTGGCATGAACGCTCTGTCAAACCAGCTCAGGCTGTTTGGGCAGATGCCTTTCTTTGCTTTTTTCTGTTTATTTTCCAACAAATCAATGCTTAACTGCGTTGTTATTGGAGCAGAGCAACAGGTGCAAAAAAATAACTCTGCTGCCAACTCAAATGCAAAGGTAGGGCTCATACCCTCTGGGAGGTATTCAGAAGATAACAGAAGCCCCTGCCAGCAACGGAATGAACAGCTCTGTTTACGGTGGGTTTTATGTTAACCTGCCCCCAACCCTCCGACACATAAACACGCCATTGTCTCGGGGAGAGACATTCAGCCGTCCAGACAACCAACCGCTTTATTCTGCCCTGAGTGGAGATTGGTTTTGGCTGAAGCTGCTTCGTGTGAAACTCATGGCTGCCAACGCCAGGTCTTGGTGAGGGTTTCCTGTGAAGGTGAGGGCTTGGGGTTGTTGGAGAGAGGAGAATCAGTCCTGTTTTTATTTTTTAGTATTTATTTATTTATTTATTTATTTATTTTTGCAGTACGCGGGCTTCTCACTGTTGTGGCCTCTCCCGTTGCGGAGCACAGGCTCCGGACGCGCAGGCTCAGTGGCCATGGCTCACGGGAGCAGCCGCTCCGCGGCATGTGGGATCTTCCCGGACCGGGGCACGAACCCGCGTCCCCTGCATCAGCAGGCGGACTCCCAACCACTGCGCCACCAGGGAAGCCCATCAGTCCTGTTTTTAAATGGAGTTGAAGTTCTTTCCAAGCTTGGTGATTTCCAAATGCCAGAGCAGGTTGCCAGGCTCTGTCTCCTCTGGTTCCATGGTAACCCCAGCAGGAGATGGCGAATGAGGTCAGACGATTTTGGAAAGAGCTACTGTGGTTTTCAGAAGTGGTGTCCTCTCTGGATAGTCCAATTGAGCAGGGCAGCTTCTGTGTTTTGTTCACTGTTGTGCCCCCAGCTCCCAGCACGGTGCCTAGCATCTAGTAGACAGTCAAGAAATATATATTAATTGGAGGGGATAAATATTTATACCTGTGGGACAAACATTCCTTGATTGTTTCTCTCTGCCGAAGGCTAAGATACTAATTTTCTTCGGTATGAGGTCTGAAATCCAAAGTGGTTAAGTAAACTTTGGAAGAGCTGAGGTGGGGTGGGGGTGGGGGTTGGGATAAGGGGTGACTCAGCCAGCCATGAGAGTCCCTTGATGGAAATTATCATTACAAAAATCCTCTGCAAATGCTGGCTTTGTTTGTTTGGCCTTCAGAGACTCATACGTGTAAGTTCGTTGAGCACTGTTGCATTGAACCATTTGGTGGTACTGGACATTAGGGACAGCTTTATTTCAAGTTTGCAAATAACACAGTGATAGAATCTCCGCAGATGAACTGGAGCTTGAGTTCTTCGGATTGAATGTATTGTCTCTGACTTTACAAAGCTTTCCTGGTGTTTATGGATGTTTCTTTTAGGGCTGATATCTGCTGGAGTTTGTCATCTTGTTGTGGGAAATCGAGAGAAGGCAAGTAGATGAATCTTTGGCCAGAAGCTCTCAGCTGTGAGAGCGCTTAAGGATTCGTGAAGGGAGGGTCTCAAAAATGTAGATTCCTCAGGAAACTTCAAATTTAACTTCTCCTCAGGTGATGATGATACAGGTGGCCTATAGACCAACCTTTGAGAAACACGTGTGCGGCCTCATCAGCCAAGTAGGAGAATAAGGACCATAAGTGTAATCCTCTAGTCCCCATACCTGTACCTTTCCAAAGACCTACGGAGACCTAGGGTTGTAAAAGTAGGCCTGGTTTTTTGTTTGTTTGTTTTTGGATGTTTTTGTTTTTTCTATATGATCTTTACTTTGTGATTATTTGGTTTTAGAATAGAGATCGAGGATTAGTGGGGAGAGAGATCCTGAGGTTCAGGGTGGTGGGGAGGATGGTGAATTCTTCACTGCATTGCCAAACAGAGGTCCTTAATGACCCTCCTGGATGCAGCACGATCCCTACTTTAGGTGCCGACGGAGAGGGACAGTGGGGCCCCTCCTGGTGTCACCATAGGAAAACTAGGCAACACCCATGTCAAGTAAGAACAAGAATAGAATCTCTCAGGCCTTCTCTCAGAAGTCGGAGTAGACTTGTCTCCCATCCCTAACTCCACTGCAAAGTTTTCTTTACATTTCAATCCAACATGAGAGCAAGAGAGTTTTTTTTTTTTTTTTTTAAAGATCCACAGTGTCTATAGATCTGCCGGGGTCAGTGGACGGTCTCTAGAGGGCCTGGGGCCCACGAAATACGTGCAAAACCTGGTGTGCGTTTTGAAGAGGAGAAAACCCTAGTTTCCCTTGAGGTCTCAGAAGACTGTGACCTTTTATGCTTCAAAGCTTGCCCTATTTTTCTTAGTTTGTCATATCTGAACGAGATGGATAAAGGCTCCTGGGGTCATGAAAGGTAATCTTGTTTTTTGATCAACTCTGGTGCCTGTCCACTGTCAGTATCTGCATCTTGTCTGCATCCGGCACCGAGACTGATAAAGATCTGCCTCATGCGTATATTTCCAAATGGTTCACAGTCGGTAAAGTGTATCTATAATGGATCAGCTCTTGGCCTCCCAATAGGGCATCATTGCTCATGAAAACGCTTGAAAGCCCAGGAATAATGCTTCTGATGTTGCCCCTGGGAACATGAAATGTCTGCTTCAAAACACATTATGAGGGTATGAAATTACCTGTGATGTAATCCCGAGAGGATCAAATACATTCCCCAAGCTTGATTCACATTTTAATTCATTTGGAAAACACAAATTATTGTCTGTATTACATTCAGTTAAATTTCACATATACTTGAATTTTCTTTTCTCCTCGTTGGGAGTAGTTCTCTTGAAATGATAGTCATATTGAAACAGGAAGTCGGTAATCTGTTGCAACATCCTTCAGGCAAATGCTGTGAATTCACCTGCGGGTAACTTTGATTAAGGACCGAGAATGGTTTAGATATTACTGTCATTGCAAAAGTAATTATGTACAATGTCTAATTGCTCCTCGGGCCTGAGGAGTAAAAATACCCACACAAGGCAGCCAGGTCTGAGGCCATTTGGGGATGTTGTGGTTGAAGGTATCAAGGAGCTGGGAAGAAGGCAGACCATGGCTTTGACTCTCAGTCCCCTGGGGCTGGGAACAGGGAATACAGGCAAAGCCCTGCTTGTGGTCTGCTCTGTGGTCCTGGTGGCTCCCAGTGTATCTTTACCCTCCCAGAAAGAGCAAACCCTACTTTCTGGACTGAGAGCTAATTCAGATGAAGCACAAAGAATTATGGACCAGTTTATTTCCAAAATATAAAATAAAAATAACATTATTGAGTCATAAAAGGAGAGTTTATATTATATATGTGTGCAAATATACTCATGTATATATATGCATGTAAATGTGTATGTATATAAATATATAGGGCTGTAAATCTGTAATTAATGGCTAAAAGAGTAAAATTGGCCCAGCTTTCATACCCTAAATATTCCTACCTGAGTATATGGTAGGTATGACAGAATGAAGACAGATTTCTACCCTTTCATTCTAAAAAGAACTCTTGAATATATTGAGAAGAGTGATGGCTTCGGGTTGCTCTGGCAAAAAGGAAAAGGGTTTCAATCAGGGACACTGCATGATTGAATGAACCAGAGAATTTTGTAATCTTGGAGAAACCTGGTAAAGGTGTGAGGCCCCAGATGAAAGTCCCCAGGGTTTGTTGCTAGACCCTTGGAGTTTGAATTCTCGTCTAGCTTCAATTCTTTCAAAACTGTGTGAGCTTGAACAAGTTATCCAACCTCTCTGAGCCTCGGATAAACCATCTGTTAAATGACATAATGCCTTACAGAGTAATTGTGAATATTGACTGAGACAATGTATTTAAAACTATTAACACAGAGCCAGCACATTTTAAATGTTCAATAAACCCTAGCTACTATAGTATAGTTACTATTATTATTACTATTATTTTTTTCTTTTCCATTTTTACAGCATTTTGTCCTTGGTCTCAGTTACCTCACCACAGAGCAAAAGACACACCTTGCTCCAGATAAGCGAGCCCAAGCTGGGCTGCGTTTGTCTCTGCTGGCAGGTTCTCTCTGTGTGTTTAAGAAGAGAGACCAGTGGAGCAGTTCTTGGCCTTGGTAGGAGTCCCGAGACTGGGCAGAGGCTCCTGGGTTCTGGAGTGCATGACTCTGGTCCCTTGTCAAAGTCCCAGAGGTGCCTCCTTCCCCTCATTTTTCTGTTCCCATGAGCTCAAATCCCAGACCCCCTTCTTCCAGTAAATGAGGAGTTCATGTGCTAAGGGACCCTGTAGGATAGAGAGATCCTCTGGCCGTTCTCTGCCAGGAGATCCCACTTTGGATGTGCTGCTCTCCTGTGCACCTGGCAACCAACCATGGTGTGTGAGAGCACAATGCCGGGTGGTAACCCAAGGCCTGCAGAGGGGTGCCCTTCCACCGTTCCTGGCAGCCTCAGGCAGCGTGTGCCTGGTGGGACGAAGGGGAGAAGGCAGGATGCATGCCCAGAGCAGGGGAGCACGGCTTCTGTGAGCAGGGGCTGAGAGATGCCACTCACGGCTCAGCCTAATGCTGCATCTGCCCAGCAGCCCAGGATGGGGAGTGGGGAGGCACGAGTCCAGCCCTAGGCTAGATTGTGCCAGCCAGCTGGGGTTGCTGAATATTACGTAGATGGTGGAAGTTAGAAGCCTTGCTTGAAGTGAGTTAAACCCTCAATTTCCTCCTTGGAGACTCAACAAAATAATAGCCACAGCACAATAAAGAAATGATAATAATGATTATAAAGACCAGCTTAAATTTACCAAGTACTTAATATGTGTCAAGCGCTTTTCCAAGCACTCTACAGGTATCATCTCATTTTGTCTTTCAACAACCCTTTTCATATCATCTATCAACACTTTTCATACCATTCTATCAATGAGGAAAATGAGATCTTCAAGAGAAGCTGAATCACTTGTCCAAGCTTGCCCCATTAGTAAACTGGCAAAGCCAGGGATTGAGCCATGGCCATCTGACTCCAGAGCCTGGGGCTCCCCACCATTACACCATCCTGCCCCTGAAGGGTCTAACCCGACCCCAAGAATGTCGCCCAAACCAACCAGCACAGTTTAGAGAGAGATCCCTGGGCAGACCCCATGATAACTGCTAACATTTCCTGGGTACTTGCCACGTATGAGATAATGTGTGAGAACTTTACATTCTCACACATTAAACATTCTCATTTAATCCGCACATCAACTCCATTTCCCCCACTTTCTGTCACAGTGGGAAATTGAGACTTTAGAGAAGATGGTACTTCCCCAAGGTCAACACAGGCTGCCAAGGGGCAGAATCAGGACTTCAAGCCTCACCATCTGAGTCCCTGTAAGAGCTGCCCTCCAGAAATGCAGCAACATCGGGCTGGGTTTGAAGGTCCTCACACCTTGAGTACGCCCTTTCAACCCAGATGCTAGTGGGACTCTTTCTCACGCATTCCCGTCTGTGCCACCGAGCAGCAGCTAAAATGTGAGACTCTTAAACTTCAGGGTCAGGCCAAGTGCTCTGATGGCCTCCACCCCGATCCATGGGTCCCCCCTGTGTGTGGTGGTCAAGCTGCTGCTCGAAGGGAGTTTAGCCTTTGATGAAGGTCTGGCAGGGAGGGCACAGAGGTGGTAGATCGCCTTTATGCGTGGGTGGCCCAGCAGTGGTCTGAGACCCTAGCATCTTAGGGCTCTGTGGGAATTTGTGTTTAACTCCGAACTGCCGCTTAACAAAGTAGGCGAGTAAAGGGTGTCTGTGGCCGCCCCAGCACCGCACGGTGCCGTCTCTCTGCCAAAATGGGTTCGGACTGGTCAAACCTTAGTAGCTCATTGTTTGCCAGGGAATTGCTGCCTAAGGTGGAATGGGTCCTGGCTGGAAGGCTGGCACGAGATGCCGTCTGCTGTAGTCGCCTGGGTCCCACGCGTGGCTCCGGACTTCTGTCGCCCAAAGCGTCAGTTCTAGAACTGCTGTGCAAAGGGTGCGTCTGGGGCGAATGTGGAAGTCAGGACAATCCCAGGGGCCAACAAGTTCCCTCCGATTGTTTGTATACACGGAGGGGGGATAAGAGAATGCAGATGGAAAAACGCCGCACCACCCACATTGCATTTCACTCTTTCGGTTTCAGTTAAGATTTACCTTTTTTCTGGTGTGCGGTTTTTAATAGCCCAAGTAGTAATTTATGCTGTGTTCCCAGAATACATACCATGCGGGAATAGACAAAGGTGGGCCTGATACCCAGTGCATTTTCTTAAATTTCTACCTAGGAGGCAGTTACCCGGCGTGACCAGGCGCTGTGCTGGGGACCTCGCAGTCCCTTATCTCAGTCAGTCCTCCAGCAAGCCTATGTGGTGATACTAGTGGCTGTTTCCTGGGAGAGGCTGTAGCAGCTCAGAAAGGATAGAAAACAGTGCAAGGCCACCACACAGCGAGGTCAAAGCCTGAGCTGTCACCTCCACAGGCTCTCATTTGACTGGTGTTCACACATGGGGGTGATTTGGCTCCGGGGACATTTTTCAGGCGGGTGGTGGGTGAGTGCTGCTAGAATCTAGTGGCCAGTGACGCAGCTAAGCATACTGCAATGCACACGTCGTCTCCACAACAAAGAACCGTCCTGGACTAAGATGCCAGTCGTGCTGAGGTTGAGAAACTGCTTTTCACCCCTAGAATTCTCCCTCGAGCTGGAGATGAGGCCAAATAGATCCTTTTCCCAGCTTGCTTTTGGCTCGAAGGGTGGAACCTTCTTACTTAGGCTCTGAATTTACTTCTTCCAATCTTGGAAGAAGTAAAATGTGTTAGAGCGACACCCTGAGAACTGATGTTTAAAGAAAGGAAAAGAAACTGATTTTAAATGAGGGCATGTGTTCTGGCATCGGACTAGGGACCTTTAAATCCATGATATTATTTATCCTTCCAAACAGCCCTTAGGCTTGGAGGACATCCACTTTCCCCGACTTCCCCTTTGAAATCATTGAAGACATTGAGCTGGGAAAGGGTAACATACTCAAGGTCACGTTGCTGAAAAATGGGGAGCCTGGATCCCAACCCAGGCCTCAGAGATTCCAAAGTCTCTACCTCCCACACTTGATATATTTTTCTTTTGAAAGAAACTAATAAAAGCTATGCTGAAGGTAAAGTAGAAAGCTTAAAGAGCAGCATTCAATAATTCCCTTACTTTTTAATGAAAAGGGTTGCTTTTTATACCCCATAAAGTAATCACCATGTACCATAGAAAGTTTATATTCATATATGGGAGTGTGGGTGAGTTGATTATAATAATGCCTTTTTTTTTTTTTTTTTTTTTTTTGCGGTAGGCGGGCCTCTCACTGTTGTGGCCTCTCCCGCTGCGGAGCACAGGCTCCGGACGCGCAGGCTCAGCGGCCATGGCTCACGGGCCCAGCCTGTCCGCCGCATGTGGGATCTTCCCGGACCGGGGCACGAACCCGTGTCCCCTGCATCGGCAGGCGGACTCTCAGCCACTGCGCCACCAGGGAAGCCCATAATGCTTTTTTTTTAAAACAATTCGCAAGGCACATTTATTATCCATTATCTCATTTGATCTTTTCAACAGTCCTGTAAGGCTGCTGGGGGGCAAATGTCCTCATTTTACACCTGAAGAGCTGGGCCTCCGAGGGGGTAGGACTTGGTGAAAGGCCTTCCGCCATGCTGGCCCCGAGGTGGGGGGCCTTCGGTGCCCACGCTAAGGGCGCTGTCCCTGCAGCCCCAAGCTGGGTTGAAAATACTGATCTTCTTTCCTCACAAGCCCGGGTGACCTCGGTGAACTCTGACTCACTAAGGAATAAGCGACATAAACTCTTTTATGGGCAGTAACCATTTCCTGTGCCCTGTAAAAAGGGGCCCCTCACCCTGCCAGCTGCTTTCCCTTGGAAAGGGGGTACCGGCAGGGAGCGCACGCAGCCTCCTGGGGGCCAGGTGGCGACCGGGCAGCCGTGACCTTGTAGTCCTCAGGGCTTCTCTGTGGGTTGAGAGTTCTGGGTGCCTCGTGCTGAGAAATGATGTCTGCCCGGAGGAAAGGGGCTGGTGGGCATTCGGTCCTAAGAGGAAAACTGGCCCACATGGTCATGCGACATTTATTGAATTGTTCCTTAGTACCCACTCGGCTCTCTGCATGCACAAGCTCATTTGATGCCCACAGCCCTCTGCGTCTGGGTTGTTCCCATTTTACAGGGCGGGAAAGTGAGGATCAGAAAGATGTAGGCTAGACAGACTTGAACTTGCTCAAGGTCACCCACAGTGAGCAGGGGAACTAGGTTCTGAGCCCACCTCTCCCTGACTTCAAAGCCAGGCGTTCAGTCCTCACACCACCCTGCCTTCTAGTTTTTTGGGAAGTGGTGAGCAGAAGGTCTGGGCCAGCCGGCTGAGGAGGTGGGTCCTAGTTGGCCCCGGCAGGTCTGGCTTCCACTGAAACGGCCACTTTTGAAACAGCCCTGCGGGCAAACCCTTGTGAAAGAATTTCAGGGAAGCCTCCGCTGCTGCCCACCCCACCCTTACCCACAGCCTGGAGGGCAGATGGGCTGGGCTCTGAGCTGCAGCCCCTTCAGGGTTAAACAGTAACCTGTCTACTGCTTGTAGTTGAGCAAATGCTGGCAAGGAACAAGCCCGGCCTTGAGCAAACAGGAGCCGTTGCCATGCCTCCTCCCTCCCCCAGCCACCCTTCTAGGGACCTGGAAGTTTTCTTGTACCTTGGAGTCCCCCATTTGGCTTCTTCGCTTAGGGCAGTTGCTGTAGAAAGCTCGATGGGAAAAGGTGCAGTTCCTGTGAAGGAGGAGAAGGCTCGACTTGGGTTGGTTTTCTCTGAGAGTGAGAATCAAAGAGATTTCTGGAAACGAACTTAAGAAGCAATTTACCTTCTTTAAATTTTTGCGTGGGGAAACTGAGGCCCAAGGTTGCTTCTGGTTTGGGTTATCCAGAGATGTAGTAGCCCTCCTCCTCATAACACCTACCATGCGGTCATGTCCGACTTTGTGCCCAGCGCTCGAGGTATAGAAACTCGTTTAAGCTCTAACCAATACACATGGTGCGTATGACGACCTGTATTTTGCATAAGAGGAAACTGGGGTTCAGAGAGGTTAGTGACTTTTGTTCGACTTAGTACCAACTTTAGCAGGTAAGTGTGAGAGCGTGGGATAAACCCCCGCTCTTTCTGACTTGGAAACTCATCTCTATGGTACCACCACGTAGAATCCGGCGTTGCCATCTCTGCACCCTGTGGTCTGTTACAGTGTTCACTATTCCCACCCCATCTTTCCTTCCCCTGCCTTCTACTTAGGCCTAATTATTTGCCAAACAACCAGGATGATGATGCTAATAATCATGATAAATGTTCTGTTTAGCCTAGTTCAACTCTTAATCACTGCTCTATCCCTGGTCCCTAAAACTGTGCCCAGCCCATTGCAAGGCTGATAAATATCTGTTGAATAAATGAATACATGAATCAATTTTTATGCCTTTTCCAGACCCCTCTTCTCCCCTCTCAAGCCCTACATAGAACCAGAGGAGCACCAGCTAAATTAGAGAAAAGGGTTTTGAGGGACGGAACCACTCTGGCTGGGCGGTTTGGGGGAGGTTGGTGACTCGTGAAGATGCAAGATTTCCCCCATACAGGCAGAAACATTTCCATGATCTGCTCCTCTAAAGCTAGACTCTTCTCCCTACCCGAACATTTAGAAAGAGCAGGTTACCCTTAGAGGCCCTGGGTAATGCTCAGTCATCCTCTGGAAACAGGCTGTTCATCCTTTGGATGACTGAACACACTTCTGGGGCTTTCAGTCTGAAAGGTGGAGGGCGCCTGCCTGGAGGGTAGGAAGACTGTAGATGCTGGACGACTGAGGTGAATATTTCTAAAGTGTAAAATTTTTACATGGTTTAAAAAACCCAAACAGGCTCATGGAAGAAAGCCTCTTCTCCTGGGTCCTTTACTGAGAAAATGAGCCCTCAGACTGAGAAAGTCAGCTTCAGATCAGCTTCGAAGCCTGCGGTATTCTCCAGGTCTCTAAAAGGAGAGGGAACGTGGGGCTGAATTTTTACCAGGAAGGAAGGGAAGGGGCAGTGTCTTGTCCCCAAAACCAACTGATTTCTAGTATTATCACGGAGCCAAATACTTGAAAAACTCTAGGTCAAATATGGCTGAGGTCCTCCAAGACGAGCCTAGCCCGTGGCAGACGTTTGTGCTGAGGAAAGTTACTGGCTGCCCAGGTGTAGGCTGCTCAGATGTGTCGGGACTTGTGAATGTCTGATTTCAGGTCAGAGTTCCTGCACAGGTGCCGGGTCTGTTCTGCTACCCGTTTGGGTTTTCATTGATTGAAATTTTACTTTAAATAAAAACCTCTTTGGTATTTTCACTTTTGTCAAAAAAAAAAAAAAAAAAATTGGCTGCTGGCCAGACTCGCCCAGTGAGCAAGTATTCCATTTTCCTCCTGTTTCATTCCGATCAGAGATTATTCATTTGTGAATGGGTGGCTATAAAATCTTGCCTCATGCATATGAAAATCGAACCTGGACATTTTTAATTGCCAGTGAGTTTTGCTTTTACTGAAAGGGCTGTGGCAACATGCTTCGCAGGCGATGGATGGAAGGACCAAATTATTTCTTCCTTCCTAAATTCACTCTATGATCTATACTCTCAAATGACGTTTGTCTGAGAGGCGCTGGCTGAACGGCCTGTTTGATCCCCTTACAGATCATGATTCTGGAAGGAAGTGGTGTGATGAATCTCACTCCCAGCAGCAATCTTCTCCACCAGCAGCCGGCCTGGACAGACACCTACCCCACGTGCAATGGTAAGGGGCCGCGCGGGGCCAGTGTCACTCCCCGTGGGGGTTCTTCCTCGGCTTTAATTAGGCTTCGCTTCCCAACTTAATGAAAAATACAGGTTTTATTCAGCCGGGGGGTGTGGGGACCAGGGAGACTGGAGAAAACTCTTCTTCATGCTGGAGGTCCTCACAGGCCCCCCAGGGCCCCAGCCAGAAGCCCATTTGAGATATTCCGTGGTTTTCTCCCAATATTCAAAGGTCCAGGTTGGTAGCCTGGCAGAGAGGGTGATAGAAGAGGCACCCCAAAGGAAGGCCAACTTTAATAGTGTTGGCTGGGATATCAAGATAGGATAGGATGGAAAACTGTGTGTGTGTGTGTGTGTGTGTGTGTGTGTGTGTGTGTGTGCGTGTCGCATGGAAGCGTGGAAGTTAAGGAGAAGAGACGTGTAGCAGCTTAATCTTTCTATTTCATTTTCCGGTGACCTCCCTTTGTAAAGGGAGGGGAGAGTTGTTAGGAGACCGTGTGCCTGCCTTTGGTGCTTTAATCTAGAACCGATAGATTAGAAGAAGGAGGGCCTGGTGGCGAGGCTTATAGAGGGTTTGGTGATCAAGCCCATGGCTTACTGTAGAAGCCGGACTGAATAAAGTTGCTGCTGAATCAGGGCACCGCACCCCATTGTGAAGGTGTTCAGTTTGCGTAGACTGCTGTGCACCGCACCGCAGTGGGTGTAGGGAGCTCTGGGCCTTCTCCCACCCCATACCTGCGGCTAATCTCCTCCCCAGAGACTCTGCTGCACTTGCTTCCCTTGAGAAAATGGAGATGGGCCATCAGTGAGCAGAGTCTGGGAAGCAGCAGTGGGAGGCTGATGGAAGGGGTGCATTCTTCAAGAAGTGGCCGATCTGTGGGCAGCTCCACCTTCCAGTTTGGAAGCCCAGCCACATGTGGTCGAAAGCGGGGATGGGTGACCTTCTCTTATTGATCACCTGTGCTTCTGAACTCCTGCCTTTTCTGGGCATGACCTTCCCTGTGGCAGGACTCAGGTTCCTTGTGGGGACCTTGAAGGCTGATTCCAAACAGGGAAACACACAATCCTTTGGATGCCAGGCCCTAGGACCCTCGATTAGGGCAGCATCCCTCTGGTTTGCTCTGGAGTGTAGTCAGCAGGGAGTGGAATTTAAACATCACTTTTTTACTCTCTAACTCCCAGAGGCCCCAGAGAAGGCCCAGCTCCTGGTCATGACTGATGGGGGAGGCCAGTTGAATGCCAGAGAGGAGCTGAACTCATAGGATTTTCAGTGCTTTTCCCAAAGCTTCAGGAATCTGATGAGTTGCCTGGCTGATGGGGAGTCTCCCCTGGTCAACTTTAGACAAAAGTCTCGGGTTCTGCCAAGTTCTAACAGGCTGCGTGTCAGGAGCCATCCTCTCATCTGGGTCATGTGACATCGAGAGAAGAAAGTCCCGCAGGCCTGGTGTGGGGTTATCGAGAGTTGTTGTCTCTTGTTTACAAACCCGGAGCTGCACGTTCATAGCAACACAATTAATTAAAAAATAAAAGAACAAAGACTTGGGGAGCTGCAAAAAATGTAGGCCACCCTTAAACAGCTGTATTGGTGGGACACCAAAAAGTCGGGAGGAAATAGAGACATCCGGTCTAGGCTCTGAGTGTTGGTGTAGTAGGGAATATTTCTATGTAATTGAATTTTGGGACTAGATTCGTCCAGTCCCTGCCCCTTCCCGCTCCACTGCCGGCTTCTCCTTTAGGGCCCAAGCTGAGGGTTTAGGCCTGCTTTTGTGTGGCCATGAGGAAGGAGGAGTAAGGCACATTATATGAGTGGCAGGTGGGACCGGCTTGGAAACATTCCCCCTTCAGCCTTTCCTCCTGAGGTGTTGAGGGCTAGGCCGTAGGCGTTGTGGAGATCAAACCTTTTGGAGCTCTGGAGCTCCTTGCCATTCAAACTGTATCCACTGACCAGCATCATAATCATCCTGGAGAAGCTTGTTAGGAATGCAGAAACTCAGGCCTCACCCCAGGTCTATGGAATCAGAATCTGCATTTGAACCACATTCCCTGGTGATTCATAATCACATTAGAGTTTGAGAAGTACTGATCTAGCATGACCTTGAAGAAAAAGTTAGGGAGCATTTTCTTTTGCTACGTTTTCCTCTATTGGTCTATCCTTGAGTTTGTGGGAATATCTGTGTGTCATGCTCAGCTGGACTTCCCCTCCTTCAGCTTGGTGGGCTATAATAGGGTTTTCCCCTTGTCCTTGCCCCTCACCTTGCCCACTAGAGAGCTCCTTCCCTTGGCCCATGCTTTCAAGGGGATCATAAGGTCTCTCAGTCTGGTTACATGCCGCCAGAGGCTGGTTCTCTCTTCTCCATCCCTCCAGGATTTTGGGCGGATTTCGTCATGTTCTCTTAAGTGAGTATGAGAGTCACATACATAGATGGTTAGTCCATAGTGAGCTCAGTAATAGTTATTGGCTTGAATGAATTCCTCTTCTTCACCGGTACTTGAATTAACCATCTTGTGAATGCACCTCTCAACTCTTCCAGGTTCCGACGTTATTTCTTCTTCAGCCCCAAATTTACTAAAGAAAGAGAGAGACAGTACCTATGATGGCAAAGTCTCTGAGGTAGTTTTTATGGGAGATACAAGGATGGGTAAGATAGAGTCCATGACCTTGAGCGTACAATTTACAAAGGAGAACAGGACTGTAGTTAGAGACCCACCAAGAGAGGCAGAACATGACAAACGTCATTAGGAGAAATGTAAAGTGCATCTCCTGGAGTTTCAGAGGACAGCAGCCCTCAGCAGTCAGTCTGCGATGGCTTTATAGGGTGGTCAGGGTCAGCAAGCTGGGTAGAAATTCAACAGGGAGTGATAGGTAGAATACAAACCGGGCTGAAAGAACAACATAGAAAAAAGGCAAAAGGTCACTTGAGGAATAGTTAGTGAAGAGCCTTAATGCCTGGCTTGGCAGTTTGGGGCCTAATTTCAGTGGATAAAGGGAAATTGCTGAAGGTAGCTGAGTAGGGAAGTGACATCCTAGTGGCTGTAATAACCAGTATGGGGTGGGAGGATGTCAGCACCGTGAGCAGATGAATCATCTGGACCATTTTGGGGAGCAGCAAAGGCATCACAGAGAAAAGAACCTGAGTCTCAAGCTTCAGTTTTGGTTGAAAATGGTCTGAGTTTTGGGTATGTATGTGTATATATGCGAGTGTAAGAGAGAGAAATAAATGGGAGAGAGAGAGGGAGAAGGAGACAACTATGTGGGTGTGGACAAGAAGCTAATACTCTGTTGAAACTGTAGCAATGCTTTAGCTTTCATGGTAGTTTGTGGGAGGTGGGGAAAGAGCTCATGATCTCAGAGCATTTCAAGTGTTGTGTCCTCATCCAGAGCTCAGGGGTAAGTATATGGAGAACAAAATGAAGATATACGGAGGCTGAATGATCGGCTCCCACCACAACTGGGGAAAGAATTGCGTTTCCTAGAGCCTCCTCTCCAGAGCCCATCTCAAGCTCCAATCCCCACTGATGCACGCAGAGGGTGGTTGTGATCCCTGTGACGTCTGGCAGCCAGAGGGGCATCCCCACGTCTGGGATCATGCTCGGAAACAAACACAGGTCACTCACAGGGCCGCCTCCTGTTTTGCAGTTTCCAGCGGGTTTTTTGGAGGCCAGTGGCATGAAATCCATCCTCAGTACTGGACCAAGTACCAGGTGTGGGAATGGCTCCAGCACCTCCTGGACACCAACCAGCTGGATGCCAGCTGCATCCCTTTCCAGGAGTTTGACATCAACGGCGAGCATCTCTGCAGCATGAGTCTGCAGGAGTTCACCCGGGCGGCAGGGACAGCGGGACAGCTCCTCTACAGCAACTTGCAGCATCTCAAGTGGAATGGTAACTCTTTCTCTGTCTCTGTCTCTGTCTCTCTGCCCTGCTAGGAGCCATCTGGGAAGAGCAGAGACTCCACAGCTGGCAGGGCTCCTGTTTAGAGGCATCCAAGGATGGTCTTACCTCCAAATTACTGTCTCCTGAGACAGAGAAGTAGAAGGGAGGTGAGAGGACAGGCTTGAAGCCTAGGGTACAAGATGTGTCTAATCCCATACAAATCCAGCATAATGTAATTCTCTCTTTACATGGTTAATTTCCAAGGAGACAAAGGTTAGCTGGGTATTCACAGGATACTTGGTACTCTCAGAAAAACCACTTCTTTCTCTTGCAAATGGGGTTCATTGTTTCATTCCCAATCCCTTGCTTGTTAAGATCATCATGGCTATTTTTTTAAAAAACTTTCTACACCTAGATTCTTAAGATGGGACGTAAGTGTGGTATGAAAATAGGCAAAATTAGATCTAGTTTGTTTTTTGGGAGGGGAGAAAGCTTACAATACTACAACAGATTTTTAAAAGGTCCTGAATCGAAAAAAGGCTTAAAACGAATGGTCTGGACACATCTGGGATGTTTCTGCAGTGATTTCTGGGATTGGTGCTGCCCTAGAGCCCCAGGTGTCTTTCCTGAGGCCTCACCTAGCACATGGACAGGCACCGTTTAAAGGCTGTCCATTGGTGCTAGTTTATTCACACATGCACGCGTGCTACACGGGCTTGCAAGAGCTGGTAGGGTAGACATCTATCTTGCAGAATGTCCTTGACACGGGCCTAAGGTTCTTCTGATAGTGGTTATAAAAACTAGCTCCTCTGAGAACTATTTTGGAAAGCAGTGATATGTACGAATAGTGAGCGGTCCTGTCCACATCGGAATGGGCATGCTGTCTAAGCAGAATCTGTGTTTGGGCATGTAGCTGGAGCTTTGGGAAGCATGAGCTCCAGGGCTGTGAACCAGATTCAGATCCAGAGAGCTGCCATCGACACTGAAGAGAACCCAGCGTCTGGCTGCGGAGCGGGCAGAAGTGGTGGTCCTTTGAGATGAACTCATTCAGCTCCTGGGCACTCCCTACTTCCCATCCACCTCACAGAGGTGGTTGCTCCTTTTTCTTTTACTAGAACCAAACCAAACAAAGCTCTAAAAATAACCCCCAGGCATCTTCAGAAAGAGCAGACTTACACTTGAAGAATTAAAAATATTTACCTCCCCACCTCCAATTAAATCCAGCGGGACAGCTCCTCTACAGCAACTTGCAGCATCTCAAGTGGAATGGTAACTCTTTCTCTGTCTCTGTCTCTTTAAAGCTTTGCCCTGATTGAAGCTCAAGGCAGGGAAGCGTGGGAGGTGATGTGGCCGTCCTTGACCTTCCACCTTTGACCTTCCATCTTTGGCCTTCCATGACTTGCATGCTGCTGGTGCCTCTGAATGCCTAATGTCCAGATTTCTCACCTTTGTTTCGTTGTTTGCCTTTTTGTAGACATTCCTCTAACTTCCATTTATTGAGTATTTACTTATACAAGGACTCTAAGTGAATTGATTCATTTGGTGACCTTATGAGAAAATAAATATTGCACCCATTTGACAGGGGCAGTTTTCATCTGGGAAAACTGAAGGTCAGAGACATTAAAGCATGACCTCTGCTCCTGAGATATTTATAATCTGGATGGGCAGGAAAAACATATGAAACGAACTCACATGTATATATGTGCTTTTATATATGATACATCTGGAGAAAAGTTGCCAGGCATAAATAAGGGAAGAATCACTGCACTTATCCAGACACAGCTCATAGATTAGATCTAATCAAAAGGGGTTTGATTAAATTTAAGATCAAAGAAGAATTAAGGTGATTTTCCTTGTGTTTCCTTTGCATTTTGTATCAAATCTTAGTATGCGAAAGCACCTTAGAGGAAATCTAATGACTTTAGCTAGTTTAATCTCCGAAATATACAGTTGAGGAAACCAAGATGAAGAAAGGTGAAGTACCTTGCAGCTATTAGTGGAAAAACTGGTCTTTCAACTTCTAAAGTTTTATTTCCTCCATACTGGATGCCTTCTCTATGCAAGGCCAAATAATTCCATCTGATGTTGGTGCCCTAGCTACTGATTTTCTGGGCCAAGGGCCCCAGGCTTGAGATTATAGATCCAGAGAGGGAAGCCCCCTCCCGGAAGCAAAGAAGGGTGACCGTGCTGTGGGACTGGCAGAAACTCTTCCACGAAGCCAGCTTCGTCCTTGGTCAAGCAACACATTTTGGCTACATGTGGGCCCGCTCTGAGTTTCCCAATCTGTCCTTCACAGGCCAGTGCAGCAGTGACCTGTTCCAGTCCACACACAATGTCATCGTCAAGACCGAACAAGCTGGTGAGTCGTGGCAGATGAGCCAACTTGGTAGGCAAAGGCCTGCGGAGGACAACTGAGAGGGAGTGTGAGGGAGAGTGTGAGAGCGGGACGGAGCCAGTACTTTGGCAGGAAACCCAGGGATGTCTCTTCCCTGGCTGTCTCCAATGGGCCCGGCAGCCATGAGCCTCATCCCTCGTCCTTGGGACCAGTGACTGCCGACTATTTCTGATTTCTAAGACTGATGGTGAGCCTAATTCTGCCCACACTTCTCTGCTTCCCATGGTTGGTCAAGGGAACATCCAGGCTCTGATCCAGGAGCCCAGAAAATGCAGAGTCTAAGTGGGCTTTCTTGTCACCACAAAGAGTCAGGGGATTGGACTTGGCCAAGTTAGGAGAAGCCAGGGGAGAGAAGAGGAAGGGTCAGTGTCTCCTCTCCCTCTCCTCCCTTGGAGGGAGTGTGTTTCTCAAGGAGGAGGAAGGTTCGGACTTGGTGTTGTAGTTACTATAGTTTCTGGGGACCTTGGAGTTTCTGTAGGGTTGTCCAAAGGCAGCTGTGGAACTGACTCCTGCCTTAAGTATGCTTTTAGACAAAAGCCACTATTCTGAGCTCTGAGTAGGGTCTGCAGGCCCAGAGTAGCTACATTCATTTTTGTTCTCCTTCATCTGCCTAATCATCCCTCCTTCCTCTGCCCCAAAATCTCTCTCCTGGGGACTTTCTGTCTCCCCTGGGAACTTGCAGGGGGCAGTAACTGCCTCGAGAAGTTGTGCCCTAGAGCCTTGTACCAATCAGAGGTCTTTGTATAGTGACCTTTGGCCTATGACCTCTTAGTCTAGGGAGAGCTCTGCAAGTGCCCCCAGGTCCATAGGAGCTGCCACTGCTCCAAGGTCACTCCCTATGTCCACATCAGTGAGAATGTGGGCCACATGGACCAACCACGGAGTTTGCCTCAGGCCTCCCTGCAGGTTGCGTGCCGGTCCCCAAGGACTATATTAGACCTGGGGTGATTTGTGAGTCACTAGGGGCAGAAATTGGCCCCACGCAGTTATTTACTCTTTTATAAGGGGGCTGGTCTACCATTATTAAAGAAAAAACAGTAGCTGCTAAACATGTGAATTAGGTATTCCTAGCCCTGCCCTTCCCCCCAGAGACCAGGGCTGAGTTACCCAGATGGTCTGTGCTTTATGGACGTGACTGCCCTAGAGGCAGCCACAGGACTTGACCTAGAGGATGGTGCCCCCTGACCCGAATCCCCACTGTTGACTGGACAGATAGCCCCAGCGGAGGAGCCAGGCTGGTACTGGAGAGGTCCCAAGTACTTGACAATTCCTCCTTGACCATCCAGATCTTCTCATGTTGCCAGTTCAGAAAAGCTGAGCCGAAGGGTGGGGAGGAAGCTCCACCCTGGGAGGAGGGGAAAGGAGGCTCATACAGGGGCCAACACCCCCAAACCTTTTTGGTTCAGTTTGTTTTCAGAGACAACAACAGGTACACAAGGTGACCCAACGAGGACAGAGGGTGTAACCCCTAAGTGATCAGGCTTGGGGTGCCCAAACACGTAGCTATTAGTTCAAATACCAGCTAAATCCCTATGTCGTAAACAGGAGGACTTAGCCAGTGAGTCAGGTTTTTATACCATTTATGCTACAAAAACAAAATGAAACTCGGCCAGTGGCTTACCACCCCGGCCCTGAAATTCAGATGCTGGGCAGGAGGGAGCCGAGGGCAGCCTCTGTCTGTGACGAGGGGAGAGCAGGAAGCTCCTGGTGGGGATGAGGTGACAGCTCCTGCCAGATCTCACAGCTCTTGGCCAGCCAGGAAAGAAGAAGCTTCTGTTGGAGATCAGCCCAGAGGTGAGGGGTGTGTAGGAGTTGGGCTTCGTTTAGGGTAGGTGGAGGGGAGTTTCCTTGGAGTCTGAAATCTGAAGAGTCAGGAGACGTGCTTACCCAGCACACTGAAGAGAGAGAGAGAGAGAACTTTTCCTAGATGAAGCAATGAGGCCCTACTCTTAAAACCTGTTTATTTGATTTGGTAACACTCTCATCTCCTTCTCCTTAGTTCTGTTTTGAAAATTTTATGTCACCCCTTAAGCATATTGGAGAAATCTTGGAGGGAGGGGGCTGTCACCCAACTTGAGGAGAGTTTCTCTCTGGATTTTAGCAATAAAGACTCTGTGATAAGACTGAGCAGACTTTTTCTTAAAGAAACATCATTAATTCTCCCAGGAAGACGTTACTAGGAAAAGATGCTCATTAATCATGAAATTATTTTGTCCCTACCATTTTTTTTACTAGTCTAAAAATATTCTGGTGACAATATAGTAGAATGTAAGACAATGCCAGGCTCCTGGACCCCCCCCCCCCCACCAAGTGCAGACTGGGAATATCCTCAGGAAAGCATTGGTCTAGGACAGGATCCCACTGTTGCAACTTCTCTCACTTCCCTCAAAACGCAACAGGTGTAGAACACCTGGATGGGGCCGTAACAAAGTCCACCTCCCCTAGGGCCCTGGAAGAAAACTGGGGTAACATTATGATAAGGTAACATGTGGCTGAAGCAGAATCTTATCTCTTCTCTCTGAGAACCAGCCCCTTGTCCCACACCTCTCTGATGAACAGTGAGTAAGAAAAGGCAAACTCCTCACCTGGGGAAGGTGATTGCTGACATTCCCATTTTCTGTCCTTTGTAGACCCTTCCATCATGAACACCTGGAAAGAAGAAAACTATTTATATGACACCAACTATGGTAGCACAGTAGGTAACTAACTCCCCAATGCTTAAGACCCTTTTACATTCTTATTCTGGTTTTCTAACAGCCCAAAATTTATGTTGTAAGGAGGGGACTCTTAATGTCCTTTATGTTTTCATTGCCACAGAGTTGTTGGACAGCAAAACTTTCTGCCGGGCCCAGATCTCCATGACAACCAGCGGTCACCTTCCCATTGGTAAGTTGTCCTGACATCCGAGGCTGAGTGTACCTCCTGCAAGTGCTTACTGTGAATTAATGAGAATTACCAATGCCCTACATTTCCAACTTTGCTGGAGTCTTTCCCATTAAAAGGCTAGGAAAAATTTATAGAGAATCTGCTTTCGGGCCCATATTTGTACATTGAAAATGACCAGCAAGGATGCCTCTAGGAAATGTGTTTTGCTCCTGTGAAACCAAGTCACTCTCTGTGACAACAGAAACTCTCTCTTCAGTAAAAACTTGCTTTTGTGAAATTATCCAATAAAATTATTCATATGTGGGTATCCTTATGGGGGAGAAGGCTCTATTTAATTTTCAACAAGCTGTCTTTGGCTTTAGAGACTGAATGTCTAACAGTGGAATTCAGAGGTCAGTGAACCTGGGATGATGGTCTCTGGGTGGAGGGGCAGTAGCTGAAAACTTCTGGAACCCTGGGAATCACAGGTCAGTTTTAAAGTCTGACCTTGTCGGCTCATCAGGACTCTCTAATTAGTCAGACCACCTGCACATTATGAATTATGTTCATATGAGTTGTGTTTGGTTAGGACTGGATGCATCTGGGGTCTACCCATGACTCTCAATCAAGGTTACACTGAGCGGGAGGGTTGGTCTGTTGAGAGTCTGGGAGAGGAGCTTTCAGATTGTATTTCAGATTATTTCTCCTTGTCCACTTACAAATAGGTCCACTGGTAGGAATGAGTGCATGGGGGAGGTGAAGAGAGGGTTTCGTGTTGTCCCTTGATCTCGGTGTGAATTTGTGAATCTGTTTGGCTCTGTGAAATGGAGCTTAGACCCGTCACAAGTGAATCTGTCTTTTCCTGGAATTGAATTTGGGGCAGCTTCAGAACTGGGATTTAAAAGAGTGTCTGTGAAAGGAAGAATCAAACAACAACCCTTCCTTTTTTTTTTTTTTTTTTTTTTCATTTTGTTGAGTGTGCTTTTGAGAACTGAAAAAATGCAAGCTTTTGGTTTGAGGTTTTGTTCGGGTCAAGCCCTTTGAATGAGACAGGGCTGGCAGCCAGGGTAAATGCTTCTGGAATTGAGGTTAAGAATGGAGGCCAATTCATTTCTCGACCTCCCCCTCCACACAGAGGCCCATCGCCTTATGTGTCACTCTAAGTATTTGCTGAAATTAGGGAACTAGATCAAACACTGGAAAGGTTCTGCAGTGGATTTGCCATGCTGGGGGAACTGAGCCAGTCAGGGTAAAATTTCTGTGGCAATCGTTGCCACCCAGTCAAGACCAAGGTTTTCAGAGCTGAAGAAACCACCACGGTCGCCCTCTGACTTCCTGACACACCTCCTGAGGTGTCACCTCCCACGTCCTGGGTCTTTGGCTTAGGGCGGAAGATTCCAAGGAAGAATAAAGTTGAACCAACCACTTCCTGAGCCTCAGGGATGGTTAGGTCTCTAGGCACCTGGGAGAGGAAAAGCCGTAAAAGGAAAAGCAACTCTGCTGCCCTCCCAGCCAGGCCACACTGCTCTCTCCTGCATCCTGACTTAACCTGCTGGAATCTCCCAATCAACAGGAACCAATGTCGGCTTTCATATTTGTAGTAACAGGGAACTAACTCACTGTCTCCTGAGTTCAACTATTCTCCTTTTGAATAGTCCTTCTTCAAATGGGCTTTACAGATCTGCTCTCCTGCACCTCCCTTGATTCTTGATCACCTTACTCCACATTCCTATCCCGAAATGGTAACACAGGCTGGAAAATGAGATGAGCCCTCCAGGACCCCGATCCGAATGATCACTTAAAGAATCATTTCAGTGTCTGGGTTGCTGAATTCTTTGGGGTAACAGCCTTCCAGGTAGGGTAGTTAATTACAGCCTTGTAAGGATCAGTTCCTTTCAGAATAGTTTAGTCTCTACTGGACGGGACCAGAACCGCCCCCCCCCCCCCCCCCCCCGCCAAAGACCCTTGTCATTTGTCTGAGTCTTTGGATTTCCAGCTCCCATGAAATGGAGTGCAGTTAAGTATCTTTATGTGTTTTAGTGCAAGTCACAAGCCGCGCCGAGGCGAGGCCACATGTCAACTGACGCCCTCGCTGATAAACACAGGTGGGGAAGCGGGCTCTGTTTTGATGTCTCTGTCATCTGCTCATTTCATAAAATGGCCGCCACCAGTGTTCCGGATCTGCCCGATAGTCCTCGAGCCAATGACGCTAATTCGGGATTGATGTGTTTATTTACCGACTCGCTGAGCCTAGAGCGAGGGTGGCATGGTCTATTATAACGCTGAAATTTGTATATCCCGTAAAGAAATGGCTCACAGCTGAATAATATGCAAATGCTTCTAATCTTTGCTTCTTGTGAAGCAGCTTAGATGAAGTCATGCTCTGGAACTCATCATAAACTCGTGCCTTGGTGCTGCCCGGTCTGGACTGGACCTTGGCCTGAGGTGCCTGGGAGTGGAGCAGGAGAAGGCCAATCTGGACAGTTTCCCCAGAGCAAGCCATTATTTTATAAGGATGAATCACTTAACCACGCGGCTAACTTCAAAGGTTTTGACTTTTATTTGGGGGCCGGGGGGAAGATACAGGGGGCAAGGCCATCATATTAAGGTGAGGTTTCAGATCAAAGGATTTTAGTGCTGAGGCAGGTGGGTGATTCCACAGCTTGTCGTGCATGCCCTGGGGACTGGAAGAAGAGGCTGGAAGAAATTCAAGTTTCTTTTGCCCTTGGCTGCATATTCTTGCCTACGATGATGCACACATTTTTATTGGGGGGATGTTTTTCGCGGGAGGTCTTTCTTAAGCTGGATGGAAATCTAGCTTGGGCAAATGGCTGACATCTCAAAGAGAACATGTCCTCGTGGTGTAGCTGGTCTGGGGGTTCTTAATCTGGAGTCCATGGACTCCTAAGTGACCCACACACTCCTGAAATTGTTGCAGAATTTCACGAGTGTACACATATGTGCCTTTTTCTGGGGAGAGGGGCCAAGGTTTCCATTTTATTCATAAAGGTACCTTAACTCCCCGAAGTAACTGATTCTTGCATTACATGAGTTTGCAACCCGTAAACAATGATTGAGGCCAAGCTGAGAGACACCTACACTTGGGTTTTTCTGAGTTCAATGCTGGCTCTGAAATAATGGCCCTGCATCCCTCCTGGATGCCATTTGAAAATGAGCTTTGCTTGTGGCCTGCTGGGTAAATGCCACTCTTTGTCTGCAGAACAACGTGGCCCTGTCAGAATGATGTATCACTTGGAAACCGCTGTGGGTGCCAACCTGTCGCAATATTGTCACATCCTGATGGGATGTCGCAACCTCACCCTGAAACCTACAGGGAGGGAGAGTGGAGTCTCCTTGCATTTCCTGCGAATTTGTTCTTTCAGGTTTCAGAGAAATCCAAGTCGGGTGCGAACCCTCCTGCTGACAGTGTTGAGGGGGAGGGGCGGCGGGGTGGGGGAGGATGGTGGCACATTTAACCAGAAAAAGAGGTTTCTCTTGTAACCAGATCTTATTAAAACTCTCTCATCTATCCCACCACGACTTTCAAACTGCTGGGAGCTCTGAGTTGTGACAATCTGGGGGATCAGATAGGTGAATGCACCCGTGCATGCGGGGAAATAGAGAATCATCAAATTGGAATGACTTTTCCCCACTAACTAGTGGGTTGCAGAACTGAACCTGATTCTTGGCAGGGAAGACATTTATGAAATCTCTTATGTGGCACCCTCTTTGGAAATGGCATAGAATAGTGGTTATGAGTGAAACCTCTGGATCCTACTATCGCCTTCTTCATAGGGCGATTGTGTGAATCAAAACAGGTGATTCATGGAAAGTGCTGACCACAGTGCCTGGTACATAGTAAGTGGTCAAGAAACAGGAGCTAGTCTTCTTAACCATTTTCCTTAGGAGGTAATGGTATTCAAACTTTATTGAATAATGGATCACTACTGACAATCTTGAAAGCTGTGGACCCTCTTCCCTTGCCTGCGGTTTCAGTCAGTCTGAAATGCCCTTGAAGTCCACACATGGGTCAGCAAACCTTAAGTTAGGGAGCCCTGATGTAATGTACACAGAAGGGATGCGATATACTGGTCCAATTTCTCATCAGGATTGGCTACCATTTAGGGGCTGCCCTGGATTCAAGTTGGCAGATTGTTGACTGTGGGAGTTTTTTTTGGTAAGATCTGCGTCAGTTGTCCTGACATTTGAAGTGCCCACTGACACACCCACACACCCACACACCCACACACACCCCCACACACACACACTGCTAGATCATTTAGTTTTCTCTTTAACAAGTTTTATTTCACAGATTTGCCTCTGTCAACTCCTCTTTGTTGATAATCTCAAGGGTTACCATAATGAGTCATTTGTTAAACTAATCTGTGTTTCCATAGTCCACTGTGGCCCTCTGTACTGAGCTCAGGCCAGTCAATGGCCCCTTTGTCAGGCTGATTAAAAGGTAACTTTGCATGCCAAAAAAGGCACTCCTCTGGCTTACAAGTCATCTTTCTTTGTTATAAATGTTTACATTTTTGTTTTATATATATATATAAAAGCCTAAAACTTTTCAATGACCTAAATCCTTCAGTGGGGACTTCCCTGGTGGTGCAGTGGTTAAGAATCCACCTGCCAATGCAGGGGACACGGGTTCGATCCCTGGTCCGGGAAGATTCCACGTGCCGTGGAGCAACTAAGCCCGGCACCACAACTACTGAGCCTGCACTCTAGAGGCCGTGAGCCACAACTACTAAGCCCGCGTGCCACAGCTGCTGAAGGCCACACATCTGGAGTCCGTGCTCTGCAACAAGAAGCCACTGTAATGAGAAGCCCACGCACCGCAACGAAGAGTAGCCCCCACTCGCCTCAACTAGAAAAAGCCAGCGGGCAGCAAAGAAGACCAACGCAGCCAAAAATAAACAAATAAAAAATAAATCCTTCAATGGTTTCCCACCTCTCACAGAATAAGAGCTAAAATCCTCAAAAAGTCCTACAAGGCCTTAGTGATCTGAACCTCACCTGCTCCCCTCTGCCCCTTGTTCACAGCCACACTGACTTCCTTCTATTCTATGCACACTGACCTCAGGGCCTTTGCTATTCTCAGGCGTGGAAAGCTCTTCCACAACCTCTCTGTATGACTGTCCCCTCACACCTTTCTGGTCCCTTTATCAGAGACGTCTTCTGTGACCACCTTATATTTAATGGCAAAATTATTCCTATCTCCACACTTCTACCCCTATTTCTTACCCTGAAATTTTTTCTCCAGAGCACTTATCACCTCTGTTTTGTTTTGGACACGACCACCTACCTGAACAGTGCTAGGCATGTAGTAGGTGCTCAATAAATACTGGTGAAATGAGTGGATGAATGAATGAAGATGATAATTGTAGGAAATAGGGAAATGAAGCAGTTCTCATTTTTCTCTTTAGCAGAGTCGCCTGATATGAAAAAGCAGCAAGACCAACCAACAAAGTCCCACACCAAAAAGCACAGTAAGTTGGCTGGCTTTCAGATGCCTCCTGGCCCTTCCCCTTGAGTGGAGAATAACTGGACGCCACCAGTGTTTAGACAAATATTGCCTCTGCCTTCTACCTGCATTTCTTCACCTCAGACTGGGTAGGGTGTGAAAAGAGAGGCATCACTTGCTGTCTAAGTAACCCCCTCTGCAGTTGTTTCTCAAAGTGGAGCCCCAGTGGTTATTTCCTCCTCATTCTGTTCTCTTTGTGCTAAAACTGAGACATCAGTGAACAAGAACTTCTTGCAGGCATGGGGTGAGCAATTTCCCTTTCTCCAGAAAAAAGGGCGGGAAAAGGAGAGAGATGGGAAGAAACAGCTGAGGGTGTATTCTTTTTTTCTTTTGCTGAATGTTGGCTTCTTACTTTTGTGGAGTTATTGTTCCAAGAAATACTGTTTATTCTTAAGATTCAACAGTGCTTTTGGGGAGTTGTATTTCCCCCGATAATAAAACCTTATGAAAGTGTATGAAATATCAGAGACGTGGAGGTGGTGGGGGGGAGGACACGGAAAGAAATCAAGGTGGTGTAATCTGGAAATTGTAAGGAGTTGGACTGCCATCTGCTATCTGCTACTCCAGGTCATCCCACAGAACTGAATGAACACAGCCCTTCAAATTGGGTGTGGGAGGGAGTTGTGTGTCACAAATCCAGTGAGGGTAGAATTGAATTTGGTTGCTAATTTCATTGCAGTTGCTGTTTCATTTTCAAATTGGCCCCCTCCACCCCCGTGAGACCCCGCACCAATATATTCTAGGAGTTAGAATTCTAAGACCCTGCCGATGCGCATTTGGCTGACACACAGTTGCTGGGTGGCAGCCGTCTAATTGATTGAGGTTCTAAACAAAAGAGGTTCTGAATAAAAGTGGTTGAGCGTTGCTCTCCTGGGAAGTAACAAGTTGAAATGAATGCCCAGCAATCTGTTAACCGTATTTAGAAGATACACCGCCTAGCCTAGGAGATCCAAAACCTATTTTTTAAACTTATTTCTTTTTATTGAAGTACAGTTGATTTACAATGTTGTGTTCATTTCTGCTGTACAGCAAAGTGATTCAGTTATACATATATATACGTCCTTTTTAAAAAATATTTTTTATTATTGTTTATCACAGGATATTGTATATAGTTCCCTGTGCTAGACAGTAGAACCTTGTTGTTTATCCATTCCATATAATAGCTTACATCTGCTAACCCCGACCTCCCACTCCGCCCCCTCTCCCAACCTGTGCCCCCTTGGCAAACACAAATCTGTTCTCTGTGTAAGACCTATTCTTTTGTCTTGGCTTTGCCACTCGTTAGCTGTGTGACCTTGGTCAAGTCAGTTGAATTCTCCATGCTTCAGCTTTCTGATTTGTAAAATTAAAAACCTGTGCTAGTTCATTCTTAAATACCCAGTGGGGAGTCTGTGACTTGGCGTCACAGGTGGGTAGCATGGAATCGAGTATCTCTGACTTGTTGTGAGATATTTCAACTCTAGGCTTCCTCTAGCCCTTCTTTGCAGTGACTTCAGCCATGAATAAACTCCTTTTTCTCCTTCACCTCAGATCCGCGAGGGACTCACTTATGGGAATTCATCCGCGACATCCTCCTGAACCCAGACAAGAATCCAGGGTTAATCAAGTGGGAAGACCGGTCTGAGGGCATCTTCAGGTTCTTGAAATCAGAGGCTGTGGCCCAGCTATGGGGGAAAAAGAAAAACAACAGCAGCATGACCTACGAAAAACTCAGCCGAGCCATGAGGTGAGGGGTTTCACGTCTCCAAACGTGATAAGGCCGTGTGACCAGTCATTCCCCCGGCTGTCTTAATCAGACCAGCCACCTTATGCAATGCCTTTTGTTACAGATATTACTACAAAAGAGAAATTCTGGAACGTGTGGATGGACGAAGACTGGTATATAAATTTGGGAAGAATGCACGCGGATGGAGGGAAAATGAAAACTGAAGCTGCTGAAACATTGAACACAAACCTAAACACATCCCACATGATAACCAACCAAGAAGTCCCTGGACATAAATATTTCAAAGACTACTTTTCTCTGATATTTATGTACCATGACGGGGAAAAAAATACATCTACTTCTAACAGGAAGAAGGAACATGACAGTTGATAGAATTATTTTGTTACTTTGAAGTATGTCCTATATGGGGAACAAACGTACACAGTTTTCTGTGAAATATGACACTGTATGTGGCTGTGATTTGTTTTTGCCTCTATTGTGAAGTTCTTCTCCACTGCAAGAACAGAGTCTGTAGCCATGTGCTTCTTGCTAAGGAGAAAGAAAAAAAAAATCAGATGGCATTAAAAGTTTTTATGTGCAAAATGATTTAGGAAAAGATGAGGTGTCCTCCGCGCATAGCATCCTCGTGGCCTCTTCAGGAGAGGTGGGCGTGGCCTCTAGGATGAACTCCAGGGTCTCCGATTGGTGGGATGAACCAGAAGGATGCTGAGAAGTCTACCCTGACCTTCGGGAGTCAGTGAGTGGAGAATGAGGACTTCCACAATCCAGAGTGGACTGTAATCATTGCATAATCATATGCCTTTTATGCTTAAATCAGAAAAGAATAATGGTGGAGGGGGCTTTATACTCATTCAGGAATGATTTACCCGGTGCCAAGTCTATCTTCCCTCCTCCCCCTTGGATGATTGGTGAAAAACTTCAATTGCCACCTCTGCTCACTTTTAGTTACTTAAAGAGAAGGTCCGGCTTTGGTTATTTTTATCCCAGTTGCTTAAAAATAAGTGGGAAAAGGGAGGTAGTTATGAGTTTGCTCTTGTACTCCCATTGTCCTGTGGTTTCCCAATTGGCACAATTGATATTTTTGTCTGAATTATTCTTTGTTGTGTATTATTTGGCTGTCCTGTGTGTTTTGGGATGTTTAGCAGTATCTATGATCTGTACCCACTAGGTGCCAATAGCACTCTGGTCCTCGAAGTTATGACAAACCAAAATGTCTCTAGACATTACCAAGTGTCCCCGGGGCCCGGGGGGAGGGAGAACCACTGATTTAGCTAGTCAAGATGAAGATGGTGGTTTATTCTCAGAACAATAACAACAAAAAATCCCTAGAGTGAAGCAAAAGCAAGACTTTAAAGTCAACCTATTTTTCATTTTTAAAATGTTTGGACAATGGGTTGAAAGAGCTAGAGCGATTTCTTTTCAGAACCTGAGATGAGAGCTAGACTCAGATAAATTAAACAAGGGCTAACAATAGAACACACTGCACTAGAATTACAAAACAGAGTAAATATTATATTACAGAAGGAAACACTGAGAGGAGAGAAAAAGAGTGTGTGTGTGAGAGAGGAAGTTAGTTCCAGGGGAGAATCTTTGCAGAGGTTAGTTCTTATAATCTTTCCTCTTTTGGATAATCTCTTTCCTGTCTCATCTTAACTCATTCCAAAGTGAATGATGTCTTGCCTAGATTTGCATCTAAAAGAATGTTAAAAAAAAAAAAGACAAAGAAAAGAAAGGAAAGATGGAAGAGAAAAACAGAAAACTCTGTTCAGGATCTATGGTCAGGAAGGAGTTAGAGACTTCTCCAATGACGGCATTGTTCTGGGTCCCTGCAGACTTATCGCCAGACCCTGAAATCTGGGAGGAACGTGAGCCTGTAGACACTTTGAAAATGAGTTTGAACATCCAGATCCCTTTTGCAACTTTTCTTTTCTGCTCCCCATGTCCTTGGCTTTCTCCTCCCTCCTGCCTCTCTGTCTTGAGCATAATATGGGAATGAAGACATGTACCAATAAGAGGGGGCTCGTCTCATCCACTGATGGAACACCTCCTGCAGTGCCTTCCTCAACTCAGGCAAGCGAGTCATAGTCAAAGGTTGCAGAGTGTCTGTAATGGATTCAGAATGTTGGAAGTATGAAGAATTTGTCCTAATTATAATGAGAGCCATTATGGCCAGTGACCTTGGAGCACAGCTTAGTGAGATGAATGACCTTCTGAAGGTACAACCGAGTTGTTTTTCTCTCTGCCTGACTTGGTGCTACTCAGTGTTGTCAAGTCACAGTTACTGAGGGAACTGAGAGAAATGAAGATGAGCAGCACAGATCTGAGACATTCCTGCATGAAAGACACACCTGCTCTCCAAGGAAGGCTAAAGAGCTATGAGGCTTTCCCAGCAGTTGACTATACTTCCCACAGAATGAATTAAACCTCCAGATATTTGAATTAGTGTAAACACATGAATGTTTGTGTGACTGTGTGTGCCTGAATTGTGTGAAGTTATTAGGGGTGTCTGCTAATTCGCTCTCTGCTGTTTCTTCTCTGGCTTGGCCTGTTCATCATCTAGGCAGCCTGGATCCTTCTCCGACCTTGCTCTTCCACAAACCTGTAAGTTTCTCACATTCCTCCAAATTGGTCTTGCTCTTTCCTCACCCTCTCCATTGAAGAGCAGTCCCTGCTAGGTATTGAGTCTGGGGTGTACTGACTGGAACACTGTGCAGATAATTAGCAGATTGTGTTATTTGTTGAAAGTGACGGTTTCTTGGCATCCGGTTCCTGCATAAATAGGTGGGCGTATTAAGTTCTCAGCATATCTCTCTATTGTCTTGGCTTGAGTTTGATGCATTTTCTGTGTGCTGTTTCATGACTTGGAGAACTCGAGGTAATCGAGCCATGCCAATTTGGGGTGTGAATAGAATCCTTCCCCCCGGTGTTGCAAGGGAAAGCAAAATCCCAGAGACAAGCCAGCACCAGGTGAAGCCCACTTCTTTTGGCAACTCACAGCTTCTCACTTGAGAAGCTCGTCTGAGCTGATGCTCCTATGGTCACTGCGCACAGTCTCCTTAAACTCTCCTTAAACTAAAGGCTCGGGCCCTTATTTGTTTTTTTCCTGGGAACCTGAGGCAGGAAAGGTATTGCTAAGACTTTACGAGACTCAGATCATCTGAGGCTTCTAGATATTTGACTTGATGAAACGAGCAAAGCCCTGACTCCCAGGGACATACTTACAGCTTCTTGAACTTGCTTTCTGAGCAGGGCAGACCCGGGCAATGAGTTTTCCTTTGAGTGTGCTTGTCCTTCTTCAAACTCTTACCTTGCTAGACTGTAAGCTCTTTGAGGGCAGGGATGATATCTTAGCAATATTGTTTTCCCAGTATCTAACATGAGACAGGTCCTCAATAACCATATGTTGAGTGAATGAATGAATGTCTTCTGGAAGACTCCTCGGATTGGGAAGCTATATCCATAATCGTGATGTAAATTGTTTTCTTCACTGGATGAAGAGCACAACGGCCAAAACTTCAAGGACATATTATCTATCAGGTGAACATTTTACTGTGAGACTCTTTACTTTGCCTTCCTACCTGTGCTGAAATAAAATCAAAACAGGTTATTTGGTTCTGCAAGTCAATGTATGTTGTGTGAGAATTCTGTCACCTTATTAGGAACTGTGAGACTTATCTGGTGTAAGACGCCAGTCATGAACCTTGAACCTGTTTAAACCAATGAAGATTATGAATGTGTTTATATGATGTAAATTGCTACTATTTAAGTGTAAAGCAGTTCTAAGTTTTAGTATTTTGGGGTTGGTTTGTATTTTTTTTTGTTGCTTTGAAAAATATTGAGGGATCTTTTGATAAGGTTAGTCATGCATGTTAGATTTTAGTTTTACAAGTGTGTTGTTTTTCAAATGTATAAAGTGTAGGAAAAGTTAAAATAGTAAGAGGGAAAGGCAATTATATTATTCTTCTATAGTTAAAAAAAGTTTATCGAGTGCCCACTGTGTGCACAGCGTGGAACCATATTTGTGAGGAGCTTATCTAACTATGTGGGGTGTAATAGGTTCTCCATAGGAGCCCACTGGATGGATACCTCCTGTGTGAAAGAAAGAACACAGCAATCACAATTATCAGAGCTGAATTAACCTCAGCATTGCTTCTCAGTATTCCATTTCTGGAATAAGAGATACAGAGAACATTTAATAAAAACGTGTTGAGACTGGGCCTCACGAACCACTAAAATGTATAAGCCTTCACAAGTTTAGCTTAATTGGGATTAATCTTTCTGTAACTATATGCCTAATTCTTGCTTTTCTTCCCATCTGTCTTCTGGGTTGACAATTTGTGGGAAGCAACCCTACTGCTGCTATTTTTTAAAAAATCAGAAATCTTGCCCTTGAAACTGTGTTAAATTCAAACTGAATATTTCTGTTTTATGAAAGAATTATATTTTTCAAAATATGTTTTTTTGGTTTGATGGGTCCCAGAAAACACTAATAAAAACCACAGAAACCAACCTGTAATGTGTGCTTCATGCTTCAACAAGTCATTCAAAACCAGGCTTAGAGGGAATGCACTTAGCAACACACTTAGCAACACAACATATGCAGTTTCTGCATATGGTTACTCAATATGCATTTACTGAGCATCTACTACTATGTGTCAGGCACTGTCCTAGGCACTGAGTTATGGCAGAGAATGAAAGAGACAAAAAATAATTCTGCTCTTTTGAAGTTTATGTTCTATTGGATGGAAACAGACAAGAAACAAAATATTAAACAAGCATAGCATATCAGATGTGTAGTCAAGAAATGTAGAGCAAGGAAGAGGAGTAAAGTGTGCTGGAGTTTGTAGGGTTGATTGCAAGTTTAGACAGGGTTAAGAAGGGTGGAAGGAAAGGAGCCATGCAGATGGCTGGGGGAATGGTACCCTACTGGAGGGACCAGCAGGTACAAAGTTCCTGAGGTTCCTGACGCGTGTTCCCGACATGTCCAAGGAACAGCAGGGCAGTCTGTTTGCCAGAGTAGACTCAGCAGTAGTAGGAAATAATGTTAGAGAGGCCCTGGCAGGCCAGATCACACAGAACTTGGAGGTCAATTTGGAGGCTCTGGTTTTTCTTTTGAGTGAGATGGAGAGCATCTGATGCTGAGTGTACATTCTTAGTGAAGGATGAACAAAGAAAGGCAGAAAAGATCACTCTTACATCCAGGTTTCCAGTACAATAGGTAAAAAGATTTCCAGGCAAGAAATGAGCTCTACCAGTTCATAACGTATTTCTCCTGGGGCCCAGAAAGTCTCAGTCCTTCAGTCACTTAAGAAGTCATAATGAGGGACTTCCCTGGTAGCGCAGTGGTTAAGAATTCCCCTGCCAGTGCAGGGGACACGGGTTCGAGCCCTGGTCCGGGAAGATCCCACATGTCACGGAGCAACCAAGCCCGTGAGCCACAACTACTGAACCTGCACTCTAGAGCCTGCGAGCCACAACTACTGAGACCACGTGCCACAACTACTGAAGCCTGCATGCTAGAGACTGTGCTCCAGAACAAGAGAAGTCACTACAATGAGAAGCCCGCGCACTGCAACGAAGAGTAGCCCCCACTCGCCGCAACTAGAGAAAGCCCGCGAGCAGCAACAAAGACCCAATACAGTCAATAAATAAATAAATAAATAAATAAATAAATAGAAGTCATAATGAAAATAATAATAGCTAACCATTTGGGGAAGATCCACTTGATCCCAGGAGCTGTGATATGTTCTTTGCATACACTATTACATTTAATCCTCATGCAAGCCTGCTATCTATAGCTATTATCTCCAATTTTCAAATGAAGGAAATGAAGGTCAGAAAGATTAAATGACTTTCTCAAGGTCACACAGCTAGTAGTAAGTGGTAGAACTGGCATTGCTCACCCAGCTCTCTTTTTCCCAAAGTCCATACTTGTATTTTTTTGGCCTCACCACGCAGCTTGCGGGATCTTAGTTCCCTGACCAGGGATTGAACCAGGGCCACGGCCCTGCAGTGAAAGCACTGAGTCCTTACCGCTGGTCCTCCAGGGATTTCCCCCAAAGTCCATACTCTTAACCCTAATATTTCTCTAGTGTGTCAAAACACTAATGTTTTACGCACACGCACAAACACACACACACAGAGTTTCATGGTTAAATACATTGGAGAAAGTGAGTCAAACAATGTATCACAGAATTATTTACTGTAGGATTTCCCAGAGCCTTTATGCTATGATGTGTATTGTGAATCTATAAGAGAGGGAAAAAAGTGCTCCCAATTTTCCAAGCCTATTTGACAATGCATGTTTTTCATCAAAGAAGACTTCATGAAATCAGCACCCTTTAGAACACACTCAGGGAAATGATGATCTTTAGAGATTACCTCTCTGATTTATAAGAAGCAGTATTTTCATGTTTGGGCTAAATTAGTATGCTGATAATTTTCAAGCACATCAAACTTGGCCTACTTTGTATATATTCCTGTTTTTTTTAATTGAGAAGAAATTTCCTCATTGCCCTGGGAATTATTTATTTGCATTGATGCATTTCTCAGTAATCACAAAGAACTTGCAGAGTGTCTTCTCTTTGGGAACTATGAACTCTCCTGAATTTTAACTTTAGAACTATCTGTCCAAAAATATGGGTGCTAGCCACAGGTGGCTATTTAAGTTAGTGAAAATTATGTAAATGAAATTGTTTTAAAAAATTAAAAAAACTTTTTTAAACTCTATTCTATTTTAATGTAAAGCATCATAAGTCAATAACATTATGAATTATATTCCTGTACCTACAGAATAGGGGCATTTGTCAAATCTGCTCTTTAATATCTAAATAATAGCTTAAATTAGCTCTCTGATGAAAATAAAATGAGTCACATATGTAATTTGAAATTTTCCAATTTTCCCTTTAACCAGTAAAAAGAAACAGGTGAAATTACTTATAATAATATGTTTTAAAATCTAATATATAAAAATATTGTCATTTTAAAATTAGTTAATATATTAATAAGGAGATATTTTATGAAATATGAAAAGTTTCATATTAAGTTTGTAAAATCTGGTGTGCATTTTACACTTACTGAACACATGTTAAATATTGATTGGAAAGACTTGATCTGTATTTAGATTTCATAAATTTTATAATCAAATTATTTGACTCATATACCTGATGTTTTCCAAACATACTTATTTTCCAAACATTTAAATGTGTCCTATTTTTAAATTAATGTTTAAATAAAATTAAAATATAAATTCTTCTGTTGTCCTAGCCGAAATTGTGACTTCCTCATGGCACTACCCAGCTTCCAAGTGCTGCATAGCCACATATGACTCATGGTTCCTGTATTGGACATGCAGATATAGAACATTTCCATAATCAAAGAAAGTTCTATTGGACAGCCTTTCTCTAGAATTTGACCTGGGAGGATGGGGTAAGCGTGAAAAGATAGTGAGCAAAACTAACCAACAGTTAAATAAGATACAGTAAAGCCTTAGAAACCAGAGATGACCCTGAATTCTAGAGAACAAAAAAAAATAAAGATCCAAAGCAAATATCTCTGTGTTTGCTGAAATGGTGACAGTATCTACAAGTGCAAACAAGTTCCATGCTGTCAGCGAAGACTTGGAGTGGGAGGATTTGAGTATTCTTATCTCCAAACCCCACAAATACCTCATAGTCATTAATATGAATGTTCCAAGGATGTGGCTTTCCGCTTGAGAATATTGGTATTGAGGGGAAATCACTGAAATGGGAAGGGAAATGAAAGGTACCCAAATAGAAATGGCTGGCACTGCCCACTGTCGACCATAAATGCCACCAATACCGTTCTCTTCCTTCTTTTCAAGACCAGCTCTTTGAGTGAGTAGTTTACCCATAGACTCTCTATTTCCTTATACTTCAATTCTCTTCTGTTAACTCTCATGATCTGGCCTCTGTTCATATCAAGTCACTGAAAATGCCCCGTTGAAAGTCATAGTCAAACTCATCCCTACCTCGGGAACTTTGCTTCAGCTGTTCCCTTTGCCTAAAGTACACTTTTATTATTTTTTAACATCTTTATTGGAGTATAATTGCTTTACAATGGTTTGTTAGTTTCTGCTTTATAAAAAAGTGAATCGGCTATATATATACATATATCCCCACATCTCCTCCCTCTTGCGTCTCCCTCTCACCTTCCCTATCCCACCCCTCTAGGTGGTCGCAAAGCACCGAGCTGATCTCCCTGTGCTATGCGGCTGCTTCCCACTAGCTATCTATTTTACGTTTGGTAGTGTATATATGTCCATGCCACTCTCTCACTTCGCCCCTGCTTACCCTTCTCCCTCCCCATGTCTTCAAGTCCATTCTCTACGTCTGTCTTTATTCCTGTCCTGCCCCTGTGTTCTTCAGAAACATTTCATTTTTTTTTGATTCCATATATATGCATTGGCATACAGTATTTGTTTTTCTCTTTCTGACTTACTTCTCTCTGTATGAAAGACTCTAGGTCCATCCCCCTCACTGCAAATAACTCAATTTTGCTTCTTTTCATGGCTGAGCAACATTCCATTGTATATATGTGCCACATCTTCTTTATCCATTCATCTGTCAATGGACACTTAGGTTGCTTCCATGTCCTGGCTATTGTAAATAGAGCTGCAATGAATATTGTGGTACATGACACTTGTTGAATTATGGTTTTCTCAGGGTATATGCCTAGTAGTGGGATTGCTGGGTCGTATGGTAGTTCTATTTTTAGTTTTTTAAGGAACCTCCATACTGTTCTCCATAGTAGCTGTATCAATTTACATTCCCACCAACAGTGCAAGAGGGTTCCCTTTTCTCCACACCCTATGCAGCATTCATTGCTTGTAGATTTTTTGATGATGGCCATTCTGAACAGTGTGAGGTGATACCTCATTGTGGTTTTGACTTGCAATTCTCTAATGATTAATGATGTTGAGCATCCTTTCATGTGTTTGTTGGCAATCTGTATATCTTCTTGGGAGAAATGTCTATATAGATCTTCTGCCCACTTTTGGATTGGGTTGTTTGCTTTTTTGATATTGAGCTGCATGAGCTGCTTGTAAATTCTGGAGATTAATCCTTTGTCAGTTGCTTCATTTGCAAACATTTTCTCCCATTCTGACGGTTATCTTTTCATCTTGTTTATGGTTTCCTTTGCTGTGCAAAAGCTTCATTAGGTCCCATTTGTTTATTTTGTTTTTATTTCCATTTCTCTAGGAGGGGGGCCAAAAAGGATCTTGCTGTGATTTATGTCATAGAGTGTTCTGCCTATGTTTTCCTCTAAGAGTTTTATAATGTCTGGCCTTACATTTGGTCTTTAACCATTTTGAGTTTATTTTTGTGTATGGTGTTAGGGAGTGTTCTAATTTCATTCTTTTACATGGAGCTGTCTGGTTTTCCCAGCACCATTATTGAAGAGACCATCTTTTCTCCATTGTATATTCTTGCGTCCTTTATCAAAAGTAAGGTGACCATATGTGCATGGGTTTATCTCTGGGCATTTTATCCTGTTCCATTGATCTCTATTTCTGTTTTTGTGCCAGTACCATACTGTGTTGATTTCTGTAGCTTTGTAGTATAGTCTGAAGTCTGGGAGCCTGATTCCTCCAGCTCCATTTTTCTTTTTCAAGATTGCTTTGGCTATTTGGGGTCTTTTGTGTTTCCATACATATTGTGAAATTTTTTGTTCTAGCTCTGTGAAAATGCCATTGGTAATTTGATAGGGATTGCATTGAATCTGTAGATTACTTTGGGTAGTGTAGTCATTTCACAATGTTGATTCTTCCAATCCAAGAACATGGTATATCTCTCCATCTGTTTATATCATCTTTAATTTCTTTCATCAGTGACTTATAGTTTTCTGCATACAGGCCTTTTGTCTCCTTAGGTAAGTTTATTCCTAGGTATTTTATTCTTTATGTTGCAATGGTAAATGGGAGTGTTTCCTTAATTTCTCTTTCAGACTTTTCATCATTAGTGTATAGGAATGCAAGAGATTTCTGTGCATTTACTTTGTATCCTGCTACTTTAGCAGATTCATTGATTAGCTCTAGTAGTTTTCTGATAGCATCTTTAGGATTCTCTGTGTATAGTATCATGTCATCTGCAAACAGTGACAACTTTACTTCTTCTTTTCTGACTTAGATTCCTTTTATCATATGGTTTTTCTCCTTCAATTTGTTAGTATAGTTTATCACATTGATTGATTTGCATATATTGAAGAATCCTTGCATTGCTGGGATAAACCACACTTTATCATGGTGTTTGAACCTTCTAATGTGCTGTTGGATTCTGTTTGCTAGTATTTTGTTGAGGATTTTTGCATCTATGTTCATTAGTTATATTGGCCTGAAGTCTTCTTTCTTTGTGACATCTTTGGTTTTGGTATCAGAGTGATGGTGGCCTCGTAGAATGAGTTTGGGAGTGTTCCTCCCTCTGCTATATTTTGGAAGAGTTTGACAAGGATAGGTGTTAGCTCTTCTCTAAATGTTTGATAGAATTCGCCTGTGAAGCCATCTGGTCCTGGGCTTCTGTTTGTTGGAAGATTTTTAATCACACTCTCAATTTCAGTGCTTGTGATTGGTCTGTTTATATTTTCTGTTTCTTCCTGGTTCAGTCTCAGAAGATTGTGCTTTTCTAAGACTTTGTTCATTTCTTCTAGATTGTCCAATTTATTGGCATATAGTTGCTTGCAGTACTCTCTCATGATCTTTTGTATTTCTGCAGTGTCAGTTGTTACTTCTCCTTTTTCATTTCTAATTCTGTTGATTTGAGTCTTCTCCCTTTTTTTCTTGATGAGTCTGGCTAATGGTTTATCAATTTTGTTTATCTTCTCAAACAACCAACTTTTACTTCTAGTGATCTTTGCTATTGTTTCCTTCTTTCTTTTTCATTTATTTCTGATCTGATCTTTATGATTCCTTTCCTTCTGCTAACTTTGGGGTTTTTTTGTTTTTCTTTCTCTAATTGCTTTAGGTGTAAGGTTAGGTTGTTTATTTGAGATTTTTTCTTGTTTCTTGAGATAGGATTGTATTGCTATAAACTTCCCGCTTGGAACTGCTTTTGCTGCCCTCCATAGGTTTGGGGTCATTGTGTTTTCACTGTCGTTTGTTTCTAGGTATTTTTTTTATTTCCTCTTTGATTGCTTCAGCAATCTCTTGGTTATTTAGTAGTGTATTGTTTAGCCTCCCTGTGTTTGTATTTTTTACAGATTTTTTCCTGTAATTGATATCTAGTCTCATAGCGTTGTGGTCAGAAAAGATACTTGATATGATTTCAATTTTCTTAAATTTACCAAGGCTTGATTTGTGACCCAAGATATGATCTATCCTGGAGAATGTTCTATGAGCAGTTGAGAAGAAAGTGTATTCTGTTGATTTTGGATGGAATGTCCTATAAATATCAATTAAGTCCATCGTGTTTAATGTATCATTCAAAGCTTGTGTTTCCTTATTTATTTTCATTTTGGATGATTTGTCCATTGGTGAAAGTGGGGTATTAAAGTTCCCTACTATGATTTTGTTACTGTCTATTTCCCCTTTTATGGCTGTTAGCACTTGCCTTATGTATTAAGGTGCTCCTATGTTGGGTGCATAAATATTTACTATTGTTATATCTTCTTCTTGAATTGATGCCTTGATCATTATGTAGTGTCCCTCTTTGTCTCTTGTAACAGTCTTTATTTTAAAGTCTATTTTGTCTGATATGAGAATTGCTACTCCAGCTTTCTTTTGATTTCCATTTGCATGGAATATTTTTTCCATCCCCTCACTTTCAGTCTGTATGTGTCCCTAGGGGTGAAGTGGGTCTCTTGTAGACAGCATATATACAGGTCTTCTTTTGTATCCACTCAACCAGTCTATGTCTTTTGGTTGGAGCCTTTAATCCATTTACATTTAAGGTAGTTATTGATATGTATGTTCCTATTACCATTTTCTTAATTGTTTTGGGTTTGCTATTGTAGGTCTTTTCCTTCTCTTGTGTTTGTTGCCTAGAGAGTTCCTTTAGCATTTGTTGTGAAGCTGATTTTGTGGTGCTGAATTCTCTTAGCTTTTGCTTGTTTGTAAAGGTTTTAATTTCTCCATCAAATCTGAATGAGATCCCTGCTGGGTAGAGTAATCTTGGTTGTAGGTTTTTCCCTTTCATCACTTAAAATATGTCTTGCCACTCCCTTCTGGCCTGCAGAGTTTCTACTGAAAGATCAGCTGTTAAACTTATGGGGATTCCCTTGTATGTTATTTGTTGTTTTTCCCTTGCTGCTTTTAATATTTTTTCTTTGTATTTAATGTTTGATAGTTCAATTAATATGTGTCTTGGCATGTTTCTCCTTAGGTTTATCCTGTATGGGACTCTCTGACCTTCCTGGACTTGACTCTTTCCTTTCCCATATTAGGGAAGTTTTCAAGTATAATCTCTTCAAATATTTTCTCAGTCCCTTTCTTTTTCTCTTCTTCTTCTGGGACCCCTATTGTTCGAATGTTGGTGTGTTTAATGTTGTCCCAGTGGTCTCTGAGACTGTCCTCAATTCTTTTCATTCTTTTTTCTTTATTTTACTCTGTGGTAGTTATTTCCACTATTTTATCTTCCAGGTCACTTATCCATTCTTCTGCCTCAGTTATTCTGCTACTGACTCCTTCTAGAAAATTTTTAATTTCATTTATTGTGTTTTTCATCGTTGTTTGTTTGCTCTTTAGTTCTTCTAAGTCCTTGTTAAATGTTTCTTGTATTTTCTCCATTTTACTGCCAAGATTTTGGATCATCTTTACTATCATTACTCTGAATTATTTTTCAGGTATACTGCCTATTTCCTCTTTATTTGTTAGGTCTGGTGGGTTTTTACCTTGCTCCTTCATCTGCTGTGTGTTTCTCTGTCTTCTCATTTTGCTTAACTTACTGTGCTTGGGGTCTCCTTTTCACAGGCTGCAGGTTTGTAGTTCTTGCTGTTTTTGGTGTCTGCCCCCAGTGGCTAAGTTGTTTCAGTGGGTTGTGTAGGCTTCCTGGTGGAGGGGACTGGTGCTTGCGTTCTGGTGGATGAGGCTGGATCTTGTCTTTCTGGTGGGCAGGACCAGGTTCAGTGGTGTGTTTTGGTGTGTCTGTGAACTTATTATGAGTTTAAGCAGTCTCTCTGCTAATGGGTGGGGTTGTGTTCCTGTCTTGCTAGTTGTTTGGCATAGGATGTCAGCACTGTAACTTGCTGGTCGTTGAGTGGAGCTGGGTCTCAGTGTTGAGATGGAGACATCTGAGAGAGCTTTCACCATTTGATATTACATGGAACCGGGAGGTCTCTGGTGGACCAATGTCCTGAACTCGGCTCTCCCATCTCAGAGGTACAGGTCTGACACCCGGCCGGAGCACCAAGACCCTGTCAGCACATGGTTCAGCAGAAAAGGGAGAAAAAAATGCAATAAATAAAATAAAATAAAATAATTAAATAAAACAATTATTAAAAATAAAAAAAATTTAAGTAATAAAAGAAAAAAAAGAAAGAAAGAAAGAAAAGAAGAGAGCCACCAAACCAAAAAACAAATCCACCAATGATAAGAAGTGCAAAAACTTTACTAAAAGAAATAAATAAACAGACAGACAGAACCCTAGGACAAATGGTGAAAGCAAAGCTATACAGACAAAATCCCACTAAGAAGCTTACACATACACACTCACAAAAAGAGAAAAAGGAAAAAATATATATACATATATTTAAAAAAAAAAAGAAGAGAGAAGTCAAATCATTAAACAAATCGACCTATGATAACAAACTCTATATGCTAAACCAAGATAAACATAAAACCAGAAAGCAGTCAATCACATACAGCAAACACCAAGTCTACAGTTGCTCTCAGAGTCCACCACCTCAATTTTGGGATGATTTGTTGTCTATTCAGGTGTTCCACAGATACAGGGTACATCAAGTTGATTGTGGGGATTTAATCCGCTGGCTCCTGAGGGTGCTGGGAGAAATTTCCCTTTCTCTTCTTTGCTTGACAGCTCCTGGGGTTCAGCTTTGGATTTGGCCCCGCCTCTGCATGTACGTTGCCTTAGAGCATCTGTTCTTCGCTCAGACAGGACGGGGTTAAAGGAGCCGCTGATTCGGGGTCTCTAGCTCACTCAGGTCGGGGGCAGGGAGGGGTACGGATGCAGGGCGAGCCTGCGGCGGCAGAGGCCGGTGTGACATTGCACCAGCCTGAAGCGCGCCGTGCGTTCTCCCTGGGAAGTTGTCCCTGGATCACAGGACCCTGGCAGTGGCGGGCTGCACAGGCTCCCCGAAAGGGGTGTGTGGATAGTGACCTGTGCTTGCACACAGGCTTCTTGGTGGCGACAGCAACAGCGTTAGCGTCTCATGCCCGTCTCTGGGGTCCACGCTGATAGTCGTGGCTTGCGCCCGTCTCTGGAGCTCGTTTAGGCAGTGTTCTGAATCCCCTCTCCTCGTGCACCCCAAAACAATGGTCTCTTGCCTCTTCAGCAGCTCCAGACTTTTCCCCAGACTCCCCACAGGCTAGCCGTGGCGCACTAGCCCCCTTCAGGCTGTGTTCACGCCGCCAACCCCAGTCCTCTCCCTACGATCCGACCTCCGACGCCAGAGCCTCAGCTCCCAGCCCCGCCCACCCCGGCGGGTGAGCAGACAAGCCTCTCGGGCTGGTGAGTGCTGGTCGGCACCAATCCCCTGTGCGGGAATCTCTCCACTTTGCCCTCTGTGCCCCTGTTGCTGCACTCTCCTCCGTTGCTCCGAAGCTTTCCCCCTCCGCCGCCCGCGGTCTCTGCCCGCGAAGGGGCTTCCTAGTGTGTGGAAACCTTTCCTCCTTCATGGCTCCCTCCCACTGGTGCAGGTCCCGTCCCCATCCTTTTGTCTCTGTTTATTCTTTTTTCTTTTGCCCTACCCAGGTACGTGGGGAGTTTCTTGCCTTTTGGGAAGTCTGAGGTCTTCTGCCAGCTTTCAGTAGGTGTTCTGTAGGAGTTGTTCCACACGTAGATGTATTTCTGATGTATTTGTGGGGAGCAAGGTGATCTCCACATCTTACTCCTCTGCCATCTTGAAGGTCTCTCCATTTCCTTGTTTTCTGCAACAGTTTTCTTCACCTGCTTTCCTGAGTACTCATTCTTCCGTTCTTACTCTTCCCATCCTTCTAACAACATGTATTCCCCAAGATTAAAGCCTTAGCCTTTACTCTTCTCCCTTTTCATTCTCACCCTCAAAGCTTAGCCTCTTGAAAGCATAGTTCAGAGACTTCGTGATGATATGGGGGATGGACAGTCTATTTTCCTTCTGGTCCTGGCTTCAACTTCAACTGGTTGGAGACCATAGTCATGTCACTTAAGTTCTCCATTTCTTCCTCTCCTAAATGGAAATACATATCTATTTCCCATTGGTGGTGTGGGAATGGAGTGGACAAATTCTAATATTTATGGAGGGTTTATACATGTAGGCACTGTGCTAAAAACAATATTTATTTAAGTCCTTGCCCCTGAGATAGGTTCTACTATTATTTCCATCTTGCAGATGAGGAAACTGAGGCTCATAGAGGTAAAGAATCCTATCTGACTTCACCCTGCTGGTATGAGGCAGAGCTGAGGTTTGAGCCTGTGTCTGGCTGAGTCCAGAGTTGGGATATTTTTTTTGTGTGTATGGTACGTGGGCCTCTCACTGTCGTGGCCTCTCCCATTGCGGAGCACAGGCTCCAGACGCGCAGGCTCAGCGGCCATGGCTCACGGGCCCAGCTGCTCCGTGGCATGTGGGATCCTCCCGGACCAGGGCACATACCTGCGTCGCCTGCATTGGCAGGCGGACTCTCAACCACTGCACCACCGGGGAAGCCCCAGAGTTGGGATCTTAATCATGATGCTCTATAGTCTCTCTTGGAGAGTGCTATGAAAAGAATTAAGTACTAAGCAAAGTAAAGGAATTATCACTAAATTTGTGAGAACTCCAAGAGAGGTATTTAAGGTGTCTAGTCTGGGAGCACAATGATATCTAACCAACATGGATGTCTTCAAGCCATTTTGCCTTGCATTAAAGTCATACTTGATCAGCCCTAGCCAGGGACGAAAATTCAAAGAGGATTTGGTGTCTGATCCACCTTAAAATCTCAGCCCCAGAGATGCTTAGAGCTGGAAGATCATCTGATGCAAACTGCCATCATAAAAGTGTAGAGAGCTTAATGAGCGGCCCCAAGGTCACCCAGGCTCTTAACTAAGAGGAGAAGCTGGTTTTCCAGTTTTCCTCTTCATGAATCCTTTCACCCAAGTGTGACCTTTCCTGACGGTTGGTTCCTCCATCCTCAACATGGAGATATCCTTTAGAAAGTTCCTTTTTCTCCTGGCCTCCATGGTGATGCCATGTAACCTTCTTATGCTGATTCTTCAAATCCAGCCAACATCATCTCCGCTCTGGGTCCCAGCCCGGTCTGGTAGGAAAAAACTGCACATCCTAGAAGTTAGTAGAAGAGCAGATGTGGAATCAGGGAGACCAAGTCAGAGCTGCTAAGATATGATGAATGCAGAGGTCTCTAGCACTGCTAAGGAAGGAGCACAAGAGAATACAAAACCTGATAAAAGATCCCATCAATCGTCAGCTCTCTGACTCTCTCCGCGGCTTCATTGTATATGTGTATGTGTGTGTGTGTGTGTGTGTGTGCTCGCATGCATATGTGTGTATGTACGTGAACCTACCCTCCTCTCTCTTACTCGCTGTACCTCTTTGCGTCCCTGTTTCTTTCCCATACCTTTCCTCCCTCTTGCTTACCAGTCCCTTTCAGACTTCTTGCCTCTCCAAACCTGTCTGTCCAGGTTGCTGAAAGACAGAGAGCTGACAAGAGGACAGTCCAGGGCCAGGAATGGTGCCATGTCTCTGAAAGCCTCAGTGGTGACAGTAACAAATGGTATTTACCTAAGGGTTATTAACACATCAACTGTTCTCCCCTTGACTATTTAGTCATGACATTCAGCACTAATGGACTTTTCCAACAACACATGGAAGGAGAAGAAGGAAAACAAACAGTGTATTCACACTCGGTGATAGAGTCAGTGATCCCTGCTGAAGCTGTGCAAACAGAGGCGATCTCTTCAGCTCGACCGGAGGATGCCTCACCTGTATGGGGAGACACAGGATTCCGGGCCCATGATGGACTCCGCTGAGGTGCCCTGTGAGAGGGAAAACAAGAAGTAGAGAACGTGGCTATGTGGTACTGGGGGAAAAAAGCTTCACACATTCAACAATTTTCAACTACATATGGCCAAGGTGTCATGCACTGCACCAGGGGCTGCCACAGTCTTACTGCACAGGACAGACTAAAAGGCAAGGTCAAATGACTGGTCCAAGTTCACACAGCAGTGTAGTATATGAGCCCACTTGACTTCCTGTTCTACTCCACCATCCTGCGTCCACCGTTGATGTCCATTCTTTCTTTAGGAAGAGATATCTTTAAGTCACTGGGACTGGAAAACAGGCTAGCAGCATAAAAAGCACAGGCTTTTTGAGTGGAAGCAATCTAAGTTCCAAATCTCATACCTTCACTTACAAGCTGAGTGACCTTGGGCAAGTGACTTAACCTCTTTAAACCTCAGCTTGCTCATGAACAAGCAGGCATTCTAAGTTGGAGATCATACTTTCTGGGGGAGACGGCCAATTAACCAACATATTACATGGCAATATGGTCAATAATAGGGAAATGCAGGAAGATGGGACCTGGGTTCCAGTCATGGCTCCGTTACTAACTAGCCATGGGCCCTTAGGCAAGTTTCTTAAACTCTTTGGCTTTGGTTTCTTCATTTGTAAATCAACAGGTTGGACTAGATCATCTCTGAGGTTGTTCCAAATAGAAAATTCCAGGAATTTATGAAAGTAAGTTTGAATGGAGTCCAAAATTTATTTAAGTGTTTATGATTCTGCCCTGGGAAGGGCTGGTGAACTGAGGTGAACGTGGAGTTGTCTCTGGTGGTTTTGTAGGACTGGGAGGTGGGAAAGGGGTGGAGACAAAAGCAGCAGAGCCTGGATCCTTGGACATATGTGGTCAGTTCCAGGGTAAGCTGCCCTTCAGGATCTAAACAGTGTATCTCCACCTGGTAATGCTGCCCCCCGGGGATATGGCGCATAGGTAAGAGTGATGGCTGATACTTATATAGTGCTTACTTTGTCAGGCAGAGTACCATGCACTTTACTTATATGATCTCACTTAATTCTATGAGATAGGTAAATATCATCGTTACCACCTCTCCCTTGGGATGAGGGAATGATGAAACAATTTGCCCAGGTGGCAGAATTGGGACTTGAACCCAGCCCCCAAGCAATGACCTTTCTATCGCATGAACTCCTAAGCTGCTAAAGGAGGTACCACCTGAGGTTTGAACAGCTGAGTGAAGTCCCTTCTTTCTTTGAGTAGGGTTTCTTAGAAACAGGAAGTTGAATTTTGCCAAAAATGCAAAAATAAACAGGTTCCTGGGACACTGAGTGTAATTTGAAATTCAAAACTCATGTTAGCTATCACTTTTTCTTGAGGCTGACTGGTCTGTGTAACGCTAACAGTGGAACCCCAGATTGGACTTCCAGGGAACTCCCGCCGCAGGAATGCATTACACGTCCACAAATAGCATTGGTCTCAGAGAGTATGTATGTGGTGTGTGAGGGCTGCAGAGTAAGGGATATGGATGATGGAGAAGAGGGAGAGAGGTAATTCCTGCTCCTGAAAACCAGCAAAGTCTTCACAAAAGAGTGGGATTTAATTGGCCATTGAAGGAGAGGAATTATTTTCATTTTTAATATAATAACTTAAAAATTATATCTGATTACTATTTGAAAAAAAAGAAGTATAGATAAACAGTAAGAAAGTTAAAAAGTATCTCAAATCCCACCACTCCAAATAACCATGTACACTTTTGATGGATGTAATTCCAGGCTTCTGGACTAATAAAAAATAGATGAATTGAGGGCTGGGACTTGGGAGGATGGAGGATATGGGTGAAAGCATGACTTTTCACTGTAAAACTTTATATAGGAACCATATTAATGGATTAGCTCTTCAATAAAATGAATAGATAGGTATAGAATAGATAGAATAGATAGGTATAGGTATAGAATAGATAGATAGATAGAAGTAATAGATAGGTATAGAATAGATAGAATAGATAGAAGTAATTTTAGAGAAATGTGATCTTATGCACAATTCACAAAGTAAAAACTACTCAATTTGACTTCGACTCAACTTGAAGAAAAAGAAATGGAGGGAATCTCTGAATTCAAATAAATGTTTCTTTAATACAAGGTATATTAGTTCAAAAAAGGTACCTTTAAGTTCATGAAAATGAAGCATGAAAATTTTGACATTGGAGCAATTATGCTTTCTAAAAGTACATGTTTCAATTTTAGACAGGATTGATTGACTCCTTGTTCTGAAATATGATAAAATTAACATGTGTGGTTCCTCATATTTCCCTTCCTCCATTTCCTGATTTGGGTTAGTATATTTTAATTGCTGAGGGTTAAAATTTTTAGTCTTTCTTGACAAATTCAAAACGCAATTCTAAAGTTGTTTAGTCAGATCTAAATTTAAGTGTGTCAAATGTTTGCCACCAGATCTTTTACCTTGGTTATCCATTTTGTATTTCTTTATTTTGATTCACCTCTTGGATGTCAGGACTTCATAATGTAATAAATTTCTGTTGGTTTCTCCCAAGTGCACATTCTTCTCTTATCTCTTTCTAGTAGTTCTCAGTTTGCACTGGGGATCCATGTAGTTCTGAGGAAAGTAGCTCTTCCTTCAACTCCAGGTATGGAGCACATAACTCAGGCAGAGCAAATCAGGGTAGTCTATACCTCTTCTGAGGGTTATCACTATAACCTAAACTAGTACAATCAGAGTGAGTCTCAGGACTTTTTGCTGGGGATGTTGGGACATAAAAGTCTCTTCCTCAAGACTGTGTGATATGAAGACATGAATCACAAAACTACTGTAACATTTTTTTCTTCTATAAGGGAAGTTAACCTGAGGATAAAGTCAATACACTGAGGGGGGCAGAACAAACCAAATTTCAGAGAACTGGTACTAGATCCCTCATGAATCATGGACCCCTGGATCAGGATGTACTTGAAGCCTTCCTCACTACTAGACTTTTCATTTACAGGAGCTGATAAATCTTTGTTTTAGACTTCTGAGTTTTCTGTCGATTGCAAAACGAAGAGCACTAGTCAATACAATTGTGAAGGTAGCTGGTGACAGTATTGGAAAGAGTATTTTTGTAGAGGAAATGGCATGAACAAAGCTTCAGAGGCCAGCAAACAGAGAGCATATGGTCTAGTCTTTGGGAGTTTAGAGTTTTCTCAGGTTACAAAGAACCTTATTCTTATTAAAGAGGAGTAGAATTGTGGTGACAGCTTGCCTATCATATAAGTTATTTCTGTACAGAAAGATTTTACCTGGGGCTGGGAAAATGCAAGGAAGCCAAGAAGAACCCAGTGAGAGAGTTGGAAGATGGGGAAAAGGACTTGTCCTGACAAATAGATGGAGCCCATTTCATTCCTTTGTGTGGTGTTTTAAGGCATTAGGTACAGGTTAGTCTTGGGACAAGTAGAGACAGAATCCTGAGTAAGAGAAACCTTAACCCATACTAATGAATGTGACCACTTTCTATCAGACATCTTGATTGTCTGTCTACAGGGCAAAGTCCTTTCCTGGAATCTCCTGAAAGAGTCTAGATTTGGAGTCACCAATTTCTCATCTGATTGAAACTATGAGCCAGGACCACTGCAGGACTTGGGTGACCTTGAAGAGAACCTATTGTCTTCAAACTAATCTGCACAATGGAAAATATTGTCTTTTGGAAATATCTGACTTGGGGAATTTCAACAACAATCTCTGATTCTCATAGACGCAGTATATTGTAGTACTTGAACACTTGACTCCAAGGCCAGATTGCTTGGATTTGAATCCTGGCTCAACCACGATACTAAAATCACGTTTAATTTGTGAAATAACTCTATGGGGCATTATATTCCCATTTTACAGACAAGAAAAATGAGTTTTAGAAAGTTTGTGATTTTACCAGATTCATAGTTAGCTAGTGGCAGAGACAGGATTTAAAACAAGGTCTATCTGGCTTCAAAGTCCTTATTTTTATCCTGAAACCACCTTTTATCACTTCTGTTAGACGTTGCTCATAAGCTCCCTGTTGTAGGGAGAACACCTTTTTCTGATTTTTCTAGAGCAAGGAGCAGGAGTCTCAAAGGTTGGGTCATTTCTCAAGCAGGGACAAGAAGTAGGGAAACAATTACCAGCTCTCTTTTTCTGCTTTTTCCACCCCCATTCCTTTCCACATGCTTCTGCCAAGAAACTCACTTAGTATACAGCCCGAGTTATGCCGTCTCTGTGTTTTAAAATCTTCAAAATCTTCTCATTATCTACAGATCTTTGCTGCATTTCCCATTCTCACCCTTTAAAAAATAAAATAAAATTACGGTCCAATGAAACAAAAACACTCCTCAAATTTCAAATCACACTATAGACTTCTACTTCCAAATATAATACAGTAGCCCCCAGCAAAATGACTAGAAAGGTTTGAGGGCATTGACAGCTGGTAAAGGCAATGAAGACTTGAGGGAACAAAATTCCAAGGAAGAGGGAATCATGCAAGGTGAGCTGACATTTAAAGTGACTTTCAAATCTCAGGGCATTTTTCAACTTGGGGTTTGAAACTAAGGGTCCAGGTAGGAGACAGCTACTAAGACGCAGAGAAACCATAGAGATTCTGATAGTCTTACGGGGCTGGAAAGACAAAAAGAAGATATGTGAAGATAGAATAACAATGAAAAGAGAAGGCTAGAGACCTGATCCCAACACTCCATCAGATTCACCATCTCTCAATATTTGCCAAATTCTGAATTTGCCTATAAAGGAGATTAACAGAGGTAGGCTCTAAAAAGCAGAATGAAATTTTGTTAGTGTTATAATGCCAAAGATAAAAGGATTAGAATTCAGGACCAAGCAGGTAGCAAAATCTTCAAGAAACACCTCAGTAATGAGTACTTTTTGGTAATTCCAGAAAGGAGAGATATAAACCAGAAGTGATAGATCTTTGCCATAACCACAGATCTACTTCAAACCAGCTTAGTACTTGACTGGTTAAAGTTGATAACCCCTAATCTGTCTACTCAGCAAAGGAAAGGGCAAACGTTTTCATGAGGAAAATAACATTATTCAAAATCTTGACGATTTTTTATATGCAATTCAATAAAATATTACTAGAACTAAATGACCAAAGCCTAGAGGAAAACTAGACAAAAGGGAAGACATACGGAGGCAGTAAATAGGTCAAAAACCATATAACTAGGGTCCTAGAATGAGAGGAGGAAAAATGAACTGAAGCAACATTGAAGAGATAACAAGCAAGAATTTTCCAAAATGGATGAAACCCCTAGGTTCAGACTCCAAGAAGAAAGAATCAGAAGAAAACCACATCTAGGCTTTCATTGCTAACCTCTGAAAAACAAACAAAGACAAGAGGCAAAGAGAAAACCTTAGAAGTAAGCAGAGAAAAAATAGATGAACAACATTACTTTTCTTAAGAAATAGTGAAAGCCAGAAACAATGGAATTACTTCGTTAAAGTTCCAGAAGAACATTTCCAAGTTAAAATTCAATGCACAGCAAAAATATTCTTCAAATGTTAAGGCCAAATAAAGACTTTTCAGACAGGAAAAAAAAAAAAAGATTTAGTCACCAGCTGACCTACAGTAAAATAAATACTTAAAGGAGTTCTTCTGGAAAAAGAAAAATTATTCTAGCCTGGAAAGAACCTGAAAAGTCCAGTCCTTTTGCTCTGTCTCTGGGAACACAAAACTCCCTGCTCTCAAGTAACTTGGAGCCCAGAGAGAGTCTAGGTAAAGTCTGCACATTGTTCGGCACACAGTGAGCACTCAATACATGAAAGGGATAATTGCATGGCCACTATACTTCATCTAAAATCGCTACCTTTCTGGTCTCGCCGGATGAAGGATAATAGAAAAATTTCTTTGTTCCAATACATAAAGTCTTAGAATTCTACAGTGTCTAAGTTGGGAAGGTAATGGTCTTGTTTACTGCTTTGGTGTTTTTCTTGCTGTGACAGGAACCAGAGCAGGGATTCCTAGGGTTCAGGACTCTAAGCTGCTACATTGTCACAATTTGCCACACTGGGAACAGTTTGGATATTTTTCCTGCATGTGCGCGTGTGTGTGGTTGTACATACAGTGGACTGTAAGCTCCTCCAGGGCAGGTGCTAGTCATATTGCTTGTTCCATCTCAGCACCACACAGTTCTGGGCACATGGTAAGTGTTGAATGGAGGCAAGGATGTGCATTTTTCAGCCTTTGTGATTATATATGCTTGTCTTAAGATATATTTTCTTTATTCATTTTAACCCCTAAAAATTTCTTCTTCCTTCCACAAAAGCAAAATAAACCAAACCAAAACTCCAGGTTAATGACCCAAGAGCTAACAGTTGTATCCCTTCTTCTCTGTGTCTGTTACTGTTTGAGGCCATTTTCACCGATTACTGCATTTTCCCTCTACAGCCTTCTCAGGCTGGGGTCAGAGCACCATTTTACACAGGATGAAACTCGCTCAGAAAGATTATTTTCCTTGCCCAAATCACACATATCATAAAGAACAGAGATGTAATATGAACCCAGGACTACCTGATTTCATTTCCACTACCCATATGGTCTCTGTCCACATACAGAAGGCATAGTCCTTTGGTCTCCAGATGTACGGCTACCATTAGTGAATTAAGAGGTGCAGGGTTCCTTGGAGGAGGTGAGCCTCTGGGCCTCCCAATTATTTTCAACAGAGTGGTTCCACTTTTGTTGACTTCACACTTTGGGCTTTCCTATAAAATTTCGTTTAAGCAAAGGGTTCCAAAGAAAAATCAAACCAAATCAAACTAGAACAAACAAACGAGTCCACTGACCTTGAGATAAGGTAACCTCTAAGCTTCCTCCTATAAAAACCCAGTCCAGTTCCTTCCTTCTGAGCCACCAGTCTCCAGTCTCAGAGAGGCTCCTGCAATGCAGAGTGAGGATGGAACCAGACTGTCCTGCATCTGCTTCCTCCTGCTGTGCTCAGTTTTAGGGCTCATGGGAGAGAGGAAACTCTGGCAACATTACACCGAGACTATCCGGTGGGTCACAATTTCCACTAGTTGACCCATCAGCTAGTATATCCTAATGGTTAAAAGCACAGGCTTTGGACTCAGACATATCTACTAATTGCTAACTTTTTGTCTGTGACCAAGTTCCTTTACCACTAAGCCTCAGTATCCTCATTGGTAGAGTAGAGACCATAGTAATGAGCATTTTATAAAGTCGTTGCAAAGATGAAAGCAGACCATGTGTATAAAGTACCCAAAGCTACCATTAGCTGAGCACTTACTATAGGCCACGTGCTCTACGAAGTGTTGTAGATATGTTGCCTTATTGCATCTCCACAACAGCCTTGTGAGGGGGCCTATTTGGCCTGTGACCGGTTACATGAGAAGCTGTTGGTAAGTGGGAGTTGTCATTATATGGTTATTGCCGTTACGGTGACATGGTCTTGGCTCAGCACTGCCAGGTAACTGCAGGGAGTGCCCACATGTGACGATGCTGGGCTGGACCCTCCCCTGTGCTGTCTCCGTCTGGTTCTCTGGATGGGGAGGTCCACACCGGCACAGAGCTACGGGCTTTTCTCAGTGAGCTCTTCCTGTTGGGTTTTCTCCTCTCTTGGCCCCTAAGAACTTGTGCTCATCCTCAGTTCCAATAAGGCCCCCACCAGCTGGCATTGATTGGCAAGAAGGCAAAAAGAATGTTCAGAAAATGCATTAGATTTTAAATCAGGAAGCTAACTAGACTTGAGACCCAGTTCTCCCACTTTCCAGACAGAGAATGAATGTCTGTCATTCACCATTGATGAGGGAGACTTTTGGCAAATCACAGAATCTCTCCTAGCCTAAATTTCCATATCTGAACAAACTGGAAAGAGAATGGGTAAGGAATGTAATGTTCATTGAGCACCTACTATATGCTAGGAGAGTCCTATAAGCTGTCTCAATTGTTTATTTCAACACCCTGGAATTATTGCCATCATCTTTCAGATAATAAAACTGAAAATAAAACTCAGGGAAATTAAGAGACTCACCCAAGATCATAGGATCATTAGGTGAGAGAAGCAGAACTTGAATGCAGGTTTTCTGAAACCAAGTCATAATGTTCTTTCGGCCACACCAACCGACAATTCCAAAGACTGTCCTAGAACTGCCTCCCATCCCCCCTCTGGGTTTATGGAAAAACAGAAACTCTTCTTCTGTCTTTTCATAGGGAAATATCTCTTTGCCAACTACCCAAGACACTGGGAACAGGTGCCTGCAGCCTTTCAATGGCATTTCAAAGGCTGTACTATCTCCATCTGCAGGCAGCCTATCACTCCACCTTTTGCAGGTATTTTGGAGTAATATGAGCCTCTGGTTTTTTCCTGAGATTTTCTCTCCTCTGAATTTACAAGCTTGGAACAAATGTAGCTTTGGTCCATGTAAACCTACAATGACACAGTCATATGACTCACCCACCAGTCATTTCCAGTGGCTTTCCAAAGCATGGGCATGACATGGCCCTGACCACCAGTTCTTGTCTCCTGGGAAACCGACTCTAGGACCCGCCTGGGAGGACTAGTCTAGTTTATGTATCAGTCACCTGGGCTGTGCCACGTTGGCAGACATTGAAGAGGTGAGACACAAAGTCTGAGAGCGAGGGGAATTTATGGCTTTGCTAGGCGAGAAAGAGGTCCCCTTTTTGCTAAAAGAAATTGATCACTGGATAACCAATTGATTTAGCATCTGTCAAGAGCCTGGTGCATGGAATATAAAAAAGGATGAGTTCGCAGGACCTTAGAGGCAAAACCAAGGTTGGAGAACATCACTGCCTGACCAGCACAAGTGGTAGAATATTCAATAGTATGACTATTTCGGAAAATCTGAATTCTGCCATAGGTTTAAAGACATTGACCCTATAATCTTTTGGTAAAAGAAAATGAGGGTGTTGCGGTTGAAAGGCCCCTTTTTCCAAATCCCCTTTTCCCAAAATTGACCACCTAAAATTCCACCTGGATTTTTTTTTTTTTAATCTTTAGCCTGAACTTCTGATCTATTGATCAAATAGGTTAATAGTTCACATATAAATATCCTGGGGAGGAATAATACATGAGACCAAAGATAGGCTTTACCTGTTGTGCTATTTCAATTGGAAGGAAAGAGCTGGGTTATTATATTAAGGATTGTAAATATCAGGTAGGATTCAGGGCCAGAATCACAGGAGGCTGTGACTGATTAGCAATGTCTCTCTCGGGCTAGAATGAGAAGTGGTAGGATGGATCCTTTGTAGCCACATTTGAGGGTGCGTTTGTTTACTCATTCAATGGTGGTACCCAAGTGTGAAAAAAGCATCTAGGAGTAAATCATAAAAGCAATCAAATACTTTTTCCCACGAAATTAATTTTATAGAGAAGTTAGGAAGTCAGAAAAATACGAAAAGAAAAACAATAATCTATAGTTTCAGCTTCCAAATGTATGTTATATGTGTTAACACATATGTGAACATTTTGGTATATTTCTTTGCAGTGTTTTTCCTATGCATTACTTTTGAAATATAACTGAGATTAAATTATAGTAATTTTGATTTGCATTTCTCTAATGATTAGGGATGTTGAGCATCCTTTCATGTGTTTGTTGGCAATCTGTACATCTTCTTTGGAGAAATGTCTATTTAGGTCTTCTGCCCATTCTTGGATTGGGTTGTTTGTTTTTTTGATATTGCGCTGCATGAGCTGCTTGTATATTTTGGAGATTAATCCTTTGTCAGTTGCTTCATTTGCAAATATTTTCTCCTATTCTGAGAATTGTCTTTTCGTCTTGTTTACGGTTTCCTTTGCTGTGCAAAAGCTTTTAAGTTTCATTAGGTCTCATTTGTTTTTATTTCCATTTCTCTAGGGAGTGGGTCAAAAAGGATCTTTCTGTGATTTATGTCATAGAGTGTTCTGCCTATGTTTTCCTCTAAGAGTTTTAGAGTGTCTGGCCTTACATTTAGGTCTTTAATCCATTTTGAGTTTATTTTTGTGTAAGGTATTAGGGAGTGTTCTAATTTCATTCTTTTACATGTAGCTGTCCAGTTTTCCCAGCACCACTTATTGAAGAGGCTGTCTTTTCTGCATTGTATATTCATGCCTCCTTTATCAAAGATAAGGTGACCATATGTGCGTGGGTTTATCTCTGGGCTTTCTATCCTGTTCCATTGATCTATATTTCTGTTTTTGTGCCAGTACCATACTGTCTTGATTACTATAAATATATAGCTAGCAGGAAGCAGCCACATAGCACAGGGAGATCAGCTTGGTGCTTTGCAACCACCTAGAGGGTTGGGATAGGGAGGTTGGGAGGGAGTCGCAAGAGGGAGGGGATATGGGGATATATGTATATGTATAGCTGATTCACTTTGTTATACAGCAGCAACTAACACAACAATGCAAAGCAATTATATTCCAATAAAGGTGTGAAAAAAGTTATAGTAATTTGTGTCTTGCTTTTTCATTGCCATTATACTATGAACACATTCCACATTATTACAAACTTTGCATTCATCCTAAAATTGCTTATATATTTTAAGTATCAACCGCCAGTATGTGCTAGACAGCATGCTAAACACTGTGTTTTCTTCTCATTTAATCTCTACACAGACCCTACTTAGTGGGTCCTGTTACTGTTTTCTTATTACAAATGCTGACACTGAGGCTTGGAGAGGTTAGTTCATGTGTTCACAGCCACACAGCTAGAAGTGGAAGGGTTGGTACATACACTCCAGCTTGCCAGGCTGCTGAACATGTAGTGTTTTTTTAAGGACACCATTTTGTCATAGTTAAATTGACAATGTTTTTCTTACTTAATGATTCATAAAATAATGGAGTATCTTACAATCAATTAACATAGGTGAAATTTAGTAGTATTATGTCAGGATTACTCATGATACCTCTACAAATTTCTATGGCCTCACTCAATCAATGTTGAAAAACTATTTTATTATATATATTTTTTCATGTGTGACCTGCCATTGTCAGCAGCAACCATTCTGAATGCCCAAAGGATTGGTAGAGGTGTGGAATTTGTTAAATTAAACCCTGCTTACAATGCAGATGAGACAAATCACCAGGGATTCCAGCCAGAAAGACTCAAGGGGAGAGACTGATCTCTGCTTGGGAATCTGTGTTTCTAGCCAAGAGGCATCATCCCCTCCTTAGTGCTCATTCTGCCTCTTCTTCTTAACATAATTTTCATGAGTCTATGATATTTTATCAAGTGGGAAACACCATTGCCTTGACTGTTCCCCTATTTTGGGGCATTTCTGTTATTTCAAAGTTTTTACCATAAAAATAAGGTAGGAACAAGTATTAGAAGATGATGGGGGAGAAATTCTAGAGATGGGAGAGAGAAAGGTACAGGGGAAGTGTTCACTTTTTTGCGTGGTACTTTCTTTTTCTACAAGGTCATGATAAAATCTAAAAACATAGACGAATACATGTAATAAATGGTTTATTGACATTACATAAGATAGATAGGATCACATTTCTGTCCCTCATTATCCAAAGTGTTGATGAAAATTGCAGTGAACACAGTGCATTTCTATCAATTCCCACACATGCATCTGTGATGCATTGCCTAAGATAATTTGTGCTTAGATTTTCATTGAATAAACTGTTCCATTAATATACCCCCAGAAGAAGAAACCTAGGACTTTTAGTCTGTAAAAAAAAAATACATGTTGGTCACTCTATATTATGTTGTAATATATCCTATATGATGGCTTTTATTACAGTCTGCCTGGCTTAAATAGCATCTGTATGATGAATATCTCCTCTTTGCCTTAATACAATAAAATTTGACTACCTGAATTCCTTAATACAATAAAATTTCTTTGACATTTTTAGTATCTTTTTCTCTATGAGACTATGAGCACTTACAGGGCAAGGATATCTTCAGTTGCAGAGCTAATCACACTCTGCAGTTTATGGGACATAATTATTACTGGCCCCTGAAAGGTTTCTTTTTTATTTGATTTATTAATTTATTGTCTTTTATTTTCATACCCACTTCTATGGACAACCATTCTATTCTATTTAATTTGTTTGTTATTGTGGTTCCTGTTTAGGTCTTTTTAAGAGTATGTGTTCTTCAAATATATATTTTTTATGTGCATTATTTCAATTTAATGTAAATTATATTTGATTTTATATCTCATTCTGCTTTTTATTTTTTTACACTAGGTATAGCATTTTTCAAAAGTGTCTCCATACTACTATATTTACATCTAATCCATTGCTTCTCATTGCTACATAATGCTCCAAGATAAGTGTCTCCCACAGTTTATCTCTCTCCTTTCCACCGGCAAATATGCCAGTTGTCTTCAATGCTCAGCCACCACAGCAATAACCACAATAATAATAACAGTGAACTTTCTAGTACTTGATCTCTTATGGGACTGGGTAAAGAATTCACTTGAGATATACACCCAGGAGTGAAATTACTGGTTCTAAACTCCCACCCATAGTGCATGAAGGTTCTCATGGCTCTGTTCTCACCAAGACTTCCATTATCCAGCTTTGGGAGTCTTGTTGGTATGGTAGGTATAAAGCGATATCTTGCTTTAAACTGCTTTCCTCTGGTTATTGCTAATCTTGAGAGTCTTTCATATACGAAAACTTTTGTGTTTCCTTTTCTGTAGATTGCCTTTTTACTCCCTCTACCCATTTTTCTATTAGGGCTACTATCTTTTATTGAATTTCCTTGAAAATTGTAGACATTGGTTTTGGAGGTTGCAAATATCTTCTCCTATTCTGCCACTCATCTATTACTTTTGTTCATGGCGTTCTTCAATGAACAAATATCCTTAATTTTATTATAGTCAAATCCATCTCTTTTTTTGTCATAGCATTTGTTCTCTGGAAGTTTTATTAACCCCTCACTTTTCCAACTTCTAGGTCACAAAAATATTCTACAGTTTATTAATTTTAGAGTTTTACTGCTCACATTTAGGTCTTTAATTCATCTGAAATCTACCCTTGTTTATGGAGTTAGATAGGAATCTAGCTTCAATTTTCTTCCTATAATAGTTTTCTAGTTTTCCAACGTTATTTATTAAACAAGTGTCTCAATAAATCTTTGGGACCATCTATCTATCTATCTATCATCTATCATCTATCTATCATCTGTTTTGTTTTGTTTTGTTTATTTTGTTTTGTTTTGACTGTGCCTCACAGCTTGTGGGATCTTAGTTCCCTGACCAGGGATTGAACCCAGGCCCTAGGCAGTGAGAGCGTCTTAACCACTGGACTACCAGGGAACTCCCCATCAATCTGTCTTTATATGATACTAATTTCTTGTCTTCCATTGACTGATTTGTCTGTTTCTGAATGAATACCATACTGTTTTTATTATTGGTCTTCTAATACATCTTAAAATTAATGATGTCTCAATTAGTCATGAACCAATATAAGTGTTAGATGATCAAGTTCCTGAAAAATAATCTAACTGGAATTTTTATTGGGATTGCATTACTTTTACAGGTCTTCACCTGAAGCCCAAGAGGTTTTTTTGGCTGTTGGTGATCTTGTGACCGTGGGCAATGGGCCAGATGTGGTGCTAGGTATTAGGGGAAGGGTTGGTGATGGTAGCACTTCTGGTGAAGCCGGCACTTCAAGGCACTCCTCAGGCTCCTGGAAATCCTCACTGAAAGGGATGACTCATGGTTTTATGAAAAGCTGCTGATCTCATTAGTTTGAGAAATGATTTCATGGCTGGACAGGGCCAGGTAGATGCGATACTGACTGGGTGTCCCCAGAGCAACACCTCTCACTTCTCCTGAGATGCTGAAATAGCCAGAAACTGGTTTCCATCCAAACCTTGGAAACCATCATGGGTGGGGCCATTCCACACCTGCCACAATCTTTGTGAGGTTATTAACTGCATGGTCCAGAAAAATCACTTTTCCACCAAAACTTCTAGATACTTGATGGAGAAAAAAATTTCTCCAATTGTGTTGTCATTGTTACTATTAAAGAAATATGTGCTGCATCACCCATATATACATGCATATACACATCCAAAATATTCAGATGGGAGAAAAGCCTAATTATTTCATATTCAGTAAAAAAAAAAAGAATTTCCTTCTCTGTACAACAACAAAAAAGGTGAAAAAAAAAAGGGAAATCCTAAAACAACAACAAAATAAATTCACACACTGAGAGATGATCACTGTCAAATCCTTGATTTTGCTTTTCCTTCTGGAGTTTTAAATAATTGTGAAATATTTCAAACATAAACAAATGTATAGGTTTTTTTTTTCTTTTTTGAGAAACAAAGGATTACAATGACAGATACAGATGGAATCCCCTGGGTTCCTAACCCCAGTTCCATTATCTTCTGTCTCTCTATTTACGCATCCCTAAGCTGTAAGTAGCAAGGTTTTGCACATTTATAAACTTAATATAGATGACTTTATGCTGTCTTTATAACTCTGTAATCGATATTTTATCAATATTGATACTTCCTACTCTCTCAGTTTCATTTTAAGTGCTGAATGGTATTCCATGATATAAATGTATCACAATTTATCCATCCTTCTACTGATAGATATTTAAACCATTTCCAAGTTTTCACTCCCATGAAAAAGCTTCAATAAACATTCTTGCACATGTTTTCTTGCACTCATGTGTTAAAATTTCTCTAGAATGTTGTACTGGAGAGTATGTGTGTCTTCTGTGTTCCTAAAGGATGCTAAAATGTTTTCTAAAGCAGTGGTATCAATTTACCCTCCCTCCAGCAGGCATGAGTGTTACCGTTGTTCCATGTTCTCACCAACACTTGGCATTGCCATACTTTTGAATTTTCATGAATGTGAAGGATGTGAAACTGTATCTCATTATTGTTATAATTTGCATTCACAAATGTTAATGAGGTTGAGCACATTTTCATGTACTTATTATCGTTCAAGTTTTCTTTCCTGTGAATTGCCAGTTCATTTACTTGACACATATTTCATTGCATTGATTATTTTTCTTATTGATTTGTAAGCTTTTAAAATATACTTTTGGGGCTTCCCTGGTGGCGCAGTGGTTGAGAGTCCGCCTGCCGATGCAGGGGACACGGGTTCGTGCCCCGGTCCGGGAAGATCCCACATGCCACGGAGCGGCTGTGCCCATGAGCCATGGCCGCTGAGCCTGTGCGTCCGGAACCTGTGCTCTGCAACGGGAGAGGCCACAGCAATGAGAGGCCTGTGCACCACACACACACACACACACACACACACACACACACACACAATATATATATATATATGTATATATATATATACTTTGAATAGGAACCATTTGGGCTATATACTTTGAAAGTATCTATAATCAGTACATGGTTTGCTTTTTGTAAAAAGACAATATTTTTAGCGCAGTTTTAGGTTCACAGCAAAATTGAGAAGGCAGTACAGAGATTTCCCATACACTTCCTGCCCCTACACGTGTATAGCCTCCCCCATTATTAACAACCCCACCCCCCCACACACACAGTAGTACACTTGTTACACTTGTTGAGCCTACCCTGACACATCATAATCACTCAAAGTCCATCGTTTACCTCCAGGTTCATTCTTGGTGTTGTACATTCTGTGGGTTTGGACAAATGTATAATAACATATATTCATCATTATAATATCATACAGAGTATTTTCACTGGCCTAACAATCTCTTGTGCTCCTATTCATTCTGTTCCCTCACGCTAATCTTGGCCAACTATTGATCTTTTTATTGCCTCCATAGTTTTTCCTTTTCCAGAGTGTCATATAACTGAAATCATCCAGTATGTTGCCTTTTCAGATTGTCTTCTATCACTCAGTAATATGCACTGAATGTTTTTCCATGTATTTTCATGGCTCGATAGCTCATTTCTTTTTAGTTCTGGATAATATTCCATTCTCTGGATATGTCACAGTTTATTTATCCATTCCCCTACTGAAGGACATTTTGGTTGCTTCCAAGTTTTGACAATTATGAATAAAGCTGTTATAAACATCCATGTGCATGTTTTGTGTGCACATCAGTTTTCAAACTCTTTGAGTAAATATCAAGGTGTGTGATTGCTGGATCATATGCTAAGAGTATGTTTAGTTTGGTAAGAAATCGCCAAACTGTCTTCCAAAGTGACTGTAACATTGAAAATTCCCATCAACAAATTCCTGCTGCTCTACAGCCTCATCAGCATTTGGTGTTGTCAGTGTTCTGGATTTGGCCATTCCAGCAGATGTGTAGTGGTATCTCGTTGTTTTCATTTGCATTTCCCTCATGTCATATTATGGGGAGCATCTTTTCTTATGTTTAGTTGCCATTTGTATATCTTCTTTGGTGAGGTGTTTGTTAAGGTCTTTGGCTCATTTTAAAATCAGGTTATTTGTTCTCTTATTGTTGTTTTAAGAGTTCTTTGTGTATTTTGGATAACAGTCCTTTATCAGAAGTATCTTCTGCAAATATTTTCTCCCAGTGTGTGGCTTGTCTTTGCATTCTCTTGACATTGTTTATTTGTGGAGCAGAAGTTTTAAATTTTAATGATGTCCAACTTATCAGTTATTTCTTTCACAAATCATGTCTTTGATCTTGTGACTAAAAAGTCATTGCCATACCCAAGGTTGTCTAGGTTTTCCCCTATGTTATCTTCAAGGAGTTTTATAGTTTCGTGTTTACATTTAGTTCTGCGATACATTTTGAGATAATTTTTGAGAAGGGTATTTATGTCAGTTAAATTTGAATTTCACATAACAATGAGTAATTTTTTAGTGTAAGCCTGTCACAAATATTGCATGGAACATATACTTAAAATTGTTTGTTGTTTGTTGTTTATCTGAAAATCAAATTTAACGGGATATCCTGCAATTTATCTGGCAATGCCAGTTTGAAAGCAGAAGGGAGAAGGTCATGGAGTACACACTGGTTCTGAAAACTTCCACTTGGAAGTGATGTATATTATTCCCAAATACATTTCAATGGCCAAAGAAGTCAAATGACCAAGGCTAATGTCAATAATTCAGAGAGGTATTATTATTTTAAGGAAGGGCAACCTCAAAAGAAGCAAAAACTACGTTGAATAGAATTACAACTTGCCATATATACACAACTGTAAATTTTTTCTAACAAAGTCCAAAGTTAATCAGTGCATTATGTATGTGTCTACTTTTTCATACACAAGACTCAGAACTTAGCACATCTTAAATTAATCCACTGTATATTCCTCATCTTGTCTGTGTTGTCTGAAGTTTTATTTTTACCTTCTAAAATAAACAAAATACAATTTTAAAATAAAAGCTATCAGTTAATTAAATTTATTGGCATAGTTTATATAGTTTTGTGTTCGTCAGTGCTCTCACATCTTCTTTATATGTGTTTACTTTTTATCTTAATGAAATATCCTTTAATAGTTCTTGGAGTCTGTGAGGTAGTTTCTCTGGTACTTTTATGTCTAAAAATGCCTTAATTTTGCTTTCACTCTTAAATAATTGCTTAACTATTTATAAAATTTTAAAGTAACAGGCATTCTTCCTCATTAGTTTGAAGAGATTACCCTATTGTTTCTGGAAATCAATATTGCTAGCGAGAGTATTGCTGTAGACTGTTTTTTTTTTCAGTAGCTTCTAATATTTTTAGTTACCTTTAATGTTATGAAATTTTACCACATTTTGCCTGAGTAGATTTATCTTTATTTATCCTGCTTGATATTGACATTTCAAATGTGAAGATTCAGTTTCTTCTCCAATTATAGAAAATGCTTAGTTTTAATTTTTTTCAAATATGGCTTCTCTATCATTACCTCTTTCTCTCTCCTTCTGGAATTCCTATTAGATGATCTTTGAGGCTTGACAATCCATCTTTCATGTCCTTTAGCTGCTCTCTTAATTTCTCAAATCTTTGTCTCTCTGTGCTCTGTTTTGGATGAGTTCCCCAGCACGTTATAATGAACTAGTATTCTCTGTGTTAATTTAGAGCTGATTCTATCTTTTGTATTTCTTTCCTTTATGACTGTATTTTTTATATTCAATATTTCTAACTACAGTTGATTCTGAACAGCTCAGGTGTTAGGAGTGCCAATCCCCTGCACAGTAGAAAATCCACTTTAACTTTACAGTTGACTCTCCTGTATCCTCAGATTCAACCAACCGTGAATCATGCAGTACTGTGGGACATATCTATTGAAAAAAACCTGGGCATAAGTGGACCCGTGTTCAAACCTATGTTGTTCAAGGGTCAACCTTACTCCTTTTCATCCTTCTACATTTCTTGTTTCATTTCTTCTATTTGTTGTATAATTTTTTACTCTTCCTTGGAAGTTATCTTTTTATTTAATTATTTGAAGATCTTAAGAAGACATTTGAAAGTCTTTGTCAGATTACTGCATAATGTTAATTTCACTCGGAGTAAATCTGTGTCTTGATTTTGTTTGCTGTTTTAGCATTTGATTTCTTTTTGGTGGTGGAATTTTAGCATGAAGTCTCATTTTGTGTGAGTACTTTATTTTCATTTGTTCCCCAATACGCCAACCTCTGTGTTCACACTGTTTTGTGGTTGCTTCCACCTGGCTCTCCTGAGCCTCTCCATTCAGAGTCAAGTTCTATGTGGCATTTTGAAGCTCTTGCCCCTGCCGCAATTCGGGATCTCACAGATAGAATCATCTACTCTAGCAGATGCTGGGGTGCTCCACCCAGCTGTTCTGGGTATCGATGCTAACGGATAACACTTGCATCCTTCTCTGGCTGATTGCCTTAACTAACAGGAGCTCCATTTCTGAATGATTCACAGCTTCACTTTGGGAGCTGGCATGTGGCCATTGACTGATTGAAGCAGGAGTATAAGAGTTTATCTCTCTTCCTTCTGGGCAGGACAACCTTTGTGAGACTATTTACACTCTAGAGCTCCATGTGGGATCAGACTGAGACTAGGAGTTCTCTGAATGATAATCTGTGCCTCTCTTCTTCTTTAACACTACAGTGCTTTCCTCATGTCATTATAGGTTTCTCCTGAGAGAACTCTCTCAGTACGTCAATCAACCCATCTAAGACTTTGCTTCTGGGGACCCCAACCCAAGATAACCCCAAGGTGGCTTGGTTTACCTCCAGATCACAAGTTTATGTCTGTTTTATTCCTGGACCCACAGCTGGCTTAAACCGTTGCCTCAAATGGTTAGCAGGAATTTTCTGCAGCCTCTTTTCATGGAGAGAGAAGTTTCTAGTCAGGCAATGATGCTGGCAATCCTATCTTACATGAAACTTTTTTACTCTCTTTACCTTCCAGGAGCTGACTCTCAGCTGTTACCATGTGCTTCAGGACCCAGAGCCCAGTATATCTTTGACCTTAACCACACTCATAACTACCTTTGTTGTGTTTCCAGTACATCTTGCTGTTGAGCTCACCGAAGCCTTTCCAATTGTTACTTTTACATAAAGTCATTGTTCTGGTTTGGGATCAGATGGTTCCATCAAACTTACGGAAGTCACTGAGATCCTTTTTTATTTGCACACATTTATATATTTTCCCTTTAAAGAGATGCTCTTTGTGACCTGATATTTCCCCCCAATTTTTATTTCAAATGTATTTCTATGTCAATAGATGCATTTTCTGCAACATCATTTTTTTTCTGGAATAAATTGCATATAGTCTTAACATACTATCCTGTTTATATATTGCTGAATTTAATCTGCTAGAATTTTGTTGAGGATTTTTGCATCTGTATTCACGAGAAATATTCATCTGTTACTTTTGCTTTCTTTTCCTTTTTGAAATATCTGTTTTTGGAATCAGGGTAATGCTGGCCTCATAAAATGAATTGAGAAGTAGTTTCTCCTCATTTGTTTACTGAAAGAGTGTTTAGGGTTGATATAATTTCTTACTTAAATGTTAAAATATATCATTGAAACCATCTGGGCCTGGATCTTTTCTGTGGGTACAATTTTAAATTATAAGTTAAATTTCTTTGATAGATAAAGGACTATAAAGATTTTAAAATTTCTTCTTGAGGTATTTTTGGTAATTTTTAATTTGTGTTAAAAGTTATCATTATAAGTTGGTTATTATATGAACTTGTTATAATTTTAATGTCTGTAGGACTTGCAGTGATACCCATCTTGCATTCCTGATATTGATAATCTGAACCTTTTCTCACCTTGATCAGTCCAGATTTGTCAAGTTTATTAATCTTTTCAAAGACTCAGATTTTGCTTTAGTGATTTTCTCTATTGTTTATCATTTTTCTATTTCATTGATTTCTGTCTTATCTTTATTATTTCCTTCTTTCATGTTATTTTGGGTTTAATCTACTCTTATTCTCTAGCTTCTTAATGTGAAAGTTTAGATAAATAGTTTTGGACCTTTCTCCTTTTTATATAAGCATTTAATAAATAAACTTCATTTTAAGCATTACTTTAACTGTATCCTATAAGTCTTAATACATTGTGTTGTCATTCTTACTCAGTTAAATATTTTCTAATTGCTTTATGATATCTTATTTGACCCACGAATTATTTAGAAATATATTTTTAAATTTCCAAATGTTTTATTTATAAGCTTGGCATTATCCATATATTTTTGTTATGATTTCCAGTTGAATTCCCTTTTGTTCAAAAAACAACCTCTGTATGATTTCAATGCTTTTAAATAACTGAGGCAGATTTCTGTCCAGGAATATGGTCTATCTTAGTGAATGTTTCATGAACAATAGAACAGAAAGTATATACTGCTGTTGTTTTGGATAGTGTTCTGTAAATGTCAATTAGGTCAGTCTTGTTTGATAGCATTATTTAGGTCTTCTGTATCTTTACAGGTTTATCTAATTCTACTTTCACTGAGAGTATGCTAGTGCTTCCAGCTGTAACTGTGGATTTGTCTAGTTCTTTTTATTTTTATTTATGTATTTTTGTGATACGTGGGCCTCTCACTATTGTGGCCTCTCACGTTGCGGAACACAGGCTCCGGACGCGCAGGCTCAGCAGCCATGGCTCACAGGCCCAGCCGCTCTGTGGCATGTGGGATCTTCCCGGACCGGGGCACGGATCTGTGTCCCCTGCATCGGCAGGCGGACTCTCAACCACTGCGCCACCAGGGAAGCCCCTGTCTATTTCTTTTTTAAAAAAATTTATTCCAAATACCAGTGTTGTGTCCTATATTTGAAACTCTATTATTGGGTGCATACTCCAAAATTAGGATTGTTATATCCTTCTGATGAATTGATCCCCTTTATAAAATAATCCCTCATTTTGCCTGGTAATATTCCTTATTGTAAGTTCTCTTTCATTTGATAAAAATATAGCCATTCCAGATATCTTTTGCTTAGTGTTTTGTGATATACCTTTTTCTGTCCTTTTACTTTTAATTTACCTGTGTCTTTTTATTTAAACTAGGTTTCTTTAGACATTATATAGTTGTGTCTTACCATCTTATCTATTTTGAAAGTCTCTGCCTTTTAAGGCAAGTGGTTAGACCAGTTACATTTAATGTCATTATCAATTTGGTATGTTTAAGTCTATTATCTTGTGATTTATTTTATATTTATACCATGTATTCTTTGTTCTTTTTTTCTCCTTTCTCTTGTCTTGATTTATTTTGGGTTAAATGAATTTTTTTTAGGATTTAACTTTATCATTAATATTGTCTTACTATTTATACCTCTTTGTTTTGTTTTTATTTTCCAGTTCTCTTCATTCCTTAATATAGCTCCAAGTTTTCTTCTAGTTTCAATGTCCTTCTACTTGATGAACTTCCTGCATCAATTCTTATAGGACAGATGTGACGGCAATACATTTTCTCAGCTTTGGTTTGCATAGAGATGATATTGAAATTCATAAAACTGGACGAGATCATGTGAGGTGTGAATGTAAATGTAGAAGATATTTTAAGATATACTGGTCATGGCTTTATTACCTTGAAGTGTTGGAAGCTGCCTTCCTCTTTGTTACCATGGTTTAGTACCTGGACCACAGTCACTTTCCATGGTACTGTCCTTAGATGCAAGTAAGAGGGGCTCCTGACCCAGGCCCCACCCTTTAGAAGACTCCACTCTGGCCTTTCTCTGGCTAGGACATCTGGTCCATGGGACCAAAGGAAGGAGCTCACCTGAAGCCCATACCCTTCCTTCAAGACCATGCTTCTAGACCCAATAATTCCCTGTTTGAATGGTCTTGAACTTGCTTCTGGGGCTTGGCTAGATTTCTTCCTCAAGATGGACTGTCCCTGAGGATGAACTGTGCCTCTGGGAGAGTTAGCCAATGGGCACCACTTTGTGAGGGGTGTGGTACAGCTTAGATGTGTGGGGTAGGATTTCTACATATATATGTATGTAAGACACTCTTGGTACAGGATAGAGTCAAGGGTGGGAAGAGAAGGAGGAGATTTCCTGGAAAATGGCAGGGACTGGTTTTTCCTGAGCACCATGTTGCAAAGTGCTGGAGGATTCCAAACTGGAACCCAGTCTTCTATGTTGTTCTCAGGGTTTATTTGTCAAGGTAGGAGGACAGAACATATTTTAGTTAACTGTGTAGAATGTAATTTACAAATTTTAAATATTTAAAAATGTGGTATGTGGGTCTTCATTATAACTCTTGTCTTGAGTTCACCTGAGTGTCCTCCCACTCAAGATAACTTGTCCTCCAACCCAGGATGGTTTGGGGCAGATAGCACTTGGAATCCATTCCTTGTGGAAGGAGCAGGGAAGAGGTTAACCATTCCGCACTGACTCCTGCCTGCAGAGCTGGATAGTTGGTGTTATCCAACATGGCCCTATCAAGTTATATACGTCAGGGCTTTTTATTTCATGCCAGATCAGTGGGTTAATAGTGCTAAGGAAGCTTGAAAAGGTCCTGGTCTTGGCTACCTTTCCAAAACCCTGTGAACTTGTGGTTTGGTATGGTTGATTTTTCGAAAACTCTTCTCTTGGTAAACCAGTTTGAAGTTCTTTTCTGACGTTATTGCGGTTTCTCGTCTGGCACAATCTGGTTGTAACCTTGTCACAGAAGTAAACTGTGGCCAAATTGAGATTTTACAAAGCACAGACCTACCAAGCTCAATAAAACATATTGCTTGCCCTCATGTAGTTTGCATACATAGACAACTGAATTATAAGATAAATACCATAATTAGAGATACCAAGTGCGAACAAAGAACAATAAAATCATTTCCAGACCAAGGGAGACTGCATGGACAAAACCTTTGGGAAAGGAGTGGGGTCCTGATATGTTGATAGACAGAGGAGGAGGGGGATAAGTGAGTGATAAGGACAGATCAGACAGAAGGAACAAATTGAGCCCAGGTATCATTGTGGAGCTGTTCAGGGAACAATGATTGGTCCTTTGCTGTTGAAAAGTGAATGAGAGGAAGGAGTGGGTACATTCGCAAGGCTCTTTCTTGTTTCAGAGCCTTCCTATGAGCTATTCCATTTACCTGGGATGCTCTTCCCACATGCACATCACAACATTTTGCTGAGTATCTTGTAGGGCTTCTATCTCTCCTTCATAACACTCATCACAATGTAATTAAGTAATTATGTAATTACTTGTTAATATTTGCTCCCATTTGCTAACATACTCCACGAAGACAGAGATCATGGAGATATTCCCACTACTGCGCATGGAGTTTTGCACATAATAGGCACTCAAAAAATGAATAAATGTATGAATGAATGAGTTAATAGAGAACTGATACATTAATTAATAAAGTATTAACTGAATAATAAGGCTGGAAGCATGAGTTGCAGTTACATTGTGGAGGTAACTGAATGACATGCTAATGAGTTTGGACTTCATTTGGTAAATAATGATGTTTTATTTATTTCTTTATTCAAACTCAAATATCCATTTAAGTGTTTATTTTGTGTCTGGCACTGTGTTAAATACTGAACATAAAATGATAATTAAAACACTCTGCCAGGATCTTGCAGAACAGTAGGAGGAAGCAGATAAGCAAATCACTATAATAAAAAATGTGGGGGATCTTTAGAGGAGGTATGTTCCAAGTATTTGAGAACACAGACAATGGACTCGTTCATTTTGCTTTTGGAGAGGGAGAGAGTGGGACAGTGAATGTTCCCCAGAAGAGATGACATCTCAGTGAGAAATTTAAGGATAAGCAAGGGCTTTCCAGGTGGGAAGGAAGGGGGAGAATGTTATGGGGATTTCTGTTTCCAGCAACATAGAGGACTGGATAGTGTAAAATCCTTCTGAAAAAAAAAAAAAAAGAAAGAAAGAAAAGAAAAGAAAAGGAAGGAGGGGAAAAATTAGAAATACTGGATAAAAGATAAAGTAAAAATCTTTTAAGCAACCTAGCTGATTTTGCAAGAAAAGAACCCCTCAGAGGCTAAATCCAAAATTGGAATACAGTCCCAGAGAGAGGATTAAGCACTAAATCTGGCAGCTTCTCCAACAATTTGTAAGCTAAAGTGTTTTGTTTTGTTTTGTTTGTTTTTGACAGCTACACTTGTAACAAATGAAGATAGGGACAGGACTTGAGAATGCTCAAGGTAAGAGTCAGAACAGAGATTCCTATATAAAATTAGGACCCCAAGAGGGCTGGGGGGTTCTCCCTCAGAGAAACAATGTCTAGGAAAACGAGATCCTCCCAATAAACAGGTTGGCAAGGAAGGAGGTGTGTTTCAGCTTTGGCTCTGAGTAGAGGGAAAAGTTGCTTCCTCCAAGAGTTCCTATCCATAAGTAAGTCCTCATATGAACTTGGATTCAAATTCATACTACCTGTGTGGTATAAAACACTTCAAACCAAATATCAAAAGTAGTTCCTGAGTTAGTTCTCTCAGGTAACTGGCAGGAGCAAACACTAATCTTCTCTGGTGGATTGTCATTTAACCCAACAACAAAGAATGCCCATAGGTAATGTCTTATTAGCACGTAAATAAAACTTCCAATATACATGAGAAAATAAGCCACAGTAAATGAGAAATAGACCCATAAAGAATGAAGATACTTGACTCGTACCGAATAAATATTAAAAACATGATGACTGTTACAGATGAACTTATTTGCAAAGCAGAAATAGAGTCACAGATATAGAAAACAAATTTATGGTTACCAAGACAAGAATGCCCACCATCACCACTTCTACAAACCTTTTACTGGAGGCTCTTACAAGCACAGTAGGTCAGAAAAAACAAATAAAAAATATAAGTACTGAAAGACAGAAACACAAATATTATTATTAGTCAATGATGTGATTGTCCAGTAGAAAAACCAAAAGCATTTACTAATAAATTATTAAAATTAATGAGAACGTTCAAAAACATTGCTGTATTTAAGTACTTAAAAAATGTAAAGATAATATAGAAAAATATTATATAATTTCAGAGTAGCAGAGAATTTCTTCAATAAGACACAAAAAGCAAAACCTTTATAATTGATTAATTCCATATATTAAAAATAAAATATGTTCACTAAAGGGCACTATAAAGTGAAAATGCAGCCACAAAGCAAGAAAAAATATATGCTATACATATAATCCACAGAGAATTGGTATATAGAATATCTCATATATAAAGAACTTCCACGAATCAAGAAAAAAGATGATCCAACAGAAAAGTCAGAAGCTATGAATAGGTATCTCACTGAAGAGGCAACACGAATGGCCAATAACCCATGAAAAGGTGCTCAATCTTATCAGTCATCATGAGAATACAGATTAAAACCACAGTGAGATACCATTTCACACTACTAGACTGGAAAAAAATTAAAACTTTCACAATGCTAAGTTTTGACTAAAAAGTAAGCAATATTTCTCTCATGTTTCTCATACTCTCTCAGGGTAGCTGTCTCAGTTGGTACTTTACCTAGTAAAGATGAAAATGTCCTTCACTAGAGGAAACAGAAATTCTGCTTCTAGATGTATAACAGAGAAACCCTTGCTCATAGGGCCCACTAAAACATGAATACAAGTATTTATGAGTAAAGGTGGATTCTAAGGGTTTAGCTTTCATATAAATGGGAATTTGAGAATAGCTAGTTTAAAAAAAAAGGGAAAAAGATACCACTTGATAGCTTTTGTGTATTGATGACAATGCCTCTTAATATAGGCTTTAAAGACTGGCAGGCACCTAAATGACCTTCAGTAAGCTGTTTATACTCTGTAAGCCTTGGTCTTTGCCTCTATAGACTGAGGATATGAGACCTGTCTTAAAGATTGTTGTGAGAATTAGATATAAACATGCAAAACACCCAGTGCATAGTAATGTTCCGTGGATGTCAACTATTATTATGCCTCCATTGAACAGATCGGACATGACCTACTAAGAAGGGAAAGGAGAAGAAAGGAGCCAGCTACTCACTGAGCATCCCCAACACCTCAGTCACTCTCTAAGAGAAGGAAAGATAAAATCTTTAGGGCTGGGCAAATTGAAATTAGAAAAGAGTATTCCCTCCAGTGTAAAATGTGAAGTGCAGGTATGAGGGTGCGGTGGAAAAGCACAGTCTTAGAGACTCAGGACCCGCATCTGAGTCCTGCCTCTACCACATGTTGGATCTGTACCTTTAGGTATGTCATGTAAGCCTCTAGGTCTCAGTTTATTCTATGTAAAAAGGAAATAATAACGCACCAGGTTGCTGTGAGGATTAGGAGATAAAGTGTGCGCAAAATCTCCAATCTAAAGGGTTATACAAAAGTCTTAATAGCGTTAGTAATAATACGTTTCTGTTTTTCACTCTTGACAGAATTGCCCTCTCTGCACATTTTGGACACCCAACATTCTATTGTGGTTCTAAGGCTGCTGCTTCCTTGAGCTCTTCTTATTCACTAAAAGTTACCCACCCCAAGTCCCATGTGGCAGGGTCATGGTGAAGAGCTGACTGATCTGATGAACCAATTTGTATTCATCTATCAGTAGATAATCATGGATTCTCCCACTTCTCTCCCATCTTGTTGTCATGTTGGCTATTAAGTAGACATTTTAAAGATAGACCTTCAGAAGGGAGAATCCTTTAATGAAAATACTGACAAGTGCTCAAAATTTTAAGTGCTCATGGCAGACAGTTGGGTAAGATTTACTGGATCAAGTGAGGCTTCTTCACACGACACCCCCGAGACGTCTTCTTCCCCATTCATTCATTGTGTCAGTGAATTCTCGATCCCCAAGTAAAGTTTGAAAAAGCTTCTGGGAGAAATATAATAGATAGAGTTTCAGACCTTGATACTGAAAATGAGTTATAGAGATGGTATCCTGCAGGATACCATTTTATGCTGCAGGAAGAACTTTCATATCTGTTGTCTCATTTGGTTTTTACATCAATCCTTCGAGAAGGAAAGTGAGATAGGGTTTGCGACACCATTTTGTAGATGAAGAAAATGAGGCCCAGAAGTTTAAGGAAATAATTTGCACAAGGTCACACATCTCTTTATCGGCTGAGTTTAACCACACCTTTCTTGGGCTCAGCCTCCCTACCTGGTCTCTGGAGCACTTGGTCACACCTACCACCTGGGCCATCAAAAAAAGGATGGTAGGTGTGAGTTGCTACAAACCAGTTCCTCTTGCTAGTGCTTGGTATTCCCAAGCTAATTGCCAGGGAGGATCACGGTGAAAAGACCAACAGCCATGCCAGAAGACCAGAAAACCCATTGCAGACTGCTGGTCCTCACACATCCTAATACATACCAACATGGCACCATGGGCTGGTTACTCTAGATGCAGAAAGACCAGTTTTCCAGCACAGGCTGAGAGCAAGTGGTGAGAGCTACACCTGTATCCCTTCCACCTTCCCCATCCCATAGCCCTCTCAAAGTCATCCCCCCCACCCCGTGGAGAGCAACAGGTGGTTGCCCCTTCCACCAGCAACTTTTGAAATAATAGTTAGCCAGTCCTCCTAATGACTTAATAATCATGCCTTGCATGTCAAAGAACCTGGTGTTTTCAGGCCTCTTCACAGTCATTAATTCTTCACTCAGCTGCTTGGAGCTATAGGTCACCTCAAACGCCTTCAGGGTGTGGCTGAGTCACAAAGCCAGGCCAGGGATCCTGCCGAAGGTCACCCAGCAGTGTCTGCAGCTCAGTCAACCCACCAGCTAGTGGAAATCAAGGGTACAAAGTCAGCCCTCCTCTCACGCCTTCCTCCCCAGGGTCCAATGCTCTCCTACCACCTACCTCCCCACTCCAGTTATCTTGGTAAAGCCTCTCGTCCAAACTTATGTGTCCTGGTTCCCTGAGGGCCATGTTAAATAATGAGGTCATCCAATTCAATAATTTACATGAATGCATTACTGGATAATAAGCCTTATTTTATTCCCCTACAGGTATGTGCATCTTAACAGATGGTCTTCTGGAGCTCCAAAGCTTTCATCCACAGGGATGAAGTTCTAATGGTAGAATTCCAGGCACTTGTCACCATCAGTAGACAAGCCACTTTAGCAATGGGGCTGTTTGGGCAGAAGTTCCTCACACAGCCCTGCAGGCTGAGGATCATGCTGGTGCGGCCCCAAGCCCCTTGTCTTGCTTGGACTTGGTCTTGGTCTATGAGAGGAGAACACACTTGGATGTGGGTGCAACACTTTAATTAAGAGCTGGAAACCAGTTTTCCCTTAATTAATTCCACCTGAATCTACAGCCCTCAGACAGCCAAGCTGTGTGCCAAGCCAGCGTTTACCCTGGTGAGATCTGGCCGGCCCCAGATTTCAGGATACTCAGACATGTGACTCACAGTGGCTCAGTGTGTGCATTTGTGTGTGTGTACACACACACACTCTCACACACGTGCATGTACCCGTGTGTGAGGCAGAGCAGCAAGGTGACCACCTACCCAAGCCATTCTAGCCAGTAGGCCTATGGGAACCAAATGAATGAATTCCAATAAAGTGCAGATGGATGATAATGATAGCTGAACTTCATTTAAGTTGGTTCTCAATTATGCGTTCTAATGAGGGGCTCAGGAAGCACAAGGGTGCAGTCGCTAATCCCAAAGCCTTTACAAGGAGTTTAGGAGGAACCGACCGGTTGCTGGAAGATTTCTCATTTGTGCTCAAGCTATTATTATTAAAAAGGAATTGACCGTAATTGGAAATCAAGAGAACCAGGCAAAAACTGGAGGTGACTACAGTTTGGAAAAGCCATCTTGAATAGTTGTGGTTTTCTTGCAAATCCTTCTCTGAACAGAAGATTTGGAGCAATTAATCCGGGTGGAAACAGTTAGCTGCAAATCAGTTCGGCTGACGCATTGAGAAGATTCTGAAGCAAACTGTCTTATCCTAGGCTAACAAGTCTCCTGTGGAGTATTTGCTTTCTCTTCTTGCTCATCTTTTGGGGAAGCACTGAGACTGGGTTTTGAATCTAATAAATCTGAGTTTTTATAAGTTCACCCCTTACAAGTTACATAGGTTGATTACATGACAATTCTCTGAACCTCCATTTCTTCATCTGTAATAATTTGACAGTTTCTGTAATGACTAAGCAAGACAATAATAACTATGATTCTTGGTTATGATCATTGTTAACATGTATTGACTCTGTTTACATTTGTAGTACCAGTTTACAAATATCGTATGAGATACAGAGCAGGAAACTAGGGTTCAGGGAGGTGACATACAGGTGCTTAATAACTAGTCATGTTCTCAAGATGGCATATGCAAAGTCGTTCCATTTTTGTTAAATTGAAAAGTATTTGCGTGGACATAAAAGGGAAAGGACGTTGTAAAATATTAATTGCGGTTTATCTAGGAGGTGGGTCAGTACACAAATCTTTGTTTTTCTTATTTAATAATCTGTATCTTCTGAAATGATTGCTTGTTAGGATGAAAACAGTCATGGCTGGGGTGGAGGGTGTGGGTGGTGAGGATTAAAGGCATCGCTCCCACCTGCCGTCTGCCTCATCTGGGGCGGTTAGGGCTTGAAGTCCTGTCTGTTCATTTAGCAGGGCTTTTATGAGCTCTATAGCCCTGCAGAGAAAATTCAGAATTGGGCACTTACTGTTAATTCTGTGACATGTGTTTTCCCTCTTTTATTCGCTTTTTAGCTTAGAATTACAAAGCATATCAAAATCAGTAATTCTGCAAAGCACATTTACTTTCTTTATGTACATTTACACATATGTATGCCTATTTATGTCCTTCCCCACTTCTCTGAAGATGCGTTCTGAACATTTGACTGCAATTCAATTATCTGTGACATCCACGTCTGTGTTTAGGGCCCAGAATTTGTAGCCTGAGAAAGGAAGATCCGGACACACCAAGCTTGGCTGTCTTGGATCATAGAAGAATGTGTTGGTAAAAGCATCTGGGGATTGAAGTGGTACCCAGCCCCGTTTGAGGACATGGGGACAAGATTTTGTTTGACGACTGGTCTTGGTATCGTCCCTTTGTCCATCATGGTTAACCACAGTGCGAGGGCAAGTTCAGGGTGGACAGAGGGAGAGTTTTGTAGACGAAAGCAGGTGTCAAGGTACAATAAGGGTGTCTGGTGTGTGGGAAACTACTCCACGCAGTCCATGGGGTTGGCATTGGAGATAGGAGAGGAGGCTAGGCAGGATTCTCCCACAGCCCACTTGTCTGGTTCTCCCAGACTCTGTCCCCTCAGTGCAGGTGACCCAACCACAGCCCAGGAAGGACATGGCTGGTAATACTAACAACGGCACCTGTCATTAAATTTTAAACAGTTTAAATATTATCATAATTAAGGCTCCAAACAGCCCTATAAAATAGGCACTATTGTTAGCAGCTTCGTTTCACAGTTCAGGAGTTGCGCGAGGATCACGGAGGTTAAGTCACTTGCTCATCATCACACAGTGGCAGAGCTGAGTCTCAAACCCAGGTTTGTCTGATGTCACAGCCCCTGTGCGCTCGTCTCTGGCAACTCAGCCTGTCAAGCCTGCCTCACCTTCCTGTCCTGCCTCGTGTCTCCCACGGCTCCTCTCCCCTACAGCAGGCACCCACTTTCGGTTCCCTGAGCACAAAGGCACAGACTCCCTGTGCTCTTTACGTGTGCTCGACCCTCAGCCTGGAATCCCCACCACTGCCTGTTTGAGTTAACTTCTTTGGGCCCAGCTTAAGTCTTCCCTTGTCTTTCTGTTTGGAATTAATCTTTCCCTCCTTGGCCTAATCACAATGAAAATTATATATAATTAAATATATATACAAGTATATATAGCATACACATGGATATATATACAATGTATATCTATGTACATATAGTTTTTAAAACTCCCTGTAGGAATGGATGGTCCCCCAAAAATATCCATTCCCTGGAACCTGGGAATAAGTTACCTTACATGGCAAAAGGGACTTTGCAGATCTGGTTAAGATGAACGACTTTGAGATGGGGAGATTGTCCTGAGTTATCTGGGTGGTCTCCATCTGATCATTGTGTCTTTAAAAGTAGAAGAGACAGTCAGGAAAGTAGGTCAGAGAGATGTGAAATGAGAAGAACTTTGAAGTTGGAGGAAGGAGGTTATGAGCCAAGGAACGTTGTAGCCTTCAGAAACTGGGAAGAGTCCTCAACTGACAACCAACAAAAGATGGGACTGCAGTCCTACAACCCCAAGAAACTGAATTCTGCCAACAAACTGACTAAGCAGGAAATGAAGAGCCTCCAGAAAGGAATGCATCCTGCCAACACCTTGGTTTTAGTTTAGCAAGACCTGTAGTAGAACTCTGACCTACAGAACTGTAAACTAATACACTGTGTTATTTTATGCTGCTAAATGTGTTATTTGTTATAGCACCCATGGAAAACAAATACACTTTCATAGGGTGTTATAATTTTATTAGAGCATTTGTGTCACCATCCCCACTGTAATTGCTTAAGCATGTATATTTTCTCTCATTAACCTTTTATTTAAATGGGTTAAGTCTTTGACTCATTTTTATATTTTTTCCAGAGCCTGAATTCTATTGCATTGCATTGTCATCTGTATTACCTGAGTGACCACAATGTGCCCAGCATCATCCCAGGTGCAGAGACAGCTGAGTACTTCACCGATATCTGGACTTCAGCTCCTTTCAGACACACGGGAAGATTGCACATCTCTTCCCACTTGAAGTTCAGTGTGACCATGTGACTTGCTTTGGCCAAGGGCTACGAGCAAACACTTTGTCCCTCTCTCTTTTCCCTTCCACATGCTGCCTGGTGATGTTCAAGATGGCGGTGGTCTGGCAGCTTGCATCCCTTAGTGACTTTGATGTGTGGAGCCTACCGGACCCACAATGGACATGTAGCACAAAGGAGAAATAACCTCACTGTTTAAGCATCTGAGATTTTGAGATGGTTACCACTGCATAATTTAGCATCCTTATGGGGACAGTCAGTTTCTGCCTTTCAGATTCTTCCAATCTGGGGGAAGGGAAATAAAATATATGCATAAATAACTACTATACAGAATAGTCATGGTGGGATTAACTGTATGTGTTAGTAGTTTACCGTGTGTTCTTCCAGATTTTACACATACGTTCACGCACAAAACACTCACAAATATGTAAGTCTACAAAGGAAATGCTTGTTTTATGAGAGTGTGTCCCCACCGTATCTGATGCCTGGACTGTCTACATATTATTTTGTAATTTGACTCATTGGGATTTGTGAGAAAGGTCACTTCGCTCTCGTAACAACTTAGAAGGTGGGCATTGTCCCTTTTTAACAGATTAAGAAACAGCCTGAGAGGTTAAGCCACCTTTTCCAGGTCACTCTGCTGGCAAATGATGGAATTGACACTTGAACCCAGGTCTCTCTGGCTCCAAAGTCACTGAATAGCTCAATACATTCCCTCCCTCCACAAAGCAGGACACACAAAATGCCTTATACGTAGGAGACGGCACTTGCTGAGTGACAAACCAAAACCATGACTGCACGTGTTCTAAGTGTTTTGAGTGAAGAGCTCTGATGCCCAGGGCAATGGAGAAAAGGCTTCACAGAGATGGTGGGGCTGGAGCGTGACCTCCGAGGAAGGGCAGGACTTAACTAGATGAAGGGGAGGGCATTCAGTCACCCATTCATGATGCATTCACTTACCCGATGACTATTTATATCTCCTCAGTGTCAGGCAGTCCAGGCAGCAGACATGGTGGGGACACAGCCTAAGACATGGGAATGTTCAGGAAAAAAAGACAGCCCTGGCTAACTGGGCTTGAGGACTGAGGTGGAGAAACATGGGTGATAAAGCAGAACAGGTGGGTTAGGAAACAGCCAGAGGATATCTTCGTGCCCTCCACCACCGCTGCCTAAGAATAACCTCAAGCGTTGAAAGAATGTTGAGTGTTGCCATAGGCATTTAGGAGCACAGCTCCTATTCCAAGATCAATAAGAGATGATGGGACAGAGAGTGGAGGGACGTGGAAGATGGGAGAAAAGTTAAGATTTTCCCTAAACATGGTTTCACTAGCCCTGAACTTCAGTTTCACTCATCCACGATGGTCTAGTACATTGCTGGGCACTCTGTGGGACCCAAAGGAAGGGAGACACAACTCCTGACACAGATAAAAACAATAGGGTCCGCCACAAGGCAGTATATTGTTGCTGCTAATATGGGGGCTTCCCACATTCCACCCCTCAGAAAGGAAGAGAGGTGGAAAAGTGGCCCTACGGATGAGGAGTCCACAGACCTTGTTCAAATCTCGGCTCTGCTCCTTCATGGGAGGTGCCCAGCAAATCACTGAGTTCAGTTTTTTCCTTTGATAAACAGAGATAATAACACCTGACATGCAGAATGGTAAGAATTGGGAAATATTGTGTATAGAAAGGCTAGCATGAGGTCTGGTGCAACAGCTGGCAGTGATGATCAATATCTTGTTCTGAGAACGAGCAGTTAGCTTTGGGCAGACAGTGCCATGTTGCAAGGACATGAGCACAGCTGCACCTAAGATATAAGCTAACTGGAAGGCAGATGAAATGCAGTTCAGAACCGTGGGGTGGTTTCCAGAATCTGTCCTAAGGAAAGGCTTTGTCTACCAGATCAGCACCTTTGTAACGGCTTCTGATGGAAGATGACCCTCTGTGACTTCTAGGCTTGATACTTAGTGTTTCTTGCAACGGCACAAAGCAAGCCCTGACTCACCAACCTTACATGGGTGGCTGGGACTCTTGTGGCCACAGCCAACACTTAATCTCTGAGCTACCTGCAGCCAGGTGTGCTCAAGCCTGAGCTACAGAAATCACAGGCTTCAGGAGTGAAGGGTGCAAAGAGGAGTGCTGGGAAATTTTGCCTCTGGGGGAGGCTCTTTCAAGATTTGTCCTTGGCTTCCTGAAGCCCTTTCTCTCTTCTTTATCCCAGGCTTTCAAAATATCTTTTGGTGTTGCTTTTTTTTTTTTTTATTCCAAAGCAAAGTATTGTGGGAAATGGACATAGCAACAAAAATTTAAAAAATTTAAAAAAAAGAAGAGAGAAAGAAAAAAGAAAAAAGCCAATCAACCCCTATTCCACCAACCTAGAGATAACCACCCTTAACTCTTGATATTTTCTTTATCAATCTTTTTTTGTATATTACACATATGTGTACATATACATGTACTAAAATAGTATATGTTATAAATATCTTTCCACATCAAAGGACACATTTCTCTTACATAATTTTTAATGGCTAAATGGTATTCCACTGAATGAGGGTACTGCCCCAATTTTTAATCAGGGAGATAGTTAGGCTATTTTGATCAGTATTAATTTTATAGCAGTATTTCAGTAAATATTGTTAAGATTCTATCGTTTCTCACATCTTTCATTATTATCATAATTTCTAGCAGTAATATTTCATATCATTCATTATTACCTTGGGATAAATTCTAGAGTCATTTTGCTGGGTCAGAAAGGGAATACATTTTATAACAACCGTAGTCCTTACTTTTGGTTGGATCCCTTTCTTGTAATTTTACTTACTGATAATGAAAGATATCTCTGGGAACCAAAGCAGAAGTGAGTGTTATATCTTAATGTGACTGAGTCCCTAGCACAGGGCTAGCGTTCCATGTAGCCACATGAAAGTGGTATTTCTCTTCTGACTTCAATAACAAAATAATAACAACAACAACTATTATTGTTGTTGTCATTGTTGCTATTGCTACCGTCTTCTGTATGGTTTTCCTGCTCTGAGGCCCTCCAGTTGGGCTCATGAGAGAGGAATGGGCCATTTTCTGGGAGCTCCATTGACCTCTCTTGGAGCATAGCACAGAGGTTCTGGTACACTCTTTGTATGAGCAGGTGAGATAAACTTTTCCTGAGCCCTCAGAGTCCCTCAACTCTAGACAATAGGTCTTCTCTACTGTTTGCCCAGTGACACCTGCAAGAGTCTGGTGTTCATTGTTGTGCGCTTCTCTTGGTAGGCTCATCTATTGAGTTTGGCTTCTGCTGACTAAAGTAAGGGAAGCTGACCGAGTTGAGGAGAGTAGCTTGAAAGAATAATCTTAGTGTTGTTATATGGCCTGAGGGCTCCATGTGAACCTGTCAAAATACATACACATGAATTAATCATCCCAAACCAAAACAAGTCTCAGCATTGAGCACAGTACATGGAATACAGTACAGGCAGTTTTTCACAAGTGTTTGCTAAGTGAAAATAGATGAAGGACGGGGTTAATTATCTCTTGCCTTCTCTTGTAATAGATGGCATGTCATGCACCCAGAGTCAGATATTTATGTCTCCAGGAATCTTTTCACAAGAGAGGTGGAAGATTATGCCTCATATGTGGCACATATTCTTCTTCAACTCCAGGGCAAAGAGCAAAATACATGGACCTAACAAGTACCATTAAGTTTATGTAAAGAAAATTATTGACCTGTCAACTATAAATTGTGTGAGCATATAATCAAAATATTTTCAGATACACATGGTCTCAAAGTCACTTCTCAAGCAGATTTTTGGGAAGTTACAGGAGGATACGTTTTACTGAAAATGGATGAGTAAATCAAGACATGGAATCTGGGATCCAGGCATCCAGTCCAGGGGAGAGGCTCAGGGAATTCTTAGGATGATGATGAAAGAAAGACCATAATACTATCAGCACAGCAGACTGACAATGCAACCAGCCTAGAAGGGAGGAGGACCAAGGGTCTCCAGAAGGGGTGTATTCCCCACAAAAGAAGATCTTTTGACTACACGATGGGTTTGACTTCACTGGGAGAAGTTTTATAGCTCTATGTGAGAATCTGGGAGATGAATTAATGCTAGGTACACAAAACCACAAAGGAAAAATAAGGCAATCGTTAACTATAGGAAGAAATAATTGAAAAGAAAAAGAAATACTTGAGAGAAAATGTAACCTTGGTATATTATGTGGCTCACCTGTGAACAATATTTTTTATAGATGTTATCAGGTAAATAGTTAATATTAGATGAACAAAAACATTGGTGTAGTTATATGTGAATGAATAGCAGAGGTGAAGTGTGTGTGCTATGGAGGGACAAGGAAAAGAAAAGTGGTGTAAAGAGCTGAATCCTTATCCTTCATCACAGAAAGTCAAAAGATAAACGTCTAAGATTGAAAAATCAAGAACTAGCAGTATAAGCATGTCCTTTCAAGATAAAGAGGTAAATTCCGAAGAAATGGCTAAAAAGGTTGAAAGTTATTGCCTTTTGGGAGAACAACTCAAGGGTAAGAAGAATTAGAGAGGGAACTGCTGTTTTTCACTTTAAGACTGACTTTTAAAAAACTAGGTACATATATTATTTTAAAAAATTAAATTAATAAAAGTGCCAGATATGAGCAACTGAGGGAATTGATGCACACTTCTTCTCTTGGGGGCTTTTGATAGCTAAGCCTGTGGGTTTTTTTTTTTAATTAATTAATTTATTTATTTATTTTTGGCTGTGTTGGGTCTTCGTTTCTGTGCGAGGGCTTTCTCTAGTTGCGGCAAGCGGGGGCCACTCTTCATCGCGGTGCGCAGGCCTCTCACTGTCGTGGCCTCTCTTGTTGCGGAGCACAGACTCCAGACGTTGACTGAGCCAGGCAGGCTCAGTAGTTGTGGCACACAGGCCTAGTTGCTCTGCGGCATGTGGTATTCTCCCAGACCAGGGCTCGAACCCGCATTCCCTGCATTGGCAGGCAGATTCTCAACCACTGCACCACCAGGGAGGCCCTGTTTTTTTGGTTTTTTTTTTTTTTTTAATTTTAAATCATATTCCCTACAGTTGCTTCAGGGACAGGCATGGAGAGAAAAGGGGGCGCTGAGAAGGTACAGCTCTTCAACACTTTTATTGGTTTAATGTATTGGTGTTCGTGGTGAGATTTCACTTGAATTAAAAGGTCAATTGCTTAAAAAAACTTTTTTTTTGAAGTTTGAAAGCACAGACCTAGACACAACTTTCCAGAGACTAGATTTCTCTTGATAGCCCCATGGATCCATGTGCCAAGCCCAGGGACTCCCTGACAAGGTGCAGGAGGAGAACCCCTCTCTCACCATTAGAAAGATATAAACTTCCAAGACTGAACCAGGAAGAAACAGAAAATATAAACAAGCCAATCATATGTAATGAAATTGAAACTGTGATTAAAAATCTTCCAACAAACAAAAGTCCAGGACTAGATGGCTTCACAGGCGAATTCTTTTTTTTTAATTAATCAATCAATTAATTAATTAATTTTTGGGGCTGCGTTGGATCTTTGCTGCTGCACACAGGTTTTCTCTAGTTGCAGCGAGCAAGGGCTACTCTTTGTTGCAGTGCATGGGCTTCTCCTTGTGGTGGCTTCTCTTGTTGCAGAGCATGGGCTTTAGGCACGTGGGCTTCAGTAGTTGCAGCACGCAGGCTCAGTAGTTGTGGCTTGTGGGCTCTAGATCACAGACTCAGTAGTTGTGGTGCATGGGCTTAGTTGCTCCGCAGCATGTTGCTGGACCAGGGATCGAAATTATGCCCCTGCATTAGCAGGCGGATTCTCAACGACTGCACCACCAGGGAAGTCCCTTCACAGGCGAATTCTATCAAACATTTAGAGAAGAGTTAACACCCATCCTTCTCAAACTCTTCCAAAATATTGCAGAGGAAGAAACACTCCTAAGCTCATTCTATGAGGCTACTGTCACCCTGATAGCAAAACTAGACAAAGATATCACAAAAAAAGAAAATTACTGACCAATATCACTGATGAATATAGACGCAAAGATCCTCAACAAAATACTAGCAAACAGAATCCAGCAACCCATTGAAAAGATCATACACCATGATCAAGTGGGATTTATCCAGGGATGCAAGGATTTTTCAATATATGCAAATCAATCAATGTGATACATCATATTAACAAACTGAAGAATAAAAACCATATGGTCAACTCAATAGATGCCGAAAAAGCTTTTGACAAAATTCAACACACATCTATGGTAAAAACTCTCCAGAAAGTGGGCATAGAGGGAACCTACCTCAACATAATAAAGGCCATATATGACAAACCTACAGCAAACATCATTCTCAATGGTGAAAAACTAAAAGCATTTCCTCTAAGATCAGGAACAAGACAATGATGTCCACTCTCACCGCTATCATCCAATATAGTTTTGGAAGCCCTAGCCATGGCAATCAGAGAAGAAAAAGAAAGAAAAGGAATACAAATTGGAAAAGAAGAAGTAAAACTGTCACTGTCTGCAGATGACATGATAATATGATACATAACACGATACATAGATAACCCTTAAGGTGCCACCAGAAAACTACTAGAGCTAATCAATGAATTTGGTAAAGTTGCAGCATATAAAATTAATGTGCAGAAATCTCTTGCATTCCTATATACTAACAACAAAAGATCAGAAAGAAAAATTAAGGAAACAATCCCATTCACCATTGCAACAAAAAGAAATACCTAAGAATAAACCTACCTAAGGAGGTAAAAGACCTGTGCTCAGAAAACTACAAGACATTGATGAAAGAAATCAAAGATAACACAAACAGATGGAGAGAGAGACCATGTACTTGGATTGGAAGAATCAGTATTGTGAAATGACTGCAGTACCCAAAGCAATCTACAGATTCAATGCAATCCCTATCAAATTACCACTGGCTTTTTTCACAGAACTAGAACAAAAAATCTAAAGATTTGTATGGAGACAAAAAAGACCCCAAATAGCCAAAGCAATCTTGAGAAAGAAAAACAGAACTGGAGGAATCAGGCTCCCTGATTTCAGATTATACTACAAAGCTACAGTAATCAAGACAGTATGGTACTGGCACAAAAACAGAAATACAGATCAATGGAACAGGATAGAAAGCCCAGAGATAAACCTATGCACCTATGGTCAACTAATCTATGACAAAAGAGGCAAGAATATACAATGGAGAAAAGACAGTCTCTTCAATAAGTGGTGCTGGGAAAACTGGACAGCTACATGTAGAAAAATGAAACTAGAACACTCCCTAACACCATACACAAAAATAATCTCAAAATGGATTAAAGACCTAAATGTAAGACCAGACACTATAAAACTCTTAGAGGAAAACATAGGAAGAACATTCTTTGATATATATCACAGCAAGCTCTTTTTTGACACACCTCCTAGAGTAATGAAAATAAAAACAAAAATAAACAAATGGGACCTAATGAATCTTAAAAGCTTTTGTACATCAAAGGAAACCTTAAACAAGATGAAAAGACAAGCCTCAGGGACTTCCCTGGTGGCACAGTGGTTGAGAGTCCGCCTGCCAATGCAGGGGACACGGGTTCATGCCCCGGTCCGGGAAGATCCCACATGCTGTTGAGCGGCTGGGCACGTGAGCCATGGCCGCTGAGCCTGCGCGTCCGGAGCCTGTGCTCTGCAACGGGAGAGGCCACACAGTGAGAGGCCCATGTACCACAAAAAAAAAAAAAAAGACAACCCTCAGAATGGGAGGAAATATTTGCAAATGAAGCAATGGACAAGGGATTAATCTCCAAAATATACAAACAGCTCATGCAGCTTAATATCAAAAAAACAAACAACCCAATCCAAAAATGGGGAAAAGACCTAAATAGACATTTCTCCAAAGAAGACATACAGATGGCCAAGAGGCACATGAAAAGATTCTGAACATCATTAATTATTAGAGAAATGCCAATCAAAACTACAATGAGGTATCACCTCACACTAGTCAGAATGGCCATGATCAAAAAATCTACAAACAATAACTGCTGGAGAGAGTGTGGAGAAAAGGGAACACTCTTGCACTGTTGGTGGGAATGTAAATTGATACAGCCACTGTGGAGAACAGTATGGAGGTTCCTTAAAAAACTAAAAATAGAGTTACCATATGAACCAGCAAGCCTACTCCTGGGCATATCCAGAAAAGATGAAAACTCTAATTCGAAAAGATATATGCATCCCATGTTCATAGCTGCACTATTTACAATATCCAGGTCATGGAAGCAACCTAAATGTCCATTGACAGATGAATGGATAAAGAAGATGTGTTACATATATACAGTGGAATATTACTCAGCCGTACAAAGGAACGAAATTGGGTCATTTGTAGAGACGTGGATGGACCTAGAGACTGTCGTACAGAGTGAAGTAAGTCAGAAAGAGAAAAACAAATACCGTATGCTAACACATATATATGGAATCTAAAAAAATGTTACAGATGAACCTGTTTGCAAGGCAGAAATAGAGACACAGACGTAGAGAACAAATGTATGGACACGAAGGGGGGAAGGGGTTGAATTGGGAGATTGGGACTGACATATATACACTAATATGTATAAAGTAGGTAACTAATGAGAACCTGCTGTATAGCACAGGGAACTCTACTTAATGCTCTGTGGTGACCTAAATGGGAAGGAAATCCAAAAAAGAAGGGATACATGTATACATACAGCTGATTCACTTTGCTGTACAGTGAAAACTAACACAACATTGTAAAGCAACTATACCCCAATAAAGAAAAAAGAATTACCATATGATCTGACAAACAAACAAACAAAAATTTAAAATCATATTCCCTGCAGTTGCTTCAGGGACAGTCATGGTGAGAAAAGGGGGAACTGAGAAGGTACAGCTCTTCAACACTTTTACTGGTTTAATGTGTTGGTGTTCCTGGTGAGAGTTCACTTGAATTAAAAGGTCAGTTGCTTTAAGAAACACTTTTTTTTTTTTTTTTGAAGTTTGAAAGCACAGACCTAGACACAGCTTTCCAGGGACTAGATTTCTCTTGATAGCCTGGTGGGTCTGTGTGCCAAGCCCAGGGATACCCTGACAAGGTGGAGGAGAAGGATCCCTCTCTCACCACTAAGGCCTTGAGCTTTCCTGTCCGGAGGAGAGACGGATTCATGATGCCCTGTCTGCATCTTTGTATTTATTCCCTTCAGGGACCAAAGACCTGTGTCTGTGAGATGAATGATTTGGGATTGAGAGTGTGGTATGATTCTATAAAGAGACTGTCAGACAGACATGAGGCCCTGAGCTCACGGTCAGCCTCGATGTCCCACTGCTGTACCCAGCCGAGCCAAGCCACTGGGAGCTCAAACCCGGGAGTGTACGAGTGATGCTCCTATGGCAGTAAAGCAAGTAGTCATTGCCTCTTTGTGCCTTGCTAGGCTCTGAGCACTTCACATCACTGACCCTTTTAATCATCACAATCACACTACTGCTGCTCTTCACATTTTACAGATGAGGACACTGAGGCCTAATGATGGTAAGTAGCAAGGGCCAGGGACAGGATTTGAACCCAGAGCTCACGCTGTCAGCAGCTTCACTCTCCAGTTCCTCTAATCCACACACTTTAATATTCCTTCTCCTTCCATGTACCCATATACCCTTTCATGGAGACTTTCAATGAGGACTTTTAATTCTCTCAATCTTCTGGTTTGTTTTTAGTTAAACTGGAGTTTCTGCAAACATCAGACTCACTTAAAACCAAAGCCGACAGAGAAATCCTTCATTGACAGAAACGCCTGGCACTCACACACAGACCATTTGAACTCAGCAGCAGCAATCGGATACCCGTGTGGTAATGGTTTGGAATTAAGAGTTTGAGTCTCACACCCAAGGGCTGACACCCAGAGAAATCACTCACTAATCTCTGTGCTTGGTGTTGGGGCAGGGAGGTGAGGGGCTGGTTTTCTCTTGGGGAGGCCATGTGGAGCTTTCAAAAGACCCCTCCTCACAGTAGAAATCACTCTCCAACCCAGCCCCAGATGCACTTGAATTGGGTGGACCCAGGCACTGAGTAAGGGATAGGGCACTGTGGACGGGCCTGGTGGCTGGGGGGCAGGAAGGAGGCTGGAGGTGGGCCCTACCTCCATGACGTCTTGGCACACCTCCATGCCCCTGTCACTCAACCCAGCCTCAGCGAGACTTCCTTGTATTTCTCCAACCTGCCAGGCCTGTACCTGCCCCTGAGCCTTTGCTCTCCGTATTCCCTATGCTCCTCCCCTGCCTTTTTCTCCCCACATGGGTCTCATCTCAATGTTATCTCTTCAGAGAAGCCAACCTGTCTGCCTAAATTTAAGGTAGCCACATATTTCCCATGCTTGTTTATTTCCCATATACTGTTTTTAAGGGAAAAAAAAGACTTCATAGCACTTATTGCTAGCTGAATGTATGTTTTTATTTTATTTTACTTATATATTTATTTATCTTATGCCTCTTCTGCTGCCATGAAAGCAGGGACTTTGTATTGTGTAAATTTCATCACCCCCAGAGCCTTAGAACACTGCTAATATACAGTAGAAATCTAATGACTATTTCTGGAATAAATGAATGAATGAATGCGTGAGTGAATGAATGAATGGGGTCCACAAGCTAGATGGGGGGAAGGCTGTCTTGAGACCGTGTTGAAGACCTCGCTTCCATGCTCAGGGAGAGAGCATGAAACCCTCCTATTGGGAACCCTATGACTCTTCTGGGGGATTTAGGCCAGGATTGCTTCAAGGCAAAGGGAAGTCTGAGTCATTTTTAGCCTTATTGTTGAGAAGCAACAGTGGGGGGGAATGGGCATCCTTCATGCATGCCTCCCTAATCTCAGGCCTATGACACATCTAATACCATGATAACCTGGCCTCTATCATTGACCTTGGGCTGTCCAGTCGGTGCCTTCCCAATGCCTGCTCCTCTCCTCGGAGGTCTTTGGCTAAGGACACCTCTAAGCTGATGAGCAGTGCCAGGCATCTCTTGAACTAGGAGCTGTAACTTACTCACATCTGTAGATGTTCCTCTCCCTTTCTTTGTTCTGAGCCCCACAATGAGAATACTCATCCCTAAGACCTTCCTGTCTTGCCAGCATTATGGGGACCACGATAGTAGGGGAGTAAAACCCAGCTTCAGTGGGGCTTTCAGCTTAAGCCTTTTCACCCCCTCCCCTCAAGCCCCACCCTAGTGTGGTACAACCTTGTCCTAATGGGTCACCAGACTGGTGAAACCTGAATAGTTGGAGGCTAAAAGCAGCACTTGATGACAAGAGGGTAGGGAGGAGAGAGAGTGAAGGAGGAGCGGGGGCTTCCGAGGGGGGCCTGGGAGAGGCACCGGGACTATTTATTTTCAAATGGAGATGGATTTTATATTTCAACTTCATTGTTTTTATCATAGTGAAATCTTACGAGGTTGATGTGAACGGAGCCCTGTATACATTGTTACGCTATTTGGTTTTGATAAAAAGTGGCATTGTACAAGATGTTCTTTGGCCACGTAAAACCTCGCTGCATAGGTAATGGTGGCACACAGCCATACCGCAAGTTGTGCAATGCCGTGGCAGCGAAAACAGAGCTGCTTCTCAGGGATTAAGGCTGGTATTTCAATTTGAACTTTAAGAAAGAGACTGATGGTACAGGAGCAACAGCAAGAAACAAAAAGAAAAGGAGAGAAAAAGAGGAATGAAGGGCAGGAATAATGGAAGACAAGAAAAAAGGAATCTAGGAAGGAGTGAAAGAACGAAGTCAAGAAAAAGAAAATGATACCGTTTAATGGGGGAAGAAATTTTTTGTAAAATGGGAGAGAGCTGATAGGTTCTGAAAGATGAAATTTCTTTGCTCTTCTTGCTACTTTCCTTCCCGTCTACCTTTGTTCCAGAGCATTGCTGTAACTGTAAGTATATTCTTTTCTCTCCTTCTTTCCACGAAAGAGTAGGAGTCAAAATGTCTGAGGTGTTTCTCTCAGTTTTACAGGTTTAGAATAGTCCAGCAATGCTCTTTCATTAGCTCCAAGGCCCAGATTTTTTTCTTCACTTAAATCTCAGCCTGGGGCTGTGGGTGTCTCTCAGTGGCCTCATTGAGACGTAAGGAGAGGAGACCACTTTCTTCTCATCACTTTCCTTTTATTTTGGCTCCTTAGAAATCAAATGCTAAGACCTACCCAAGGCTCTTTGAGAAGATACTTTAGAGGCAAGGTGGTAGAGTGGGATGAGCATGATTTTTGGAGTTAAATGGGTGTACATCTGAATATTACACAGAGTGTTGACAAACTTAGAAAACACTTAGCACATATTAGGTGTTTGATGACTTGGTTTCCTTATTGACAACTCATCTCATCTCACTAGAACACTGTGGGCCATTGTCTTGTAAGAAAACAAATCTATTTCTTAATCTGTAACTCCTAACTTTCCACTTGAGCAATGAACTTGAAGACAGTAAAAAACCTGACCCCATTTCTAAGAAAAACTCCACCACAGGGTTGGAATTCAAACGAATGGCTTCCACCCGGTGCTGGCTCTAATGACGATGACCTGATTTAGAAAGAAATCGATCCAGTTGGGGTTGAGTGCCTGGAAAACCCTGCAGAACCACATCCAGACTCATCACACACAACAGAGCTATGACCTGTCAAGGTCAGTGGTTGTCAGTTGAGTTGGGACATAGCTGAGTTCCTCTTCTGTTGTCACCAATTGTGCAGCATCTGATGTCCTCCCTTCCCAAACAGATCTGTATTTGCTTAAAGAAAACATGTCTAGGACTTCCAGCTCCTTCTCTCACTGGGTCTACCACACAGTACTCTCCAGTCCTACCACCCTAACCTCGGTGCAGTTTCTAGATTATGCAGGACTACTGCATGTACCTGGGCCTTTGCACGTGTGGCTCCTTCTGCAGGCAGTTCCCTTCTTTACCACTTCTATCTGGTGAACACCCACTCATCTTTTATGATTCGAGTCCACCCTCGACTCCTCTGTGCAAACTTCCTGACTCCCTCCCGCCCTACCCTGGAAGAACCTACACATCCTTCTTTGGACCTCTGATGTACCCTGAACAGACTTCTCTCATAGACCCTGTGTCTCCTTCCATTTACCTGGAAGATTTTTGAGCTTAATGACAATGTCTGATTCATTTCTGTATCCCTAATACCTAGCGCTGTACCTGGCACATAGAGGGGATCAAAATTTGATCATTGAACGAATAAATGAAAGAGTGAAGTAAATGATAGGGGTAAAGAAATCTTCAGACAATCTATTGAGATATCTCAAAAAGCAAGAGGTCGGTTTTAGCATTCTCAGCTATTTTACCTTTGTTATAATTGCAAATTTATTTAAACTTTCAAGTGCTCTAATGAATAACCAGATCTTTCACAGGGCAACAGTACTTGGCATGTGACATGACAAGTACACACGTTCAAGACCTTTCTGAATAAATGGAAAAGAATGTGAGTTTTTAAGATTCTATGGAAATCTATTATGCTAATGGAGAGGAAGGGAAAAAGAAAGCATAGAAGAAGAGAGGAAATAAGATTAAATCATTGGACCAGAAACTGTTAGATGCTTTTACACACATAATTTCATTTGCTCTTCACAAAGAGCCTGTGGAAGTGGGTATTATTATCCGATTTTATGCATAAAAAATTCTGGCCCAGAGAAATTTTATACCTGGTAGACATTGAAAGTTGATCAAAACATGTTTGCCTCCCCATTCCAGGGGTTGTAGAATTCTGAAGTTGGAGTGTGAAAGATTTAACAGATCATCTAGTCTTACTCCTTGAATTTACAGATGAGAAAACAAGCTCAGGGACATAGGAGTCTTGCCTCACGTCAGCAGTTGTTGGCAGAGGTGGGATTCAACCTCAGGACCCAAAAGCTCAACCTCTTGAGGCTATAGGACAATGGTTCAAGAACAGGGGAACACGGTCCAAGCCCATCCCACTGTAGTGTCTGGGTCAGGTTTATGTGCCTGGAGTAGCTAATAACATCAGAGCTTTCAGATAAAAACAATTTCAGAAATTTCAGAAATCAAGCAACTTTAGGCTGATTCTGGGAAAAGGGGGACAGTAGCCTGCATATTTGACTGGCCTAAGTGTTTTTTTTCTCACCCTCTTAAAATAAATATTTATGCAGAGCCAGAAGATACTATAGATTAATTGCCATTACCCATCTCTATTTTTCACTTTGGTGATATGAGCTGGTCTTTTCATGGTGCATTAGAAGATTTGCAATTATTTCAGTGAATTTAATATTTCCTTTGTCATCTTCCATTAAATGATAATTATCAAAACTTAGGAATACATGAAGAAATTTTCAATTGTTTTTCATCCAATATTTTGCAGCATCCTTGTTGGCTTTTGGAGAGGTACATGCTTGAGTAAGCTGACTGGGTAAGAAGAGGAAATGCACACCTGGCTGACTGTCTCCTAGGTGCTGCTCCAAGTACCTTATAGGTATTATTTAATTTAATGGTGATAAGGACCCATGAGCTATTTATTTTTCTTAAGTCAGTTTTATAGAAATATAATTTAAATACAGTAGAATTCATACTTTTAGGAGTATAATTTGGTGAATTTCAACAAATATTTACATAGACATAGCTACACCACAACCAAAATATTTCCATTACTCCAAAGAGCATGCTTATGTCCCTTTATAGTCAATCCTGTCCCCTCACCCAAGGCATCCACTCATCTGTTTTTTGTTTGTTTGTTTTTGCGGTTCGCGGGCCTCCCACTGTTGTGGCCTCTCCCGCTGCGGAGCACAGACTCCGGATGCGCAGGCCCAGAGGCCATGGCTCACGGGCCCAGCCGCTCTGCAGCATGTGGGATCTTCCCGGACCGGGGCACGAACCTGTGTCCCCTGCATCGGCAGGCCGACCCTCAACCACTGCGCCACCAGGGAAGCCCCACTCATCTGTTTTATGTCCTTTTCCAAAATGTCATATAAATGGAAGCGTACAATATGTAGCTTTTTCTTCTGCCTCCTTTCACTTACCATAATGCTTGTGAGATTCATCCATATTGTGAATTACTTACCTTTATTATCCCAGCTTACATATGAGGAAACTAGATCCCAAGCTGATTTAATGATTCACTCAGGCTTATAAGTGGAGGCAGAACTCAAACACAGCCAGCCTGGTTCTAGTGCCTGTGCTCCTACTCACCTCTCTATACCTCTGTACCTGGGGTCAGGGCCCCTGGCCTCAGTCATAACACACAGAGTGGTCGTGGCTAAATGCTTCACTTGTTTGCGTTTTCCTCCACTGTATAATCCTTATGCTAGCTTTACACATGGACCCCCAGATGTTGTGCAAAGAACATGAGCTGCTGCTGCTTCTATTTTTTTTTTCTTTTTCATTTTTAAGCTTGAGCAGAAAATGTTCCCGTATAAAGCTACAGCAAAATACCTTGGTCAAGAAAAGTGCACTGTTCATGTGCTCCCTAAGGAGGTGTCTTTGGTCCCTGCTCTCTGAATCTGTGAATTCCAATCCTTAGCTCTGGCTGCCACACAGTTGGTATGGAATGAGTATTTACTGAATGGTGAACACTATGCCTATTCCATCACTAGCTAGTTCAGCCACTTGCTAGCTGGGTGACCTTTTGCAAGTAACAGCCTCTTGGGGCCTCAGTCTCCTTACCTGTAATATGGGGCTCAAAGGCTGTGTTGAGTGTTAAGTGAAATCATGCTTATAAAACACAGTGTCAAAAGTCTGGCAATACCTCCATCAGCATTAGGCTCTTCTTATTTTCCTTCTGTCACAATTATCTCTAGAATTGAATTAAAGTTCAGGTGTGATAAAATGTGTAAAGAACTATGAAAATATAAGATTTAATAAATTCACTCAACAAACATTTATCAACCACTTACAACGTGCTTGGCCCTGGACTAGGCTGGGGATACAGCCGTGAACAGACAGACTTATCCTAACAAGGGAGAAGATTATACTACTATCTTGAGTTACTCATGCCCCCAAAAGACCCCCAGCATATTAATTTTGTCAAATATATGTCAATAATGAGGATCATAATTGCTAACATTTATCAAGTCCTTTTTGGGGGCCAGGTATGGTGTGAGAGCTTGTTACATGTTACTTTATTTTATGTTACTTTATTTAATCCTCCCAATAATCCTCAGAGGCGCCAAGATTCCTGTTTTCCAAGTGAGGATAAAGAAGCTCAAAGCACTGAATGACCTTGTAGGTAAATGACTGAGCTGCACTTGAAACCAAAGCCTAAGTTTTAAATCGCTATATTCAATAGTTTTTAATTATCTCTTATTCACTAGAAATTGAACTGCAAGAGCTGCCAGCAGGGCTGCCATGATGCACAACACCCAGGACATACCATCGCCTTCACTGTCTGTGTGACTCGTATCTCTGGAATGGTGCAGAGCGTAGCGTGAACAGCCTAGGGGACAGCCCTGGCTGCCAAGAGGAAGGCAAGGACTATCCTTGGCAAACTAGACTTCAGAAAGGATGCGCTTGACACCTGGTAGGTCCCTAATGAGTAGCTGTTGAATTTTAAAAAATGAGCTTGGCTTTCTGCTGGTTCAAGCACTCACCGAAGAGTTAACAGTCTGAAATAAAGATATCTATGCTAGAGAGATGGAAAAGCATACAAGCATTGTAAGAGTGGAGGTCACCAGTACAACCTGAGCTCACCAGCTATCACTCCTCCCCAGGCACAGAGCTCTTGTTCCCGAGTTTGAGAAAATAAGGAGGAAGATACAAAAGCATGAGACTTCCTCTTAGTCACGGGAGACTTCATGGAGGAGGTGTACTTCTCAGAGAACTGTGAGAGTGGGAAAAGTGAGGCACCAATGAAGCTTGAAAACTTTTTAAACACAGAAACTTCAGCATAAGTTCGTGGTCACATAAACACACTGGCAAGTAATGTGACAGTTGTGATCTGGCACTTATAAAAAGGAAAATCTTCCAGGATTCCTATGTAAAGAGGAGGACTCTCCTTTTTAAGAGGAAGAATAAAAGAGAATTCTGCTACTCTTCTTCAAATGACCTTCTCATTCCACTCTGCACAAGTAAGCCTACCTTTTTAATCATTTATTTCTCAAACAAGAGGTTCCCAAACTTTCCCAGTAAAGGTACCCTTAGAGTCTCAGTAGACTTCACAGTGTCTGAAGCCAAAAGAGAGAATTTGCAGTTATAATATTGATTAGGTCCGTACAACCTAATAAGCATTTGTCTGCTAACAACTTAGTAGCTGTTAGAAAGAATAATGCACATACATTGAAAGAAAAAAAATGTTTAATTCTTAAACAACCATAATTACTTACTAATGAGATGTACGTGCCTTTTAGGCACTACACAACTCCTCAAACTTTGGAATCAGCTTGGGTAGTGCCACCCTAATTTTCTATTCCACAATGATTTTCACAAAACTGAGAGTATTATGCAATCTGAGGTCTTCCATGTGGAGGCGAAACCACAGAGATGGGGGAAAATAGGCTTGACCCAACATCCAGAGGACGGTGGCTGCCAGCATTGGTTCAGAATTTCAGTCATATCAAGACTGTCAAGGTGATTCTCTTGACCTTTTCCTCTTGTTTGCAACGTGGCTGCTACAAGTCCAAATATCAAGTGAATGAAGCAGGAAGAAAGGAGGAAAAGGTGGCGCCAGCCTCGTCTGATCCCTTTTAACAAGGAACCAAAAGCTACTTCAGAGATTTCCTCGCAGCCTAGAAGATGTTCTCTAGCAGATCTCATGGGCCAGAAAGTGTGTCGTATGCCCATCACTGGCTGCAAGGAAAGCTGAGAAAGTCAGCATTTAGCTGGATACAAAGTGCTCCAAGTCAGGGCTTAGTAGCAAGAAAGGAGGGTGTGGATTTTGGGTGAACGAACAGCAGTATCTACTACACAGCCACCTTTACTCATACAAAGATCAGCAGGACAAGGATTAATTCCTGCTTTCAATAACCTCAGGTCTAACCTGGAAGCAAACAGACCTTCCCCCCAAATTATGACTACTATAAAAAATGATAACTAGGTACCTATTGCTGTAGGAGGGTACTTAATTTGCCTAGGAGGGTCAGAGAAAGTTCTAGGAGGGAGCTGACCGCACTGTAACAGAAAGGCATTCAGAAAGAGGAACAGCAAGCACAGAGGCCCAGAGATACGAAGAAAAGAGTATTACATGATTTGAGCAGTACATGATCCAGTGTCTAGAGCACAGGATGGATGGCAGGAGGGTGGGGCTGGCAGGAGAAGACACACCAGGTCATGGAATCAGCTCTGGGAAGAATCATGTAAGAAGGGCAGTCTATCACTTCTTTTTTCCTTTGGCCCGCATGACTTCCTTTGGGGAAATGTTCTTTTCCTATTCTACGGGTCTGCCAGTTATGTAGGCTAACCTTCCATTTTCTGCACGTGGTCCCCTGACCCAAACAGATCCAGAGTCCTTACCGGAATTGATATGGATGTTGAATGAGGGACTCCATCCTAAGGAAGACATAAACCTGGGGCTGCCAGTAGCCATATTTTCCTCCTTCAGAGAGAATGGGGGCGGGTAGGGGGTGGAGGGAGTGGGAAGAAGCTAAGGGGAAAATGGGGAGAGAGGGGCTGATGAAATAATTCTAACATCCTGGATCCAACTTAATTAAATCCATCCAGAGTTTACTTCAGCTAATAACATTTCTGCTTTTACTCAAGCCAGTTTAAGCTAGTTTTTATTAAGCTGGTTTGAGTTGGGCTCCTATCATTTGTAGTTGGAAGGGTCTTGACAAACGGACTACAACCTGGAAGCAGGAAAACCCATTAGGAGGCTCTCACCACATTCTCTTCTCGTATCTGGCTACAGGCTGGGCCTTCATGGGCTTCAAGACGACCTGCCCTGGCTGCTGGGGAGAAAAGCATAACTTTTCTGGAGATTTCCATCGTCCCCACCTTAGTCTCAGTCTGAGAGAGACACTGATTCTCACCCAGCTGGCTGGATGGTACCCACTTCCTGTCCTGCGAATGTCAGCTGTCTTCCCGGGCTGTTATCTGACTCCACTATCAGCCAGTGGCATCCAGGAACACATTGGACTTCTAGGAAAAGTGATGTTCTACAAGAGCAAACACATGCGGCCAGACCTGACGGTAACTCTAGCAGCTGTGCGCACATTGAAGTCCTGGACATTGTTCATGGCCTCTGGCATTCAGGAGCCTGGCACAAGCTCCACATTCAGGAGCTGGCAAGATAAATAGCCCATTGACAGGCATTTCTGAGCTGGTAATGCAAATCCTTGGAGGCTGTAGGGCTGAGATAGGACTTATCATTGCTTCCAAGGAGTTTCACCTGCAGATTTTAGTGCATCTTACATTCAAAACCAGACATCTACGAGCTGGGTGAGCCTAGGGAAGCTACTTCACCTCTCTGAGTGTCTGCTTCCTCAATTTTAAGTAGGCGTGATAACCGTATTTGCTAACGTGTACTGAGCACCTACTACGTACCAGGCCTGCTAAGCACTGTACGTGTAGTCACCTCCCTCCGCAGGGGCTGACACATTTTGAGATTTTAATCTGGGTTTGTCATTGCTATTATTATCTGTGGTACCATAGGAACCATCAGTTTCAATTCAATCTTTTTTTTTTTTTTTTCGGTACGCGGGCCTCTCACTGTTGTGGCCTCTCCTGTTGCGGAGCACAGGCTCCGGACGCGCAGGCTCAGCGGCCATGGCTCACGGGCCCAGCCGCTCCGCGGCATGTGGGATCTTCCTGGACCGGGGCACGAACCCGTGTCCCCTGCATCGGCAGGCGGACACTCAACCACTGCGCCCATGGACCCAGCCGCTCCGCGGCATGTGGGATCTTCCCGGACCGGGGCATGAACCCGTGTCCCCTGCATCGGCAGGCGGACACTCAACCACTGTGCCACCAGGGAAGCCCTCAACTCGATCTTTTAATGAATAAGAAAAGTGGCACCAGGAAGCAGTGAATGGATTGCCTAAATTCATATAGCATAATCAGTGACAGAGCAAAATCTAGAACCGAAGTCTCATCCAAATTAAGTTACATGACCCAAAGCAACAAACATTATAGGGTATCTATAAATTAACCTAGAATATATATGACTTCTATGGAAAAAAAAATTAAATCCTAATGAAAAACATAAAACCTGATCTGAATAAGCGGCAGTTAGAGATATTCTATGCTCTTGAATTTTCAGATTATAATGGTAGCAATTATTCCCAGAATAATCCATGCATTAAATGTGATCAGATACCAGTTGGGCTTTTTGAAGACATTGAAAAATGATTTTTAAAATGTCTTTGGAGGAAGAGAGATCCATCTAAGTCAACTTTAGAAAAGCAGAAGAGGAGAAAATTGCCTCACCAGTCATTGAGATGCATCAAAAGGTTACGGTAGTTAAAAAATAGTTTGGTATTGTTGCAAGAATGGGCAAACAGATCTATGAAACATCCAGAGAGGTAAGAGTCAGACCCATGTGTATATGGAGCCTAACATATGGTAAAGGAGGGCCTCACAGTCCTGTGGGAGAAAGGCCAGATTGCATAGTAGATGGAGTACAGGAAACTGCTTCACTATTTGGAGAAAAATAAAACAGGATCCCTACCTAAGGAGGTTCCAGATGAATAAAACAGCTAAATGTGAAAGATAAAATATCAGATGTTAGGAAAAAAAGTGAAACATCTTTGTGATCTAGGGGTAGGAAAAGATTTCACGAACGATATAAGGATTTCTTTTCAGCAAAGGACATTATGGACAAAGTTACTCAACAAATGACAGGAAAGATAAAAATTTTCTGATATCTAAAATTGAAAAGGTATTTATATATGGCAGACCTCAGAGATATTGCGGGTTTGGTTCCAGATCCCTGCAATAAAGTGAATATCCCAATAAAGCAAATCACATGAATTTTTTGCTTTTCTCAGAGCATATAAAATTTTGTTTACACTGTACTGTAGTGTAGTAAGTGTGCAGTAGCATTATGTCTAAAAAAACAATATGTACCTTAATTAAAAAATACTTTATTGCTAAAAAATGCTAACCATCATCTGACAACACCACAGAGTTGCCACAAACTTTCAATTTGTAATAAAAAAAAAACAATATCTACAAAGTGCAATAAAATGAAGAATAATACAACAAGGTATGCCTGTGTAGCATATGTGATATCTTCCTACTCAACCAGAAGAGAACAATCCCTGTGGGAAAATGGGAAAAGAGTGCCTTATGGATAAATACAGAAGAAGAAATCTTAAAAGTTAATAGATAAATGAAGAAATGCTCGAAATCATTAATAGTCAATAAAATAAAAATTAAAGCAATAAGGCAGCTTTAAACCTATTAGATCAAAAAATCAGAAAGCTGTATAACGCATGTGTTGGTTGGGTATAGGGATAAAGAAACCCAGACTCACTGATCTACACTGATGAGAGTGGATCTAGATTATTTAATCTGGGTTAGTTAGTGAAATTAAAAATATATGTATCTCCAATGGCCTAGCAATCCCACTCCCAGGCATAAATCCCAAAGAAATTCTTGCCAAGCTCTAAAAGGGGTAGATTGTATTATTGTCCTCAATTATTTGCTCCCCTCTCCCAAGGAAAGGACTACATACCTCCACGTGATTTTCAGTGCCTGACTGTAGGAGATTGTCTTCTCTGCCCCAGTGTCAGTCTTAACCACGTGACTTGCTTTGGCCAATGAAACAGGAGTGGAAGTGATGTATGCCAACTGGAATAGAAGCTCCAAATGCTATTGCACGTTCTCTCCAGCTCTCTTGCTCTTTTTCTTCTGCCAGCAGTAGGGCTTGTTCCAAATAAGGGCTGTTCCTTCAGCTTGGATCCTGGACTGAAGACACACAGCACAGGAGGGAGCCTGTTGCCACCAGCTACAACATGTGGCGTGAACAAGAAAGGAAACTTTGTGGCTGTAAGCCACTGAGGTGTCTTCTTTTGTCTTGTTTATTATAGCAGCAAACTAACCAATACAGGACACATAAAATAATTGTTCGTTGGAGTATTCATGATAGCAGATACTTGTGGGCAGCCTTAGTGTCAGTCACTGATAAAACATGGCACACACTGTAGGGTATTAAGAAATCACCATATACAAAAGATTACATGTTTGCATGCAAACGTGGATGAACCTCAAGAACAGTGTTTAGTGAGAATATTAAGAAATAAAATCATATATATAACCAATTAACACAAAACTACAACTATCTATTTTGCAATAGTATGTACCTATAAAAAGATTAAAACATTGGCATGATTGTCTAGGGAATGAGAGAAGAATGGGAGTGAGATATGGAGATAAATGAATTTTTAAATGTCCAGCCATTTAAAAATTTAAAGAGTAATTTGAAAAAAATGAAAGGAAAAGGGAGCTACAGCTCCTGATAACCTGTTTGGTGCTTTTTCTTCCATACCCCATTGATTCTTGTATTAGTCATACTCCCAGAATAACGATAACGCCTTATATCATAAATTGCTTCATATGTATTAACTACAATATTTCCTCTGATCACCAGAAGAACCCTGTAAAATAAGGAGGACAGATGTCATAATTCTCATTTAACACATTTTTAAACAGGGCTGGGGTGTCCACTGGTTTTGCTGGTAAGTGATTAGTAGTTGCTTACCTTGACATAGTATGTAATATGTGACAGGTCCTATTCTGAGTATTTTATCGGTTTAACACATTGAAATTTCTCAGTCCCAAGGGTAGGTCCTATTATTGTCATCTTCTCCATTTTACAGCAGAGGAAACTGAGGCACGATGGAGTGACTTGCCATGAAAATAGTATGTAGTGGGTCTAGGATTTGAGTCTAGACATTCTGACTCTAGAGTTAGGGTGACCACATATTTTAAAGCCCCAGTTGGGACAGTTTTAAGAATAAAAAAGGGTGCTAATAAGAATTAGTCTGGGGCTACACCCATAAACTAAGATGTCCTGGGAAAAACAGGACATGTGGCACGAGGTCAAATCCAAGCTTCCAGACACTCTGTTGTGCTGCCTCTCAGAAGGAAGCCCAGGCCCCTGAGTCCATAAGTCAGTGTCCTTTTCATCACAGCAGGACTTAAACAGTCCCAACTTAAAATTGGATCGTGCCAATTCCCTGCAAAAATAACACAGAAATTGGCTCCATGAGTATTTAGAAAACGGAAATGGGAAAAGTGAGCTGGTTTCAGAGCTGAAAAGCAGTTGAGTTGGGCCCTCGGGGCCTTGGGAGGGGGCTTTCATTAGCAGGAGGATAAAGCCCCAGTCAAGTTTTGGCTCCACATCAAAGAAAAAAGGATAAAGAATCTGGAGAAGTGAGCTCTCGCTCCTGATCTGGGGCTAAATTGGCTGGTCGACAGAAATCACGTTCCTCTAACACAGGGCACTCCACCCCTGTAAAATGGAGATGCTTCTGCTCCTTTCCCACCCAACCACCTCAGGAAGAATGAATGATTACACTGTAATAGCTATGCTAAACTGATGCTTTCAAAGTGGCAGCATTCACTCACTGCCTTATATCCATGATCTCATTTATCACAATAACCCTGGAAGCAAGTATTATTATTTTGTTGCTGTTATTATGATATCCATTTTGCAGATGAGGAAACTGAGGCTAAAAGATGTTCAGTTGCTTGCTGAAAGTTACACATTTTGTAATAAATCCAGGTCTATCTGCCTTAGAGCCCATGCTCTAGGACATATATTTGCTCCCTATGAGAATTTAGTTTAGCAATTCTCCCCTATTGCTTGGAATAATGTCTGGTAGACAAAATGGGGACAACGTTCTTCACTCTAACTCATCCATGGATAGAGATTAGTGGTGTTTCCAAAGATTAGCTTCATTTCCCCCTCAGTTTTAGGAGAATCTATATACTCCAGACTTGAAAAGAAATGTGTGTTGATTTGGAATGGAAACAAATATCAAGAGAACCTCTTGGACTAATTTTTTAATAGAGAAAGAATTGGGGATGAATAAGGCTTACAGAAAAGGAAAGTCTCCTCTTAGAAGGGAAGAAAAGAAGGTACCATGATGTAGAGAAATTGAGTCACCATAACTGGCATAACATCAATGCTCCATGCTGGTGTGAAAACTTCCCCTGCACAACACTTGAAGCTATTGACTCCAGCATCTCAGAGCCCCTTGGGCATGCTCATCTAATCATCCAAATTAAGAACAGCTTCTCATTGGCAGGTCCAAGGACTCCCACACAACTCCAGCTGACCTCTGAAGCTCAATAGTCTTTATTAACCTGCTTTAGCTTTCGAAGAAGGATAAAAATTAAAGGACTTGGTGTTGGTGGTTAAAGCACCTCAGGGCAAATTATCCTAAAATTTATGTGGAACTTCAAAAGACTCTGAATTGCCAAAGCAATCTTGAGAAAAAAGAGCAAAGCTGGAAGTATAACCCTCCCAGGCTTCAGACTATACTACAAAGCTATAGTCATCAAAAGAGCATGGTACTGGCACAAAAACAGACACATAGATCAATAGAACATAATAGAGAGCCCAGAAATAAGCCCACACACCTATGGTCAATTAATCTATGACAAAGAAGGCAAGAATATAAAATGGAGAAAAGACAGTGTCTTCAATAAGTGATGCTGGGACAACTGGACACCTATGTGTAAAAAAAATGGGATTAGGAATTTTCCTCACACCATGTATAACAATAAACTCAAAATGGATTAAAGACCTAAATGTAAGACCTGAATCCTTAAAACTCCTAGAAGAGAACATAGGCAGAAGGCTCTCTGACATAAATCATAGTAATATTTTTTGGATCAGTCTCCAAAGGCAAATGAAATTAAAGCAAAAATAAACAATAGGACCTAATTGAAAGCTTTTGCATAGCAGAGGAAATCACTGACAATATGAAAAGACAACCTACAGAATGGGAGAAAATATTTGCAAATGATGTGACAGATAAGGGGTTAATATCCAAAATATACAAACAGCTCATACAACTCAATAACAAAAAAACACACAACCCAATCAAAAAATGGGCAGAAGACCTGATTAGACATTTTTCTAAAGAAGATATACAGATGGCCAACAGGCACATGAAAAGATGCTTCGCATTGCTAATTATTAGAGAAATGCAAATCAAAACAATGAGATATCACCTCACACCTGTCAGACAGGCTATCATCAAAATGTTTAAAAACCAGACAAAGATGTCACAAAATAAACTACAGGCCAATATCACTGATGACCATAGGTGCAAAAATTCTCAACAAAATACTAGCAAACAGAATCCAACAGCACATTAAAAGGATCATACACCATGATCAAGTGGGATTTATCCCAGGAATGCAACAATTCTTCAATGTATGCAAATCAATCAATGTGATACACCATATTAACAAACCAAAGGATAAAAACCATATGATAATCTCAATAGATGCAGAAAAAGCTGTCAACTAAATTCAACACCCATTTATTATAAAAACTCTCCAGAAGGTAGGCACAGAGGGAACCTACCTCAACATTATAAAGGCTATATATGACAAACCGACAGCCAACATCATTCTCAATGGTGAAAAACTGAAACCATTTTCTCTGAGATCAGGAACAAGACAAGATTGCCCACTCTCACTACTATTATTCAACATAGTTTTGTAAGTTTCAGCCACAGCAATCAGAGAAGAAAAAGAAATAAAAGGGATCCAAATAGGAAAAGAAGTAAAGTTGTCACTGTTTGCAGATGACATAATATTATACAATTATACATAGAGAATCCTAAAGATGTTACCAGAAAACTACAAGAGCTAATCAATGAATCTGGTAAAGTAGAAGGACACAAAATTAATGCACAGAAATCTCTTGCATGATGAAAAGTCTGAAAGAGAAATTAAGGAAACACTCCCATTTACCATTGCAACAAAAGAATAAAATGTCTAGGAATAAACCTACCTAAGGAGACAAAAGACCTGTATGCAGAAAACTATAAGACACTGATGAAAGAAATTAAAGATGATACAAACAGATGGAGATGGATTGGAAGAATCAACATTGTGGAAATGACAAAAATAAACAAATGGTACCTAATGAAACTTAAAAGCTTTTGTACAGCAAAGGAAACCATAAACAAGACGAAAATACAACACTCAGAATGGGAGAAAATATTTGCAAATGAAGCAACTGACCAAGGAATAACCTCCAAAATATACAAGCAGCTCATGCAGCTCAATATCAAAAAAACAAACAACCCAGCCCAAAAATGGGCAGAAGACCTAAATAGACATTTTTCTCAAAAGAAGATATACAGATTGCCAATAAACACATGAAAGGATGCTCAACATCATTAATCATTAGAGAAATGCAAATCAAAACTACAATGAGGTATCACCTCACACCAGTCAGAATGGCCATCATCAACAAATCTACAAACAATAAATGCTGGAGAGGGTGTGGAGAAAAGGGAGCCCGCTTGCACTGTTGGTGGGAACGTAAATTGATACAGCCACTATGGAGAACAGTATGGAGGGTCCTTAAAAAACTAAAAATAGAACTACCATATGACCCAGCAATCCCATTACTGGGCAAATACCCTGTGGAAACAATAATTCAAAAAGAGACAGGGCTTCCTTTGTGGCGCAGTGGTTGAGAGTCCGCCTGCCGATGCAGGGGACACGGGTTCGTGCCCCAGTCCGGGAAGATCCCACATGCCGCAGAGCGGCTGGGCCCGTGAGCCATGGCCGCTGAGCCTGCGCGTCCGGAGCCTGTGCTCCGCAACGGAAGAGGCTACAACAGTGAAAGGCCCGTGTACCGCAAAAAAAAAAAAAAAAAAAAAAAGAGACATGTACCACTATGTTCACTGCAGCACTATTTACAATAGCCAGGACATCAAAGCAACTTAAGTGCCCATCAACAGATGAATGGATAAAGAAGATGTGGCACATATATACAATGGAATATTACTCAGGCACAAAAAGAAATGAAATTGAACTATTTGCAGTGAGGTGGATAGATCCAGAGAGAGGGTGAAGTAAGTCAGAGAGAGAAAAACAAATACCGTATGCTAACACATATATATGGAATCTAAAAAGAAAAATGTGGTTCTGATGAACCAGGGGCAGGACAGGAATAAAGACACAGAAGTAGAGAATGGACTTGAGGACACGGGGAGGGGAAAGGGTAAGCTGGGACTAAGTGAGAGAGTGGCATTGACATATATACACTGCCAAATGTAAAATAGATAGCTAGTGGGAAGCAGCCGCATAGCACCGGGAGATCAGCTTGGTGCTTTGTGACCACCTAGAGGGGTGGGATAGGAAGGGTGGGAGGGAGACGCAAGAGGGAGGGGATATGGGGATATATGTATACATATAGCCGATTCACTTTGTTATACAGCAGAAACTAACACAACATTGTAAAGCCATTATACTCCAATAAAGATGTTTTAAAAAAAAAGTCTACCAATAACAAATGTTGGAGAGGATGTGGAGAAACATGTACCCTCGTGCACTCTTGGTGGGAATGTAAATTGGTTCAGCCATTATGAAAAACAGTATGGAGGTTCCTTAAAAAACTAATAATAGAACTACCGTATGATCCAGAAATTCCACTCTTGGGTATATATCTGGAAAAAACAAAAACACTAATTCAAAAAGATACATTAACCCTGCTGTTCAGAGCAGCACTATTTATAATAGCCAAGTGGACAAGACATGGAAGCAACCCACATGCTCATCAACAGACAATATGATTAAGATGTACATATATATGTACATATCTTCTTAATCGTGAAGATATATGATATATATGAAGATATATATGTCATAGAATATTACTCAGCTATAAAAATGAATGAAATTCTTCCACTTGCAGCAATATGGATGAACCTAGAAAGTATCATGCTTAGTGAAATCAGTTAGAGAACAACAAATATCTGTATCATTTTTATGTGGAATCTAAAAAAAAAACTAAAAATAAAAATACACCACCAAATGAATGTATACACAAAGCAGAAACAAACTCACGGATATGGAAAACAAACTTGTGATTAACAAATGGAAGAGGTAAGGGCGAGAGGAACAAATTAGGGGTATGGGATTAACAGATACATACTCCTATGTATGAAATAGATAAGCAACAAGGATATACTGTAAAGCACAGGGAATTATAGCCATTATCTTGTAATAACCTATAATGGAGTATAATTTGCACAAATACTGAATCACTATGTTGTATACCTGAAACTAGTATAAATTGTAAATCAACTCTACTTCAATTAAAAAAAAAATTTTAAATTTAAAAGCACCTTAGGGGTAATTTTTCCAGTGTCAGGCAGTGATGGTCTCCTTCGTTCATCCAGGCTGCATCTAGGGTAATGCAAAGGGACCCTGTGCTCTCTTGCCTGTATATGACATATGGCAGCATCAGAAAATATTTACTCCTGTATGCTTTGCAACTGAGGTAGACCTTCCAGTCTCAACTCTTCATTTACCTCATTATTTTTTTTTTAACTTAAATTCAGGTCTTAAAGTCTGAGACATGGAAAGAGCTACAGTGGATTCAGTTCTGTCCCCCTCATCAACTATAACTGAGTGATGTAACCTCTTTGGAATTTGTTTCCTTGTCTTGCTTCATAGGAGAAGGAAAAAAGAGATTTTTTTTTAATTAAAAAAAATTCAGAGAAAATCACTTTGAGAATACTTTAGCTGCTTTGGGGTAAAAAAGATTAGCTTCCTAATAGCAATTTTTGGCACAGTTCCTCAGCCAACTTAACTAAACTGAATAAATAGCTCAATGATGTGGTAACGTGGGGATAAAGTCATGGTGGCTAGGAAAACTATTCGGCGGCTGCCAAGAAAAACACACAAATTTCTAAAGGCAGTACTGACCCTAAACCTTATAGGTAGAGTAAAATTATTATTCCTTTTCATGCAGTTTAACTTCCATAACACTCTTCAATGTTGGGAGATTAGGTTGGCAAATGTCCAAGAGAACAGAAGAACAGAGCTAGCTTTTAAAACATTAATATTCCCAAAAGGCAGAGCAAACAAAGGATTAGATCCCAGGGGCAGAAATACCCCAGCAGAAATACTGCATCACTGATGCATTTACACCAAGACAAGAGAGTTTCTTCTCTCTGAATCACCTACTTAATGTCATCCTTCTGAAGAAACCGCTCGAAAGCAATTGGGATTCAATTGGGTAGGGCTTTACTGACTGGAGGAACTTCCCTCAAGGCACAAGCATCCTATCTTCTATTTTCTTCTCCATTTGAATATTAATAAATCCAAAGCACAAGGAGTAAGAGGACTCTAAAAATCAAGTCTCAAATTCTATGGATGTAGCAAGATGATATTTTAAAATATACTGTGATATCTTATTTCTACTTGCTCAAGCAAAATTCATCCACTGTCTGAAGAGGATTGGGCAAAAATGGCAGAAACAGCAACAACTTATATTTACTGAGTCTTTCTTAAGGGCCTGGCATTATTCTGACCACTTTATACCTACTATCTCATTTAATCTCCCTAGTAACCTTATGAGAAGAGCACTATTATCTCCATTTTACTGATAAGGGAACTGAGGTACACAAAGTTTTAATAAGTTATCCAAGATCAAAGAGCTAGGAAATTCAACGTTCAGCTTCTGCCTTCCAAACTAGGATTTTTATAGAGAACATGCTTATGAGAACAAAAACTTTTGATTTGCAAGTGCTTGGCTTAAGAAAAACAAAACAAAACAAAAAAAAAAAAAACGTTTGTTGCATTATAACATTCATATATACTAAAAAGTGTGCAAATCAATGAAGTTTCACAAAGTGAACAGTCTCGTTGTAATCAGTACCCAGCTCAAGAAACAACATTGCCAGCACTCACAAAATCCTCCTTAAGCTTTCTTTCTATTTCTACCATGACTTCAAGAGTATTTTGACTTTTAAAAGCAATTGATTTATTTTTGCATGTTTTTGAACTTCTTATATTTGGAATCATAACCTATGTACTTATTGTGTGTGTTGGCTTCTTTCATTCAAATTTTAATTGTGAGATTCACTCATATTGTTGTGTTGTCTCAAAGGTGTGCTAATCTATATGCATATGCCAAAATGTGTTTATCCATTTTACTCTTGATTGACACTTGGATTGTTTCCAGTTTGGGTCTATGATGCCTATAGTGTCACTATGATTATTCTTGGATATATCTTTTGTTGAACATAAACACACATTTTGGGGGGTACACATCTAGGAATGGAAGTGCTGGGTTATACGTTATACCTGTGTTCACTTTTTTAAATTTTTTTTAAAAAATTTTAACATCTTTATTGGAGTATAATTGCTTTACAATGGTGTGTTACTTTCTGCTTTATAACAAAGTGAATCAGTTATACATATACATGTGTTCCCATATCTCTTTCCTCTTGCGTCTCCCTCCCTCCCACCCTCCCTATCCCACCCCTCTAGGTGGTCACAAACCACTTAGCTGATCTCCCTGTGCTATGCGGCTGCTTCCCACTAGCTATCTATTCTACGTTTGGTAGCGTATATATGTCCATGCCACTCCCTCACTTTGGCACAGCTTACCCTTCCCCCTCCCCATATCCTCAAGTCCATGCTCTAGTAGGTCTGTGTCTTTATTCCCGTCTTATCCCTAGGTTCTTCATGACCTCTTTTTTTTTTTCTCTTAGATTCCATATATATGTGTTAGCATACGGTATTTGTTTTTCTCTTTCTGACTTACTTCACTCTGTATGACAGACACTAGGTCCATCCACCTCACTACAAAGTATAACTCAATTTCATTCCTTTTTATGGCTGAGTAATATTCCATTGTATATATGTGCCACATCTTCTTTATCCATTCATCTGTTGATGGACACTTAGGTTGCTTCCATGTCCTGGCTATTGTAAATAGAGCTGCAATGAACATTTTGGTACATGACTCTTTTTGAATTATGGTTTTCTCAGGGTATATGCCCAGTAGTGGGATTGCTGGGTCATATGGTAGTTCTATTTGTAGTTTTTTAAGGAACCTCCATACTGTTCTCCATAGTGGCTGTATCAATTTACGTTCCCACCAACAGTGCAAGAGGGTTCCCTTTTCTCCACACCCTCTCCAGCATTTATTGTTTCTAGATTTTTTGATGATGGCCATTCTGACCGGTGTGAGGTGATACCTCATTGTAGTTTTGAATTGCATTTCTCTAATGATTAATGATGTTGAGCATTCTTTCATGTGTTTGTTGGCAATCTGTATATCTTCTTTGGAGAAATGTCTATTTATGTCTTCTGCCCATTTTTGGATTGGGTTGTTTGTTTTATTGTTATTGAGCTGCATGAGCTGCTTGTAAATTTTGGTGATTAATCCTTTGTCAGTTGCTTCATTTGTAAATATTTTTTCCCATTCTGAGGGTTGTCTTTTGGTCTTGTTTATGGTTTCCTTTGCTGTGCAAAAGCTTTGAAGTTTCATTAGGTCTCATTTGTTTATTTTTGTTTTTATTTCCATTTCTCTAGGAGGTGGGTAAAAAAGGATCTTGCTGTGATTTATGTCTGCGTTCACTTTTATAGATATTGCTCAACTGTTTTCCAAAGTCGTTGAAGCACTTTATACACCTATTAGGAGTATATGAGCTTTCTAGTTACTCTACATTCTCCCCAACATTTTCTGTTGTCTGTCTTCATTTTAGCCATTAGAGAGGGCAAGACTGGCTATATAATTTGTAGAAACCAGTGAGAAATGGAAACGTGGAGCTCCTTATTTAAAATTATTAAGAATTTCAAGACAGTGACAGCAAAGCTTTAGGCCAAGTGCAAGATCCTTTCAAGAGTGAGCCCTGTGTGACTGCACAGTCCACGTGCTCATGAAGACATCCCCATAGGTGAGGATGTAGTCTTGTCACATTGTGATTTTAGTTATGTTTCTTTAATAAAATTGAATATATTTTTGTGTTTATTAGCCATCTTGATATCTTCTTTTAAAAAATAACCTATTGGGGCTTCCCTGGTGGCGCAGTGGTTGAGAGTCCGCCTGCCGATGCAGGGGACACAGGTTCGTGCCCCCGCCTGGGAAGATCCCACATGCCACGGAGCGGCTGGGCCTGTGAGCCATGGCTGCTGGGTCTGCGCGTCCGTAGCCTGTGCTCCGCAACGGGAGAGGCCACAACGGTGAGAGGCCTGCGTACCGCAAAAAAAACCCAAAAACCTATTCACTTACCTGTTTGATTTTTTTTAAATTTGCCTTTTGAAAATTAATTTGTAGAAATCTATCTTATTTCTGGATATCAGGTCTTCATTAGACCCAGGTATAAGGACTTGGCTATTTCCCAGATATGAGGTCTTATTGTATACATAAACATGTATCTGTGTATGTGTGTGTATTAAATCCCTTCTCCCACTCTGCGGCTCCCAGTCTCTCTGTGGTGTCTTTTTTTGAACAAGTTATTAGTTTTAAGATATTTTAACTTGTGAAATTTTTATGATTAGCGGTTTTGTATCTTACTTGAGAAATCTTCGCTTACCCCAAAACCACGAAAATATTATCTTCTGTTTTCTTCTGAAAGCTTTATTGTTTTACCTTTACACATTTTGATCTAAAATTTCATCTGGAACTGATTCTTGTGTATGGTTGAGGAAGGAGGATCAAGATTTATTTTTATCCATATACCTGGCGTCAAATTGACCCAGGACAATATTTTTTTAAAAGACCATCTTTTCCCTCTCTGCAGAGAAGTATCACCTCTGTCGTATTTGGGCACTGAGTGGGCAATAAGTGGGTCTATTTCTAGAGTCTCTACTCTCTTGCCTTGGTCTCTTTGCTAGCCTACTAATGTTAATCTATCTTAACAACAGTTCTTAATATTTGGTAGGGTAAATCTTCCATCTTTATTCTGCTTTAAGACTGCCTTGTCTATTCTTGGCTCATTGTATTTCTACATAAATTTCAGAAACAGTTTGGTGTTTGATTTGGAATTATATTCAATCTATAGATCAATTTGAGGAGAACTGACATCACTATAATATTGCCTTTTCGGTTCATGAATAAGTTGTATTCCTTCATTTATTTATGTTTTCTTTGATTTCTCTCAATAATGTTTTATAAGTTTTAGTGTAGAAGTCTTAGTACATCTGCCATTTGATTTACTTGAAGGTACTTAATTTTTTATGCTATTTAAGTGGTAATTTTATTTTTTTCTTCCAGTGTTATTAAGATATAATTGACATACAGCTCTGTATGAATTTAAGGTGTTCAGGGAACTCCCTGGTGGTCCAGTGGCTAGGACTTGGTGCTTTCACTGCTGGGGCCCAGTTTGATTCCTGGTGGGGAAACTAAGATCTCACAGGCCTCCTGGCACTGCCAAAAAAATAAAATAAAAGTTTAAGGTGTACAGCAAAATTATTTAACTTACATACATCATGAAACAATCACCAACATAAGTTTAGTGAACACCTGTCATTTCATATAGATACACAATAAAAGAAAATTTTTTCTTGTGATACAACCCTTAGGATTTACTCGCAACAATTTTCATATATCACATAAAGCAGTGTTAATTATATTCATCATGTTGTACCTTGCAGCCCTTGTACTTATTTATCTTATAATTGGCAGTTTGTACCTTTTGTCCATCTTCATCCAATTCCCCCGCCCCCTCTACCCCTACCTTATATAGGAGATGTCCTATGTTGCTCAGAAGTCCAATCGCTCCAGGCCACCAGAACCAGGTGTTCAAGGAGTGTCCCCTGTGTGGGCTGCGTGAGCCCATTTTGTAGAGGGTCCACTGGCTACAGCTGTCCTGCTCTGGTGGGCGGGGCTAACCCCCAGGTTGCTTCTCAGTGGCTGCTGCATAATGCTGGCGGGCAGCGTTGTCGCTTAGCAGGCTGAGGCTCAGTGGAGGTGCTGGAGTGCGCAGGGCTTTCAGTAGGGCATGCGCACTGGTGCTAACCTGTAGAGAATTCCAAAATGGCGCCTGCTATCCCCTGTCTTATGAAGGTAGCCTGAGTCTGCAAAAATGGCTCCTGCCATTTGGAATTGACACTGACTGTGTCAGTCCGCCCAGCGTCCCAGCTGGTTCCTGTCTCTCTGGCAGATGCTTCGAGATTAGTAAATGGATCCTCTTCACCTATGGTCCAGGCACTTTTTTCAATCTGCTGTTTTGAGCCAGATTTTGTGGCGAGTCTGCACACAAGCACTGTAAGAGTGGGTTTTCCACTCCCTGCAGTTCTATAATTTTCCTTGGGTGTATCCCTTGTTCGTTTTCAAAGGCAGGTGTATGGGGGACTTGTCTCTCCTGTACAGGATCTAGGGGTTGAAGTGCCTGATAGGGAGCTTAAATTCCTTACTCCTTAGGGAAAAGACCCATACCTTTGTGATAACTCCTGGTTGTGGATCACTGCAGCTGGGTGTGTTCTTTTTCTTTGGTGAAATTATATCTCTGCCTCTCCTACCCATCTCGATGCTGTCCTTTTACCCTTTGTTGGGGAGGTTCTATTTATCCAGTTTTCAGGTCCCTTTCCAAGGGAATTATTCCATATGTAGGTGTAGATTTGTTGTATCCATGGGAGGGGGTGAGTTCAGGATCTTCCGAAGTTGTAATCTTGAACCAAGTCTAAGAAAATAATATTTTAAAATATCATATCCACAACAATACTATGAGGGAGTTACTATTAGTATCCCTATTTAATAGAGGAGGAAATATGACTCAGAGTTTAAGTGGTCTGCCCAAGTTCGCACAGCTGGTAAGTGAAGGAACTGGGTTTGTGGTCTGGGTTCAAACCCCGCTCCACCACTTACTAAGGGTCTTTGGGTTCTCCCAGAAGCAGACACTGAGACATGAATTTGAATGCAAGTAGTTCATTTAGGAAATGCAGGGAACATGGGTAGAGAGAGGGGGTGGTGATAAAGGGAAGGGTCAGTAGCCAACACAGGGCTATTCAGGTGATATGCAAACATATTCTATTCCTTTTGGATTTTCCCACAATGATTAACATGCTGCTTTGCACTCATATGGAGTCCAGGAAACGGGCAGACACATTAGTGCAAGGGAAGTTTCTGACACCGCAAGAATGTCAGTTGATCTATTGATAACAAACAAATGAGTTCCCTATGGCTCTCTACTTTCTAACATCCATTCTGTTGGCTTGTTTGTTTTTTCTAACTTCTCTTAGATGTTCTTTTCTCTGTAATTTTCCTCCTTGTGGGTGAGGATTATCACGGCTCCTATCTGTTGAAATATTTGCCCTACCTGGGAAAATAGCCAGATAAATAGCAGTGATCAGCAGTAATAAGAAAGACAGAAGAGGGCTTCCCTGGTGGCACAGTGGTTAAGAATCCACCTGTCAATGCTGGAGACACGGGTTCGAGCCCTGGTCTGGGAAGATTCCCACATGCCATGGAGGAACTAAACCTGTGCGCCACAACTTCTTACCTTCTTGATATTTAAAATTCCACTCATAGAGTTAGAAATAAGTCTTAAAATACAATTATCTTTAAGGGAAAGGGGAGCCTTCGATATTACACCTTCCAAAGCTGACTTGGCTTGGGCAGGGCAGTGAGGTGGTTTTGGAGGGGTGGGTAGCTGAGAGGCTTGGGGAAGGCATCTGGAAGAACTTGGAAAACAACAGCCTAGGTTTAAGCTGGACAGAATGGTAGAAGCAAAGTCATGAGTGGGTCACAGATTCAGGGGCTGAGACTCCCCAGAATCCTTGGAAGGCCTGGTCCATTTGTTCTTTGTTCGCACACGGAGGGTCTGAGTATTAGCATCCAGCTCAATTCTGTCAATAAGAAATTCCATTACTGGGGAATCGGGCAATGAAAAAAAAAAAGGGAAAGGACTTCCCTGGTGGTACAGTGATTAAGAATCTGCCTGCCAGTGCAGGGGACACAGGTTCAAGCCCTGGTCCAGGAAGATCCCACATGCCACGGAGCAACTAAGCCCGTGCACCACAACTACTGAGCCTGCGCTCTAGAGCCCATGAGCCGCAACTACTGAGCCTGTGTGCCACAACTACTGAAGCCCTCTCACCTAGAGCCCATGCTCCACAACAAGAGAAGACACCACAATGAGAAGCCTGTGCACTGCAATGAAAAGTAGCCCCTGCTTGCCGCAACTAGAAAAAGCTTGCCCGCAACAACAAAGACGCAATGCAGCCAAATAAATAAATACATTTATTGAAAAAAAAAAGGAAAAGCATATTATGATCCATCTGGGGAAGAATGGTCTAGAGAAGACCCCTCCAGATGCCCATGATACCAACGTGCCCTCAGAAGCACACCTCTAGTTCCTCCAAGTAACGTGGAAAATCAACAGCACTTAGATCCACCACAAAATGAGACCAGGGACTATGTGGGTGACTTCATGCTTGGCTCGCTTGGTACCTGACCTTGGCTCAGTCATTTACAAAATGTAGAGTTTCATACATATTTACTGGGGGCTTAGAGTGTTGGTCCAAGGTTTAGTAAACAAACAAACAAACAAAAACACCCAACAGCAACACTGTTAAATGTGAGATTATTAAATCTGAGATTTCCTTCCAGTCTTTGGCCAAATGACAGCTTCTCAGTGAGGCATTCACTAAATGCCTGATTGGAAATTGCAGTACCCCATACCCAACTCTCTCTACCCCTCTGCCTAGCTTTATTTTTTTCAGTAGCAGTGATTTCTGCCTTGTATCGTACTATATAATCGGCATATTTATTTGCGTATTGACTTCCCCAGGGAGTGTAAGGTCCATGAAGGCATGGAGTTTTGAAGGCTTTGTTTGTTGCTATATGCCCAGAACCTAGAACAGTGCCTGGCCCCTAATCCATGGTCAAGAAGTATTTAATGAGTGAATGAAATTAATTTATTCATATAACGGATTTAGAAAAATATCCAGCACACAGTCAGCACTCAAGAATGTTAGCGTTTACTATTTTCTTTATAATGTTTAAATTTCAACAAAGTAGAAATAGTTGTTATAAGTCCCTAATATTAAAATAACAGAAAATGGGGGCTTCCCTGGTGGCGCAGTGGTTGAGAGTCCGCCTGCCGATGCAGGGGACACGGGTTCGTGTCCCGGTCCGGGAAGATCCCACATGCCGCGGAGCGGCTGGGCCCGTGAGCTATGGCCACTGAGCCTGCGCGTCCGGAGCCTGTGCTCCGCAACGGGAGAGGCCACAACAGTGAGAGGCCCGCGTACCACAAAAAACAAAAAAACAGAAAATGGGGAGTCTTTTTCATGATTTAAAAAAAATAAGGTCAATGCTCTGTCCCTCATGCTCTCTGATGCTTATAGCTTTAGTTCTTCTGGGTCCAGATCACTTTAATCTTACATTGCCTTGATCTGTGCTGTATATTGTCATCAGGGAAGGCACGTTTCTATGTACATAACTGAACAAAGAAACTCCATAAAGGCAATAATTGCTTTTTTTGGTTATGAGGATTAAGAACGTCAATCAATGAAGCAATAATAGATTTCAATAAGGGGAATGGCTTCAGATTTTGTTTGAAGCAAGTCCTGAGATGCTTGCTAACCTTAGGCATATTAGGAACCAGTTGTTAAAATGGAGCCATGAACTCTATGCTAAATGAACTTGACCCCTTCCCGCTTCTAAGCTTTCTCTTCACTCAGTGTCTTCCTGGTTGCTTAGCGGTTCTCAGGCTCCATGTGAATCCTGCTTCATATACCAAGGGGCTCTTTAGAGGCTTAAAGTGATGCTTTCTTTCACTGTGAACTCCTCCCTCAAAAGCAAACAGTGAGAAATCAGGTTGTCAAAGCTTCGCCCTTACCCACCCCTTTTAAGAGTTAGCAAACTGATTCACAGATGTGGTCTTTGCCAGGTCGCTCAGAAGTAGGTGGGGACAGGAGGTGAGGTACTTAGGGAGGAGTCCAAAGGCTTTTAACATTGATCGAAAGAAGTTGCCTAACAGGCAATGGGACTATCTGGGAGAGGTTCCTAGTGTGGAGGAAGTGCCCAAGACTCAGGAATGGGGTGGAGAGTGTTTTGGCAGGTGACAGCCATTAAGAAGAAAGAACTACTTCTCTGAAGCAGAACTGGGGAAGATGGTCCAGAATGGAGCTGATGAACAGCATCATGGGTCTCCTTGGGACAGGAACCTTGCTGCCTCCCCACATGATCATTTCATATCAGGCTAATAGGAGTCTCAAGGGTGGAAATGAGGTCAGCCTCTATTTGTCTTGCACTTATTTGTCCTGTTTGGACCCCTGTCAATTTCCTGTAGGCATAGAAGACCTCCTCTGTGGAAACTAAGGCTTCGTCCAAGAATAAGAAGAGACTGTTTTCATCCTAGTGAGGATTACTTTGTAGAGCCAGTGTCCCATTGTGGAGGTAAGGAAGGTGAGAGAAGATGACTCAATTACTCATTCATTTATTTGCATATATTTGCAGGGCACTGGGCTAAGTGCTGGAGATAACAACAACAACAAAATAATGAGTATATGTGCTAGGACTATATAAAGTGCCTTCCTTGATTCATTATTTAATTGTCACAACAATCCTACAAGGTAGGTACATTGTTCTTATTACACAATAGAGAAAATTGAGGCTAGGAGAGGTAAAGTAACTAGCCCAAAGACACGTATCTAGTGAAGGTAGAAATAGGATTGAAATCCAAGTCTGTCTGACTTCAGATGCTCTGCTTTAACCACCATAAGGACTTGGGTGGATCTCAACACTCATGTGGTTCACAGCCTAGGGAGAAAGACAGACAAACATGTGAGAGATGTGGTAACTGCTGAAGTGTTGATCAATTTCAGCCACAGTGCAGTAATTCCCATAGCACAGAAAATACTATCTGAAGCTTTGCATTATAACTAAATACCCTTTATGCCCTCTATAACAGAGGTTCTAAACCTCAGCACTATTGACATTTTGGGCCAGATAATTCTTTGTTGTAGGGGAGTGTCCTGTACTCTGTAAGGTGTTTAGCAGAATCCCTGGCTTCCACCCACTAGATGCCAGTAGCACATGCCCCCAGTTGTGACAACCAAAAATGTCTCCAAACATTGCCAAATTCCCTGGGGGACAAAATTGCCCAAAGCTGAGAATGACTGCTCAGTCAGATTTAAACTTTTAGAGGGCAATATTATGTCTTATTCATCCTTTTATTCCACCCCAACATATACATATTTATAGAACACTCCACCCAATAGCAGTGGAGTACACATTCTTTTAAAGCACCCATGGGACATTCTGTAGGATAGACCATATTCTAAACTATTAAAAGAAGTCTCCGTAAATGTAAAAAATTTGAAATAACCACATGTATGTTTTCTGACCACAGTGGAACTAAATTAAAAATCAACAACAGAAAGAAATATTGGAAATTTTCAACCATCTGAAAATTAACACATTCATAAATATCCCATGGTACAAGAAGAAATCACAAAGGAAATTAGGAAATTTCTTGAACTGAAAGAAAATGTAAACAACATATCAAAGTTTGTAGTATGCAGCTAAAGCAGTGCTGAAAGGAAAGTTTGTAAACTTAAATGCTTATATTCTAAAGAAAAAAAAATTAAAAATCAATAACCTGAGCTTCTATCCCAAGAAACAAAGGAAGGAGAGTAAATAAAATTTACAATAAATAGAAGGAAGAAAAAACAGAGATCAGATTGGAAATCAAAACAAAAAACAAAAGAATTTAATCACACCAAAAGTTAATAATTTGTAAAGATCAACAAAATTAATAAACCTTAAGCTAGGTTAATCAAGAAAAAAGGGACAACAGAAAGGAATAAAATCACGAATAAAATCACTATACTACAATCACTATTAAACCTACAGAAATTAAAATATTATAAGGAAGATTATGAAGAACTTTATGCCAATAAATTGAATAACTTAGAAGAAGTGGACAAATTCTTAGACATATATTATCAAAACTGACTCAAGAAGCAATACTAAAGTGAAATACTAGCAATGAACAATCCAGAAATAAGATTAAGAAAATAATTCAATCACAGCAAGATTCTTTCTGACCCACCCCCTAGAGTAATGGAAATAAAAACAAAAATAAACAAATGGGACCTAATGAAACTTCAAAGCTTTTGCACAGCAAAGGAAACCATAAACAAGACCAAAAGACAACCCTCAGAATGGGAGAAAATATTTGCAAATGAAGCAACTGACAAAGGATTAATCTCCAAAATTTACAAGCAGCTCATGCAGCTCAACAACAAAAAAACAAACAACCCAATCCAAAAATGGGCAGAAGACCTAAATAGACATTTCTCCAAAGAAGATATACAGACTGCCAACAAACACATGAAAGAATGCTCAACATCATTAATCATTAGAGAAATGCAAATCAAAACTACAATGAGATATCATCTCACACCAGTCAGAATGGCCATCATCAATAAATCTAGAAACAATAAATGCTGGAGAGGGTGTGGAGAAAAGGGAACCCTCTTGCACTGCTGGTGGGAATGTGAATTGGTTCAGCCACTATGGAGAACAGTATGGAGGTTCCTTAAAAAACTACAAATAGAACTACCATATGACCCAGCAATCCCACTACTGGGCATATACCCTGAGAAAACCGAAATTCAAAAAGAGTCATGTACCAAAATGTTCATCGCAGCTCTATTTACAATAGCCCGGAGATGGAAACAACCTAAGTGCCCATCATCGGATGAATGGATAAAGAAGATGTGGCACATATATACAATGGAATATTACTCAGCCATAAAAAGAAACGAAATTGAGCTATTTGTAATGAGGTGGATAGACCTAGAGTCTGTCATACACAGTGAAGTAAGTCAGAACGAAAAAGACAAATACAGTATGCTAACACATATATATGGAATTTAAGAAAAAAAAAAATGTCATGAAGAACCTAGGGGTAAGGCAGGAATAAAGACGCAGACCTCCTAGAGAACGGACTTGAGGTTATGGGGAGGGGGAAGGGTGAGCTGTGACGGGGCGAGAGAGAGTCATGGACATATACACACTAACAAACATAGTAAGGTAGATAGCTAGAGGGAAGCAGCCGCATGGCACGGGGATATTGGCTCGGTGCTCTGTGACAGCCTGGAGGGGTGGGATAGGGAGGGTGGGAGGGAGGGAGACGCAAGAGGGAAGAGATATGGGAACATATGTATATGTATAACTGATTCACTTTGTTATAAAGCAGAAACTAACACACCATTGTAAAGTAATTATACCCCAATAAAGATGTTAATAAAAAAAAAAAAAAAAAAAAAGAAAATAATTCAATACATATAGCTTCAAAAGGGGTAAAATACTTAGGAATAATTTAACATAAGCAGTGAAAGATACTCAAGCCAAAAAATATTTCTGAGAGAAATTAGAGATCTAAATAAACGAAAAGCCATACACTTTTCATAGATTGGAGGATTCAGTATTGTTAGAATAGTAATTCTTCTCAAATTAATTTATTGATTCAAAACAAATCCTACAAAAATCCCAGCAGGCTTGTATGTATAAATTGAGAAACACATCCAAAATTAATATGAAAATGCAAAGAACATAGCATAGCCAAAAGAATTTTGAAAAAAAAGGACTACGTTAGGGGATTTATATTACCTTGACTTGAAGACTTACTATAAACCTACAACAATCAAGACATTGCAGTATTGGCATAAGAGCAGACATATAAAACAGTGGAACAGAATAGAGAATCTAGAAATAAATTCATATATTTTTGTTCCATTGATTTTCAACAAAGATTCCAAAGTAATTCAATGGGGGAAAATATAGTCTTTTCAAAAAAATGAAGCTGAAATAATTGGATATCCATATGAAAAAAATGAACTTAGATTCTGCCTCACTTTACACATAAAATATTAATTAAAAATAGATCGTAGACCTAAACTTTAGAGCTAAAAGCATAAAATTTCTAGAAGAAAACATAGGAAAAGATCTTTCTGACCTTGGGTTAGGCAAATAGTTCTTAGATGTGACATCAAAACCACAATCTATAAAAAGTAAAAACATTTACTAACTGAACTACATCAAAATAAAAAACTTTTGCATTTCAGAAAGCACCATTAAGAAAATAAAAAGACAATCCACAGACTGGAATAAAATTTTGCAAATGATGTATCTTATAATGCAGATATGATCAAAATATATAAAGAACTTTTACACTCAATAATAAGATGACAAACAACCCAATTAAAAATGGCCGATGTATTTGAAAGAGACACTTCATCGAAGAAGATATATGGACTACAATAAGCACAGGAAAAGGTGCTGGACATCATATATCATTAGGGAAAAACAATACCACAAGAAGATATTATTACTTATAGACTGGAATGATAAAAAATTTAAAAGACCAACAATACCAAGACCTGATGAGGAAATGGATCAACTGAAACTCTCATACATCACTGGTGACAATGCAAAATGGTGTAGTCACTTTGGAAAGCAGTTTAACAATTTCTTAAAAAATTAAACATACGACCCAGCAATTACACTCCTAGGAATTGACCCAAGAGAAATGAAAAAAGAATGTTCACACAATGACTTGCACACAGATGTTTATAGCAGTATTTTTCTTTTCTTAACAAAAATTGTATATATTTAAGGTGTACAACATGATGATTTGATAGACGTGCATAGTGAAATGTTTACTACAGTCAAGCTAATTAATGTATCATCTCCTCAGAGTTAATCTTTTTGCACAGTTAATCCTCATGTGTGTGTGATGAGAGAGCTTGAAATCTACTCTCTTATAAAATTTCCAGTATTTAAACAGTATTCTTAACTGTAGTCATCATGTACGTTAGATCTCTAGAGTTATTCATTCAACACAACTGCAATTTTGCACCCTTTGACCACATCTCCCCGTTTCCCCCACCTCTCCACTCCTGGTAACCACTGCTCTACTCTCTGCTTCTATGTTTTTGGTTTTTTTAGATTCCACATATAAGTGAGATCAAGCAGCATTTTATTGTAAGAGCAAAAAACTGGAAACATTTCAGTGCTCATCAACTGGTGCATTGATAAACAAATTGTGTTGTCTTCATACAGTGGAATCCTACTCAGCAATAAAAAAAGCGTGATACATGCAACAACATGGATGTATCTCAAAAATATTATGCTAAGTGAAAGAAGCCAGATACAAAGACTACATATTATGAGTCCACTAATAGGAAATTTCTAGAAAAGGAGAAGTTATAGAGACAGAGAGTCAGTGGTTGCCTGGAGCTGGGGTTGGGAGCAGGGATTAAATGCAAGTAAGTACAAGAGAACTTTTGGTCAATTGAAATATTTTAAACTGGATGTTGGTAGACAATTCTATAAATTTACTAAAATTCATTGGAACGTCCACTTACAAAAAATACATTTTACAGTATGTAAATTCTATCTCGGTAAAGGTGTAAAAATGATTCAAATAAGTTCTAAATTAAACAAATTATAATATTTGAGTTTGGGGTTATTATTTTCTCTTTGCCCCCCTTCTGAAAATAAATGTTTTCCCTATTACACTAATTCTATGAGAGAACAGATAGGTCAGAGAACAAGTCTTTGACACGTGTGTTCATGATTTCTGTCTCACCTTTTTACTGCTTATCATTAAGTGGCAAAAACTAAGGGACGTTTCCTTGAAGTTCAATAGCTTGTGTTCTGAGTTTACTTTTAAATCATAAGCATGGAAAAACTAATTAAATAATGATATGCTAACCAAATTATACATAATATAGATGATGTTCCAAGACTACCAAAGTGGCTTTGGACCTGTAAAAAAGTGTTTAAAATGTAACCTCTAATGCAAACAGACTCTGGTGCGAGGTTGCAGGGACCTGCCACTGAGTAGGTATGAGGCTTGAACAAAGGCCTTCATCTCTAGGTTGGTCTATTTCTAGGTGTATTTCAAAGTGTGATCCCTGGACCACCTGCATGAGAGTCACCTAAAGAACAACTCCAGTCTTTAAATCTGTCAATACAAGACAGATTCCAGAGCTTCATGCCAGAAGTCATGAGTCAGCTATTAACTGATTTGTCATCTCTGTTAGGGCTTTAGGAGTAATATCCAGTATCTGCATTTGTAACAAGCTCCTTGGGTATTTTTAATGAACATTAAATTTTAACAACTCTTGACCTAGGTCTTACTTTCATCATTTGTGAAATGAGGGAATTAAACTAGAATTATTTCTGAAATTGTCTTTAACTCTATGAATTTGCGTCTTTTCCTTTTACCCATATCTTTTACCTGTTTTTTTTTTCTTAAGCTCCTAATTTTCCTCTAATCAGATTTTTTAAGTTTCATACATTTACTTGTAAAGGACTATGAGTTCCTCACAATGCATTCATCCTTTATTCTGAGAAGCCCATTTTCTAATCATTGTCAATGCATCAGTCAATCAGTATGTGCTTTCAACCTTTCTAGATGTCTCTCCTCTTATCCATCATTTGGGCAGAAGGATGAGCTTTGTACTTAGCAATCGGTACTTCATCATCCAGCTCCCTCAGCCACCACTTGACGGCAATTCAAGGGGGCCCAGTGTAGGGGTAAAGACTGTGTTTGCTAGGGTGCCGAGCCCGGGTTCAAATCCTGGCTCCCCAAGTACTGGCTCAGACAAGCTCCTTGACTTTTCTATTGATGTTCCTCATCTCAGAAATGGAGATAAGAGTATCCTTACCTCATAGGATTGGATTAATACTTGTAAAACACTTAGAATTGTACCTGGCATACAGGAAGGACTATGTAATTGTTTGTTAAATAAACGTGCTAGTTTGAATTGGTTTCAGACATAAATTTCCCGTGGGACAGTTCTGAGGTGTCAGGTACAGGTATTTGCTTTTGGGTTTCAGTATTTGGGGGTCTTAACCCAGCCAAATAGGAGTCTCAAAGATACGTTCCAAGGAGATCCAGAATTCCATAGTGTGTGTACACGTGTGTGTGCATGTGTGTGTTTGGATGGGGAGGACAGATAGTAAACATGTAAGGTGCAATGAACAACACCTCTCAGACAGTGGTGTTAAGAAGCAAACAAAACGGAGTAATATGATGACCAGGATAATTCTGGTGTTGCTGAGTTGTTCCCTTGTGACTGCCGCTGTCCCATCCTTCCCTGGTCCTACCTTACCCCAGCCTCCTACCCCACCCATCCCAAGTTTGGACAGCCAGGGCCAAACAACTGACACGTGGAGTCCACATCAGCACACTGGATTTAGTCTACTCCTAAGGGTCAAATGGGCCAATTTCCCACACCCTGTGCTTCTCTTTATTTAAAAGCCCAAAATGACTATACCAGTGACAACCTTGTGAAAAATTTTCCATGAACTTTGGGCTAAAACCTTCCTTTATTTAATTTCACCTTAATTGCATCAGTTAGGCTGCTTTCATGTTTGCTCAACAAACTCTTTTGTTTATTTCATTCAGCTCTGAGCAACAGCTGCCAGATGGAGTCTTTGTTCTGAGGCCCTTTTCTAATAGTTTTCACACCAATCCTATTTGTTTTCCACAGTGGCAGCTCCTACCCAACCTGAAAAATGTGTGGCCATTAAGCCTCTAAGGGCAAGCTCAGTTGCCAGCTGCCATTTACGCCCCATTCAGTTCCTGGAATGGAAAACTATGTCTTTCTTCTCTCATTTTGAAGGGAGCTATTTTTAGTTGTGTGGGGAAGGGTGTCAGAAGCCCTCAGATAACTTGAATTTTCGTCATAGTCTCACTGTATGACACCCATGCCCAAACACCCAGCCTTTAGCCCTCCCACCCCCAAATCACTTTTGCTCTTTTTTTTTTTTTTTTTTTTTTTTTTTGCGGTACGCGGGCCTCTCACTGTTGTGGCCTCTGCCGTTGCGGAGCACAGGCTCTGGATGCGCAGGCTCAGCGGCCGTGGCTCACGGGCCCAGCCGCTCCGCGGCATGTGGGATCTTCCCGGACCAGGGCATGAACCCGTGTCCCCTGCATCGGCAGGTGAACTCTCAACCACTGCGCCACCAGGGAAGCCCGAAGATGCCATCTTGGAGGTGGACCGTCAGCCCCAGATGCCCCAGCTGATGCCAAATGAACAAGAGATGAACCACCCAGCCAAGCCCTTCCACATCTCTTACTGACAAAATTACAGTGGAAACAAAATGATTGGCTTATGCCACTAAGTTTGGGGGTAATTTGTTATATAGCAATGGACAACCAGAAAATTACTTCTTCAGACATCTCATTCAGACCTTTGTGAAGTCCATGCAAGGCTTTGATTCATATTCCTATTCACTGTCCTTGAACCTGCTATTTTCTCTGTCTGAAATACCCTTCCCTCTCCTCTCTGCGTGGCTCACTCTTGCTTTTTCCTTGAAAACCTAAGTAGCACTTTATTTGACTAGACTTTTTTTAAACCTTCCTAGTCTGTGTAAAATCATTTCCCTCTAAGACCATTCAACAAATGTTTATTAAGCTCCTCCTATGTGCCAGACACTGAGGATTCAACAGTGAAGCAGGATGTCAGGATGCTCTGTGCTTCCCTCTTATGTCAAGAACTCCGCGTTCTGTTTGAAATGGCTTCTACCTTTGACAGTGAGCTCCCCAGGCAGAGGCACTATGTTTCTCTCTCCACATTCTGAGGATCTAGCACAGAGCCGGCATATAGCAGGTGCTCAATAGATACCGACCAAACGAGCAAATGAATTGTGATCTTTAGTTGGCATTTGTATGAGCTATTGACTTTAGGTTCGGCTGAGTCAGTGCAAGCTGATTTTTGCCAAGTCCAGCTTCCTCGAGTGGAAACATTATCAAAACGCTGAAATGACAGTGGTGGGAATAAAGGCTAGTAGCAAATTTCCTGATATGGGTATCCTTCAAATGCAAGCCACAAATGCAACATTAAGAACCCAATGATAGAAACTCTATAGAATGAGCATTGAGAAATACTTGCCCAGAAATGCACAAGGAAATCTATCCTGAAGGTGAGAGAGGGAAGATTCGGAAGACTAGTACCATTCCTGTCACTCTGCTTGGGAGGTATATCACCGAACCTCTGAACCCGGCCCCTCTGTCTCCTCTGCCCTAGGGTAACAAACAAATAGGAGGATGGGAAGAGCCTAAACTCTGAAAGGTTTTCTGATTTGTTTGCTCTTGAATACCCCAAGCAGCTGAGCAGAACTAGCTCTGAAAGTCAAAGTCACGTGCTGTTGCCTGAGGGTGGATTCAAAGGAAGTATTTATCAGGATTGAAAAACAAGATCTGCTGTTCTGTGGTTCTGTCTTTTTGTGCTCGTCACTGTTGTGTGCTGAAGAGCCTCCCAGATAGGGTGGCCGCTGTTTGTCAACACGGTGCAGAGGAACCACAAGCAGTTTGCCCTTATCTCAACCAGGGATGATTTTACCTTCTTCACCCCAGGACGTTTGGCAAGGACTGGAGACATTTTTGGTTGTCCCATTGGATGAGGATGGGGGCTACTGGAATCTAGTGGTTGGAGGCCAGGGATGCTACTAAACATCCTATCATGTACAGCCCCCTCTATAAAATCATCGAGCCCTAATTGTCAACAGTGCTGAGGCTGAGAAATGCTAGCACTAGTTTCACACTTTAGGGTACACCAGAATCACCCAGAAAGCTTGTTAAAATACAGGTTGCTGATTTGGTAGCTCTGAAGTAGGGCCTGAGAATTTCCATTTCTAACGAATTCCTAGGGGAGACTGATGCTGCTTTTGGGCCCACACTTTAAGAATCATTGGCCCAAAACTTCTCTTCCCTGTGTGGCAGGAGCTCAGAGGGGGTGCACAATGGGAAAATCCAAGAAGGAAGCCTCCATGCGGGGGACCTCTCTGACCTCACCTTGGGTCAGTGAACTCCCTACTAGCTCAGTCCAAACACCTACTTTGGGTTGGAACTGAACAAACAATACGTAACACAGCAAAAATAAACAAACAACAACAACATCATTCCTGAAAGAAAAAGAGCTACCTGAACAGAGGAGGGAAATCAGCCACAACTCGGGTCAAGTTTTTGGCACATTCTGTGGAAGGACTCGAGGAGCAGATAACAATAGCTCCAGTTCTCTGGAAGGGCAGCCAGACCAAAAAACGTTCAATTAGTAAGTCTTGGCAAATAAAGACAACAAACAGTTTGGCAATAATAAATTAAGGCCATGCTTGGCGGACACCCAGGCTCAATACTGTATGCCTGCCAGGCTTTGTGAAAGGGTGGCTTTGAAGGCTTCTGAAAAGGGTCCATTTCTCAAACAATTCCAGCTTTTGTTTGTGGCCACCCTGTTCTTCTCTTCGCTCCTTTCTTCACTTATCGTGAAGGGCACAAACATGAGAGGTAGGCTTCTGCCCTCCCAAGAGTTTGCCAGTTCACTTCCTTTCTTCCCAAGATGGTACCAGGAATCCACTGCTCACCACTGCTGTCACCATGGAAGACACCCATGGATGGGACCTAAGGGATAGGAGACTCAAAGAAATGAGCTTTCTAGTTTAAAAACACCATTTCCAAGAAAACAGAAAATGAAGGCTGCTCTCACTTAGAAACACTGTTTCCGTTTTGAATCTGTGTTTAAAGGTGAGGAAATGAAATCATTTAGTGAACTTGGTAAACACCTTAAAGCCTTGAAGAATGTAGTGTGGGGTCCACATCCCTTAAGGTTATCTGCATCCTGTAAGATGCTGTTGATGACATTAATGATGATAATGACATTATCTAATATTTATTGAGCTTTTGTTGTGTGCCAGACATAATTCTAAGTGTTCTATATCTGTTTCATTTATTTTTGGAAAAACCTTCAAGATAGACATTTTATTATTCCCATTTTACAAATGAGCAAATAGAGACAAAGAAAAATTAAGTCATAGAACTAGAAAGTGATTAGTGTCTCCGAGATGGGGATAAAGATTTTATTTCCCTTGTGGAAAACTGAAGTCTGACTCTTGCCAGTTTTGTAACTACGTGTGCTGGGTGGATATTCCATGCTCCTTGAAGGGCCCCGTAGCAACAGTGCACTCTCAAGCAGATACCTCTGCTCCAGGCAAATATGTTGCTGGACACCAGCTCCTAGCACCATCAGGTGATGTCTTGCTGGCAGGACCTAGGTGTTCCAACTGTGCTCTGGCTGCTGGCATTGATTGTTTAGGGCAAGGAGTAAATTGATCATTTAGGGCAAGGAGTTGGGTTGTACTTAGGGTGCACTGAATGCACAGGGAAGAGAACACAAAAGGGCAAAAGGGCCTGCCAACCAAAAAGAAACAGCAGACCTAGTTTACTAGTTAAAATCAAACCTAGTGACTTTAGGTTTGATTTTAGTGATCAACAAGGTCACCCCTCACCCCTCATCCCAGTGTCTCCAAAGGGGCAACAGAGGCTCAGGTGATGAACCTACCCAAGAATACACAGTGAATGGTAGAAGGAAGACTAGAACTTGGGACAACTGACTCTGATTCCTGAGCTCCTTCCATTATACCACTCAGCCCCCTACCATTGGTAGACCAGTGGGATGAACCATGTGGAATTTCTGGACCCAGTGGGTTTGGTAAAATTCACAGAATCTTAGCATCCAGAGAAATTTCACCTGGTTTAATCTCTTACCTTCTATGAAGCTAGAGAGAAAGCAGTAGTGACATCGTAGGCATGTTCTTGGGTCTGTGGTTAGAGGTATGAGTGCCACACAAGGCAGCATTGGCCAACCCATCCAGCAAGTGTGTTCCCGTCCACTGAGAGCCAGGATTGCCGTAGGTTAAGTAAGATGGTGCTGTCTAGGCAACCATCCTACAGGAGCCTAAGATCAAGGCGACTAGGTTGTCAGCCCCCAGAGAGCATCAGGAAGACACAGGAAATAACTATTGGGAAAGAAAGTTGAGACTGAGTTGTGGGGAGTCTTGCATGCCTGGCGAGGCAGGTTTGACTTCACTCTGAAAACAATGGGGACCACTGGAGCTTCCTGGGTAGATTTTTGACATGGACAGAGCTCTGCTTTAGGAAAAGGCATATATGGCTTAATGTCTGAATTTGAGAGCTGACAGCAGGTGGCAGGCATGGAAGCAAGGAGACGTTTGCAGCCATCCAGACAAAATCTAATATAGAGACTCAGAAATTTTACACCTAGGATGTATCAGATAGAAATGAAAACATAGGTCCATTAAAAACTGTACAGAACATTCATAGTAATTTTATTCACAATGGCCCAAAATAGAAATAACCCAAATAAATGTCCACGATAGTAGAATGGATAAACAAACTTGTTCATCCAATGGACATCAATATTTAAACATGAAAAAAAAATGAACAAAACAACATGCAGGAATCTCACAGACGTTATCTTCAGTGGAAAAAAGCCGGACACAAATGAGGATAGAGTGTATGATTCCATTTTTAAGAATTTCTAGAACAGCCAAACTAATCTAAGATCAGAAAATCGGAACCGTGGTTGCTTTGGGGGAGGGGAGAGATTGGGCAGGGACACAGAGAAACTGGGGGGTAGAAAATGTTCTGCATCATAATGGAAGCCTGGGTTAAATGGATGTCTCCACTTGACAAATTTGTACAGAGAAGATTTGTGCTGTGTAAATTTTGCTTTAGAAAAAAAATTTTGCTTAAAACTAATTGTAGCATAATAATAATAATTGATTAGGGGATGGAAGATGGCATAATATTGGTAATTGTAGGAGCTGAGTGACAGTTACATAGATATTCATTACATTATCCTGTTTATTTGGTAGGTGTTTGAGATTTTCCATAATAAAGTGTTAAAAGTAAATAATGGGCAAAGATCAAGGCAGTGGAAAGAGAGAAGCCAGGAGGATGAGAGACATTGTAGGGGTGGACTCAAAGCATCTTGGAAACTACTTGGATGCAGGGGGCAGTTTTCAAAGGCGAATGTTGAAAATGATATTTCAGTGGCAGTACCTTTAATGAAGTGAGGAACAGGTGAGGGAGAGTGGTAGGTAGGTTCAGTGTGAGATGCAGTGATTCTGAAATGCTGGTGGGATGAGCAGATGAAGATGTAAAATGGCAAGGAAGGAAGGTGGTGTACTGCCTTGAGTGTCCTGGTTATTATGTAAAAAGAGTGGTAATTTACTATACACATTAAAAAAAATAATGTGAAGGAGGGAAAAATAACTTACAATTAGGAGATTATAGAACAGTCCATTCAATTTTACAGATAAGGAAAGCAAGTTTCAGAGAACTTGTGTCACCTGTTCAAGATTGCACAGCTCTTCAACAATTTCAGTCGATTTCTTAGAATTCTGAGCTATTTGATCCCAACTCAGGTGTCATGAGCTATGCTTCTTTATCTCTAGTCCAGTGCTATTTCTGTGGCAGCTCTCCAACTCTTCCATATTTACTGTGGATGGAAACACTTGCTTGTCCCCTGTGCCTGCTTATCCACCCACATCCATGTAATGAACTCTGGCTACAAGGTACTCAGAGTGGACAGAGGCCACGGCTCCCCTGAATGTGAGCCCAATGCAATACACTATGAAATTCAACCCTGGAAAAATGGCACAAGTGACTTGCTCCTATTGGAAGCCAATCTTGACATTAATTAGGCCCTTTACATTATCTCTGATTCGTGATTGCACACATTTTAAAAACACAATTAGTTATGGGCCAGAGCTATGGAAGCCTTTGATTCATAATTGGCCGATTGTTTCCAGAAAATTAAACAAGGGAACAATAATACTGAGTTGACTCTACAAGCCCCATCGAAAACACACACCCTAATTCCTGCAGCTGCCCAGGGTTAAAGGGCTTTTTTGTTGAGTGGCCCCCTACTCACCTCCCAACCCTCAGTTTTTCAATATGTATATGGAGTTATGTCACTCCCTGGCTCAAAACCTCTCAGAAGTTCCCCCACTGTACTTGGGACAACGTCCCAACTCCTTGACATGACCATGAAGCTCTTCATGCTCTGGCCTCTGTCTCCAGCCTCACTGTTCCCTGGCAACCTGGGCCTTTCAGATTATTCTTATTCATTCATCTATTCTTTTGCTCATTCATTAATTCATTCTGTGAATATTTCACATGACTTTATTAGGTGTCAGCCCCAGTGCTAGGTACTAGGGATTAAACGATGAACCGGGAAGTCAAGGAGCTTCCATTCTCAGAGGAAGACGTTAATCAAATCATCACACATCTACATGATGACAAATTGTGGACACAAAGAGTCAGAAAGGGACATTCCAGGCAAAGGGAACAGCAGCGGCAAAGGTGCTGGGGAGGAGAAGAGCTTGGCAGGAAATGACAATGGCATCACAGTGAAGGAGGAGGAGGTTGGAGAAATAGCAAAGGGCCAAGTCATGCAGTGCCTTGTAATCCAAGGTAAGGAGTTTGAATTTTCTTCAGAAGGTAGGATTTTAAGTAGAAAGGATGACACAGTAACACATGATGTCAAGGGCTTTCTGTGGGCTACTGGGTGGAGAGAGAATTAAAGACAAGCACACAGGGGAAGTGGGAGACCTGTTAGGAGACTACTAGAGAAGACCAGGTCAGTTGAGAAGTCAAACATCCTGGTTTGCCTGCAACTGAGGGATTCCCTGGGGTGGAACTTACAGCACTAAAACCTGAAAAGTCTCAGACAAACCAGGAAAATTTAAGTCACCCTCCAGGTAAGACATGACGATGTCTTGAATTACAGGATGACACTAAGTGGAAGGATGTGAATGGTCTAGAGGTAGAGGACTTTTATTGATGAACAGGACAAAAGGGATAGAAAAAAGAAGGACTCACGTTCTGGCTTTTGCAACCAGTTGGTAGAGCCTCCTATTGAGAAAGAAAAGACTATTTCCCATTTCTCTGTCTACCTCAGGGCTTTTTGAGCAGAAAGCAAGTTTACCTAGAAGAACAGCATGAAAGAAGCCACCTCCTCATTGTGTAGTAATTTCCAAAACTTCAGGCAAATAAATGATGTCTTGCATTAGGGTCAAAGCCATGGTCAGCTAGGAGTTTACTTTGTGTCTTGTTTTCAAAGAGGTCAAAGCAGTTTACAAACTTTTATGACAATCTTCATAAAATCCCATGCGGCACCAACTAAAATATAGGCAAGGAGACACACAGAGGGAGATCAAACTATCATCATTATCGCTGGTAAAGCCAGTGTCTCGCTATGCTCACTGGACAACTGAAAGCAGTTGAAAATGCATCTTCTTGCAGAGAGCTGCTTCCTCCCTAAAGAGGGCTGTGTGGTGCAATGAGCACAAAATTTGGGCTCCAATCCTCCCTCAGTCACTTACCAGCTGTGTGACCTTGGGCAAGTTACCTAACCCCGTGAGCCTCTATTTTCTTGCCTATAAAAGGAGAATAATTACCTACCTTGCAGGGTTATGATGAAAATTAGAGATAAGGTACGTACCTGCTGTGTAATAGGCTTTCCATAATGGCACCTTTCATTACCTCTGTGCCTCACTCCCCTCATCTGTAAAAGAAGGATGATCTCTCTTATATCTACTTTATAGGATTTTTATGAGCATTAAATGAGATTATCCATGTTGAGTGCTTAACATGGCTCCTGGTACACAGAGAGAACTAAATATTATCCATGACTTGCTATTATTAATAGTGGGAAGAGTTGCTGCTGGTCTCCTCACTCTCCATTCACTTCTACTCATGACCAATATCATGCTGTGTGGAGCAAGGGCACCCTCACCTTGCACAGAAGTCAGGTTCCAAAGGTAGTATGTAAGGTGAAACTCACAGGTATTCAAAATTCCCCTCGAAAATACTTTCAGGTCTCCCCAAAGTACCGTGTACTTGGTTTTGTGCTTACGACTCTATATCTTAATATGTATGTATAAATGTATAATGCATTCAGCAACTTACAGTACATAATAAAAATTATGTATGCAAAATTTGCTTTTACAATGTCACACAGTATTTTAATATTTTTACCAAGCATCAGTAGTCGAATTCCTATGGGTTAAATCATGTGTGATGTGATTCCACTGTGATCATCACGAATAAGAGTTTTTGCAAAGCTAGTGCTTTTCTCTCCAAAACTAGAGACAATAGCTGTAGTATTTCCTAACGCTACCATAGTCACAATTAAAAATGTAAATAAGCACATAATTCATTCAGCTAACTAAGTATGATAAAAAGCTATATCCATCAGTGTTTATTCAGCAACATTTATTGATATATAATAAATCAGCATGTAATACATGCCAGACACGGTGCTAAATCCTTTACCTGTATTTGTGAGAAGCAGCATAGCCTTCTGGTTGATGCTCTTGAATTAATTACTTGGGTTCCAATCCTGGCTCCACTATTTACTAGCTGCGTGTGAGCAGGTGCTTATCCGATCTGAACCTCAATTTTCTAATCTGCAGTATGGAGATAATAAGGTATCTGATTCGTCAGGTTGTTTATAATGGATTAATAATGAATGCAAAATGCCTTGAATAATGTTTAGTCTATAGGAAGCACTCAAATATTAGCTTCTGTTATCAGTACTTCATCTGTACCTTAAAACTATGAGGTAGGAACTATTCCTTTCACTATTTTATATGCAAGGCTGCTAAGACAGAAAGTTTATATAATAATGTTTAGTTAGTATTTACTACAAACCCAAGACATTCTTAGTGGTTTATATAGGTTCCCTCACTTACAGCACCCCCAGGATGTAGGTGCTGTATCAATCTCACTTTTCAGATGAAGATACCAAGGCTCAGATGGGTCATCAATGAAATCTAAGGAATTATTTGGAGAAATGCCCACTTGAATTTCTAAACGAGGAGCTAGAACCAGTGCTTATTCCATAAGTAGCCATTTTCAGTATATCTTCATTCTGGATCAAAAGAGATCATCTTCCTTTAAAATCGCTCTGTCCCCTCACCTCTTTTGTTCTTTGCCTGACAAAAGAGGTATATGTGTATATGTGTATATGTGTATACATATATGTGTATACTGTGGTGAAATCAGTGGTTTATTCACTCCTTCAACAAGTTGATTGCAAGCCTGCTATGCCAGCTGCTAGGGACACTGCCACCAAAGATCTGCTCCCTGTCTACACTTGCACCAGCCCATTAGGAGACTGAGAGAGAACAATAATTTCCCACAAAGCATTTATCCACACATAATCTCTTGAGATGCCTGCTGGGAGAGGTTTCCGTGGTATTCATTACCCAGCCCCTAAGACGCTGACCACATGAGCTCCTCCTAACAGCTAACTGCTCAACGGGCTCTGATTAGCTCTCCAGCCAAGACAGACCTGTCTTAGATGATAGAACATTTCAACAAGGGAAAACACAGATAAGCATGATGTGTTAGAACTTGTGGTGAAGGCTTAATCATTTGATTTTTCTCTACTTCTGCAGAATGATTTTTTAATGTCTTCAGGTTAAACTGGTTCACCTGACATGCCCTGATCTGCATCTATGCTTCCAGTTTATTGACTAACAAACAAGTCAGGGCAGCAGTACAGGGTTCTGGTCAACCTGGAAGTGTCAGAAAAATATGAGTTTTTACATAAATGGTATTAGTATTTTCCCCAAAATTATACGTTGTGGTTACTAGAGCACCAAACCAGAAGTGTGGAGAGTTCAGCTGAAGTCTTGGTTTGCCTTAAAAAGTCACGTGACCTTAAGTGGGCCATTGACCTCCAGCAGCCTCAGTTTGGTTTCTTCCCATTCGAGTTAATCAGCTGCTGGGTCCCTCTCAAGACTAATATTCTATGATTCTTGGATTTGATTTCTAAGAATGTCCTAGTCCCCTGGAAACCCTCACTATGGGGTTTAACTTCATATATTACTGACAGAATTAGACTTCTGTGCTCCAGTAGCTAGGAAGAGAAATATGGAAAGTACTCTAAAGCTAGGAAAACTACACATAAACTTCTCATCCGTTGGTAAGGAAGGAGATTTTGTTTTTTTCCTATACTGGTTACAATGGTGACTATTTTTATTTTCCTCATCATAAGATGTTCTGGGAATACCCTTGAGTCCAAACAACTAGAAAGGTGAAGGCATTTTTTAACATTGGCAACCCAACATACCACTGGGTGCCAGAGAACACGGGCACTTTCTCTGACCGAGAGGTGTGAGACTAGCCAGGTAGCCAAGGCTGCTCCCGCCAGGTTCTTCTTCCTGCCCTGCTTCACTCTTCCAAACGTAATCAGTGACCACAAGAACATGGCAAAGGTGTTAAGTAGGTATTTTGGAGCCCAGGATTCTAAGAACTGTACCAAGCTTCTACCAGGACTGTTTTCAGAGCCAAACCAACAGGAAATGACTCTTTCTGTTCCCACTCCACCAAAAAAAAAGAAAAGAAAAATGGCCAAACCTGGTTTGGCATGTGACCACAGTAATGCCAAAGAAAAGAGGTGTGGCTGAAAGGAGAAGGCAATGAAACTGAAGCCACTACCCCTACCCCTACCCCTACAATACACACACACACACACACACACACACACACACACACACACACACACACACACACTCTACTGCTCCATTTCTTTCCCCAGTTTGCCCAATGGACAGTTATATCAGTATTAAGCTCAGCAAAGTAAAACTTTGAGAACTCAGAATTTCCCTCAGATGAGGCCCTAAAGCTTAGGAAATAATTCCATGCATTGCCATTGAACTCTGGAAAAGGACTGTCTTAATTTCCGCCAAAGAAAACAACAAATCTCTTCTCTGCAACTCTCTTAATCTGCCAAATAAAACAGTCACTCTTTTTCCCAAACTCTAAACTCCAGTGTCAAACGTGTTTGTGAAGATGAGGTTAACAGTTTGTAAATTTGAATTTCAAGTGGGCTATTCATGAATCAATAGAAAACAAAACTTGATAAATTGATTGTTCTACTCTTAGATGACATTGAGTACCTTGGTCCTTGGGGGGTCTTATGATCTAAACAATACAGGGAATATTCATTAAGTGAAAGTCAGATTATAACCATTTATTTTCCATTGTGTTTTTCCCCCCACAGATTATATATTTTTTAAATTAAAACAGCAATTATTGGCTCTAAATAAATGTCAACAGAAAAATCATTAAAAATTATCCTTGTGATGCCAACCTTTTTATAAGAAATATTAACTTGAAGATAGGAAGCTAAATGACTAAAAGACCAGAATATTCAAAATCTCAGTACAGAGCCAGCTCTGCCAAAATAAGTTGTGTAACTTCAGTTAAAATATAACTTGTTTGGGCTTTCTTTGACCTTTATTCATCTGTAAATAAAATTTTGGGGCTGGATAGTTTCTAAGTTTATTTAAAAAATCTAAGTTTCAATGACTATTTTAATTATAATTGGTGTTTTTCTTGCTGCCTTTTACCATCAGTAACTGTCACTTAGGCTAATCCTGACCTTATACCAGACATTGATTAAAATTCTTTTTGCTAACACATCTTTTGGTATGTAATAACAATGAGATAAAGCTTTGGGACTTAGGACAGCTTAGTATCAAAAGCCCTTCTCAATGATATCCCCTCAAGATCTGACAGTTTCTAACAGCTTCTGGGTAGGGTACTTTTATTTAAGCAATCAGCCCTGTATCTGCTCTCCCACATGGGCTGTTACTGAAATGTGTGCAGAGGAGTTTCAGGTCCTTCTTGGCTCCTCCTTACCTCCAACTGCAGGGCTGCAAGAGAGACAGAGAGAGAGAGAGAGAAACAGGGACAGAGACAGAAAGAGAGACAGAGACAGAGACTGAGACTGTCAACCGTACATGGGTACAGAGAAAGCAATAGACACATAGGAGGGATTGTTCTGCACTGCAAAACTCTGTGACAACATTTTCCAATCATAAGTGGTAACTTGCTACTCCTTTTTAATAAATAATTACTGTCAGCTTTTCAATATGCCTTAAACTAGGAGCTGTTGGTCAGGTATTAAATGAAACAAATATATTAGGTGTCTCTTACACACCCAGTATATTTAATCTACCAGTTTTAAAAACTTTATGAGTAAGAGACTATTTCTCAGAAGCTACTCCTAGAAGGAAATTGCCCTTTCTGTGACAATACATTTAAATATAGTAAACAATTTTTTTTCTAATGTTAAAAGTAATTCGTGCTCATTATAGAAAATTCAAAAAATACAGAAAAGTCTGAATAAGGAAAACTAAAGCTACATGTACCCAGTATGGGATTAATAGATACCCACCACTATATATACAATAGATAAACAATGAGGATTTACTGTATAGAACAGGGAACTATATTCAATATATTATAATGGCCTATAATGGAAAAGAATCTGAAAAAGAATATATTCTTTATATATATATATATATATATATATATATATATATGAATTACATGTGGCAGAATTCTGGGGTTTTTTTCCTTAACAATTTGGTGTGAATGCATGCAAATACCTGTATAGGTTATGTATGTTATATATTTACCTGTATTTTCATAGTTGAGATCATGCTGGGGCTATAGTTCTCAGTGATTCAATGATGACACATCCATCCATTTCCTTCAGAATGTCATATAAAGCAAGGCTTGCTGCTGACACACTAAGGCTGAGAGAGTGAGGGGCATTGTCCAGAGTTGGTTGTCCCTGGAGAATTTCCTTGTACCAGATGCTTTGGTAATCTCACAGATTCCATTGATTATAGTTACCACATATCACAATTTTCCATGCTTCCAGGACAGGTATGATGTTACCCAGACCCCTTCAAAGAAACGTTCCTAAACAAAGACTACATTTATATCTGTTTAATACGACACGACTTTGCAAACGCTTTCAAATCTTCTCTGAAATAAATTCTTGACACTTTGCAGGTACAATAGTATTAGAACACCTCATGTTTAGCCAGCCAAAAAGATCTTTCCAATCCTTTTACTCAATGTACATTCAAAATTATATAGGAATCTATATCACATGAAATAGTGATTAATTCCAACTTTGATGCAGCAGGTGGGGGAAGGTCTGTGTCTTCATTGAATTGAATTCCGTGTTTCCTTTCTGTGTCTTCATTGAATTGAATTCCATGTTTCCTTATCACGAACTGTTACAGGGCATGCACAGAGCCTGCCTGGTGATGGCATTCTCCTTAGCACCCAGCTCTATTCCTCAGAAAGGATAGTTGAATTGATTTTAATATGCTCACCAAGGAGAGAACTGTTAATGCTATCACCAAATATCCTACAGCCACTGTTTGATTCCGCCTTGGGAAACAGCCTCAAGGCAGGTGGAAGTACCAACACAGCATGAGATGGGTGAAGAAACCTGGAGGAGAAAGGACTTGCCTTAGAATCACAGCAGGAGGCTTAGAGTTAGAATGCAGAATTTGGAGTCAGTACTTGATCTCATCTAGTCACCATGTCCCTTGCTCCATTGAACTTTTTGGAACCATCCTGAAGAGTTCTGTTCGTTTTTCCATTTTGTTTATGAAACTTTTGAACTTGGTTATTTCATTAATTTCAGCAACATTTATTGAGGACCTAATATGTGCACAGTATATGAAAAGTAGTTCATACAGTCTGTAGCTTGACATATACACAATATAAGTTGGGCAGAACTGAATTCAAACCTCAGCTCTACTTTTTACTAATTTATTAATTTAGGCAAAAGAATTGGTCTCTCTGTGCCTCAGTTTCCTCATATGTAAAATGAGAATAGTAGCAGTCTATCTTCCTCAGCATTGTTACAAGAGTCTGTTGTTATTATCATTATTTTTTGTATCATAGCTTGTGCTAGACATCATGAATGGTACCAAAATATTCAGCCATCAATCCCAGAAGAGTAGACCCCTTATGAACTGAGAGAAATTAAAAACCAAATGGGGTGGTGTGTGCTATATGAATTCAGAGAAGGGAGCGTAAGTAAGGGCTCAGGTAATCAAAATAACGTTTCATGGAGAAGAAGAAACTTCAGTTGTATTATAGAAAAGAAAGTATGTGATTTGGTTGAGAAAGTGAGCTTGGATGATGTAAGAGTGGCTATAGCAAGGAATAAGTTTGAAGCCAGAATGGGGAACGATTGACTACCCAACTAATGATTTTAGTTTTCCATTCATTCATTCACTTATTTGTTGCCTTGGTGATACAATTGTAAGCAAGGCATGGTCCATTTCTCTTTATAGTCTTATGGAAATAAACAAAGATCAAATGAAAAAAGTAAAGGCTATTTATCCTGAGCTTGCTAGAGCAAGGGAGTAGCTGCATTTTGGCAGAAACTCAAAAGCTGGTAGGGAAGTGGGAAAGCTTTAGAGTGGAAAGAAAGGAAGACTTCATGTATGGCCTGATTGGAGGCTGTTAGCATGGGGAAGCTATAGGCACACAAACTAGAAGCAGGGCATCCTATATAATTGGTTAGGGGTGCATATTTGGCTTCCTTTGATTAGTCCTATGTTAGAAGGGACTTAAAAATTAGATAAGCTGGGACTTCCCTGGTGGCACAGTGGTTAAGAATCTGCCTGCCAATGCAGGAGACACAGGTTCAAGCCCTGGTCCTGGAAGATCCCACATGTCGCAGAGCAACTAAGGCTGTGCACCACACTAATGAGCCTGCACTCTAGAGCCTGCGAGCCACAGCTACTGAGCCCGCGTGCTGCAGCTACTGAAGCCCATGCTCCTAGCGCCTGTGCTCCGCAACAAGAGAAGCCACCACAATAAGAAGCCCGCACTCTGCAACGAAGAGTAGCCCCTGCTCGCCGCAACTAGAGAAAGCCTGCGTGCAACAACGAAGACCCAATACAGCCAAAAAAAAAAAAAAAAAATTAGAGAAGCTGTCAGTTATTAATCAATCAGCATTTGGGGCCCATTGTCACAGAAATATTGTTTAGCTCCCTGGATTGTCATTGGAAGTAGCAATCTGGCTTCCCGCAAGTCTGACTTAAAGCAGGCTGGTTTCCTGGATTGTTTATTGTAGATAAGGGGGCTGGTTTACCGGGCAGGTTGCTGCAGCTTGTGAGTCAAAGTTCTATTTTTATGATGGTGTGGCTATTGTCCATTTGTATATTCAGTCTAGTGGAGACATAAGCTAAAAAAATTGTAGGAACAGGAGCAAAACACAAGAGATTAGACTATTATAAACACAATGAGAATTGGGTTAGGGAATGCCCTTTAAATAAAGTAGCCAGGGAAGACGTTTCTGTGGAGGTGGCAACTATGCAGGGATCTTAAAAGATGAGAAAGAGCCAGCCATTTAAGGAGCAGATGGAGGAGCATTCCACACAAAGGGCCAGAGAAAATACTTGGAGCCAGAAAGAGCAGAAAGTGTGTGTGATGTTCAAAGAAATGAAAGGAGATCAGTGCAGCCAGACAAGAGTAAGCAAAGGGAGAGTGTATGACATGAGGTTTGAGAAATAGGCAAGATTCAGGTCAGATAGAATTTTGTATGCTATGATGAATAATAGATTCCATGCATGCAGGGAGCTTAAGCAGAGAGGTAATTACGGAAGCCATTGCAGTAATCCAAGTAAAAGATGGTGGTCATGGTCTTGATTAAGGTAATGGGAAATAGAGATGAAAAGGAGTCAGTCCCCTGAGATGTCTTGAAGAAAGGACAAAGAGGACTTCCTGATAACCTGAAGATGGAAGCAACAGGGGGTGGAGATAAAGGGAGGAAACAAAGAAAATTCCAATGATCGTGGCACTTACTGAGGTGGGGATACTGGATAAAGAGAAAAAACAGGTTTTTAGGGGAGAGGGAAAGGCATTAGTGTGATAAATGCCGTCTAGAGAGACAGGATGCAGGATAGGTAGGTTCAAAAGCCATGGGCTGAACTTCTGTTGATAATCCATGCCTCATTTTTTTTTTTTTTTTTTTTGTGGTACGCGGGCCTCTCACTGTTGTGGCCTCTCCCGTTGCGGAGCACAGGCTCCGGACGCGCAGGCCCAGCGGCCATGGCTCCAACTGTGTGCACAAATTCAGGGACACTGTTCCATTAATTCCTTTCCCTCATTATTGGACTATTCTCATCAATGAACAAACTCACTGTTCTTGCTTCCATCATCCAAAAATAGTTGCAAGGGGCTTCCCTGGTGGCGCAGTGGTTGAGAGTCCGCCTGCCGATTCAGGGGACACGGGTTCGTGCCCCGGTCCGGGAAGATCCCACATGCCGCGGAACGGCTAGGCCCGTGAGCTAAGGCCACTGAGCCTGCGCGTCCGGAGCCTGTGCTCCGCAATGGGAGAGGCCACAACAGTGAGAGGCCCGCGTACCGCAAAAAAAAAAAAAAAAAAAAAAGTTGTAAGATAAAATTTAAAAGCTTCACTTCACTGTGATTTTACTTCCCCTGCCAGCAAATGTCCCATTTCATGCTCTCATTTTCAGCAAAACTCCTTGAGAGACTTGCCTCTTTTTGTGATGTCTACAGTTCCTCTCTTACCATTCTCTTTATTTTTCCTTTGCTCAGGTATATTGAAATATAATTTACATACTGTAAAATTCACCCTTTAAAGGACACATTTCCATGAGTTTTGACAAATGTAAATAGTCACGGAGCCACCATCACAATCTAAAATATATAACATATCCATTACTTCAAAGGGTCTTTTGTGTCCCTTCACATTCAACCCCTTTTCCCCATCCTCACCCTTAGTGACCACTGTTCTGATATTTGTCCCTATATTTTTGCCTTTTCCAGAATGTCGTATAAATGGATTCCTACAGTCCTACAACCTTATGTGTACAGTGTTTCTCTTTGCACAATGCTTTTGAGATTTATCTGTTTTGCTGCATGTATCATTAGCTTGTTCCTTTACATTGCTGAGTAGGGTTTAAGTGTGCGGATGTACCAAAATTTGTTTATCCATTAACCAGTAAATGGACATTTGGATTGTTTCCTGTTTGGGGCAATTATGAAGAAAGCCTACACAAACATTTACATTTGCAGTTCTTTGCAAATATTCCTTCCAGTCGATGGCTTGCATTTTTACTAGCATTCTCTTTCAAAGAGAAAAACTTTTAATTTTTTCTTTTTATAAATTTATTTATTTTATTTATTTATTTTTGGCTGCGTTGGGTCTTTGTTGCTGTACGCGGGCTTTCTCTAGTTGCGGTGAGCAGGGATTACTCTTCGTTGTGGTGCATGGGCTTCTCATTTCAGTGGCTTCCCTTGTTCTGGAGTACAGGCTCTAGATGCATGGGCTCAGTAGCTGTGGCTCGGGGTTCTAGAGTTCAGGCTCAGTAGTTGTGGCACATAGGCTTTGTGGGATCTACCCGGACCAGGGCTCAAACCCATGTCCCTTGCATTGGCAGGTGGATTCTTAACCACTGCACCACCAGGTAAGCCCGAAGCTTTTAATTTTGATTATAAAAAATTTATCAATTTTTTTATAATTTTTGTTTTTTGTGTCATATCTAAGAAATCTTTGTGTAACTCAGCATCACAAAAATCTCTTACATTTTCTTCTAAAATTTTTATTATTATAACTCTGATATTTATGTCTCTGATCCACTCAAAATTAATTTTTTTGTAAATGATAAAATAAGAGTAGAAATTCAATGATTTTGCATATGGAGGTCCAATAGTTTCTGCACCATTGACTGAAAAGGCTATTCTTTCCTTACAAATTACTTTGGCATCTTTGTCAAAAATTAATTTTCCATAGATATATGTCTATTTCTGTTCTTTTTTTTCATATGTTTACCTTTATGCCCAGAAGAAATTATTTTAATTACTATAGCTTAATAGTAAGTCTTGAAATTAGGTAATGTGAGTCCTCCAATTTGGTTCTTTATTCTAAAATTGTTTCAGTAATTCTAGATCCTTTACTACTTATACAATTTAGAAGCAGATTGTCATTTTGTATAAAAAATAGCCTCCTGGGATTCTGATTGGGATTACATTGAATCTATAGGTCAAATTAAAAGGAACTGATATTGTAATAATAATAAATCTTCTGATCCATGAACATGGTACAGCTCTGCCTTTATTTGAGATTGTGTTTAATTTTTCTCAGAAATGTTTTGTAATTTGCAGCATACAAATTTTGCATGTATTTTGTTTGATATATTTCTAAATATTTCATGCTTTTTGATGTTACCATAAATTGTATCATTCTTTAATTTCAATTTTCATTTGTTTTTGCTAGTACATAAAAATAAAATTGATTTTTATATGTTGACCTTGCATCTTATGACCTTGTTAAACTCAGTTGTTAGTCTTACTGGCTTTTTTGTAGATTCTTTGGGATTTTTTACACACATAATTATGTTGTCTGCAAATAAAGATAGCTTTCTTTCTTTCCAATCTGCATATCATTTATATCTTTTTCACTGTTTTGGACCTCCAGTAAAATGTTAGCTAGAAGAAGTGAGAGTAAATATTTTTGCCATATTCCTATATCTATTAAATTTTTTGAAATAATTATTAAAAATCTTTCTTCTACACACACAAAAACCCTCCATGCTTACTTGGTTTTGCTGTTGAAATTTACCTAACATTTAAGGAAGAAATGAAACCAATTTTACAGAAACTCTTAGTCATTCAAAATTAAGTTGTCTGAGAGTATTTAGTAGATACCTTTCATCAAGCTGAGGAAATTTCCTTCTGTTAGTTTGCTGAGCTTTTTAAAAATAATTTTATTTATTTAAAAATATGGGAGAGGCCACAAAAGTGAGAGGCCCACATACCACAAAAAAAAAATGATTAAAAAGATGCACCATGCAAACAGTAAACAAAAGAGAGCTGGAGTGGCTATACTAATATCAGACAAAATGGACATTAAGACAAGAACTGCTACTAGAAGGGAGAAAAAGGACATCTTATAATGATAAAATTGTCAATAATAATAAAATTGTCAGTCTATCAAAAAGATAGATTGTGTTACGTAAGAATCTATTGTAATCATGTGTGTACCTAACAACAGAGTCCCAAAATACAGGAAGCAAAACCAGACAAAACTGAAAGGAGAAATAAACAATTCAACAATAACAGTTGAAAAAAATCTAATGCCCCACTTCAGTAACAGAACAAGTAGACAGAAGATCAACGAAGAAATAGAAGAGTTGAAAAACAATAAAACCAACTAGTTCTAACAGACATATATAGAATACTTCATCCAATGACAGCAGAAAACACATACTCCTCAGTGTACATGAAGCATTCTCCAGGATAGACCATGTCTGAGACGATAAAACAAGTCTCAATAACTTCAAAAGAATTAAAATCATACAATGTATGTTCTCCATCCACACTGCAATGACTTTAGAAATAAACAACCAGAGGGAATTTGGGAAATTCACAAATATGTGGCAGTAAAGCAGCATTCTCTTAAATAAACAATAGATCAAAGAAAACTTACAAAGAAAATTAGAACGTACTTTGAGAGGAATGGAAATGAAACACATCATAAAACTCATGGGATTCAACTAAAGAAACACTTAGAGTGAAATGTATAGTTGCAAATGTCAATATTAAAAAGAAAAAGAAAAATCTCAAACCAATCAACTCTACCTGAAAGAAACTAGGAAGAGAAAACTAAATTTAAACAAACAGAAGAAAAGAAACAATAAAGATTAAAGTGTAAGCAAATAAAATGGAGAATAGAAAAGCGATAGAGAAATCAACAAAACCAAAAGTTGTTTCTTTGAAAAGATCAACAAAATTGATAAACCTCTAACTTCACTGACCAGGAAAAAGAATGAGATAAGACTCAAATTATTAAAATCAGGAATGAAAGAGGAGATACTACTACTGAACTTATAGGGGAAAAAGGATTATAAGAGGTTACCATAAGCAACCATATGTCAACCAATTAGATCACTTAGGTAAAATGGAAAAAAAATCCTAGAAAGACATAAGCTAATGAAACTGAGTGGAGAAGAAATAGAAAATTTGAATAAGCCTATTCACTTTGCTTCATAAGTGAATTCTACCAAACATTTAAACTCTTTCAAAAAATAGAAGAGGAGGGAACACTTTCCAACATTCCATGAGGACAGTATCACCCTGATAACAAAACCAGACAAAACTTCAAAAGGAAAAACACCAAAAAACTTGGCACAAAAATCCCCAGGTTAATATTAGAACCGAACCCAGCAACATATAAAACCACGCTCAAATGGCATTTATCTCAGGACCACAGGTTTGTTTAACATCCAAATGTCAATGTATTAATAGAATAAAGGAAAAAATACCTACCATTTCAATAAATTCAGAAAAAGCATTTGACAAGATCCAACACTGCTTCATGATTAAAAACACTCAACAAACTAGGAATTTTCCTCAACTAGACAAAGAATACCTATGAAAAACCCACAGCTAACATCATACTTAATAGAAAATGACTGATGCTTTCTCCCTAAGATCAAGAACAAGACAAGGATATCTGCTCTTGTGACTTCTATTCAACATTGTACTGGAGGTTCTAGCCAAGGCAGTTAGTCAAGAAAAAGAAATTAAAGGTACCCGTATTGGAAAGGAAGAAGTAAAAATATTTCTATTTGCAGATTACATGATCCAGTACATAGAAAATCCTCAAGAATCCACTAAAAACTATTAGAATTAATAAACAGATTTAACAATGTGGCAGGATATACAAGCTCAATATACAAAATTCATTTGCATTATTATACACTAGCAATGAAAAATCCAAAAATGAAATTAATAATCCCATTTACAACTGCAACTCTGAATCATCAGGCCTTTGACAGTCTATGCACATGTATTTCATTTAAAAAAAGTAGAAGGAAAAGAAATTCCATTTACAATAGCATCAAAAAAAGAAAATACCTAGAAATAAATTCAACAAAAGAAGTTCAAGACTTTATTCTGAAAACTATAAAACATTGTGGAAAGAAATTTTTTAAAATGAAAAGACAGTCTGTATTGATGAACTTTAAAATTTAATATGTTAAGATGGCAATACTACTCACATTGATCTACAGATTCAATGCAATCCCTATCAAAATTTCAGCTGTCTTCTTTGCAGAAATAGACAAGCTGGTCTTAGAATCCGTATGGAAGCACAAGAGATCCAGGATAGCTAGGACAATCTTCAAAAAGAAGAACAAATTTGGGACTTCCCTGGTGGTCCAGTGGTTAAGACTCTGCACTTCCATTGCAGGGGGCATGGGTTCGATCCCTCATCAGGGAAGTAAGATCCCACTTGCCACACAGTGTGGCAAAACAAAACAAAACAAACAAACACAAAAACAAAAAAAGCCAAAAAAGAACAAAGTTGAAGAACTCACACTGTCCAATTTCCAAACTTACTACAAAGCTACAGTAGTCAAGATAGTGTGGTACTGGCATAAAGATAGACATAGAAATCAATGGAATACAACTTAGAGTCGAGAGAGAGACTCACATTTATGGTCAATTGATTTTCAACAAGGGCAAAAAAATCAATGAAGAAAGAATAGGCTTTTCAACAAATAGTCCTAGAACAACTGGATATCCACCTGCAAAAGATAGAAAATTGAATGGTCCAAATGGATTCCTGCTTTCCACCATACACAAAAATCAACTCAAAATGGATGATAGACCTAAATATAAGAGGTGTAAACTATACACCTTTAGTGTAAGGTGTAAATCTTCATGACCTTGGGTTAGATGATAGTTTCGTAGAAATACCACCAAAAGTACAAGCAACAAAAGAAAAAAACAGATAAATTGGACTTCATCAGAATAAAAACGTTTGTACTTCAAAGGACACTGCCAAGAAAGTGAAAAGACAACCGGTAGGGCTTCCCTGGTGGCTCAGTGGTTGAGAGTCCACCTGCTGATGCAGGGGACATGGGTTCGTGTCCCAGTCTGGGGGGATCCCACATGCCACAGAGCGGCTGAGCCCGTGAGTCATGGCCGCTGGGCCTGAGCGTCCGGAGCCTGTGCTACGCAACGGGAGAGGCCACAACAGTGAGAGGCCTGCGTACCGCAAAAAAAAAAAAAAGACAACCTGTAGATGGAGAGAAAATATTTACAAAACATAAAGCTACCAAGGGACATGCATCTGAATATATAAATAACTCTTACAACTCAACAATAAAAAGACAACCCAATTAAGAAATGAACAGAGGGCTTCCCTGGTGGCGCAGTGGTTGAGAGTCCGCCTGCCGATGCAGGGGACATGGGTTCGTGCCCCGGTCCGGGAGGATCCCACATGCCGCGGAGCGGCTGGTCTCGTGAGCCATGGCTGCTGAGTCTGCGCGTCCGGAGCCTGTGCTCCGCAATGGGGGAGGCCACAACAGTGAGAGGCCCGCGTACCGCAAAAAAAAAAAAAAAGAAATGAACAGAGTGTGAATAGACATTTTTCCAAAGAAGACACACCAACGCCAATAAGCACACGAAAAGATTTTCAACATGATTAGTCATTAGGGAAATTCAAATAAAAACTGCAATGAGATGTGGCTCACATCCACAGGATAGCTATAATTGTAACAAGTGTTGGTGAGGATGTAGAGAAATTGGAACCTTCATACATTGCTGGTGGGAATGTAAAGTGTTGCAACCACTTTGGAAAACCGCCCAGTGGTTCCTCAATAGGTTAAACATAGAGTTTCCATATGAGGCTACCATATGAAACTCCTAGATGTATACCCAGGAGAATCATAAACATATGTTCGTACAAAAACTTGTGCACAAATGCTCATATCAGCATTTTTCATAGCCATAAATGAAAACAACCTGAAAGTCAATCAACTGATGAATGGATATGCAATATATGGCATATCCATACAATAAAATATGATTTGACAATAAAAAGGAATGAAGTACTGATACATGCTACAATTTGGGTGACCCTGGAAAACATTATGCTAAGTGAAAGAAGCCATTCACAAAAACCACATTTTGTATGATTCTGTTCATATGAAATATCTAGAATAGGCAAACGATAGAGGCATTAAAAAACAAATAAACAAAAAACATTGGTTGCCAGGATCTGGAAGGATGAAGGTTCGGCAGGAACAGGGGATGACTACTAATGCGTTCAGGGTTTCTCTTTGATGGAAATGTTCTAAAATTAGGTTGTGGTGATGGTTGCACAGCTCTTGAAATATGCTAACAAGCACTGAACTTTACACTACAGATGGGTAAATTATTTAGCGTAGTATGTAAATTATATCTTACTAAAGCAGTTAAAAAAGTATTTTGAGTCATTCTTGATTCCTCTCTTTCTTTCACACTCCATTATAAGGAATCCCATTATAAGGAAATCCCGTTGGCTACTGTACCTTCAAAATATAGCCTGAATCCAACTACCTCTTGACTCTTTCATCTCTCTCATGATGGTTTAAACCACATCATGTCTCATGAACTTCTGCAGTAGCTTCCAAGAGTTCTCGTTGCTTTTATCCTTGTCCTCCTACAATCTCAAAAAATAGGCAGTGTGATCCTTACAAAATTTAAGTCAGATCATGTCACTTCTCTGCTCAAAGTCACGTAATGATTAATAAAATCCAGCACAAGAAAAACTGTAGGTCAAACTGACCAAGTACGTCAACAGACAAACTATAAGGGAAATAAAGGGATGGAGGAGACTTGCAGGTTAACAGAGAATTAAAGGAAGTATTAAGATTAAACTATTAGTGACTAGAGATAAGATGCAAACTTGGGTGATAAAACACAGAGAAACCAAATGAGTGATTAATAGAAAAGTCAGGAGGTGGTTACATTTGGACAGAGGCAGGGGACTCTGATTGGGACAGAGCCCATGAAAGGGCTTCTGAGGAGACTGACATATTTCCTTGTTGACTTGGAAGGTGGTTAAAAGTGTACAGGTCTCATAATAATTTGTAATAATAAGGTGTACATTTATTTTCTGTATCTTTTATTTTACAACAGATAGGTTAAAAACACAAACTCTGCAATGGTTCCCCATATCCCTTGAGGAAAAGCCAAGTCTTAAAACAGGATTTTTGATTAACACCCTTGACCCTTCCAAGTCTTTGCTCACATCTAATGTTCTCAATGAGGGGTACCTTGTTGACGATTCAATATGGCTATCTCCCTCCCTACCTTAAAATGCTGATCCCTTTAACCTTTTACTTTTTTCTGCTTTCCATAATCTACATCATCTTCTATTGTATAATATAGAGTTCACTTAATTATTGTGCCTGTTCACTTAATTCGTGGTCTGTCACCCCAATAGAATGTAAACTTCATGAGAGCAGGAACTTTATCTGTCTTATTCACAACTTTATCTGTCTTATTACAAGATAAGGCAAGGCTAAGGCCAAAACCTGAGTGACCTGACTGGTAAAGCTACAATGAGCCTCTTTTCGATTTAGACAGTGCATACATGCTGCAAAGAAGAATAGTGCAAAGGTGCCAGCTCCCTGTGATCCTTGTCCCACACTCCAAAATGGATAACCCTGAAAATAAAGGGGCTTGATGGATACAGTGTGAGTTGTGGGGTACCCTGTCCCTGAGAAGCTGATTCTAGACTGTAGCCAAGCAGTTTTATATTCTGCAGCTGTCTGAGGAGGGCATGGCAGAAAGCCCCGTATCTCATCAGAACCCAGGAAGTGATGAGAAATGGTCTCACGATAGCCTCCCATGGGAGATAGAAAGGTGAAGGGAGATGGCCTCGGAGCAGCTCTTCCCAACCTTCATATGCTCTTGTGGTCCAGGAGCAGCTGGATAAGCTTGGGCATACAGGTGTTATATAAGTGAATGTTATGAATCTTATATTCATATTTTATATTTGAATATAAGATTTTACATTTGCAAAGATTCCTTGGTACATTTGCCTTCTTTCCATCCCCACCTCCTACCCCAATGCTCATGATGGTTTCTCATATCCCTTGATGAAAATGCTTGGTTTTGCATTGCACTGGAGATTTGACTGTTATTATGCTTGGGAAGTTATAGAGATAATAGAACCACCTCATGGAGAATGGAGAAAAGAAAAGGAAAATCATGCTTACCTAAGAATCTCAGCGTAGTTGCTGTGAGCATTTTAATATAATTCCTTCTAGTCTTCCCTCCACCTCTCTATATATACATTAAATAACATATATATATATATATAAATAATATTCCTTGATGGCCTAATACATGACATATATTAACTCATTAATCCTTACGATAACCCTTTCAGATAAGTACTATCATTACCTCCATTTAAAAAATGAGGAAACAGAAGTACAGAGAGGTTTAGTAGTTTGACCAAGATCACATACCAAGTCAGAGCTGGAAGTTGAACCTATGTAGTCAGCTCCCAGTATGTATTGTGCATTTAACCACTTCTATACCAAATGAACAATTTTACATTCTAGCATGAAGGCTGTCTTAGTTCAGGCTGTTATAACAAAATGCCACAGACTGGAAGGCTTATAATCAGCAGAAATTTATTGCTCACAGTTCTGGTGGCTGCATGTCCAAGATCAAGGTGCCAGCATGGTTGGGTTCTGGTGAGGACCCTCTTCTGGTTGTAGATTGCCAACTTCTCATTGTATCCTCACATGGCAGAAGAAGACGAGTTAGGTTTCTGGAGTCTCTTTTATAAGGGCACTAATTCCATTCCTGAGGATTCCACCCTCATGACCTAAGCACCTCCCCAAGTCCCCACCTCCTAATACCATCACCATGGGGGTAAGGATTGTTACATACAAACTTGGAGAGGGGACACTCTTGAAGGAGGTCATCTAGAGGACGTGACTGCTAGTTGACCTGGGCAATAAGAAGCTCCTCATCTCTTCCCTGTCCTTGGAATGTACATTTTGCCCACTGTTCCTACACTAAGAGCTGTTTTCAAGGACACAGCCTTGAGAGAGCAATGTGGTGCTGAGACCTTCTGGAGGGTATGGTGACTGAACCCCATTAAGGCCTCCATATAAACTTTTAAGACTCTGACAAGTGGGTATGAAGATTCACTGTCTTGCAGCCACCCAAGCCAAGCTGTGTATGTAAGTCCCCTTGCTTATTAAACCTGCCACCTACCCATCTGAAGTGGTCTGCCTCTTTCTTTCATCTCTTCTTGCCCTTCATTTATGGAGGCCAGTTTCAAATTTCACTCAAGAAACTCCTGAGGTTGTGAACCAACAATCACAAATAGACTATAGCAAAGTCAAAACACTTTTCATGTAGAAACATATTCATAAGTATTCATTTTAATGTCCATCAAGTGACCATATCATAGTTTCCTTAATCAATTTTCCTATTTGGAAGATTTATGTTGTTTTTAAATTTGCACATTTATAAGCAAGGTGGGATAAATATCTTTGTACACAAAGTCTTTCTGCAGTTAGGATTATTTCCCAAAAGTGTAGATAAAGGTCAAAGGTAATAAGAACATGTACTTGGTTTTGGATCCCATTACCCAGTGGTTTTCCAAACTGGTCCACTTTATGTCAGTAGCCAGCAACTTCCTGACTCAGCCCTGGATGTTCTAATCCACTGTAAGCTGGATGGTTCCCAGGAATCTCTATTTTTACCAACCCTCCTGGTGATTCTGATGTTGTTCAATTTTGGAAATGTTTGACTTATCCAAGTGTCTTCCTTTTCCATGCAAACCTTCTAGGATTTTGGATGAGTTAACTCTTTGCCACCACCTTCAGGAACAAATCCATGATAGTACCTCCAATTAAATAGAAGTGGCTGCAAACACTAATTCATTCAACAAATTCAACAAACATATATGGATGTTGATTGAGGTGCCCAGACATATAGTAATATACAAGACAAAGTTCTCACTTTCCTGGGGATTACGTTAGCGTATGATTTGGCAGACGGTATATAAGAAAACAAATAAGTTTAAAAAAAAATAAAAGATGATTTCAGAGAGTGATTTATGTTGTGAAAGTACCAAAATGGAATCCTGTGATAGGGAGTGCTGTAGAGGTGCAGGAGGGGTCACTTTACACAGGATGGTCAGAGGTGACACTGTGAAAAGAAGGATGAGTAAGTAGATCTGCCAGAAAGTATGCCAAGCAGAAGAAACTGCAAACTTGGAATGTTTGAGCAGCAGAAGAAAAAAGCCAGCAGGGGTGGAATGTGGCTGGTGAGAGGAAGACTGGAGAGGAGAGGAGAGGGAGGCAAGGACCAGATGACGCAGGGCTGGGAGGCCTTGGTAAGGAATGACTGTGGTTACATTTGGGACATCACTGGGAGAGTTGAAGCAGGGGAATGACATGCTGTGATGCACATGCTTAAAAAAATCACTCCAGTTCCTGTGTGTAGAGGGAGTGGAGAGGGCCAGGGGAGCAACTGAGAGACTTGTTAGGAAGCTCCTGCAATTCCCGGCAAGAGATGATGGCAGGTTGGCCTAGAGTAATGGTAATAGAGATGCAGAGAAGTGAACAGATGACAGCTGTTCACTGTGGTGAACAGTGGAGGTGGAGGGATGGGAACACCCCACAAAAGAGCTTAGTTACGAGCAAACAGTAAAGGTAACCCCTCAAGGAACGAACTGAAGTAGAGGGTCTTGGATTCTATTCTAACGCTCTCATCAGCCCACCTTGTGACCTTGAACTAGTCACTTTATCACTCCTAGCCTCCCTTTCCAGGGTCGAAATAAACATGTAAGATCATTTCTAGTCCCAACATATTCTTATCGATTTTTTGATGTCATATCCTCTACCTACTTTACCCAACACATATTTAGTAAATGCTCACTAAGTGCCAACCCTATACAGGCATACCTTGTTTTATCGGGCTTCACTTATTGCACTTCACAGATATTGTGCTTTTTTACCAACTGAAGGTTTGCGGCAACTCTGTCAAGCAAGTCTATCAGCACCATTTTTCTAACAGCATTTGCTCACTTTGTGTCCCTGTGTCCCATTTTGGTAATTCTCACGGTATTTCAAACTTTTTAGTTATTATCGTATTTGTTATGGTGATCTGTGATCAGTGATTTTTAATGTTATTACTACAACGTGCTGGAGGCTCAGATGATGGTTCGCATTTTTTGGCAATGAAGTATTTTTAAATTAAGGTATGTACGTCGCTTTTCTTAGACATAATGTTATATTGCACACTTAATAGACCGCAGTATAGTATAAACAGAACTTTTACATGCACTGGGAAACCAAAAATTTCATGTGGCTCACTTTGTTGTGATACTCGTTTTATTGTGGTGGTCTGGACCTCAACCTGCAATATCCCTGAGTATTCCTATACTGCGTATTGATGGATCCATCAGACACTCATCTCCTCCGTGGAGCTGACAGCTTCAGAGAAGCGATTGATATTAAATATATAACTGTACAAGGGATTATTTAAATAGCTACTGTGATAAGAGCTACTATGGAGAATCACAGGGGATATAGGCCTGACTGGAGGTTATGGAAAAGCTTCCCTGAAGAAGGGGTGTTTCGGCTGTGGTGCCTGGTGAGGACATGGTCTGTTTAAGACAAATCAAAACCCTCATAGGCTGTGTTTTGTGAACTTTGACCCTGCAAGCCTAGCCACCTTTAGAGTCAGCTACTTGTGGACCGAAGTAACTCCAGCCCAGGCCTGCTGCAAGGGAACCACGTGGTCCTGGGCACATTCTCTCCTGAGGTCAGCCAGTTCTAGTTTGATAAAGCCAAACATTTTTCCTAGAATTGCATGTCATCGGGAGGCATATTCTGTGACCTGATGTCATGATACCCCTGAGTGAAGGAGGCATTTGTCAACACACCAGGTACCTCGGTCTCTTTCTCTGCCTCTACAGAGGGCTCTGGGACAGAACGCCAATTGCTGAGCCTCTTGGGGTCAGATTTGGCCTGTCCATTTGGAAAACAGGCACACTCCCCATTTTCAATTTTGAGGATCCTATCAAGAATGAGTTTCTCCAGTACAAGATAGAGAAAAGTGTTTCATGTTGCCCTGGTCTTTCTGAGAGTGACTGATTACTCTAGTGCCCCATCCAAGCCCTTCTCCCCACCCAACCATCACACGAAGACACTGAAACAGAACACTCCCTGGGCAAGAGTTTCCAGGATCTTGGGACTGATCCTTCAGCAGCAGGAGTCAGAGAATGATTACATTGTTTTCTTCCTCTTTGGAGAATTCTAGGCAAACTCTCACTCTATGTGAGATCACCCACTGGCCGGCTCCAGGGTATTAGCAAGCCTGGCGACACTGCAGATGGAGAAGAAACCCCTTTTCAGAGGCTGGAGAGCCTAAGAGGAGGACATCTGTGGCTCTGTCTCCAGGGCCCTGTCCCAGTGTACCAAGAATAGCCCACAGCCCATAAAGAGGGTGCCCTGTTCACCAACTGGTTTTCTAATCAGGAATGCTGAGAGCACTTTAAAAATCCATCTTTATGGAATATTTCCATAACCCTGACTAAGAGCCCATAGCAAGGCAATGCGGTACAATGACTAGGTGAACAGATTCTGCGGCCAGGTTGCTTGGGTTCAAATTTTAAACCTTGTGACTTCAGACAAATCATCCTCTAAGCTTTACTTTCCATATGTTTATATGGAACTTGTAAAAGTACACCTATCATAGGTTGTTGGTTTTTTAATTGAGATAAAATTGACTTCTTATATTAGTTTCAAGTATACCTATCACAGGTTTTTAATTTGAAGAAATAAATGAACCGATATAGGTAATGTCTATGCGCAGGGTCTGAGTTCCATCACTAATGTCATGTTTCCTGTCATTGCTGTCGGCCGCTGGGGGATGGTCTAGTTGCTAGCTACTGAGCACAGGTGGCCACATAGTCATCGGAAAGGTTTACAGATGGGAAGCAGGAGATCTGTCACCAATTCTCCCGCTGACCTTGGCCAAGACACCACATCTGAAGAGGAGAAGAATGAAAGGAAAAGGACTCAAAGATTCTAATTAGCACTTTATCATTCTTTAAGAGGGCTCACATCGGTCAATCAGAAGAAGATAAAAGTACCAAATTAGTGGCGTGATTTTTTTAGGGCTCCCTTTTCCCTTTCAGCATCTTTATCCCACAGGACATTCCCACTTCCCCATGCTTCCCCAGGTGCTCCTGGTAGGAGGAGCCCACCTGCCCGTGGCAGAATGTTCTCTGCTGAACATTAGTGCTACGGGTGGCTCTGGAGACCATCTGTCCTGGCTTTCTCTTCGCAGGTGAGGAAACCGAGGTCCAAAGCCATGAAGGGATGGACCCACCAACATACAACTAAGGGGCCCAGAGCCCGGACTGGAACCCGCTCTACATTTGCCACTCCCCCTGCTTCTCATCTTCCACCCAAGTGCGTAATAGGGCCACGAGGAAGGAGTGACGCCTGGCCCCTCGTGTGAGGAGCCTTGCTGGGAATGCAATAACCTCCGAAGGGGCCAAAGCACAAGAATCGGGAGGACTGTCTTGCCTCGAACTGGATGGGCCAAGCTGGATGCGTATTTTGAGTCAACTACCTAATTCTTCTGCGTCTTTTTGCTCATGTCAACTCCAGTTGCTCGTCAAGCATGGCTTTCCCCTACCTAACCAATCATTATACGAAAAGGCCCTAAAGGGATCGAACTTATTTCAGATATGAAGTTGCTCAAAGGGGTTATTCAGCCCCTGACCCCTGAGGGAATCCATTTGAAGCTTTAAGCCCCGTTCCCAGGATATCGTGCTCAGTGTTTCTTACCAGCTGAATGACTGAAGTTGATGGCTCTCAGGCCCCAACCAGCTTTGGAGCTTTCTCTTCCAGTGAGTGAACAAAGCCCATTCAGAAACCCAAACCTACCCCCTGCCAGCCCTTGGGGTCCAGGCCCAGCTCCTGGATTTGTGCAGCTGGGAGAGGAAAACGCCTGCAGCCGGCTTGAATGGGCCCATTATGCACAGCTAATTCCATAGCAGAACACTGTGTCTCTGAGGGCCTGGCAGCAACTGGTCCTACCTGTTTAGAGTCAGTACATTCTGTTTGCTGGAGGGATGAAGGGAGCGCAGCACATACCACCTCTCACCATCATAAATGCCATTTCGGGTTAAAGATTACCACGTACAGTAGTACTGTAGTCAGACTGCACACAGTGAGCGCCCTTCCCAGGGAGGCCAGCGGGCAGTGTATAAAGGGGGTCATTGTGTGCGCCGGGCGAGGGAGGGAGAGGCATCTACCCGTGCCAAGTATGGTCTCATAGCTCATACACTCGGGAGGGGGAGGTTGGAACACTGGGAGTGTATGTTCTCATTTTATAAGACAATCTATTTACATCCACTATTGACACTGGGGTGCTCTTACTGAAGTTGGAAGTTGTGTCATTCAATAAAATACCCTATCAGACTAACCTGACAGTACAGTACCTCAACGAGATGTCACACACACACACAAAGTTCCCATCTTTGGCCAGAACTGGCTTTTTTGTAGCCAGAGCCATCCTCCGCCTGCTGTAGCCAGAGCCATCCTCCGCCGTGTGGACCTGCCTGTAGACTGACAGCTGGGGGGTGTTTCTTACCAACTGAATGACTGAAGTTGATGGCTCTCAGGCCCCAACCAGCCTCTGCTGTCTGCCAGAGAGAAAGCAAGAATGTTCCCCTCCTGAGGTCTCAATTTACAGGCTTTTCACTCTGACAATTAGGCAAGGTTTGCCACCTGCACTCCTAGTTCAAGGTCCCTCCCAAGAGAGTCCTGACATCCCCTTGAGTCAGCCCAGCTGTGACTCTACCTGTTTCCACTGCTGCCTCCAGAAAGAGGGGATTGCTCTGGGGCTGGAAGGCTGTAACCTTGGCCAACTTTGTAGGTCAGCAAAACCAGATGGGTGATTTGGCAAGACCAAGGAGATGCTCCTCTCCTAGGAAAAAAAACAATTCCCCAGTGCCTAAAATTCCATCTTCAGTGCACAATTACTTCGTGTCAAATATTGTTCTGTGTTGCAATTCTCACTTCAAATCCAAGGCCCTCTGGGAGAATAGGAATAGAAATGTTTAGCATTGAAGTACATTTGTCAGACTGGGAAAGGTAGTGTGAAAATCTTGGGTGTTGGAGGAGGTGGGAGCTGTGCTGAAAACACAGGAAGGGAATCCAAGGAGCTTGGAAACAGGTCGAGTGCTAAGGAGGAACTGAGGCACATAAGGCACAATGAGAAGATTTCCTGAGTGGTCAGAGTTATAGATTCTTGTTTCTCCTTCCCCCTTAAAAACCTGAAACAAAAACAAAAACATAAGCTTTCATGCATATGAATTTATAGTGACTGTAGTGGACACTGTTGTTTGCCCATTCAACAAAAAACATTCTTTTGGGAATGTTTTCTTTTGGGAAACTTTCCTTCTGTACTTTAAGTCCATGTGGTTCAGGTGAAGCTGATTTCACCACCAGGCTATAAGCATCATCTAGGCCTGGTCCATCAGATCACTGCATCCCACAGGCCCACTGGCCACAGTCACTGTTACATGGATAGGCAGGCATGTAGCCTGAGCTAAGCCAGTGAAGCTCAAATGTAGGGCTTTGGATGAAACTATTGGAAAAGGGGACCTGCCTTTTTGCTGTTGGGGCTAAGCTGATCTAATGTGGGCCTAGACCAGCTAGTGGTCTTCTGATCATGGCATGTAAAGAGCCTGCCTGGGAGTGAAACCAATTCAGAGGAGTACAGAATTAAAACTTTCAGAGAGCCACATTCTTTAAGATAGCATTCAAATCCTTAGATCCAACTACACTTGCAGCCAGCATAACCTCAGACTTTTTACTTACATGAGCCGAAAAATGTTCCCCTCTTCCTTAAGCCAGTTTGAGTCTCTGATACAACAGAACAAGTTCTCAGTATTATACTGACTCTATAATACAGTTCACAATGGCGCATGTCACCAGCAGCTGGCAGCCTTCTTCTCTACCTGATTCTGCCACATTCCAGGGAACTTGGCTCAAACTGGGCCTCAGTGTACCCATCAGCTAACTGGGGTAATGATGGGGCAGATAGAAAGGAGGAAAATAGAATTACTGATATGGAAGAACTTTGCTCTCCTTGGAAGTAATATACTATAGAAATCCAAAGCCTTATGTTGACAAAGGTAGACCTCACATTTTGGCCGTAGAAGTCTGGAGCTTTGCCACTCAAAGTGAGGTCCCTGGACCAGCAGCGGGCGTCACCTGGAACTTGTTAGAACTGCAGAGCCTCATCTTTATTCCAGACCTACAAATCAGCATCTGCATTTTTATAAGGGCCTCAAGGGATTTGCGTACACATGAAAGATAGGGAAACACTGTTCACAAGACCCCAGGAGGATAGGGCCCCAAGAACACTTCTATTTTATATGCTGGGGTACCATGCACGATCTCAGTTAAAAGTAGGTTCCCTTGGGCTTCCCTGGTGGCGCAGTGGTTGAGAGTCCCCCTACTGATGCAGGGGACATGGGTTCGTGCCCCGGTCTGGGAAGATCCCACATGCCGCAGAGCGGCTGGGCCCATGAGCCATGGCCGCTGAGCCTGCGCGTCCGGAGCCTGTGCTCCGCAATAGGAGAGGCCACAACAGTGAGAGGCCCGCGTACCGCAAAAAAAAAAAAAAAGTAGGTTCCCTTGCTGTCAAGTAGCTTGAAAATACTTATCACTTCAATCTCCACATTTCACAGGGGGGTAAACTAAGGCTGAGAAAGGATGAATGACCTATCTAGGATGAGAATTCGCTGCTCAGTCAGGATGAAAAGTAGGTATTCTGAACTTTGTGACCTTAGGTAAAGGTTTCTTAGATATGATACCAAAAGCATGATCCATTAAAATGTTTTAATAAATTGGACTATGTCCAAATTTAAAACTTCTGCTCTTCAAAAGATACTGTTAAAAAAATAAAAAGAGAAGCCATAGTCTGGTAGAAAATGTTTGCAAAACACATATTTGATAAAGGACTTTTATCCTCTCAAACTCAAAAATAAAAAAACAACCAACCCAATTAAAAATGGGGAAAATATTTGCAGATAGTTCACAAAAAAGTTATACAGATGGCAAATGACCACACAAAAAGATGTTCAACACCTTTAGTTATTAGGAAAATGTAAATAAAACCACGAGATACCTGTACATAGTTACTATTGGCAAAAACAAAAACAGACCAAGTGCAGTGAGCAGGATGTGAAACATCTAAAATGTTCATATATTTCTGGCAAGAACACAAAAATGGAACAGTCACTTTGGAAACAATTTGGTGGTTTCATACAAATGTAAACATCTACTTACCATGTGACCCAGGAACACCACCCTTCGGTATTTACCCAAGAGAAATGCAAGAAGTGTTATATGTGACTATTTATGGAGGCTTTAGCCACAATACCTAAAACCTGGAGATAACCTAAATATCCTTCCACTGGTGAATGGATAAATAAAATTGTGGTACATCCATAAAACGAAGCCTCCTCGGCAATAAAAAAAGAATGAAAAAAAAGGAATATGGATGAATCGCAAAAGCACTGCACTGAATGAAGCTCGACTCAAAAGGGTACATACTGTACGATCTCACATGACATCCTGAAAAAAAGCAAAACTATAGGCACAAAAATCGGATCAGTACCTGCCAGGGGCTGAGGTAGGGGGAGGTAGTAGACCATAAAGGGGCTGTATTAGTTTGCTAGGGCTGCTCTAATAAAGGGCCACAAACTGGGTGGCTCAAACGATAGAAATTTATTATCTTACGGTTCTCAGATTCTGAAATCAAAGTGTTGGCAGTGTTGGTTCCTGCTGAGGGCTGTGAGGGAAGGATCTGCTCCAGGCCCCTCTCCTTGACTTGTAGGTGGTCACCTTCATGTTCACATTCTGTCCTGTGTGTGTGTGTGTGTGTCCAAATTTCCCCTTTTTACAAGGACACCGGTAATATTGGATTAGGGCCCACTCTAATGGACCTCATTTTGATTTGATTTCCTCTGTAAAGACTCTATCTCCAAATAAGGCCATATTCTGTGGTACTGAGGGTTAGGAGTTCACCACAGGAATTTTGGAGGCACACAATTCAACCCAAAAAAGGGGGCACAAGGAAACTTCTTGGGGCTACAGAACTGTTCTACACCTTAACTGTGGTGGTAGGCCATGTATGTATGCATTTGCCAAAACTCAAAAAACTATACACTAAGAAGGGTGCATTTTACCGCATGTAACATCATTTTTAAACACTAAAAAATATAGCACGTCTCCTAAATTTTTCATCAAAAGATCATTAATCTTCCCAATCTACTGTGCTGTCCTGACTGTACCGTGTGTTCCAGCCATCTGTGAAGGTAAAGGATTGTTTCTCAGAACCCCAAGTAGCTCAGAATTTCACAGAAAAAGCTATTTTTCCACTGTGTGAATTAATCTAAAGTAACATTCCACCAAAGCATGAAGATTCCATCTCATCAAATGGCACGTTTAATGAATTGCCCTTCTTGAGGGGGATGAAGTAATGCAAACGGAGTGCCAGCTGGGACAATCTGGTCTGGGACCTGCCGAGGTTAGCTGGAGCTGGGCTCCACTCCCAACAGGTAGAAGTTCCACATTTTGCCCACAAGTCTCTGGTGTCTCACCTGAGGCCACTCAGAGGCCACTCAGAGGCAGACAGGAGATCAAAGAGCCTGCCAGCTACACTCAGATGCACAGGAAAGAACTCAGGAGGTGACCTCATCTTCACAGGAGGGGAATGGGTGCGTGGACCTGCTCACACACTTCATTTGAGCTGGGGCGGGCAGGCGGGTTAGATATGTACAGACGTTGCTTCACAACAGAGGAAAAATGTTCAAAGGGGCCAGAGATAGCAAACCTTGGAGCCCTCCCCCACCCCGTCCCTGGCAACTTCTCCTGTCCCTCTGCTTTCTTATCTGTCTTATTCTGCCACCATCTGACTTTGAGCCATCCTGCAGGTCACTGACCGTACCTGCTCAGGCCAAATGGAATTGCTTGACCAGTAGTGGAAGCAGGAAGTCTTTGTTCCTTCCTCTTTTTCCCTGTGTGTGTGTGTGTGTGCGTATAACCTAAGTCAAGGTATACAGGGGTGACTGGAGAAGAGGAACCATGTTTCTGGAAGGATCCAGAATGTGCTACAGCATATGCTGATTCCCCAGCCCCCAGCTTTCAGAAAAGGTGCTTTCTTTGTAGACAGTACCTTCTGAACATTCCCACTTCATCCGTCTGCAGGGGAGGGTGTGGCAGAGGCCGACTGCAGCCAACAAGGAGCCAAAGGGAAAAAAGGGAGCTCAGAGCAAATCTTCTCCAGGGGCTTGATGGGAGCATCCCCCAGACACGGCTCAGTACAGGTAAGGAGCGTGGAGCCTCACGCAGTGCATGGGGAGGTGGGGAGCACGGGGGACTGCTGTTGGCATGTTGGCAGCTGCCGGGCCAGCCTCTGAGGAGTATGACAACACGGCTTGTTCTTTCCAGTTACCTGTCAGAAGTGAGCTCACTGTTTTGTTAACCTTCTCAGCCTTCACATTTTTGTGGACGCTCTGTCTAGCTTCTATCTAGTCTGGCCCTGCTGTTTCATCTCTTTGTGTTTTTATTTCAGGTACTTTTTTTCAATCTCCTAAATTTTATTTTTCCTAATTTTATTTCCTAAACTGAAACCAAAAAGCCTTCCATTTCCATGGCCTTAGTTTTCCTGTCTGTAAAATGGGGCTAGAGGAAGGGTCCTTCTGAAGGGTCAGTTCTGTGTCCAAAGAGCAGGAGATTTGGGCTCAGTAGGTCTGGATTTCCAAGGTTTTATCTCCCACACATTTATAAAGACTACAAGAAACTAACACAACATTGTAAAGCAATTATACTCCAATAAAGATGTTAAAAAAACAGGAAAGAGGGCTTCCCTGGTGGCGCAGTGGTTGAGAGTCTGCCTGCCGATGCAGGGGACATGGGTTCGTGCCCTGGTCCGGGAAGATCCCACATGCCGTGGAGTGGCTGGGCCCGTGAGCCATGGCCGCTGAGCCTGCGTGTCCGGAGCCTGTGCTCCGCGACGGGAGAGGCCACAACAGTGAGAGGCCCACGTACCACACACAAAAAAAAGAACAGGAAAGAAAGAAAGGAAGTCAGCTGAAAAAACGTCTCTTTGGCAAAGGATTACCTTGAGCTGGTTAGTTTTAAGAAATTGCAGACACAGGAGAAGCTCTGAAAACCAAATAGAAGTTACCCTTTTGTAAAAGACATTTCCAAGTGAACTCTCCATTTGTAAGGGTGCATCCATCCGTCTCTGCATCAGGAAGAGGAGGATGACTCTAAATCCCTAGAAACTCTTATCATTGGAGAAGGCAACGACTTTAAGAACTCTGAATAACAACCTTACTCTTGTTTACTTTGCTTTTCCTGGTCACCTCCCGTAATTGACTCTGCCGCCCCAAACATCTTCTTTTGTCTTTAGCTGAAGATGGTATTTAAGGTGATGGCTTTGGCCATTCGGGAGAGTTACTCAGTTTTCCTGGGTACCGCTTACGTATACAGAAGGTATACACGTTATTGTACTTGTGCTTGTTTTTCTCCTGTTAATCTTTTTATTACAGGGATGTCTCAGCCATGAACCTAGAAGGGTAAAGAGAAAATTATTCTTTTCCCCCCTACATTTTGCTTCCCCCATCTTTTCTTTAATCTCACAACCACCCTGGGAGGCAGGTGCTACAATTATCCCCATTTCACAGGTGAAGCTGAGGCACAAATAGGTTGAGTAACTTGCCCAATTTCCCATGACCAGTTAGTGGTGGAGCCAGTACTCAGAAGAGGTCTGTCTGGTCCATCCTATTTCCCAACTATGCTGTAGCACCAAAAAAAGCACTAGGGTGAGGACAGGGGGAAATCGTGTGGCTGATATTAGAGGCATCTTGTAAACTTTACCCACAGCAAAAGCAAGAAACTAAGGTAGGGGAACATTCTCAATTTTTTTTTTTTTTCTTGCGTAACGCGGACCTCTCACTGTTGCGGCCTCTCCCATTGCGGAGCACAGGCTGCAGACGCGCAGGCTCAGCGGCCATGGCTCACGGGCCCAGCCGCTCCACGGCATGTGGGATCTTCCCGGACCGGGGCACGAACCCGTGTCCCCTGCATCGGCAGGCAGACTCTCAACCACTGCCCCACCAGGGAAGCCCAATTTTTTTTTTTAAATAATCAACTTTCTCTTCTTTTTTCTGAGTATTTATGCTATTAGTCAATAAGTGCAATTCTCTAAATATGCAGATACAAGGCAAGTAACTCTTACGTGAACTTTTGTATACGCACACCCAAGTATGTAAAAATATGGAGAATAAAATAAGCTAGTTGATCGCTCATAACCGGTGGTCTATTTTTGAGTAAAAAATAAGTTTGAAAATACTGCCCCTGCTGTGTTTAGCTCTTCACTTTCAAACCCTGATTTAGCACTTTACATTGCCCCGGGTAAAGAGAAACTCCTTAATAAATTGGTGGCAGAGTTTCTTCCAGCCTCTTTCCCAACCACCACCAAGGACCTGAGTTACCCACATTCTGGAAAGGAATGAGGCAGAGCCAGCAGAGAGGCCCAAGTTAGCAACGTGCTGGGCTCTGCTGGGCTCACAGATCCATGACGCCAGGGAGCCCTGGGGTGGTGGGTGGGAGATCTGTTACATAACTGAGCAGTAAGAATCAGGGCCTATCACAGGCAGGGCCCAGCCCAAGATACAAGATGGATAAATCTAGCATCACAGCCTGGCCAGCCATTCCTTGGAGGTGCCTGTCCATCTCCCTACCAGGCACGCTTCTCACCTCCAGGCACTTTTACTAACTAGCCCGTAAGGCCATCCTCCCTATCAACTAATTTCTGCTAAGATGTTTATCTGTGAATTGGTTCAATTGAACTAGCTCCCTGACAGTATTTGAATTTTAATAGAGGATTTCTGCAGACCCCAAAGAATTAATCACCGAATTACAGTCTCTAAGAGGGGAAGGGATTGAGCCATCAGCTAATCCAGGGTTACAGATTCTCATGTCTCCAGGGGCAGGCAGTAAATGCAGATGTCGGAAGCAGGCACAGAACAGTAGGGAGTGGTGGAAGACTGTGGCAGAATGGAGAACCATGTCCTATCTAAGGGCTTTCAAATTCCAGCTCTTAAAAACATTCTTCAGGCAAAATACAGAAATACAAACAAAGCAAAACAAAAACAGCTATACACTAAATGCAACGTGGTATTCTTGCTTAGATCCTGGGACAGCTAGTGGAAAAACCAGTTACATGCAAATAAAGTCTGTAGTTTAGATAATAATGTATCAATGTTAATTTCTTAAATGTACCATGATTGTGTAAGATGTTAATGTTAGAGGGAGTTGTATACACGGGAATTCTCTGTATTGTCTTTGCAACATTTTTATAAACCTAAAATTGTTCCAAAGTGATGTTTATTAAAAACAAATAGCTACATCCATTGGGTGAGATTTTTGATAACAGAAGGTATAAGGGTTACTATGTCTATGAGCTTTATATATACTAATCCACTTAATCCTCATGACCATTCTATCAGGTAAATAGAAGTACTTGCCTCCTTTTCTCAATGGGGAAACTAAGGCACAGACAAGTTAAGTATCTTGCCCAAGGTCACACAGTTAGAAACCATATCCAAATGCACAGTATTTATTCCTACACCAGCCCACTTGTGGGATGTAACACATATTTATCAGGAAGTCAACCTGTAACTAGGAGGCAGGGTGGGGACTGCAGTGAGATGAGTGAGACACCTCCTTGGGCACAAAATTTAAGAGGCACTACCACCTCACAACACCTCACATCATTAGGATGGGTGCTTTCAAGAGAAAAGGAAGGGAAAGGAAGGCAAGGCAAGGGAAGGGAAGGGAAAAATCGTTGGCAAGGATGAGGAGAAGTTGGAACCCTTGTGCACTGTTGATGGGAAGGGAAAATGGTGCAGCTGCTAAAAGGTGGAAGCAACCCAAGTGTCCATGAATGGATGAATGGATAAGCAAAATGTGGTACATACATGCAATGGAATATTGCTCAGTCTTAAAAAGGATGGAAATTCTTATACATGCTACAATATGGATGAAGCTTGAGGACATTATGTTAAGTGAAATAATGCAGTCACAAAAAGGCAAGTGATTCCACTTATATGAAGCACCTAGAGTTGCAAATGTATAGAGATGGAAAGTAGAATGGTGGTTGCCAGGGCCTGGGGGAGGAGGGAAGGGGGAGTTACTGTTTAATGGCTATAGTGTTTCAGTTTGGGAAGATGAATGGTGGTGATAATTTCACAACAATGTGAATGTACTTAATACCACTGCACTGCACACTTAAAAATAGTTAGGATGGTAAATTTTATGTTAGGTGTGTTTCACCACAATTAAATATAAAATAAATTAAAATAAAATAAAAATTTAAGGGGCCCTAAAATTTTCAGTCATCAAGATAAATAATATTCTAATGCAATATTTTTTAAAAATCCAAATTAATGGGAAAAAAATCCACAAGGAAAAAAATACCAAAATTTTAAATAAAGACAGGATCAGGGACAGTGTCGTATCAAATTATATTGGAGTCCGAGGCAAGAGGAAAAATGGCAACACTGATCCTTAAGGACACACCCCCTTGAGAGCATATGGGAATTTTAGGGCTGATGGGGCATGGGGTATATATTGAAAAAGCTCCCCACATGATTCTGATATTCAGTATTCCCTGCCGCCCCCCTCCACCCCCCACCCCCTGCCGCCACAGGAAAAAAGAAAGAAAAATTTCAGCATGGACTGGAAGAAACAGAGATCCAAAGTGGTTAACTTTCACTTACTGGAGGTCCTCTCTGGTGAGCAAATGAACTCATGGTGGAATGTCTGGGAGCTCAGTAGCCCGAGAAGGAGGCATCTGGGGGCTGGATGCCCTGGTGCCCCATTCCAGCACAGCTCTGCCTTGGGGACCCTGTGACTCAGGCTTTGAGGTGCTCATTAGGACACCAAACCTACACATGTGTGGCCAGATCTTTTGGACATGTCGTTATCCGCCAGCTCCAGGCTGATTTTAAAATGTGTTTCAGACCTCACCACCCAGCACCCTGCTACCCTTTGCCAACTCCCTTGGGAGTTACAGATGGGGAGGCAGCAGCAGGACAAGTTTCTGCAGCAACACCTGGGGCTTAGGTACCGCCATTAGCAATGCAAATGCAGGGGAGTGTCAGCTGATTTATTAAATGGAGCCCTTGGCGCGTCCTCTTGCCCCACTTGGGTTCATCTGTCATCCCCTCATCAGCCCCGGGACCGGGTGCATGCGCTGCATGTGGTAACCCAGCTCAATTAATATTGTCTCAGTGCTCCGGATTTCTGGAGGCTTATTTCTTTTCTTTTTTTGAAATTTATTTATTTATTTTTGGCAGCGTTGGGTCTTTGTTGCTGCGCGTGGGCTTTCTCCAGTTGCGGCGAGCGGGGGCTACTCTTCGTTGCGGTGCGCGGGCTTCTCATTGCGGTGGCTTCTCTTGTTGCGGAGCACGGGCTCTGGGTCCACGGGCTTCAGTAATTGTGGTGTGTGGGCTCAGTGGTTGTGGCGCACGGGCTTAGTTGCTCCGCGGCATGTGGGATCTTCCCGGACCAGGGCTTGAATCTGAGTCCCCTGCATTGGCAGGCGGATTCCTAACCACTGAGCCACCAGGGAAGCCCGAGGCTTATTTGGATCCCGGTAATTAGTCATGAGATCCTGTCAGTAGCCTTGTAGGCCCGCACCCTCTCTCTCTGTGTGTGGTTTTCTGTTTTCTTTACCAGGGAGCAGACAACTCATTTCTTTCTTTCTCAGCCTGCAGGGCCTGGCCCTGTCGGCCAGCACCTCCGGCCACACTGCTTTCTCACCCTGGGGTCCCTGCAGATGTGACTCCTCCCATACCTTTCCCCTTCCTGCCCTTCTCCCTTCCGCGAACACCTCAACTATTCCTGTTGTTCAGCGGTTCTCAACTGGGAGCCATCTTGCCTTCCCAGGGACATCTGGCAACGTCCAGAGACACTGCGACTGTCATAGATGGGGCGTTGGGGGCGGTGCTACTAACGTCTGGTGAGTAGAGGTCTAGGCTGCTGCTAAAGGTTGTACAGTTCCCAGGACACCCCCGCCCCCCAGCAAGAATTATCTGGCCCCCAATGTCAATAGTCCCGAGGTCAAGAAACACTGGCCCAACTAACCAGATCCGTCAATCGCAGCTCAAGCATCATCTCCTCTGACAGGGAAGCCATGTCTGAGCAGACTTCCCTGCCATCCTCAACCCACCCCCGCCCCAAATGCACAGCACACTCGGCCATTTTCAGGACATGCCCCTACTTCCCTTTAGAGTACTTACCATAATTTGCCGATATATTTTTGTGCTTTTGTTTGATTAATGTCTACTCCCAGGCCCAGGCTGCACAAGCTCAGGGCCCTTGTCTATGTTCACACACCTCTGCATCCCCAGAGCAGAGCAGGTTGCTTAATACATGGTAGGTTCTATGGGCTTTACTGGATGAACCAATGGATACATACTCCTTCTGTATTCCCTGTGAAGGACCCTCCAGGTTCAAGGCAGTCCTTAGGACCCGCTGGACTGAAATAGCTGGGAAAGGGCTCAGCCTCTGTGTAACACTGGTTGCTGACAATGAGGGGTGAACAGATCCTGATTAAGCGTCTCCCCCTTCCTGACCCTTCCATCCTCTCCTTCTCCCTCCTTCTCCCTCTTCTTCCTCTCCCACTTTCCCTCCCAATAGGCAAATATTTATTGAGCATCTACTGAATATCAGGAACTATTAGGTATTAAGTATACAACGATGAACAAGACAGACACAGAACTTGACTTCATTGATCGCTAGGCTTTTGAGAAGACAGTCGTTAAACAAGTTTACACAAGTGTGATGAATGTCCCAGAGGAGAAGGAAATAGGGCCGTGAGTGTCCATGCCAGGAGAATCTGAACTGGGTGGAAGGATCAGGCAAGGACTCCCTTTTTTTCTTCCTCCTCCTCCCAGACCTCTGTTTCTATCCCTGGGCTGGGATTAATGTGAATAATGTGTTAAGTTATAAGCCTCAGGAATCATCTCTAAAGCTTGTAGGCACAGCCCAAGGGTGCACAAGACAACTGCTGGGTGTAAATGGAAAATGTTACAGCTTTTTATATTTATTTTCACCTCACCCTTGTTTGAGTTTTAATTTGGAGGTCTATTTGATTGGGTCTCTGGAAACAGACTCTGAAATGTAAAGCTGCGTGAAGGTGAGTGGGAGTGGTCTCAGGTGATACACCTGTGATGACGTGAGGACGGCAGGATTGGGCGGTGGGGGAAGCTGACCTGAATGCACGTGTGACAGAGGCCTCGGCCATCGTACAGAGAGCTCTGGAGCTGGGACGGCCCTCAGAGCAGTCCTGAATTAAGGCAAAGGAGTTGGGCTTTTGCACCCCCATCAATCACTGGCTGCAGGCCACACCCTGGGAGATCATGACCTTGGATGAGCAGTTTCCTTCAGCAGAGGGCGGTTTCCAGTGAGGACTGCAACCGTGAGGCTTTAGCAACCGACCTTCCCACTTCTAGGAGATGGAGGCATCAGCTCTAAAGAGGGGATCTGGACAGATCACCACAGTGCCCACCACGAGAATCTAATCACAGAGCCATACATGTGAATTTCACACAGACAGACACACACACAGAGACACACACATACACTCATGCTTTGGGGATTGTGTGCCCCCAAATTGTGTGTTATGCTGATAGGTTCGTGCCACTCAGAAAGTTTGAAGACCGCCAATTTAGAGTAGGGGGTACCCAATTGATAAAATGCCCCCTTTTGATCCGTTTACCCCTGCACTTCCATTTCTATCGTGGGGCCTATGTTTCAGAAAATCTCCTCCCAAACTGCCGTGCTAAGTAATGCGTTTACTTCTCCATTTTGAAATTAATGATAAATGGAAACAACGCTGGGTGGTAGAAACCAAGAGAAGCAACACCAAAAGCTACCTGATTTGGACTCTGATCTGATTAAATTTTAGCTACTACAGTGGTTAAGAGTCTGGGTTTGGAGCCTGGCTATCTGGGTTCACATACCAGTTCTACTACTTACCCTGTGAACTTGAGTGAGTTAAATTGCCTCATTCCTGCTTCTTTATCTACAAAACAAGAATAACATAACAACTTACTTCATGGGATTATTGTGAGGATTACATGAACTAATGCATTCAAAGTGCTTAAGACAAAGTCTGAGACATAGTAAACCCTCAACAGATGTTAATATCATGAACCTGCAGTTTTTTTTTTTTTTTCCCAGGGAAGTGGAGGCTTTTGCCTTTTGAAACTATTGAGGAGGCCCTTGTATCAGTTAAGATTAGGCTCGACAGTGAGTGACAAAGAACGCAAAGTAAGAGGTAGAAGTTTATTTCCCTTTCATGATATGCATTGCCACCTAGTATGGCAACTCCATGGTTTTCAGAGACCAAGAATTTTTCTAGCTTGTTGCTCCTTTACCTTCAGCCTGAAGATCCTACCTCATAGTCTGGTATAGCTGCTCAAGCCCCAACCATCACATCTACATTCCAAGCCAATTGGAAGGAGGAGGGCACATCCCCTACCTTTAAGAACATTTCATGGAAGTTGCACACTGGCTTCTGCACCTATCCTGTGGGCCAGAACTTAGTCTCACGGCCAGCCTTAGATGCAAGGGAGGCTGGGAAATGTAGTCTTTGTTCTGGGTAGCTGCATGCTCAGGTAAAATGTGGAGAGTGGTCTTCTGCTTAGGAAGAAGGAAAGAATGGATATCAGAGAACAACTAGCAGTCTCTGCCAAATGTCCCGACTTTGCTCTTAACATTTGAAGGGCAGAAGGCACAGCCCATTACCCGCGATATTTCACTGATGACTAACAGTGAGTCCAGGACACATAGAGCTGTTCTTCCCTTTGGTCTGAAGCTGACAGCTGTGCTCCCTCAGAGCCCAGGAATGGATTCTGCCTGAGCCACCAGTTGAAGGGCATCTCCTCTCCTTGCCCTGCAGGGAAACTCACTCTTTTGGGGACCTCTCTAGTCACATATCACCCCCCACCCAAGGGCCCTGGACCCCTAAATACATCTGCTCTCTTCCTCATCCCTCCTTTTCCCTTCTTTGGCCTGTAAGCTGGTTTTCAGTGTTGTGGTTGTTCCCCCAGGCTGGGGCTGGAGAGGCCTTAGGACGGGGATGAGGCAAACCTGACCATGGGGGCTGTGTCTCTACAGCCCCTCCTGTTGTCATTCAGGGTGGTCTCAGTCTCTTCTCTACCTTGAGGTGCTTTTGACAAAAGTCCCCTCTCGTTGGCGTGCCTTGATGTGCACCTGCCCCAGGAGGAGGTGGTGGGCTGTTCTCAGCTGTGTCCTGGAACAGGTTCCACACACCCCCTTTCAGGGATGACTGAGGACTCCAGCTGAGAGCTGAGCATATGGAGCTAGCATGGCCCAAGTTACCCAAGAAACCCCCAGAGGGCAGTAAACTTTATTCCTTATCAAGGCCCAGGCAAGTCCCTGGTCCTGCCAACCTTTGCATGACCTTTTCCAATAATGTATTACTACAGGGAACTAATTGTTACTTGGTATCCACTATGTGCCAGGAACTGTGCCAGGGACTTAAATCAGTTCATTGAATGCTTACAACAGTTTTTTGAGATGGAGGGTTTTAACTCCACTCACAAACGAGGAAACCAAAGCTCAGAGAGGTTGAGTAACTCACCTAAGGCTATATATAGGTCTTGAAAGTGGTGGGGTCAGGACTAGAGCTCTGGTCTGATTCCAGACTATGTTCTCCAGTCCAGTAAGAGTTGCCTGTTACTTAAATGTATTTGATTAGTCAGTGGTGTGGGGGGTGGAGAATCAACTAACTTAACGCAACTTATATTTACTGAGCTACTCCTAAGTGTCAGGCATTGGGGAGACAAAGAAGAATAAGACACAGCGGGAATTCCCTGGCAGTTCAGTGGTTAGGACTCCACGCTTTCACTGCCGAGGGCCCAGGTTCGATCCCTGGTCTGGGAACTAAGACGTGGTACGGCCAAAAAAAAAAAAAAAAAATAGACACAGCCCCTCAAGGAATGTCAGCTTAGCCAGGGAGACAGTCATAGATACAGATTCTTTGGAGTCAGTTTATTAAGGGCAAAACTATAGCACAGGGTATTATGGCTACCTCACCACATGATCCATACCTGGCTGGGTATTTAAGGGGTAGGGGGTGGTAGGAATCATGGAAGGCTGCCTGGAGGGCGTAATCTCTGAGTTGAGTCTTAAAGGGTGAATTTGATGTAGCCAGGTTAAGAGTGGAAAGGTCAGGCAGAGGGCACAACACATGCAAAGGTCAGGAGGTAGGGCCAACATAACATTCCAGGCACATGCCCCATAGGTATTGGCTCCTGTGTAGCATTCTACCACACACTCAGTAAACCTTGTTCACCAAATAAATCCATTTTCCTCCTACAGTGCCTGAAGAAAACCTTTCCAATCACTCAGTTGATTTGTCGGTCACGTTCTTCTTGAATTTTTCACCTGTTGGCCAGGCTCCTACTTCCACCTCCTCCCCCTACTCCCTAGTTCCTTATGGAAAGTGTTCTTTTTCACCAGCAGACATTTTTTTCTGGTTCCTGGGACTCCGTCTTGCTTGCGTTCACTGGAAGCCGAATAGATAGTGTACTGCTTGGGGTTCTGCCGAGTTGTTGGGTGAATGAAAGCTTCCACCTTGGGCAAGCAAGGTTTTCACAGGGACTTTGACTGACTTGAGAAAGACGGAGCCCATCTGCTTCCTCCATTCTTCTCAGACGTGGTTTCCAGGGAGCTCTCGTGTCCGCTCACCTCGTTAAGAGAGCTTTGCCTTCTATTGGTTCCCAGATTTCAGTTGCCAGGACACCTGAGGGAGAGATGGTTGTCTGGGTCTTCAGTTCCTCCAGCTTCATGTTGCTATGGCTTCTCCGCACCTCCATGGTGGGTCCTAACCTCTCTACATCCCCTTCTCAACTTACTCCAGGTTCCTTCTTACCTCTTCCCACCTGTGCCATCCCCACACACGTTGTAACCTATATTCAGAAAATTATATCTTACAGGCTTCAGTCAGAAGCAGGAATTTCCAAGGGTGGGATTTTACTGCCAGAGTTCCGGGTGATCTTTCCAGGCGTTTTCTGGGCTGGTGGCCTCTTCAGACACCCCTGAAATCATAGAAGCCTGTCAAGAAGGTATATAAGGTCAGGAACATGGGCTCTGCCCTGCACAAACCTGAGTTCAAACCTGTGCTCTGCTGTATCATAGCTGGGTATCCTCGAGCAAGTGACTGAAGCTCTCTAAGCTTCTGTATTCTTGTCTGGAAAGTGGGGGTGATAAGATTCCACTTCAGTGACTTACAGGTGGATGAGGTGAGACCATGTATGTAAAGCACTTGACATGGAAACTATTATTATAGCACCTCTTGCCAGCTTGTAGACGGCTCGCACTCATATATTGATTCATTTAGCAAATGCTGAATGCCTACTGTGCATCAGGTGCTATACTAGGCCCTGAGAACATAGGCGTGAACACAATAAAATGACCATTGATTGTGACCATATGATCACAATGGATGAAGACACTGGGAACAGGCTTCTGTGCCTCTGTGGCTAAATTGCTTATAAGAGTGAATGCCCCTACTCTGTGCATAAGCACATAAGAGAAAGTCTGCCCATCAGTGACTCTCCCAGTCTGACCTGGCTTCCTCCTGAGAGTTTCTACAGCCTTTTCTTTAATAGATTCTTGGATACATGAAAAGCATCCTAAGTAATTTCAATTATATAGAACCATTGGTTCCTGTGTTCTTAGATGTCTCACAAAATTGAGAAACACACTCCTCGGAGCTCAGGAAAATGCAGGACTGTCATTTAGGTAGAAGAATCTCTGATCTAACTGAATGTGTGTTCACCTGGCATAATTATAATAAATACATTTAAAAATTATTCTTACATTTTGTGATTATAAAACCATACATGCTCATGGTAGAATGGTTGAAAAACACAGAATACAAAAAAATGTATAAATGATTTATACTAACAGTTAGTGGTTTAGTGCAATATTCTCAAAGTGTGGTCCAAAGACCCTCTGGGGGCCCCAGAGATTCTTTTAGGAGGTCCACAGCAGCAGAATTCTTTTAATAATAATAACACCAAACCATTATTTGTTTGTTTTACTCTTATTCTCTCTTGAGTGTACAGTGGAGCTTTCCCAAAACTACAGGACATGTCATGACATCATCACTCTAAAAGCTTATGTGCTGGTGCATACCTATGTTTTTAAACTTTCTAATTTTAACTTTGAATATAATAACCATCCATAGATATAATTCACAAAAACAAAAGTTCTTTGTGATCATTTTCAAGAGAACAAAGGGATCCTGAGAGCAAAATGTTTGTGGTTTAGTGATTTTTTTCTAGTCTTTGGCCTATGAATATGTCTAATCATAAAAAAAATTGGCATCATATTATATGTACTTTGTATCCTGCTTTTTCACTTAGCTAATATATTATAGATTTACATAAGACATTAATATACCTTTATGTTGTATCTCCTAAACAATAATAATAGCACTTCTGTGAGCTGGGCGCTGTTCTAAGTTCTTTACATAGCAACCCTCTGAGATAGGAACAGTTATAATCTCCATTTTAAGAAAAATCATTCATGTTAATTAACTCTCCCAGGGTTATAGAGCTAGGGAAAGACAAAATTGGAATTCAAACTTAGGCCATCCTCATGTACAGTAGTTCATCATCCGAATGTTGCAGAATTTATGTACTCATTCCATAATTTTTGGACATTTAAGTTTTCAACTGTTTTCAATGTTTCACTAACATAAAATAATACCACGTGAATATCCTTGAACATACAGCTTTTCTGGGATCACTGATTATTCCCTTGTGATCAGTTCTTAGAAGTAGAATTATTGGGTCGGGGGAGGGATGTGTGTCAACATTTTCAAAATTTTGATACATATTGCCAAATTATCTTCCAAAAAAGTCTGTGCTCATTTACACTTGCACCCTAGATACCTGAAGAGCATTTATCTCACTTCATCCTCACTGATACTTTGGCAAACGTGATAGACGTCTCTTTCCCCTCTAGGGAAGCCGAATGGCATTTAAAATCTTTTTTTGGCCATGTGTATTTCTTCTAGTGTAAATTATCCATATTATGATCTATTTTTATCTAATGAGAGTAACCTGATTTTCATTCACACATTCTTGTGTTTATGGCTCAAAGTAAGTGTTACCAACATCAGAGTGATCACATGGACACTTAGTCTAATGATAATATCACTTGATAAAAAGTATTTGGGACTCCTTTATGGGATTTGCATGCAGAGTAGTTTATAAGCCACAAAGGAAAAGAGGAAATTCTTTGTATAGAGCATTATTATCACCTTTAAAAATGTTACTTGCATTTAAAAAAAACCCCACAATACTATATTGTTCACTAAGCTAATTTACCAGGTTGGATCCAAATAACTTTTTGGCTATCTGCTAATATCAGCTCTTCTCCCACGGGAGTAGGAGTGATTACAGAAGTTATCTGGAGTGGACACGGTCAGTGCCCTGCCTATTTCCCCTTCACCTGGCTGGTGCGCACACCCCCCAGGTTCTGTGGGTAAAGCTGCCCCTTCTTCAGAGCATTCTCTGCTGACAGAGAGTGGCCAACCCCATAGGTTAGACGCCCCTTCACACCCTGAGGGCAGCCAGTAGCCAATGACAAACATAGAGATATAAAAGGCTGACGTCCTTGCCTCAAGAGAAACCCAATTATGGGGCGAAATGCCTGCTCCAGAGCTTTCTGAGGGGCCAGACTGATGCTAGTCTTCGGCTAAGACCATATCCTTACTTCGCTTTTTTCTCTTGCCCTATTCTGTTTCCCTCACTTCTCTTCTCCTGAGAGCACTTTTTCAATAGAGAATCCCCACCTTAGGCTCTGCTTTTAGGGAATCCTACCTAAGACAGTTGGTAGCAACAGTGGCCGTGGTCTCTGGCTTGCTATAGCAGTGCAATGGCTAAGAATTCCACCTTCGGTGAGCATGAGGATGCAGGAGAAAATGTCCCTGGCATCTGAGAGGCACGGAGCAAAACCGAAGACTGTGAAATTGGGAGGCTGCTGCTAAGTGCTGTTGATTCACTGAAGAGAGCAAAGCAAGGCTCAGATGTGTCAGTCAGCAACTTAAAGCTGAGGGCCTCTTTGGTGGCACTTAGAGACAGTCCTCTTCTGCAACCAGAGGGCAGACAGAGCTGAAGGGCAAGCACACAACCTAATTACAAGGATAAGCAGGACTTCCACGTGGGCTGAATTCTCAGCTTAGGAAAACATCCTACGCCAAAGACTGGACCCTGGTAGGAAAAGAACCCTAAAAAGAACTCTAAGGCTTGAAATACAGACACCTGGTGAGATGCACTTGAGGACCTTGAACCCTCAGATTTTGGATTTCCCTGAACCCCCTGGGCATGCATAAATGGCCCACTCCCCATTGTTAGAAGATGGAGTCCCCCTCCCTCTTCTTGAAGATACCACTGAGTCTTAAATGAGGCTGGTGCCTTAAGAGAGAGCGCTTGCTCTTTTCAGGATCAGCTATCATCTTCTTCCTCCAGGTCACCGTACCTATCATTAAGGTCAAATCTCAGCATAACACCCCTGGGGAGTGACAAGCCTGCAAAGGGAGGAGAGGAATTACATGTTAAAGAAGGTACAGAAACTGGTTAATATGTGCCAGTGGAACTGGGTGAATATGCTTAGGAGGATGTCATGAGGATGCTGGATGAAGGTGGGAGGTTAAGGGAACACCTGTCAATACAGGGTGAAGGGCCTCAGTAGACATGTTTGATATACTGCTGTGGTAGTTGTTCATATCTTAGAAAAAGTGATAGGTTGAATTAATGAGATAGAGATGCCAGACTGCCTGGTAACTGCGGGGAAGGGATCAAAAGTCTCAGAGAGGGGCTTCCCTGGTGGCGCAGTGGTTGGGAGTCCACCTGTCGATGCAGGGGACACGGGTTCGTGCCCCGGTCCGGGGAGATCCCACGTGCCACGGAGCGACTGGGCCCGTGAGCCATGGCCGCTGAGCCTGCGTGTCCGGAGCCTGTGCTCCACAACGGGAGAGGCCACAACAGTGAGAGGCCCACGTACCGCAAAAAAAAAAAAAAAAAAAAAAAAAAAGTCTCAGAGAACTGAACTTGCTAGAATGGGTCAACTACATAAGACTGCAAAACCAGGAGCTGACTCTGTTCCTCCATTTACTGAGGTGAAAAGGAATGCACTGGGAGGGGCTGTACCAGAATCACCGAGAAGCTCTAGAGAGGCTGCTTTCTTTAGGCTGCAGCTGATAATAGAAGATGCTATTCCAGAACCAGACTCCCTAGTATTGATGAGAATAATAGGGTCGCAGAAGAGCAGAGGCCAGGTGGTAACTCTTAACCATCAGAAGCAAGGTGGATGTAATTACCGAAATGAGCCATGTTATTGGAATGTCACCCAGGGAGGTCTGACCTGAAGCTACCTATGAAGGTAGCTAATAGGTCATGTTTCTAGGGCCAAGATAGACTGTAGTCAATAAGAATATTTGCTTAACACATAAAATCAAAAGAGATCAAGAATGGATGAAAAGAAGGCTGAGGTCAGACATCCCGGTAGAAAATCAGGATTTCCTGCTCAGTTTCCAGACATGAGTCAATTCTGAGATCCAGAACCCATTGACAGCAAAAGGGGCTGGGTTCCCATGTGAGAAGATACTGCAGCATCATAATAAGTATGTATACTGTAGAGATTCCTCAAGACGTATGGCTATTTACCCAGGTAACTACATATGGGGAAAGGGAAATACCCAGTTCTTTCAAGTGCTATTGGATATAAGGTCAGAGGTGATCCTGATACTGAGAATCCAAAGTGCTATCATGACCCCTTTTAAAATAGGGGCACATGTAAGTCAGGTAGTAAGTTGAATCCTGACCCAGGCTTGTCTCACCATTAGTAAACTGAGACCATGGATCAACCCAGCGATCACTCCCCCAACTCCCAAATGTATAAATAGAATAGACATTCTTAGCAATTTGCAGAATAATTACATTGGATCTTTGACCTGTAGAATAAAAGTAATTATAGTACAAAAGGCCTCCAGACCTCCATGTTCTCATATGTCAAGTATGTGTAAGTCCCCAAAACTGCACCATTTGTTCAAGATAGTATATCAAAGCCCTGTGCATTCCCTAGGGGGAATGGCAGACTGGTACCGACCTAGAAGACATAAAAGATGTAGGGGGGTGGCCCCCATTGTATGCTTATTTAATTTATCAGTCTGGCCCCTGAAGAAGTGGGTCATTGGGAGGACAGTGTACTGCTGCAAACTTAGCCAAGTAAGACCCCCCAACCGCAGTTATTTCTCACTATAGTAGATTAATACATCTTCATGTGTATGGTATTCAGTTATTACCCGGCAAATACGTGGTTTTAAATACCCATCAGAAAGAAGGATCAGAAGCAGCTGACATGTATATGCATTCACAGTTTGTGCCTCTGTCGCAGTGTAGTCCAAAGGGACCTAAACCATCTGCCAATTATGTAGAATTATATTGATGACATCGTGTTATCAATGCTGAGAGGTGGCAAATTCTCCGGATGCCTTGGCAACATTCATGTGCTTCAAGGAGTAGGAGATAAAAACTATAAAGATTCAGCGACTTACCACAATGGTGAAGTTTTCAGGGGTCCAGTGATCTGGGCATGCTGGGTTATCCTATCTAAAATCAAGGTCAAGTTTTTGCACTCTGTAACTTATACGGTTAAAAATAGGCCTTTTTGGGTTTAGGAGAAAGCATATTCCACCCAAAAACTGATCCGTTTATTGGGCGACACAGAAGGATCCTCCAATGTGTGGGGTCTATAACACTCTTCCAATAAATCTCTTATACTAGAATTCCCATCTCAGGCTCTGCATCCAGGGAACGTGACCTGAGACAGGTGCTTCAAATGAGGCCAAGTTGTTCAGAGCCAGAAAACGGGGCATTTGGGTCTTAGTTCTACTGAGTTTTCTTCTGGCCAAGGGATCCAGGCATGTTATTTTGCCCCTCCAGGCCACCATGTTCTCATATGTAAAATATGATATTAGTGTTGGTTCAGCATTTCTTAACCTTATTTCATCAGATAACAGACATGACAGAAAAGATTTACATGTATGACATACTCCCAAGGGTGTGCCCCTCAGCACGCATAAGAGAAGCTGCAACTTATGTGCAATTCCCAGCAAGCTGGCTGTAACTCCGTCCCTCCCTCCCTCCCTCCCACTCAAGAATCCATATTGGAATGCAGTAGGGTAGATACGGGATAATGTGGTAGGGGTAAGCTTGATGTTGTTCTAATTGGGTTTTTTTGGTTTGTTTTTGTTTTTTGCAGTACGCGGGCCTCTCACTGTTGTGGCCTCTCCCGTTGCGGAGCACAGGCTCCGGACGCGCAGGCCCAGCGGCCATGGCTCACAGGCCCAGCCGCTCCACGGCATGTGGAATCTTCCTGGACCGGGGCATGAACTCGTGTCCCCTGCATCTGCAGGCGGACTCTCAACTACTGCGCCACCAGGGAAGCCCTGTTCTAATTGGTTTTTAAAAACATTATTCACAATCTATAGTACTTTAATGTGTTTTTAAAAATATTTTCAACGAATTTCACAATGTCTTGACAACATGGTTCAGAACTGGTGGTTAAAAATGCTCTTTAAGATTACTTTCCACCTCCAAACTTTTGGATTCTGAAAATGAGTCCCAAAAAGCAGAGTTCCAAAACTATGTTTCTATGTCAGTGCCTCTCTGATACTTGAAGCAAGAGCACTCATTTGTATATAAAAATTTGAATATAAGTTGAATGGACATTTAATGGGAGCTTCGCCTATTGTGACCCTTATATGGAGTCATTCACCCCATATTTACTAATTGCTTACTCTTGTGCTATTTCTAGACTGTAGAAGTCTACATTGTGATGAGTTGATTAAAACTTAGTGTCTTTATAGTAACATTGCAAAAAGTACAATGTTAAGTGTTAAAAAGTGCAAATTAATAAGTGTTAAGAGAGAAAACGGTTCTATGATCAGAGAATTTTGGGTCAATTAGGGATAATAAGATTTCTTTACTGCAGAACTTCTCAAGTCCTTTCATCTAATTTGTTAATATGTCTTGAGAATCTCCAGGAGAGAAATTTAGTTTGCAGTGTTTCCCAAAGATTTTGAACATGGAACTTCATAGAACAGATGTTTCCAGGAACACACTTTGGAAAAGTCTGTTCTACAGCCATACCAGGTTTCAATGGCGCCAAAGTAGTCTGAGATGCTTCTGCAGTGATACCATCTGCGCTGGCTTACCCACCACCCAAAGGATGATGCTCCTGAGTGATATACAGTGCCGTCTACTAAATGTGCTTCACCGCCCTTCCCGCTACCTCCTTCCACATGTGTAGTCCAGATTCCATGAAAGCAAATAGTGGATCCACTCTACAAAGTGTATTGCTACGCCTCTGACAGATATTTGTGGGGTAATGTACCAGTGGTCAAAATACCCAGTTCTGGACCGAGCTCTGGCACCCAGTAGAAAGGTGACCAGGGGTTAGAGACTAAGAATGAATGAGATACAATAATTAAAATAACAGTGTTTTTGTTTGTGAAATGAGTTGATTTTGTGTGTGTGTCATTTAATAGGTGTATTTTTTAAAAATAAAACAAAGCACCTACTGCATTTTCAGGCATATAACCTAAGAGCATCTCGAAGATGAGAACCTGGAAAGTAATATTATTAATGGTTCCATTTATGGAACACTCTATGCTTGAACTATGCTAAATATTTTACAATCAGGTCTTCGCTCATAGGCCATCTCCTCAAAGAAGTCTTTCCTTACTATCCTATATCAAATTGTTTCCCTGTCACCCTCCATATCCTAATCAGGCTTTATGCTTTATAGAATGTATCTCTCCCCAACATTATGTTATTTTTCTGCTTATTGTTTATTTCCCCAGCTAGAATTTAAGCTCCATGAGGACAAAGGTTTTGGGTATTTTGTTCTGTTCTCTATCCCTAACATTAGAACAGTCCCTCAATAAAGTATTTAAACAAGGAAGATATAAATGAATGATCTCGTGGAATTCCAACCACAGCCCTGTGAACTAAGTCCTATTATTATCTCCATTTAGTAATTGAGGAGACTGGGCCACAAAGACATTAAGCCACTTGCTTAAGGACACAGTAAGTGGTAGAGCCTGTATTCAGATCTAGGTGTGACTCATGGCTTCAGCCACCAGGCTATACAGCCTTTTAATGAATACAATGTTGCTTCTCAGAAGGTGGTATCTGGCCTCCTGGTGACTCATTAAAATGTAGATAATTGGGGTTCACTCTGATACATTGAAACAGAATGAGTGAGGGAGGGCTGGGAGAATAAAAGGTAGGAAAAGGGAGGAGGCGGAGAGAAAAAAAAGCACATCTGTCTCAGATATCAGTTCCGGAATGGACCAGTCTGACCCCTTGGGACTCTGGTCTGAACCCTCCCAGAGGGCTGAAAGAAGGAGCTGTTTTCACAGGGGCTCAGTGACACCTGGGATGCTTTGTCGCCCAGATAAAAAGGTACTAACCATTTGGCCCCTTTCAGGTTAGCAGCTCTGACAGCACCATGAGACAAAGCCTTGGCCCAGACGCCAAGATTGCATGGAGCCCATGGAGGGAATCTTGGGAACTGGACATCATCAACACAGAGACTGGATGGAAAACAACAGAACTGTATGCAGATGCCTATGGAACCTCCCCTGGGGGCTCCCAGAAAAACTTGGAAGGTGGGCAGCATTTGCTAGGGTCTGAGGTCCCACGTTTAAGTAAGTGTGGGCAAGTGCTAGCTACCTACGATTGAATTATTATTGTTACAGTGATTCCATCAGTACCTACAAATACTATTTTTCCTCTTCTAAGGTCCCTGTTTTCCTTTGTCTGGCTGGACCTCGGGGGTTCTACTCCCTCAGGTCATGCTGGCCTATTGGGCTTTCACCCTGATGTGAACCAGAGGGCACGACAAAAGTTCATCATTGATCTCGTCCTCTCTGGAACTATCTGTAATGTGTAATGCTCTGGTGCTTTTAAACAGGAAAAAAGAGGTGTGGGGAATAGAAATGACATGGGAGGATTCAGAATCAGCTCTGGAGTGCACCTCCTGGCGTCCCATAGCTATGGACATGAGTGAGCTCCAGAGAGAGAAACGAGCCCTTTGTCCTCCACTTGGTCTGGGCCCAGTGACCTTGCTGAGCCTGAATTCCACAGTGTCACAGGATTTGAGTGAAGCTGCCCTTGGTTTCTAGTAGCTGAGCTTTCTTGAGAGGTCCCTCCAGTATTGAGCTGTTAACTCACCACTCCTTTATTTACATATTAGTTAGATGAAGTACACCCACTCAGATTGTGAAACACCATTCATTGTTTTTGGCGAGCTGCTCTTGTCAAGAAGTCTTATTCTGAGAGATTCAAAAGTGTTTCACAGCAATGTCAACTCTGTAGTTATGACCCTAAGTAAAAACCTTGACCCGAGAAATGAGAAAAACTCCCGACAGGTGAGGTAAGTAATTAAGCAAGGGACTGCATTTTATTGTGTAAATTATAGTACATTTACTGTAAAGCTAAACTTCCAATAACCCTTATAAAGTCCTCACAGGTAATGACTTAACCATGAATAGTGAGTTCCAGGGCTGCAGAACAGAACACGTTTGTCCTTTAAATGCTATTGGGAAAGAGAAACTAGATTAAAATTGAAAAGTGCAGTTTTCCCAGGTTCCAGTCGTTGAAGGTTTGGCTTGGGTTCAGGGGTGGAATCATGGTTTTCCCCCCAAACGTCCCTAGTACTGTATGCAAATCTTAGGTGTAGCAAGAGTTGGGCATGAAATCAATTGCAGTGTTGGAATGTTCGTAACATACACGCGACTTGGTAGAATATTCTCTCTTCTCCTGGACCATTTTGTTCCTCATTTCCCTGGAAATGAAAGGCCTGTGACCCATTGCTTTCAGACCCACAAGGTTGCCCAACTCCAGGGGGCACTGTGACCTTATGTGAATGTTGCCCCCTAGAGTTGTGCAAAATGCCAACCCCAATTCCTCTGAGCCATTCATACTACCACCTGCAAACATGGTGTTCATTTCTGCTGGATATTCCATTCCACTCTTCTTTTCTCATGGCCTGGTTCAGGTTAAATGATGTCTTTAGGGCTTCCCTGGAGGCGCAGTGGTTGGGAGTCCGCCTGCCGATGCAGGGGACGCGGGTTCGAGCCCTGGTCCGGGAAGATCCCACATGCCGCGGAGCGGCTGGGCCTGTGAGCCATGGCCGCTGAGCCTGCGTGTCCGGAGCCTGTGCTCCGCAACGGGAGAGGCCCGCGTACAGCAAAAAAAAAAAAAAAAAAAAAAAAAAAAAATGATGTCTTTAGCCTCAGTCTGTTTTTTTTTTCCTGTGCGTCATTCAGAGATGGGACCTTTCCTCCATACCAAGAGATGCGATACACAACACCTAGCACAAGGGAGGTTGAGGGGTGAAAAGGAGAAAAGGTTCTGAGTTGCTCCAAAGAACCTGGAAAAGTTATGAGAATTTGCTCTCGAAAAGGTGTAAGAATTGGCTCTGTGATAGAAACTAATATCTTAGATGCTGCATCTGTTACCGAGTGTTCACAGACTTTGACATGAAATGCGGGCATGGTGTTCCTGGCAGGTGACGAGAAAAGCACTGTGTCCTCCTCACCCACACCTCCCAACGGAAATAGGTTTTTTGTTATTTTTGCAACAGGACTTTACTTACAAAGGCAGTTGGTTCCCTTAGGAAGTATGCATCCAACTAATCCTCCACATAAATACTTGGCTTCAACAGAGAAAATAAGTTTGTCATATTCAGCATAAAACTTGACTGCACTTGCCTCCAGGCCTTTGAACAAGCCAGGCTGTTTTGCCCATAGGCACCAGAGGCATAGTGCCTAGGCTGGGGCCCAAGAACATTTCAAGAGCTGATTAAAATACCTGAGACCGGGGGGAAAAAACAGAAAAGAAAGAAAGAAATGTTTTGCTTCCAAAATATGGCAACTGTGAAATCAGAATTTTAAAATGTTTAGTGACATTACTGCAAATTACAGCATATGTCAACTTTGGTAATTAAATTCAGTATTCATAAGCATCTCATTACAATTAAAACTTACTTGTGGATTAGATTTTATTACTTAAAATTTCTCATAGGTACCCAATGATGGCTGAGAATTCATAATCAAGTGTGAATCAAAGGAGTTACTCATAGAAAAGAATTTCAAAAGCCAAAGTAGAAATTATCTTTCAAATTTATTTTGCCCCCAAATTAGGGTAGACGTGAGTCTCTTTGAAGGTTTGATAAGATGTATGTGGAGCTGCCTAGGACTTAAGAGGATCCTCAAGCGGCCCCGTACGTGGGTCATTTCCCCTGCCTGGGATACTCTTCCACCGTCTCTACAATCCTTGTTCTTTCTCTGATTTAAATCTTTAAAGGAAATTCCCTCAAGAACTTTTCTTTGTTCGGCTCCACTGGTCTCCTTGACTATTTTTTCAACGATCAGATAGAAGGACTTTGTACTTGCTGTGTTACAGACAACTTATATTTCTTTATTTTTATTTTGAGGGCTTTCTTAAATTTATTTTATGTATTGATACTGTATTTCAACTAAAATGAGAGCCTTGGAACGGAAAGCATTTATTCATTCATTTACTCATTCAAAGAAGCCATGAGGGCTTCCCTGGTGGCGCAGTGGTTGAGAGTCCGCCTGCCGATGCAGGGGACATGGGTTTGTGCCCCGGTCCGGGAAGATCCCACATGCCGCGGAGCGGCTGGGCCCGTGGGCCATGGCCACTGAGCCTGCGCGTCCGGAGCCTGTGCTCCGCAACGGGAGAGGCCACAACAGTGAGAGGTCCACGTACCGCAAAAAAAAAAAAAAAAAAAAAGAAGCCACCATGTGTTGGGTGCTTGGGAGACAAAATTGATGAAGCGCAGTATCTGGCCCCTTCCTTCTCCACGCTCACAGTCTAGGAAAGAAGATAGGAAAGGAGATAAATGATAGCACGGCTCCCTCCTGGTGTTTTTCTCTCTGTTGCTGAGACTGGAACTGGGTTCAATATGTTTTTATTTATATAATAAACATTTTCTGTGTGTCAGGTACTGTTCTCAACACAGGTACTGTTAACCGTTTTTCAACTATTAACCTATTTAATTCTTAAAGCAATCCTATGAGGCATTATTATTATCCCCACTTTACAGATGAGGACATTAAAGCGCAGAGAAGTGAAGTAATTTGCTCAAGGTGAGTTGCACAGCAAATAAGCAGCCGAGCCAGGATGTGAACCCAGACAGCCTGGCTCCAGAGCCCACGCTACTGTCTAGGGTATGAACTGAACCACATGAGATCAGTACCAGAGGGGTTCGTAGAAAATGCTACATAACTAATCATGCACAGGAAGGATGAAACAGGCAGGGAATTCTTCACAAAGGAGATGATATTTGGATCGCTTTGTATGAAACAGGAATTTGCCCATCAGATAAATTTGGAGTACGGGATTGAGAAATGTTTTCCAAGTAGAAAGAAGAGCCTATTCATCATCTATATGTATAAAAAAAAAAAACCCAGACAGATCTGAAGACTTGTTTTGGGAAATGCAAATAGCTTATTTGGCTGGAACTTTATGTGCTTGGAGAGGGTTTACAGAGATGGAGTTTTAAAAAGAAGCAAGGGAAACACAGACGTGGTTATTCTGAGGAGCTTGGCTTTTGTTCAGTTCTGCCTTTGGTCAGTTAAATGTTGATGGCCTCTCCCCGCTTCCACCCATTCAAAACCATGAAAGAAAAGCTTGGTAAATTCGATATGCAGAAGAAATGTTTTTAATATGCTTGGAAAAAAATGACACAAAGTCAAAAGTCAAACAACAAACTAGGATAAAATATTTGCACTGCACAGAACGATTTTTCTAACATACTAAGTGTGTTTACAAATCAGCAAGAGAACTACGTGTGGTGATGGATGTTAACTAGATTTATTGTGGTGATTATTCCACAATATATACAAATATCGAGTCATTATCTTGTACACCTGAAACTGATATAATGTTATGTGTCAGTTATACCCCGATGGAAAAAAAAATAAGGAAAAAAAAAAAAAACGACCAACACATCGAGACAAAGACCCGAATAGACGGTTTAAAGAAAAGGTATCTAAACATTTGTAAAGGTGCTCTGCCTACTTACAATAAGAAAAAATCAAATGAAATCAAGAGTAAGATATAACTGTCATTGTTGGTTTGGCAAAAATCAAAAAGTTTGGCAAACACTGGCCCTGCCAGGGTCTGGGGAAGCAGCCCCTCTCATACACTGGCCCTGCCAGGGTTTGGGGAAGCAGCCCCTCTCATACACTGGCCCTGCCAGGGTTTGGGGAAGCAGCCCTTCTCATACGCTGCTGGTAGGAGGGTAAACTGGCACAGCTTCCATGAGGATAATTAGGCAATATGTATCCAAATTACACAAGTGCGTTGTTTTTTTTTTAAGTGCGTTTTTTTTGTTGTTGTTTTTGTTTTTGCGGTAGGCGGGCCTCTCACTGTCGTGGCCTCTCCCGTTGCGGAGCACAGGCTCCGGACGCGCAGGCTCAGCGGCCATGGCTCACGGGCCCAGCCGCTCCGCGGCATGTGGGATCTTCTCGGACCGGGGCACGAACCTGCGTCCCCCACATCGGCAGGCGGACTTTCAACCACTGCGCCACCAGGGAAGCCCCTAAGTGCGTATTTTTTAACCTAACAAGTCCACTCTGAGAAATTTATTCTGCAGGTATATTCACACATGGATATGATGTTGTACATACAAGGACACATATATTACAACATTTTTTGTAATGGCAAAAGGTTGGGAGAAAAAACCTAAGTGTCCTTCACTAAGGAACTGGTTAAGTCCATTATGACGCATCCATACCATCGAATTCTTTGATGTCTTTAAAAAGAGCAAGTCTGTCCTGTATGTATTGATGTGGCAGAATCTTTAACATATAGTGAAAAAAGCGAGGTACAGAGCAGTGGGTTAGATTTATTACCATTTGTATGTACATGTGTGTTGAAGGAAATATATGTGCACGTAGGCTTGAATGTGCATTAAACACTTCTAGAGGAATCAAAAGAAATTTATAACACCAGTTGCCTCTAGGGAAGGAAAATAGGTAGCTGGGGAGAGAGGAATTATGAAGATCTACTTTTTTTTGTACAATTGTGGTGTCTTTGGCATTTTTTTGCAGTGTGTTTCTTTTTTTTTTTTAATTTTTACTGGAGTATAGTTGCTTTACAATGTTGGGTTAGTTTCTACTGTACAGCAAAGTGAATCAGCTGTACGTATACATATATCATCTCTTTTTTGGATTTCCTTCTCATTTAGGTCACCACAGAGCAATGAGTAGAGTTGCCTGTGCTATACAGTAGATTCTCATTAGTTATCTATTTTATACATAGTATCAATAGTGTATATATGTCCGTCCCAATCTCCCAATTCCTCCCACCCCCCTTCCCCCTTGATATCCATATGTTTGTTCTCTATATCTGTGTTTCTTATTTTTAGGGGTTTTTTTTTTGCATATCTTACCTGATTTTTAATAGTGAAGTTTTAAAATTTTGGTTGACCGACTCCCACCCTTCACCATTACATTGTTTTGCATTTGGTAGGACGATCAATTGAGATATATGTTTCATAGTTTAATTTTCCATAAAACTCCAAGCTAAGTTATCTCCCTGCAGGAGGGAGGAGAGGGAAGAGCTTGGCCTCAGTGAGCTGGAGCTGCAGGCTGAAGATGGCTCGGGGAGTTGGCTGCTTCTGTCCACTTGGTGTGAGGCCAGATCCTCGGCCTCCCTTGCAGGTGGGGCAAGTGAGAAAGATCGTGTGTGGGGCATTGGGGGAAGGGGAAGGTGTGCACCAGAGTTCGCTGGGAGTCTTTGGTTTAAACACTTTTCCAAACCCTGGCTTTCTGGTTACTTAAACCCAGAGACAAAGACTGTGAATCTCCTGTCTGGCTTCGGTTTTGGTTACAACCCTGGGTATGTGTTCACTGACACATTCCGGCATGGACATACTCTTCACTAACCTTAATTGGAGCAAAGCTCAATTTTGCTGAAAGGAATGAATTTATATATCTATTTTTTAGTGAAGTATCTGGTATCAGTCTGAGTGAAGTATCTGGTATCAATCTGCTTTGCTTTCATATGCTTACGTCACCTCACCAAAGGACTGATTTCCTCAGCAAATAAGAACGAGTGCAGAAGACCCAAGTGCCCAGAGACTGTGTTTAGACCTCTCAAGGTATAATTAATAAAGAGAATAAAGGATCAAAGGTGATTTTCAACTGACAAGGCCAGGCCCTTCTAATTGGTGAAAACTGCCCAACTGCTTTGCAATATTTTCTTTGCCAGGAGACAACTCCTCTCCTAAATGTTTAAGCGACTTCTTGTTGATCTGGTTTCGGAGGATTAAGTTCAGTGTAATTTCATCTTTCCCAGGTGTGAGACACTTGTGTGTGCAGTAATATGATTCTGTACTGTCAGGGAAAACAGTGTGTCTTTGTCAGCACTGTTTGACAGAGTCAAACCCCTGAATCACAACCTCACTCTCGACAGGCCTGAATTCCGTGTGGTTACCACTTGCCCCTCTGCTGAACGCTGCGAGGCTTCGGCGGATTGGCTTGCGGTCACACAGGTCAACGGGGCAGAGGTGGTATGTGCCGGCAGCCGGGCTGAACTTCAGAAAGCATTTCCTGTCTGATGCCTTTGGATTCAGCGTCTAAGGGCTGAGCGATACTACCTCTATTTTCATCAAGGGTTAAAAAAAATGCTCAGTAATTAATTTGTGCTTGTGCTAGCTAGTAGTGAAGTCAAGTATTTTTCTGATTCTTTGGGTAATGCTCTCAATGATGATTTCCTGATGAATGTTTGCATTTTTGATATGTAATATGCACCCTGATATAAAAAGTATTAGCTACCGTTTATTAATAATAATAGCTAAATTTTATTGAGTTCTAAGAGTCACGTACTGTTCTATGTGCGTACATGGATTATTGCTTTGATGCCCACCACTGTAATTATCATGTCTACTTTACAGATTGGAAAGTGAAATACAGGGAAAGTTAAGTAACCTGACCAAGAGCTCAGGGCTGGTAAGTGCTGGATGTGGAATTCGAACCCAAGAGTCTGCGTTTAGCATTTTAGCACATCACCGCAAAGCTATCTACCATCACTTATTATATGCCAGGCACATGACAACCCTGAGAGGTGTTGATTGTCATCCCCATTTTACAAGTGGGCAAATAGAGTCTCAGAAAGCTTAAATAAGTTACCCAGGTCACACAGGTAGTAAATGGTTAATGCTACCTAGCTGAGATCCAGATCTGAGCTCTTAACACACAAATCATGTGACCAAGAAAGGCAAATCTCTTCTTGTCTTGGTCCACGTGGAACCTAGCACTTGCTATGGACAGACAGAAATGGGCCGTATGGCTATTTGTCTGTACCCGTCCACACAGAGGGGGAATTGGAAATGGGAGACAATTGTATTCTGAGCTGGGGATTACAGAAATTTATTTTAAGTCTTGCTGTCTTACAGGAGCAAGGAGAATCTTAAGGGATGGAACCTTAAATATCGTAAGTCAAACCCCACAGTTTCACAGATGAGGAGCTAATGCTTCAGAGACAGAAAGCAACTTATACAAAGTCACAGAGGAAATGTTAGTGGCCTTGCTGGGCTTAAAGCCAAAGTCTCCTGACACCCAGCATAGGGGGTCTTTCTTTTACACTTCCACAGAGTTTTCCTGACTCTTGTCCTACAAAAATACTGTGTGGGCCTGGTTCCTCACTGTATGGTTTAAGGTCAGTGTGTTCCTCAACATTGCACATTACAGTTCCTTACCTGAAGTCTCTATATAGGCAGCCCAGTCCACATGAATTTTCTGCTTTTATGATTCAAAAAGGTTGAATTTAGTCAGCTTCTTAAGATTCTACTTGATGGGTTTTCATTGAGAAAATAGCAACTAGCCTCGTCTGCCTTGAACTTAGCACATCAAGAAATCATATTCTCTTATTGAATTACTTCTTTGTCCAAAGGTTGGTTTTGTTCATTCTGTACCTCTAGCACTTAGCACAGTGTGCAGCACATAGTAGTTGCTCAACAAATACATGTTGAACGAATGAATAAACAAAAATAAAACCATACTACTTTGTTTTATTCCTGTCCTCATCATCCAGCAACCTAATGTTAGAATGTTTTATTTAAATTTAAATCCAACAGTGGAAATCTATAGGAAGATCCCATCTTAATACTTTGAGAGGCTCACCTGTCCCATGCCAGCCAATGACCTATACCAGATATCAATGTATGCAGAAGGCAGCCCTGGAAAAGACACCCCTTGAAATTTCTTTGTATGGCCATGAAGCCTGTATGTAGATTTAACTTAAAATTTGGATCTCAAGCTTCAGAGGGCTTGAAAACCCATCAGCTAGACATCACCACAAACATTTGGTCATGATGCTTTCTCACCATTGCGGCGAATATTCTGGCAACTTCCCTCACCACCCTGACTGGCACATATGCACAGCAGGGAAAAGGCAGACCCTGTGGTAAATCCAGTATGTAGACACGGGCTGGTAGAGCCAGTCCAGCAAACAAGGGCAGGAGTTGGGAGTGAGAGGAGGAGAAATGGAAGGTCCAGTCTCCCCCAGTGGAGTTAGACCAACTGGGGCACAGTGGCAGATGCTCTGGAATAGATTTGGGACGGGAGCCCAGTACTGTCTAGACTTTCCTTGAGAAAATGATCTTACCCTAGAGTTAATCCAAAGCATGTCAGTGATTTCGAAGACCAAATCCACACAAATAACCTAGATGTTGCCATACCTGCATTCCAGAGTAGGACCTGACGTGAAACCTGGTGTCACTGCAGAGACTTTTAGTGATTGTTTATTTGCCTAAGCTAAGGCATAGAAAGAATGATCTTTCCCCAGCTGGAACGAGGACAGTGTGACCTTGCACCATAACTACTCTTAACCACCTTGTAATCTTCTACTTACGATCAGTATCTGCGGGCTGGGCGTACTAGATGTCTTTCCGCTGACATCTCATCAGGGCTTATGACCCGCTCTGCTTCTGGAACATGAGAAAGCCAGGCCCTGAGAAACAGAGACAGATTGCTTGCTTGAGAAGCCAACTCATCAAACAGGACTTGGTTTAAGTAATTGGTCTAAGATTAGGTTGAATTTGACAACAGCACAGCCAGAATTCTCTGTCTCTGTCTTTTTACTACTGAACTTCTCCAATTAGTGGTCTATGCCTGCTTCTCAAGGCCTTCTCCTTGACCCTGTGACGTTAGCCTTCTAGTTTTCAGTCTTCCCCAGGTTTGGCCATCTCCTCATTTGGATCCAGGCTTGTTGGTTCTTTCTACACTTGCCCCTGCTGTTTCTCTTAATGGTTCCCTGCTACTATCCCTGCCTCCAAAGTCTAAGTAAGGGCAAGAGAAAAATATTTTGTAAGCTTCTAAATTGAGGTGAGTCTGATGCTTGTTTTATTCATATGCTGCCCTGGTTATGAGAGACAGAGTCCCATTCAGCTCCAAGTTCTGAGTTGTGAGGGCTACTTTGCTTAAATTCCCCAGCGCTGCAACTGAGCACATCCCCAAAGTTAAAAGGTTGAGGTATTTGGGCACTGAATGGGGGACCTAAATTATTATTACAAATGTCCCTTTTATTGCCCTTCTTCCTACATCTTACCAGACGGGTGCATAGTGGGAGATTCTCACTCTGAAGTACATAGACACTGGAAGGGAAGAACATATTGAATTTTGAAGCTTAAGGACTTTAGTCAAATTTCCTAGAATGCGCCAATTCTCCTTTTTGCCAAATTCAAAAGTGCCCCCAAAAAGCATAATAAAAAATGAAACTACTATTTATTAAGCAGTATACTTGACACTTTGCATACGTGATCTCATTTATGCAGTCCTTAAAGGAGGCATTTCCATCCCCACCAAAGGCACATCACCAATAAATGGTGGAGGTAAGACTCAGAGTTATGTATCTCTGAGACTAGAGTTCATGTTTTTAATAATATTACCTACACTTTTTTTTAGCAGCAGATATTTTATCTTTTCTCTCCCTTTGAAACTCTCACATCTTAAACTAAATGTTATGCTCTTCTGGTTTTCTACTTACTTCCTCTTTTTCTATTTCCTTTGCTGGTTTCTCTTCTCTCTTTTACACTCTAGAATGTGCCCAAAGTTTAGTGTTTCTCCACACCCTTGGAAAGATCATCTATACTCATGTCTTCAATGAACACTTCCATGATACCATCAGAGTCTAAATACCAGGATATCAAAGACAAGATCTGTCTTATTCACCGGAAAATCTCGAGGATCCTGCAGAGTGCTTGACACACGGTAGATGTTCAATAAATATTGTTGAATAAATGAATGGATGAATGGATGGAAGAATCACTGATCTGCTGAAAATTCTCCCATATTCTTTTTCCCAATGTCTAGACCCATATCTCTGGCTACCTACTGGATATTTTCACCATAGTTTCCTGCCATTGCTATGAAATGGCAGTAAGAGTTTGGTGGAGCCGTTGAGGGTTTAAACAATTTTCTGGGGCAGCCACACCAATTGGACTCTCTCACCGTTTACTATTGGAGGCAGCCGTATTACTGTAGTGGGTTATACACTTTCTACAGGGGAGAATAGAAGCTTGGTTCCTGCCAATGGTGTGGGTTTGGGCTCCTTTGGGAAGGCCCCAGTGCAGCTGCTGGGTGGAGTCCTTGCTAAGTAGACGTGGATGGAGAAAGATGCTGTATCTGAAGCCACTTGTAGCTCATTTAAGGGTGACAGTATCACCACACTCATTGGGTAAATGCACCTTTGTGTTCAGCGCCCAGGGAGACTAAATGCCAGGTCAAGTCTAGGCATGGAAGAACAATGAGCTTGTAGCCACGAAGAGTCATGATCCTATCAGGGCCTTCAGATCTGACTCTTGGTTCCTCTTCCTGCTACAAGTCCTCAAATGTTCCTGTAAACCTTGGCCAAGAGTGCCAAAGTTGGTGGCTGTCCTTAGTTATTACGGGTGCAATCAACTGAAGATTTGTTTAGTGTGAAATAATTAATCAAATGACTTGTGGGAGGTGCTATCAGAGAAGCACATAGAAGCTGGATGACATCTACTGCCTGAGTTGTCCTGTCCACTTAATTGTCTCATACCTGTCCTACAGTACGTGCCCTGTGGTTGGCATTACCATGTGATTCAAAAATCTTTACACTTCATGCTGCTGTCATAGGTCTCTCCTTATGCTTCTACCTCAGATCAATTTGATCCCAGTTTTTCAGTCTTTCTGCTTCAGGCACCTGAGCAGCCAGCCAGGCCATTTGCCACTGCCAGTGAGTCTGTATATATTTTAACCTTGAGCCACTTCTTTTGTCCAAGCAAAGTGGGTGACCACATTCATCACCTGACACTCTCCCCAGGGGAAGAATCTTTGCCTCACCACTATTTTTCTAGGTTACCCTTGGGTGAGGATACAGTGCAGTCTATGGGTAATTTTGACTTGTACGCACATGCTAACTTAACCATACATAAGTCAAGCCCAGGCTTTTTCCTCCTCTGTCAGCTGGTTATATAACTCACCACGTGACCATAGGTATGAGATAAGGGAGAAGTGCTTGTGCAACAACAAATGTATAAAAGCCTGAGCTCTCTGCTATTGCAACTGCCTCGTGACCTCTAGCCCAGCTCATGCTTGACTCCAGGGGTACCACTGCCACCTTATGAACTGTGGATGTGCCTAAGCGACGACTCGGTGGGTCTGACGAAACCCAGCTCATGATGATGATGGGTGTTCTGGATTCATGGTCACCTGATGTATCAGTCAGGGTTCTCTAGAGAAAGAGAACCAATAGAATGTGTGTGTGTGTGTGTGTGTGTGTGTGTGTGTGTGTGTGTGTGTATATATATATATATATACACACCCACACATACATAAACACACATATATGTATATACACATTATACATATACACACACACATATGGACATGGAGAGAGAGATTCATTTTAAGGAACTGGCTCACACAATTGTGGGGCTGTCATGTCCAAAATCTGCAATGCAGGCCAGCCAGCTGGAGACACCTGCTAAAGCCAATGTTGCAATCTTGAGGCCAAAGGTCTCTGGAGGCAGAATTTCTCTTTAAAGCACTTCAGTCTTTTCCCTTAAAGCCTTCAACTGATTGGATGAGGCCCACCCTTAAGTGGAGGGTCATCTGCTTTACTCAAAGTCTACTGATTTAAATGTTCATCACATCTAAAAATTACCTTCAGAGCAACATTTAGACTGGTGTTTTCCCAGCCCTCTGAGCACCATACCCTAACCAAGTTGACACATAAAATTAACCATCATCCTTGGTGTCTCTATGAGACACACCCAGGAGCACACTGTGGTTTTTCAAAAGGCAAATAATCCTCCATTGCAGAAGCCCAGGACCCGCATAGTGATTCTCCCACTGGGACTTGCCATAAACTACACATGATATCTTTTTCCACCATGAATTCTCAAATATCATAGGGTCCTGTGGGTCCTATGGCCCAAGTAGCAGGGCTGCTTCCACCACAAGCTGGAGTTGCTGCAGAATTCTTTCCTACTCTGGGTGTCACTCAAAGCCTTCTAAGACAACCAGTGTATGTGCTGGAGTAGTATTCCCAAGTGTGGAATATGTTGCCTCCAGAACCCAAAGAGATCTATGAGGTATTGTGCTTCCTTCTTCCTAGTGGGAGGTATAAGATGCAAAAAATTGTCTTTCACTTTGGATGGAATATGTTAGCATGCCTCTGATCATTGGACCTTTAGCATTTTTCCTCATGTGGTAAGCTCCTGAATCTTCATAAGATTTATCTTGCACTGGAGCAGATGCTAGTTAGCTAGTTCTTGCTCACCTGGCTCATTTAGCATAATGTCATCAATGTAGTGGGTCAACACGATGTTCTGTGAGATATACAGAAAGTCCAGGGCTTCCCTGGTGGTGCAGTGGTTGGGAGTCCGCCTGCTGATGCAGGGGACACAGGTTCGTGCCCCGGTCCGGGAAGATCCCACATGCCACGGAGCGGCTGGGCCCGTGAGCCATGGCCGCTGAGCCTGCACGTCCGGAGCCTGTGCTCCGCAACGGGAGAGGCCACAACAGCGAGAGGCCCACACACCTCAAAAAAAAAAAAAAAAGAAAGCAAGTCCAACCCTCTTTGGACTATATATTGAGTGAGCGCTAACACAGCCCTGGGTTTGTGATCCTCTTTTCTGATATGGAAATTGATGGCTCCATAACGTGTATCTGAGGCCACGTTCATCTTCTTTAGCAAAGATGCCATATCTGTCATGGCAGCTGCAGTTGGGTTTGTGATAGTCTATTGTCATCCTCCAGGACATATGACTGATTTCTGTAGGGGTCCCAATGGATGAATTAGGTGGAGTTGAAATGGGGATCTCTACCATATCCTTTAGATCCTTAAGGGTGGCATTAATTTCTGTCATCCCTCTGAGGATATGAATTTGTTTTTATTTAATACCTTGGCCGGGAGCAGGATGGGAGTACGTAGCAGTTTCAAAGGCTTCTACTTGGTCTCCTCTACTCTGATAGATGGTTTTTACCCCACAGGCCAAGGATCCAGTGTGAGGGTTGTATCATCCCCCAACTATGTCTGTTCCAACTATGCATCTGGAATATACAATGGGCCCACAGTCAGCCAGAGCCTGTCAACAGTCTGTTTGTAGCCGGCTCTTCTGAACCCACTGTAATAGAGGCCATGATACTGTGGGTCTCTAGCTACCAATGTTACCTCAGACCCTGTGTCCAACAGTGGTTAAGTGCTTGAGTATTCCCCCTTCTCCTGCAAAATAAACCAACTCTCCCATAACCAGTCTCACATCCCAGCTTTCTTTGTCAAGCACCCTTGGAATTCATTCCCACAAAACTCCGCTGGCTCCTGCTAGTCTCTGTAGCTCTGTGTTGCAACTCCTTGGGCATCCATTTCCTGTCTAACCTGACCCAGCAAAAACCCTGGCTGGGTTATTCTGTGACTTAACCCTACTTATGCACCTCGTGGCCAGGAGGCGAGGTAGGGACAAATCCTGGGGGATACTGTCTTGAGGGGGGAGAGGCAAGGGAGGAGTGCCAGCTCCTAAAAGGGAGGAGAGTTCACTTCTTCAGGATCAGAACGTTCCGGGTATCTGGGAATTAAAGATTTTCAGGGACATCACTACTGATTTCTCCACTGGATGTGTCGAGGTCCCATTCTTCCCTAACAAGAGCCTTCACCTTGTTATGGCAGACTGGCCTTAACTGCGAGTTGAATATTCTTTGAATCTGAGATACTCTGATAATTAAAACTTGGACCTGTTCTTCAGCTTGCTTTGTTTTGCTACTGCAGGAGATGAGAGTCTCCTGGCTACCAAAGAAACCCTCTGGCTTTCACCGTTGGCTTTCAGTTGCCTATTAATCACTGTCAGCATTTTGTTATCTTTCACTGAAGCAATTATCACAGTAGCCACCCAGTCTCATTGTTATGGTGACTATTTCCTCCATAATTTTCAAATGTCTGATATACCGTGTGTGCTAGTGTTTTCTCTTCCTTGGTATGCAATCCTACTTTACCATTGGTGAAAGTTCACAATTGGACTGTCCCCTTGTGTCAGGGGCTATTTGCTCCAACTATCACTCGATGGGGTCAGCAATGCCAACGTGGTGGTAAGAGATTCAGCTCTAAAACTCTATCTTATACCTACTTTCTCAGATCACCCTTGCTACTAACTGTCACAGGCTGAGTACCACGGGAAGCAGACTCTGAGACTTGAGTTTGGTGTACAGGATATTTATTAGGTGGTGTCCTCAGGATCAACACATGTGGTTAGGGTGACAAATTCATCCTGGTTTTCCTGGGACATTTTTAATTTTAGCACTGAAAATCCAGCATCCTGAGAACTCCCTCAGTCCTTGGAAAACCGGGACTGTTGGTAACCCTACCTGTGGTAGAGAGGGGGCAGAAGCAGGGTTGAATGAAGGGAGAAGCCAAGCTGTAATCCAGGCCTGATGGCCTCAGCTAACCCCATAGACAAAGAATTCTGGAATTAAATTTTCCCTTCAGACATGTCCAGCATCAGGCTAAAATGGCCAGGCATTTATACTCCTGTTGCCTCAGACATTGAATGTGGGCTGCCCTGGGAAGGGCATGGCCTTGGGTGGGCAGTCTCTGAATGGGGCTGACAGCTAAAGGCTATCTGCTGACAGCACTTCTAGGAGTCCAGGCCACAAACCCTTCCATGAAAAGGGATCTGTGTGTTGCATCCCTGTGTCTAATACAGATATATGTAGATATATTCTTATATTTGCATAGAATATCTGTGGAGGAATGCACAGGAAATTGGTATCAGTTGTTACCTCCAAAGAGAGGATATAGGTGACCAGGAGAGCAGAGTGGAAAGAGGAAATGCTCTAAGGAGATAGTCCTTTGTACAGTTTGAATTTTTCTATCATGTTAAATGAATACGTACATTGCAAACATGAACTTGAGTTGAAATATCAGTAAATAAATAAAAATTGAAATAAGAAATAATTCAGAACCTAAGGAAATAAAATGTTTTGTTTTTAAAACACTTTCATTTGGCAGGTATTGATGGAATATCTATTACATGCCAGGATCCTGGAGACCCAACAGTGAAATATAGACAAAACCCCTGTTCTTATGGATCTAAAATTATACCACACCCCTAGTTAACCAAATGGGTACAAATATTTAATTCTACCAAGTTTATATTCTTATTTTTCAATTCAAACCAACATGTCCATTTGGGTTGTATGAATAGTAATATTAATAAACTGGTTTGTTATGGAATTGCCACCTGATTTTACACAAAATCCAAAGAGTATATCCACAACACAGTGTTTTACAACATTCATTTTGTGTTAGCTTTAACATTAACCTTTGATGTTAATGCCTGTGTTTCTATTTCTTCCTTTCCCTCCCTGTTCCCCCACATCATCTTATTATGTAAAGTTTATATGGTCCTGAATCTTTTTCAGAATGAGTGTGGGTATATATAAATGAAATATAAATGCTCTAACACCGTATTTATGGTCCATGCTGTACTGAATATAATAAGGCATATGGGATCAACAAGGTTGAAGCAGAACACTAAAAATTTATGGTACCCTGTAACCAGAACACCAGTAAAAGCAATACTACTACTAATAAAAATGCTAGCAGTTAGTTTTCTTCCAGTATTTGCACCAAGCCTCACTGTTAATCATTTACTTCCTTACAATTCCATGGGGTTTAAGACGTAGGCCTTAGAGAGCATTTGCTTCTGAAAGACCCTGTTTTCAACAAATTTAGAAATCTGATCCAGTCTGAAGCCTTCACACTTATTTGTAAGTTTGGTGAGTCAGAATCACTGTAATTGCTAAATGGTAATTCTTATGAAGCTACCTGGGGGAAAAGTATTATCCCTCACATAACACAGCAAGGTTTTAATAGGAATTCTTGGCTGGGAAGGGACACCACTGTAAGTAAGAATTCAATTTTGCTTTCTGGATAAAAAGAAGTAAAGGAGAAAATTACGATAGGTTCTGAAATTTAGGAAAATGGAGGAAAGAAGTTGTTTCCAGAGACTTTCTATAAAAAGCACATGTGATTGCTGATATGACATTGATGAATATAGATTGAAATGAGTTTATTCACTCCATTTTGTGATGAGATCACTCACTAGTTAGAGATGCCATGCAATTAAATTAAATACAAACTTGCTAAAAACAAGGGAATTGAAAGGGCAGAATTCTACCTGACATCCCGTAACATGAATGGCTTTGAAAGTGTCATTGGAAAGCGTCACTTAGGTGCAAATCCTTAGAGGTTGGAATTTAAAAGAGAATGAACACATTTCTAGGTTACATGAGACAGAGGTTATCAGGATCCTCATACCCATGAAGAACTATTAGAAGAAAATAGAAAGGGAAGAAATATACAGGTTCATCAACTTGTATAAGTTCATTCTTAAATAACAATAGTAAATAACTATTCAATTAAAAAAAGGTTAAAAAAAAGAAAACAGGTAAGTCAATCTGAAAATGTCCCTATGTACATTATCTTGAACAATTAAAAAATTTAGGAATCAAATGCATATATCTACATTTGCTGAGAGATATTTGTTCATCCAGTTTGGGCAAATGTCACAGAATTTAGAGTCAAAGGCCTAGGACAAATTCCCACCTCTACCACTCACAGGGCTTGGACAAGTTAACTGTTTGGAACTTATGTTTTCATTTGTAACAGGGTTCCCCTGTAACAGGGGAACCCTGTTCTTGAAGAACAGGGTTCTTCAAGAAACAAACATTTTTGATCGCCTTACTACGTGTGGGCTCAAGGATATGGAAATCCACAAGACATGACGTTGGTTTGCCAGAAGCTTGTATTCTTTGGCAGATGGTGATACTGAAATCACAGGATTGTTGAGATGACTAGAAGAGTGAAAGTGTTTGCTAAACTATAAGATTTTATGCAATTTTTATTAATGAATAAAGTGATTCATAGTTTGCTAATGGGAAGACATAAAAATTAGGCATTTAATAAAGAAATGTTAGATAAACTTTATTGCCTCACAAGATTTTATAATCCTGTTCTTCCCAACCCCTTCCTTTGCAATGTAGTATAATACTGATTTGTTTATTTATAACTCTCCCTTTCAATTCTGTTCCAAACAGGGATTTAAGACTTTCCCAGTCCTACTCCATTAACCACCATGACCAACTATGTCCATAATATAAAAGCTAACATGACGTTCATTCTTACCAGGCTCAATTCTTTCTCTGTGGAATTGCGAGGACGAGGTGAGGCAGACATTTCATCTTACTCCTAATTCCCATCTGCTTTAATATTGCTGGGATGCGCAGAGTCATTCATTCAATATCTCTTCAAATCTGCTTACTATCCTAGGTTTGCAGCAATATCATTTGAGGAGTAAAGATTTCCCATTTGGGCAGGAACATTCAGTGCCCTGGGGATGTGTATTCCATTCTCTTGTCCATGGTATATTCTTGTGGCATCTTTTAGATCATTTATATCAAACTTATAAGCTCACTGATGGTCATCAGTGCTTCCGACTGGGAACCTTACATTTGACACCAAAACAACTGCCTGCTTCAGGAGAGTATTTGCTACCCTAATATGTTGTTACTTCCTTGGGATATGGTATTTTGGTTTTCACCCAGTTTTTTATAAAATAATATAAGCCTAAATGAGCATAAGATTTTTGTATTTAGAGCATGGGAAAGAAAAGCTTATTAATTGGAAAGCATGCATAAGGGAAGAGGACGGATCTTAGCTAGCCAGTGAGTTCCAATTACAGTGGTATTGAATCATGTTAAAGTTGACTTAAAGGGGTCATACACCAGGGCAATCCCCCCTTTTCCTTACTTATAATAAAAATGATGGATGCAGTGAAATCAAGAATGAACATTTGTGAAACCAGTGGAAACATTTGTGGGTGGTTTTAAGACACAGTGTTCAAGTAGTAGATAAATGTTTGGTGATGGCGTGATCAATATCCTTAAGAAAGGAAACAAGTAGGATTGAGGGCCATCGATAAACAAGTACTATTGAAAGAATGAAAGAAACTAGGTTAAATTCACAAATTACACGTATAAGACTATATGGGTGATTTAAAGGATTTTTAAAGGTAATTTTGACTATTGGAGATTTTCACTTTACTCATTAACCTTCAAACCTAAGATAAAGCTCCACTGTATACCAATACAAACAAAAAACAAACCAATTTCTTGGTTTCGTTTTCAAAGATGTGGCTCTAATTGCAATAAAAAACAATATCAAGCATGAAAATAAAAGGTACTTAGTAAAATTATAAGTAAAATAATAGAAGGAAGAGAATATTTTATATTTTAAAGGGTAAAAGTTAATCATACAGTTGAATAATAAATGGAAACCCAATGCATGATTAATAAATGGTCTCCGGGCTTCCCTGGTGGCGCAGTGGTTGGGAGTCCGCCTGCCGATGCAGGGGACACGGGTTCGTGCCCCGGTCCGGGAAGATCCCACATGCCGCGGAGCGGCTGGGCCCGTGAGCCATGGCCGCTGAGCCTGTGCGTCTGGAGCCTGTGCTCCGCAATGGGAGAGGCCACAACAGTGAGAGGCCCGCGTACCGAAAAAAAAATAAAATTAAATTTAAAAAAAAATGGTCCCCAAAGAAATTTTGGGAACTATTAGGTCAGTAAAGCCAGAGAAGCTTCTTTTCCTAAGTCCCTAATGCCTATCTCAGAAGCTACATATGCTTAAGGAGGAAAACTCTCTTTACACCCATAAGAGCAATTAGTATCGTATTGAGTTGACGTGGGAAAGTGCAGAGGGCTTGCTGGGTGGTCTTGGTAAATTTTTTACTTGGGTAGTTTAACCTCTGAATTTAATTTACCTCATCTATTAAATGGGGGTAATAATACCTTGAAGGGCTATTATGAGAATTGGGTGTAATGTATTTAAAGGTCCTTACCATAGTGCTTGGGCTCCTAAAAAGTAGAGACTGCTATGATTATTACATTAACACCTGGCCTGGGCTTCCCTGGTGGCGCAGTGGTTGGGAGTCCGCCTGCCGATGCAGGGGACATGGGTTCGTGCCCCGGTCCGGGAAGATCCCACATGCCGCGGAGTGGCTGGGCCCGTGAGCCATGGCCGCTGAGCCTGCGCGTCCGGAGCTTGTGCTCCGCAACGGGAGAGGCCACAACAGTGAGAGGCCCGCGTACCGCAAAAAAACAAAAAAACAAAAAACACCTGGCCTGGGCTGGGCACCATTATGATGACTTGAAGAAATTCATTCACAACCTTTACTTCTAAATCAGAAAGTTTCAAGAACAATCATAGAGGAGATTGATACAATATTAATTAATCCAATATTTAATCGTCTTGCTTATTCTCTGGTTTCTAAAATTCCAATAATAAAAAATTATAGAATTTTAAACAAGAAGAAAATAAATGGAGGAAAACTATATTTTTTTCTTTAGTCAGGTTTATTTAATTTTCAGAAAATATACTTTCAAACAATAAAATTACACGATTAGTGACAACTATGACAAAGAGATGAGCACAGCTTATAACTTATAACCACAAAAGAAGAATACTTAGTTCAGTGATTATCATCCGAAACGTGATGACTCAGTGATGATAGATTATAGGGCAATGAAACAAAAGCCAAATTGTTTGTCTTGTAGTCCTGTTTTAAAGAACTTTGGTGGGAGAATTCTTATTGCTTCTTGGAAAGTGATATCGATGTTATAAGTCCCATATCTGACTACCTTGACTGGAATTGCTGATGAGATATGGCAGTTTTCTTCATCAAAAGGGAAGTATTTGAGCCAGCTGAAATATAAGATGAAACTCTCCTTAAGGTTATGACTTTACCGTTCTGATTGTTTGGGACATTCTTTGGGGAACTATAGTATTTTGAGTTGCTTCTCACAAAAGAGAGCTGGGTTGGACCAGAAGGCTCTAAAATCATTTGAGAAACGAATAATATACTCTTGACTGAAATGTTAATTCCTTATTCAATCTGGGAGTGAATGGAATGTCCTGCACTTAATGAAATAAAAGTGTTTGATTTAGATCTCTTACCAGTTTAATCTTTCATTCATAACCCACCTTTCCCCTCCTTATTTAAAGAAGTGGGGATAATTGAGAGAAAAACAGTCATAAGGGCATGCAAAGAATGTCTATTGCTCCCTTCCACAAATATTCACTGAACACGCATGTGCCAGACGCTGAGAATAAGCCCTCCCTGAGCAGTATGTGTATCACCTTTGGACCTCAGCTTCTAACAATCACATTATAGGGATCATATTCTTCTTTAACAACAACAACTAACTAGGAGATACAGACTTCCACCAGCTACCTGTCCCCCCCACCTCTAAATCAGGTTTTGCTCATCTTTTCAGTGTGTATAGTAGTAAAAAAAAAAAAAATACAGTCGGAGACAGGCTGTACTACAGCACAGCTTAAATGACTTACCTGCATTACAATTACCGCGAGGGTAGCTAAGTGAGGGGTGTTTAGGAAAGGAACTTTATAGTTTGAATGCACTTCTAGTATATGATAGGCACTGCGGTAAGCAGTTTACATCCTTTCTCTTAAATTCTACATATTATTCCTATCTGAGCTTAATTTCCTCATCTAAAAAAATGGGATAATACTTCGAAACCCTCTCAGGAGGATTAAATGGGACTTATAGAAAGGAAGGTAATTAATATTTATTGAATAACTACTATGGGTCAAGCCCTGCGGTTTGTTCCTTCACATACTTTATCTCTTTCATTAGCTCCATCTTAAGAAAATGAGGTTAAGCAGAAGTGACTAAAGCTATTTTTCCCCAGTAGAGGAACCTTCACCAAGAACCCAGAAAACACATATTTACGAAGTGCTTACAATGTGTCAGGCATTTTTCTTGGTTGTAGTGAACAAGACAGAGGTCTGTCTCAAAGAGGTTTGGCATACTCATTCAGAAAATGTTTGGGGCTGAGAGGGGGCAGATAATGGCTCATACAGAAGAAAAATCAGTGGCACTGTTTTGGGCCAAGGTACGTTTCAGATGCCTATTAGACAGCCAACGGGTGAGGCTAGGAGGTGGAGAGATACGTCTGGAATGTAAGGGAGACATCTGGGCTAGAGATAAAACACTGTGAGTCATCAGCACATAGATAATGTTTAAAGCTATGGTGCTGAATGAGATTTCCTGGGAAAAATGTGTAGGTGGAGAATACCGTTAAGGGCAGAGAGTCCCGAGGCCCTCCAACAATTAGTCATCTGAGAGACGAAAAGTATTCAAGAACCACAGAAGTGACCAATGAGGTAAGTAGAAAATCGCATGAGTTCAGGGTCATGGAAGCCTAGAGAAAAGTTTCAAGGAGGGAGTCATCACCAGTGAAGCTACCTAAAGGTGCATAAAATACAGAGAACTGGCCACTCATTTTGGCAAAAAGCTACCGTAAAGGCGCATAAAATACAGAGAACTTGCCATTCATTTTGCCTTTCACTGAACAGGTATTTATTGAGTACCAACTCCGTACTAGATACTGCTCAAGGGACTAGAGTAGAGATACACCTGTGAACAAAACAGAGGAAAATCCCTGTCCTCATGGGTTTCACATTCTAGTGAGGGGGGAAAAAGATAAACAATTAAATTATAGTATGCTAGTTCATTCTGAGCCCTTTACAGGAAGCGCAAGCAGAGGCGAGCGCTCTGGGTACGGAGAGTGGGGCTGCAATGTCAAATAAGCACAGTCAGGCTCTGGACCGGGAGCTGGCACCTGTCTGTCGTTACATCAAGGAAGGAAGCTTCCCTTTGCTTCTGAATGGCACTCGGTCTCCTTCAATTGACTTGAAGGACACCGGGGTTGGGGGGAGCGGGCGGCGTGTGTGGAGTGGGGAAGGACCCTTACTGGGGCCCTACTTGAAAGATCCAAACTTAGCAAATGGAATCTTGCCTAGAGTGCTGGGAAGGCAAGCCCTCCTCGTTGTGTCGCTGGCAGTCAGAGGAGGATCTAATTCACACAAGGAAGACCTTTAGAAGATAACCGTGGAGCCACACATGGGAAGAGCATCCCAGGGAGAGGGCCCAGCAAGGGCAAAGACTCCGAAGTTACGGAGCATTTAAAAAAATAAAAAATAAAAAAATAAAATAAAATAATCAGGGAAGACAGCACAGAAGTGATCTGTGAAGTCCTGAATGAGCAGAGGGAATGAGCGAGGCAGGTGTCTGGAGGAAGAGGTTTAAAGAGGGAAGAACACGTGTGAAAGTGCCTGGGAAGCTGTAAAGACTCAGGAGGATGCCAGAGTGGCTGCGGCAGAGTAGGTGAGGAGGAGGGTGACTGAATGAGGCGAGGGGATCGGAGCCTTCATTGTGAGACAGGAAGCCCGGGTTTTGAGCAGAGGAGTGCCATGCAGGCTACTGTGTTGAGCAGACACTGTTGGGACCAGGGATGAGAGTGGGGAGCAAAGGCTGAAGCAGGGAAATTAGTTTAGAGGCAATTGCTATAATTTAGGTGAGAAATGGTGGACCTTGGGCCAGGTGGTTAAGTGAATGCAATGAGAAGTTTAGAGCAGGGGTCCCCAGTCCGCAGCCTGTTAGCAACTGGGCCACGCAGCAGGCGGTGAGCGGTGGACAAGCGATGGAAGCGTCATCTGCCGCGCCCCATCGCTCACATTACAGCGGCCTGAACCATCTCCCACACCCCGACCTCCTGCCGCCCCCGTCCGTGGAAAAATTGTCTTCCACAAAACCGGTCCTGGTGCCAAAACTGTTGGGGACCACTGGCTTAGAGACTAGTCTCAATGTTAAAGCTGATGGGATTTGCTGATTAGCTGGATGTAGCCTGTGAAAGAAACCGCCAAGCAGGATGCTAAGATTATCTGCCTGGGCGACTGGAAGGATGGAGTTAAGGTGGGGAAGACGCCAGGAAACTGGGAATTGTTTTTGGACTTGGGAGATCTACTGCTTAAGGGGAGAGGCTGGCCTCAGTGGGAGTCATGGCCAGTTCTTCACGAGAGTATCTGCAGGCAGAAGAGGAAGCAAGTTCTTTCTTGGTGGTTTCTATTTTTTTCAGTGACATAGCAGTCAAGGTCATCAGCCAAGAGGGAGTATGCAGGGAGGTGTCTGAAGTTTGAAGAGAGACACAGTTGTCGAGGGGAGGAGGGGAATGAAGAAACCGGGGTAACAAAGTAAAATTCACCAGCAGCATTAAAGGCCCACTTGACCTTGACGTGGTTGCGTTTCCCTTCATCCATATTAAGGTGCACAGGTATGGGTTTGGAGTTGCAAGAGAGCTGGAATCATCTGTGACTGACGGTTTGCTGAGTACAATGGAACAAGGAGGAGGGGAAAGACATTTAGAGTCCAAGGAATTCACTCACCTGACTGCCAGGGGTAAGAGAGGAAGTGAAAACAACCACCACTGACAGCTTCAGGGGAAACTGTATCCCCAGGGGAGAGACAGGATTCACTCAGAGCAAAGAAAGCAAAGGAAGCATTCAAAAGGATAAGGATGCGGGGGATTTCTTATTCTTGGTAAAGCAGTTTCAGTGGCCATGATGCCGCTGGATTGGAGTGGGTCAAGGAGCAAGGGAGAGAACAGAAGTTGACAGAAAAGCAGATCACTATTTCAAAAAGCGTTGCTCTAAAGGCGCTGGAGTTAGCTGAAGGGTGGTTGAAGGCAAGGTATCTGTGTGTATTTTAACGTGAAAAGTATTACAGCATGTTTTTATACCAGTGGAAGAGGGTAAAAAATTAACAATGCAAGAAAGAAATGGGATAAATGTGGGGATCTTTGCAGAAAGCAAAGCCCTTGAGAAGGTCAGCGGACATTGGATCCAAGGCATAAGTGGAAGAACGAACTTAGAATTCGGCAGAAGGAAAGAGGCAAAGAAAGCTGAAGGCAGGAAGGTTGATGGAAACGTGAAATGGGAAGATTTGTTAGTTCTTGGGAATGAATCTACTTATCTCTGAAAGTATGAGGAGGTTACCATCTGAGAAGTGATGGGGGGAGGAAGATTGGGTATTTGATGTCAGATAAATAGCTGTGAGGAGAAATGGTCACCAGGTAGGGAAAACGAACTAACTAGGGAAGTGTAGTAGGTTTGTTTGACAGCATGGATTGCCCACCTGAGAGGTGTGGTCATAAATCTGAAGTGAGATCAGTCAACATAGTTGTGTACTTTTTCCCATCAGGCCTGGCTGCTTTGGTACAGGTGCCAAGTAACTGGCTCACAAGGACTGTGGGTTTTGCCAGGTGAGTATGATGGGGGGGGTAAGATACAAGGGGGTTAGGATGTTTCCAATAAAGTGGTGAAAATGCTGGGCCATCATCTATGCTTCATAAGGAAGGAAGCAAGGATATGAAAGGAGTCATGGACAATGACAAATGGTAAGATCAAGGGACTGGAAGTCTGGATGAGGTTAAAGACTTGCTGGAGTGAAAGAACTGGGGTAAATGAACTCAAATGGTTCAAGACGATAAACCGAGAGGGGGGTGTATGAGGTTATAATTTAGAAGATGGTGTATTAGTTTCTCTCCCAATTAAATAAAAGCATTAACCAAATAAAACCTTAAGATCAAGATGGTGTTGCTTTTGGCTACATTAAAAAAAAAACACTTTCTGATTACATCTCTGGGTTGGTCACAGTTTATTTGGCTAGGAGAGTTTGAGTTAATATCACTTGATTTGAATTTTACAACAGATCCCAATATAAGATGAGTGCCCTGGGTTACAATACAGGCAAGCACTACAGCATATAGGGGAAATCTATAAAATTGTTTTGACATCAACATTGAGGGATATATATGTCCTTGACTTTTCATATAAATTTATGATATCAATATTAAAATAAGAAAATGCTCATTCTGTAATTAAGTAGACATTTTCCAATGAATTCTATTATCCTAACAACTTTAAAGAGTAATAGGAATTCTCTGGGAGTATATATAAAAAAAAATTAAAGGAAAATATTTTGCTGTTAAGGGGTTTAGAAATAAACACAAAAAACATTCACTATAAAATTTTTATTCCATTGTATTGCCACTTAAAATACAAGAATAGGGCTTCCCTGGTGGCGCAGCGGTTGGGAGTCTGCCTGCCGATGCAGGGGACACAGGTTCATGCCCCGGTCCGGGAAGATCCCACATGCCGCAGAGCAGCTGGGCCCGTGAGCCATGGCCGCTGAGCCTGCGCGTCCGGAGCCTGTGCTCCACAACGGGAAAGGCCACAACAGTAAGAGGCCCACGTACCGCAAAAAAAAAAAAAAAAACAAAAAAAAAAAAACAAGAATATAAGCAAATATCATCCAGTTGTCAGAAGATCTGCAGCATTTAGTGACAAATCAATAGCTTCATGGAAATTTTCAATTCATTAAAAAAAATACCTGAGTCATTTAAGAATAATTAAGATGAGCTTTGTCTCTACGTATAATAAACTTCCACTTGGCTTATACAATTCCATTTTCTCCAACGGGAAGCTGTGTAGGATCCAGTCCTACCTTCTTCATTGATACGGCAACATCAAATAAATAGTCATAACACTCACACCTGTTAAAAAATAAAAGCAAAAAGAACTAAAAGTGTTCAGTGAAAAGAGAGTTCTCCAATCCTAACAATCACATTTTTCCTCTGCATCAAGTTAACCCTGTTCCTAGCAGATTTTTTTTTCTTTCCTCAATTCTAGGCAAAGTTTCTCTTAGTCTGTCTCCAACATTATTAAAACACGGAATCATACCGAATCATGCCACCATACTATACACTTCTCAGGAAATAAAAGGGAGTTTAAAATATACTACTTATGTAAATTTAAATTTTTTATTATGTGCCATTTTTTGAAATAAATACAGCAAATCTTAATGCAACTTGGGTTAGCTTTATTCTAGCCCTCAACTCAGAGAACAAGATCTGTATCTCCTTCTTTGTATCAAAGAGCATAGTGCCTTGCCAAATAACAGCTCATCTGAAAAATATTTCTTAACAAAAGAATATATAATACAAATAAAATATCTAGAAATAATTAATGATAAACTATTTAAATTTAAACCAATTTGACCAGTAACACACAAAAAAATCATACTCCGTTTTCAATCATAAAACACATTTCATTCTCTTTTAGAGTGTGGTGACTTGCCCCGGACGTTCTTTGGTTTCGGTTTACACTTACATGCTTTTAGCCTTCTCCCATGTCTCTCCCCAGACATAGACTCCATGCCGTCTGACTAGTACTGCACAGGAGTCTGGGTAATCATTCATTGCTCGGGCCATTCGCTCTTCGAGGTCTTTCTCCTCAGGTGTATTCTCAATAATGGGTACTACTAACATATCATCATATCTATTAAGACAAAACAAGCCATTTGCTTTCCTTTTTAAAACAAAGGCATTCATATATAAAATTTATATTTCTCTCAAATAACAAGTTAGACGTTCTCTTTATATCTGAAAAGCCACTCCAAATTAGGAACAAGATGTTGCATGTTATTCTGTGTATCTTGTATAAACAACTGTATCAAGAGACACCTTGGGAATTTGGCAGGCGTTGTTACAATCCTAAGTATAAGTGGCAGAAATTTGTACAGGATACCAAAACCTAACAAAGAAATTATCAAGATCATACAAATATTTCCCTGAAGGATAGAGAATCACAGTAGTTTTAACAGGAGATGAGAAATGATAAATTTCAGAATTAGAAGCATAGGAAGGATTAACAATTGAACTACGTATTAAGGCAGGAATTTCCCAACGATACAAAATCATTCTGTTCTATCTCTGCAGGACCCAAAAGTGTCTTGGATAGACAAATAAATAAATGCAGGTGTGGTTTATGGCCCTGGGATAGCAAAAACCTTTTGGAGCTAAGGTATGACAATATTTTCAGAACGTTCTCAAATCTGTGACATTAGAACTTCTTTACCTTATTTTTAGTAAGTACATGTGATGAAATCAGAGTATGCATTTTTCATTTTTGTTTCTGCAGTAATATTTAAGCAAATAGCTTGTTACTGGTAAAACTATGTCTATTTGTGAGGTCATTTACAGCCAATCAAAACTCAGACATGTTTTCCTTTTAACATGAATTTCTCTTGCCTTGTTAATGTTACATCTGCTTTTCAACTACCTCTGTGATGGCTAAACTTAACCAAAATAAGTTCTATCCATATATTATCAGAAGTTACTACTTTAGGGAAGGTACAGACTGAGTAGCTGTCATGTGATAAAGAACCTGGCCAACCATTATCAGGAACAGTACGAGGTTGCCCATTACTTCACTTAAGTAAAATAGAGGTAATTATAAAATATCCTTAAATGTGGAAGGAATAAATTGCTAGTCCCAAATCTTTCCTAGTATTGGCCAGGAGAACCACAAACTTATATTTTCCTCTACCATATACCGAACAGTCAGAAATATCTCCAGGTGCAAAATAATTCACAGCAAAATAAGACCTGAGGAACAGAGCCAGGGTAGTCCTTTGACCATCAAACAGTATTCTTTTCATTCTACCATAGGCATGTTGCATCCAAAAGGTACAACAATTATAGTTAACATGGTAACCTCCCCCGATAAGAATTAGGCATTTGAAAGTTATTATAATTTTTTTTAAGATGGACTTAAAAATTTAAAAAGTAGAATAGAAAATGTAAAAACTCCATTCTTTCTTACTCATCCACCTTTTATTGCCCCTTCTTTTGACTGGACACTTAGGATTCTCCCCAAATACTGATGAAGTATCACTGCCCCTGAGCTGTGATAATGACCCTGTTACTGATTTCCCAGCCAGGTTCAAACAGAATTGCAAAAGCATGTCAAAAAACTTTGTACTCTTTAAATTCTGAGACATTCAAAATAATATATAAAGTGTATACATTGTGATGCATAACAAATGACATCTTTTTATTCATGGCATTTGTTTTTCCACAAAATTCCAAAGGCTCTCTATTGTGCTCCGCTCCTCTCCACCGTCTCACACGTTCTTCTGACTTTTTTTTTTTTTTTTTTTGCGGTACTTAGGCCTCTCACTGTTGTGGCCTCTCCTGTTGCGGAGCACAGGCTCCGGACGCGCAGGCTCAGCAGCCATGGCTCAGGGGCCCAGCCGCTCCGCGGCATGCGGGATCTTCCCGAACCGGGACACAAACCTGTGTCCCCTGCATCGGCAGGCAGACTCTCAACCACTGCGCCACCAGGGAAGCCCCTTCTGACCTATTTTTATTTCTTCACCAAAGCAATCAAATGCCGATGAAACTGATAGCACACATAATGCCTCTCCTTCAAGACCCAGATATGGAAAAGGCAATATGCGGCTATGCTTTTTTTAGTATGTACACTTTCATAATTTAAATATTTAACTTTTGTAAATAGGTGTTTCCCAGTGCTGAGGAATGCTTTAGGCACACAATAAATATTAACTAAAATCAAGTCCAATTAACTTCTCAGCACACTAGTTTAAACACATACAGTCTATTATGTTCAGTAACAGTAAGATATTGCTGTAAGAACACTTCAGAAAAACTGGCACCCTTTTCCTCTAAACAAGGCAAAGTGGATTCAGCCCCTTTAGGAAATTGGGAAGGGTGAAGGCTCAGGAACAAGAATGCCTGTACATTCAAACAAAATGCCGAGCCTGTCCCTGAGCCCTGGGAACGTGTTTCTTCATGTCACTACTCTAGATTGACGAATAATTGCTACATTTTTGTGGGCTGGTGGGTTTAGCTGATTTTATCCAGAAGGCCTCTATTCTATACTATCTATGCCAGTTTCCACACTGAAAAATTATAAATGTATAGAGATCTACTTAATTAAAATAATTATAAAACTTTTTTAAAAATGAAAATATTCCAGAAATACTACATGAGATCAAAATGAAGCATAAGATTCAGTCAGAGCTGAAACTTCCTGAAGACAAAGTGAAGGTGAGGAGAGCTTGCTCTTGGGGTTTTTCAATAAAGGAACACACTCTTTCCAGCTCTGTAGATATCTCAGCCAGGATTTTTGCATTTTACTCTGACAAACATTTAATTATTCATGTTGGCAATAATTTACCAAGGCTGGGTTGGGGATGGGGAAAAGGAGGGGAGGCATCTGATTTGTGTCACTGAGAATAGATCTGGAAGTATAATATTAAGGGGGGTACTATCTAACACAGATCTACAACATCTCATTAAATACATAAAAAGATCAGTATCCTGTTTATTACAAGAAGGAGAAATACTGTTCAAATTTTTTTTTTTTTTTTTTTTTTTTTTTTTGGTACACGGGCCTCTCACTGTTGTGGCCTCTCCCGTTGTGCAGCACAGGCTCCGGACGCGCAGGCTCAGCAGCCATGGCTCACGGGCCCAGCCGCTCTGCGGCATGTGGGATCTTTCCGGACTGGGGCACGAACCCGTGTCCCCTGCATCATCAGGTGGACTCTCAACCACTGCGCCACCAGGGAAGCCCTGTTCAAATAATTTAAGCAAAAAATAGGGGAAAATACCTGTAATACCCTCCTGAGATACATTTCTTTATTCCTTTGATCATCTCTTGATGTGTAATTTTAAACTCCCTTCCTGGGAAAAGAAGGGTGGCCATGACAGCAGCTTTAGAGTGGGTATGAATCACAGCACCTGCTCCTGGAGGGGGAAGAATACAGTTATATGCTCAGTGAAAACTAAATTGCACCTTTTAAAGAAAAAAATATATACACATAAACACACACACTTATTTGTATATGGCTGTGGACTCGTTTTTCTTGGCATGGAATAATAAGTTGGCAGCGGGTAGGAGGGGAGAAAGGAAGAGAGGAAAGAGAACTACTGATAGAGAAGTCAGAAAGCACAAGGAAAAAAAATTAAGCTTTATCCAGCATCAGGACAACGCACGATACTTTACACATGCTCAAGAAATATCCTTTACATGGTCTGAAATACAACTATAATGACTGTGGAGATCATAATCATAATACTACCACCACTCAATTAGGGATTCCTATGTGCCAGGCACTGGGCAAATCCCCTTTATAGATGTTATCTCTTCGTATCATCACAACAACCATCTCCCCCATTTAATGGTCAAGGACATGAGGCTCAGAGATGTTAAATAATTTGTCCATGGTTATTTAACTACGTTGTCCAACTAGACAGTAGTTGAAGAACTTGGATTTGAACCCAGTTTAGTCTGTCCCTTAATCATCAAGATATGCTTCATAGTGTAGGCCATATCTTAGTAACATAAGGGGATGGTAGGAATTTTAAGACATAGATGCAAGGGATTTACCTAAAAAAGAATTTGTATGCTATAAAACTCAGTAATGGCTACTTTTGCAATGGGAAGTTTATTTAGCTTTTTGCTAGGAAAGATTCTTCATGCTGTTAGAATCTGTTGCTGAAGTTTCATCCTTTCAGTAGTAGCTGATAATGTCTGGGAACAGCACATGGCATGATTACTAACTCTATATTGATTTTATTCAGGGGCTATACTAAAGCATGGTCCTAATGACTTCATTGCTAAGGCTGAGCCAGTACTTCAGTTATACTTTCCTATTTTTACATTGTCCTCTAGGTTCAACCTTTCCAGGTTGGTTTTCTACCACAATTTCTGGGAATTAAAGTAAGAGTCCTATTTTTATCATAAAGTAAATTTTTCAATCACTCCTACTGAAGTGAAGAAAAGGTCATGATTTTCCCTCATTTGTATTTTGATTAACTTCTACTACAAGTTCCCAGAGATATAACTCTGAACTAAGAGTAGGAATTGGATTGTAAATATAATATTTAGTTGGCTAACTTGACAATCTAGTGGAATCATATTGATCTAGGTTGGAATTCTGGCCCCAATACTCACTGGCTGTTTATTTTGGGAAAATCTTCCCAGAGCCTCTGTCCTCTCATATATAAAATGAGGTAATAATGGACCTCCCACAGAGGCTGATGTGAGGACTGAATGAGTTAACATATTTAAAGTCCTTGCACATAGCAGGTATTCAAGAACTGTGAACTACAACAACAATTGCCATTATTTACAGGAGCCTACTCTGAAAATATTCTTTACGTTGAATACATTTTCTGCCTACCTCTCATTATGTAAGCATTCATGAAAAGAGGAGTACACTGGCTTTTTTTAAGATTCTTATATGGTGGAGGTCCACTTATGTCCTTTTCATTGATGTCACAAACAAACATGTCTTCAGGCTATTTAGAGGGGGAAAAAGAAAAAAAGAAGGCTTATACAATATCAATTAGAAATGTCCCCTTTCTTGTGTGTGTGTGTGTGTGTGTGTATATATATATATATATACACACATATACACAATCCCATTTATATATAGTATATATAAACAGTGCTAATATATATACATATTTAACTCATATTTTAAATATTTATATAATTATAGTTTCTCTCTCAAAATTTTTTAGCCATTTTGAAAAATAAAAAAATGTTTTCTACTAATAAAAATCATCTCAAGAAAGTTAAAAAAATCGACCTTTAGAATTTGAAGAAAAAAGTGATATGGAAAATTTAATATGCATGTAATGATGTTGATGTCATTTCATCAACTTAGTTTCTCAGCTTTGCCATGTAATTTCACAACTATATTTCAGAGAGACTATATATAATCATTTTAGAATGGGTGTTATAATTTTTTTCACATTTCATAATATAAGAGGAAAAATACAGAGTAAAATTTTCTTATCCCTTGAGAAACTTAACTGCTACTGAGAAATGTTAATCTCGATGACGTACTTTATTTTTAAAGTTCTAAGGAATTATGTAGATCCACAGGTTTTTCCTAGTAATACATGCATATCTCTGACTTGTAACTTTCGTTTACCAGAGTTTATTACAAACTACAATATAAATGTTTTATTAATGAAGCACTATGCCTTAGACAGAATTAAGTATTATGTGCTTGTTTTAACTCTATTCTGGGTTTATTCTAGCATTAATACAGAATGGGTCTTCTCAAAATGTTGATACAAAGTTTTATAACTTTAAATTGAAAGAGCTTTGCCATTATTAAATATGAATCAGTTTGGTCCATTTGAGACCACCAATCTGATTACCCTATTAGCCTGATAAAGATGGTGTTATAATGCTGCAAAGTTAGAATCATTTTTTATTATGACTTAAGATTGCACTATTCGCTTTTGCCCTCTAGAGGCTGAATGAGAATTCAAAACACCTGATTGCAAGCAGGATACTTAACACCTTAAAAAATTTTAATAGTTACTTAACAAATGTTTGTTGATTAGTATTTAAATCATCACAATATAACCTCCCTTCAAAACTAAGATTTCTTTTAATATTAATTCCATTTCACAAAACAGTAATCAAGTAGAGAAGAACAGACATTTGGGTTTAAGAAGTATCCCTTTACCATACCTGAATGCGTTCCTTTTGCACTCCTGAAGGAGCAATGTAGATTTCATTGCTGGTAACACAAAATACAGAAATTGGTATTTATTTAACTCTAACGTTCTGCTTTTGCAAAAAGAAAAGTATACCCTTGCAGTCCAATCATTAATGATCTTTATAAATCAAGTCATACAAATAGCTGCTTTATTTAATTAATGGTGTAGGCTGTATAGAAAGAATACCAAATTAATTTTATAATGCTGGTGACACAGTAAAATGTTGATAGTTGCTTTTGTTACATTTTCATATATATTTCTTTATTTCCTTTTATGGTGCAAAATCAATGGTAACCAGGCTTTTATCTGGTTAGGGGAAATACAAATCTGAAAACATAAGTCTTTAGCATCTTTAAGCATGAATAAGCAGAGTTTATCTTACTATACATGGAACACAGTTATTCTAAAGTCCAATCAGGGGAAATATGCTCACTTGGAGTAGATCTCTGCTTGCAAGAAATCAGGGTTAATTTTATTGTTTGAAATGCTCTTATTATAAAACATGATGCTCAGAGACCTCTGCTGGATGGTTTGTTAAATTACAGCATTAACACTGGGCTACTTTTTGGGTGGAACAGTATATGCTTCCTAATTGAAAAACACTTCTATTTTGTGAAAATATTTGGTAACAAAGCCAGAACAATTGCAGAAAGTTAGAAATATAAAAGGCATGGCTACATCTGGAGATCTCTGTGTTACACAGCACATTGTGCTAAGGGAGATGCTATAACAATACCACTTACCACAAAGTGCTTTCAAACTTGCTCTGGAAATTAATCTAAAATCTTCTCTAAATTCTCTCCACCCTCAACAAAGGTCCTTTGGCTCATGTATCAGTTTCAGTTGCTGCCAGAGGGCGTTAAAGAACTGCCACATAATGCAAATGAAGGAAATACCAGCACCTGCGCGCTCCAGCGTCTGCCACCGAGGCATGGACGTAGGGACCCTGAATAAATATTAACTGTTTCCCAGTGAAAATGAGGATGACTGCCTATATTGAATTGAGCTATCGAAGTTGGGGTTACTAATAAACCTATAGACTAGGAACTTAAAAAAATTTAAGAAAGCACCTTTAAGGATCTACTGGTAAATTAAGGTCTAGAAAATAAATGCCTGATAATGGGAGTGAAATCCAAAGCAGAGTAAGCTTTGTTCAAGCATTCATTTTCACAAAGTACCTATTGCTTTAGAACTTTGTTGCATAAGAAAACCATAAAGTGGCACTCCTCTGGAACCAGTGGGAATGCATAGGGATCATTACTGTTAAAACGGCCCCTTATAAATACCAGGGATCCAAATCTTTTGTCCTCATGTAACATGAAAGAGACTCTAGAATCATGTGTGGTACCTAGTCCAGTCACCTCCGCTGTTAAGTGGACTTGTAGGTCTTCTTGTGTGCGGAGATATTTATGCAGTCCTGGGAACAGACTCAAATAAAGTTCGAAACAGTCTGCTGGTAAATAAACTCCACCTACGAAGTGGGAAAATCCAGGGTTTTTATTCAGTTTGTTCAAATAATTTGGGATGCTAAATGTCTTTTCTTTTTTTTTTTGGCCATGCCACATGGCTTGTGGGATCTTAGCTCCCCGACCAGGGATTGAACCTGTGCCCTCAGCAGTGAAATCGTGGAGTCCTAACCATTGGACCGCTAGGAAATTCCCTGGTATGCTAAACCTATTTTTATTACTGCCTTTATAAAATGGAAATCAGTTTAGACTTTGATCAACTTTGAGTAATTAAAAGATTAGCTAAATAGGTTTTAGAAAAAAGTATACCTACAAAGAAGGAGATACATGGATAAAAATATTAATACAAAGATGACAGAGCCTTTATTTTAGGAGGGAAACATGCCAAAGACTAAAAGTGAAGTATTTACTTGGTACTGTAAGCCACAAACAAAAGCATTTTGAGTTTCAAGGTATTAAGCTTTAGAATTTATTTTCTCCATACTCCCTGCTCTTTCACAATGTGGTAAGCAGGTGAACAAAACACAAGAGTTTATAATACATGTTCAATTTTTATTTACTTAAAAAAAATCCTTTAAACCTTCCTATGATTCAATTATCTTGTCTACAATATAGGTTTATTAATTTTAATTCTAATAGCATACAACAGGATTAGTGTCTCTGACACATAAAAAAATAATGCTGTGAAAGACAGGAAACCAGCCTAAGTACAATGGCTGCTTAGTATCCTGGAATTGCCTTGATTATATTTTCTTGGTCCTCCATTTTCTTCCTTCTGATTTAACTGTTATATGTGTCTTAAGCTATCTTTTTTTTTTTTTTTTTTTTTTTTTTGCGGTACGTGGGCCTCTCACTGCTGTGGCCCCTCCCGCTCCGGAGCACAGGCCCCGGACGCGCAGGTTCAGCGGCCATGGCGCACGGGCCCAGCCACTCCGCGGCACGGACCCGTGTCCCCCGCATCGGCAGGCGGACTCCCAACCACTGCACCACCAGGGAAGCCCAAGCTATCTTTTATTATATACATTTTTGGCACCATACACCAATAGCACAAGCTGAACTGATAGTAGCCAAACCTTGGAATCAGTAAATAATTTCATATTCCCCAAAGGGCTTATTGCTAGAATTATTCTGGAAACACAATCTATTGGGTTTGTGCTTCATTCCAAATTTATTCGCTCTAAGCATCAGATAAAGAAAACCAAACTTTCACTAACATGAGAATAATACTGCTGATAAAATTATTGATATGGGTCTATGAAGTCATTTAAATATTAGGGAGAAAATTCAACATGTTACTACAAATTACCCACTCTACTCTGTAAAGCAAAAATTTAGTAAGATTCCAAATACAGTGCCATAAAACTGTGGCTGTTTTCACCTGTGACCTCCAGGAGGCTCCTCACCAATTAAGAAGCTGAGGAAAAAGCATTTTACAAACACAATGCAACTTCCCTATAAATTGACTGTAGTGCCATAAAACCAATTAATTTTAAGAGCTGCCAGTGAGTGTTTTAGGGTGACCACACATAATTTTAGTGCATGGTTCTACAAAGAATTTTAGTTTTACAAAGAATATAGTCTTTTATTTCTTTATGATCAAAAATATTCCCTCTTGAGATCTGCAATGGTCCCTTACCTGCATTCTATTTTTAACTTAGCTGTTTTTTTTGAGCCAGTTGGAAAAGTTATTTTAACTCAGTTTGGTAGAAAGCTCTCTTTTGTACATATACAAACTATTTCTGCAAATGCAAAAAAAAAAGCAGTTAACTAAAGGCAATGTTTAGAATATAATTTATTATAAGTAATACAGGTGAGAAACCAAATTACTAGGACTCAACTCCTAAATGAATAAATGAAACAACAAGTGTTGTTATTATAGGACTTTGCTGTGAACAGATCAACTTGAAAGTTTTGGCAAAATAACTTGAAAACCTGCAAAATGCTGATTGACACATTAGCACTGGGTTGATGGTAAGAGAGGACGCACATGACGGATGTCCCATGTATTGATACCATGTGGAACAGAACGTTTCCAGACTGAGAGCCTCCCTACACATGAACTGTGACATTTGTTTACTAAGGGCTCCCCTGTCATTTCCCACAGTTTAATTAATATTTCATGAATTCCTTGGTAATTTGAAGCAGATGAAATTTCAATGGCATCATCTTGTGGTATGCCATAAAATCCCCTTTGTTCAAAATGTTCTGATTACATTTTACATTCCGTTCTTTTCTAAACAATTCAACATTACATAAATATTGTAGTAATCCAATTTTGTTAAAGAAAGTGAATTAGGATAAAGAAATAAATCAAGTTACTCAGTTTTAACATTCAGCCTCCATACAATATTATTCCTAAAATATTTCAGGAGCAAATACATTAATCCTGTTCCAGAAACACTTAAGAGAGTGAGATTCCACAACCTCTATTTTCATTGTTAGTAGGTTACTTATTTCTTCACCCTCTTAAAGGAAAGACAGTGAGTAAGTCTAAAGAACAATTAACTACTATTCATTCCTTCTGTTTCAAGGCCAGTACCTCTTGTTTTGTCCTGTGAACAACATGGACCTGCAGGTGCTATGTCCATTAATAATGATACATGCATTTAGAAAGGCATATTGCCTTTTTTTGGACTCAAAAAAATGTAATTTTTAGCATTTTAGGTGGTTAGTAATCTATATTTAAGTGACTTTAAAATATGTATCTGAACCTTTGAAACAAATCCTGTCTATCCCGAGGGGACCCTTGGTAGTTCCAGACATATGAACATACCCAGCAACATGTTATTTAACTTTGGTACTCCATGGACTGGGGACCAAATTATTCTGATTAGAAATTATGGTTCTTAAATCCTTAGATATTTATTATATCTGCAACATCTGCACAATTATTCCATTCAGTTATGCAAATACCTATTTCTCTATTTAGAAACTAAATACCTTCAGTATCATAAAACTGATCATTGGTTGTTCTTTGTACGTAATACATGTTAGGCTCTCTGTGGTCTACTTATATGGAGAATTCTCAGAAATGAAATCAGCCAGAAACTTACCCGTGCTTCAAGCTGATTCCTCCTCCAGTCCCAGTGACCCAGCCCAAATGGTAAAACTGTTTGCAGAGCTCTGGGATCAGGTATTTTGGATGTTCCTTGTCCTTAAAAAGAAGATAATGATTTCTAAAATAGACATTATTTTATCAAATGACTATTCTAGATGATATCTCTATTAAGAAACCAATTTAAGGAAGTTTAAGAAAATCTACCATAGAGAGGTACGGGGAGGGAGAAAATTATTACAAAATATATTTTGTTTTTAATGTTTGGAATGTGGATCTACTATATTATTTTGCAACCAGGAATTATTCAGGGCCATACAGTCTAATATTATGGAACAGGTTGCAAGAACAAGGTGGAGAAATGCCCAGATTATATTACAAAGTATCTACTGAAATGGCTGAAATAAAATAGGATCTAGTGCTGAAAGGGACATGCTTCAGTCTGTCCAGAAAATTTCTTTACACATAACATCTTATTCAATTAAGGCATGATATACATGATATACTATGATAGTTATTTGTTTATTATCTGTGTTGGTTCAATTTTATTTTTATTCTAAAAATGTCCTTTTTTTCATAGCAATTGTATTGTTTTCTCTTATTACAAAAGCAATATATATGTATTATGGAATTATAAAGTCAAGAAATAATATAAAAAGCACTCAGAAACAATCATAATTAATACTTTCTAGGCCCAATCCTATGAAGATATATGTTGGGATAAACACTGAGCCTTATTTATTTATTTATACTGAGGTATAATTGACATAGAACATTATATTAGTTTCAGGTGTACGATATAATGATTCCATATTTGTATAAATGGTGAAATGATCAGTACGATAAATCTAGTTGAAATAAGAGCCTTACTTTTAAATGTCTAATGATTACCTCTTTAGAAAACAAAACAAGGCGTTTCCCCCTCTGTTTTAAAGCTAAAATTAATGAAAACAAAAACTATAATAAAGAAATACAATGAATTCCATTTTGGCAGTATAATATACAACCTTACCTTGAAAACAAGTAAAACTGCTGAATAAGTCATTCAAAAAATATTTCAAAATATACTGCTGAGCTGGCAAGAAAATAAGGTTTCACAGCCATAAAAGAAACAAGAGTGAGTCTACCTGGGAGGGAAGTGAGATCCAAAGCCCTAATTTCCCTGAAGGTATTTGCAAATCTCTGGTGACCTCTTCAATTTTGATAGCTATGCCTGTCACTAGAAACACAAGATAAAGCCTTGGGTGTGCTCAGAATAGGGCATCTAATAGAAAATCCCTACATACACATGGGACCCCAAGGGGCTATACCCTCCAGGTGAAAGTGAACAAGAAGTAGTCACACTGTGCAGAGAAGCACAGCTAGCAAACCTGCATATATAAATCTTGGCACTGGGTAAAGGGGAAAAAAACATCTTTGAGTCCAAAGAGGGATTATTATTGAACAGACTAAATTTTCAGCTATTTAATTGGATTTCTGAAATTATGATATTTTCCCAAATTCACTGTTAATATTTTACATACACATTTTATTTTAGATAAATGCTACGAATGATCATTTGATGGAGTAGACTTAAATATATAAAATTAAAAACATGGGAATGTTGACATTTTTTAAAAGTTCTGATTGAACACAGGCTTAGGAGTTAATGGACACAAAGGCAAATCTATATTATACCATTTATTGCTTACGTGACCTTGGGCCTCAGTTTACTCATCCATTAAATAAGAACATTATGAGGATTAAAATGAGATATAATGGATACAAAGCATGAAGCACAATGTGTGACACAGTCAATATTCGTTTTCTTCCCATTTTAACGAGTTAAAAATTCCTGAATTAAAATTAAAGTTATATTGGTCTTTCTTACATCTTTCCTTATGAAATCTAGCCAAAATTACCCATGCCCTGTATAATTTGCTATTTCCTTTTTTAGGGATACAAGTGATATTTTAATTACATATTAAATTACAGCTAATGAGAAGACTCCTGCAGTTTTCCAATCCTTAACCATCAACTTGCAGGGCACGTTGCAAACATTATAGAAAACAGTCTGTTATTAAGGGCCTCCCCTGTCCCTTTTGTCTTTCCAGTACTGAGGTATTAGAACAATTGGCCTGCTTCATGCTACAGGAATAACAATGGTAAGGCAGCTGTTGTTAATAAAGTTTCATTCAATCGCTCAAACCCACAAAATTACAATTTCAAGAAAAATAATCACTTAGCAGCAGGAACCAACAGAGATATTTAGTAAAAATGCAGTCATTTAAGTTATCCAGAATAATAAGAAAAGTAAAAATTAAAATATGTATTTTAATAAGAATTCACAAGAAAGAAAAGGTTTAGTTAGTATTTAGCTCTTCCCTGAATGTCAATATTACTTGCCTGTTATTGTTAGGTCTGTTAGAATAAGAATTTTGAAAGACATATCTAAAGATGGATTACAATCAACTTCTTACAGTAGAGGTTCCATACAGTGAGGAAGAAACATTTAACAGTATTTTGTATACACTTTCAAAACACTAAAGCCTAAACAGTTTTTGAATCAATACTTCATTTCCCCAATTTTTCAATCTAGTTATTTTAAGGAAATCAGCCTCGACTGTCACTGAGAGATACCTGCTCACAGCCAACAATGGCTCTAATCCCTTCCCCCACCTTTTCTTTCAATTTAAGCATAATAGAGGCATTATTCCTCAGGTAGAGGTTTTCCCAAGGGACTCTTAACAAACATAAAATGAACACGTGTCAAATGTATTTAGCCCATCAATTAAATGAGGGAACCAAAAAGATGATACAACGGTGTCCAAAGAGAATTCAAAACACACACACATAAAAATAATCAGGAATCCTGGATTTACAAATAAATGATATAGAAAAACTGGACAATATCCGCTGAAGCAATAAGTTGAATCTCTATAAGACAACTTGCCTTTCTATGAAAAATAATCATCTGCATTACTGTCAGCATTCTACAATTCATAGACCTGTCAAATAGCGTAAAGATAGCCCCAAGACACCTAGTGGTCTTTTCTGATCATTTCAGTCTTGCAGAATTTTTCCTCGCACTGGCCTAAGAATGGACTGTATACAGGCACAGTCAAAGTGTCAGCATTTTCTCTGTCTCTGGTCTTTGTTTCCTTCTGCACTTCTGATTCATTCTCCTCGTTGCATACTGGTTTTCTCTGCAACTTCACCTCCACTCAAAGCCCTATTTCTCCCTCCTACCTTCACTACACTTAAAAACTCTTCTTACGGCGCCTCCCTGGTGGCGCAGTGGTTGAGAGTCGGCCTGCCGAGGCAGGGGACACGGGTTCGTGCCCCGGTCCGGGAAGATCCCACATGCCTTGGAATGGCTAGGCCTGTGAGCCATGGCCGCTGAGCCTGCACGTCCGGAGCCTGTGCTCCGCAACGGGAGAGGCCCGCGTACCACAAAAAACACAAAAAACAAAAACTCTTCTTACCAGTTAAGCACTGACTAGAAATCAGAAGACAAGGAGGCTGGCTTTAGCTTTGACCCCCACTACAGCGAGTCTGTGACCCTTTCTGGCCATCAGTGTCCTTATTTTAATAATCTGGATCAGTGATTCTTAGACTTCTGAATTTCAAGACCGGTAGTTTTTGTTGCTGCTTTTAAAATTTTAGGGACTGACATAAGGTTACCAGTTAATGACATTGGTTATATTTAACCATCCATTATCACATTTTTCAAAAAGGAAAGTGTATTTTTAACATAAAAAAAGTAGAAGGATAATGTTGTAATGAAACATAGTCCTTTAAATGAATGCAATTAATTTTGTGAAATTCACTTTACCATCGTCCTTATTTTTCTTATTTTGTAAGAATTGAGTAAAAGCTCTCACGGACACATATTTGGGGAGGATTAAAGTTATCTTTTCCTATTTGGTCTCCTTGCCTACAATTTCTCCTTTTTCTTCTTCTCCGGCTTACCCTTCACTCTATTATTAGTACAAAAATAATAACACTACTTTGATCACTGAACTCCCTTCCTCAAACCATTTAATGTTCAAATATCACCCCCTGGGTCTCTTATTTAAGTCCATCTGCTTTCTTGCTCCAATTTAACTTTTCACATATTTTCTTTCACTTTTTTACATACATCTCTCAGTTCTAGTCAACCTAGTTGTGGTAATCAACCTCCAGGATGGCTCTCCCTGCTTCCTCGTATTCACATCCTCATGTAGAGTTCCATCCCACATTGTACCAGGCTGGTCTGTGTGAAGACAGACTAAGATGTGACAGTATGTCACTTCTGATGGCAGGTTACTAAAGCCTACAGCTTCTGTCTTGGTTGCTCTCTCTTGGATCACCTGCTCTGGGGGAATCCAGCTGCCATGTTGTAAGGGTACTCAGCCTACGCAGAAGGCCATAGAGTGAAGAACTGAGGCCTCCAGCCAATAAAATGTGAGGAACAGAGGCCTGCCAATAACTTTGTGAGCTTGGAAGCAGATCCCAGCTGCAGTCAAGCTTTGAGATACCTGAAGCTCCAGCTGACAGCTTGACTGCCAACTCATGAGAAACCCTGAGCCAGAACCCTGAGCTAAACTCTCCTGGATTCCTAATCATCAGAAACTGTGTGAGACAATGATTGTGCATTAAGCCTAAGTTTTGGGATACTAGCTGTGCAGCAATAGATGACTAAGACACATTTTCTTGCCAGCCAAGAATACATCTTTTCCTCTTTGCACTGTTATTGCTCATGCTGGATCTCCAATTATCCCACCTCTAGCTGTCAAACTCTTGCTTGTCAGCCTTTACACCAGGCTTCCTACCCACTTCCCCTATGATTCCTTCTCTCATCTTCTCCGCAGGAAGTGATACTTCCTCAAACTCTGTGCCATGGCATTTGCACTGTGTACCTTTTTTTGGTATCTATTATATAGCCTCTCATTCATTCATTCAACAAACCTTTACTGAAGGTCCTGAATAAATAAATACGAGTAAGAGAAAATCCTTACCCTTGAGGGTTCAAACTCTAGTAAAGAAGTTAACAGCTGTGAAACGACAAAGCAATATATAAAACAAGATGGTCCAGGGCATTATGGGAACAGAAGCTACTGGTGGGAGGGGGCAGGAGTTGGGAAAAGCTTCATAGAGGAAGGGATGCTGAGCTAAGTTTTAATGAAGGATGGCCAAGTATGCAGGTAGGTGAAGAGGAGAAAGGGCATTTCAGTCAGAGGGAACTCTGAGTAGTTGGAACCGGAATTAAGTTCTATGGGATGGAGGGGGGAGGGAAAAAGACTGTAAGGACCTTTCATCTAAGGACCAACCATCTATGCTATAGATGGCTGATAACTGCTGAGTAGTTTTAAGTAGAAGATGATAGGATCATACTTTGTTTTTGAAACGTATCTACAGTGGCAATAAAGAGAAGAGGCTGAAGCATGACAACCAAGGAAGCAAAAGACCAGACCAGAAGATGTGGAGGATGTGGAAATAATTCAAAATGAAATGGTAAGGTGGTGATGGTGGAGATGGATTTGGAAGATAATTAAGAAGTTAAAAAGAAAGGGTGGGCTTTGGGTGAGAAGACTGAAAAAAAGGAAGGCTTAGAGGAATTCTAAGTTTCAGTTGGCTGAGTAGCTAAGTGGGTAGTGATGCCAGTCATAAGTATTTCTTGAGTGTCTATGTACCAAGCACTTCCTGGGAATTCAGCCATGAACAAGACAAAGTCTCTGCGCTAAAGGAGTTTATACTCTAGGGAGTAGTTTAAAAAAAAACGATGTCGACTGAAAAAAAATGCACAATGTGACAGTTAAGTTTAATTGGGGGCAAAATAACCCGGGAGGGAGCCTCTCAGCTCATAGGAACTGCTCCAAAGCGGTGGGGTGGGGGGGAGGTCAGTAGAGAGGTGATTTTAGTGAAGGGGAGTTACATGGAATCAAGCACAGTGAGAGGCCCGCGTACCGCAAAAAAAAAAAAAAAATCTGAAGTCCTGTTCTTCCTCGAACATCTCATTCCTAACTCCTCTCTGAACTCCTTTCAGCGTGTGTTGACGGTCAACCACTCCAGTAGATAGTGACCTAAACCTTGCAGAGGCAGACAGTGTACGACAATTTTAGTTGGCAGTGAAAAGAGGAAAAAATAAATAAGCTGTAATAAGTGGGAAAAAGGAAACAAGGGACTTTGCTAATCTGTGTTAAGCCACTTATTTGCACAAGATAGTGGTTGACAAGTATTTCCCAATAAAATATGTCATGTTACTACTTTTTAATTGGGGCGTTCAGCCCCGAAAGAGAATAACAGGAGGAATAAGGACTTTCCCTGTATCTTAAGCAAGGCTTCTCACATTTTAATTGTTTATTCGTCTAGCTCTCCTCCAAACCCCAGGCCATGGTCTTAATCACCACCCTGAGCACTTGGGTGTTCCATAAAATTCTTAGTGCGCAGAAGTGAATGAAAAGTTATGAGCAGCCTGAGGGTGGATTTTCCTTTGACTTCTGCTTAAGGAAAAATCCTTTTCACGATCATCCCATAATCAATCTAAACCGAGACAGGCAAAGAGCAACTGTGCAGATGAAAAGTGCTGGCTACAGTCCACAGATCTGGCTCGGAGTACGTTTCCGAGTATCTACTGGGCGGCAAACGTCGGGCTGGTCGCCAGGGCGCAGAAAAGAAGCTCGAGACCACAGTCTTAGCTTCATTTCCACTCCAGAGCTTCACGTTTCCCAGCTTGGTCTGTCTTCATGTTAAGTTGTTTTGAAACACACACGAAAGACGCCCGACGCTCTCCTCCGTTATTTTTCCCTTTTCAACGTTTGGTGCCCAACCCCCGCCATCCAAGAATCCCATCGCTGGAAGGAGGCCCGCCTTGGGGCCCGGGGCCTCAGGTCTGCACGAGGAACGGAAGCGGCGGCGCGCGTGGGTCGCGTCCGAACCGGCCTGAAGCCCCACCCGACCTGCACCGCGCTTCCGCCGTCGCGCAGCGCCAGCGCCTCGCCTCCTGGGAATACAGTGCCCCGCCCCTACCTGCGCGCGACACTGCAGTGAGCAACAGTCTCCCTCCGGAGCGTGACAGCTAGACATGGCCCGGACGAGGGGTACCCGCGCCCTCCAACCTTCTCACAGCTTTGCTTCTGGCGCTCCGCCTGGGTTGACGCGGCAAGGGCAGAACTGCAATCAGGCGGTCCTGAGGGCACCCTGGGGGCGGGGCGGACAAGGCGAAAGGCGGGTCTGGGAGGGCCTCGCTGCCTGGAGACCCAACCGCGGAGCCGCCTGACCGGGAGGCGGGGCCAAGCTGTTGGAGGCGGGGCTAGAAGAGCTTGATTCCAAGGCTCAGAGGGGCGGCTGGCGTCCAGGGGGCGTGTCCAACAGGGTGGGAGGCGGGGCCTGAGAGGGCCTTGATGACTGGGCGATCAGGCTGTGCAGAGGGCAGCCCGGGAAGATGGCGGCCTCCTGGAGGCTAGGCTGTGATCAGCGGTTGCTGCGTGGGCTGGTTAAGGGGGCTGCTGTGTGGTCTGCCGGTCGTGGAGCTAGTTGGAGATGGTTTCACAGCACGCAGTGGCTGCGAGGTGAGTGGCTGGGGCTCGCACAGCTTCTGTGTATCTGAGCAGTGGGCCTGGGGCTGGAGCTTTTCGATTGAAGGCCTGCATCTGGGTGTGAGTTGCCAGGGGCTCACTGTTCCCTTGGCTTTTTCTCGGGGAGGAGTCTGCTGACTTGGCCTACTGCATGCCGCAAAGGGCTTTTGGGGAAACTAGGAGAACTTGATTCCGTCCCTGGCCGCCTGGGTGATATGGCTTCTCCGTGACCTTGCCTTGGAATTTGGGTTGTGAGGCATCTCTCGGGCCTTTTCCCAGTCACATTTCAGGTTTCTTTAGAGTTGTTAGGTTGACCAAGTTTGTTGAGATTTAAACGTCACCGTTAGCCGTTTTTATTCATTCTCCTGACCTGTCTCTGTTGGGAGACCTTCGAGGCCAGTTGGGTTGCTCCACGCGACGACTGTGGTAAAGGACCCAATTTGTAAATGTCCAGCCATTAGACATAGGTCGGGAAGAATGTTTAACCAAAACATGAGCCTGAAAGAGTGAAAATTTAGGAGTGGAATCTTACCAAGAAGATGTCGACTTAAAGACATACAACATAAGAGTTGTGAGTTAAGTTTTATTCAGCGGCCTACTGACGATTATAGCACGGGAGACAGCCACTCAGCTCCGAGGAACTGCTCTGCAGAGGTAGGGGGGAAGCCAGATTGTATATGAATTTTTTTTGTCTAGGAAATACATACAGTCAAGCATATATCTTGGTAAAAGATTACTGCTAATCACAAAGAACAGATATCTCATGTTAATGGTTTTAGTGTATTTCTACGAATAGGAAGATGTAAGAATCCAGGGTCATTGAAATTCTTCCTGAGATATGCTTCGAACTATCTAAGGGCCTGTTTATCCAAAGCAGAGTGCTTCATCCTGAATTACTCTCAGGTCGCACTGTGGCTGGGCAACTTGAGTGGGTTCTGACTTAACCCTTGTAGAACTGGATAGTCATTGAAATTCTTCTTTGTTCACAAAATTTATTATAGAAAGTTGTCATTAAAGAGTGGTATTGACACAATTAACATAATTCTTACAGTGTTTAATACTATGTAATATAGTGTGCCCGGCATTATTTTTCTTCACATGGGTGGCGGGCAGGTACTGAGTGTATTACTACCTGCGCATCATTCAATCACTCCACAGGATGAATTGTAATATAAAAAATTAGGTGCAGTAGGCATTGCCTACATATTCTGAGCTACTTGAGGCTCAGAAAAAAATGTTACACGAAGTTAATGTTAAGATGATTTCACTGAGATTTTAAGATCCAGTGATGAGACTTTTTTTTTTAATAAGTGATGTAGTCTGATAATATCTACATTGTGAAATGGTATTTCAGCAACCGTCATGATAGCATTATTTTAAATAAGGCACTAAAATTCCAGACTGTGTATAAAGGATGGTAAGACCATTTAAGAGTTAAAGTATACGTCACTGACCTCGCTGTAAGTTTCTAAGATGATATACTCTTAAATACACCTTATTGTTGTCTTGAGCATCATTTGCCTTTGCGAAAAAATGTGTAAATCCCCAAACTCTTATGTATGTGTTCATTCTTTTCCTACACTCTTGAGTGGTGATTTCTTTTTGCCCTTGTTCCAAGATTGCAGAATAAACTGGGATTCATGTAGAATTTAAATTTTATAGTTTAATACCAAGAAGACCAATATTGCAAGCTGAAACCTCTTCTGAAGTGTTTGGTTTATTTCATCCAGAGAAAATAGTTCTGCAGCCATTCTGACATACCTTACAGTTCCAGCAGGGTCTTTATAAATGTATCATTCAGTGCTAAGTGTATGAAGGAATCAACAGATTCTGTAAATAAAATGGAGTGTATGGTGACTCTTTTTATTTTTTGTACTTGGTAAGCAATACATTTACTATAGCTGGTGATCTACTGGATACTTTTCTTCAATCAAGGCCTTTCTTGTGTTAATGAAACATTTCTAGGGAAGAATTAAGGTTGGTAAATTTAAATTCAGGCGAGTTTCTTTGGGAATCTACTAGCACTGATTTTTAGAGAGGCGTAAACCTATTTGAAAACTGATAAAAGCTATACCACTTCTTCAGAAAAATGCATACATGCAAAATTTTGTATGTGATTCTAGGGAACTTGTAGGTCTCCCTGTAATTTATCTATAAATGCCACCTAGTCTCCAGGCTATTACCATGAACATTTTGGTCATTTCCTGCAGAAAATAATTGTGCTACTTTGCAAGGGTGTTTGCCATATCTGAGAACAAGAAAGGTGCATTTTAATATAGGGGTTCGAACTATAAACAAATGACTCTTGGATACATTTACACAAGTGACTACAACAAAGGCAGTTATCTGGAAATTTTGATTCATATCTGGGTTTGGGTTAAGTTTGTGCGTTTAGGCTCATCCGATCATTCACCTTTACCTAAACATCTGTACTTCTCTTTCCTTTCTTTGCTCATATTGTTCCTTCAAATGGAGTGACCTTCCTTGTGGTTTGAAATTTTTCTTGTTACTTCAATGCCACCCTCTTAAATCTTTTTACAGGCTCCTGGCAAGGGAATCGATGACACTCTAGAAATGGGTAATTTGAGGAGAGTTTTATAAGTGACTATTTTTGTGAATTTAGGCTGTAGAGATGGTGCTGTACTAATGGGCTGTTTTTTTGTACTTTTTTTTTTGCGGTAGGCGGGCCTCTCACTGTTGCGGCCTCTCCCGTTGCGGAGCACAGGCTCCGGACGCGCAGGCTCAGCGGCCGTGGCTCACGGGCCCAGCCCCTCCGCAGCATGTGGGATCCTCCTGGACCGGGGCACAAACCCGTGTCCCCTGCATCGGCAGGCGGACTCCCAACCACTGCGCCACCAGGGAAGCCCTAATGGGCTGTTTTGAGTAAGGTGCTGTGACCACCTCTTGGCTTGAAGAGGCATGGGAAGCGAGCACTTCCTGGAACTGGGGAGGAGGGAGCCTGTGGGAGGACCTCTGATGGAGCTGTGCCCTTCAGTTAAAGGATCCAGCCAGGCCAGGCAACCCTTCAAGGAGGGGGCTGGGGAAAAAAATGTCCTGACCTCACTATTCTCTCTCCTTTCGGTCTCCTGCTTATTCTGCTCATTGGCAGAACCCAACTGGAGGCCAAAGCAAGGAGGCCTGTTGATGTAGCCCATATAGTAGTATGGGGGAGGGTTGATGAATAGATCTGGAAGGGCAGATGGGAGATGCCTCCCCAACCCACCTGACTTACCCATCAGTCATTACACTTTATATTGATGCCTCAGCTTTAGCACTGATACGATCAAGTCTTGGCTCGTGTGTGTCTGCATGGTAGGTCTCATGCTAACAGAGGGGAAGAGAGCAATTGTAGTTTCTACACTTGGAAGAATCAAATGTAGTTTCCTTGGGTTGTTTCCCTAGGCCAGTGCTTTGCACAAGAGTAAGCACAGGCTCTTTATAACTGACCTGATTTTTAATGGGATTTTTCTTTCTACATTTGAATAGCTGAATAGGAATCAAGTCTATGTAGGCTTCTGGGGCACTTTTTTTTTTTTTTCCGGTACGCGGGCCTCTCACTGTTGTGGCCTCTCCCGTTGCGGAGCACAGGCTCCAGACGCGCAGACTCAGCGGCCATGGCTCACGGGCCAAGCCGCTCCGCGGCACGTGGGATCTTCCCGGACCGGGGCACGAACCCGTGTCCCCTGCATCGGCAGGCGGACTCTCAACCACTGCGCCACCAGGGAAGCCCCTGGGGCACTTTTTATAGAAAGAAAAATGTTCCTTTTGGAACTATGGCATCTAATTTGCATTTTGGGGTTTTTTTACTTGTACTCCTAACTCGAGTCATCCTTGACTCCTGACTTTCGTATGCCACATCCAAACTATCAGAAATTGTTGTTGACTCTACCTTTTAAATGTAATCTGACCACTCCTCACCACTTCTGCTACCAACTAGACTGGTGCAAGCTACCACCACCTCTAATCTAGATTACTGCAGGAGTGTCCCAATAGATGTCTCTACCACCACCCTTGGCCCAGTACCGGCCATTCTCCATGCAGCTTTCAGAGTGCTGCTTTTAAATTATAAATCAGATCATGTTACTCCTCTGCTGAAAACCCTCCAAGAGCTCCTCATTAAACTCAGAATGAAATCTGAAGTCCTTAACTGTGGTTTACAAAGCACAATATGATATGAATCCTCCACCTCTCTGAGTTCAGCTCTGACCATGCCTCACCTCACACTCACTTCACTCCAGCACACAGCCTCCCTTGGTGAGTTCTGAACATACCAAGCATGCTCCCTGCACATTCTTTTTTTTTTTTAACTTAAAAAATTATTTTTAATTTATTTTTCTTATGTGGGTAAACATACAATTTATTTTTTCTATGTTCTTTTTAAATATTTTTAATTTATTTATTTTTGGCTGCATTGGGTCTTCGTTGCTGCATGTGGGCTTTCTCTAGTTGCGGCAAGCAGGAGCTACTCTTCATTGCAGTGTGCAGGCTTCTCATTGCGGTGGCTTCTCTTGTTGTGGAGCATGGGCTCTAGGTGCATGGGCTTCAGTAGTTGTAGCACGTGGGCTCAGTAATTGTGGCTTGTGGGCTCTAGAGTTCGGGCTCAGTAGTTGTGGCACACGGACTTAGCAGCTCTGCGGCATGTGGGATCATCCCGGACCAGGGCTTGAACCTGAGTCCCCTGCATTGGCAGGCGGATTCTCAACTACTGCACCACCAGGGAAGCCCTCTGCTCATTCTTGTGCTTGCTGTTTCCTCCGTTTCGAAGGCTCTCCATCAGAGATTTGCATGGCTTCCTCCATTCAGCTCTACTCACTTTGTCAGAGGACGCCTTCTCTGATCAAACAATAAAATAGTTCCTCTACTGCGACTGGGTCCCCTTACTTTCCTTTCTTTTCTTAGAAGGATCTGGTCCTTAACATGCCTTTTCAGTCTCTCAGGACAAGTGTTCTAAGTCAGTAAAGGAGAACAGGTAACATGTTCATGGGTATCTTCACTTTGTATTTAAAATCCCATTATTTTAGCTTTTCTGCAGGGTTTATAGTTGTGACTGTCTCAAAGCATGTGCAGTTTTTCTTCTTTTCTTTTTTGTAAATTATAGCCTTGTGAACATAGCCATGTCTGTGGAACTGTAAACAAGTTCAATTTTTTTATTGTGGTTATTTATTTTACTCACTCGAAATTTTTTTCATGACTTTCCATTGCTATTTAAATAATGTCAAACCCATTAACTAGGTATTAGAGTGTACTAGAAGGTACTATGGCTACCTACCATAAGTCAGTAGTCCCAACATACTTTTTTTAACTTACATGGCCTACCTTTCATTTTCATTACATTCTACTCTTTAGCCAAACTAAACTGTAATTCCCACCTCTTTATTAGCATATGATGTTTCCCTCACTTGGAATATCTCTGCTGGTCCCTCACCTTGTTTTATTTGCTCAGCAGATTTTTTAAATTAAAAGTTATTTTTTATTGTAAAATATATATAAAATCTACCATTTTAACTATTTTTAAGTGTTTAGTTCTAGGGCATTAAGAGTGCTCACATCGTGTGCAGCTATTACCAGTGTCTCCAGAACTTTTTCTTAATCCTAAACTGAAACTCTGTACCCATTAAACAACAACTCCCCATTCTCCCCTCTACCTAGCCCCTGGTAACCACTCTTCTTTCCCTGTGAATTTGCCTCTTCTAGGTACCTCATAAAAGCAGAATCATAAAATATTTGTCTTTTTGTGTCTGGCTTATTTCTCTTAGTATAATGTCTTCAAGTTTCATCCATGTTGTTGCAGATATCTGAATCTCGTCCCTTTTTAAGGCCAAATCACATTTTATTGGATGTATATACCACAATATTTTGTCTATGCATTCATCTATCCATGGACACTTGGTCTGTTTTCACCTTTTGGCCATTGTGAATAATGCTGCTGTGAACATGGTTGTGCAAACACCTGTTCGAGTTCCCGCTTTCAGTTATTTGGGGTGTATACCCAGAAGTGAGGTTGCCTGATCAAATAAATGGTCATTCAATGTTTAATTTTTTGAGGAACCATTGGGTTGTTTTTCCACAGAAGCTGCATTGTTTTACTTTTCCACCAACAGTGCACAAGGGCTCTAATTTCTCCACATCTTGCCAACACCTTGTTTTCTGGTTTTTTTTTTTTTTTGATAATAGCCATTCTAATGAGTATAAAGTGGTACTAGCACACAAATCAAGATTTCCTTTTTTGAACAGCTAGAATCTCGACTCTCAGCTCTTTGGCATTCTCATAGCACGTTTATATGCTACCCTCTAGTACTTATGTATTTGTCTTGACCTCCCATTTAAACTATAATCCTTTGAGGTCAAGATTCTGGTCTTATGTAGGTCTAAGGCTAGGATAGCAGGAGCTCAGAAAGCATTTGTTGAATGCCTAATTTTACCCTTTAGCTTTGGTAGTCAATATGACAGTACCACAGAAAGTAAAACATTTGCCAGTGACATTAATGAGAGTTTGGTTTTCAAATGTGCAATACAGTTAAAAGAGAGTTCAAGAGTTAGTGTACTTTAGCAATGAGGACAAGGCTGGATAAGGTAAAGAGTAGAAAGGAAACCTTCATGTTTAGATTGGGAAGGTGAAAGGAACCTGTGAATCCATGGCTCATTACTGAGGAAGGATTTGTAAAGTAGGATATTGTGATACATCTAGCCAACTGGCTGCCTTCAGAGTCTACTCTTAACCATTTCTGTGCTGCCTATTAATAATAAACAGCTAACAGTTTTGAGACTTACTTTTTGCCAGACTCCATTGTAATGACTTGGCATGTGTAACCTTATTTAGACCTTACCAAACTCTTTATTTTACAGAAGAGGCAATCAGAGCACAGAATGACTAGGTAACTTGTAGGTGCTGGATTGATAATTTGAACCTAGGCAGTTTGGCTCCAGTGCCTGTTCTCTAAATCACAGTGGTGTGCTGCTGCTTAAGTTAAAAAGAAAAAAAAAAGTCATTTTATTAAATAATAAAATATTTTAACACAGTCGTGCATGCATATAGTTTAAATAGTCAAATGGTACTAAAAGTCTTATAACAATACGGTGGGTCTCTGACCCATCTCTCCCTGCTCCCCCCAGTCATATTCCTCCTTAGAAGCAACAAGTTTTGTCTCTTGTTGCTTCTAAGTGTCCTCTGGCATTTGTTCATCTCTCTATTTTATGTTATATATTATATATGTTATATATTATCTGTGTATGACTTCTGATCAGTCATCCCCGTTTTCCTTCCACCATTCCCCCAATGTAGTTATTTTGCAATTCTTAATTAAATCTATATTCAGTGCTTACACCAAACAAATAATGCTTAACTGAGAATTGTCCTATATCGTCCCATATTATGATTGTTACCTTTCTTACTTCTTGCTTTTTTTCAAGTCGTTGCCTTTAAAATTTTTTCTTCAGTTTTCTCTGTAACTATTACTAATTCATCCCACACCATCTAATAGCTTTTTAGCACAATTTCTGTTATTGTCAGTCACTTCAGCTGATCTCTCAGTTAACTTACTTTTGCACTTTCTATATACAGTATCTCCAGGTGTGTAGGTTCAACCTCTGTTCCAAAGGTCTTCTCTTTTACCTCTGCAGAGGAAACAACCTCCAGTCTTCGGTTGAATGAGGGTTGTGTTACCCAGCACTTAAACAGCATTTACGCAAACCTGCCACCCCACCACCCCCAGTGTTTCCAGAGGTCCTCAGTACTGCCAGTTCTTGGGCCTTTGGGAAATTCTTGTATAAACCAGGTTGATTATCTCAGCTTTCTCCACTTCTAGTTTAGCATTCAGCTTTCTAGTCAATTATTACTATCTACATTATTTACTTTTCTGCTTCCAAAATTGTGTTCTATTGTTCCTTCTTTTCTCCCTATTCTTGTGGGTTTTTGTTTAAAGGTAACAAGAAACAAAGAAATAAAAAGCAGGTATAATAAAACCATCAACTAGAGATAGGTACTATTGTCATTTTGGAGTATATCCTTTCAGTCTTTGTGTACATACAAGCTAAGCAAGTAGAAATTGGATTATGCCATATATACTGTTTGTGGGCGTCTTTCATTACATTTATTACTCTAAATGATATTTTCTCACAAACTATTACGCATACATTTTCTATTGTTGTTCATTGACATTTTCAATGTATTCTTATACCAAAATAAGTATTTGACATTTTCAATCTATTCTTATACCAAAGTAAGTATTTGTGACATTTTCAATCATTCTTATGCCAAAATAAGTATTTGAACAAAGAAGACCCATATGACAAGCACTTATCTTTTAAAAAATTGCTTTACCTTTATTCAAAACTGCAGTATTAATATTATTCTATGCCCTGGTATTGATTTTGAAATTACCTTTACGTCTTATGGCTTTATTTCATCCAGCCTGCAGATGGCAGAATTGTTTTATTTAAGCAGAAATTTTAAAGGTCAATTTTATTTAATGAGTTCTTGCATTAGAAAAGAGAGGTGATTAAATGAGCAGCATCTCTTCCTATTAAAAAAGAAGCAAATTAATATAAGGAACAGAGAGCTGCACTAAAAAAGTACAGGGTAATTTATTTCTTCAATTTATCTGTCTTCATTTCATGATTTTTGTGTTTGGATTATAGTCGTATAAATGGACTAGAGCATGACGTCCAAGCAGTACCATAAGTAAATTGTGGAATTTCCTTAATTACTTCAGTCAGAGTAATGGGGCTTAGATCTGTTTCATTATTAGCCACAAAGCTATTTGTTCTGCATTTGTATTTTAAGAGTTTGCTTATATTAATCTTTTTTTTTTAAATCTGGAAACCTTTTAGAATTGATGTATAGATCATCAGTTTAAAGCTTTTATAGGTTTTGCTGAAGTACGAGTGTTTTGAGATAAAAGAAATCCTCTAGAGAACAAGAAATTAGATTAGTGTAGTTTGCTGTAAGATTCAGTAATTGATCATTTGCTCATGTGCCTGAGAAGGAAGGTAAAGCAGCAATATACTGAGTGAAAAATTTCAACTTATTGTGTCATTATATTGAGGCAATAAAAAAAGAGATTAAGACAGTTGTGACGGATTTGTGAGACCCTGCTGTTAAAATCAGTATATTTAAATATAAACTGGAACAACGTACATTACGGTAGTTACCTTAAAAGGTTTTAAATATGTTTTTTAACTGCTATAGAAGGGCAGACTTTATAAGCCGTTAGGTATACTTTGTTAGCTTGATGAAAAGAAACAGAATTCTAAAATGACTACAAAAGGGTTAAAGTCTAACAAAATTTGGGGTATTTTTTGAGTACTAATTGAAATAACCTGTATGACCAGTGGAGTAAAAAACTGCATTTCCTTTATTCTTACTATAGTTGTGTCCAGTTATGAGTAGGAACTGTAATTGGTGCCCATTTCAAGGCCTCCTCAGTTTGACAGGAAAAAGGTAGAATGTACTGCTTATTGGAATGAGAAGGGAAGCTCCGTATAATTCCTAATGAAATTAAACAACATTATGTGTAGGTTAAAATTCCAAGGAGTCTAGAAAAGCCCACACTATCTTCAGTAGAATTGATGGCAGCCATAAAGACCAGATATTAGTTATATGCAGCCCTGTCATTCAAAACTGATATTATGATTATATAATTACTTTCCCACTGGAAAAAATATATTTGGAAAAGATGTATATAATGTTCAGGTTGAAAGAGGATATACTAGAATGAAATATGCATTATTATTAGTAAATTAATGCTTCCTTTTAAAAATCATTTTCTAGCATGAGCATCTGAGGATAGGTTAGTTAGACTTAGCAGAAAATACATTGCACATTGTGCTCTCCATATAAGTCAGTATAAGCAATCCAGAGATAGTACCGAATAATGGAAACGTCCAAAATGTCTTTCTTTGGTTTTTGTCACCTTCATTTCGGAGTAAGGATAATGATCTATTACAGAATTTTTATATTTTATTGTCATTCAGAGAAGCAGTTTCAACTCATCTATGAAGGGTGGCTGTATGAGGAGTGATTCTGTTCTTTTTATTTTTAAAATATGAAAAATTTTAAGATTCTTGATGTGGTAATTCATAAAACGCAAAAAGTTTCATAATGAAGTACTTAATGTCAGGACAAATGTGAAGGTCTCGTAGGTGAGAGATTGTAATAGGAGAGAGAATCATAAAATAAACATTAATTGTATCATGGCAACTAGAACCAAGGTATAAAAATATTGAAGAGAGACTTTGTTTTGAGAGAACTGAGTTGATATTTGTCATAAATTGGAATCTGGACATAGAATCATAGAAGTTCATTTATTTTGCTTCTTTGTAGTGGAACTCTATTTGATGTATAAATTTACTGTGTGTATGATTTTGAAATATTGCATCTTGTAACGCCAGGCTTGAACTTTTTGATAGAGAGGGATTGTTAGGCTGCTTGATTGGACACGTGAAGAATGCTCACATGGATTTGATATGTCTGGTTCTGTTTGAATTTCTGGATGAATAGGCTATAAATAACCAATGATTAATTAGGTGATAATCCATATTGGTAAGGATAATCAGTTAACGATGAGCAGCAGTACAGTGTAGGAGAGGACAGCCTTGAGAGCTAGGCAGAATTCAAATCCCTGAATCAGTGGATTGTAGTTTTCTCATTGATGAAATGGGTGTGTTGACTTAGAATTTGGTTCAGGCTCTATCATTGTTGGGGTATTGAGAGTGATGATTCTACATTTCTATCCTTGTAGATTGGTACCAATTGAGAAGGCAAAAACCAGACAGATGGAGATCAGAGTAACAGTTTTAATGTTGATGGTTTTGTTGTATTGGAAAATGTGACTTAAATCTGTGGCCTTCTACAGTTGGACTCCTCAGCACAACCCCTGTTTAGACTTTGGGCTTTTGTTTGAGAGAGACAGTTTGTGTATACAAAGCAAACACACATCCTGAATTGCTTCCCAGCACCCACTGGGCCCTGATGGCAGGAATAGAGAGAGGTGGGCTTACTATCTGCCCTTGAAAGGCAGGTCCATTCAGGCCTAGTGCATAGAAGAACTGAAAGGAAAATACAGGTTCCCTATAGGCAGACAGGTCTTAAAATGAGGAAAAGGCTGAGGCAGTTGTATTTGCCTGGATCCTTTTCCCAGTCCTTTAGAGGGGAGTGAATGAACAGTGACGGGAGGATAAAAGCTTCCTTCCAAATGCTTCAGAAATGGTACTTCTTTACCATGAAGCCATAGGAACTCTCCATTTGAAATTACAATAACATTAGTTCAGTTCCCCAAAGGAAATATTTAACTACATTTAACATTAGCATTCAATTCCCTTATTATTATTTTTTTTAAGAAGATGTTGGGGGTAGGAGTTTTTTAATTAATTTATTTTTTTATTTTTGCTGTATTGGGTCTTCGTTTCTGTGTGAGGGCTTTCTCTAGTTGTGGCAAGCAGGGGCCACTCTTCATCGTGGTGCGCGGGCCTCTCACTATCGCGGCCTCTCTTGTTGCGGAGCACAGGCTCCAGACGCGCAGGCTCAGTAGTTGTGGCTCACGGGCCTAGTTGCTCCACGGCATGTGGAATCCTCCCAGACCAGGGCTCGAACCCGTGTCCCCTGCATTAGCAGGCAGACTCTCAACCACTGCGCCACCAGGGAAGCCCCCCTTATTTTTTTTTAACACATCTTTATTGGAGTATAATTGCTTTACCGTTGTGTTAGTTTCTGCTGTATAACAAAGTGAATCAGCTGTATGTATACATACATCCCCATATCTCCTCCCTCTTGAGCCTCCCTCCCACTCTCCCTATCCCACCCTTCTAGGTGGTCACAAAGCACCGAGCTGATCTCCCTGTGTTATGGGGCTGTTTCCTACAAGCTATCTATTTTATATATATGTCAATGCTGCTGTCTCACTTCCTCCCAGCTTACCCTGCCCCCCACCCCCATGTCCTCAAGTCCATTCTCTACGTCTGCGTCTTTATTCCTGTCCTGCCCCTAGGTTCATCAGAACCTTTTTTTTTTTTTAGATTCCATATACATGTTAGCATACGGTTTTTGTTTTTCTCTTTTTGACTTACTTCACTCTGTATGACAGTCTCTAGGTCCATCCACCTCACTACAAATAACTCAATTTTGTTTCTTTTTATGGCTGAGTAGTATCCCATTGTATATATGTGCCACATCTTCTTTATCCATTCATCTGTCGATGGACACTTAGGTTGCTTCCATGTCCTGGCTATTTGTAAATAGTGCTGCATTGAACATTGTGGTACATGTCTCTTTTTGAACTATGGTTTTCTCAGGATATATGCCCAGTAGTGGGATTGCTGGGTCATATGGTAGTTCTATTTTTAGTTTTTTAAGAAACCTCCATACTGTTCTCCATAGTGGCTGCATCAATTTACATTCCCACCAACAGTGCAAGAGGATTCCCTTTTCTCCATACCCCTTCCAATATTTATTGTTTGTAGATATTTTGATGATGGCCATTCTGACCAGTGTGAGGTGATACCTCACCGGGTTTTGATTTGCATTTCTCTAATGATTAGTGATGTTCAGCATCCTTTCATGTGTTTGTTGGCAATCTGTATATCTTCTTTGGAGAAATGTCTATTTAAGTCTTCTGCCCATTTTTTGATTGGGTTGTTTGTTTTTTTGATATCAATTCCCTTATTTTTAACCCTAAAACATCACTGGGGGAAAAAAAGCCCTATTCTACCCTTTTCCACATTTGAATTATGTCAGATGTGGTGTATTTTGCTTTTTTGGGTCAGAGAGTTGAATAATCTGAGGAGAGAATAGGTTTTGTGGAAGATTTCAGGCAATGTAATTTGTTACTATGGCTACTGCTAAATAAGAACTGGAGCACTCTGAACTATTTTATTAGTATAAACTTTATGTAAATTGTAATCTAACAGCTGTGTGCTCTTTAAGTATGGTTCTGGACAGTGGAATTATCGGGAAGCACATCTGGCCAAATATATAGCGTGTCTCCTTTTTTGATATCTAAGGAAAAAGTGGCTATGCTTTATTGAGAGGTCACCCTGGTTTGAGTCTATCTTTTTGGATCCCTAGCTGAACTGTGGTATGAAACACAATCTGAGATTAATTTAACTACTTAAGTTCACTTACCGTATCATTCTTAACAAAGCAAACCTCTGCTTTTCACACTTAGCAAGAACCTTTGATTTCTGAATAGTGTAATATTAGATTAAAGTAAAAACACAACCAGTTTCTAAAGTTTAATCTTGATTATTCTGTTGTAAGTCTAATAATTCTTCTGTTGTAGGTTATCAGAACTCTAGTTTTTTTTTTTTTTTTTTGTCTTTTCCTTTGGTCATTCTACTTGTAAATATTTTTTTTCAGCAACAAAAGGGGAAGGAGAAGAAGATGAAACATAAATCAGCTTTTCTTTTTTTTAATCTTGTAAGCACCTGCCTTGAAAATATGCATAGAGGGCTTGGGGAACTATGAAAAAGGAGTTGAAAATATTCCGGAAAAGATTACTGAACACTTAGTTTGACCAGTTGGGTGTCTTTCAGACTGTGGAATATTTTTTTTCTCAAATTGAATTAGATATTAATTTACTTGAACTTGTTGTTGCTGCCTCATGAGGTGCATTATTTTTTGTGTTTAATCTTTCCTTTTTTCAATTTCAGCTGATCCTATTACGATACTAATGCCATCACTGTCTCCTACAATGGAAGAAGGGAACATTGTGAAATGGCTGAAAAAGGAAGGTGAGCAATGCATTTCTAATACCTGTGTTATTTGATCGTTCTGGTGTTTTCCTAATCAGGTGGTTTACACAATACATGATATACATGAAATGATTGGTTCCTTTGCTTATTAATCTTAATTGTTTAAATAAAAATTTCTCATGGTAATGTAGCAAAGGTTTTCTGGGTTCAGCCTGTATCTCTTCACAAGCAGAGAATGGTAAACTATTTTAATGCTTTTTTCCAAGTTTTAGTTCTTATTCTTAGCTTTTAGTTTCAACATCATAAATTTGTCAATCCCCTAAAGTTAATTTGTGACTTTATAATGATTCTTTGTGTCTGCTTCCTGTAGCTAGGCAAGCTGATTATAAATTTCATTGGAAAGAATAGATAAGAATAATAAGAAAAACTCTCATTAAAGAAGAGCAGCAGAGGAGAGCTGTAGACCTACTAGATATTGAAACATGTTATTAAGCCTTTATAATAAAAACTGTGGTATTGGTGCTTAAAAAGACAGACTAACAGAACTGAATGGAAAATGAGGAAATAGACATGAATATTTAGTGTTTAAATAATGAAGGAAGACGATATTAGATTTAGTCTTTGTACTATCCCAATGATAAATTACAAGTGAATCTGTCACTTAATATACAAAAATGAAACCAGACGAGTACTAGGAAAAAGGCTGGTGAATTCCTCTGAACCTGGAAGTGGATAAACACCCTAACTACAACTCAAAATCCAGATGCAATAAGGGAAATATAGATAAATTTTATGGTAAAAATAACAACTTTATTATAGCTGAAAACATAATAAATAAATAAATAAAGTAAAAAAGATGACAAATTGGAGAAGGATATTTGCAGTTTTTAATCACAAAGGGTTAGTATTTCTAAAAAATAGAGAATAAGAAAACTATCAACTCAGCAAGAAAATGGGCAAGATATACGAACAGATGGTTTGCAGAAAAAGAACTGCAAATTGCCTCTAACATATGAAAAGCTATTTAATATTTGTACTAATAAATATGCAGATTAATACTACACTGATACATCATTTCTTACCAATCATATTGACAGAAATTAAAAAGTTCGACAAGTTATTCTGTTGATGAGACTGTGGAGGGAATGGGGGGAAGCAGGCACTCTCAAACATTGCTGTAGGAAATGCAAAATGGTATAAGACCTAGGGGAGAGAACTTGTCAATACCTAGAAAACTTACATTTATATTTACCCTTTCGCCAGGCAGTTCTATTTCTAGGGATCCTATCTAAAGGCAAAAATAAGAAAAGATGCACATATGAGGCTATTTATCGCAGCAGTGTTTGTAATAGCAAAAGTTAGAAACGATCCATCTGTTGGTCAGTACACAATTTGATGAATAACATATACTATATCCACAACTATAGAAAGGAATGAAGAGTGTCTCTTTATACTATTGTAGAGTGACTTTCAGGGGAAGAAAGCAGGGTGGTGACTAATAGATATAGTGTGTATCATTCATTGAAGAAAGGGATGGGAATACTAATATTTGGAAATTTTTTTAAAAAAAGGATAAAACAAAAACTTAACAACAAAAAAATGGTTATTTGGAGTGTGATGGAGGAAACAGTGTGGTGGGTGGAGAGAGGAGCAGAAGCTAGACTTCTCTGAATACATCTTGTTTTGTCTCCTTAACTTGGAACCATATACATATTTTGCATAATTTTAACACAGAATTTAATTTTAAAAGATCCCTAAAAATGGAAACCAATTGAAACAGAAGAACCTAATTATATATTGAGTTGCTGATATAACAACCATGCAGGGAGGGGCTATTTCAGATGTCAACAAACTTGACTATCGCTACTAGATTGTAATTAAAGGACAATGACATCTCTAAAAATATCTTAAACTGTTTAGAGTAATAGTATTATAGTGGTTATGTTGGTATTGTTATTCTAAGGTTTTTAAAAATTATGGGATAAAGCAAATGAGTGGTTAAGATGATATTATTGGGAATCCAGCCTTTGAGTGTGGTTTAAAGGAAAAACAGATGAAAGATAGCTAAGGTTAAGGAAAGATCCTGTGATGGTAAATTTTCTAGCTCTTTTTCATGGCAGGGCCTGGAAAAATGACAAACCCACTAGCAATGAGCACCCCTAACAATGAGACTATAGTATCTAATGTCATTTCCTACTAAAGTAAACCAAAGCTCCTTGGAAAATAGCTATTTCCAGGTCTGGGGCAGGAAATGTACAAGATGAGCTTGTAACATCTTGTCAATTTAGAAAGGAAAACAGTTATCAAAAACTCCTGAGGGCGTCTTAAAGGACTCAGGAGCCAAAAATGGGACAATTTGAGGATCAGTAAGAATAATATCTACAGTGTATTGAAACACATTAAATATATTTAAATTTGAAGCTCACAATAATACTAAAGAAAAATACAAATAGTTGGTCTGCTTTGGGGGATGCTAGTAAATTAACTCATTTTGAAAACTGGTAATAAGTGGAAAGACTCAAGTATTTTTCCCTGCCTTTCCTATATGAACTGTAGCATAGAGTAACCAAGTAGTTGGTGATGATAAGTTTCTAATTATTGGCATATCCCAACTCTTAAAAGATGGAGGAATGATAGAATGTCACTGTATCACAATTTTGCAGTCTCTAATGAATTAAGGGATATAGCCAGTGACCATCAATGGTTGCTAATATCACAGAAAGAGAGAAAACCAGATAGTACCACCAGCTATAAGGTTGTCTTGCCAGAAAATTGAGCTGAATTGATCAAGCCTGTAGTTCTTGCTACCAATTTCCAGGAAATATAGGGGAAAGAGGCATGTATCTAATGACACCGTGAGGAATATATCAGCATAACCCAGACTGTGGGGATTTCTACAGGCCAGTTTCGTCAACAAATAAATGTCAAGGGATGGGAAGATGGGGAAAGGAAGGAGGTAGGGGAACCTATAGCTTCAAGGAGATTTAAGAGACCGGTTCCAATGTAGGGAACTTATTTTGTTGATGATTCAAGCAAATAAAACGTTTGGGGAATTTGAAAATTATATGTTTAATTAGATTAAGAAATTAATCATTTTAGAGGTTTAATGATACTATGCTAATAATTTTTAAAATCTTATCTATAAGAGATATGAGTTGAAATATTTATGTATGAAATGATAGTACATCTGGCCTTAACTTCACAACACCTCTGGTGGGAGGATAAGAGTATAAGTATTCATGAGTCAGTTGACAGTGTAATAGTTGTAAAAGTTGGTTCATTAACTTTCCTTATAACTTTTGTATATGTTTGAACTTTTTGTACTAATATATATTTTCTAAAGTTGTCCAGTCAGTAGTCTTTGGGATATAACTTGGAGTGAGAAACTACTCTTTCCTCAGCTTTCTATAAGCTCCAAGTGAATTTGAATCTTGCTGTTACTAAGAAAATACTTGCTACAATACTACCTACAAAGCTGTATTAATCTATTGTTTATAGCAACCATTTTGCCAGATATTTTTAAATTTATTTTTTTACTGAGGTAACATTGGTTTATAACATTGTCTGTTTCACGTGTACGACGTTATATTTCTACTTCTGTATATGCTACAGCATGCTCACCACCAAAAACTTAGTTTCCGTCTGTCACTACACAGTTGATCTTCTTTGCCCATTTTGTCCTCACGTCCTTCCCCTGGCCCTTCCGCTCTGGTAACCACTACTGTGTTCTCTGTAGCTACGTGTTTGTTCCTGTTTGGTTTGCTTTGTTCATTTCTTTTGTTTTGTTTTGTTTTTTATATTCTACATATCGTGAAATTCTACAGTATTTGTCTTTCTTTGACTTATTTCATCTAGCATAATACCCTTAAGGTCCATCCATGCTGTTGCAAATAGCGAGATTTTCATCTTTTAATGACTGAGTAGTATTCCATTATATATATGCATATATCTCACATCTTTTTTTTTTTTGGGCAGTGCGCGGGCCTCTCACTGTTGTGGCCTCTCCCTTTGCGGAGCACAGGCTCCGGACGCGCAGGCTCAGCAGCCATGGCTCACGGGCCTAGCCGTTCCGTGGCATGTGGGATCTTCCCGGACCAGGGCACGAAACCATGTCCTCTGCATCGGCAGGCAGACTCTCAACCACTGCGCCACCAGGGAAGCCCTATATCTCACATCTTTATCCATTTATCCATTGATGGGCACGTAGGTTGTTTCCATACCTTGGCTATTGTAAATAATTATTTTGCCAGATTTTAATACTTAGTATGGTGCTTAAAAAATAAGACTAAGCATATGAAGGCCAAAGAGATAAGGATGCTACAGCGCTCATGGTGCAGAAGGAGGACAGAGGAAAAATTACTGTGAAGGAAGCTGGAGAAGGAGACTTTTTATTTTTCTGACAGCTGCTTTCTTTTCCTTTTTCCTTCCTCTGGTCATTGCCATATGTGTCTGTAGAGTAACCAGGTACTGACTGTGGGATGGATTCTTTTAGCCATCTCCCTATGCTTTACTCATTCTGCAACATGTTAAACTTTTGGGGAGATGAATCTCCAGTCCCTTATTAGGGCTCATTGGACAGATGCACAGAGAAATTGACCAGATGAGTTCCCCATAGCCATTATTATGCTTCAGCGTGAGAAATGGTCTGGGAGGATTTGACTGATTCCAGAGACTAGCCCTGGCAAGGACTTCTGGGGTCTCTATATGTGATTCAGTGGGCATGGGAGGTCATCCAGGCAAATGTTGGTATTGAGTGGTCCAGGCTAGCGCTCATAAAATTGTATAGATTAAAAGCTTTTGCACAGTAAAGGAAACCATAAACAAGATGAAAAGACAACCCTCAGAATGGGAGAAAATATTTGCAAACGAAGCAACTGACAAAGGATTAATCTCCAAAATACACAAGCAGCTCATACGGCTCAATATCAAAAAAACAAACAACCCAATCCCCAAATGGGCAGAAGACCTAAATAGACATCTCTCCAAAGAAGATACAGATTGCCAACAAACACATGAAAGGATGTTCAGCATCACTAATCATTAGAGAAATGCAAGTCAAAACTACAGTGAGGTATCATCTCACACCAGTCAGAATGGCCATCATCAAAAAAATCTACAAACAATAAATGCTGGAGAGGTTGTGGAGAAAAGGGAACCCTCTTGCACTGTTGGTGGGAATGTAAATTGATACAGCCACTATGGAGAACAATATGGAGGTTCCTTAAAAAACGTAAAACAGAACTACCATATGACCCAGTAACCCCACTGCTGGGCATATACCCTGAGAAAACTATAGTTCAAAAAGAGACATGTACCACAATGTTCATTGCAGCACTATTTACAATAGCTAGGACATAGAAGCAACTTAAGTGTCCATTGGCAGATGAATGGATAAAGAAGTTGTGGCACATATATACAATGGAATATTACTCAGCCATAAAGAGAAACAAAATTGAGTTATTTGTAGTGAGGTGGATGACCTAGAGACTGTCATACAGAGTTGAAGTAAGTCAAAAAGAGAAAAACAAAAACCATATGCTAACACATATGTATGGAATCTAAAAAACAAAAAAAAAGTGGTTCTGATGAACCTAGGGGGAGGACAGGAATAAAGACGCAGACATAGAGAATGGAACTGAGGACACGGGGAGAGGGAAGGGTAAGCTGGGACGAAGTGAGAGATTAGCATTGACATATATACACTACCAAATGTAAAACAGATAGCTAGTGGGAAGCAGCCACATAGCACAGGGAGATCAGCTCGGTGCTTTGCGACCACCTAGAGGGGTGGGATAGGGAGAGTGGGAAGGAGACACAAGAGGGAGGGGATATGGGGATATATGTATGCATATAGCTGATTCACTTTGTTATATAGCAGAAACTAACACAACGTTGTAAAGCAATTATACTCCAATAAAGATGTTAAAAAAATTGTATAGAGAGAACTTAGGCAGTGAGTAAGAGTTCAGAGTCTAACAGAGTTATGCTGTGATTCTAGGAGATGAGCCGTTCATGGCAGTGAGGACAAATGTTGGGCATTGGGAAAAAGGCTGCAAGTATTTAGTAGCTTGGGAGTTTGAGAGAAGGTCTCAGTTCTTGCAGGTGGGGTGGGCAGGGCTGGGGTGCTAGGAAACTCAACAAGAGAAATTACAGAATGGGCCTCACAGCAGGAGTTTGGGACTGTGGAATGGGCCACTATAGAGGATAGGAGGTATGGCACAATGAGGCTATCCAGATGACAATGACTGGTCCTTGATGTGCTATGCACCACCTCTGATTGGAAGCACAAGTTAATTCTGTTCCTTAGTGGTGAACATGTCTGAGTTTTGATGTTTCCTTTTGTGGTTATAACTGGCATATTAATAACCAATAGAACAGACCCAGCAGCTCTGTAAATGGCTGATCAGTAAATATATTGGCAGAGGGGAGAGTAAGGCAAGAGCAGGAGATGTGACAGGCATCAAGAAGGCTTTACAGATGAGGTACTATTTGAGTTGGTCCTTATATAATACATGGGCTTTTTTTTTAAAAAAAAAAAGAAGGACATTATAAGTAATGTAAACAATTTGTCAAAATCTTGGAAGTGAGATGTCATGACATATATTTTGGCAACTGTAGGTAGTTCTGGCTGCATTAAGGGCATGGTGGATGTGAAATAAGATAGGTTATAGGAAGGATCTTGAATATCAAGCTGCAGTTTATCAGTCTGTGAGTGTCCTTATCCTAAAGCCAAGAGGTAAGGACACTCATGGTTATTTTGTAGGAAGTGGTCTTTACGTGCTTTCTTGAGCCCTGACAGTAGCCTTGCACTAAATGGAACAGGCCCTGGGAGTGCTCTGGTATCAAGAGCTAACTGTAGGCAATTTAAGTAGTTCCCTTTACAGGCTCACATTGGAAAGGCCAGTCCTGAGGACTTCTAGTCAGTATGACCATCTAAACAGATGCGGTCAGGGTTCTGCTCACTTCGGGGTAGAAAATTATAAGACAGATTTTTTAAACGTAAGTTGAGCTTAAACACAGGAAAGAGGAATCACCAAATCCAGCAATGTCCAGAACGGTGAGCAGGAGTTGACTACATGCCCCGCTGGGCCTGAGCTGGAAGGGTGGAATAACTGAGATTGGGAAACAGTGGTGTTTTTTTGTGGGCAGGTGGGGAAATTGAGAATTAGGTTCAGGAGGAAACTTGCAAAAGCCTCTTAGTCTCATCCACCAGAGGGCAGACAGCAGAAGAAAGAAGAACTCAAATTCTGCAGCCTCTGGAACAAAAACCACATTCACAGAAAGAGAGACAAGGTGAAAAGGCAGAGGGCTATGTCCCAGATGAAGGAACAAGATAAAACCCCAGAAAAACAACTAAATGAAGTGGAGATAGGCAACCTTCCAGAAAAAGAATTCAGAATAATGATAGTGAAGATGATCCAGGACCTCAGAAAAAGAATGGAGGCAAAGATCGAGAAGATGCAAGAAATGTTTAACAAAGACCTAGAAGAAATAAAGAACAAACAAACAGAGATGAACAGTACAATAACTGAAATGAAAAATACACTAGAAGGAATCAATAGCAGAATCACTGAGGCAGAAGAACGGATAAATGACCTGGAAGACAGAATGGTGGAATTTGCTGCTGTGGAACAGAATAAAGAAAAAAGAATGGAAAGTAATGAAGACAGCCTAAGAGACTTCTGGGACAACATTAAATGCAACAACATTCTCATTATAGGGGTCCCAGAAGGAGAAGAGAGAGAGATAGGACCCGAGAAAATATTTCAAGAGATTATAGTCAAAAACTTCCCTAACATGGGAAAGGAAATAGCCACCCAAGTCCAGGAAGCACAGAGAGTCCCATACAGGATAAACCCAAGGAGAAACACACCGAGACACATAGTAATCAAATTGGCAAAAATTAAAGACAAAGAAAAGTTATTGAAAGCAGCAAGGGAAAAACAACAAATACAAGGAAACTCGCATATGGTTAACAGCTGATTTCTCAGCAGAAACTCTACAAGCCAGAAGGGAGTGGCATGATATACTTAAAGTGATGAAAGGGAAGAACCTACAACCAAGATTACTCTACCCGGCAAGGATCTCATTCATATTCGATGGAGAAATCAAAAGCTTTACAGACAAGCAAAAGCTAAGAGAATTCAGCACCACAAGACCAGCTCTACAACAAATGCTAAAGGAATTTCTCTAAGTGGGAAACATAAGAGAAGAAAAGGACCTACAAAATAAACCCAAACAATTAAGAAAATTGTCATAGGAACATACATATCGATAATTACCTTAAACATGAATGGATTAAATGCTCCAACCAAAAGACAGAGGTTCGCTGAATGGATACAAAAACAAGACCCATATTTATGCTGTCTACAAGAGACCCACTTCAGACCTAGGGACACCTTCAGACTGGAAGTGAGGGGATGGAAAAAGATATTCCATGCAAATGGAAATCAAAAGAAAGCTGGAGTAGCAGTACTTATATCAGATAAAATAAACTTTAAAATAAAGAATGTTATAAGAGACAAGGAAGGACACTACATAATGATCAAGGGATCAATCCAAGAAGAAGATATAACAATTATAAATATATATGCACCCAACATAGGAGCACCTCAATACATAAGGCAACTGCTAAGATCTATAAAAGAGGAAATCGATAGTAACACAATAATAGTGGGGGACTTTAACACCTCACTTACATCATTGGACAGATCATCCAAACAGAAAATTAATAAGAAACACAAGCTTTAAATGACACAATAGACCAGATAGATTTAATTGATATTTATAGGACATTCCATCCAAGAACAGCAAATTACACTTTCTTCTCAAGTGCGCACGGAACATTCTCCAGGATAGATCACATCCTGGGTCACAAATCAAACCTCAGTAAATTTAAGAAAATTGAAATCGTATCAAACATCTTTTCTGACCGCAATGATATGAGATTAGAAATCAGTTACGGGGTAAAAAATGTAAAAAACACAAACACGTGGAGGCTAAACAATATGTTACTAAATAAGAGATCACTGAAGAAATCAAAGAGGAAATCAAATAACTAGAGACAAATGATAATGAAAACATGATGACACAAAACCTGTGGGATGCAGCAAAAGAAGTTCTAAGAGGGAAGTTTATAGCTGTATAAGCCTACCTCAAGAAACAAGAAAAATCTCAAATAAACAATCTAACCTTACACCTAAAGGAACTAGAGAAAGAAGAACAAACAAAACCCAAAATTAGCAGAAGGAAAGAAATCATAAAGATCAGAGCAGAAATAAATGAAATAGAAACAAAGAAAACAGTAGCAAAGATCAATCAAACTAAAAACAGGTTCTTTGAGAAGATAAACAAAATTGATAAACTATTAGCCAGACTCATCAAGAAAAAGAGGGAGAGGACTCAAATCATTAAAACTAGAAATGAAAAAGGAGAAGTTACAACAGACACCACAGAAATACAAAGCATCTTAAGAGACTACTACAAGCAACTCTGTGCCAATAAAATGGAGAACCTGGAAGAAATGGACAAATTCTTAGAAAGGTATAACCTTCCAAGACTGAACCAGGAAGAAATAGAAAATATGAACAGACCAATCACAAGTAATGAAATTGAAACTGTGATTCAAAATCTTCCAACAAACAAAAAGTCCAGGACCAGATAGCTTCACAGATGAATTCTATCAAACATTTAGAGAAGACCTAACACCCATCCTTCTCAAACTCTTCCAAAAAATTGCAGAGGAAGGAACACACCCAAACTCATTCTATGAGGCCACCATCACCTGATACCAAAACCAAAGATACTACAAAAAAGAAAATTACACGCCAGTACCACTGATGAATGTAGATGCAAGAATCCTCAACAAACTACTAGCAAACAGAATCCAACAACACATTAAAAGGATCATACACCATGATCAATTGGGATTTATCCCAGGGATACAAACATTGTTCAATATATGCAAATCAATCAATGTGATACACCATATTAACAAATTGAAGAATGAAAACCATATGATCATCTCAATAGATGCAGAAAAAACGTTTTGACAAAATTTAACACCCATTTATGAAAAAAAAAAGACTCTCCAGAAAGTGGGCATAGAGGGAACCTACCTCAACATACTAAAGGCCATATACGAAAAACCCACAGCAACCATCATTCTCAATGGTGAACAGCTGAAAGCATTTCCTCTAAGATCAGGAAGGAGGCAAGGACGTCCACTCCCCTCACTGTTATTCAACATAGTTTTGGAAGTCCTAGCCATGCAATCAGAGAAGGAAAATAAATAAAAGGAATACAAATTGGAAAAGAAGAAGTAAAACTGTCACTGTTTGCAGATGACATGATACTATATATAGAGAATCCTAAAGATGCCATCAGAAAACTACTAGAGCTAATCAATGAATTTGGTAAAGTTGCAGGATACAAAATTAATGCACAGAACTCTCTTGCATTCCTATACACTAATAATGAAAAATCTGAAAGGGAAATTAAGGAAACACTCCCATTTACCATTGCAACAAAAAGAATAAAATACCTAGGAATAAACCTACCTGAAGAGACAAAAGACCTGTATTCAGAAAACTATAAGACACTGTTGAAAGAAATTAAAGATGATATCAACAGATAGAGAGATATACCATGTTCTTGGATTGGAAGAATCAATATTGTGAAAATGACTATACTACCCAAAGCAATCTACAGATTCAATGCAATCCCTATCAAATTACCAATGGCATTTTTTACAGAACTAGAACAAAAAATCTTAAAATTTGTATGGAGACACAAAAGACCCTGAGTAGCCAAAGCAGTCTTGAGGGAAAAAAACAGAGCTGGAGGAATCAGACTCCCTGACTTCAGACTACACTACAAAGCTACAGTAATCAAGACAATATGGTAGTGGCACAAAAACAGAAATATAAATCAGTGGAACAGGATAGAAAGCCCAGGGATAAACCCACACACCTATGGTCATTCAATCTATGACAAAGGACGCAAGGATATACAATGGAGAAAAAATAGTAAGTGTTGCTGGGAAAACTGGACAGCTGCATGTAAAAGAATGAAATGAGAACACTCCCTAACACCATACACAAAAATAAACTCAAAATTGATTAGAGACCTAAACGTAAGACCGGACACTATAAAGCTCTTAGAGGAAAACGTAGGAAGAACACTCTTTGACATAAATCACAGCAAGATCTTTTGATCCACCTCCTAGAGTAATGGAAATAAAAACAAAAATAAACAAATGGGACCTAATGAAACTTAAAAGCTTTTGCAAAGCAAAGGAAACTACAAACAAGACGAAAAGACACCCCTCAGAATGGGAAAAAATATTTGCAAATGAATCAATGACAAAGGGTTAATCTCCAAAATATATAAACAGCTCATGTGGCTTAATATTCAGAAAACAAACAACCCAATCAAAAAAGGGGCAGAAGACCTAAATAGACATTTCTCCAAAGAGGACATACAGATGGTCAAGAAGCACATTAAATGCTGGTCAACATCACTAATTATTAGAGAAATGCAAATCAAAAGTACAATGAATGAGGGGGCTTCCCTGGTGGCGCAGTGGTTGAGAATCCGCCTGCCGTTGCAGGGGACACGGGTTCGTGCCCCAGTCCGGGAGGATCCCGCATGCCGCGGAGCGGCTTGGCCCGTGGGCCATGGCCGCTGGGCCTGTGCGTCCAGAGCCTGTGCTCCACGGCAGGAGAGGCCACAACAGTGAGAGGTCCGCTTACTGCAAAAAAAAAAAAAAAAAAAAATCCTACAATGAGGTATCACCTCACACCAGTTAGAATGGCCATCATCAGAAAATCTGCAAATAACAAATGCTGGAGAGGGTGTGGAGAAAAGGGAACCCTCTTGCACTGTTGGTGAGAATGTAAATTCATACAGCCACTATGGAGAACAGTATGGAGGTTCCTTAAAGAACTAAAAATCCATCGACAGATGAATGGATAAAGAAGATGTGGTACATATGTACAATGGAATATTACTCATCCATAAAAAGGAACGAAATTGGGTCATTTGTAGAGATGTGGATGAATCTAGAGACTCTCATACAGAGTGAAGTGAGTCAGAAAGAGAAAAACAAATATTGCATATTAATGCATATATGTGGAACCTGGGAAAACGGTACAGATGAACCGATTTGCAGAGTAGAAATTGAGAGACAGATGTAGAGAACAAACGTATGGATACCAAGAGGGGAAAGCGGGGTGGGGTGGGGGTGGTGGTGGGATGAATTGGGCGATTAGGATTGACATGTATACACTGATGTGTATAAAATGGATGACTAATAAGAACCTGCTGTATATATACCAAAAAAAAAGCTGGAGAAAAAAAAGAATTAGGTTCGGTTTGGATGTGGTAAAGTTTGAGTTCCTTATTAGATATTCAAGGGAATGTGTTCAATAGACAGTTGATTATAGGAGTTAAAGTTTAGGAGTGAAGTCTGACTTGATAGACATTTTAGAGTCACCACCCTATAAATGGAATTTAATGCCATAAAATGGCTAACAGACAAATATATTTATTTGTCTTGGAATAAAAATGCTTACCTTGTTGAAAATGTTCTCTCATCGGCATTTCTTCATGAGGCTTTGGTGTTCAGATTTGTGGTATTTGCATTTTCTGGAAACCCATACGTAGAGGTAAAGTGGTCCTGGGCTGATAATCTTCCTTGGTTACTTGGCAGAAGCCATTATTCTGGAAGAACATAGTCTCTAATCCAACTCACACAAGATTCCCAGATAAAGTCCCACTTAACCACAGATTCACAGTTCCAAATTTAATAATTGACATGGAAGCTGCCCTTTAGGGGCAAACGTTATTAGGCATAACAAGTAACAGGATTAGACCTCCAGGAACTTCAGCTAATTGGAATTACTAGATACGTAAAAACGTATGTTTGAAACGACAAAACGTGTAAGAGAAGGAATTGAAAATATGAAAAAAGACAAACACTATCCAAAAAGTCCAGACAGGTTTGAAAAGAACAAATAGAACTTCTAGGAATGAAAAATGTTGTCTCTAAAATTAGAAAATGAAAAACTCAAGGTTGGATTAAGGTGTGATTAGACGTGTCTTACCAAAGGATTCGTGAAGTTCAACCTGTTAGCCTGCATGCAGTAGCAGTAGAGAATATAAAAGAGAAGCTAAGACACGAAGAATAAAATGAGAATCCTCTGCTAACCCAATAGGAAGAATTCCAGAAGGAGAAAAAAGAGAGAATGAGGAAGAGGTAATATTCAACCAAAAAATGGCAGAGTTTTCTAGAATTTGAGAAAGACACATGTCATATAAATGAAAGAGACAGTGCTTCATTAGGAAGCATTTTGAGCAATCGGCTCTGCATGGCTGCTGCCATCTTCTAAAATAATTATCAGTATCTAAGAAAGTTTCACCTTTATAAATAATGCAGTCAGTTGGAATCTATTTTTAAGTTTTTTTCCTGATGAATTACAGAGCTTTGGCTATTTCCATATCCAGTATGACAGAGTGTTGGTGTCATTAAAGAATGATTCAGACACAGACCAGCCTTTTAGGATTATTATAAAATGATTAAATTTCTTCACACTTTGAGACCTTGATAGGCAAGTAGATAGGAGGATTCTTTGGACCACATTTATCTCTCAGACTTCTAGCTCGCTGGCAGTCTGATAAGTTATTCACACCCATTAGAATATGGTGAGTATAATGCAGAGCCAGGAGACAAATGGTTTCATCATTCTGTTCTTTTTCTTTTGATTACTTGTGCTATTTTCATGCAGGACAAGCCAGGGTGTACTTTAAGCCCCTGGAGCCTGTTTCCTTGAAGGTTGCTTTTAAAATTCTGTGTTCTGCCAACTCAGGAGAAATGTTGTTTACCAGTACACATAAGTAATTGAGAGCAATCTAAATCGTTGGTTCTCTGTAATTCACTGGCTTCATTTTTAGTTCATCACCTTTGTGATTTTTTTGAGCATAATTTAGTTCCTTTTTTAAGATTTTTAAAAAAATATTTATTTATTTATTTGGCTGCGCCGGGTCTTAGTGCACCACACGGCGTCTTTGTAGTGGCGTGTGGGATCTTTAGTCGCGGCATGTGGGAATCTTTTAGTTGCAGCATGCAGGCTCTTAGTTGCAGGATGTAGTTCCCTAACCAGGGATCGAACCTGGGCCCCCTGCATTGGGAGTCTTAACTACTGGACCACCAGGGAAGTCCATCGTAATTTAGTTCTTTAACATTTATGTATTGTTACACATGGGTATGACTATATATGTCTAAGTATGTTTGGTGCTTGGTACATAACTTGGTTCAGTCGTTATGTATTAAAAACATTTATATTCTACAAGAAAACTTTTTTTTTTTTTTTTTGAGGTATGTGGGCCTCTCACTGTGTGGCCTCTCCCGTTGCGGAGCACAGGCTCCGGACGCGCAGGCTCAGCGGCCACGGCTCATGGGCCCAGCCGCTCCGCGGCATGTGGGATCTTCCCAGACTGGGGCACGAACCCGTGTCCCCTGCATCGGCAGGTGGACTCTCAACCACTGCGCCACCAGGGAAGCCCCCTAAGAAAGCTTTTTATATACCTTTTTTTCTTATTAGCTATGTTTTTAAAAATTTTTATCTTGAGATCTTTATTGTATGGTCACTGTTATTTAAAACTGAGTTTAGACCTTCAAACATTAAGGGGATTGAATTTTTTTCATGAAAATGAATAGTGTTGTATATAATTTTGAATCTAGTTTATTTTTAAGCTAATGCTAATGATCTGATAACCTTTAGTGGATGGCAGTTCGGTCTTACAAATCTTTAAGATTTCTTGAAAATCTGAGACTCTGTAATTCACAACTGTTACTAATGTGTGTGTGTGTGTGTGTGTGTGTGTGTGTGTGTGTGTGTGTCTGTTTTAAGCCAAGGCAATAAGGGTGCAGTGAAAAGAACTCTAGTCTAGATTTGTCCTTTGGGGTTCCCACTCTGTCATGAAATATCTGGGAGTGAGTTGAATTAGATGATTTCTAAGATACATCCTTGACTTTAGAATTCTGTGATAACTCAGTTTCCTTTTCTTTTTTGAAGTCATAGTGTTGTATCACAACCTCCTCAGGAGCTTCCTGGGTGTAATCTGAAATCGGCCTCATTCATGGAGGATAGGGAGCGATGGCAGAAAGAGGCTCCAGGTTGGTAGGTGGCAGGTTTAATTAAGCAAAGGGACTTTCATGGGAGGAGGCCTTAACTGGGCTTGATCACGTATACTGTCCAGGTGGTCTCAGCACCACAGTACTATCTCAAGGCTATGTCCTTGGGCAGCTTCCAGCACTGGGAAGGCAAGCGGAGCACACATTTCACAGATGGGGAGGGGGTGAGGGACCTGCAGTTACTCTTGCCCAGCTAAGTGGTCACGTCCTCTTGATAACCTGTCTCATCACATGGAGACATGCAATAATATAGCATGTAAATTATTCCCATCTTCGTTGATCTAATGAATGTTAGAAAAGTAGTTTTGTAATGAATATTAGAATACTTAATTTCAGTCTGAGAGGATTAAGTAAAGAATATGCATTATTAACTTAGTAGAGAAAACAGTTCAAAAATGCCAGGTAACATGTACAGTTTCAAAACCTGAAAGGTGAATTGAGCCACATTCCACATTTTTATTACAAGCTTGTTATTTGGAAGGGGAAGTGTGTGTCAGATTATTTTTAGTTTAATTAAAGTGTATACAGATTGTTTTTTCATCAGTTGTAAGGTCATATCTATTAAAATAACAAAAAGGAAGAAAATATTCTTGTTCCACCCTTTTGTGAGAGAATATTTGAGGGTATGAAAAACATTGTTTTCTTTCTTGAGATATTTAAGAGCTTATCCTGAAACACTGGAACAAAACTAGACTGAGATAGTTACATGAGGTACTTGGCCGCACATTGTCTGGAACAGGCGTAGAACTTGCTTCATTAGCCATGTTACTGCTGCTGCCCTTGGTGTTTGTTATCCTTCAGAGACTGTCATTTTATGTGGGCTTTCCTTTTTTCATGGGACTGGGAATCTTGAATATTTAAAACAATTTTTGTGTAAATCTTAGATTGTATAATTAATACAGTGTGTAAAATTCAGAAGTAAAACTGTCTTAAAGGTGTTGTTCACTATTTGAATTGTTATCACCAGGTGCTACTAGAGAGTTAAATGGGTCTCTGGCTTCTATTGTAGATGAGGCTTTGGTTTCTGTTATTTCTGGGGATTTGTATACATGTTTGGATGCTAAAATGGAAAATTTCTGAAGTGTGCATTTCACAAATAACTTCAGTGTTTTTTCAGTACACTACTATTTTAACAGCTTTTGAGGTATAATTTACACACTATTAACAGTCACCTATTTTAAGTGCTCAATTCAGTGATTTTTTAGTGAATATATAGAGTTCTTCAGCCATCACCAAAATACAACTTTAGAACGTTTATATCACCCCCAAAACTCCCTAATGCTTGATTGCAGTCACTTCTTTCTCTTATCCCTATCTTGATCTGCGTTCTATCTCTAAAACTTTGCCTTTTCTGGGCATTTAATGTAAATAGAATCATGTATTATGAAGTCTTTTGTGACTGGCTTCTTTGATTTAGCATGATTTTGCAGTTCATCCATGTTGTAGCATGTATCAACATATCAACAGTTCATTCCTTTAGTTGCTGAATAGCATTCCATCATTATGCTTTTTTACGTTTATTGTTAATATTTCTATTATGTCAGAATTATAGAATTGGTGAGTGGAATTGGTGAGATTACAGTACTATTCAATAGAGCTTCCTGTAGTGATGGAAATGTTCCATGTCTGCACTGTCCAGTGTAGTAACCACGAGCCACATGTGTGTTGGGCACTTGAAATGGGTAATGCAGTGAAATTTAAGAGCCAGAAGGATGTAAGGGAGGTCAACTTTGCCTAGCAGTTTCCTTCTCAAACAACTACTCCTGCCTTGAGTCCTCAGAGCAGGATGCCCTAGGAGCCGGGTTGCCTGGGGTCTTGGGCCATGCAAGTAATATCTTTTCGTGTGTGATGGAGAGTTGGCAAACACTGACTAGGGCCCCCTTCTCTATCCTCCCACGCTGCCGTAGGCACTGACTGTATGAGATTGGCATTGCCTGCTTGTTTGTACTCTTCCTCAGTCAGACTTTGTCTTATTTTATCATTATTTTTACCATAGGGTCTTGCACAGTGTCATGCACATAGGGGCAGCCAGTAAATATTTGTTGATATACGATTGAATTATCTTTGTCTCTAATCATCGGTGTCATTATGGTTTACCTTAGCACTGAGAAGAGGTTTCTTTCTTTAATGTTCATATAGATGTGACTTGGCCTCCCACCATTACCACCACACACACCTTTTAAATAAAGACTTTTATTCTTTTTTTTTTTTTTTAAGACTTTTATTCTTAACTTTCGGCAGAACAAGATTATTTTGTGAAAGTCATAGGATGTGCTTAGTTGATAAACATCACCATTAACTGTGTTTGATCAAGACTACACTTCATACCCAGAATTTACAAGAGAAAGGGAAGCCTCTGTATACTCCAGTCCTCAGCTCTGGCAGCTGCCCACCTGGACAAAGGCACAGGATGATGATGATGCTGGCTTCGGTGCTGGGGAGCGGCCCCCGGGCGGGCCTCTGCTCTGGCCCCTCCTGGGGCCCGCACTCTCGCTCCGGGCCCGCTCCACCTCGGCTGCTGACACGCACCACGAGGAGATGGCACAGGGACACGCAGGAACACGGCAAGGCTGCCATCTCCTTCTACAACCAGTCAGCCCTCAACGTGGCAGCTGAGGAGCCGTCTGTCACCTCACACCAGCCATGATGCTCTGTGCTAGCTTCTAAGTCTTCTTCTCTAGACTCTGAACTTGTTGTGAACAGAACCCTATCTTATTGTTTTGTTTATACCCAGTGTCTACCTATAAATGCCTTATATACTAATGTATGCTGAATGGTCTGTCTGAAATGATGGCGTATGGAGTAGGGAGCTAGAATGAGTCTTGGTTCTTAATGGTTATTAATAACATACATAAGTTTTTAATCTAAAGATGTTGTGAAGTGTTATTTGAAGAGGTTTGTGAAGAGTTAACATTTGCAGTTCCATGATTTTTTTTATAATAGCTGCACATTCAAAACTTTCCTTAGAGTCAGAGAGATTAAGTAACTTAGTCAGGATTACCAGTAAGTGTCAGAGCTTGGAATAAACCTGTGTCTGAGTTGGAAGAGCTCCTCATAACTACTGTGCCTTGCAGGTTTTCCAAGATACAGCACTAAATTGTTGACCAGGGCTGAAACTGAGTATATTTGAAATCTTCATGGCTCGTTATTTGTCTCAAAATTTTTCTTTGGCATTCACATTATGTTTGATTATTGACAGATAGAACCCTAGTTTTGTGATATTAGGGGTAATGTGCCTTATATAATAATACAATGTTTTAAACCTTGCTGTGGTTCCTGGGGAAGGTTCACCACACAATAGATGCTTTTCTCTATGTTTCTTTACATTTTATCTCTCTCTCAGGATTCTCATATAGCTAATATATATATATATATATATGTTTTGTAAATAGGTGTACCTTTAATTAAAACAAAATAAAAAGGAAACAGGATACCTAAGTTTTTAAATGTCAGAAACATGCTACAAATCAAATGTTAGAAGTGAAAGAAACATAAAGGACAGTTTGATGTATACCTTATGAGGAAATGAGGACTTGTGATATTATAGCAATTTTTTTCTGAAGTGTTTTAATCTCAAACTCATTATGTATGAGGCAATAGCTGGAGTCCTAGGGAATGAGGTAGAATGTAAAACACTTAAACTGTGTCCTGTTCCTATTATGAAGAAGCTCATAGTTTGGTAAATAGAAGAAAACCAATTTTTAAAAAAGTAATAGAAGTTAACATAACATTTCATAGTACAATTTGTGATTCATTTCAAATTAATTACAATTACTATAGGAATTCAGGAATAGGAACAAAATCATCTAGGTTGATCTATGGCTGAGGTAGAATTTGTGAATCGTTCTCAAAGGGTGTTTGGAATTTGAAATAGGCAAGCACAAGTGATAAAACATTATTTTATTGTTTTCCTATGGGCAGAATTTCTTTTCTAGGTGTCCAAAAGAAGTATTTAATTGCTAGGTTGCCTGGTTCAATTGTTTTTTCCATGGTTACAGCAGAAACATATTAGGGTGTGATTCCTTTCCTTTTGAAATATAATCTGTCTTAACTGCCCTAGGACATCTGTCATATAAAGAAGTGATGTGAGATTGTATAATCTGGCACCGTAGCTTTCTCTGTATGACAGACAAGTTTCCTTTTTGGGTGGGATTCCTGCTTACCTCACCAGCCTAATCTCTCATCACTTCTCTCAGGTAGTATTAGCCAGATCCTCCGAAGTTTCCTGTTTTCTTTCGCCTTGAGAGCTTTGGGTGTGTTGTGCCTTCTGCCTGGATCACTTGCCCCTTTACTTGATTGTCTCCTCCTCATCTTTTCAGGCTCAGACTAGATGTCTTTTTTTTTTTTTTTTTTTAAGGAAGGCTGCTCTCACCTTTCAAAAACTGAATTAGATACCCCTGCTGAGTGTTCCCGTACCATCCTGACTTCACCTAATTCCACTGTTATTTCCAATTAATTTATCACAAGATAGTGAGGATGCTTCTTGAGGTCAGAAATCTTAACCACTTTTTTCCTCCCACTGCTGTATCCTCAGTGCTCTAATACATTTTCAATAAATATTGGTTGAGTAGGAAAATCTCTTTGGGGTTAGACTGAGCACCTTTCAGGTGTTTGATAAATATCTAACAGATAAGTTTATTTCATTAAAATAGTTTGTATTGGTGGTTCTGAATTATTTTAACTGAGATATAGTATAACCATCTGTGTGAAAATCTTGATACACAGTGAAGGAGTTTCAGTACAGTGAACTTTTAGAGCGTATTTGTTATGTCAGCGCTTTAGATTTTCCTTCATGTTCTTTTATTCAGTGTGCCTATTCATATTGCTGTACCAGCTGTTTTTGGTGTGTATGTGAGGGGGTGTATTTGTATGCTTCACATTTTTCTATATCTTACTTTTTATTCTGTTTTTGTTTATGTCCGTCTCTTATAAGCAACATTTAACTAGATTTTATTTTTTTATTCGTTTTGATATCTCTTTTAGTCGGTGGTTTTAATCCATTTATGTTAATTGTAATTACTGATGTGTTTGGACTTCTACCATTTTTGTGTTTTCTGTTTTTATCCTTTGCTTTTTTCTTTTCATGCATCTGCCTTCAACTGGATAATAGTTTTTGTTATTTTCTATATTTCCTGCTTTTATGAATGCTGTAGGTTATGTTTCCATTTTTATATTTTTTGGTATACACCATTAAGTTTTTAGGATACATATTTAATTATATTTTGCCAGTGCAGTCTAGAGTTATCCAGTATTTTCTCCTCCTATCTGTATCAAAGTTCTTAGCATGTTTTATCACCTAAAAATATCCTTATCCGTCTTATTGTTTTTTTTAATGTTTGAGTTGTAAACTTTTTTAACCCCTCAGAAATTACCTTTTAAATGATTAAATGTTAACACTTTATCGGTTTCTATGGTAACTTGTTTTGTGTAGCCCATGGGTCCCCTCTGTGTCTACCTTTCTTTTTGATAAACTGCATTTTGTAAGAGCTCATCAGTAAGTGGTAAATTTTCTTAGCTTTTATGTCTGAACTTTTCCTTCGTTCTTGAATGATGGTTTGGCTGCATATAAAATTCTAGACAGTTATTTTTCCTCAGCTTTTTGAAGATATTACTCCGTTGTCTTCTGACCTCTATTGCAGCTGCTGAGAAGTGTGCTCTCAGTCTGTCATTCCATTGAGGTAATCTATTTTTTTCCCTCTGATAGCTTTTAAAATTGTGTTTCAATTGTTGAAAGTATGTAATTTCTATACAGTGTATGATGTGGAGTCATGTTTATACAGTCTAATACTCTTTTTTTCTGTTGAATTCTTTTTATCAAGGTATTACCTGCACAGTGTAAGCTCAATTAATTTTTACAAACACATATATCCAGGTTACTAATACCTAGTCAAGATACAGAATATTTCCAGCAAGTTCCAAGGCTCCCTGTGCCCCCTCCTAGTCAATACACTATAGATAACCACACTCTAAACTCTTTCAATGCTCTTTCATTTTGAGGATATATATCTCTTTTTAACTCTGGGAAATTCTCAGCAATTATCTCTTCAAGTATTGCTTGTCCACTATTCTCTCCCATCTCTTCCCTTGGAACTCCATTGGACAAACACTGCAGCCTCAATTTATGTCCCTTAACTGCTCTTTTCTACTTGTCCTTTTGTCTGCCCATATTAAGTTCCGGGTAGTTCACTGAAGCTGTCTTTAATTTACTAAATCATTCTTTCACTATGTCGACTGTAGAATATATCCCATTGATTGTTTCTTGTTATTTCATTAATTGTATCTTTCATTTCCAAGATTTCTAATTAGTTTTTTTCCTTTCAACCTGATGGTGCTTTATGTCTGTACCTTATTTTTCTTTTTTATCTCTTGTTCTTGTGATGGATCTTATACCTTCATTTCTATTTCTGAACATCCTTAAGATACTTATTTTAAAATCTTTGGTGGGTTGCACTAAATAGATTGCATCTGAAATGAATTTCTGTTCCAATTACTGATTTTTGTGGTTTTCTTTCTTAGCATTAAATTTCTTCATGTTTTGGAACTTTGTTTTGCAATTTACTTTTGAGTGGAATGTTTCTGTTTTAGTTTCGATGTCTTCCTACCTGTCCCCTGAGTCTCCCTTTCCACGCCCCTCAATCCAGGGATTTTGCTATTGATATTTGGGATATTGGCAGATAAAGTAATGGAACCAGAGGGTGGCTTGACTCTGTTCTGGTACTGAGGTAGTGTTTTTGTCCCCTACCTTCTTAGACCCTCATTTCTGATATAAAGCCATAGTTCTAGTCAAAGGTTTTGGTTGCAGCCAGCCCTAGCTTTAAGCAGAGAATCGATTTGAGTCCCCTGCTTCATCAGGCCACTTTTAGTTCCCTTTGCTCCAAAGGAAACTACTGTACTTCACCCTTCCTCCCCACAACCTGCTTTTAGCTCCAGAAACCAGCAAGTCAGGTCCTGCTCAGCATTTTTGAATATCTATACTGTTTCTGTTGCACAGAAGTGTTTCTTATTTGACCTTAGCTATGTCTTTGATTTTCTCTCTTTATGCTTAATATGTTTTTATTCATTTGTGCTCTGTGGTGCAGACAGGGTTTCTGAACTCGCGTACAGTGTTAACCCGGAGGTGTTATTAATTGTAAAACTGTCTTCTTAAGGAATAATAATCAAAATATATTAAAAAGGAAGAAATATGGGGTCTGGAATTGATTTGTTTGGAGGAAGATACGCATCCCTTTCTATTCTCTATAAAATGCGATTTCATTTTTAATGTTTGCTTAATAATCTCTATAATCACTTTTTTATTATAACATATAATTTAGGTTCATTATTGAGCTTTTGGGAAATGCAACAAAGCATACACATATACACCACAGAAACACACACACAACATGAGAATTACTTGTAATTCCACAACCCAGAAATAGCTGTTGAGTGTTTTGGTACTTATTATCGTGTTTTACACACTTTACACACACCATCTCACATAACTAATATTCATATTTTAAAAAACAAAACAAACCCAGTCTTGTTTTGTAGGTGAAGCTGTGAGTACTGGAGATGCCTTATGTGAAATAGAGACTGACAAAGCTGTGGTTACCTTAGATGCAAGTGATGACGGCATCTTGGCCAAAATAGTGGTAAGTTTTTATTTTGACTGTCTTCAACAGGATGAAGATTTCTTAAATGTAAAGTTCCTTGAAATTGAGTTACTGTTTATTTTTACCTCTTTTTTTATAGTGTTATAGTATACATAATACATTTTAAATTCAGATGTTTAAAATATTTTAGTGTTAAGGTCTAATAGTAGCCAGTAATGATCAAACAACATAGAACTATTTCAACCATGATAAAGATAACTCAGTGTTTTGGGTTCCCTAGTGGAAAATGAGAAGCATTCTGGCCTGAAGGATGAGAGAAGTCTATTTGAGGTGGAATTTGAAGACAAAGAAAGCAATAGGTTAAAGCTTAGAGCTAGTAATTTCCAAGTTTATAGTTGGTAAAATTTTTAAAAAGAAATGTTTTACTCTAATCTCATGAAAGCAAGAAACCCTGTCTTCATCTATCCCCAGGACTCCGAAACCTAGAAAGTGTATAAAGTGACTGTCTGCTCAGCTCCTTTCTCTAGATGAGACTATTTGAAGTTGTCCTATGCATAGTCTTGCTTGTGGGTTTCATAGCCACACTCAGTGTCCTGGTCTACTTCTTACTCTTTCTTACAGTTTTATTCATCCTTTACATTTTTATAATTATTTAAAAATATAATTATTTAAAAAGATATGTGTATGGAATATTTCATATACTTGAATGTAGTTGACAATCTTATCTTTTGATAGCATATTTTCTGCTTCATGAGCAAAAGGAAATATACTTGTGGGGCTAGCAAAACCAAAGTCATTTCCTTTTAGATCTAAATTTCAATACATTGCAGTAATTTTCAAGGCTCTTCTCTGAACAAACTTTGCTTTATAACTAATTAAAAATATGAAGCTGTAACTTGGATACTTTGGTGGCATTATTACAAGCTGAAGTTAGTACAACCCTTCAACCAAAATGTGTAGCAATACAAGAGAGGTTACTTAATTAATGGAAGGAAATACGGAATATCATATAGCCAATGAAAAATTGTTTCTAGGAAAAAAATGTGATTTCTTTGTAAGTTAACAAAAATTCAAAAAAATTTTGGAAAAATGCTTTTACAGTTGTGTGTGGACAGTGATTACAATCTTGTAGAACTTTAAAAACATAAATACAGAAAAGATTAGAAAGAAGTGTTATAAAAATTTGAGTATGTGTCTTTGGTTAGTGGAACTAAGTGATTCTCCTGCTCTGCTTTTTTCTGTTTTTCTCTATATTCTAAATTTTCTATAATAGGCATGTTATTTTTATAATGGAATATTAGAATTTATGTGAAAAGTAAAGTAAAATGAAATGCTTAAAGCCTGTTTAAGGTTACATGGTATACTCACTGATGGAGCATGTTTGTTTCTTAACATGTAGGACATTTAATAGACAGCATGGTATAGCAGCTAAGATTGTAAGCTCTGGAGTCACACTGCTGCCTGATTCATATAGCTAATAAGTTCTGCGGGTTACTAGTTATGTCATGATTAGCAAATTCTTTTACCTTCATAATAAAGTGGAGATAACTATAATACCTAGGTCATGGGGTAGTAGTAGAGATTGAGTGAGATAATGCATATACACTCATCACAAGACCTATCACCCACCAGGTGTCAATAAATATCACTGTTCCCATTATTACTACAGTTATTCATTCAGTCTTGGTGACCATAAGCCCCCATTTCAGTCTGTATATTTGTCTAATAATTTGTGTTGGTTGTGACTAGACACTAAGCATCCATTTGTGCCTCTGTAGTTTGATTTGTACAGATAAACTGCACGTCTATTAGTAGTCCATTGTTGATGTGGTTTTAATTCTGGGCTACCAGCTTACCTCTGCTTTGACCATGCATATAATGCCTTCCTTCATACATTCTATTCAAAGACCATACCTTGGGATGTCATACTTGATATTTTATCTTTTACATTCTAATTTGTCAAACTTCCTTGTCATCTTCAATATTAATAGCCATGTTAAAACACATTGTTGAACATACTTCCTAGGAGGAAATGTGAATGGAAGGGTAAAATTTCTATACCTTTATAACTAGGAAAAAATAAATGTTCATACCAAAAGTAGTTTCTTTCACTAATTTATGCAGCATTTTGAAATGGAAAAAGGTTGTTTGAATTACCATATGTAATAAACGCAACTACATTTTATTGTGTGTGCTTTTGGCAAGCTGTGTTTTTGACCCTAGTTCTGGATTGTTTGGCTGTGAAAGTCTTCCAGAATTGACAGCATTTTCCACTCAGGTATTTAGTAATGCATTTCAGATTACTAATGATGTCATAGGTCAGTAGTGACTGTTCATCTGGCCCCAGAGCTCTGAAGCGGTGTGGGGGGTGTGATTGACGGCAGCTTTAGCGGCACAGATAGCTATTTCCTTGCCAAAGACTGTATGTAGTTTAGGGCTTTGTGCTTTATTATTATTCCACATGCATTTTGGATAATAGGAATAGGAGTATATTCATGTCACAATGTGTGCAATTTTATGGGGAAAAAATGGAGAAAAAAATTACGGTGGTTTTACTGATAGTGTTTGGTTTTTGTCTTTTTTTTTAGCCTTTCACCCCGCTCCATTCTCAACCACCCCACTAGCAAGTTACAACTTTGTCTTTCAATGTGGAATAATCCTCATATTTTAGCACACATAATAAATGATTTTTAAAGGGATACATATAAGAGATTTTTACTTTCAGCATCAAGGAGTTGGATAATTGAGCTTGTTAAAAGGCAGGTGATGATATAAAACTCTAGTTTTTAGTTTGCCCACATTTTGAAAGATTAGGAATTATAACCTATTTTGCTATTCATAGGGATTTACTTCCATAGTCTGTGAGAGGTTTTTATACTCTCCCTCTCCTCCCAATCTTATTCTTTTCTTTGTACTCATAATTTTTACCTCTGAATTCCATTTTAAATGTAAAATAATATTATTACATTTCAATTAGAGCCAGAAAAAAAGCTTAGAAGCTCTTAATAATATTAATAAAGAATAATTGGTATCAGTGTAATTTTATGATTTATTTCCAATTAAGTTAATTGGAGAGTTGTTAAATTCTCATTTAATCACTAGTAAGTTGTCATGCAAAAACCTTACATTATTATACATATATCAGTTCATAAGTTTAGTCTTAAATTTATTCAGCAAATTGGATAGCAGGTGTTTTACATGGTAATATAATAGAATATTAGGATGACATTTTTGGAGAGTTTATTAGAGATTGTGTAGTTTGGCTTCAAATGTATTTAGGGTTACTATATAATTTGTCATACAAGTCAGGATACTTTTGAGGGTGAGGAGGGCGTAGGATGTTAGGATTATTTAAACTTATATAATTAAAAAAATATTTAAACTTACATAATTTTAGAAAATTTTAGTTTATTGACTGGCAATGCACTCATTGATAGAGTTTTATTTTATTGGTAGGCCATTACTCTTCAAAACAATTTTCAAAAACAGAATTCTTTCTAAAACCTACCATCCATAGATATTAAAACAGATTTTTAAAAAACTCTTTATTGATCATCTGAATATTACAAAAACAACAGATCATAATTATTTTTGGTATTGTTCGTCAAATTCAATCAATTTCTTGATTGTTTCCCACTCCAGTACTGTGTCACTGATGTTTTCAAAAGAATGGATTTTTTCAATAAGGTTTTATTTTTTTGTTAGATTCCCTCCTCCCCTCCATTATTTTTTATTAAATGCCTGCAGTCTCCTTCAGCATTGCATTTTGTAGTTTGAAAGTTAATGGTTGAAATTTGAAATTTTAAGACCTTCAGTTGATTCTTCTCTGTAGACTATAATATTTTTAACTGAGAAAATACCCTCTCAAAGCTCAGAGCAAATTCTACTAATTGGGAGATACTCTCAGTTCTAATTTTTTTAATACTGAAATGGGTAAATGACATTGAAGTAGTAAATGAGTCTATGTTCCCCATGAATTAAAAGCTAAATCATTTATAATCTACTCTTCCTTTCTAAGCTTCTTTGTAAAAATAGTAGCAATGTCTTGAGGTGCTGTATGATCATTTTGATTGAGTGAATATAATTTACAGATTGGGTACTGATCATATTGAATGTTGTCTCTAGTGTCACACTGCATTGACTCCTTGCTAACTAGCCCTGTGACCTTGAGCAAGTTATTTAACCTTTCTCTGCCTCAGTTTCCTTATATGTAAATGGGAATAATAATAGCACTTCATAAGGTTTTTAAGAGAATTAAATGAGTTAATACTGTGCTAGAACAGTGCCTGGCACTTGAGTACCAGGCAAACTGGTATTCAAGGACTTAGTGGATGTCTCTCCTCCCCTCTGCATTTTAGCTTGTTATTGATTTGTTTTCTGCTTCATTGTTTCTATGTGTCTTCCTTTTAAACCAAAGTTCATAGTGTATATAAGTTAAATATATATATTAAAGAATAAAAACAAGTTAAAACTGTATAATGGTTCAAACTATGATGGAAAATCTGTACTGTTTGCAAGCCAACTAAGCCAGTCATGTGACTCAGCTTATCTCCACTAACCATTGTGCATGTTCCTTCAGTACTCACTTAGCAGCTCTCAAACTGTTCTGTTTTAAAGAAGAAAAATATTTAAATAATTTCTTAACTTACTGATTATTTTTTAATGCCAGAATCAAAGCAGACAGTATTTACCAGCACCTTTAATGGAATGAACCCTCTCAAACAATTTCTCTGTTGCGAAATACTGCTGTAGATATTTTGTGTCTTTAGCATCTCATATCCTTGGGTACACTGGAGCTTATTAAGGGGGCTGTATTTAGCACATTTGCAGATAATACATTTCAGCTTTGGGGGATGTCTCTGGTAGAGAGGACTCATACCAGGGGTCTGCGCCTAGGGATAGAATTCAGACTCTATAGGTATATGTATATTGAGAAATAGTTTGTCACAGAAATAGTTTGTATCAATGTCTCACATGTCGCTGTTTACCCAGCCTCATGCTGGGCCTTTCGATATGAATTTCCAGTCCTTCCCAATGGGGACAGTCCTCTGTAGTTCAGTCTTGATCCATGTTGAGTATATTTTTGTTTTAAAAATAACTTGGAGGAAAACAACACCGCAATCATAATAATAGCATCTTTCCAATTTATGTAGTACTCACTAGATGTCTGGTACTATTCTGAGTGTCTTGTATATAACTCATTTATTTCTTATGATAATTCTGTGAAGTAGTTAATAGTATTATTTCCATTTTACAGATGAAGAAACAGGCATGGTGAGATAAAGAAACCTCACCAAGGTCACATAACTAGTAAGTAGCAGAGCCAGCATTGAAGCCCAGGGAGCCTATAGAAAACTGCGAGGGAAGGCTAGTAGTTTAAATGACAGACTCCAGATCGAATATTTGAGTATTAACGGGCTGTTTTAGCAGAACTAAGTGTAAAAATCTTGCATTTAATATTAAATCAGTGACACAAGAGTAAGGGAGAGTTTTGATCAAGTAAGTCAAATGCCTGGGAAAAGACCTGGGCCTCTGAGGTGTCGCAAAGCTCCAGATGCTGTAGTGGAGCAGAGCGCATCCACAGTGCTAACTTAGAGGGAGCAGTAACAAAGGCTCATTTGGTTTCTCAGCACAGTTTTGAAAAGAGCATATTCTTCTGTTACTGAGTCTACACAAATTTTAAATATTTGCTGACCACAACATAAGCAAATATCTACAGGAAACTAGCACGCCTCTAAAAGATCTCTTGTTGCACTAAGGGAATAGAAAAAGAGAAGTGATTTTAAATTGTATAGTGATTTTAATGACTTTAAATGGAACTATAATAGGCATTATTTTCTTATAACTTCTATTAATATGTTCAAGTTGTGTGGTAGTATATCATTGTTCATGGTATTTGGATTTCATGTTTCATCGTGTCATTTTTTAATGGAAAAATATGAGTAGTTAAAAATAAAATCTACTTGATATTTAGATATGGTAAAAATGGAAATGATACTAAATGCTCATTATTGCCCACTTGTGAAGGTGTCAATAAGTAGGGTATATACGGAATCATTTATATGATTTATTGTAGTAAATGAAACAAGGTGAGGTGTCAGTTTCAGATTCTACATAGTATCTGATTCAGGTTTTAGAAACCTATTGATATTTTTAAAATAAAACTTTCCTTTTTTTAAAGAATGCTTTTTATTTGAGTGAGGTTCTTTGAACTTGGATATTGATCCTATTTCTGGTTCAGTTTTGATAGGAATTAACATCAAGTGTACTTCATATCACTTAATGCTTTCTTCTATCAATTTTTTAAGAAAATTGATCATTTTACTTTGTGATTTTGAGTTAGCAGTTCATAAGCAGGTAAATAGACATTTTCAGAAGAAGAAAAAGTGTTAACCCATTAGTAATCTTAACTCATCTTTTTGACATAGTAAAGAAAAATGAGCAGTCCACAGAAGTGAAACTTTTTAGTATGTGATGAACAACTAAACAAATTGTTCTTGGGTTGTTTAGCATTTTTCTTTCCTCAGCCACAATTCATTAAACATCCTTATTTAGTTTTACGTACCCATTTCTTTTATATATTTACTGTTCTTCTCCATCAGTAGTTAGTAAACTTAGAAAGCTTCCTAACTCTCAGAATTTATGCCTTATTATTTTAATAGTGCACATATTAATAACCATGAAAATTACTGTTACTTAGAAAATGTCAAACCCATTCTAAGAGTTACGCTTTTACTTATAATTACTATACTAGTGACTGTCCTGCAGTCTGTCATTCTATTATTCATTAGATTACATCTCTAATGAACCTTATTTAAAGTAATTGAAAGGGAACAATAGAAAACTTTGAAGGAATGACATTTTCTTCCAGTACTGAACTTATATTATCATCTGAAGGTTCTCTAGGGACTTCTTTTAATAAGTAAATAAGAATCAACTCTTTCTTTATAAATTAATGCTGCTGAAATGCTTCAAATATATTTGAGTTTAAAAAAATCATCTTCGATCTTATTTATGTTTTTAGTTGGCAATATCTATGAAAAAGTGGTCAGCTGAGACACCACCATGTTTCTTACGTACTTACAGAAAATTCATGAGGTTTTTATTTTATTTCTTAGGTCTTTCAAATATACATACAGGGAAGAAATTAAATATAGAGAAATGTGGAAAGTATATTTAACATTATTAACCACAGTAGTTAACCAATTCTGTCTATACAATGGGATGTCCTTTTTTCCAGAGACTAAGTTTACTGAAAAGATCTTACTTTAAATTAATTTTCATAAATATGACTTATTTGAAGGAATTAATCCCTTATGAAATCTTGGAATTCTCTAAGCCATTGTGGAAACTGTCTGGGAAAGACCAATAGTTAAGATATGTTACTACAACTCCTGTTTTGGATTTGTACTGAATGACATCAAGAGGAAGATGGTAATGGTAGCTCTTATATATTTGAAGCCTGTGGGAAAGAGAAGAGATTCTAGATTTTTGTTTTTTTTTTTTCAGGAGGTAGAATCAGTAACTGGAAGGAGGAGAGTAGTGAAAAAAGGGGTAAGTGCGGGAAGGTAGGCAAGGCACATGAAAGGCGGAGGCAGGCTAGCTCAGGTGTAGATTTTAGCTCACGTTAAGAGAGATTTCTAACTGGTACAGAATTATCCAAGGAATAAACTACTTCATGAAGTCATGAGTCTTTCCATCTCTGCAATTATTTTCTTTTTAAAATATAGGTTGCAGAAGGATCTAAAAATATACGGCTAGGTTCACTAATTGGTTTGCTAGTTGAAGAAGGAGAAGATTGGAAACATGTTGAAATTCCCAAAGATATAGGTCCTTCGTCACCAGCTTCAAAACCATCAGTGCCTTGCCCTTCACCAGAACCACAGATTTCTACCCCTGTCAAAAAGGAACACACACCAGGAAAACTACAGTGAGTATGTTTATTTGAATGATGTTATTTTAAAAAAAAAAAATGTTACAGCAACTTTTTGAGTATTTTAATCATTATCCTTTTTAAAACTCCTTTGTACATTAAGTAGGAAGTTGCTGCTCTTCCCTTTTTTTCTCTTAGGAAACTGAGGTCTAGGAATGATTATTTTACCATCATTGTTTATTCCACAGACAAATAGTATTGAATACCTACTATATTCCAGGTACTGTGAAGGCCCTGTACACCTTGTGGAGAAAAAGACAAACAGCCTGTGTCCCCACTGAGCTTGAGTTAGGCTTTAGGATTCCAGAATGGAATTCAGTGTACCAAACTTCATATTGTGTTCTCATTCGTGGAATCCTAATTACTGTAATGTGAATTACAGTTTCAAATGTATAGCTGATATAAAATGAAATTAGCATTTTAACATGCCTTCTTTTTCTAACTACCCTGCATTTGAGTTTCTGACATGTATTAGAGCTCGATTTTGTCCAGTTGTTCTGTAACAACACAGATACTTAGTAAACATCGTTTCACTTTAGCTTTCCATAACTTTAATCAATGGACTCTGAAAATTATGTTTTATTTATTTACTTTAATATTCTCTATAATTATATGAAATTCCTTTTTTATTGTAAAAAAAAGTTCTTTTTAGAAAAATGGTCCTATTAAGAATGCTTTTGAGCATAAATAAAAATGCAGACGCTTTCATTTTTATATTTTTTTCCAGTTGTTTACCATTGTCAGTTCTTGTTAGAAGAAGTTGCCAGTGTGTTTGAAGTACTGAGTTTTAACTTTCCATTATCATACACAGTGTTTCTGACTCCATTGCCTTGACTCTTTATTTTCCATGAAAATCACAAGGTAGGCTCATGGATGCTTGGTACTTAATGCTCTTTTCCCTTTTGCAAAGGTAGTATACTCTGTGATTTTGTTAATATCCAGTGTTAGAAATTTTCATGGGTCTGAAACCCCATGGTGTAGTTTAAAAACAGCTGACCTGTGAACCTGCACAGTGTTGGCCCATGTAGTGATTTAAAAAAATTTTTTCAGTTGGTTTGTTACTAGCTAATCTTACATTAAAACCTAAAATTTCAGGGCTTCCCTGGTGGCGCAGTGGTTGAGAGTCCTCCTGCCGATGCAGGGGACACGGGTTCGTGCCCTGGTCTGGGAAGATCCCACATGCCGCGGAGCGGCTGGGCCCGTGAGCCATGGCCGCTGAGCCTGCGCATCCGGAGCCTGTGCTCCGCAATGGGAGAGGCCACAACAGTGAGAGGCCCGCGTACCGCAAAAAAAAAAAAAAAAAATCTAAAATTTCAGTTTCTCTTGAAAAATCTGAAGATTTGGTACCATTGAGCCCATATCAACTAGAGCTGTTTCCCAGAAATGCAGAAAATTCCACATTTGTTCCTCTCCTTTTCGGAGTTATAAACTTCTGGATCTAGCCCGTTTTACTCATTTTTAAAAATATGACTGTGTAGTTATTTGTGTTTGCTATTAGGCTTAAAGGTCTTATTTGAAGAGTAGACACTTATTCATGTGACCTATTGGTGTGTGTCTCAGTTTCCTTGTCTGTAGAATCAACATAATTGTGTTTGCCTCTCTTCTTTATATATGAAGTAAAAATGCTTGCATGTAAATACTAAGGACTTGAAAAAATATGTTAAGATGTAATTCAACAACAAAACAACCCAATTTAAGTGGGCAGAGGACTCAAGTGTGCATTTCTTCCAAAGAAGATGTACATATGGTCAGTAAACACATAAAAAGATGTTAGGGAACTGCAAATCAAAACCACATTGAGATAACACTTTGCACTAATTAAAGTGGCTGTTATCTAAAAACAAGGAAAAAAAACCCCAAAACAGAAAATAACAAGTGTTGCTGAGGATATAGAGAAATTAGTATTTCTGTGCACTGTTGGTGGGAATGTAAAATGGTGCAGTCACTCTGGAAAACAGAATTGCTGTTCCTCAAAATATTAAAAATAGAATTACCATATTATCCAGCACTTCCTTTTCTGGATATACTCAAAAGAATTAAAAGCAGGGTCTTGAAGAGATATTTATATACCCATGCTCATAGCAGCAGCATTCACAATTGCCAAAAGATGGAAACATCCTGTATGTCTAAAATGTGCTATATATATACAATGGAATGTTAGTCTTAAAAAGGAAGGAAATGCTGACACATACTGTAACGTGGACGAACCTTGAAGATATGCTAGGTAAAATAAACCAATCACAAAAGGACAAATGATGAATGATTTCACTTATATCAGTTACCTAGAGTAGTCAAATTAGTAAGGATAGAGAGTAGAATGATGGTTGCCAGGGGCTGGGAGGGATGGGGAGTTACTGTTTAATTGGTACAGAGCTTCATTTTGGGAGAATGATAAAGTTCTGGAGATGGGTGGTGGTGATGGTTGTACAACATTGTAATTGTACTTAATCCCACTCAATTATAACACCTAAAAATGCTTAAAATGGTAAATCTTACATACATTTTACTATAATAAAAAAAACATGAAGGAACAACATAGTTTCTTATTGATGTATGTGGTGAGGAGCCATGTGAAAAGTGATTAGTCAAAATAGAAGCTTTCTCCCTATGAATATTTATTCTTATTAAAAGTGTTTTGAAATAATAACTAGTTAAATTTGTATGAAAATGTTTTCATAGTAAAATAAACCAGGTTAGTACAGATTAATTTATTTGACTGTCACTATGGGAGTCATTTTAGCTTTATTATGTTTTAATTTTTCTAATTCTCAGCAAAACTGTGGACATTTAGATATATTTGAATCAAATATAAGTGTTCATTGGTTCCATTAATTTTCATGTTTTCTTTAGGTTCCGTTTAAGTCCAGCTGCCCGCAATATTCTGGAAAAACACGCACTGGATGCTAACCAGGGCACAGCCACTGGCCCTCGGGGGATATTCACTAAAGAGTACGTGTGTGCTTTTTGTAATAACCAGTTCCATTATTTATCATGATCATCTTTTTCTGAAAGTATTTAAAGGAGGGCTTATTTAGTGTTAACATTTAAAAGGAAATACACTGTTCTTTTGTACTTTTAATTGCTTTTGTCAGCATAAAATGTATTTTATGCAAGGGTTGTTTTTTGAATAATTGCAGCGTTACTGAAAAATAGTTCTAATTTGATAACTAAGCCAGAACCTTAGAAATGATGATAAATGGAGAAAATTAGAGTGCAAAATGGTGAATCTTTATATTGTTTTTAAGTTTGTATGAAATAATCATGCAATCACATTTAAATTTCTGAAGCATAGTTTAAGAAAAAAATTCATTCTTAACCCATTTGGATTTTGCTCACGTGTACGATCAAAGCAATTTCCATAGGCAGTTGGGTCTCATTTTAGATTTTCTTTTCTATTCCGTTTCTCAGTCTGTCCGTGAATTAGTACCTCACTTTTTTAGGACCACACTACTAATTAGAAATATTTTATAGTAAGCTTTAAAATCTGATAGAGCTATCCTTTCTCTTCTTTTTCAGTAAACCAGTTTTCTTGGTTTATTTTTATTTTACTATTCTTCCAAATGAATTTTAAACAATTTGTCTAGCCCTACTGGTGGGGTTGGGCAGGAAGACTATGTTATTTTTATTGGGATTGTAGCACATTTTAAATTAACTTTGGGAGAAGTGAAATCTTTATGATGTTGAGTCTTCCTGTTCAAGAACACTATGTGTTTCTATTTGTTTAACTTTTGTGTCTTTCAAGAATATGTTAAAACAGATGACCCCTGCTCTATTGAAAATTAGTCTGGTGAGGAAGACAGAGGTTAATCAAATAGGCATATGAGCTAATGTGAAATTGCTATAGTGGTGTCTGCCACATTTCTACTAGAGTAATATTAAATTTTCAAATTGAGTTAATGTTTTAAAGCAATATGCTTATTCCCTGTTTATCTACTATTGATAAAAGTGATCAGTAGTATTGGGCAGAAATTTTTACAAGGTGAGGTAGAGCAAAGTTATGAAATTATTAAGTGGCAAACCAGGTGACTTTTCTTTCTTTTCATTGGATTATTTTACTCTTCATTAAAGCATTGGTTTATTGTTGGATACTTCTTTTAATGAAAGCAATACCCTTTAATTCTTAGATATTCTCATTTATCTGTACTTCAGCCTTACTGATTTGTTAATCAGACAGGTGTGTGTGGTTTTCTTAAACATATAGTGTGAAGTTTGTGCCAACATACTCACATGAGTTGGAAATCAGCTGTTCTGACCCCTGGCTGAAACGCAACATCCTGGACTGTGGATTTTTAATTAAAAGACTTCAAAGTTTCACTTAGCCATAAAAAATTAAAATAAAGAATCCTGATAGGTAGTTAAGCCTAGTTTTTTCCCCACATTAATCCTTATTTAGTATATACTACTTGTATCTTAATTTTGTTAATCTTCTACCAGTCCATACCTTATGAAAAAGTCTCTGTCTGTAAAAATGGGAGAAAACAACTTCCTTTATAACATGGTAGACTTACCCATATATATCTGAGGGATAAGATAAAGAGTCTATATTTAATTCATTAATTGTTGAAGATTTGGTGAAATGTAAAATAATCATAGATGTAACTTAGATCAATTTTGCAAATTTGTTGTTCACTTTTTTTTTTTTTTTTTTTGCGGTACGCGGGCCTCTCACTGTTGTGGCCTCTCCCGTTGCGGAGCACAGGCTCCGGACCAATTTTGCAAATTTGTGAAAGATAAATTGCAGCAGAAAAAGACTTGAGGTAAGGAGATAAATTAATAGGCTCATAAAGTAGTCTAGCTAAGAGAGAATGAATACTCAAATGTGGGTAGGAACCTAAAAGAGAGATCACTGATGGATACAGCATTATAAGGAGAAAATCCAGAAGCCTGTAAAGGATAGAATGTAGAGCACAGACCAGGATAGCAATGAGTCAAGGGAAGAACTTGGGATTCTGTTCCAGGTGATGACATTTTGGCCCCATAAATAGAAATAAGGGATTTGCAGAAGCATTTGTCTTGGTGGAATAACTAATGTGTTTGGTTTGAAGCTTATTGTCAGTGCTGACAAACCAGATTCCAGATATTAGAATCAGTGAGGTGAAGATGCATCTTGGGAGATAGTTTGGTACTAGAGAGGAAGGTTTGATAGATAATAAAGTGATAGTTACAGTTGAGATCATCAGTAGGTAAACATTTTAGAAGGCAAAAATTTCTGTGTTGGAGGATATCTAGGAGATGGATATAAGTCAGGGAGGAAGGGCTCTGAGAAAAGGCTCTTGAAGTTGGTGATTAGTGACCGTTTAGAGGGCAAATCAGTGGTGTGACGGCAGTGGGATAAAGAAGTAGAGTTTTCTTTTTCTTTCCCTTCTCTTTCCGTATGTGCTTAATACATATACGATGAACAAGTATCTTTTTTAAACCCAAGTTTAAAAGTTGAAAGTTATCATAGTAGTCTGACATCTCCTAAGGAGGACAGAATGGTGTTATCTTGTTGGATACCCTAAGGAAGCACTATTACAGAGTTATGATTTTGATATCTTTGCTATCTTTGTCTGCCTATTACCCAGTCCTTTCCCTGCCCTTTAACTCCCTACTATAAGAGGGTCACCCTTCGGTCTTTAAAATATGACATATTACAAAAGATTTCATGAGGAAAATGGATCCTTAAAGCATGCATTATTGAGAATATTTACTTTGTATACTACTAAAGATACCTTGTTTTAAGTTAAACACTGAGGTGAGCTTTGGAAAAAAAATTTGTCCTCGTGTCATCTACAGAAATGTCATCTTCTGGTAAGACTGACAAATTGCAGCCTTCAGCATAAGCTGTGCCCCAAATACCTTAGCACACATTCTTGAAATAATGAGAGACATCCTTCCTTCTTACCTTGTCAACTAAAAGTGCAAGTAGAAGAGAAAAGTCAGTTGCAAGAGCTGAGGAGGTGTCTCTGACCCATTGTATTTATGAAGAAAACCGTAAGTGTCATGGTTGCTATTTTAATGTTTCATGAAAGCAAGCATATTGCTCAGAGTATATGTTGTGCAAAAGCATGTAGACTTTGCTTTGCCTGTACATGTAACTGTTTTAGGAAAACAAGTGCCAGAGACACTGTTGGAGGTTCTTGGCCTATAGCCTAACTTCTTTGGCATATCTACGTCTTAAGTCATACTTGTAGCTAATGTTTGTGTTCGTATCACAGCATCACAAATATAGTAGGCATGACAGTCATGTCTAGTATGTTTTCAGTGATACTTCTTTTTAAAACTAATTCATAGCACACCCAAATGACTTAAGGGATCTGGTAGAGAAGGTTCTGCCTTAAGTGAATGCCCAAAGCAGAAGTGAATGGTGTATCAGTTTTTCTCTAATTTTTATAGCTTTTAATATCTACCTCATTCTTCAAGCTTAGACTGATTAATTACTTAATGGACAGAAATCATTAAAAATCTTTCTCTGCATTACAGAAACTAAATTATTGGCTGTTATTAAACAATAATTAACATTCATACTTTATGAGGTATATAAGTGTAAAATCAGCAATAAAAGTTTACTGTGAGCCCATGGCCAGAATTGCTTTTCTGCTTGTTTATGATTGATGACTCCTACTTACTTTCAGGGATGAACCTCAACTGCCTTTTCTTGATAAAAATAGTAAGTAATAGTAATGCTGATAGTGAAATAAGAATATGTCTATTTAGTGTGACCAACCTTTTTTAAAGTAGAATGTATTCAGGCATTATTTTAGATTTTTTTAGTCTCCTCAAGTGTTCATTGTTTTCTGTTGTTGTTGTTTGTTGGTTTGTTGGTTTTTAACCGATTACTGCGGGTACACTAGTGATCCCTGTATAAAGAAATCAGTGTGTTTTGTATATGCCATCTGATGCTAAACTTTAAAACCCAGATTAATAATAGATTTTGTTAGAGAGGTGTATTTAATTACCTTATATGATGAAAGGGGACTAGTAATGTTAGACTGTAACAGCTCTTAAACGCGAAATATCCTTTGTTAAAGGCATTTTTCTAAAACAAAAGGCCTTATCTTATATCAGTGCTCACACTTTTATCTATGTGGCCAAGGTTTTGACTCATGACATAAATCCCCAGGAATTGTAGGGCAGTCATTTACTTCACATGTAAATATTATAACAATTAACTGGGAAAATGGTGCTTTGGGTTATAAATATCATAAGTAAATTTAAAATTAACTTCCAAATAGGAGTAAGCTTGCTGTTAAAAAGCCTTAAGAGCACATAAGCTCATTCCCCAGGACACTCAGTCTTTCTGCCGTTACCATCAGGTTTGTGGCTCACCCTTGGAGAACCAGGCTTGCCTCTAGTTATGTTCCTGTTACTTTTTGTGTGGTAGGTGAAGGGCCTTTGTCTGGAGGTCCTACTTTTAGCTCCTTCAGACTGGGTAGATAACTATTCTTCATTCAATCACAGAATTGCTGTTAATCTGAGATATGCTCATTTAATTCTTTCTATTCTAGCCTTTTCTTCTGAGAAAATTGTTCCGACTCTGCCTAGTTTAATTGGCATACTCTACACAGGTATTAGAAAGGTAGTAGGAAATACACAGGCTTTGGAGTTGGCCATACCCAGGTTTGGTCCCAGCCCTGGCAGCTCCTAGCTGCCTACCTCTTCAGCTTCACCTTTAAACCCTCTCCACTTTGTTCACTGCCCTCCTTCTACGCTGGGCTTCCTTCTGTTCTTAGAAGCCCTAATTTCCCTGCCTTTACACTTGCTGTTCTCTGCCTAGAAACATGCTTTTCCCAGCTGTTGTTGAGACTTGCTCCTTCATGTCCATCCACAGAAATATTATTTCTTCAGTCCTTCCCTGACCGCCCTGTTTTAAAGTAACACCTCCTCTCACTCATGACTCTCAATCTCATTACTCTGCTTTATTTTCTTCACTATCTATTCATTTGTTTACTTGCTTAATGTATGACTCTCCTATAGAATAACACTCCTTGTTGGGAAGTGTTTTAACATTATATTTTCAACACCTAGAGTAGAGTAGGTGCTTGAGAACTACTGACTTAGAAATGGAATTTAACCTCTTTGAACCTACTTACTCATTTATAAAGTGGGAATAATAATACCTCCCTCACATGGCTGGTGTAAGATTACATTAACATAACCACAGTAAATACACAAGAGGCTCACTTTTCCACTTCTATTCCCTCTTTCAGTACTTAAAGATCAAGGATGATACAACCTTTAAGATTTCTTTGTCAGTCTGACCTCTTATCTTAAATGTCAGCTCTTTAATTTTGAAACAAGTAACTTACTTGCACTTAATGTTAAGTTCATGTGTCCCTTTCTGGACCTGATATAAAAATCATAGACTCTCCTTCCTTAAAAATGTACCAGTACACATTGGGAGATCCCTCCCATGATGCCACCCTAAGCTAGAGCATTCCTGCCTGTGTCAATTTTCTATTGCTGCATGACAAATTGCAACAAACTTAGTAGCTTAAAACAACACCCACTTATTATCTAACAGTGCTGTGGGTCAGAAGTCCTGGTCCAGCATGACTGGGTTTCCAGCTCATGGTCTCACAAGGCTGAAATCAACGTGTCAGCCAGGGCTAGGGTCTCATCTGAAGGTTGGAGCCCTCTTCCAGGTTCACATGGTTGTTGGCAGAATTCAGTTCCTTGGGGTAGTAGGAGTCTGAGCCCTGTTTTCTTGCTTGCTGTCATCCAAGGATTGCTGTCACCTCCTGGAGGCCTCCTTCAGGTCTTTGCCACGAGGTCACCTCCATAGACAGTTCATAAATGCCTGTTTGCTTCTCCAATGCAAGCAGGAGCATCGCCATTCAAATTTCTTCTTTTTGGAATTCCCTGTTCCTTTTAAAGAACTTATCTGATATGTCTGACCCTTTCAGAATAGCTTGCCTTTTGATTAACTCAGTGTCAGCTGCTTTGGGACCTTAATTATGTCTACAAAATCCATCACCTTTGTCATGTAATGTAACCTAATCATGGCAGTGACATCCATCATATTCACAGGCCCACCCACACTCAAGAGAGATTATATGGGGTATGTACACCAGGAACAGGAATATTGGGGCCATCTCAGAGTTCTGCCTAGTATGTGATAATATCAAATCATTAACTGTGTTTAAGAAATTATAAAAATATAATTTGCCTTTAGATTTGTGTTACCCTGAAGTTGTTTTTAGACTATGTAAAACTTTTTCATTTAAAAAAATTTTCAGATTTAAAACATTTTTAAGTACTTTAGAATTGTCAGATTAAAATTTTTGAAAAAGCTGTTTTGTTTAAGGAAGTACATGACTTTATACCACTGTAACTTCGAATGGATTGAGAGTTTGAATAGTAGTCTAATTATATCCTTGTAATAAACAAAGACACCTTTGTTTTGCAGAGTAATACAAAGGCAAGTCTGTTACTTGTTTAGTTATTTTTCATTCTAAATGCTGCTGTGGCTTAGGTTTATTACATTAGATTGTGCTGATAGCATTTGAGGTATGATTTCCTGGCCATAAACAAGCTAATTTGTACCAGGATAAACAATGCTTTAGTAAATATTCTAATGAAAGTCATAGGTACAGTAAGCTTGACACTTTCTGAATGCTATATGAAAATTATTTCACAAATGCCATGAATGAGGGTATAGCTTAATTTATGAATTGCTCATCTACCAAAAGACACTGCCCCCAGAAAAAAAGACTGATTTTCCTTAAAAAAATAACTGTCTACACCCAATACTTTGATAAAATCTGTTTGTTGTTTTATTTTAAAAATGTGCAAATATTGTAGCCATTGGACAAATATGAATCAGTAGAACAGGTAAGAGACAAGATTTTCTTGTCTAGCTCAAATCGTTTTGCATTGTAGCCTTGACATCAGTGTATTTCTTTATTTTCCCTTCACATCTGGCCTCCATTTTCTGAACGTTCTTATATTCCTGGTTGCTAATCATGGTTATCTAACTCCCTTCTTATCTCCAGGGATGCTCTCAAACTGGTCCAGTTGAAACAGATGGGCAAGATCACTGAATCCAGACCCACCCCAGCCCCGCCAACCATTCCCACAGCGTCTTTACCCCCACAGGCCACAGCCAGCCCATCTTATCCCCGGCCAATGATCCCTCCAGTATCAACTCCTGGACAGCCTAATGTAGCGGTAATGTCATCTGAGTAGATTTTTATTTTTCAGATTTAAGCGAGAGAGAAAATAAGAACCATTACTCTATGTTTCATGAGTTCTTTTACCAGTCCATTATAGTAGTAGCTCAAAGTGATGAAGACAAAAATTCTCTAAATGTTTTGTTTTGCATATTTCCATAAACCAGATTTGTTTGTACAGTGCTAATAACTTCCAAATAGAATTATGATTCAATTTAAATTTGCCACAAGTTCCACAATGTCAGTGCCATGTATATGCTCTATAATCGTGATACTTTTCATATCTTTTTTTTCTTGGGTGTGATACTAATAATTGGTAGCTGATACCAGCTCCCTTTTGTGCATATGTTTTATTTTTTGACTAAGGGAGTTGATAGTCTTACTGTGAAGAACTATAGAGATTGTATAGCTAATCATTCTTTACTTCTTGGATACATGTAATAGCCCTTTTTTGTTTTCAAATTACTCCATTTTGCCTCTCTGTCTCCCTTTCTTAGTACCTTTTATGTCATTTGCTTCCCATCAGAAGAAATGCAGGATAATCAGGATTGTTATAAAGCTGAATGGGCACTGAAAAAAATAAATAAATAAACCTACACTGCTTTTTCTGATGGAGAAATATATTCCAATATAGTATTTTAAAAGAATTAAAAACAGTACAAGTTTCATGAGAAACAGATTTTTTAAATGTACATTAATGATTCGTGACTACATACACAAAAGTTTATGAGTAATCAAATCTTATTTCTTTAAAAAGTAAGTTATTCAAATTTGAAAGATAAACCTTTAAAATTCTTACAGTATGTAGACAGCATTTATTTTATTTGATCAAGTATTTTGCTAACATAAGATGTTTAATTCCCACAGAAAGCATTTATAAAAAAAGAAGTCAGCTGTACTTTTGGCTGATTTGTATTATCCTAAGTGATTGTAATCCAGTCCCAGAATGGAGTGAAGGACAAAGAAGGAATTAGACATAATTTAAGGTCCATCATATTTTTGTTAGAGGTTCAAGGAACAGAATGGAAAAGCTACAGTAAAGTTACAGGAAGATTTTATTATCCCATTCATACTTTATGAGTTTCTTGGAAATAAGATGCTCATGTGATTTTTTATTTTTAATTACAAACCAAAATAGAAATAATTTGGCAGATTATCTAGTATTTTGAATTACCTTTTTCTCATGTATGCCATTTTTACAAGTAAAAATTGCCTGTAGTTGTTGATTTATTGATTGCTTTGAGTTTTATTAAGAAGTGATGTTTGTAACAGAAGCTACTTACAGGCTTGTAGGTGATATCTCAATAAGCACACCCATGAGGGGTTAATTCATGATTTGGTACATTTCTTTTTAATCATCTTAAACATGGTAACATAGATGTTCCATTCACAACTGAAACATGAATTTTTCTGCTTTTTTTCTACAGTCATATACTATAAAGTTGAAATTCCTCAGATTTCTTATATTTCTTCTTATACTAAGAATTTTTCATAACAGTTTTACTGTATTAATTTTTATTTTCATAAGTTAGGTCATTGAGACTGGATTTCAGTTACAGTTTGTTTGCTTGTTTTTTCCAATTCTATTTATGGTTTAACGGACATGTTATTCTTTGCAGGGCACGTTCACTGAAATCCCTACTAGCAATATTAGAAGAGTTATTGCCAAGAGGTTAACTGAATCTAAACGTACTGTACCTCATGCATATGCTACTACTGACTGTGACCTTGGAGCTGTTTTAAAAGTTAGGCAAAATCTGGTCAGAGGTTAGTAAAGTTGAGTTTATTTAATGTAATACACATGCTAAACTAACTATTATGAGATCTTTTATTTATGAAATGCACATTGTGTAGCTTTTTCCATCAGTTTCATCATCTGGGCATATTTTAGCCCTGGAAGAGAATTGGTTCTCTTTTCCTATAATAAATTGGTTATATAGTATTGAATACGTCATACTTTTTGGTACGATATCTGAAGAAGCAGTTCTTAACATTTTAGAAAGTATAAAATCCAAAACTGATTTAAGAATGTTTTAGATTGTAAATATATCTTAGATATCACTCTGTACATTTTAACTTTTAGTTCCTCTTCAAAATGTACTTTCATGTTATTAAATTTGTAATGTTCCTTCTCCAAATCTATTAAAACTAAGGTTGCTGAGAGACATAAATTTTTAGAATGATCTGATGTTTTATTTTTTTCTTTCCAATCTGTATGGCTTTATTTCATTTTCTTGCCTTATTGCACAGTCTAGGACCTCTGTTACAGTGATCAGTATGTGATAAAAGCAAACATTCTTGCCTTGTTCTTGATCTTGGGGGAAGGCATTCAGTCTTTAACATTAGCTGTTGATTTTTTGGAAGATTCTCTTCTTCATGTTGAAGAAATTTGTATTCCTAATTTGCCAAGAATTTTAAGCATGAATGGATGTTAAGTTTTTTCAAATACTTTTTGTGTATCTTTTGAAGTAATCTTTTCTTTCCTTGTTAATATGATGAATTACATTGGTTGATTTCATGTTGAATCACCTTTGTTTACATGAGTGATTCCTCATTAGTGAGTGAGATTAAAATTCATTTAATTATTAAAACTTTTCTCATATATTGCTTGATCCCATTTTCTAAAATTTAGCTAAGAATCTTTACACCTGTGCACATGAGAAATACTAGTCTGTCGTTTTTCTTTTATTGAGTTTTTTTTTTTTACTGGGTTTGTTATCACAGAATAAGTTGGGAAATGTTTCTTACTCCTTTATTTTCTGGAAGAGTTTGAGTAGAATTGGTTTTACTTGTTTTTTAATTGTTCGGTAGAATTTACCAATGAAGCTTTTTAGGAATGCCATTTTCTTTATGGGGATTTTTAACTACAAATTCAACTTTTAAAATAGATTAAGAGTTATTATTTTTTCCTGAATGACCTTTGGTAGTTTGCGTTTTTCAAGGAATTTGTTTATGTCTTCTAAGTTATCAAATTTATTGGCATTAAGTTGATCGTATTACCTTATTATACTTTTAACATCTGTGTATACAGTTGGCCGTTCATATTCACAGCTTCTGCATCTGTGAATTAAACCAACCATATTTTTTTTTAATTCCTGAAAGCTCCAAAAAGCAGAACTTGAATTTGCCATGCACTGGTAACTATTTACATAGCATTTACATCATATTAACTATTACTAGTATTCTAGAGATTTAAAATTTACGGGAGGATGCATGTAGGTTATATGCAAATACTACACCATTTCATGCAAGGGACTTGAACATTCTCGGATTTTGGTATCCAAGGCGTGTCCTGAAACCAGTTCCCCTCGGATACGGAGGGATGACTGTAAAGGAGATGAGATTACCATTTTTTATATTAGTAATTTGTCTTCTAACTTTCTTGGTCAGTCTGTCTAGAGGTTTATCAATTTTATTGATCTCTTTAAAGAATCAGTTATTTGATTTTACTAACTTTTTCTATTTCTATAATTTTGTTTTTATTGATTTTTACTCTCATCTTTATTATTTCATTTTTTCTATTTGCTTTGGGTTTAATTTGCCCTTTTTTCCCCTAGTTTCTTAAGGTGAAAATCGATGTCAATATAATATAATAAACTTTATTTCTAACGTAAGCATATGATACTTTTAAGTTCCCTTTAAGCAGTGCTTCAGCTGTATCCCATAAATTTTGGCATGTTTTACTTTCCTTCCTACTCAGTTCAAGATGTTTTCGAATTTCCCTTGTGATTTCTTTTTTGATTAATCAGTTATTTAGAAGTATAAGTTTAATTTCCAAATATTTAGGGACTTTTCAGTTTTCTTTCTTTTATGATTTCTAGTTTAACTCCACTGTGTTTAGAGGAGACACTTTGTATGATTTAAATCTTTTTAAGTTTGTTGAGATTTATTTTATAGTCATAATGTTACCTGGTCCAAGCTCATACTGCTCACTGCACAACAGGCCAATAAATTGAGAGACGAGATGTTAGGGCAAGTAATAGCACTTCATTCAGAAAGTCAGCAGACCAAGAAGATGGCAGACTGTGTCCCAAAGAACCATCTTACCCGAGTTAGAATTCAGGCTTCTTTTATACTAAAAGGGTAGGGGATGTGACTGGTTGTTGCAGTCTTTTTGGTGCTGGAATCCTTTGTTTTTACAGTGCCAGGGTGGGTCTGGTCACAAGTTCCTGTAAACCTCCAACAAGGCAATTGCTTTCTGCTCTGCAACTTTTTATCTCTATGTGAATGGAAAAGTGTTACACCTTTAAAGTTCAAGCCTCTGCCTGCAGAGCATTGAGAAAGGGCTATTATGTATATTTCAGGCTATAGGCAATATTCTTTTACAAAGATGCAGAGCCAGCACAACTAAGCACAGGCAATGGAGCACAAAGGTTAGTGTCCTTGGAAAGAATGTGTGTCCTACTTTTGAGGAGTGTTTTATGAATGTTGGTTAGGTGAAGTTGGTTGATACTATTGTTCTTACCTTCTGTAAATTTACTGATTTCCTGTCTCTTTGTTTTATTAATTCTTGAAAGACAAGCGTTAAAATCCTTAATTATAATTGTAAATTTCTCTGTTTCCCCTCTTAGTTTTTATCAGTTTTTGCTTCATGTATTTTAAAGGTCTGTTATTAGGCATATACACATTTAGGATTTTTATGTTTTCTTGGTGAATAGACCCATCATGTTATGTCCTGTCTGTTCCTGGTATAATATTCCTTATCCTCAAACCTCCTTTGCCTGATATTTGTATAGGCATTCCAGATTTCTCTGATTAGTGTTTTTCTATTATGTCTTTTTAGATCTTTTTACTCTGAATGTATGTGTATCTTTATGCCTCACAGATATCATGAGTTCAGTTCCAGACCACCACAATAAAGCAAATATTTCAATAAAGCAAGTCACACTTTTTGGGGGGGGGGGGTTTCCCGTGCATATAAAAGTAATGTTACACTATACTATAGTCTGTTAAGTGTGCTGTAGCATTATGTCTAACAATACTTTATTGCTAAAAATGCTAACCACCATCTGAGCCTTCAGCTGGTGGAGGGTCTTGCCTTGATGTTGAGTGCTGTGGACTGATCAGGGTGGGAGTTGCTGAAGGGTGGGGTGGCTGTGGGCATTTTTAAAAGAATAAGACAGCAGTGAAGTTTGCTACATTGATTGACTGACTCTCCTCTCACAAACGACTCTATGTAGCAGCGATGCTGTTTCATAGCATTTTGTCCACAGTGGAGCTTCTTTCAAAAGCGGAGTCAATCTTCTCAAACCCTGCTGCTGCTTATCAACTAAGTTTATGTAATATTCTGAATCCTTTGTTGTCATTTCTACAGTCTTCACAGCATCTTCACCAGTAGATTCCATCTCAAGAAACCACTTTCCTTCCTTATCAGTAAGAAGCAACTCCTCATCTGTTCAAGTTTTATCATGAGATTACAGCAATTCAATCATATCTTCAGGTTCTACTTCTAATTCTAGTTTTCTTGCTGTTTCTTCCACATCTGCAGTTATTTCCTCCACTGAAGTCTTGAACCCCTCAAAGTCATTCATGAGGATTGGAATCAACTTCCAAACTCCTGCTAATGTTGATATTTTGACCTCTTTCCATGAATTACAAATGTTCCTAATGGCAGCTAGAATAGTGAATCCTTTCCAAAGTTTTTCAACCTACTTTGCCCAAGTCCATCAGAGGAATCACTATATATGGCAGCTATAGCCTTATGAAATGTATTTCTTACAAGGACTTGAAAGTCGAAATTATGTTTGATCCACGGGCTGCATAATGGATTGTTAGCAGGCATGAAAACAACATTAATCTTGTTGTACATCTCTGTCAGAGCTCTTGGGTGACGTGGTGCATTGTCAGCGAGCAATCATATTTTAAGATGAATCTTTTTTTCTGAGCAGTAGGTCTCCACAGGGAGCTTAAAATATTCAGTAAACTGTTTTGTAAACAGTATGTAAACTGTATGCTGTTATACAGGCTTTTTGTTCCATTTATATATAGAGCACAGACAGAGTAGATTTAGCATAATTCTTAAGGGCCCTAGGATTTTCGGAATGGTAAATGAGCCCTGGCTTCAACTTAAAGTCACCAGCTGCCTAACCGGAGAGTCAGCCTATCCTTTGAAGTTTTGAGGCCAGCACTGACTTTCTCTAGCTATGAAGTCCTAGATGACATCTTTCAATAGAAGGCTGTTTCATCTACATTGAAAATCTGTGGTTTAATGTAGCCATCTTCCTTAATGTTCTTAGCTAGATCCTCTGGATAACTTGCTACAGCTTCTACATCAGCACTTACTGCTTCACCCTGCACTTTTATGTTATAGAGATGGCTCTTTCCTTAAACCTCATGAACCAACCTCTGCTGGCTTCAAACTTTACTCTGCAGCTTCCTCACCTCTCTCAGCCTTCACAGAATTGAAGAGTTAGGGCCTCGCTCTGGATCGGGCTTTGGCTTAAGGGAATGTTGTGGCTGGTTTGATCTTCTATCCAGACTACTCAGACTTTCTTCCTATCAGCAATAGGGCTGTTTTGCTTTGTTATCATTCATGTGTTCTCTGGAGCAGCACTTTTAATTTCCTTCAAGAACTTTTCCTTTGCATTCATTTGCAACTTGGCTAATTGTTCAGCACTAGAGGCCTAGCTTTCGGCCTACCTTGTCTTTCAACATGCCTTCCTCACGAAGCTTGATCACTTTTTGCTCTTGATTTAAAGTGAGAGATGTGTGACTCTTCCTTTCACTTGAACACTTATAGGCCATTGTATGGTTATTAATTGGCCCAATTTCAACATTGTTGAATCTCAGGGAATAAAGAGACCTGAGGAAAGGGAGAGAGACAGGGGAACAGCCAGTCAGTGGAGCAGTCAGAACACACGCAAATATTTATCAATTAAGTTCACCTTCTATGTGTGTGGTTCGTGGCACCGCAAAACAATTACAATAGTAACATCAAAGATCACTGATCTCAGATCACCATAACAAATATAGTAATAATGAAAAAGTTTGAAATATTGAGAGAATCACCAAAATATGACACAGAGACATGAAGCGAGCAAATGCTGTTGGGAAAATGGCACCAGTAGACTTCCTTGAAGCAGCGTTGCCACAAACCTTCAATTTGTTAAAAAAAACAAAAACAAAAAAACCCCATCACAATATCTGCAAAGGGCAGTAAAGCAAAGCACGATAAAATGAGGTATGCCTGTATTTAGATGGTTCCTTGCAGACAGCATATAATTGGTTCTCACTTTTTTAATCCAATCCTGTGGTTTCTTTTTATTAAGATTTAAACTATTCACATTTAATGATTTGTTCTTTGTTTTTCCTTTGTAAAATTTTCTTTTGTACCATTTATTGTCCTTTGTTTTTGTCCCATCATTCTTCCTGTTTTTCCTGTTTCTTATCTCATTTTGGATTATTTATGATTCCATTTTATTTCTTTTTACTCTCTCTCCTCTCTCATTATTTATTTATTCATGTTTGTTTATTTTTGTGGTTCCTTTAGGGTTTACAGTATAATTCTTTATCACATCTACCTTCATATTTTTATTGCACCACCTCATGTATAATGTAAGCACCTTACAGTATGCCTGTATTCCCTCCCTCATCCTTTATGCTGTTATTCTTATGCTTTACTTCTACATATGATGTCAGCAGAATATATGTATAATTTTTTTTTACTTTAGCAAATCAACTATATTTTAAAGTTTTAAAAATGAGGGGAAAAATGTCTTTTTATACTTGTATGTATTTTTACCAGTTTCATCATTCTTCATTTCTTTGTACAGAACCAGAGTGCTAGCTATCTGCTATCATACTTCTGCCTGAAGAACTTTCTTAATGTTTCTTGTGGTACAGGTTGGCTGGCAAAAAATTCTTTCAGTTTTTGTCTGGAAAAGTCTATTTCTCCTTCATTTTTTTCCATCCCTTGAATTATGAATTCTGGTGAAATATACATAACACAAAATTTACCATCTTAACCATTTTTGCGTATACAGTTCTGTGGTATTAAGTACATTCATATTGTTGTGCAGCCATTGCCACCATGCTTATTCACAAAACTCTTCATTGTGTAAAACTGAAGCACTATACCTGTTAAACAGTAACTCCCTGTTCCCCTTTCCCCTCAGCCTCGAGCAGCCACTATTGTACTCTCTGTGTGAATTTGACCACTCTGTATCTCATTTGAGTGGACTCATACAGTACTTGTCCTTTTGTGACAGGCTTATTTCACTTAGCATATTGTTCTCAAGGTTCATTCACAATGAGCATATGTTAGAATTTTCATCCATTTTAAGACTGAATGATATTCCATCTTATGTATATTCCACATTCTATGTATTCATTTATCTGTCAGTGGACAGTTGGTTGCTTCCATCTTTTGATTTTTATGAATATGCTTCTGTGAACATGGATGTACAAGTATCTCTTTGCATCTCTACTTTCAGATCTTGTGGTTGTATCCCCAGAAGTGTTACTGCTGAATCATATGGTAATTCTAACTCTAACTTTTTGAGGAACTCACATACTGTTTTCTGTTGTGGCTGCATCATTTTATATTCTTATCATCAGTGCAAATCAGGGTCCCAGTTGCTCTATATCCTCACTAACACTTGTTATTTCTGTGATTTTGATAGTAGTCATTCTAATGGGTGTGTCTCCTTCATTTTTGAAAGATTCTTTTGCTGGGTATAAAATTTTGAGTAAATAGGTTTTTTTCCCCCAGTATTTTTACTTAAAGATACCATTCCATTATCTTCTGACTTGCAGAATATCTGCTGCCATTCTTAATCTGTGTTTCCCTGTATGTAATGTTTTCTTTCTCTCTGGTTGCCTTCAAGATTTTCTCCAATAGCAGCTTGACTATTATATGCCTAACATTTTTTGTTTTTTGTTTTTTCCCTATTGCATTTATCCTGTCTGGGTTTCTCTCAGCTTCTTGGATTTGTGGTTTGTTGTCTTTCATTAATTTTGGAAAACTCCCAGATACAGTTATTTTTAACTATATCTTCTGCTTCATGTGTTTTCTCCTTGGAACTCTAATTATAAATGTTAGACATAATTGTAACGCTTAGATGTAACCTCAGCTCCCTAATAAGCTCAAGAAAGTTATGATTTTGTAGTTTATGTTGCTTTTCCTCCCACCCTATTTGGATGGGCACAACTTTCTCTTGTGGCTTTCTGCATCCTAAGTGAAAGCAGAACTGAAAAATCAGTATAGGTACAGGCTTTCAAACCTGACAGATTTTAATAGTCCAAGGAACTAAATGGAAAGCTGTTTTAGACAGAGTGATCAATATTCAAAAAGTTAACCCTGAAAGCTCCCCTTACAGGTTTCAAATCATACTTGCTAGTTATGATATAGAGGTTATTGTGGGAATAATTTTCCTGATTCCTTCCTCTCATGAGGCAGGAAAAGTACTATTTCATTGGAGGTATGGATTAGTGTAGTATCTTTGCCTGGACCAGGTTTGGTATGTCCTTTCAATTAGGGATTTTTTGATGAGTCTTCAAAGGGCCCACATTAAAGGTTATAGTATATAACATTCTATAAGTATGTTCCACACTTTGTTTTGTACCAGTATGCAAAGGAGAATATTTGATATTCCCTCACAACGTATTTCCTACTCTCTTCTTAATAAATGTTACCAATGGTCTTTCTGTATGTTTGAAAATGTCCACAAAAAAAAAAAAGCAAAAAAAACTTTTCTGTAAGTTTTAAATTTTATTTTAAAATAAAGGAACTTGAAAAAAATCTCCTTTGCACATATTAGATTTGAGATGCCTATCAGACTCGTAAGTAGAAAATGTCATGTGAGAAAGAGGGTGTATGAGTCTGAAGCTCCAGATACACCAGGATTCAAGATAGAATTTGGAGGAATCATTATCATATAAATGGTATCAAACTGAAAGTTCTCACCTGGCGAGATGTCAACATTGAGAGAAAGGGACTGAAAGTAAGTAAGCAGAGAGTGGAATAAAACCAGGAGAGTCTGTGACACAGAAGTCAGAAAGAGAACATGTTTCAAGATGAAGAAAGTGGTCAAATGTAGGAGTATGATGAGGGCAGGGAATTTTAAGTGAGGCCTATGGACTTGGGCAGTAGATTTGGAAACCATCAGCTGGTAAATGGTTTGGGAAGTCTTCACTGTGGACACCTATGGATAGTAGGTAAAGTGAGAAGGAGGCAGAGGGAGGCATGAGAGGTAAGCAGAGTGTGTTCATAAAATATTCTGTCTGCATATTTGAATTTATGCAGACCAAATTTTCTGTATGTGGGTATCATTAAGTCTCTAAGCACTGGAAATCCGTTTGTTTTTCTGCTCCCAGAGGAGTTTTAAACAAACAAAAATGCTTGTGTTTCAGGAAATCTGAATTGTAAGAGCTGTGTATTAGAAGAGCAGCTGACAGTTACCATGACAGTTTGACAGTATTTAGGTTTATGGTAATACATCTAATCCCTTTCTGAAATCTTAGCATGCCTTTGGAATGAGATATCATTCATGTAAAATTCCATCATAGCAGAGTAACAGGATTTGTGTATCCTACCACATACCATCAACTGACTAGATACCATCTTAAAGTCTTTTTATAGAAGCCGTTGCAATAAAGAATCAAATGTAGTTTACATTTTCAACACTTTCATACGCACTGGGAAAAGCAGAGGTATAAACCAAATGCTTTCATTAAGATCAGCTCTTTGGGAAGGGAGGGGACCCCAGCTTTATCTTAAAACATTATACTGGAAGGAAATTGATTTAAATGGATTCACCATAAAACTAGACAGAGAACCTCATTTTATTCATTGCATTAAGACCCACGCCAGCATTGCTTCATCTTTGGCATTTGCTATATCCTGTTTTGTTAAGTTAAAAAGCAGCTCTTATTTAATGCAGTGATCTTAAATTTATTGATTGTACACTTTGTTAGTAAAAAGAAATTTCTGAACATCCCCGCTCTGAACGCTATTTAAAATTTGTTTTTTTAAAGTGACTACAGCTACCACTGTTCTAATATAATCCATGTATTATAAAGAATACACAGAATACGGACGTTTGAAAAGGATGTGGGAAAAAAATGAATCATCTTGTAAACTTCCTGACTATATATGCCATGGACAGACCATTTGTCTTTTTCAAGACATGGAACTTGGATCTTTTCTCTCTGATTATGGTTGTCATGTGTCTTTTAAGTTCTTGTGTATGCTATCTGAGCAGTTTAAAAGAACTGTAAATCAGGATCAGGAGAAAACTTTTATATTCATGGTTAATATTAATCCAGGACCTCATATAATGCAAGTTTTTCTACTCAGAGGAACCATGACTAAGCGAACAAAACCTGTAATATTTTTTATCATTGTTTGTCAGTGCAGTCCATAATTTAAAAGTTTGAAATCATAATGGTTAATTTAAAAGTTTTATTATGAACATTAATTTTAATACACTTGTTTTTCTTTCAGATGACATCAAAGTATCAGTAAACGATTTTATCATCAAGGCAGCGGCTGTTACCCTTAAAGTAAGTAGCAAACCCCAAATAATTTTGGCTTCCAAAGTAGTCTCACATCTTGGGATTTTAGATAATAAATAGAACTCTTATTTTTAAGTGACAAAAATTTTACAATTTTAATGCTAAATATATTCTGTTATTTAATCTCACTCAGTTTTGCAGATGGAGAAACTGAGAATCACAAAGGCTTACAACTAATTACAGCAGAATAAAGACCATTTATTCTACAAATACTAATTGATCCCCTAGCATGTGCTAAATACTAGAGATATAATAGTGAGCAAAAGCCTACATATTTTCTGCTCTCATGGGGCTTATATTCTAGTTGGGAGAGGCAAACAAATATATATGTCAGATAGTGAAAGTGCTGAGGAGAAAAAGAAAGCAGGTTAAGGGAACAGAAGAACTAGAGGTGTTATTTTCAAAAGTTAGCCAAGGAAGGCTTCTCTGGCAGGATGATAATTGAGACAAGTCCTGTGGAAAGAGAGGGAGAAAACCATGTAGAGATGTGGTAGAAGATGCTCCAGGCAGAGGGAACAGCAAACACAGAGGCTGTGAGGAGTGGATCGTGTCACCCAGAGACATGGTGCTGGGGATGAAGTGTGCCTGGAGTGGAATTAGTGAGACTAGGAGGGTAAGAGATGAGATTAAACATAAAAAGAAGAGGGAGAGGGGCTAAGGGGGTCCCGAAGTACACGAGGCCTTGGTGACCATGGGAAGGAGGAGGAATTTTATTACAAATGAGAAGGAAGTCTTTGGAGGGTTTTGAGCGAAGGATTAACATGATCTGACTTGAAACTTTAAAAAGAAAAAGGAGAGCCTGCTGCAGCGGTTGTGTGGAACACAGCTTGCGGAGAGGCAAGGGTGGAAGTGGTTACATTTCAAAGGCAGAACCACCAGGGTTTGCTGGTGGATTGGATGTGGAATGTGAGAGAAAGAAGGACAAGGGTTTTGGTCCAAGCAGTGGAAGGAATGGAATTTCCCATGTGCTAAGACTGGGAGAGGAGCAGGTTTGAGGCAGGGAATCTAGACTTCAGTTTTGGACAAAGTAAGTTCAGGAAACCTCATAGTGTCCCAGTGGGGTGGCAGGAAGGCAGGTGAACGTCAGAGCCTGCAGTTCAGTGAGGTGTCCGACTGGAGATGTAAATCCAAAGCCCAGGCTTCCTGAATCCCTGCTCAGCACCATTTGCTGTCATGCCTTCTTTCTATAACTACGCTATTTTCTGCATCACTGCTTACTAAGTGCTGTATTTAAAGTATTTTTGTAAGGAGTTTATTTTTAGTTCTTGGAGAGCACAACTATAGAGAATTTTAAAGGCATGCCTTTTCAGTCGTTTGGTATCTCAGTGTTCGTATGTTTTTTCTCTTTGGACCAAATAATATTTTGATTTATATTAACGATCTTCTAATTATGAATCATTCTTGCCTTCTTCAAGTGAGTCTCTAGTGGTCCATTAACTATTTGTTAAGATTTCATTTTATAATTTTGTATCAGAAACCATAAGTAATTGTAATTTAAATTGTGTGCTTGCTTTTTCAGACTTTTCTTTTTTCTAAATCATTTGCTTCATAAAATGAATTTGGTTGTGTTTTTCCCTTTCCTTTCTCTGTGCTTGTTTCAGTATCACAAAGATTTGTATTTCTTGAAGTTTTATAGAATTGACCAGTAAAACTATCGGAGCCTAGTGCTATTTTGAGGAAGGGGCCTTGGCAGCTTTCCCATTTTTTTCCCCTATAATTATCAAGCTGTTTGGTTTTCAGCTTTTTCTTGAATCAATTTTAGAAATTTACATATTCCCAGGAAATCATTCATCTCACCTGGATTTCCAAACTTATTAGCCTAGAGTTATTTGAATTTGCTTCTTATAATTATTTTAATGTCCTCAATGCCTGGGTTTATTCTGAACTGTCTCACTTTTATTATTGCATATTTGCTTTATCACTCCTTTTACATTGTTTCATTATGTGTTCCCTCCTTCTTTTCCCTAGGTTTATTTTGGTTAGAAATATCTTGTTAGAAACTTGAATGTGTAATTCATTATAATTATTTTTTATTAATAAGAAAGTTTAAGATGAATTTTCCTTTGAATACAACCTAGGCTTTATCCTAGAGGTTTTTGTTACATAACTTTCTAATTAAATTTATTTGCCAGACGTTCTTCATTTGTGAGGGTTTGTTTGTTTTGTTTTGTTTTCTTCTTTTACTTCATTGTCCATGTCCATGAAGAATTTAAAATCTTCTGGGAGATTGGGACTTTATTATTTTGACACAGTGGCATTGTTGAATGAAAGAGTTGAGCCTTGAAAGAAGAAGTGAAAATTGCAGTTGAACAGTGGTGAAATAGAAATGAGTGTAGCATAAGAATGAGAAGCCTGAGTAAAGTGGAAATTCATCTTAGGGGAGTGGTCAGGAGTAAAATTAGATTGGATGGAATCAAATTGTGGATTGCCATGCTTAAATGACATGCTGGGAGGCTTGGGTCTCACTCTGCAGAAAGCAATGAATTTTTGAGAAGAGAAATTAGTTTTTGATATCTGTTTTTCAGCATCATTTTCTCCAGTGATGTCTGGCAACATTATCAATACACACTGTTTCCAGGCATTTAGTCATCTCCCGGTTTTTTTCATCCTCAGTGTAGTTGTATGTATATTAAATATATACATGCTCATATATAGTATGTAGCATATGTTTATGAAGCCTAGGAAATCTCTCTTAAATAGGGAAGTCATTTATTAAGGGCCTACTAATATTTCCCAGGGCTGCACTAGAAAGTCAGGCTTCCTCATGCCATAGAAGTAATGTGGTTGGATGTCACTACCCCTCTGCCCTCCCCTCTTCTCCTCAAGATCATGTCGGTCATCATATGAGACAGGAAGGTTAACAAACGTTAAATACTTCCTAGCAATTAGGTTTAACAAAGGAAGCCCTTTTCTTAACCATGATATAAAGAGATCAAAACATGTGTACATCATCAGAATTTCCTCAGGCTTGCTTCAAAAAGGATGGTATGTTTAATTATTCTTCCCAAACATAAAAGATATTTAATATAGAGGTCCAAACCACTTTTTTCAAATCGAAGTTTTATTTATTTCCTTCAGTCTAGCTATATTCCCTTTCAAAACTACATAATAATGTTAGTTATTTTTCCATAACAACCTTGGTCTAAAGCCACTTCTTCAGCAACATTTTTCTCTACTTCTGCTTTCTAGCAAATGCCGAGTGTTAATGTAAGCTGGGATGGAGAGAGCCCAAAGCAACTGCCCTTTATTGACATTTCAGTGGCTGTGGCAACAGATAAAGGGTTAATTACACCAGTCATCAAAGATGCTGCTGCTAAGGGTCTGCCAGAGATTGCTGCCTCTGTGAAGGTAGGTTAGCATACTCTGCCACGCTGTGAGATCCTTGCGTGTGCATGTACGTAATGTATATTTCTGGTATTTCCAAGTGCTTATCAGTTACGTATGTAGACTTTTAAGCTTTTATCCAGGTACAACCCATTTTAAGAACATTTAACATTTAAAAATTCAGAAATAACATGTGTACAAGTTAAGGCCAGCTGTGTTCAAGTTGGCTGCTTTGTTTCCCAAAGTCTATAATGCAACTCTAGAGATGGTATTTTAGATAAATTTTAAAATTAAAGCTGAAACTATATCTCTATCAAAGTGGTAATGGACAGACCTCACTTTTCACAGCATTTTATTCTTAGAAGTTTATTCATTTCCTCTCTACAGTCGAGACCACTAGAAGTACTTGGTATTCCAGAAGCGAAAACGCTTTCTTTTTCCTGGGGTCCAATATGGAAGAGTCGGCTCTCACCAAAAACATCACATTGAATGGCGGAACGCAGGCAGTAGGCCAGCTTCAACAGTTTTAAGAGGCAGAGGCAAAGTTTAGCTCCTTAGTACCCAGTAAATTTGTTGAATAAATTAGTAAGGCATGTGATATATTTTAGAAGTATTTGCTAGTCAGCTTGTATTATGTCTTGTCAACTGGATGGTTCAGGAAACATGAGCTTTGATTTTTACGTTCACACTCCCGGGAAATACCAGTGAGAATTAGTTACTTTCAAAACCAATGATCCTCATCAGAATCTATTCTTATTCCACACTCTTAGGCATTCGTTGACAGGAATATCCTGCTGATGTTTTGGGTCTATAGAGATTTTCTTAAAGTGTATTTATTACGTGTGCTTATCATCTGTTGTTGTTGTTTTTTTTTAATGAATATGTTTTTTATTTGTTGTAGCCTGGTAACTCATCAGGATGTGTTATGATCATCTGCCTTTAGAGAAATGCCTTTTAAAGTTCATGTGATACGTGCTTGTTCAGATCATGTGAAGTTATTATATTGCTTAAGGCAGGAGAAATGCATTTGTAGATTGTCCTCTCTACTTCTAATATTCCAAGGACTATACAAGTCTAAATTCATCTCTTATTTTTTTCATTCTGGATCTAAGTAGTTTTGTAAGTAACTATATCCAAATAATATAAATCTGTAATCGATTCATTTGGCAGTAAGTCACAGTGATATGTTGAGATCGTTTTTTTGATTTTTAAAGAATGTTTTATTTTTCAAAAATTAAATCATCTATGGTTCAAAATTAAGTAGTTTTCAGTGGGGATTGTAATTGTACCTTTTGTTAGCTATACAATATAGAATATTAAGTAAACCCCAGATTTATATCATCTACCCAATGACAGTAGCTTATCTCTGTTGTCCCCCTCATAAAGTAATTCTTCATTAATTTTTCGTATGTAAAGACTCAGTCTCTGTCCCCTTGCTTTTGAAGCATTGAAAAATAAAAATTAAGATGTGTGGTTAATTCCAAGTAGAGGGAAATTCAACTACTTTTCCTCATATAGCTCTCAGAGTGTTATCTGTCTTTCGCTCTAAGGTTTTAGACATCAGTTTTGTCAAGGGTGTAGTGAAATTACTACATTTTTACATTCCTTGTAGCAGGGTAGACTAGCTCACAGGAAATGTTTTAGCTATAGGATCAAGAACCAAAAAAAAAAGTTCATTTTCTAGGGCTTTGTAATTCCATTTCTGAGAATTTATATGAAGGAATTCAAAAGAAACAAATGAACCAAATTACAACACTAGGAAAATGACTAAATTGTGGCAGGTGCAGTATTTAGAATGTTAAACAGACATTTAAAAATCAGTTGCAAAGACTAACAATACAGAAGATGCATATAATACTGAAAAGTAACTATAAAATTCTCTGGTTTTTTTAACAACTGTTTGAAGTTATATATATGTTATGGGTGAAAAAGAAGCAAACACTGAAATGAAAATCGATGCATTGGTTGTGAGATTGTTGCCGTTGAATAATTTATTTAAAAGCTACTAGAGTAACAAGAAAGGCTCTTCTAATACTTTGTCTTACAAGAAAAAATTTTATAGGCAAAATGGAATACTTCACTGTATATATAAAAACCACTGAAACATTCTGCATAGTGTACAAGGTAATTCCAATATTTGAAGAATTTTTAAAGGGAAATGATTTTTCTAGAGTTCTGATTCACATGTGTATAGCTTCTTGGATTATCTATGCTCTAACTTACTCATTTTTTTAAGTGTGTTAGAGAAAATTTTATATATATAATTTTAAAATATATATATATATATATACACACACACACACACACGTATGTATATATAGTCTCTTATAAAGTCAGGTCAAGGCATATCAAAGATGAGAGTGTACCCTATAAACATATTTTTAAGTGACAAAATCAGCCATATAATGTAGTGTTGGTTGTCATGCTCTGTTTGTATTTTTCTCAGGCTCTATCAAAGAAAGCTAGAGATGGAAAATTGTTACCTGAAGAATACCAAGGAGGATCTTTTAGGTAAAATTTAAACTTAATTATTTGTAGCATCAGACATAAGACTTATGAAGTCCTTGTTAACCTGTTTTCATTTATTTTCTGAAGCATTTCTTTAAAAATTTAAGCTAAATATCATACTTTATTTAGACAAGAGAATATGTGAAAATGTTCTTCAGACAGTTAGTCTTTGATATGAATCAAAGCTAGTAGGAAGCCATTAGGGTTAGCTAGTTAACCCATTTAGATGTTCATAGAATGACATTCAGGGTCTGACATACAATAGATTTATAAACGTCAACTATTTTTTTTCTACTTGTGATTTATTTTAAGGTCCTTTGGGGTAAAATATTAACACATAGACTCCTGAGTTATTATCAGCTCTATTTTTGTTTATAACTTACAGTACAGTACACAGAGTGTAGCTGCAATGTTTTATAAAGTGAAGAAAGCTGTGTAACCAACCAAAGCAGGATAATAAACATTATCTGCATCCCATAAGCCTCCCTTTACCCTTCCTAATTCTCACCCCCTTGAGGGTAACCATGATTCTGAAAATTATCACCGAAGTTCTTGTTTTGCCAACTTTGATCTTTACATAAATACATATTTTTCAGTGTCTGACTTCTTTCGCTCAACATTAATGTCTGTGAGGTGAACCATGCATGTAGTTGTGTGAAGCAGTCATTTATTTATTATTGCGTTATAGTATTCTGTAGTATGCTGTATAAATATGCTAGTGTCCATTTCACTGTTGGGCATTTGTGTTGTTTACAGTTTGGTGCTCGTGAACATTTTTGTTAGTGTCTTATGGTGACTATATGTACATATTTTTGTTGTATAGACCTGAAAGTAGAATTGCTGGGTTTATAGCTTTGGTAGGTCCTGCCAGATAGTTTTCCAAAATGGTTCTACCATTTTTTTCTTCCATCAACAGTGTATGAAGAATTCCCGTTGCTTCATATTCTTGTTAACTCTTAATATTATTAGGTTTTAAATTTTAATGAATCTTGTTGTGTGTAGTGGTACTCTTTGTGATCAGAGAAATGCAAATTAATGATGTTGAATACTGTTTTCATTTATCTGTCAGCCATTTGGGTATCTGGTAACTCATCGGATAAAATACCTGTTGAAGTCTTGTGTCTATTTTTAAAAATGTTTTATAGTAGTTCCTTTTTCCTGATACACAGACTTTTATAGGATATATATTATTTGAAATACCTTTCCCACTTTGTACCTTGCCTTTGAAACTTTCTTGATGGTGTTTTTTAATGAACAGAAGTTCTGAATTTTAATAAAATCCTATTTATCAGTATTTTTCTTTATAGTTAGTACTCCTTGTTTTCTGCTAGGAATTATTGTCTATCCCAGAGTCATGAAGTTATTCTTCTGTGTTAGCTTCAGAAGCTTTGTAACTTCTCACATGTAGGTTGCAATTCATCTGAAATTAGATTTTTGTCTTTGATATGGAAGTAAAGGTCACGATTCTCTTTTTTTTCCCCTTTGTGGATAATTAATGGACTAAGCCTCAATTATTGAAAAGATTACTACTTCTCTGTAGCATTGAGAAGGTAACCAAGTGTGTTTGGTCCTTTTCTGTATTCTCTCTCCTTTTCAATTGACCTGTTTGTCCTTCCCTTGCTTAATACCAGCAAACTATAACTTGATATATGATAATGAAAGTCTTCCAAATTTGTTCACCATCAAGATTGTCTTTCCTGGCTTTGTACTTCCAAATAAATTTTAGAATCAACTTGTCATTTTTCACACACACACACACACACACACTAATCTTGCTCAGATTTTTATTGGGATTGCATTGAATTGTTTGATCAATTTAAGTTTAAGGAGAATTGACATCCTTATAGCGTTGAGGCTTCCAGTGAATGAGCGTGGTATAAACCATTGTTTACTTGTTCTTTGATTTCTTTCAGTTGTGTTTTATAATTTTTTGTTTAGAGGTCTTATATATGTTTCATTAGATTTAGTCCTAGATATTTTGTATACTATTGTAAATGGTATTATTTTCTAATGAAAGCAACTTGTATATAGATATAAATTTTTATATTGACTTATTATCTAGTGACTACGCTAAATTCATTTATTAATCTTACTAGTTTATCTATAGAGGCTTAGATTTTCTTTGTACACAATCAGTTCATCTGTGAATAATAAAGTTTAATTTCTTTTTTCTAGTCTTCATACCTTCTATTTCTTTTCCTTGCCATATTCCTCTGCCTAGGACTTCGAGTTCAATGCTGAATAAATGTTTATATTAGATACAATATTTGTGTGTTGATACTTGCTTTTTTGATCCTACTGTAAATGGTATTCTTTGTCTTTGGTCTTTGAGTAACTTGGAATAAGGTTCTGTGGCACAGTTTTTTAATAAAGTAAAAATATATGACTCAGGGAAAGGGTTCTTTGATTAAGGACATGCCATCTTCAGAGCTTTTTGTTTTCCCCTAGTATTTCCAATTTGGGGATGTTTGGCATCGATGAATTTACTGCAGTGATCAACCCTCCTCAGGCCTGCATTTTGGCTGTTGGGAGATTCCGACCTGTGCTGAAGCTCGCTCAGGATGAAGAGGGTAATGCCAAACTGCAGCAACACCAGCTCATAACGGTCACAATGTCCAGTGACAGCCGAGTGGTAGATGATGAACTGGCTACCAGGTTTCTGGAAAGTTTTAAAGCAAACCTGGAGAATCCTATCCGACTTACCTAATCCTCAAAGATGAGAAGTTGGTCTTTGGCTTAGTTAATTGTATCATTGTTACTGAGAAACATACACTATAGGAAAACAATTAGGTATTTAAGTGTAAAGTGAATGAAATGTTTATTTAGGGTGAAAGAGTTTGACCTGAGTTGTCTTCATTTTCAGTTTGGGTTCAGAGTTATATAAATAAATAACAAACTGTAACTAATGGAAGGAAGAGAACATTTGGTTAGTCAGATGCATTTTTAATTTAACCACTGGTGCTGTACAAAAGGGATGTTCAGCTAGATGTAAATTAAATTAGATATTTGGCTCATTGGAGCATTTTAGAATATTTGAGGATGTATGATAAGTTGTAAAAGCAAAAAATTTTAGAACTCTACCTTAATTGTGTTGAAATTAGAAGTGGTCTTCAAAGAGATGCCCATTAATGTAGCAGTGGGACGTCACTTTTATAAGCACTGCTCTAGATGTACTTGAACAATTTAGTATGTACAGAAGTTTATTCTGGATACTAGCAGATAAATAAGAGTCACTCTGTATTAGGGGTTGTGGCAACATTATTGAATTTTTTATGTATATAAAGCCATATGTTTTAGAGTGGTTTCTATCAGTCTTATTTTACACTTCTGTGACACTGTGAACTAAAGAAGAAGAATTAAAAAGAATCAAAGCTGAAGAAAGAGACCAAAATATTTTGTTTGCTTTGATAATAAACTACAGTGAAAACATCTAAACCTTCAGAAATAAACTGCTCACCTTCATACTGAGTTGGGATATATTAAAGTAAGTTATGCTATTTCCTACCTAACATTTTAAGTTAGTGTTGATTTAAACACATGTTGTTACTTAGTGCATTTTAATCAAGTTTATACTGTGCAATAAAATATGAGAAAATATAAAAATTTCTATTGTATTTTAAATGTCATGACACAGAAGTTTAGTACCTGGATGTATATTAGTAATTTCCCTGGAATAGCTTAAAAGGGATTCTGCAGGAGGAGAGAAGGAATTTAAAATCACAGTTAACCCTTGTGAGGGTGAGGGGAGCTGATCCCAAGCAGTTGAAAATCTGCGTTTAAGTTTACAGTTGGTTCTCGTATCCATGGTTCTGCATCTGGGGATTCAATCAACCGGGGATCAGGTAGTACTATACTAGGTATTTACTGAAAAAACTCCACGTGTAAGTGGACATGCACAGTTCAAACTCGTTGTTCAAGGGTCAACTGTAATATGACATTAGGAAAAAATGGATGTGAAATGTAAAACTTCAGAAAGAATAGAAGGCCTGTGAAGCAGGTGAGAACTATCCTTTTTATTCCATTGATAATATGAAAATTTGACTAATTGTTGTAAAGGTTAGAAGAGCTTATTTCTCTCTTTTAACAACTCTGCTACGACTGACAAGCTAACTGTAACTGGAATTGGATGGTGATTTAATTAACTAGTCACAGAGCCGTGTTACTCTCTGCTGATGAGAATCACCAGAAGAAAGACTATGTGGTACAAGTTGTATGCTATGACATGATGAACTACTTACGCTCTAACAAAAGAGCTTTCTAAAATAGTTAGAGCCCCAGTATATCAATTGCTAAGAAGTTGCTTAATCCAATTAGTTTTGACAAGCTATTCTTTAAAAATAGTCTTCAAAACTTTTGTCATATTACTGAAAATTGTAACCAAATGCTGTTTTCAAAATAACTTTCATGAGTTACATTATTTTCAATCAGTTTTAACTGAAATTATTAATTTTTTTTTTCTAATTTTTAAATCTGAGCAATAGAACGTGAGACAGCTGTAAATCACCCTTGGCTTGGAGTTCTGTTTTTCCAATGGACTGACACGCTTAAACTGTAGTGCATCTGTTTCCCTGTAGGTGAAATGGGTGGTGATACCCGCCCCTGCCTGCCTTACAGAGCTGACATGGACTGCACAGGAGAAATGCTCTGTAAATTCAAGACATTTTAATTCTTCATGGACATCACAGCCAGGCTTTTCATATAATCAGTTGCTTCTCATGGTTTGACTTTTCATGGTTTGACTTCTCAGCTGTTGGAACAAATGCCCGTTCATTCTGACCAAAAAATATTTTCTATACTATTTCTATACTGCTTAGGTTTATGTAAGAAAATCGTCATTTCTAAAAATAGTTCTGTTGCAGCGTGAGGTCAGAGAATAACACTGATTTGAGAAAGGGGTATGGTGTCTTGACTGGGATCCTTAAACAGAGGATGAACTGTGTGCTGTATGAGCAGGCTGTCTTCCACGTTATAAATTTATACTTACTTGTAGTACTGATAGGGATCACACTGAGAGCATATGAAAATGAAATTTTATACCTTTTTTTTTTTTTTTCTTATTTAAACAAGGAAAATGACCAAAATGTTGGGAAGACTTCTAAGGAAAAGGCAACACACATTCTAGTTAACGCTTGGGCATGAAAATATCAATGAATATTAAAATTTATAAGTCAAAACGGCCCTGCTTCTCCCTGATTGCGACTTCGAGTTAACATCTTCAGGCACAGTTCACTGTCTATTTTGTGGCAGATTAAAATCTTCAGTATACTGCTGGCCAGACTCCTTTGTTTGAAACATTACTAAGAAATTGATACATACTGGTATAAGTGTTTTATATACATGTCAAATGGAACTTCTATTTTCAGATTTTTTTTTTTCCTTCCTGCATTTTAGACTTAATTTCACACTAAATTGTACAGGCCAGATATTTGGGCATTATGCTAAAAGTAAAACTAGTTTCCTAACCTTTTATTGAAAGATAGGTGGTGCTGTGAGTTAATATATTGTAGTTAGAGTGTGGGAGAAAAATAAAACTGACAATTCTCAGTTTTCAAGGAAAATTTGTCCTTATTACTCATTGCATCATGGTGGACTTTTTCTCAGGTGAAGTGAGGAAATGAAAGAACCAAGCGTATTGCTGGTAAGAATTAACCATTATTTTAAATGGTGACGTTATTAATGGGAAACTTTTGTTGACTTTTGAAAAAGGCAGTAACAGGGCAGAATTACTTTCAAGTTAATCTGGCCACAATATGCAAGGTAGGTCAAAATGGAGAGGACAGCCATCAGCAGGACCAGCTGGAAGCTTTTGCTATAATGAAAGTGTCCATTGGTTAGATTCTGTACCAGGTCAGGGGCTTTAAAGATGGGAGAAACTTAAGAATATTCGACATGTTCATTTGCTGTGTATATTATGAATATGTGGGGTTGGTGTGTGCTATCGGATAATGCAGCAACAGTGATGCAGTTTCCCAGTCCAAAACACCACCCTCCATGGCCCCCATCACCAGTGTACAAAAGGTTAAGATTCTGATAAGTTATGTACAGCAAGTGGTATATTTCAGGAAACATTTAAGCTTTTTGTAAATGGGAAACACAACAGTTTTCTAATAAAATCATTTGAAATAGTTTTGTGGATTTTTAAAATTTATTTTCTAGTGTCTGTTGATTTCGAGAGATGGGGCCGGGGAGGACTGAAGGAAGGTGTGGTTTGTCTAGACTTGTAATATTGAAGACACCATTGAATTGAAATTGTAGGGTACAAAGATGTATTTTGAAAAACCATTTGCCTCTGTTAGTGGCAGTCTTTTATTTCTTTGACCATACAAAGTTTACTTTCACATTTACTTACTTATATTTTTTGCAACAAATCCAAGCAACCTTATTCTTCCTAGCAAAGTGGCTACTTTTTAAACCTCTAATTTAACCTCTTCTATATATGATATATACAGTTAAGAGAAACTTGGGCTTTTATTAAAAGTTGAGAAATTATAGCAAAATCATTAATTAGTCATGATTTTCCTTTATTCACACCTAAAGTAATTTATTTTTTCTGAAATTTCTTAGTCTATGAAATTACTACTATAACTAAAAAAATAGGTCTTTTAAAGATAAGGCTACTGTGGTCAGATTAAATTATATTAGTCATAGCACTTTATAAAGCATAAAGTATTATATGAATATGTTAAATTTTTAATCACATAAATTGCACTTGTTCTACACTTATGGCATTTATCAGGCAGCTATAATTTATTATTTACTTAATAAATTACTATCCTTATCGAATGGAGCTACTGGTCTTTAGTACATACTTCATTTCCCAAGTTTGCATGCTTAAGTCAAGAGTATTTTAAGCCTAGTTTCAACTTTATCTGTAAACTACTGTGCTTTTGGTAAAAACTTTATCTCTGTGCCTCAATATTCTCTTACCTATAAAATGAGGAAACAGGAGGGAAAATCATACTAATGGTTGCTTACCTTGTTTAATCTTCTCAGTTTTATAAGGTAGGTATATCTTACTTTATAACCATCATCACAAGACAGGATAAGGAAAGAAACTCAGGGATTATGTTATTTGGCCAAAGGCACACAGCTCAGAAGCGCCACAACTGGGATTTGAACCTAGGTCTTTGTAAGTGCCAAACTTCAAGCTCACCACACTGCAGTATATAACTTTCTAGGTTGTGTTATTGCTGCAGGTATAGTTCTGTACTAACAGATAGCATATTCTACTTGCAATAATTGGAAGGTCCTGTTCTTCAATAATAAAATGTGTCTACTACATGGCCACTCTTTTTTTTTTTTTTTTTTTTTTTTTTGCGGTACGCGGGCCTCTCACTGCTGTGGCCTCTCCCGTTGTGGAGCACAGGCTCCGGAGGCGCAGGCCCAGCGGCCATGGCTCACGGGCCCAGCCGCTCCGTGGCACGTGGGATCCTCCCGGACCAGGGCACGAATCCGCATCGCCTGCACTGGCAGGCGGACTCTCAACCACTGCGCCACCAGGGAAGCCCTCCCTACATGGCCACTCTTAATTCATATTTCTCTGTAGTGTAGTAGTTCACTTTGTGCCTTTCTGGTGATTGATGCAGAAAGTGCTGAGGAATTTTTGTTTTCATTATGGACAACTATTAACCTGCAATGCTGAAGTTAAGGGTTGTAACTTCTATCTCCAAATAGAAGGCTTAGGAAAATAGAAGCTTAAAAAAAAATTAGGGGCTTAGTTTCTCTAAGGATAAAAAACATGATATAGGACATTTTACTTTAATAAATATCTTTGGTCCGAGTTCAGAGCCAAAGGTAATTAATTACCTCAGTTTTTATTTTGGAAGCTCCAGGCTTCTATATTGACAACTGTATCTCAGGGTGAAGCCTTCTATATTGACCCACCTTATCAGTCAGCATCCAGTATTTGCAGCCCACTGGGTGTTGGAGAAGTTCATTGCATTGCCCAGGACAGATCTGTCTGCAGTCTCCAGGGAACTATGAAGCCACCCTCCAGGGCGCGGGTCAGCCTCAGCTGAGAGGGTCACCGTGCCACTGCGGGTGGGAGGCCTGGAGCACCTGCTGTTTGTGTGGGGAGAGCCATGTGGGAAGGTAGTCATCAGGCTGAGCTGGGGCTGCCATTCTGGGCACAAGGCAGGGGCAAAGCATCACTGGGTGTTCTACGCCCACTGAGCAGTCCGGCAGCAGCTAGAATTTGGCAGTGTCTCCCAGGCGCCTTCTCAGAAACACTGTGCTTGCTGTAAAGGAGAACTGCTTAGAAGAATCATCGATTAGTGCAGAAGTTCAGAGCAGGCATTGAAGGGTACAGTTGAATCTGAGAAATTAATTAGTGGCTGGCACAACAACCCAACCAGATAGGCTGGGAAATAAAATGCGATCTTGTAATTTGGAATAACTCCAAATGATAAGACATCTTAGTAAGGGATAGCAGTCTATGTTAGGTCTACTTTGTGGGTAGGAGTTATTTCAAATAAATTCCCCTGTTAGGTGAAACATTGATTAAAATGTGAAACAAAAGAAGATGTTGAGATATTATTCATTCAACAATGGTGAGCATCTACTGTGTGTCGGCACTGAGGATTCATAGTAATGGCTCTTACCCTCAAGCAGCTTAAACTACAGATAAATGAAATGCAATTCAGAGTTGCAGTAATCAGAGTCTGTGCATAGGACCTGGGCTGAGAGGCCAGTGTCACAGAGGAGGTAACATTTGAACCAGGTTTTTACATTACTGGTTATGACCAGCTCCTTACGGTTTCTGGTTTCTCTAATTTTAGTAACCAAATATTTAGCACTTGTTGTACAAGCTCAGCAGTTCATTTTCCATGACCTTGACTCAGTACCTGTACCTATTACTATAATAACTTTAATCCCAGCAAAGCTTAGAAACTTAGTTGGGAGGAAAGCTACCTAGTGGCAAGTTGCATGGGCAGAGAGAACTTTACACACTACTGCTCGCAAAGAAAATATTCTTTGCCAGCTCATCATGCCTAAAGAAAGAGACTGAGTTTGGAAGAAACGGTCACGCTTTGTATGATGGAAATGTGTTTCATGCCTCCACTCCTCCTACCTCTTCGCCAGGCCCGACTTTTTTGAAGGTGTCTTGTGTGTGCAAACGCATTTTATTAATAGAATAAGTCATCTGCCAGGACAGCCACTTCTTTAGGTAAATCTTCACGCCCATTGTTTTGCTTCTCAAGGGACCATCAGTCGGATTTATTTTCAGAGAATCAGGATCCTATCTTTTGAGTTCTCCAGCTGAGCAAAAACATAGGAGCAGGTAAAAATCAAGTTTTACTTTTACCATTCGGTATTTCTAATGCTAAATATCAAGGTAGTTTGTTCTTTAAATGTATTAGTTGAGAACGAATGCTTGTGAAGTGGAAGCCAACTTTACTCAGCAGTGAGCACATGCAGCTCTTGCCGTGCTACACAGCCACCACCGTTAACTAGGTTTCATTACTTAGTAAATAATTTGTGGGCATTCCATTTTGACGCCAAATCATCTGTTAATTATTGATGAATTAATAAGAATGTATCTTATCTCAACCTGTTAATTAAATACTAATTAGAATATCATGATGAGTTTCCAGGTATTCTCTTTATACCTATGCTTTGATGCAACTTTAGAAGAATGGAAATAGATGCTAAGATATATAGATGTAAGTGTTCCTGAGAGCAAACTCTGTCCTTTTAAAATTTCAATTTCAGTCATTTTTCAGAGAATGCTTAAAGTCATTATTCCTTGCAGGTGAGAGTATATGAGCCTATGAATTAGGCAAAATTGGAAACTTAATATTCAGTGGGGTCACGGGGCTTTTGTATGTTTTGTTTCCTGAATGAGTCATCACAAGTTTGGAAAATATTGGGAGGAATAGCTTCCTAAAAAGCCTTAAAAATGGAAAAACTGGTAAAATAAATTAATGTTTTAAAAGGATCATTTGAGAAATTCTCTACAGTACTCTTATTTTCTAGGTAGATATTTCAATATAATTTTCTGGTTACCTAGTTAACTTCATTCCCACTAAGTAGATACAGACCTTTTCTTCAAACTATACGTATGCTGACCATGAAAATATAATAATACAATAGTAATAGCTAACTTAGTGTGTTTCAGGCACTGTTCTCCATGTTTTATACATGTATTATTAACTCAGAAGTTTTCATCATAACCTTGTAAGATAGGTATTAGTATTATCAGCATTTCACAAAAGACATGTTAAGTAACTTGTCTAAGATTACACAGCTAACAAGCGGCGATGACAGGATTCAGACAAGCAGGTTGGTCCCAGAGCCTCACAAGAGATTCTTCTTTTAAAACATCAATTTAAAAGGAAATCCTGGAGGTTAGCACATTAAAAAGACTTACGAGTTGGGGAAATGCCTCTCTATTGTAGTGAAAACACCTTGCTGAACTTCTCGGTAGCACCTGCTACAGGACTATAGAAATAAGAATATTACAGAAATAAGTCTGTAGCTAAAGCCTCAGAAATCTTAATGTCCTCTAGATTTTAATATTAATGAATGATACATTCCTTTAACCTTCCGATTCACAAAGAGGTGGTAACTGGTGTGGATTAATAATTAAGGGTCCAACAGGAAAACACCTCAGTGTTCTCACTTAGAGGGCAAGTTATTGAGTGATGACCAAAAAGTTCTTTAGTTTTGCTATGAGATAACGAGCTATGGAAAAAGAAAAGTCTAATAAATTTTAATTTAGTAAATGTCTCTGTGGTTGAAAGTACATGTTCTTTCTATACAGATACCAGAGCTTGGTAAGTAGAAATATCTCCTCGATTTTCCCCAGATTGTTTTGCAAGTGTCTTGAATATGTTTTTCTTTGAAGTGTATTGCTCCTCCACCCTCATCCTTACTACCACCAATGCAGTTATTAGTTTGTAAAATATAACACAAGGCTCATACCTTGTAGGATGCCAGGCTGATTGGGTTTCTCCCACTCTTCATCTGTCTCAGCTTCTAAATGTGTCAGTTTAACCTTCACCAAACACATTCCTTTTTTAAGGACCTGAGGAATCTTGTTGGAGCAGTTCTGTGCCTAGGTTTCAAGAACATACCGATTAAGTAGAAGTATTAGCATTTGTCAGGACTAGCCCATAACCTTGTGTTTTCTCTAAGATGTTCTGAGGCCAGTTTCCCTTTTATGGTGGGTAAATATGTGAACATTTTTATGACGGTAGCATTGACTCACCTTCTATTAAGAGGTTAGAGAAGTCTTTTTGTGCATTTATATTTGCAATACCATAAGGCATTCAAAAGGAATTTACCGGAAGACTCCTTATCTGCATCAGTTGTGTTTTTTCATAATTGAAAAATTACACTTTAATTGGAGGATGACTCTTTAGTAGAAGTTTCTACCACATGGTACTCAGATAAAAATAACAGATATTCGGTGGACTTCCGCTTCTTTTGTTTTTAAAGAAAAATTAAGAAGTTGGAGGGGGAATAAGACTGTGACAAATGTAAAAGTACTCATAATATTGAGTAGATTCATGGACTAGGACACACCAGTAACATGGACAGTCAGAGATCTGATTTGATTAGGGACAGATTTTGTTAAAAGAAACCTTTAAAGTTTCATTACAATTTTTTTTTTTTCCAGCACTGAAGGAAACTCCTCAGTAGTTAGTGTTGGCTATTGGCAGTGGCCTAAAGTTTCAAACAACAAGATTACCACGCAACAGAATTTTTAAAATTTCTATACATCTTGGTTTGGTAATTGCATTTTATTTCACCTTTAGAAAGATATGTTTAAATCATAAGCAATGACAACATTCGTGTACACTTTGCTTGGTGAAAGGTGGAGATGCTCACTGACCCTCATGTCCCCCAAACATGTTCCAAATTTGACAAAAGATCAAACTCCTTGTTCACTACTTTGACGCCTCTACCCACCTCTCTGCTCCCAAGGAGCCATTGATGTGGATTCAAGGGGGAGGACATTTATTAGGCTATGGTGCCAAGACTGCCTGCCACCTGTTAGGATTCTCTTATCCTTTCCACATGGCATGTGTGGTCAGATCAGCCTAAAGCCGTCCCTACTTGGAAGGCAGCCTCCTTAGGAAAGGCTGGATTAGGCGGATTCACTTATCTGCTTTGCATCTTCAGGAAAATCTCTTTTCCTTTTGATTTGTGTTCTTGTACAATTCTTTGTGTTTTTCTTGACAGGGGAATGGTAAACTGAAGAGCTGAGATAAGGGCGTGGACCTATAGGATAGAAGGCATAGAAGCTGTTCAACCGGTTTTTGTTCTTGGGTTAGGCAGTGGTGTGCTGGTAAATGTTTTAACAACCAGCTCTCTGGAAAACAAATGTATATACATATATAATCAAATGTAAGTCTATTAGAAATTCTACTGATATACAAAAAATAATTTATACAATTTGCAAGTTTAATGGAATATACAATACTATTAAACAGTATATTATAAATACAGTAAGAATTCAATAAAATATACAGTTCACACACAATAGAATGTACAATACTCTACTGTAAATTTTTTATAGCTCACCAATTCTCCAAGAATGCTTTCATTGATTTTATGGAAGCCTTGTATCTGTAGCCAAGCTATGATTGCAGTTGATGAATAAGTGTGGTTCCTGACATGAATGCTGGTTGATGTTTTTCTTTACATGAAAGAGTAAGATGATAGTTAAAACAACAAAGATGTCATATTTTGGAATTTCGCTTGTTTGTTAATGAAGAGAGTAGCATCCTTTCTAAAATCAGACAGTTTTCAAATATTTAAAGAACATTTCCTCAAATTTTGTGCTATTCACAATGTACCAGCTACAGGCATTAAACTTTAAAGTTTAATCTGCATTATTTATATTTTTCCATCACTTTAAGTCTATAGACAACAATAAATCAAGCCCCAATTTTTCAGCGTTTGCCGATTTCCATGATATAAATGTTCTGATCTCAAGCTACCAATGTGTTGTCACTGAACATGGAGTTGGGAAGAGATGCATGGCCATGCACCATTATATAGCATTTCCCACCAGTGCATATACACAGATGTAAAAACCTCAAGAACATAGATAATAGTAAAATGTAGTTAAGTGATTAGGACATGATGAGCTTTGCATATTAGCTTTGTTTTTGATATAATTTATTTAATAGTAAGCTTATATAATTAACTTTTGGTAAGGGTTTGCAAAATTCCTGAAAATTCAACAGTCAGCTTTTGTGAGCTGGTACAAGCCAGTTTCAGCACACTACTGGCCTTACACCTTCCAACTCAGATTAGTGGTCCCCTAATGCCAGTGGTGATGGGGGCAGGAGAAGACATGCCAATATGCCATGCTTTTTAAAATACAGAATCCTGGCCCCCACCCCTGGAAATAAGTCTGAGATGAGACTTGAAACTGCAGTTCAGAACAAAACCAAACCTCCCCGGGTGACACTGATGTGCGACTACATTTAAGAACTGTTCCTCTGTAAAGAGTGCTTATAGTTCAAGCCAGCTCGCCAGGGGAGTCTTGAGTCAGGAATCCCGTTAACAGTATGTCTTTCTTTGCCTGGCCTTGCTCTCTGCTCATGTATTGTTTCCCTTTGGAACCTCAGCGGGGAGAGAGGAGAATGGGGTCTGAGGAGAGCGAGTTCTCTTTTTTGAGATTCTGGGGCTCAGCCACTTTTTCTTCCCCTGTTAACATGGGGTATCTTGGCTAGCACCACTTCGGATCCTACAGAAGTAGAATCTAGCCCGCTTTCTCAGTTCTTGACCAGAAATTAGACTCTTAAAAGATACTCAAAAAGCAGAACTAGATATGAAAGGCTGTGGGCTCATTAGTTGGAACCATGAGATCTTTGGCTGGCGGCTGACTCATGGGGAAGTTCTGTCTCAGTAGCCCCCATTTTCATGTCTTTGTTTAGTAAAGCTTAACAGCAAAGCGTGATTGGCTCTTGTGTTGGCGTAGAGCCTGCTCAAACAAATGTAAAACAATGGTGGCCTCCATCACTTTTTTGAAATTAATTCATGAAAACCTGAAATTAGAACACATGAAGTAGGGAATGATGTCATTGTTTCAAAAGGGCTTTTGCTTTATGAAAAGGAGAAAGTCACCTAGAAAATACCCTTCAGATAATTTTACACGGTGCTTACAAAATCCTCACTAATGTATATATTTGTGGAAATACTATAGCATTAAGCATACTGAACCTATATGTTCATTGTACAGTATCCAGAACCTGTTTTCTTATAGCTGGGAAATAGAAAATATGGTCCAGTTGGGGCGGGGTGGGGGTAAGGGGGAGAATAGGGGAATTACATACTAGCATAAGTGTATCTTTGGAGACACTCACACCACCAAAACCTTCTTCTTTGCTAGGCTGAGAGTTATTTGCAGGCAACGAGACTGAGCCAGCAATTTTGAAACTGCTTTTGTCCCTGTAACACATCCTGGCCAATGAAATTGCTAATGAAAATTAAGGAACCTTAGCTTGAGTGAAAGTTTTAAACTTTTCTTTTAAGTTCTTGAAAAATCCATCATAAAACTTATATATGAGGGAAAAGATTATGGGTTGTGGAGCAGGGAGGCCAGTGCATGAAGTCAGATAAACCTAAAATTGCATGTACTCATAAAATTCTGTTATTTATTAATTCACTTTACCCAAAACTTCTCATGGACAATTTAAAAAGCCAGTGTCCAGGGGTGGGGGGGCGTGATCTGTCCAGGACCATTAGGAGTCAAATTGTTTTCCTCATCAGTTCCCAAGTCCTCTGGTGAGCCTTAAGTACATTAGGGCACATGAGCTATGCTACAGATAGAAGCGAAAATAGGAGATGATTAGGGCATTACATTTTTTTTAAGTAATGACATTTCTATCTAAAAGCTTCCTTAAGACCTGTGAATGCATAATTTCAAAGGGAGAATGTCTAACCTGATAATGACAGGCAGGCTGCTCTTGGGCATGGAGAACAGAGATTGGAAACAAAAGCAAGCAAACTATGTGATTGGTTTTACTGATTTGCTAGTGCCTCACATTTGTGCTGAGACCATTTACTCTATTTCCTTCTACCTTAGCTACTCCAACTTGGAAATGTGTAATGTTCTGTGCAGCAAGGTGGTCGTGGGACAAAGGGAACCAACAGATCTGATCCCTTTCACCACGTTTCCTACGTCTTCCCCTACCCCTCTGTATTTCACGTGTCACACGTGGGGCTTGCTGACTTGTGTCTCTGCCTCTGTGCATCCCCTATCTTCCCATCTACGACTGCTCTCTGCCACCTGGATCCCTCATTTCATGACCTTATGCAAAGAGATCTTGTTCCAGGAAGGCTTCCAGGATAATCACTATCCTGTAATCCTCTGCAGACCAGACTACAGAACAAGCACAGCTCTCCCTGAGAGCCTGAGGAAGGTCATTGCTATAAGTCTCTTGGAGAGGTAGACTGATGCCATGAACTGGTGGTAAGTCCTGACTGGTCTCCACATGCTCTGTATGCTGTCCCTGGGGCCAAGAAGCAATGCCAGATGAAGCAAATGGGGACACAGAATCTTATCATGAACTTAGCAGGGATATTGTCCTTTCATGATACCATTCTGTATTACAATCCTGCTGTCCCTTTCCTTCCGTGGCTCCTTTTTAAGATAAAGTTAAAATTTCTTAGCCTAAGGGACAAAGCCCTTCATGATCTGGCCATGACTCTCCAGCTTCTCCCTTAATTATGTCCCTCTGCTGCATCCACATAGATCCATCTGTTTTTTGCATTCCCCCGAAATGACCACTACTTGCCTTTTTTTTTTTTTTTTTGCGGTACGCGGGCCTCTCACTGCTGTGGCCTCTCCCGTTGTGGAGCACAGGCTCCGGACGCGCAGGCCCAGCGGCCATGGCTCACGGGCCCAGCCGCTTCGCGGCATGTGGGATCCTCCCGGACCGGGGCACGAACCTGTGTCCCCTGCACCGGCAGGCGGACTCCCAACCACTGCGCCACCAGGAAAGCCCCACTACTTGCCTTTTAAAGTAAAGTTCAGGCAAGCATCACTTCTTGGCTCTTGGATGTATTCTTCTGGGATCTTGCAGGTGGAGTCAAACAGTCCTCTGCACACCTATAAATGCCTTGTGGATCTTTCCTTAGAGTCCTTCTTGCTTTGTCTAAACATGACCTTTCTTATTCACCATATTGTGAGCTTCCTAAAAGCAGACCATGTTTTTTTTATCTCCAGCACCCAGGCAGAAGTGCCAGGCACGTGGTAATTCCTCAACTAGTGGCTGAATGAATAAGTGTCCTGTTGCGCACCTGGAAATTAAAATTAATGAATATGAAGAGAGGAAAGAAAGATAAGAGATTATCTCTGAGCCCAACTCCTAAAAGACATCAGAATTTTAACACTGTTCAGTGACCTGTGGGAGTGACCCCCCGCCTGTGATTAATGAGTGCTGGCAATCTAACGACATGTGACTCAGGTATTCCTAGGAGTAGAAAGCCCTGAGAAAGGGCAAACACACTAGTCAGGAAGAGCTTGAAATAAAAATTATCATTAAACACTGAGGGAGAGCTGCCTTTGATAAGAGGTAATCCCCTAAGAATGCATCAGGATCCAGAACAAATAAATCTAGATTAAGAATAGATTGTATCAAAAGGAACCTGTTTCAGTTAGCTGGAAAGGGAAGAGTGATTCATAGCTCTCCTGGGTTGACAAAGTACAGGAGGTAAATCAATGACATGGTAGCAAAGAACCTACAGCTTCTTATTACAGTGTACTTTTAGCTCAGGAGAAGAAAGGTATTTCATTCAGTTTGACAGCATGTATGCCACATGGCCATTTGGTTGATAAGGTCACAGAAAGTATCAATATATAGGACTTTTCCCAAGTTGGTGATAGTACCTATCAATGAGCACTAGCAGCCTGAAGCTGCATAAAACAGCATAGTTGTGTTGGTTTCCCCCCAAAAGGTAGTGTTTAACTTGTGGATGTGCTGGGTTGCATAAGGACAGCTGCAACCAGTTATACTGTGTTGTTCCCAGCCCAGCCCCACCCTGCTCCAAAAGGATTAATTATGGAAAAACCCCAAGGGCACACAAATAAACAACACTCCATTTAAGAAACTGTTCTATAGCAATTAACCATTGAAAAGAGGCCCAATTCAGGATCTTGGGCCCTCACGCTATGAGCTTAGAATCAAGATAGGATAAATTCTCATCACTACCTTTCTGCAGTGAATTGGCAAGAACTTTCCTGGTAGAGAGTCTTACTGGTAGAGAGGCTTACGGTTCTTACCGGACCTACTTTAAAAATGATCAAGCATGTTGTCTTTTCCTCGGCAAAGATCTTGCTGGACGGGTGTTGGGCTCGGTGAAAGGCGCTTGCCTTTGAGGAGGCTAAAGCTAGGAGTCCAGAATAGGGCAGTTAGGATCTCAGTGGCTTTGTTTGGAAGACCCCTGGAGACAGCTCTTTTTCTAAACTAGTCTGGAAAGTAGCTCTCTTTGCCTGGCCTCTTGTGTTCCCTCATCTAATATCATTTGACTGTTTCCCCCAAACCGCGTCAATGCACTGATAGGTCAGTAGGTGGCAAAGAGATCCCAGGCTGATCAGTTTATGTTTTAATGATTTTAGGCTTCGCTGTCAGAATCACCCTAATTTACACCATTGCCATGAAGTGCTTGTGTTTGTCTATGGTAATGTGTGCGCTAAATAATGCAGGGGAATCCAGCAGGTGGTAGAGAGGGCACTGTCTACCTTTTGTCCTGGCTCTTTGTACATGCTGTTGAGGTAAACTGTGATTCTCACACTTCCTTTCTCACCTAAGCAAGCGAAGAAGAGGGAAGCTGAGTCCTCCAATCTGCCGGTTATCCTGTATCCATGGTTATAAGCACTCACCTTAGAGCCAGACTGCCCGAGCTCCTACCCCCACTCCACTACTACTGTGTAACACAGGGCAAGCTGCTCGACCTCTCTGACTTTACCCCATCTGAAAAATTGGGGTCATCATTATAATACCTTCCTCATAGGGTTCTAAAGAGGATTAAATGAGTTAATATATGTAAAGTACTTGAATGTTAGGTACTATTATTTTTAAGCCCTTCTGGCAGGCACAGATTCTCAGATCTTCAGCCTTGCCATTGCAAAACAGAATTTATAGCTGAAAGAGATAGGGCTGATTGTCTAGACAGCTTCTCTTTTTTAATAAAGGAGAAAACTTAAATCCAAAGAAAAGACGGGCCTTTCCTAAAGTCAAATGGCTGTTAGGGATAGAGGGAGGACTGGCATTTGGGCTCTCTGACATCCGAGGCATCTTTTTAGTGGTCCATGGCTCTTGGGCAGTGACCATAGAGTAAACTGGCTATTTCTCAGACTAACTAGTCTTGTTTGCTTAGGCTTTCTGAATGGGCATAAAGGGGAGGACTTTATAGTTTAAGAATATAATGCCAGAGTCAATGTGCAAACTCAGGAGACACAAAGATTTCAGAGGGCAAAATTATAGCCAGTGGCCAGGACTCCCATACTTAGAGGGCCTTGGAACTCTGCTTTGGTAGGAACTGATGGCTGCATAGGGATGAAGGTGGGCTGCATAGGAGGAGCGGGAAGTGGATTTGCCAGCCGGGGCTTAAAATTAAAAGACCTGTGGTCCATATACATATTCAGTTTGGCATCCAGGCAGTAAACTCAGTGTCTTTATTTTATAGTCCTGTCTCACATATTACCTACACAAAATCCTCACCATCCCTCTCCCAAGATCGTGACTATCCTTATCAATCAGACAAAGTGGGCATTATGGCCCTCTTTACTGCCTCGTCTTCCCCCTTCCCCCGTTTGTGGCTTCTTGACCACCCTTAGTGTCCACTTCAGTGTGACTGAACCTCAATAGAAAGAGCAGGATGAGGCACAGTGTGAACTGCCATGATAGGAAGAAAAGAATTAAAAATCCCCCTTTAAATAAAACTAGTCCACAGGCCCAAGCTGCAAGTGGTTACAAGGGTTACGCTATTTTTGTGTGTGGGGAGCTGTCAACCTTGCTGGTCAAGTGGTCTCCCAGAGCCAGGGACAAGGGGTTACCCCCAAGGACAGGAGGAGAGTTCCTCTCCAAGACTGCAGAGCACAGCATTCCTTTATTTTTGTTGCATCAAGATAGTCTCTTCATCCACCTGCAAGGTGAGGATAACTTACTGTTTATCTCTCGGGTTTCCAGGAGCTGGCAGTTACCAGATTTTGTCCGTTAATTTACTTAATTAATTCTTTATGCCTCTCTGAGCCCTGGCAGCTTGGGAAGTAAGTGTAGTGTTTTCTTCTGGAACTGAGCCTGCTGACCTTTTGAAATAGCCTAGGGCAGCTCTGGTGTTGGCTCCCAGGAAGAGGCATGTAGGGTTCCCTCTTTCCCTCTGAGGTTGGGGCAACCTCCAGTAGACCTTCTCCCCCTTTCCTTCAAACTAGGATGTTGCAGTTGAAGGTGAAGCTGGTATGAAAATGATTAGCCTGAGAAAGCCCAGCAGGATGTGAGTAAATTAAAGAATTGGGTTTTTTTCCTTTGGGTTTTTAGGCAGGGGGAACCTATCTACTATCAAAACTAAATAAAAAGTACCAACATGAATGAATGTAGGGGCAAGTCCAAAGCCAAGATACCATTTTTGCTCTAAGTAAATCCACAAAGGGAATTTCCTCCCTTTAAAAAAAAAAAAAAGAGCAAACTATTAGAAACTACTGCTTTTACCATTCTCTCTATGCCTAATTTTCCACTTTCTTCTGGGGTAGGGTGAGGGGGTAGGATGGGGGGGCTCTTGGAAGCTAATCAAGGAGAATACTGTCATTGGGCTAGATGGTTGGGGAAACTAATGACCATATATTTGGAGCCTTTATTGAAGGGGAAAGCAAATTGCTGCAGTTGACATGGGACAAGGTGCTTGAATACAAGGCCAAGGTGACAAAATAAGGATGAGGCTGCAGTGAGGGAGTATACCACTATGTTACTAATGAGTCTGGCGGTCCCGATTTCTTAGAGGGAGGGGGCATCTAGATTTGGAGTTGCCTGCCTCAAGCATTAGAAAACATTTTACCTGCTGACTCTGTCCAGAGAGATAGAACTGGCTAAATATCTCAGTAGCCCAAATTCTAGGTCCCTGTTTGTTGAAAGAAGTCAGCCAGCATTCTGACCCTACTCAGGTTCCTAATTACTTTGAATTAGGTGGCCTGGAAAGCCCCAGAGATTTCACGTCTGATATCTGGAAGTCAGTTGAAAGAGAAACTTAGCAACAGGATCCCGAAAGACAATATAAAAGTCAGCACCTTCTAGCAGTGGGTTCTTGGTCTCTGGAGTTTGTGTCTACACGTGGCCAGCGCCATGAGGAGTCATGCCTCTTAGTTTGGGGAAGGGCACATGGCATCGTCTCACACTGGACAGTATAACTTTTACTTAAAGATTTGCCTGCCTGAGAGAGATGTTGCTTCCTTTATTGTTGTTGCTTTGAAACACAGTTGTCTTTTATTTTGGTCTTGCCATGGAAACTGTAATAAATAAAGAGAAGGGTGATTTCTTAATGGTCTTCATCTTCAGATGCACTTGGCTGCCTGATTACATCAGAGCATGTAGCTTATGGGAATGAAGAAAGGGGAGCGGGAAGGTGAGTATTGGCAGGACTAGGTAATACATTCATGTCTGGAAAACAGTGTACTCTTAGGCCAGTTTCTGACATTTGGTGTGGTTTTGTTTGCAAAAGGATGTGGTGCTTTTATTGTACAATTTAAAAAAAATTTTTTTAATTGAGTTAAATCCAATTTTTTTTTTTGTATTTTGGCTAGCCTTCACGTAACTTTCTTTAGGGGGGTGGTTTTCAATTACTTCAGCGTGGTGTCGCACAGACTCATTCCAGTGGAATCCAGTTAGATGGTCCAAATGCTTTTGTTCCAGAGGTAGACATGTGTTTTGATTTACATTGTGCTTGGATGGACCATGTGTATGCTTCATTCCTATGGAAGACATAATTTGCAACAGAAGACTCCGAATAGCAGCATCCTGCTTGCAGAGCTATTGGAGGGGAAAAAAAGAACTTTCCGATTAATTCCAAAATCTAATACTGCTCTTCAGATAGGTACCATTTCAAGTAGTTAACCCAGTGTGATTCTCAATTCTGGGTCTACAACAACCTCACTTGAGTGCAACATTAATCCTGCCCATCCTTATTCTACCCAACCCCATCACTCCCAGTTCCAGAGAGTCCAGTCTGTCTTGGCTGGGGGCCTTGGGATAGATAGGTAGGTAGGTAGGTAGGTAGATAGATAGAGAAATACATAGAGAGATAGATAGGCTGATTGATTTTTTTTTTTTTTTTTTTTTTTTGCGGTACGCAGGCCTCTCCCGTTGCGGAGCACAGGCTCTGGACGCGCAGGCCCAGCGGCCATGGCTCACGGGCCCAGCTGCTCCGTGGCATGCGGGATCTTCCCGGACCGGGGCATGAACCCGTGTCCCCTGCATCGGCAGGTGGACTCTCAACCACTGCGCCACCAGGAAAGCCTGATTGATTTTATTAATTTTAATAAATAAAAATAAGTTTGAGCCTCAGCCATGGTTGAGAAACTGAGTTTAAAAATGTGGGGGGTTTTTTAAAGGCAATTTGCTTTAATGACAAATAATAGATAAACCTAAGGATACAAAAAGAAGGAGATGCTTACAGAAATAAAGACAGCCAAATAATGTCTGTGGCCACAAGGCATCTTGCTTTTATAACCAACTGCTCCCTTATCTCGTGGGGTAATTTGACTTTACATAAAGGTAAGTGCTATAAAACTATAAAATTCCATTACGTTTTTGAAATCAAAAGCATGGGAAAAAGTCACCTCGAGCCATTAAAAAAAAAGACTGCCATTTCACTGGGCTAAATCTGGCCTCACATACCAAGGTGACATGTATTAGTCTCCACATAAGGAGTGGTTAATTATCTGGAGAGTGGTTGGCTGGTTCCTGGTAAATACAGTTTCAGTTGGATATGGACCCAAGCTTTATAAGGATTGTTCGGTACATACAACAGATAACCTGATAACAGCTACTTACCGTGTGCTGGGTACCCTCCTAAGGCTTTATGTACATCACCTCCCAACATCTCTACAAAGTCGGCATTGTTATTCCCACTTTACAAATGAGAGACTAGGTACAGACACTTGTCCACATCCTCTCGGCTAGTTGGCAGGGATTGGAACTTGGATTTGTATGGCCCCAAAGCCGTGCTGCAACCACCAGACCACTTTGTCTCACCCCTGCCCTGTGGAGTGGACCACAGTGGAACAATAAAGACCATGGAGCTGACAGCTATGCAACCACTTCAGAGAGAGATGTCAGAGATTTACACCCAAAGATGTGTTCTTAAGACATGTTATAGCAAAAAACCAAATATTCTTGTAAATGTGGCAGTGATGACTGAAGGGTTTTATTAAAAAATATTAAGTATGTACAGTGGAGTGTTAACCTCTGTTAAATCCAGGTGGCTTTATTTACCTCTCTATTTTTCTGTATGTTTGAAATATTTCATGGCTAATCATTCTTGGGCAAAAGGAAATGGAAGAAAGCTGATAAGCTCTTCTGCATTGAGTTATTCAGGTAGTTTTGCGTAAACTGGAGGGCAGATAATTGCTGATATGACCTCAAAAGAGCTAAGGAAGAGAAAGGAATGTTTGCTAATTAGCTACCAAGAAAAGAGAAATGTTAGAAATAATTAAATCACCTGGTTCTGTGTACTCCTCCAAAGTATTCTCCCTGTATGTCTCTTCTGACCTAATAACTAAGAGCAATCGGCCAACAATACACTCCGGGAGCAAAGAGATCTTGTTAAGCTTTGAGTATCATGTCAGTGATGCATGTATTTTTTTCACAAATTATATTAGCGCTCATGAACTGGAATTGCTCCACTTTAAACACTCAAAATTATGAGACTAGCTGTCCCTAGTGGTTGCCTGGTGTTTGGAGTGAACCTCAAAGGCGATCCTTGGCTAGGAAAGATTCTTCCAGATTCCAGCAGCTTTTGTTAAAAGCAAGGCATATCTTATTTATGCTCCCTTCCAAGTTCAATGTAACACGGATGGTTGTGCTTTGATTGTTTTCTTTTGGTTCATGGAAGTTATAAATGAAGTTTAATTTTCTAATCTTGCCCTTCAGAGCAGCTGACACATCTCAGCCAATGTTTGTGGTACGTGCAAAATATAAAGAAGGAGTAGCGGCTTCTCAGTGTATTTGGCTGTGGGACATTAATGTGCATGTCTTGTTAGTGGGAGCTGTTGATTTTAAGAAAGCTACTTAGATAAATAAGCTACGACAGAGGGAGTTCGTCCAAGTTTTAATGAGACATCTCAACTCTCCCTCTGCTAAATTAATACATCTACTTTGATATTTTAATCTCTAGGAAAAGTGACAACAGAAAGAGCAGTTGGAGAAACACTTCTTGTACACATTCAAGATATTTTTACAAAATCAAAGCTTTACTATAATTCCACTTTGTCTAAAAAAAAAGTGTATAAATGCAATTAAGGCTAGAAGAATATACAAACCAGAATGTTCATAGTGACTCATTTTCTCTTGAAGGTGATATTTTAGATGATTTTTATTTGATCTAACTTTTCTGTGTTTTCAAATTTCTCTGTAACAAGCCTATATAACTAGTTTAAAAGGAGAAAAAATACAAGAAATGTTTAAGTGTCAAGAGAAAAAGAAATATAAATATGCCCCTACATGTGACAGCTAGACCGTTTCTAGTGCTGGAATGTCCCAGGCTTCATTGCTCCCTTTGCAAATGAAGAACACAGTGCACCTGTGACAATAGCTACTGCGATGGCCAGGAGTGACTTCTGGCTGTCCTGCAGCTTCTGCAATGGAAAGAGTCTAAACAAATCTTCCTCCCCAAGGAAGCCTTTGAGGAGTGGAAGCTTCAGGAGGAACAGGCAGAGAGATGTATATATATGTATACATATATATATATATGTATATACATATATATATATATGTGTGTGTGTGTGTGTGTGTGTGTGTTACACACACAGAGGTAACGAAAACTTGATTTACCATAAGATATTCATTTACAAAATGAAAAGATATCACAGGTTCTTATCTGCCCACACTGGTCCTGCCACTGTACTTGTAGTCACAGTAATATTACCTATAATTATACTGATGTCTACACATATTCAAAAACAGTATTAACAATGAGAATTGTTATCTGTGGGTACAGATATGGTTAAACAGAAAAGAGTGGCCCTTTCTACCCTCTTGACCACTGCACACATGTAGGCTGTTTTCCCCCCATTTTGTTATGAACATTTTCAAACAAACAGTACAGCTGAAATAATTTCCTAGTGAACACTCTGTATCCACCACCTAGGTTCTACCATTAACCTTTTTTGTTAGGCTTAGTTTATCCCATGTGTATCTATTCTTCTCTCCATCCATCAATCCATCTTATTTTGTAAATTACAAATGTCAATACATATCACCCTAAATATTACATCATGCATATTTTTAACTTGTTACTTTGAGGTAAAATTTATATACAATGAAATGCACAAATCTTATGTGGGCATTCACTGAGATTTGACAAATGCATACAGCTCTTTAATCCAAACCTACCAGGCTACAGTATATTACCATCACCCCAGGAAGTTTCCTCATGCCTCTTCCCAATCACCCCTGTCCTCACTCCCCAGGGCAACAAATGCTGTCATCTTTTTTCTACCATAGGTTAGTTTTGCCTTTTGTAGAATTTTATGCAAGTGGGATCATGCTTCCACTCAGCATAACTAACACTCTTACTAATGAGCTCAGATAGAAGAGTGTAGGGACAATTTACTTCCTTCTGGTCTCCAGTGTGTTGAGACACTCATTTGCTGCTGCTGCCACCCCGGCTGGCCACTTGATGTAGCAGCTAGTTGTGGGTCTTGCCACAGTCTGTGAAACTGATGATAGTGCCAGGCCACCATTCACTGGGATCAGAGGAAAATGGAAATCCTAAGTTAGGCATTTATGGAATGCGTGCAGGAAGCAGACACTGCCCAATCCTACTGGAGAGTACATAGGGAGGAGTCAAAACAGTCTGGCGCAGTGGTTTTTGTCATTAATCAGGGAGTGCAAATCTGCAACTCTCTTATTGTTTGATAATACTTTTATTTTGCAATAAATCTTCTGGGCAACAATGAGCCGATTTTTTTTTAACATCTTTATTGGAGGATAATTGCTTTACAATGGAGTGTTAGTTTCTGCTGTATAACAAAGTGAATCAGCTATACATATACATATGTTCCCATATCTCCTCCCTCTTGCATCTCCCTCCCACCCTCCCTATCCCACCCCTCCAGGTGGTCACAAAGCACTGAACTCATTTCCCTGTGCTATGTGGCTGCTTCCCACTAGCTATCTATAACTAAACTAAAAGTACACATTTAGTGAACAATTAAATACTAAGCTTCTGTATCTCAAGACAAATGATGATGAAAGTGTAACGTGCACAAAATATGCTTGGCATTTACTATCAAATCCCTCACTACCAAGGGTAAGATCCCTTTTAGTTAGGGTGTCATAGCCATATCACCAACCACTTGAAAACCAGAAGGCACAAATCTGCTGCAGAAGAAGCATCAGCATCTGCTTAATCCTAAGTGGATATTTAAAGAATGTGCCCATAGATAATGACTGCAGCTACAGAATGTACAGTTACAAATCACTTTACGAAGCATAGCATTTTCACTTAGATCAATGGAATATTTTCCTAAATTAATTTTACTTGTTTTCACTTTCAGGTTTCTTGTGCACATTTGAAAAGTAAAGTATTGGGCAACTGAGAAGGGAAAAAATGGAGAACTTTGCAAACAGTTAAGTAATTCCAATTTTACCACTGATACTTCAGATAGAAAATCAGTTCAGTTATTTTCTGATATTGGATTTCTTTTTAAAATCCAATTCATGGAGTCCAAGGAAAGCTTTGGAAGTTCATCCTGTCCAAAGGGAAACACTTGAGGATTTTTTGAATGTTGCTGTAAATTCAATTAAAATGCTTAACAACGATGATAAACTTATTTGCTTTTCCATTAATAATATAAAAGCAAATTTTGGTGAAGCATAGCCATATAGTAAAAACTGTTCTTACTGAATGAAAACAGCCTGTGGAGCCAAATTGTACTCAAAATTGGTTGGGTGAACACATAAGCCATAATTTTGTACAAACAAGTCACAGTGTTTTACCAATTTTAAAAAAAGCTGTCATTGTCAAACTTTATGCACACACGTACACACCCACAATAACTAAACTACCAAATGTTTTGTGACAAGGTTAATGTTGAAATTTAAAAAACTCCAACACGTTGGCACAGTAATATGAGCTTTATCTCCTTGCTGCTCATGATCAATCAGATTTAAAACATTTTTAAGTCTTTGAATTTTTATTTTATAAATCAGCCTGTGTCCTATAATGTATTGAATTTTTGTTTATTTAAAAATGAGAGCTCTAAAATTTGATTGAACTCAATTTAAAATCAGTTGGAAATCTTTAAAGTATGCAATAAATGGAAAGCTCCCAAAGTGCAACTTTTGAAACTTGGAGAACTGCCATGAATAAAAGCAAAGCTTGCAAACAAGAAGATCCTGAAATATTTTCTTATTAAAGCAAAGATGGAACTAAACAAATAAACTAATGATCACTCAAACAGTATATGAGATTTGATTTGGAAAATTGGTAATTGAGTTTGGAATGTCTCAACATGTAGGAAGAATAATTTGATGGGGCTTCTATTTTTTTTATTAGATAAATTGGTATTCTGTGCCAGAATGAAGTAAAAAAAAAACCTATGATTTTTCACCATTTAAATCTGATGAAGCATTAAAAATAATAATAAATACAGGCAATCTTTACAGTAAATTTTGTCTTTAAAAATAGTTGTCAAAAATAGTTACTCCAAATGGAAGCTGAAAGATAGTATCTGAAATATTTAGGCTGAAATATTTAGTTCTTTCAATATAGAAAAATATTTTTGAGAATATCCTTCATCCAGCAAAAATCACCTTGCTCTTACCAGCATCTATAAGTTATTTTCTCAATTAAAAATATTTTTTTTACTACAAATGACTCAGCTGAATATGTCAAGAATTTCAAATTAACCATAAATTACAATTTGAAGATCTCAAAAATCTTATGAAAAAAATCCACGCAAAAATAGAAATATATTGAAGGGACTTCCCTGGTGGTCCAGTGGTTAAGAAGCCTCCTGCCAATGCAGGGGACACATGTTCAATCCCTGGTCAGGGAACTAAGATCCCACATGCCGCAGGGCAACTACTGAGCCCGCGTACCACAACTAGAGAGCCCACGTGCCGCAACTACAGAGCCCATGCACTCTGGAGCCTGCTCGCCACATCTAGGGAGAAGCCCGAGAAGCCCACGCACCGCAAATCAATGAAGAGCCTGCACGCCGCAAGGGAATATCCTGCATGCTGCAACTAAGACCTGAAGAAGCCAAAAATAAATAAATAAATAAATATTTTTAAAAAGAAATATACTGAAAAAAGTTCTTCGGAAAAATACCGGTGACACCGTTTTAGAGTTTAAAATGGCTAAGAACGAGTAAGCAGAGCACAGAAGATTTTTAGGGCAGTTGAAAATACTCTGCCTGATACTATGATGGTGGATACATGTCATTACACATTTGTCTAAACTCATTGAATGTATGCCTCCAAGAATGGACCCTAATATAAACTATAGACTCTGGGTGGTAACGATGTGTCAATGCAATAAATGTACCACTCTGGTGGGAGATGTTGATAATGGGAGAGTTGTGCATGTGGCAGGGGGCAGGAGGTATAAGGGCAGTCTCTACACCTTCTGCTCAGTTTTGCTGTGAATATTACTCAGCCATAAAAAAGAACGAAATTTTGCCATCTGCAGCAACATGAATGGACCTGGAGGGTATTATGCTTAGTGAAATAAGCCAGACAGAGACTGTATTTTCACTTATATGTGAAATCTAAAAAGTAAAACGAACGAATGAATATAACAAAACAGAAACACTCACAGATAGAGAACAAACCAGTGGTTACCAGAGGGGAGAGGAGTTGGGGGGAGGGGCAAGACAGAGGAAGGGAGTCAAGAGGTACAAACTTCTAGGTATAAAATATTAATAAAATACAAAGATAGGGGCTTCCCTGGTGGCGCAGTGGTTGAGAGTCCGCCTGCCGATGCAGGAGACATGGGTTCGTGCCCCGGTCCGGGAAGATCCCACATGCCGCGGAGTGGCTGGGCCCGTGAGCCATGGCCGCTGGGCCTGCGCGTCCGTAGCCTGTGCTCTGCAACGGGAGAGGCCACAACAGTGAGAGGCCCGCGTACCGCAAAAAAAAAAAAAAAAAAAATACAAAGGTATAATGTGCAGCACAGTGAATATAACCAATATTTTATAATAATTTTAGTATTTTAAATGGAGTATAATCTATAAAAATATCAAATCACTATATTATACTCCTGAGAATAATATAAATCAACTATACTTCAATAAAAAATATATATCTTAAAGGATAAAAATCACTAAGAAACTGATTGAAGAACAAGGTTATGTACCAAGAATTACTATTCTAATTATTATTTTTAATGGTCATATAATCAATATTTAGACATTTAAAGTTTTTGCATAAATATACATGGATACATGTTACTTTCAGTTTATTAGAAATAATTTTTGAAAATATTTTTGAACAGGAGTTGTCATTCTATCAATATAACAAAACTTTTCTCAGTCAATAAATATTTCAAAACTATGTAACAAATTATTTTAACACTCCTTTCTCCTCTCTAAAGTGTGTTGTCATCCTACTTTTGAGGGCAATTAAAAGAATACTATGCGTCCTGAAAGCAGTCCTCAAAAGGGAGCAAAGGCAATGGGATAACCAGGGCACTTCTGAAGCAAGACACTTGATGAAGGACAGTAGTCATGTAGAACACCCAGCAGAAAAAAAGAAAAGGTCGGTTCCATTGACTCTGTTTTCTTGTCTGAAAAGAAAAGTTTGTCTTAAAGTAGATCCTACAAACCAGAGTGTGGGAATCACCTGGAATATTTTAAACAAACACTGATCCCAAATCTCCATGAGTGATGGAGAAAATGCAGAAATCCGCATTTTCAAAGGCTCCCGGGAGATGCTGAACCAGCTGCCTACTCAATAGTATGCATATACATATGTATATGATATATGTGTGTGTGCATGCACACAGACGTGTGTGTGTGTATATATATATATTTAATGGATATACACCAAAATGTTAGCCATAGTTAAGTTACCTTTGGATGGCACTATGGGTAATTTTTTAATGTATTTTCTCATTTTTGTTTGCCCATATTTTTTGAATTTTCTACAAGGAACATCTATTTCCTGTGCCATGTTGTAAATTTTCAAAGATGTTCTTTATTAAATGCTTTTTAATAAAAGCAAACAAAATTTTTCCATATGTGTATAAATACTTTATTTTGACCTTTTAGTTTAATCTCTACTTCTTGAATTACTTTTCTGTGGAGAATACTTGGATAATTTTGCAAGTGATGGTAAAATACACATAGCATAAAATTTTCCGTTTTAACCATTTTTAAGCATACTGTTCCGTGGTATTAAGTACATTCTCATTGTTGTGCAACTATCACCACCAACCATCTTCAGAGCTCTTCATTGTGCAAAACTGAAACTCTGTACTGATCGAACAACTCCATATTCTCCCCTTCCTCCAGCCCTTTGCAACCATCATTCTGCTTTATGTCTCAATACATTCTGAGTACTCAAAGTATCTCGTATAAGCGGAATCATACAGTATTTGTTCTTTAATGACTGTATGATTATTTCACTTAGCATAATGTCCTCAAGGTTCATCCATGTTGTAGCATGTGTCAGAATTTCCTTCCTTGTTAAGACTGAATAATATTCTATTGCATGTATATACCACATTTTCATTATCAATTCATTCATCCATAGACACATTGCTTCCATCTTTTGAATGTTGATAATAATGTTGCTATGAACATAGGTGTACACATATCTCCTTGATTCTCTGCTTTCAATTGTTTTAGGTATATATCCAGAAGTGAAATTGCTAGATCATATGGTAATTCTGTTTTTAACTTTTTGAGGAACTGGCATGTCAGCTTCCATAGTGACTGCACCATTTTACATTCCCACCAACAGCACACAGGGTTACAATGTCTCCACATCCTTGCCAACAGTTGCTCTTTTCTATTTTGTTTTGTTTTTGTAGCAGCATCCTAATGGATGTGAAGTGGTATCTCATTGTGGTTTTGATTTGCATTTCCCCAATGATTAGTGATTTTGAGCATCTTTTCATGTACTTGTTGGCAGTTTTTATATCTTCTTTAGCGAAATGTCTATTCAAGTCCTCTGCCTATTCTTTTAATTGGGTTGTTTGTCTCTTTGTTATTGAATCATGGACATTTTTTGTATATTCTGCATCTTAACACCTTATCAGATATATGACTTGCAAATATTGTCTCCCATTCAATGGGTTGCCTTCTCTGTTGATTGTGTCCTTTGATGCACAGAAGTTTTAAATTTGGATGTAGTCCAATTTATTTATGTTTTCCTTAGTTGTCTGTGCCTTTAATGTTATATCTAAGAAATCATGGCCAAATCCAATGTCAGGAAGATTTTCTTTTATGTTTTGTTCTAAGAGTTTTACAGTTTGCTCTCATATTTAGGTCTTTGAGTTATTTTTTTGCAGGTGGTGTAAGATAAGGTCCAACTTCATTCTTTTGCATGTGGAAATCCAGTTTTCCCAGCACCATGGATTGAAACCACTGTCCTCCCCCTATATGGTCTGGGCACCCTTGTCAAAAATCATTTGACCATATGTGTGAGTGTTTCTGGGCTCTCTATTCTATTAAACTAGTCAAATGTCTGTCTGTATGCCTGAACCACACTATTGATCACTGAGTTGGAAATCAGGAATTGTGAGGCCTCCAGCATTGTTCTTCTTTTTCAAGTTTGTTTCGGCTCTCCAGGGTCCTTTGAGATTCCATATGAATTTTAAGATGGATTTTTCTATTTCTGGAAAATATATCTTTGGGATTTTGAGAGCAATTGCATTGCACCTATAGATCACTTTGGATAGTATTTACATCTTAACAATGTTAAGTCTTCTAATCTGTGAACACTGAATGTCTTTCCACTTTTTGGTGTTTTTTTATTTCTTTCAGCAACATTTTGTAATTTTCAGTGTATAAATCTTTTGCCTCCTTGGTTAAGTTTATTCCTAAGTATTTTATTCTTTTAGATGCTATTGTAAATGGAATTGTTTTCATTTCCTTTGAAATTCCTTTTTAGTATATAGAAATGAAACTGATTTTTGTGAGTGATTTGGGGGTATTTTTCCCCTTTTTTTGGAGTTGGAAATGTTCTATATTTTGATATGAGTGGATTACACTGAAGTATACTTATATAAAAATTCACCAATTTGGACAGCTAAGATTTTTGTTCTTTACTGCACATAAATTAATCCTCAAAAAAGTAAAAAGTTATGAAATATTCCAAGCAAAAAAAGTGTGAAGGATCATCCTTTTACAGAACACCTTAAAAATAACAACCGAGTCAGTTGGAGTCTTAGGTATAGACAGGTTCTTTCCCACTCCATCCCATCCCAGGTAACCTCCAATCTGAAATTGCTGAGTATTATTCTCTTCATGGTTATTTTAATGGTAAGTTCACATTATGGGTTCTCCACCCAAACCTAGAAGTCCTTATTACTTCTTCTATTTGAAATTTTAAAGTCAATTATTAAGTTCAGTGACAAAAGTTATCAGAAGAATACTTTTCCTGAAAATTATTTTTCCTTAGGGATAAAAAAAGGAAAATCAAAACCCTTCTCAGTGTAGCCTCAAATGCTGTACAGTCAAGTCACCCTGCAGATGGGGATGGGCTGTTGGTCATTCTCTGGGTCAGCAGGATTGTTACTTGGACCATTCTCTCCTCAACCTCTTGCTCCAAGTCACCCTTATACTGGCACAAAGCCTCTCTGACCTCTATGTTTTGGCAGCATCTTCTGAAATGGGATCTCAAATGTGTCAAGATCATGATTTGTTTTAAATCATTGTTTCCCACTTAATTTTTTCCTGCTTGTTATTCTTCTTCCACTCATTTCTTTTATTTGACATTTTTCTTGTTTCCTGAGGCAGGCTTGCATCACTATAAACTTCCCTTTTAGAACTTTTCTTGTGCCCCACAGATTTTGTATCATTGTGTTTTTATTTTCATTTGTCTCCAAGTATTTTTTTATTTCGTCTTTGATTTATTCAGTGACCCATTGATTGTTTAGTAGTAGCATTTTGTTTAGCTTCTATGTGTTTGTGTTTTTGAAGTTTTTTTCCTGTAGTTGATTTTTAGTCTCACAGTTTTGTGGTCAGAAAAGATGCTTGATATGATTTCAATTTTCTTAAATTTACTGAGGCTTGTTTTGTGTCCTAGCACGTGATCTATCCTGGAGAATGTTTCATGTGCACTTGAAAAGAATGTGTATTCTGCTGCTTTGGGATGGAATGTTCTATATGTATCTATTAAGTTCATCTGCTCTAATGTGTTGTTTAAGGCCAGGGTTGCCTTATTAATTTTATGTCTGGATGATCTGTCCATTGATATAAGTGGGGCGTTAAAGTCCCTTGTTATATTGTGTTACTGTCAGTTTCTCCTTTTATGTCTGTAAATATTTGCTTTATGTATTTAGAAGTTTCTATGTTGGGTGCATATATATTTACAATTGTTATTTCTTCTTCTTGGATTGATCCCTTGATAATTGTGAAATGTCCTTCTTTGTCTCTTGTTACAGTCTTTGTTTTAAAGTCTACTTTGTCTGAGATAAGTACTGCTATCCCATCTTTATTTTTGTTGCCATTTGCATGGAATACCTTTTTCCATCCCCTTCCTCACTTTCAGTCTTTGTGTGTCTTTAGATCTGAAGTGACTCTCTTGCAGACAACATATAGATGGATCTTGGTTTTGTATCCATTCAGCCACTCTATGCCTTTTTATTGTAGCATTTAGTTCATTTACATTTAAAGTTATCATTGACAAATATATACTTCTTGCCATTTTGTTATTTGTTTTGAGGTGGTTTTTGTAGTTCTTTTCTGTTTCTTCATCTTTTGCTCTCTTCCCTTTAGATTTGATTACTATCTTTAGCTTTATGTTTGGATTCCTTTCTCTTTTTTGTCTGTGTATCTATTATAGATTTTTGATTTGTGTTACCATGCGGGGTGTGTGTGTGTGTTTTAAGTTGCTAATCTCTTAAGTTTGAACACATTTTAACAACCTTGCATTTTCACTCCCCTCACCCCCACATGTAATGTTTTTGATATCATATTTTACATATTTTGTGTGTGTGTATCCCTTAACTACTTATTGTGGATATAGATGATTTTACTACTTTTGCCTTTTAACCTGCCTACTAGCTTTATAAGTGGTTTGTCTACTACCTTTACTGTATATTTACCTTTACCAATGAGATTTTTCCTTTTGTAATTTTTATATATCTACTTGTGGCTTTTTCTTTTCTTCTTAGAGAAATCCCTTTAACACTTCTTGTAAAGCTGATTTGGTGGTGCTGAACTCTTTTAAATTTTGCTTGTCTGTAAAACTTGATCTTTCCATAAAATCTGAATGATAGCCTTGCCTGGTAGAGTATTTTTAGTTGCAGGTTTTTTTCCTTTCATCACTATAAATATATTGTGCCACTCCCTTCTGGCCTGCAGAGTTTCTGCTGAAAAGCCAGCTAGCTGATAGTGTTATGGGAGTTCCCTTATACATAACTAGTTACTTTTCCCTTGCTGCTTTTAAGATTCTCTCTTTCATTTTTCTCATTTTAATTACAATGCATCTTGGTGTGGTCCTCTTTGGGTTGATCCTGTTTGGGATTCTCTGTGCTTCCTGGACATGGATGTCTGTTTCCTTTCCCAGGTGAGGGAGCTTTTCAACTATTATGTCTTCAAATTTGTTCTCTGCCCTTTTTCTCTCTTATCCTTCTGGAGACCCCTATAATGTGAATGTTAGTGTGCTTGATGTTGTCCCAGAGGTCTCTTAAACTGTTCAAATTTTTTTAAATTCTTTTTTCTTTTTTTCTGTTCAGCTTGAGTGATTTCCACTACTCTCACTTCCAGTTTTCTGATTTGTTCCTCTGTATTCTACTGTTGATTCCTTCTAGTGTATTTTTATTTGTTGCTGTATGCTTCAGCTCTGTTTGGTTCTTCTTTATATTTTCTTTTTGTTAAACTTGTCACTGGGTTCATCCATTCTTCTCCCAAGTTTGTAAAGCATCTTTATGATTGTTACCTTGAACTCTATTGGGAAGATTGCTTATCTCCACTTCACTTAGCTCTTCTTCTGTGATTTTATCTTGTTCCTCGATTTGGAACATATTCAGCTGTTGCCTCATTTTGTCTAATTCTCTGTTTTTATTTCTATGTATTTGGTAGGTTGGTTACACTTTATAATCTTGGAGAAGTGGCTTTATGTAGAAGATATTTTATGGGGCCCATCAATGCACTCCCCTTTGGTCACCAGAGCTATATGCACTAAGAATGCCCTCTAAGTGGACTGTATGACCCTTCTGTTGTGGTGGACTGACTACTGTGGGCACGCTGGTAGGTGTGACTGGCCCCTAGTCTGGCTGGTTGCTAGTCCCTGCCTAATGCAGAGGCTGCCTGCTTCTGATGGGTTGGGCCAAGTCCTGGCACAGCTGGCTGCATGGCCCTGGGAGTCCTGGTCCTGAGGCTAGCTCATTGTTGGGCAGGGCTGTGGAGCACTAGGGGTCATGGGGCTAGTTCTGGCCCGCTGATAGGCAGAGCCGGGTCCTGGGGTAGCTGGCTGCAAGTCTGGGGGTCCTGAAGCTAGTATCATCCTGCTGGTATGCGAGGCCAATTCCTGACATGCTGACTGTGGGGTCCTGAGCGTCCTGGAGCTGGTGTCAGCCCACTGGTTGGTAAGGCCATGTCCCCGGGGTTGTTGGGGGCTCAGGAAACTGGCCTGCTATGGAAACTGGCCTGCTCGTGGATGGGACTGTTTCCCTGTCTGGCTAGCTGCTTGGCCTGGGGTGTCTCAGGACTGGTGCCTACTGGCTGGTGGGCAAGGCCAGGTCCTAGTGCTAATAAGCTACAGGGAGGATTCCAAAATGGTGCTTACCAGTACTAGTGTTCTCACTAAAATGAACTCTCAAAAATGGCTGCTGCCAGCATGCATGTCCCCAGTGGGAGTCCCAGTTGCCTCCTACCCCTTCTTGAGGCTCCCCAAGATCAGCAGGTCACTCTGACCAAGGCTCCTTTCAAATTACTTCTGCCTTTGGTTTCAGAGCATGTCAGATTTTGTTTGTGCCCTTTAAGAGTGGATTCTCTTTCCCACAGCCCTCTGGCTCTACTGAAAATAATTCCCACTGGCCTTCAAAGCCAAATGTTCTGGGACCTTATATTCCTGGTGCAGGAGCCCGGGGCTGGGGAGTCCAACGTGGGACTCAGACCCCTCACTCCTTGAGGAGAACCTCTGCAGTTGTAATTATCCTCCCATTTGTGGGTTGCCTACCAGAGGGGATGGGTCTTGACTATATTGCATCTCTGCCCCTCCTACCCATCTCATTGTTGTTCCTTTCTATATTTTTAGTTGTGGAAGATCTTTTCTGCTAGTTTTTTTCTGTAGGTCATTTTCATAGATAGCGCTCTGTAAATAGTTGTAATTTTGGTGGGCCCATGGGAGTAGGTGAGCTCACTGTCTTCCTACTCTGCCATCTTGGTTACCAGAGATGTGTGTTAATTTTGTATCCTGCAGCTTTGCTAAATTTGTTTGTTAGTTCTAACAGTTGTGTGTCTATGTGTGCGTGATTTTTAGGGGTTTTACGTAAAAGATCATGTCATCTGCAAATAGAGATAATTTTACTTCTTCCTTTCCAGTTTGGATGCCTTTTATTTCTTTTTCTTGTCCAATTGTTCTAGCCAGGAATTCTAGTATTATGTCAAATAAAAGTGGCAAAAGTGGGCATCCTTGTCTTGTTGCAGACCTTACAAGAAATACTTTTAGTCTTTCACCATTTAGTATGATGCTATCTGTGGGATTTTTATATATGGCCCTTATTATGTTGAAGTAGTTTTTTCTGTTCCTACTTCCTTGAGAATGTTTTCTTTGTCATGAAAGCGTGCTGAATTTTGTCAAAGGTTTTTTCTACAACATTTGAAATGATCATGTGGATTTTTTTCTTTATTCTGTTGGTGTGATGGATTACATTCATTGTTTTTCATGTGTTGAACCACCTTTATACTCCAGAAATAAATCCCACTGGTCCTAGTGTAAAATCCTTGTAACATGCTGTTGAATTCGGTTTCCTCATATTTTGTTGAGGACTTTTGTATCAGTATTCACCAGGGATATTGGTCTGTAGTTTTCTTTTCTTATAGTGATTTATCTAGTTTTGATATCAGAATAATGCTGTCCACAAATGAGTTTGAAAGTGTTTCCTCCTTTTCTGGTTTTTGGAAGAGTTTGAGAAAGATTAATGTTAATTCTTCTTTCAGTGTTTTGTAGAACTTACCAATGAAATCATCTGGTCCTGAACTTCTCTTTAAGAGTTTTTTTTTGTCACGAATTCAGTCTCCTTTCTAGTTATTATAAGTCTGTTCAGATTTTCTATTTCTTCATGATTCAGTCTTGGTAGGTTTTGTGTTTTAGGAATTTGCCCATTAAACAAAAATGTTAAAGGGGTAATCAGTGGTATAATCAGTGAGAAGTTTGCTCTCACTTTTATCCTCATCAATTCATTTCCTACATTCCTCCACAGGTAACCAATTATATTTATTCCTTGGGTAGTGTTCCAGTGTTTTATATACCATTACTATGAATTGAAGTATATACTTACTTTTCCCCCTTCCTAACACAAAAGCACCTTTTGCTTTTGTTTATTTTCTATTTAAGAATGTATTATGAGGCTCTCTCCATTGTGAGCTTCCTTTGTGTGAATAAATCATACTTTATTGTTGAATGAAAACATATCTTGGTTTAGAATTTTTAAATGACAGAACTGTTGCCTCAGCACTTTAAAGATAATGATTTCATTGTTCTATGGCATGCATTGTTGCTGATAAAAAGTATTGTCATTTTGACTGTTCATTACCTTTCAAGTAATCTTGTTTATTTCTGGTTGTTTTTCATTGTCTTTGGTGTTTTTTATTTTCCTCACAAATTGTTTAGATGTGAATTTATTTTTATTTATACTATCCAGGACTCTTCTGTACTTGTTCCGTCTGAGAACTGAGAACTTGTGATTTTCTTCAATTTTGGAAATTTCTTATTTATTATCTTTTTCAAATTATCACTTTATCCTATATTCTCTAGTCTTATCTTCTTGAATTCCTATCAAATAAAGGATGACATGTAAAAATTCAAGCAACACCATTTATGTTGGACACCTTGTGAAGAGTAACCTTTAGAACTGTACAACATAGCAGCCCGATTTTATATCTGCTGGATTTTCTCAATCTACCCTCCATATTTTCTATCTGTTTATTTGTATTTGCCACCTGTTCTCTGTGATACAGTCTAAGCAGTTTCCTCAGTTTTATCTCACAATTCACTAATTTTCTCAGCAGCGTTGTCTAGCCTTCTATTAATTCTTTATTTTCTTGACTGCATTTTCTTTCTGTTCTTTGTCAATGTGTCTTATTTTACTGTCCTCTTCTTTCACTTTGGATCATAGTTCATCCTCCCCTGCACTTCTTAAAACTTCTTAATTGTTTGAAACATACTTGCTTTGTTGTCTCTTTTAGATTGTTCTACTAGGTCCAGCTCCTAGGAGGCTAACTTTTTGTTTATGGTGCCTTATGACTCCTATGGTAGCTTATTTGCTCACATAGTTTTTCATTTTACTGCTTTTGATGTTGTGAGCTTGTCTTCAGCAGGAGGCCCATGTACTCTGGATTTTGGAAGAGGGCTTTCAATAGTTCTACACCAATTTTATGTTAATTCCTTGGATAGGATTTCTGCAAGACACAGGTAGTTTAAATCCAATCACCATACCCTTGCTTTCTACAGTCTTGGAGTATTTATATCTCAAGTGCAAATTTATTAATCACCTATGTCCTTGACAAATGACAGGCTTCCTTTATCTTTTTTTTTCTTTTTCTTTTTTTACTTTTATACAAATCATTATACTTTCACACAATGGATAAACTCTTGAAATTTTTCATGAATATCAAAATCATACTTTAAATGCAATGGTAGATGTTTTCAAAAAGTAAATAATCACTTTCTACTCTACCAAAACATAAATAAGGACCCAGTAAGTAGGATGTTGTTTTAAATTTAATTTGGTATTGCTCATTTAAAAAGTGATTGGGCCATCTTGATATATCCCCCTGTACCCCTCACACCACCCCGCTACAAAGCAGAAAATTCAGCAGAAATTTGAATATTGTTCAGCGACTCTCAGCTGTCATTAAATACCGTGGATAGAAATTCACCAAAAAAAAAAAATGAGGAACTAAGGGTTTTGGTTTGCATATGAATTCAGAAGTAGCCTGGGAATTTGGGGTTTCCTAACTGTGGGTCCCCTGAGCCCTCTTTTTGGTGGTACTGACAGCTTCTTCTGAAAAGTCAAAATGCCTGTGTTTTGGGTGTGGCTCCCAAATTTGCTTCTGTAACTAGTGTGACTCATTTGTTGGGCTTACTTAATATAAAGTTGTGGGAAGTTGTGGGAAGTGAGCTACTTACCAGGAGAAAAATATAGTACTTTGGGGGTTTCTAATGGCTTTCCTGAGACAAGGTGTCTGCTGAAATGAAATGGCATTAACACTTTGAAGGGTGTGTTCTGTGCCTGGCAGAAGACCTGAAGCTAGTATCATCTGATAACTTCTACTGGGAAGGAAGGAAAGTGACACTGATTGAACACCCTTCATATGTAGGATCCTGAGCCAGGTGCTTTGCATTAAAAGATATTGTTTCTTAATCCTCCTAAAAACTTCATTTTATAAATAAGGGAATTAAGGTTTAGAAAGTTGACAGTCTTGTTCCTGGTCACACAGCCAGCAAGTAGGTAAGGGAGCTGGGATTTTAAAGTTCATATTCTTTCTGAGTCCACTGGGCCTGGAAGGATGTACAGTAAAGTCATAAATTAAATTCACTGCTGGGAAAGTATGTAAAGGGCTGAAATTAGCAACTGTACCACCTTAAGAAAAATTAAAGAGAAACTGTGTGTGGTGAAGGGAAATTTTTTCCTAGCAAAAATTGTATCACTTTTTTGGACTTCCTGTGTCTGATGCCCTGTCTTCATAGTGAGGCCGGGCCCAGCATGAAGTCCTTGTGCTCCATGAATATTACTCGTCTCTAATGTATTCCCTTGGTCCTTGTATGAGGCTGAGTTCTGACACCTGGGATGAGCCTCAGCAGACGTCAAACTGGTGTGTCATTTTATGAGTGAGAGCTTCTGAGCTAACTCCCATGAGCTGTGACTCACTGGGCTTCTAAGTATAACTTGTCATGGCTTCTCAGATAATGGGTTTGTCTCAATGGCTTTCAGGGACGGATTAGATCAGTCCTATATTTTGTGGGTCTTGGGTGTTCAACCAACTCGTGATATTCTTTGTGGAAATAGAGTCTGACACGCTGTCCAGAATTTGAGTGGTGTCTCCAAAGTTTTCACAGTGACTTGACAATGCCTCTTAGCAAGTGCTCCCAGGGTTCAGATGTCAGTGGTGGAGTTTGGCAGTCTTGCTTCAGGTCTCAACACAGGAGTGTACAAATCCTGAAAGAGCTTGGCATCACAAGGACATTAATACCCCATGGCTGTGATGGTGGTGATGGGCAATAGACTTTACACCCCACAGATGCAGCAACTCAGGGAACAACAGAGGCAATAGCACTAGAGAGGGCGAATAGAGGGCAGGTTCAGAAGAGGAAAGAGTGTCATCTGACCTGTGGAAACTGACAGAACGTGTACTTGTGGGGCACCTCCTGGTGACTTTTGGGAGTAACTGGGGAGACACTGCCAGCAGTTAGTAGCCCTGCAAAGCAGACAGCAACAGCCTCTGAAACACAGGCTACATTGCCACACACTGCTGTGTCTGAAAGGGACCTGAGAGATCCAACATTTAATTGTCACCCTTTACAGATCAAACACACCTCACAAAGGCTAAATGATTTTCCAGCATTACACAGCTGGTTAGGAGCCACTACTTTTCAAGCCCCCAATTAGTTTTTTGTTTTATTGTGTGTTTTTTTGGCTGCACCGCGCAGCATGTGGGATCTTAGTTCCCTGACTAGGGATCGAGCCCGCACCCCCTGCAGTGGAAGCACAGAGTCTTAATCGCTGGACCATCAGGGAAGTCCTCCCATTGAGCATTTTTGATGCACAACAAATATCTAAGTTTTTCCTCCAAAATTAAAATATTTTTCTGTGTTTCTGATTCAGTTGACTAAAACTGGGTGGGGGGGAAGTTGGGGTCATTTAAAAAAACATGGACAGTGTAATTCAGTGGTATATTTCCAACTGTAGGATCTTCAGAATGTGACACCATGTCTGAAGCTCTGTATCTATACGGTTCACGCAGAAATTTTTATAGTGGGCTCAGAGCTCAGGATTTGGAGGATGAATCTGCACTGAGACTTCTCCTCTTCTGTCATGCGTATTGCCCCTCAGATGCCTCATCCAACCCTGACAAAATAGCTGAGACAGCTCATTATGGGGTGGGGATGAAGAGGAACCAGACAAAGGGCAAGAGGGACCTGGGGGCAAGTCTCAGCCTGAGTCAGACTTGAAAGAGACCAAGACCATATGCTAAGTGTAAAGGACCAAAGTCAAAGTCGATGCAAACTTGGGAGTAAGGCAAAGACAAGGTTCAAAGAGAATAGGAGCAAGCAAAGGAGAAGGGTCTATGGAGGGAAGAGCAGAGAGATTTCCTATCACTTCAGCAGAGAGATTGCCAACATTTATCAACTGATAGGAGCTACTAGAGCAATGGATTAGGGATCAAGCTTGGTGGGATTGTTCTGTAATTGACCAGTGATGTCTGCTCTGAACCACAAGCACAGTGTATTTCCAGTATGTGGGAGTATAGCCAGCTGGTTAAAAGTGCGAACTCTCCAGACTTTCTCATCTCTACCCCTTATGGCTGGTGACCTTGGACAAGTCACTTACCTTTTCAGTGTCTTATTTTCCCCATTTGTAAAATGGGATTAAAAACCCATAAAGGTTTTGTGAACATTAAATGCAGTAATGAAAGTATATTACCTAGCACAATGCCTGAGATGGAGGCAGCATTCACTAAATGTTAACCGTTATTGCAGTGCTGTCCCTTATCTTGGACCACTGCCCTGAACAGTTTTGGGGTGTTCATAATATGAGGATCAGATATAAAAGGCCACAAAGAACATGAGGTTAATTGGACAACTTCACTTTTTCTGACAATGCCTATAAGGCATTTTGAGTCTAGAGTATTTAAAACAAAACTTAAAAGTATGTTCTGAACCTGAATGCTGGACGGGGGGGTTGGGTTGTGGGGATGCTCTTAAAACAATGTAGATTTCATAAAAGCAGCCTCCACCTAATCCACATTGGTGCTAAGTGTGGGTTTTTGTTTAAACCAGTCATGACATTTAATTGGCTTGCCCTCTGGTTATTTTTAGTCTTCAAACTTTTGAAAATCCTCCCTCTGCACTGGAATTAGGGGGGTGGGGAGATGGGAGTGAAGAAGCTTTGGATTCTTTTTTTTGGATTCTTAACCACTGTGCCACCAGGGAAGCCCTCCCACCTGTCCCTTTAAGATGTATGCTGTCGTGCTATTTTCTCTCTCTCTGTCCCTCTCTTTCTCTCTTTGCCTTTCTCTGTCTCTCTGTCTATCTCTCAGTATTTCTGGCCATACCTTGTTTTCTGAGGATGTAAACCTCTGCCTTCCTCTCGAAGTCAAATCCCATTGTTAGTCTCAGCGACGCAACTTTCAGGTGGACAGTTACCCTGTTCCTAGTTCCTTGGTTCCTTGAATCCCTCATGACCAATGACCACCCCTCCACCCCACCTCAGCCACTCACCCATCTCTTCGCTGTCATCACCAGAGAGTATACCACCTTTGAAATCTGTCAATGTCACTCTTTCTGACCATCACCTCTTACCTTCCATCTCACCTCCTCTATTTGAGATATCATACTTTATCTCAGAGACAAACCTTTTATTCCCCACCACTCCCTCCCTACTCAGCAGCTCTTTCCTTTATTCCCATCCCATCTTATCCTAGCTTAGATTTCATGGCCCACCATTTTAATCTCTCTTGCAAATACTCTCAAACTTCCTGGTCTCATCCTTTGTCCTATTCACTTGACACAACTCAAACTCCTGAACGAATCCAGCTTTCTATCTTCTGCCTTCTCTATGCTTATATGTGAACAATTGGACATTGCAGGAGAAAAATCAAAGAATGCAGTTCACTGGTTTCACTATAAATTCATGATCACAATTTTAAAAGATATCTAGTAATCCTACCACTTTTTGCATAGAAGTCTGGCCTTTCCAGTTTCCAAGGTGACTATTTAGTATTCAAAACACACTGTCTTCCTTTCCTTATTTCTGGGGTCCCTCCCCCCAAACTTCACTAATAAAGGTGGCCAGACATGCACAACCTTTATTTCCCTAACATAACATAAAAGCTACAATCCTGTCTACTTGCTGTCCCTCTTCTCTAAACTTCCTGTTTCAGAGCACAAAGTGTCTCATCTAACCAAGGGCCACTCTTTCTGTCTTCTCTCATTTTATCAAGGATACTCTACTCATCTCCTTTCTATATTTCTAATGTATCTCTCTTCTACCATGTTATTCCCATCACTATAATGGGATATAATGTAATAGTATTTACCTTAAAAAACAAAGAGAAAAACTCCCATCCTTCATTAACTTAACAGTCCTCCACCAGTTCTGCTCTTCTTAGCCAAAATTCTTGAAAAGCTCCGACATACTCTGTCCTGTATCTTCTATTTCATCTTCAACTCATTCTGGCTTCCACCCCCACTTCTTAAATGAAATTGTTTTATCAAAGTTACTGATGACCTTGAAATTCAAGAGATACTTTTCTAGCCTCTTCTTTATCAACCCAGTTGAGCATCTGCTCCTTGGAATGCTTCCTTTTGCTGACTTTCCTTACCTCATCACCTGACCCTTCTCATTCCCTCAATATCCTAATGATAGGACCAAAGGTTCAGTCCTAGACATTTTCTGTCTACACACTCATGTCAAGACCTTAAGAGTCATCTATGTTGGCATAGCCATCTCTATGATGGTGGTTCCCGAATTCATATGCCCCACTTTGATAGCTCGCATGAGTTCTGGGTTCTAACAATAACAATAATATTAACTACAGTAACAACAACAAAAGTAACTAACACTGGACTGTTGACCACATGCCAGCCCTGTGTGAAGCACTTATATGATTGAATCGTTGATCTTTATCACATAGCTTTGAAGTAGATCCACTGTAATCCTCACCTTATAGATGGGGAAACTGAGACACAGGTGCCTGTGTATCTTGCCACTCCCAATTTGTAAAGCGTAGATCTGGAATTTTAAACTAAGCAATTGATTTTATCTACTAGACAGAAATTTTAGTACCTATCCATCCAACGTGTTTTCATGACATGTTACACAAGACAGAAATCTGAAAGCCATCTTTGGATTATTTCTTTCTCTCACTCTCCACATACATTTTCTTTGGAATTCCTGGTAATTTCAGGTTAAACACACATCTTGAATCCAATTACATTTTCCCATTTCTCCTGCCATCACCTGGTCCAGGTTTTGTCTACCTTGGGACAATTTACATTAGGGGTTGGATAAATCCTTGTGGTGGGGACCTCTCACGTGCAATTTGTAAGATGTTTCGCAGAATCCCTGGCCTCTCCCACTAGATGCCAGCAGCACCGGTCCCCACCCCCAGCCCCAGTCATGACCACCAAAAATGTCTCCAGACATTGCCAAGTGTCCCTGGAGGACTGAGGACCACTAACTTAATCTAAGTCCTCACCATTTCTTGACTGAAATTACAATAATAGTCTTCTGCCTGGACTTCTTGCTTCAAGTTTTATTCCTATTTTTATTTTGTCGTCCACAAAAACAAACAGCAAATGAAAATAAGGTTACAGTATCCTTCTGTCTAAAATGCCTTAATGGTTTCCTTAATGGTTTCCTAGTGAACTTGGAAAAAAAAGTTTAAGGAAAACTATCACATTTTTCAAAGGCTTTGTGTGATCTGGCCTCTGCAAATTCACCAGTCTCATTTTATATTACCTTCCCCTTTGCTTCAGCCACGTAAGATTTCTTTCAGCTCCTTGAATCAGTTGACTTTTCTACCAACATGCTCTTCTTCCCTCTGCCAATAAAGCTGCTGCCTCCCTCACAACACACCCACCATAGACACACCATACACACACCATACACACACCACACACACCACACACACACACACCACACACACCACGCACACCGCACACACCACGCACACCACACCATGCACACCACACACACACCACGCACACCACACACACACCACGCACACCACACACACACCACAGACACCACACAAACCATACACACCACACACACCGCACACACCACACACACACCACGCACACCACACAAACCATACACACCACACACACCGCACACACCACACACACACCGCACACACCACACACACACCATACACACCACACACATCACACACCACACACATCACACACATCACACACCACATGCACACCACGCACACCACACACACCACATACACCACACGTACCACACACACACCACGCACATGGCACAAACCATACACACCATACACACACCGCACACACACACCGCACACACCACACACACACTGCACACACCACACACACCACAAACACAGCAAACACACCACACACACCACACACACCAAACACACAGCATACACACCATACACACCACACCCACCACACACCCACCACACACACCACACACACCACACACACACCAAACACACAGCATACACAGCATACACACCACACCCACCACACACACACCACACACACCACACAACACACCACACACACCACACACACACCACACACACCACACACACCACACACCCTGCACACCACTCCTACCCTGTCCTGTTTCAGAAAATTGGTCGTTGTCAGGATTCCCTGGTGGGGCAGTGGTTGGGAGTCCGCCTGCCGATGCAGGGGACACGGGTTCGTGCCCCGGTCCAGGAAGATCCCACATGCCGCGGAGCGGCTGGACCCGTGAGCCATGGCCGCTGAGCCTGCGCATCTGGAGCCTGTGCTCCGCAACGGGAGGGGCCACAGCAGTGAGAGGCCCGCACACCGCAAAAAAAAAAAAAAAAAAAAAAAATTGGTCCTTGTCATTCTTCAGGTCTCTGCTTTAATGTCACCTTCATGGAGAGACCTTCTCTATTTCCTCTATGAAAACATGCTCCTATTGCCCCTCCCGTTATTCCCCGTCCCTGCACTGCACTCCGCTTCCTTCGTTATTTCACTCACTGTAGTTATGTATGCTTTCCGTCTCCCACACCCGTCTGGAAGTCCCATGCAGGCACAGGACCTGCCAGTCCTGTTTACTGTGGTGCTCCTGACACCTGGCACAGGGCCTGCCACATACAGACAGTAGTCACTCAATGGAGAGACTGATAAAGTGCATGGCACTTAGAATGACTGAATAATTTCAAAGACTTCCCCAAAACCCCTGATGATGGAGCGCAGTGCGATTTGGGAATAATGCTACGAGTAAAGGAGGGGAATTTAACCACAACCAGTTTCATCAGAGCCAACATGGTTTGTCTTGGAAAAAAGGAAATCCTAGCTGGGCCACCACTGTGCATTCCCCAGCACTGGTCTGTCGCAGGTCAGGCTTGTTATTTCTGGCCCCAGTTACCCACTGGCTAAGTCCTTGGGTAGCATGGTTTTTTCCCTTTCAGTTTGTGGTTTGTAACTTGGGGAAGTACCCCATTATCAGTTCTGCTGGGCCTCCCATTCAGGATGTTAGGAAACGGGAATCAAGTATAACTCCCTTGGGACCGTTTTAACAGCTGTGGTTTTTGAGAAAGTTCGCCTCTCCCAGAGCCAGCCTCAGAAGAGAGGAGATGCACAGCAAGGATAATATTCTATGACTTCTTCTGGGACTGTCGCATCGCTCCCACCATCATCCCTGGTGTGGTGTGTGTGTGTGTGTGTACACATGTGTGCATACGCATGTACTAGAAGTGGCCTCATCATTTCTGAAGCTGGAAGAATCTTCAGGCATATGTAGCGTAACCTTCTCATTTGATGGAAAGAAATTTAGGCCTTGAGAAATTTGACTTGTCTAATGTCCTGCACCTAGTTAATGAAAAAGCTGGAGTCAAACAGAAGTCTGGCCTCCTTCCACCATATCTCACTGTCTGAAAGGCTCATTTCAAAACAGAATATTTGATTATTTTTCCTGATGATAGAGTAACATGTGGAGCAAGATTCCGAGTGCTCTGGGTTCAGTTAACCCTCAGAAGGACCACCTCCAGCTTCCTTCTAAGAGATGGCCCTTGGCAGAGGCATTGTCAACAGGAGCCTGTCTCTAGGTGAAGCCCCAGCCTTGTTCTCTGATCTCAGCCCAGCCCTTGCTCTCCTACCCTGTTGGTTCCTTTGTTTTGGCCATGAGTCATCAACCACCAGCCGGCCTGCTGGGGTTCCTCCTCTGGCCCGTTGTCAGTGGTCCTGCCTTCTCTACCTGGCCAATCCCCGCCACAACTCCAGCCCCCTTATCTGGCCTAGTTCTTGCTTATCCTGAGCACGTATCAGTCACATGCAACACCTTTGGATGTACCCATCAGCCCTTTTCCTAAAAACACCTATCAACCCAGACCCTTGATCACCAAGGGAACACAAGAGCCCAGGCTGACACCCCCTTCCTTGTCAGCCTCCTGCTTCCCTGGAAGTACAGAGAGAGAGGCCACCATACAGAGCACAGGGCATTTTCCATAGGTACAAACTGATTTGTTTCCATTTTTCATTGAACTGTTTTACAGTGTGTGAAATTTTGTGAGCCGCCACAAATCCTCCTCGGAGGTGCCCGAGGGAATAATAGATGTGAGCATAAACAATTATTTATTGTGTCAGAATTTGCTAAAGGACACCAAATAATGTGAGAGATAAGGGCTATACTCTACAGCTCAGAACGGGCCCTTTGATATGCGCAATATCAGATCATAAGAAGATCCAACTGCAGAGACTGTTGTATAAGGAATAAACTATAGCTTTGGCTGTTTTGGAGAAAATTGAAATATGTGGTGGACACTTATCCTTTTGTTTCTTTGGGTTCTCCACCTTTCCACTCCCTCTATTTTGGGACATTATCCCACCCTTATGTGTTTTGTGTTGGTAGAACCCAGTACCCTACCTCTTCCTATAGAAGTTGAAAGAGGGAGCTTCTGAGTTCTGCCTCTGGGGCTTGTAACCTATACTTATCCAATCAGATGCTCCTCTGTAGGACATGGAGTGTGACGCAAGGCTGGGGGTGGGGGGACACGTAGAAAAAGTTTATCACAGCAGGAGACAAGAGCTGCACCACTGGCAGGATACACAGCATGTCTTAGAGGAGTTCTTCCTCACACGTGGTCTTGACAGTGCTTACTGTTCCCTGAATCTCGGGAGCTGCTCTTGTCTTTGCCTTTTTCCAAACCTCACTCTCTCGCCTTCCTTTCTGTTCTGTGAACTTCCCTGAACTCTTCTGCTTCTGTTAATTCAGAGTTGATTTCTGTTGCTTGTGCTTAAGGACCTTGGATCGTACAATGCAAGTGAGGTGAATTCACCCTCCCCAGAACTCTTCTCTATGGAATACTAGAAATTCTCAAAGGCACACTTAAGTCACTGGTTTTAGAAAAGAAAAAGGGGGGCGGTGCTAGAGAGGTGCTTGTATGATCTGTGCTTTCCAAAGAGATAAGAGAATTGTGGGCATCAATAACAGTTTATCCTCAGATCTACGTGACTACAAACATAATACTAATTGAATGAATGAATAAATGAGTGAAATCTGTCTCCAGAGAAAACTTGGCTCATATTTGAGTTTCCTGCCCAGTTGGGAATGACTGTACCTGGCACTCCGTATCTTTATAAGTGCCTCAGAGTCTTACTTTACAGCAAAAATGCTCTTTATCTGATAAATGTCTTGAGATGCAGAAGGCAACTGGATCCTGGAAGTCCTGATTCCTTAAGCTCTGCTTCTTTCATATGTTCTAGAAGTAAGTCATCAGAAGAGGGATTGATTTGCCTGTTTACTTGAATCATTGTCATTATCTAGCACCAGGCTTATGACACATTCATGGATCAACCCTGAAACAGGCTTCTGTACTCCTGGGAAACTCTCCCGAGTTGGAAGCTAATTCCTAAATATGATTGAACATGTTTCCAAAAGGACATTAGATGACCTGCAGTGTACCATCTGGAAGCCACATGGAATACAAATTCTTCTTTGAGACCTGGTGACTAGGCAAGCAGGCTACCTCCAGGGGCTGTACCCCAGCAATAACCCCACCAGCATCATTTCTGGTGAAACATCTCATTTCGTTCATAGGGGACTGTTTCACACACCCTCCCTTTCTGTTTGTTTTGTTTTATTTCAGTGGTCTTGTAATGGGCCCTTGTGTGGGAATCCCTTACTAAAGGCGAAAGATGGCATCTTCTCTAAAATCTAAGCCAAGACATGAAGAAGTTCCAGAATATAAGAAGGCACTTCCGTTTCTGGAAAATGAAGGTGTGATGGGCTAAAGAATTCCTCAATTCATTCCTCCACAAAGGCTGGCGCACAACTACTCATCAACTCTGAGGAGTTCTAAAGGCACAGGCTGCTACACATGCTTCCCTCCACTTCCCAAATCAAAGAGCCAGGTACAACCTGGGAGAGGTGAAACCTGAGGGCATGCTGGGGTCACTGCTGGAATCACTAGGGAACAGGCTTGGTCTTGATCAGAGAGGCAGGGGTATGAGGGAGTATGCTGAACTAATTCTGAGTCATCAGGAGGTTGACTTCTCAGCTGGGGAGGGATCTAAAGAATCAACCCAGAGAAAAGGGAGTGTCAGAAGGTAGGAGCACTCAGTTCAAGCTGCTTCGGTAGGAACCTGGGAATAGTGAGGAGGACAGTCTGACTGATTTTGCTGGATAGCATCTTTCTCATCTACCAACAGGCTACTCTTGAATCCATGTCTTAGAGGGGCTGCCTTGTGTGGATCTGATAAAAGAGCATGTACACTTATTTAACATAAAAATTTGAGAACTTTCATCTTCAGGTATCCACATTTTGGTCTCTTGCTGCTTCTCCCTGGGGCTGGGAGAATAGAGTCAAACTCACTTAGCTACCCAGTTCACGGGAAGCCTTGGCTTGTCTTTAGCTTATATTATTTAGCTTATAAGATGGACTTGACCGTGGTCTCTCTATTTTTACTGTGCCATTTCTCTAAGGATCTCTGAGTCTTATTTTAACAGCAGAAGTGTGTTTTCCTTTGCTGATCAAAAAAAAGTCTGAGATACAAGAAACAATGGATCCTGAAGAGTCCTAGTTCCTTAAGCTCTGCTTCCTTCAGACATTTTGGAGGGTAGGCATCAGAAGAGGGATAGAGGGTGAGAGGGTTTTGGGAAGGTGAGGAGGGAATCCCCCATTAAGAGTCTGTTTACGCACATGGTGGCCCAGACCTACAGAGATCTGGGTAGAGACAAGGGTGAAGTAAGACTGTGTTTTGGAAACTGTGGTAATAAAGAATCGATGAGTCAGGGCTTACTATCCCCAGAAAAAGGTACTGCTCACTGGGGAGGCTTTGGGGCAAAGCCTGTACATTTATCTGGGGGTGGGGTTGGAAAGGCAGATTGGCAGGTGGGAATTTGGAGGGAAAGGAGTGGGGGCAGAGAGAGTGTGAATGAACAAAAAGGTGGAAAAACACATTGGGGAAATAGTACTGAAAGTGGAACTCCAAGCGGAAAGAGTTGTCAAAACAGAAACAGAACTCCTGTGTTGTGCTGGTTTGTAGGTTGTATGGGAAACCCACAGACTTAATTTCATTTTTATTTCATGCTTCTAATTTTAATTTCTTTTCAATCCAGCATGTGTGAAATTATTGTTGTTTAGAGCAATGTTGTCTTGGTCACCTTGGGGCTATACTTAATGTCCAAGTTTAGGGGTTAACCAAATATAGCATACCTGGAAACAGTCCTTTATTTATCGGTAGCTGAAATAGAAGCTGAGTCACAGAAGTGACACAAACACATCTGGTGCCTGTCTCAGACCTCCCAATTCCCCGGGGTGCTGATGAGTTTGCTCTTCACTTGCTTGGGTTTTCAATTCTCCTCTCTGTTGGTATCCGCACACCTGGCTCAGGGATGATCCCCATTACATTGGTCTTTCTCTAGTTATTCTCCCAGACGTCAGTGACTAGATATTTATGGGTGACTTTCAGAGTTGAGCTATAGGGCCTCTGATAGACTAATGTGTCAGCAATTCCACTCACTGGTCTAAACATGGGTGATGGAATAGAGCTCAGCTTTGAAATTTCAACTTTGCTTAAACTGGATTTCATCTGTGCTTGAAGGGAAGGAGGAAGCAGAATCCATCTGGCTTGTAAAAAAATGTGTACCCTTTTCCCACCTGGTAGTAATCAGCTACAATCACCGTAGTTGATTATCCCTCCAGGCCCTAGCACTGGTACAGAGAAAGGAACAGGCTGGGATGGAGAGCACCACTATCTCAGTGGCTCAGAGTCCATTAAAAAAAAGTGGGACGGATTTACATCTGTAAGTCGTGGTAGGTCATCTCCTTATTTCCCACACAGTCTTTCTATCACAGATAAGACTGTGAGAATGCTCCAGTGTAAGATTTGCCTACATCGGGGGAAATCAAGATGATCCCCTGGGTGCAAGAAAATACTAGAGCCTCTATTCTATTCATTTTTATCTTACCCTTTAAAATGTTTTCTTTTTGTGTATATGTTATAATATGCATTGCATGTTACTATATTGGTAGATGTATGTTATCTATCATCTAATATCTTTCTATCTCATTTGTCATCTATCTATCCATTCTTCTATCACAAGGTTCGTTGAGCAGCATTTTTGGAAGGTCAAACTCATGTGAGATTTTATTTTAGTAGGCTTCAGGTAAGACCTAGGAAACTGTAGTTATCTGATTCATTTATTTTCATTAAGGAACCTTTCCTTAAAGGTAACCTTACATAAAATCCTACCATGTAGAGGATAAAGCTGGGACCACTCTTTTGAAGGGGGGCTGAAGGCAAGGGTAGGGGATGGTCCCACCCTCCAAAGTTTCCCTTCCATTTGTTCTCCCCTCTGCTCTCCTTGGTCTGTGTAAACTCCCACTTGGAAACCACCTTGGTAGCTCCTGAAAGATGCATCTTTGGAGATTAACTGGTTCAGTGTTTCAAACTGGACTAACAGGACATGGTTCCATTCTCAGGTTTGATCTTGTAAATATTTCTCACTAGCCGGGTCCATCCCAGTCTGTCTTTCATGCCATGTGCCAAACACCCCCTCACAGCCCAGGCTAAGCAAAGGGACTGACATCGTAAATAGACTCCTTCTTCCTCCTAAGAGGAGGCCCCTCCCCAGGTAATTTCCTGCCTTGCAATTACTACTTCATTTTTCCTAACATAGTGACTTCCCCACAGTAAACAGCCAATGTATTCATGAAGAGTCATGTTCAGTGCAGAGTATGATCAGACTTCTGCAGCAAACATTTCTCTGATCTTATTTCAGACTTGCAATTAGCTCCCTCTGCAGAAGGAGATTCTGCTTAAACTAAATGCAACCCCCTATCCGAGGAGTACCTCCTCCTGTAGCTAATGCAATTATGCTTATGCATGGTTATAATTTTCTTTCTGATTTTATTTAGAGATTGCCTATTTCCCAAGGGCAATTCACACTGTCATTTATAAAGTTATGTTGTCTTCATGTTTAACCTTGAGGGAGAAAATTGCCTATAGAAATAGGGGAAAACATACGGTGTAGCAGATGCAGATAAAATACTCAGATCCCCTTTCCAGAAAGGACTCACTGCCCAGCTACCAGGAGGATAACTAGGTGACAGCCTCTCCTGTTAGCAACTTTTGAGCTAAATTCACACTCCGCTCAGAGTGGCCCTAGCCCATAACTGAGCAGGGCCATGGGATAAAGTCATGGCCATTTCCACCTGATGGGGATGCGCTCCAACAGGTAATCTTGCTCTGGAGCAACCTTTGGGGCTAACAGAGCCTGTACCACAATCAGGTGGCTTCCTCGTGGCCATTCCTGCTACCTCATATTTCCTTTCACAGGTGTTACTCCCCACAAGACCTCATGCTTCCTAATTCTGTGTTAGAGTCTGCTTCCCGGAGAATTAGAGGTTGAGGGGGAGGGGAAGGAAGCAAGAACCAAATACAGGTTGCAATATTCTCCCAGATTCCTTGAGTTTACTGTTCCCAGCCTGTGGATATGAATAGCTCCTGGGGAACCTCAGAGTTATTGCAAGGGGTCTGCAAATATACCCACGTGCCCAACATTGCCTATAGCCCGAATACATAATATGTTCAGGTATTTTGAATAATATATGTGCTATTTTTCAAATAACAATTCACTAAAGTAGCTTTTTAAAATAGTGCATTTTTAGATCAGTGGACTCTAATAGTTATACACACATGCACATATGCACATCAGGGGAATTTTTTGCATTGAAGAGGTGTCTTCATGTTAAAAGGGCTGAGAACCACTGTGTTAGTTGATGCGGCCCTCTGGTCTTCAGACATGAACTGGGAATTTCCAACGTAATTTCCAGATAAACTTTGGGAAAGGCTGCGTAATTCTCAGATGGAATAGCTCTAATTTGACAAATGTTGATGGCTCAGGGGTGTTAGAATGGTCAACTTTAAAGGGTAATGAGATATCGTGCGGCCTCTTGGTACGATATCAAATCTCCTAAAATGTGCTTATGTTCTGACCTTCCTGTTCAGAGACATGACTAGGTAAAAAGTGTTTGACTTGGGTTCAACATCTCTATTCGTTTTGGGATAAATTGCCTTGTCTTAGCATACGATAGTTATCTTTAGGGAGCAGGTACCATGTAATTTGGGATTACTATTTGGGTAGAATCTTATAACTGAAAGAGACCAGCCTTCCTGTCCTACGGAGGAGAACACTGAGACTTATTCTGGGGAAATATAATAACTTGTCCAAAGCCACAGCTAATAAGTGGCATATGTCTCTCTTAACAGTAGATAGGAACCAAACTATGGCTTATGGTTTGAGGTGTAAAATTTATTAGCTCTAACAGTCAGGATGTGCTGAACTATGCTGCTATAACAAATAATGCCAAATGTTAGTGGATTAACATGAAGGAAGTTTATTACTGTTTCAGCTGAAGTCCATTGTAGGTCTGAATGGTTCTCTAGGACACCTGTGCCCCAGGGCTCCAGGCTGCTTTGATCTTATGACACTTCCATCTCAACAAATGGCTCCACAGTTGCCACAACAGAGGAAGAGCATGCTGCAAGATGTCTCACTGGCAGTTAAACACCTTCGTCCCTCATGACACAGGTGGTAGACCGTATCTGTAATAAAAGGTGAGGAGAGCTGCATAAAAATAAGCACTCGACTTCCCTCGTGGCACAGTGGTTGAGAATCCACGTGCCAGTGCAGGGGACATGGGTTCGAGCCCTGCTCCGGGAAGGTCTCACATGCCACAGAGCAACTAAGCCCATGCGCCACAACTACTGAGCCTGCGCTCTAGAGCCCACGAACCACAACTACTGAGCCTGCATGCCTAGAGCCTGTGCTCTGCAACAAGAGAAGCCACCACGATGAGAAGTCCATGCACCACAATGAAGAGTATCTCCTGCTCGCCACAACTAGAGAAAGTCTGTGGGCAGCAATGAAGACCCAACGCAGCCAAAGATAAATAAATTTAAAAAAAAATCACCACCTTGAGCATTCTCAGAGAAGAAAATGGCTAAGTTGTTTAAAAAAAAAAAAAAAAAAAAAAGCACTCAACATCCCTACCATACCAGCCTCTCAGAGTGCCAGAAAAATTTCATTAGTTATTTTTAGGGTAAATTTCACAAGTTCTCTGAGAATAATAATTTATTAAGTCATTATCACTCCATAGCATACATCATGAATTAGTTCATCAGTTTAGGTTTAGTCACTAATACTTTGAAAAACTGGACAGCTGTGGTGGAAATACACTTTAAGAGCTTCTCTTAATAAAAGACAGCTGAGGGATTTGGGCTGGCCAGACAGAGTTGTGTGGAAGACACTTGGGAGGCCCCCGCTCTGGTGATGGATGGTAGTTGAGGGCAATGAGTGTCTGAAGGAGAAGACTTTCTAAGGGCAGACGGGGCACTGAAAGGTGGTAGAAGCTGCCTGTGACCAGCTTCCTTGAGTTCAACACTTTGCCCCAGGCTGCTCAGGTGAGCAAAGCAACTTGCAAATGTCCGTGGATGTATTTGAATGATACCAAGTCTTATCAAACTCTTGATGTTATGTTTGTCTCCAGTCTGCCTTCCCTCCCTGGCCGCCAAACAGTGCTTTGAAAATAATACGTTGCTAACCTAGACTATTGGGTTTCCTGCCACATTTTGGTGTCTGCAGTGCTAGGGAGACCAAAGTGGCAGAGAGACACTGCAGAAGGAAGCCAAGCTTGGTTTGAGCGTGAATTACTCCTTGCCATCTTCCAGGCTACTACTTCCATAGGCCTGGCTCACCAGGCTGAGGTCACTGATCTCCACTAGGAGCTTTGAAGTATTCGAGCTGAGTGTTTACCTAAGTTCTTTAAGCCATCTGGGCCTATGGAATGGACTTGGACACCATCTTTTATGAGATCTTCTGCATTTTCACTCCGAGCTGAAAATATTAAAAAGTGAAGAGCCACTTCTGTCCCTAGCGGATATGGGATGTTTACTCTCAGACTAAGACGTGTTACAAATGAGGGTCAGATTAGAATAGAACAGAGTCTAAGGGTCTGGCCAATTTACTCAAATGGAATTTTTCTTCAAACATGGGCTAATAGACATGTGACTTTCTAGTCCAGTTCATGACTTTGGAGGCAGTCTGCTTGGGCTCATACGCTGACTCAACCATTTACTAATTATGTGTTTGTAGACAGATTACTTAATCTTTATGCACCCCAGCTTTTCTTAAACTTTAAAATAAGAACAACTGCATCTACTTCAATAAATTTGAAGGCCATGGGACACTCAATAAATATGAACTATTATTGTTTTTGTAGTGCTTTAGAGAGATTTGGGGGGAGAAGTGTGATAATTTGATGTCTAAGACCACCATTGTTATTGTCAGTAATAATACTACAAGGTCTAATGTGATATACTGGCAGGTACTTCAGTTTCCTCATCCATAAAGTGGGACTGACGTTGGTGGCCCTTCCTACCTTAGTGGATTATGTGGTGCATCAAATGAAGTGAGAGATACCTTGAAAAATATATGGAGATAGGAGATCTTGTCCATGCTGTGCAAGTAACAGCAGCGATAGCAGTGGTAGCTGTCGAGTGTCTTTGTCCATCCTGTTGCCACTTAGGTTGATGCAATCTCTGCATGTGACTGTGATTGAAGAGTTGGATTTTGCTGGGGTAGGTGGGACTAGTTCTTACTGCACTGCTTTGACAGAACCTCGTGCTGATGAGGGCGTTGCCTTCTTTTTCTTTCTTTCATTTTTGAGTAGTATTTATGGATTTTTTCCAATTTGAAAGTAACACATAATCATTATTGAAAATTTTAAAAATATGGAGAAGCTTAAAGAAGGCAATTAAAATCACCCATAATCCCATTACTAAGAGACCCGATGACTTGTGTGCTCTCCCACTCTGCCCTCCCCTTCTGTTTCTGGTTCTGGTTCTCCGTGCATGCACACACATGTGTATGCACATGCACACACACACACACACACACAGACACACACACAGAGGCATCGTACTGATGGTGCGCTTTTACAGGCTCTTGTCAATTAACAGCATCTCAGGGGCATTTCTTACCTTGCTTAATATTTTTCACAGCATTCCTTCTCCTCACCCACTCTGAGTATACAGAGCCCTACCTCCTAAGGAAGGTCCTCCCACCACCACCCCATACCTCCGTCCCACCCCTCTGGACTTGCACGCATATGAGGGCATTGTTTTCTGACACCCAACACTTCTATCCATGCAGTCAGAGGTGCTTTTGCTAGGAGTTGTCTGTCTCTGAGAGGTCAATGCCAGAGCCTGGTTTCCAGTTCAGAAAACCACAGGATGAGCAAAGCCAAGGCCTGCAGCAGCAATATACCAGGCTCTGGCGGTGGGCTGGCCCTCGCTCTCTCTCATCTAAAGAGTCTTTTTGAGGCTGGATTTGCTTGGCTGCCCCTGGTTGGGAAATAGTAAGAAGCTTGCATTCGTGGAAAAAGGAAGGAAAAAACAATCACCAATGCTTTCATAAAACCCAGCCTGTCACAGTTCCTGTTTAAGGAGGAGGACTCATTTTTCCCTAAGTTGAAAATATTTGAGCCAGGATGGGAGGTGGGGGGATGGGGGGAGAAATTGCCCTCTGTCCAGAGCCAGGCAGAGATTTGCATATACAGTGAAATATACTGGGGCTCTCATTTTAGGGGGAGTTCTTTGCTTCCAAGCAAAAGAAACCAACTTTAGCTAATTTAAGAAAAAAAACTAAAAATACACACATGTATACATCATGGCACGCACACATACATGTTAGAAGGCCACAGAGCAGCTCACAGAATCAAATAAAAAGCTAAAAATTCTGGCTTTGTATGGGACAGGAAACTAGGTGATCTAGGTGTGAGAGGCTAACGGACTCTCCATTAGTTAGGGATCCCTGTGTCCCTTCACCCAGGATTTCTGTTCCCTGGAGAGAGTAAACTGGCCTTGCTTGGTGACATGCCAACTACTTGACCCGCAGAAGGTGAGACACCTTGCTTCAGGCTCTGTTAGAAGGGAGGATGGGCTGCTGAGCAGGTCGTAGAGCAGATTTCTACCAGTCTGCTTTTTATCATCAGCCTCTTTGCTATAATTAGTTCCCCAAGGCTGCCTGAATTTACATTTATGTAAATGCAATTAATGTGTTTCTGTTTTATAGCATCCTTGATAAAAATTAAACCATGTTAAAAGTGGACTACAGTCTTCTCACTCAATACAAGATCTCTGCCTTGTCTTTGTGGTCCACCTGGAGAAAAGGCGCTTAGGGCTTCCTGAAGCGGTCTCTTGCTTCACCTGGCTTCCCTTTGATAGCTCCATGCTCTGGATTCTGGAAGTTTGTGCCCCAAGAGCCCTGGTTACCCAGCCTGGTTCTTGCTTTAGGCAGCAAACTAAAAATAAGTGTCCACAGGACCATTCTTGTTGGCAATGACAGTTGGGCTGCCACCTCACCACAGAGACACTTGTCATTTGGGGGTTTGGAAAAGGGAAACACTTAAGTGCTAGTTTATCAGCCAAAAGAAGCTACGACCAAAAAAACACAGCACCCATCCCACCCACAGACTTCTGGTCAGAGTATCAACTCACAGGGGAAAGTTGAGCCTGTTATAAATTAAAGACATGGAGGTGGTTCTTCATTTACACATTTGCAGGGGGAAGGGGGAGACAACGTGAGCCCACAGCAGCTGCCTTTTAGAAGTTTCCAGGGAAACTTTAAAAGAGAACAACATGTTTTAAAAAAGTGTTAGAACATTTTCAAAGTATCGAGGAACAAAGAAAAGCCTGCAACAATGTACAATATTAATATTTTGGTGTGTTTCCAATCCTGGCTTTTAGATTGTGAGGATGAACTTAGGGGTCAACTTGCCTCCACGCCTGTCATATCTGCTCTCACTTGGGAATGAAGCCTGGAATCAAGTAAAAGTTTAATCAGTGTAGCTGGTGTGCTGACAGGTTTTCATGCATGACATTCATAAGCCTCCTTTATCCACTTAATACAACATAAGGTTTTCCCCATGTTTGAAATTTTCTTTGCCAGTTTTTTCTCAATGACTTTATAATATTCCACCAAACGGTTGCTCCGTAACTTACCGAAGCAGGCCTTTGACATCGCACGTGAACTATCACAAGCAATGGGTATTTTTGTGCCTAAACTGGGGCCACCATCTGTCAAAGTCCAGCCTCACAACTTCTTGGGGGTGAGGTTTTTATACTGTCACTTTTTTTTCTCTTAAAAGGCAGCTCTTCACTGGACAAAGTCTAATTATCCAGTTCATAGGTGATTCTACCCTAATTATTCTTCACTCTTTTCCCTCCTTTTATGTTTCTGGAAGTCATTTCCTAGATTGTTAGCAAGGGTACTAGAAAATTAAAGAGAGGACAAACTTTGAGTACTTATTGCTAAGTCGTAGAAAAAACTTCCTGGGGGGCTGTAAGAGCCAGAGTGAAACTTACTTAGGAAATCCATCAGACAGGTCTAGACACTGCTTTAAAAATATGGGAACTGCTCTTATAGTTTTTCAAAATATATTTTATATTGCTACGGTAAAACATGCTTCTGTTAGGCACATCGTAATTGTGTGTGTGACAATAATAGCAATAACTTTTTTTCTTTAAAGGCAGAGAAGAGGATTTACAAGCCCACATTTCTTTTCCCTCTAGAAGTATCTAACCTCCCTCTCTTAGAAGCTCCTGGGGGCTCAGATATTAATAGTGTCCATCTTTCCTACTCCATTTATCTAGTCGCCTAGGCATGCAAATTTAGACTGTATACTAGAACAACAGTGATCAAAACAAAAACAAGAACTATCATTAACTGAATGCTTGCTGTATGCCAGCCACTGGTCTAAGACTTTGAGAGAGAGAGACCTAACAGAGGGAGGATGTATACAGCAGGTTCAGTGGGCTTTTTGAGGTGATGACAGCCACAGGAAGAGTGGGGGGATAGGATGCTGGCGTGGGTGAAGGGTCCCAAGTGTGGAAGAGCATGACCTATTCTGCCGTGGACGGAGATTAGCAATAGGGCAGGAAAGTGGCGTCAAATATAGCTGGAAGAATATTTAATAAGAGAGGGACAAGATCCAATTCATATCTTAAGAAGAGCATACACATCTATATGGAGATAGATTGCAAGGGAAGTAGGGTGTGCACAGGAATGAACTGTGAATGTGTCTGGGGCGGTGGATGATGGTGGCCTGGACTCAGGGGCTCTGGTGGAAACGGACCGAAGCAGATGGACTTGGGATGCATTTTGGAGATAGAATTGACAGAGCTTGCTGGTAAATTGCAGAAAGGAGGTAGGGTAAGAGAGACATAAAAGCCAAGTCCTGTGTTTTTCTCTTTGAGCACCTAGGCTGTGGTGGCGCCGTATACTTATGATGTGAAATCTGGGGGAGTAACTGATTCATGGGTAGGAAAATGGAAGTTTCTATTCTTACCTTGTCATTTGCCAAAATAGACATACTGACCAAAGATAGAAAAGCAAACAAAACAAAACTAGAAACTCAATGCTTTAATCGTTTTTGTGTAGTAAAAGGAGACCAGACAGACCTAGGACTGCTATTTTCAAGTTGTACGATTTAAATTACCTATAGCCACCTGCCACTGGATGCTTTAACCTCCTAATCTTTAAAAGGGAATTAATATTGCCCGTCATGCATTTTTGTTGACGTAATGTATGTGCAGCTCCTAGCCCAGTCTCTGGCACATAGTAATTCCATCTCCTAAATGTTAGTTGCAGTACTTAGAAACAGCCTGCACAAGATAGAGCTGTCATATGCAATAAATCCCTCCTTGTGAGGGCCTTGTACACACCTTAGCCTGGGTGACAGGATATATCCCTGTTACTTTCTATCCAAAGTCCCACATTTAAATGCTTTATTCCTTCCGTGGAAGGCTTTTTTCCTTACTGAAATACCAGTGGCCTCGAAAAGGGAACAGTTTAAGGCATATCTGTCAATAATAGAAAGCCATCCTAATGTAGTGATTAAGAGCATGGATTCTGGAGCCAGACTGCCTGGGTGTGAATCTTATCTCTGCCAATTATGAGCTGTGTGACTTTGGGCAAGTTATTCGACTTCTCTGTAGCTAAGTTCCCTCATCTGTGATATTGGGACATTAATGATTCTTACCTCATAGGGTTGTTATGAGTTTTGATGAAGGTAATACACATAAAATCATAAAACAATGCCTGGGAAATAGTAACCATAATGTAAGAATGTGTTAAATAAAATACAAATAGTTAAGGTGTTAGAAAACACAGCTTTGAGAAGGTGAGGAGAGAAGGATGAGGTCAGGGAGGAGAAGGAGGGCTGGGCCTCTGGAGGAAGCAGAAACAGTAGGACACGGTGGGCAATCACGAGAAGAGCTAAACACAGGCTTTTCTGCTTTTTGGTTTTGTCTTGTCAAGCCCCCAGGGAAAGAAACTTCCAGAATGGCCCCAGCCCCAAATATTAGATCTAAGTTTTCCCTTCTTAGAAGCAGCCTTTAATCCATGTTGGGCTCACGCAAGGTAACACGCACAGAAACATGCATTTCTGCTGTTGCTGCTTCTGTCGGCAGAATCTCTCTGCCTGGCCTTCATAAAGATCGTGTGAAGGTGTCCCCCACCCATCTGATTCGGCCTAACTATGTGGTTTCCTATGGCTTACCAACGTCTCAACTGAAATCCGGCCACAGACTGCTCCTCCAGAGACTCAAGGGATGGTTCACCATTTCTGGCGTTATTATAAATGGACTGGGGAGCCCAGGAAATGTGTACGTTTCCTTTCTTATCATCCTTTCTTCAAGGAAAATGTTTCATGGACTGTTGCATCTAGATGGCTGTTGGCTTTTATCATTAATTCCCATCTGAGCCAAACTAGGGACAGAGTGTCAGCCTTTTTGAAAAATGGGACAGCGGAAAGGATGTTAGTGAATCCCAAACTCACCTGGAACTCTAGCAGCATCTAAAGACTGTCCCTCAATTTTTCCAAGTGTGGTGAGGATGCAGAGAAACTAGGTCACTCATACATTGCCGGGAGGAGTACAAAATGGTACCACTATCCTGGAAAACACTGTGGCAGCTTCTTAAAAAAAAAAAAAAGATACGCCAACTACCACACCACCCAGAGATTGCACTCTTGGCTATTTATCCAGGTGAAATGAAAATTTAGTGTTCACACAAAAACCTGTACTCAAGTGTAGCAGTTTTATTGGTAATAGCCCCAAACTGGGAACAACCCAAGCGTTCTTCAGTGGCTGACTGGTTAAGTGAACTGTGGTCCATCCACACCATGAAATAGTACTCGGCAAGGAAAAAGGAATGCACTATGAATTATTCGTATAAGCAACAACCTGGATGAAACTCCAGAGAATTACGCTAAGTGAAAAAAGCCAATCCCCAAAGATTATATACTGTATGATTCCCTTTATATGATATTCTTAAAATGACCAAACAGTTGAAATGGTGAACAGGTTAGGAGCTGCTAGGGGTTAAGGAGGTGGTGGGAACAGGAGAGAGGTAGCTGAGGCTGTAAAAAGATGCCATGAGGAATCCTTATGGTGACGGAGATCTTCTGTATCTTGACTGCATCAGTGTTAATATCCTGGCTGTGATATTGTACCATGGTTTTTACAATGTACCATGCGGGCAAACTGGGTAAGGAAGGGTATCTGCATCATTTCTTAAAACTGGATGCGTGTCTACAATGATCTCAAAGTAAAAGTTTAATTTTAATAAATAGAGACAGGATAAAGACTGTTAACTGATCCCCAAATTCATCCTGAGCTCTACCAGGACCTAAGTAATGCCCTTCAACTTTCCCACATTCCTTGCTTTGAAAGAATTTTTAGTTGTCGAAAGAGGTAACCAGATGCAAAATTAGGTAAACATTGATACATTGTTAGATACATTGCTTGCCACACACAGTTAGGCCCTCAGCCCACCTACTGTTCATTTTATCACTCATTCATTCAACAAACATTTATGGTGCCCCTCCAATGTATCAAAGACTATTCTAGGTATTGTGGATACAGGGAGACAGATAACAGACTCTGTACCTGAATGGAGCTTATATTATAATGGGGAAGACAGATAATGTATAACACATACATAAAAAGATGATTTTAGAGAGTGGTAAGAACTAAGGGTGCAATAACACAAGGGGATGTGGACAGTGTCAGGAGAGGGGAACCTCTTTCAATAGGGGAGTGAAGGAAAGGCTTTCATAGCGGACAATTTGATCTGAGAGTAAATGATGGAACAGGGCCCCAGAGCTGGGGAGAAGAGTATTGCTGCATTACCTTTACAAAAATCACTCTTGTGATATGAAGAACACACTGACAGGAAACAAAAATGAGAGTGAGGGGACCAGTTCACAGCCATTTCAGTGGCCCATGCCCGCGGTGATGGTTTCCTCGACTAAGGTTTAGCAGTGGAGACAATGGTACCATTTTCCAAGATGAGAAAAACTGTGTGGGAAGAGGGAATGCGGTTGGCTGGGAAAAAGAAATGGAGAGTTCTGTTTAGTCATGTTCATTTGATATGTCCAATAGGCATCCATCTGCACTGGGCCATGAACATTGTTCAGCCTCGTCCTTTGTCTGTCTCCCCCCAGCCAGTGCTCGAAAGATGCTTTCTAGTCCATATTAAAGTAAGGTAGGGATGCAAAGAGCCGTGAATAGCCAAGACCACCTCAAAGAAGAGCTAAGTTGGAGAGCTTACTCAACCAGATATCAGGATTTATTATAAAGTGACAGTAATTAAGGCAGTGTAGCATTAGCACAGCAACAGGCAAATAAAGCAACGGAACAGTGTAGAAAATCTAGAAACAGGCCCATGTATATTTAGGCACTTGGTTTATGAAAAAGGTGGTACCTCAGAGCAATGGTGCAAACTTATCAAAAAATAATCTTATCAATAAGTGATGCTGGATCAAATAGATATCCAAATGGAAAAATAAGAATAAAACCCTACCCCTGCCTTTTACCAGAGCAAAAAATATCAATTCTATGGGGTCCATAGATTTTCAATATGAAAGCTTTTAGAAGATAACACAGGTCAAGAATAGCTTCTTTAACTTGAGTTGGCAAATATTCTTAAATAGGACACAAAAAGTACTAACCATAAAGAACAATATTTACATACTGAACTTTATTAAAACTAAAAACTTGGATTCATCAAAAGATACCATTAAGAAAGTAAAAAAAAAAGAGTCAAGTTACAGAGTGAGAAAAGATAGTCACAGTACATATAACTGATAAAGGGCTCAATTCAGAATATATAAAGAACTCTTATAAAAGACAGATCATCCAATTAAAAACAAATCAGCATCTCACAAAAATAGAATGGCCAATGAACACAAGAAAAGGTGCTCAACTAGTCGTCAGGGAAATATACATGAAAATTACATTGAAATATCCCTAACCACCCACAAGAGTGAAAATAATTAAAATGAAGACCAATACCAAGTGGCTGTGAGGGTGCGGAGCAACTAGGACACATACGTTACCAGTGGGAATTTAGAGCGATACAGCCATTGGGGAAAGTTTGGCAGATCTACTAAACCTAAACATAATATGTTCAAAACCTGTCAAGTCTATTCCTGGGTATACATCTGACAGAAATGAGGGCTTATGTCCATCAAGGACATGCACAGAAATGTTCAGCGCGACATTATTCATAATAGCCTCAAGACAGAAAAACTCACATGTCCATCAAGAGTAGAACAGATAAATACACTGTGACATATTCATAGAGTGGAATACTGTACACGATGAAAATAAATTAACCACTGCTACACACGACATTGATGACTCTCACAGATATAATGTGGAATGAAAGAAGCTAGTTACAGAAGAATGCGTGTTGTCTGATTCCATTTATATGGGGTTTGAAACCAAACAAAATTCGCCTGGGATGTTGCAAGTCAGGAGAGTGGTCCCTTTAAGGAGCAAGCAGGAGGTAGTCGTGTGAAGGGGTGGGAGGAGGGCTCTGGGTGCTGGTAATGTTCTATTTCTTGACCTGGGAGGGGGGTACATGGGTGTGTTTACTTTGCAATAACTCATCAATAATTCATTTAAGGTCTGTGCGCTTTTCTGTGTGTATGCTCTACTCAAAAAAAAGTTTATCTGAAAAATGAAATGGGAAGGCTGATCTTCACTTTAAGAAATGATTAAAATGTTTCTCCCCTCTGTTTCTGACACCACTCCCCCATCCAAGTTCCCTACTGCACGGGAACTTGTTCTCACCAAATGAATCAATCATAATGGAACAAATTTAATGGATTTCCAAAGATTGTTTTTTTAAGTGTAATGTCTTCCTTGTAAGGTCATTAAAAAAACCCTCTGCCTTTAAATAAAACCATCACACCTCATCCTCCCTCCCTTTATGGTGAAGAAAACTGACATGCGACATCCGAGAACAATAGTCATTCTGGGACCAGAGCGTGAAAATGGATCAGAAATTCATTTGATATTTATTAAGCAGTTGCTAAATGTCAGGCATTATTCTCGGCACAGCAGATACAGCAGTCAACATGAGAGAAGAGATCTTTGTTCTCGTGGAACTTAAAATATAACCCCCAGATGAGCAAATGCCATGGAGAGAAACACGTGAAGGGGCGTGGGATAGTGGGGGCCAGGGGTAAGTTTTGCTGTTGTGTAGAGGGTGGTCAGAGAAGGCCACATGGCCATGCAGGTGACAGGGAAGAGTGCTCCAGGCTGAGGGAGCCTGAGGTGGGAACAGTTTCTGCGTTTGAGGAACAGCTGGGAGGCCGGTGCAGCAGGAGGGGAGTGAACGAGGACCAGAGCAGCAGGAGACAGAGACAGAGTCCACTAGGGCCCCCTAGGCCATTGTGAGGGCTTTGGCTTTCCCTCTGTGTGAGACGGAGCCCACTGGAGAGTTTTGAGTAGAAAGAGAGACATGATCTGACTTAGATTTTAAGAATGACTCAGGCTGCAGGGAGAGAATAGACAGAAGGGGGGGCGGTAAGAGCGAAAACAAGGAGACCAGGAAGTCGTGACAGGGATACAGGTGGGAGACCCTAGCACCTTGGAGGGCCAGTGGAGATGGGGAGAACTGGGTGTATTTCATGGCAGAGATGAACAGCGTTCAGCGTTTGGAAGTGGGTTGTGAGACAGAGAGGAGTCAGGGTTTTGGCCTCAGCAGCTGGAAGGACAAAGTTTCTGTCAACTGACATGTGGGAGGAACAGGTGTGGGTGGAAGGTTCTGAAGTGCTGTTTGCACACTTCTGGTTGGAGACGTCTGCTAGACATCCCAGTGGAGGCTGTAAGGAGGCAGCTGGAGATAACGAAGCCAGAGCCCGAGGGAGAAGCTGGGACTGGAGGTGTAAACGTGGGTGTTGGTGCTTCAAGCCATGAGACTGGATGAGGTCACCTAGGGAGAGGATATCGCCAGAAAAGAGAAGTCATGGCCTGAGGAATGGCCCTCCGAGGTCAGTCCTGCCCCAAATCCTGCTTCCACTGTAGGAAGGGGATGTCGTCATGTTGGAGGAATTGGCCCCCATTCGCCTGGTGCCAGATGGCTGATGTGTTGCAGGTGTGAGTATACATGGGGCAACACTGTGACCCAGAAACTGGTCCTCAATGAAGACCAAACATCGCGTGAGGGAAACAAGCAAACATCTTTAGCATCCCTCCTCTCCCTGTCCCTAGCTCAGTTGGGATTTAAAATAGTGACCTGGAGGGCAAACTTCTCCATGCTAGTCCTGGTTTGCCAAGTGCCCATGGCCTTCTTCTCTGGCATTCTCTTCGTCTGTCTGCTAGTCCAGCCGAGGGCATTTTATTCTCCTGGAAGAGTGCTTGGTCCCTGGGCAAGCAGAGCATCCTTTCACACTGAGCCAGAGCTTGCAGGCTGGAGGAAGGCGGCCTTCGAGGCAACAGGGGCTTGGAGAGGAGCTGTCCTACCCATTTTACCCATTCGCTGAAAATCTCTCATAACGTTTTCCATTCTCCTTCTAATGAGTCGTCAGATCAGCAGGGCCCCTGCTAGAAAGTTTATAAAAACCTCACAGGATTTTAAGGTCTGAACAAAGAGAAGAAATGGCTGACTGGGGCCGTGGCAGGCTCGAGTCAGAACCTCTTTCCCTGGCTGGTCTTTATTCCTAAAACTGGATTACAAGGGAAGTGAAGAAGAGTGTTGGGGAAGAAGCTTTTGAAATGCTTCTCAGTTTTCTCCCTTCCTCGCTTTACTGTCACCGTTCAGGCTCCCCAGGACTCATCTGAGGAAGTTCCAGCCAAGAAAAGCATCAACAGAGAGGAGGAAAATTGGAAAAAAACCAATAGCCGCAGGGATGGTGTTTATTGACCTCAACTTTCCAGTGTCCCATCTCACCTTCCAGAGACTCCCATTGTTTCCCCACTTCTGTTACCATCCTTTGGAATGGTTCTAACATAAACTTGATTTCTGTACCCACTCCCTCCCACTCGCTGCATGATCCATCTTTTCCTTCTTTTTCCTCTCTCTGTGGTAAAGGAGCAGTGGACAGACATAGCTGTTCTATGGTCTCCTGAAGTCTCCATCATCTGGTGCCTCTCTGAAGACCTCCCCACCCTGCCTCTCCTCACGCAGTCACTAGAGACTCTACTCTCCGCTTTTCCACCTGAGAGGGAAGGTGGTCCAAGGAGCCCTTTACCTGAAAGTGAGGACGGTGTTTACGCAGCTGTGCCCACCTGTTTCAGGATGGGACTCCCTCTGGGTCAGCTCTTGGAACGTGGCACACAGCAGTGAAAACTGGGGAGTTTAGATTCCTGGAGAATTGGAAAGATGGAACTCTCTTTCTCTTACTTTCAACCAGGATCCTAGAACACAAAAATGGATTACAAGTCACTTTCTGCTTCTTGGAGGTGGTGACAAAGTAACTGTGTTCGGTGTAGCTACAATCCACATACAAACACTGATGGAAGTCAATGGAAAGGGTACATTTCTTGCCCTTCCTCCCCATAATGTTCCCGAATAGGTATCAGGCAAGCATTAAAAATAATCTTTTGTGCTCAACAATAATTAGTGAAGACATTGATAATACTAGGTGCCTTTTCCATTCCAAAGTCCTCCCTCATAGTTCCCTCACCCAAAATTTTCATTTGCTCATTTATTCATTCAATATATTTTTATTGAATGACTACTGTGTCCCAGGCTGGCTGCTACGTGCCTCAGAAAGAATGGAGAACAAGGTAGATAAGTCTTACAGTAAAAGTGATGGGAGAGGCAAATAAATAAACAGATACATCTGAATAAATACGTATTTTAGTAAGTGCTATGAGATCTTTGTGGGCTGCTAGCCCAGAGGGTGAGGTTCGAAGAACTACAGGCTAAATATAGAAATAAAAGGAAGTTGCATTTTTTAATGACTTGTTTTTACATGTAACTTAGGAAATATTCTTTGGAGAGTCACAGCAGAATTTTAAAATGGAATTGCTTTCCCTGGAACTAGGAAATCAGCAATACCCATGATCTCATGAAGGCAGATTGCAGCTCCTAAAATGCCTTCAAATGATGTGGCTTTGCCTCTTTGAGGGAAATAAACCAAAGGAACAACCCAACTGCCTCAGCCACAGACACTACTGGTTGTCTACCCAACAGCTGTTCTCTACTTGCCTGCCCCCTTTTCCATAATCTTGTGGGGAGGTCTTTGTGACCTTGTCCCTGCGAGAATGGTCTAAAACTCACTACTGGTCACCTATTTGGGAGAAATGTGTATCACGCCATCTCCTTGAGAGAGATGATGTTATGAAGGTCCAAAGGAAGTGATGTGGGTTGATACTTTCTCTTCTCACCTTGTTTTCCTGGACTTAGAGAATGAAATCTATACCATAGCCCTCTGCTTTCTCAGCTCCTCTTAAAAGGACCCAGAGCCACCAATTCTCTTCTGTGGCAACCTGGCCAGGTGGCAGTTTTCCTACTGTCTGATAGCTTACAACTGAGGTTCTCCTTGGTAGATGGGATGAGTGATCCTATTTTCCAGAAACCCATAAACCTCGTTGTCTTCCCAAGCCTTCCCATTTCTGGAAAGAGGATGGAGATGATTCTATGGTAAGTCAGGGTAAGAAAGCCAAACTAAAGCTTCCCTCTGTTAGGTAGGGAGATGGCCTCTATCTCCATCCAAAAAGATGTATCTTTTTTTCTACTCTTCTCCTGGTCCTTAAAACTGTCCCACCAGCTCAAACCACATCTCTGTGCCTTCTTGTCCTTAGATCCTCACAAGCAGCACCCCGTGATGTTTGACCAATTTGACCATGACCCTGTCTTACTGTTCTCAACCTGCTTCTATTTGAATCCCATCAGACCTGACCCTACAAGTTCAGTCTCTAGTCCTTCTCTGGCCCCTCCAGTTTTGTTATTCTTCCATGACTCTACTTGCCCTTATTTGAACCCCCTGCTTTAGTTCTAGGGAGAGCTCTATACTTGACCCCGCTTGACGCAAATCCCATCAGCCCAGGACTTGCTAACCAGCTTCAGCTCTTTCCTTTCTTCTATGACACCACCACTAGATGTGAACTTAACATGGGTGTTGCTTTCCCGGACCACGCATACCGAGCTGAGCATAAGAGGGATGCCACAGTGGTTGAGTCATGCTTGTAAAGTTCATACCTGAACTGGTTTTCAGGCTTTCCGCTTCTCCCCATACCTCCATGGTCTCCTTACTATGTTGGCTGCCTACCAGTCCTGTCCTGGGAACCTCTCTGCCAGCTAACTTGCTCCTCAACCTGCAAGCTCTGCATCTCAGACTCAGACTAACATGTTCCCTCCTGACCTTGTGCAGTGGGCTTTTGTGTTTAGCTGTTCAGCATCCTTTGTTAGAGAGAAAACACTCCCCATTTCTTGCTCCCCTCTGTCTCTGTCTCTGTCTTTCTCTGTCTCTCTCCCTATTCGTGCTTAGTTACAGGGTCTCGTCCACCTTTAGCTATAAGAGTGGGAATGAGGACAATTATATAATTCAAATTTGAATCTCTCTGACTTCAAAATTTAACCAGTATACAATCCTGACTCTATTGGTGAAAACTCGATAGAAATGGTTAGAATAGGGCTGTGCTGATAAGCTCTGGCTGAACTAAATGAGAAAGTGCCCACTGAGTGCCGTAGATGACGCGGCAGCCAGTGGCCGCTTCACCTGGAAAGGCCACTGGGGCTGGTTCTCCACTGTGGAGTAATTTTGTGTTTGGATAGAAGCATCTCTTTATATTTCCTGCTCAACTATAACCTGATCTAGAATCTGCTGCTGAACCACAGTACTGCTAAGGATGAGCTCACATCTGAACAACTGTCCTGTAAAGAATCATCTCTGGGGAGTGACTATGCAGCTATTAAAGTACCTCTTAGAGTACACTGTCATTGAAGGAACTTTTTTTTCTGGACACGTGTAAGTAAAACATTTTTCTTCTAGTTTTATTGAGATATAATTGACCTGCAACACTGTATAAATTCGAGGTGTCCAGCATAATGATTTGACTTACATACATCATGAAATGATTGTCACAATAAGTTTAGTGAATACCCATCATCTCATATAGATACAAAATTAAAGAAATAGAAAAAATTTTCCTTCCTTTTGATGAGAACTCTTAGGATTTATGCTCTTAACTTTCATATATAACATACAGCAGTGTTAGCTATATGAATCATGTTGTACATTACATCCCTAGTACTTATGTATCTTACAGCTGGAAGTTTGTACCTTTTGACCATCTTCATCCAATTCCCCCTCCCCCCAACCCCTGCCTCTGGTAACCACAAATCTGATCTCCTTTTCTGTGATTTTGTCTGTTTGTTTTTGAAGTATAATTGACCTACCACACTGTGTTAATTTCTGTTATACTGGTTTGAAGGAGTTCAGATAACTCAGAAAGTATTCTTCCTAAGCAAGTATAGACAGTTTCAATTTGGGGATATAATGCTTATTAAAAATTTATTATAATGAAAGAAAATAAATAGAAAACAACATTTTTTTAAATGAGGGAAGGAAGACTCCAAAATTAAAGAATAAGTTCTCTATTTAAAATAGGATTTGATTTATAAAGTCTTCAATTTCATTCAACTTTTGAGAGAAACACTTATCCCATAAAGTAAAAAGATGTGTAGAACACGGTGGTCAGACTGATCCAGAGCAGCGGCCTATGTCAATTAACATTATTTGAAAAGGCTTGTGCAGAGTTGTTTCAAAACTGTTGGTTTTTTCTAATTTAAAACCTTATTTTTGAAATTTATGAATTAGTTCCCAAAGTCCTACCCTTGTGAAGAAGTGGATTTAGTCATATCCATATTGAATTGCCTGTGAAGTTTGTTCTGCATTTTCATACCATAGTAAGGTCTTTCTAAGGTCATAGTGTTACTTTTAATAACAGCACCAATATTATTCATAATGTTGGTTTTTCTTCATCCTGAAGCACTCAATGTGTAATCTTGAAGCCATGCACTGTGGCTGCCTTTACCTGGTTTTGTCAGGGTTTTTTAATCATCTAAGAGAGAAGGGTTTTCTCTAAATCCATAGGTATTATAAGACAAACCCTTCCTAGCACTGGCAGGGTAGTCCCATTGACTTTTATGCAACAGTGATGCACAGAGACGATTTCTCAGGCAGATGTCCAAAGAGAAGACAGACCAGTCCAAAGTGTTGGCAACAAAATCTTGAACTAAGATAGTGTTTATGGAAAGAAGGAGAGTGAATCTTGGCTGCAGTGTGGAAACAAAAGCAGATGTTGGCTTACTTAAGTGTACTCATTCTCTAGACATGCTGGGACCTCAGTGGCTGACAGAGGGCAAGATAACAAAGCTGGGAACTGCCAGGTCCAAGACTAGCGCACCAAGATTGTAAAATAGGACTGGCCCCCAATGGGGCATGGAGTCTCCATCAGAATCCTGTCTAGTAGAAAAGGCTCCCATGAGCTAATAGGTCAGCATCCACATTTAAGTGGAAACTTTTGGGCAGGAAGAGCAAGATCACAGGATTTTCTAGAACAGGGGTCAGCAAACTATGATCCGTATGCCAAATCTGGCCCATGACCTGTTTTTGTAAATAAAGTTTTATGGGAACACACGTCTGTTCATGCTACAATGGCAGAATTGAGTAGTGACAGAGACTTGGGGTTTACAAAGCCAAAAATATCTTCTATCTGGCCCTGTACAGAAAATGTTTGGCAACCCCTGTTCTACAAGAGGGTGAGGCTTGGAATCAGCATTGTGGTCCCAGGTGATATGTTTGGTTTGGAGACATACACCAGGCATGGGCTGAGAGGAACCCATGATCGAGGCAGGATGTCAAAACCACAGCTGAATGGTTTGGAGTTCAGGACCTCAGGTACAGGCAGAAACCAAGGCAAAAGCTCGGTCCTATTGACTGGACAAACATGGTGGTGATTAAGGAAAGAAAAAGGCTCAGTAAACTTGAGGGATCCAAGTTACCTTTAGTCATAGAAGATACCAAGTCTAGGACAGCAAGTCCAATTTCAGTGACCTGCTGATGGGTTCGAACCAATGGTCAGTTTGAAATGCTCAGTGTTGAGCAGAGCTGGGAAGGCAGAGGCTGACCCAGAAGGAAGGAACTTTCAAGTCCAAATAACCTGGCTCTTTCTGCTAGAAAGTAGGAGTATGGTGTTATACTCTCCATTTCCTCTTCAATATGTAGCTTATCACCCTCACCAACCCAGCGTGATGAGATTGAAATGTCTCCTGGCTTGGGTTGCCATATTTAGCAAATAAAAATACAGGAGGCCGAGTTCAATTTGAATTTCAGACAAAGAAAAAATTTAATGAATAAAAGTATATCTGAAATATTTCATTGGACATGTTTATGCTAAAAATTGACTCATTATTTGAAATTCAAATTTAAGAGACTTCTCTGGTGGCGCAGTGGTTAAGAATCCTCCTGCCAATGCAGGGGACATGGGTTCGAGCCCTGGTCCAGGAAGATCCCACATGCCGCAGAGCAACTAATCCTGTGTGTCACAACTACTGAGCCTGCGCTCTAGAGCCCACGTGCCACAACTACTGAAGCCCGCACACCTAGAGCCCGTGCTCCGCAACAAGAGAAGCCACCACAATGAGAAGCCTGCACACCGCAGTGAAGAGTAGCTCCTGGGCTTCCCTGGTGGCACAGTGGTTGAGGGTCCGCCTGCTGATGCAGGGGACACGGGTTCGTGCCCCGGTCCGGAAGAATCACACATGCCGCAGAGCGGCTGGGCCCGTGAGCCATGGCCGCTGAGCCTGAGCGTCCGGAGTCTGTGCTCCGCAACGGGAGAAAAAAGAGTAGCTCCTGCTCACCGCAACTAGAGAAAGCCCATGCGCAGCAACGAAGACCCAATGCAGCCAAATAAATAAATTTATTAAAAAAACCAAACAAACAAATTTAGCTTGAGTCCTATAATTTTTCTGACAATGTTATTTCCACGAAACTGGCCATCTTTGTGATCAATCATGACTAAACTAAGCAATATTTTGACTCCTGGGACAGCAAGAAATTTCTAGTCTTTTGGTTTCTCCTCTAGTCTCTTTTGCTTCTCCCTTTCTCCACATACAGACTTCTTTCCCACCTCCTTCCATCTCTTCTCTACCACTTCCTTTCCAAGGGCTGTCCAGGAGAGGGGACCGATTGCATTTATCAACACTTCCAGTAATTATAATATAGCTTCAACTGTCATTGATTAAACCAGAAAAGGGCTGAAAACTGAGAAAGAAGAAGTGAAGCTTTTTAAAGTGACTCACAGGAAGGAAACCTGGTGAACAGACAGTTAGATGATTGGCTTCTGACTCATAGGAGCTTTCTTTTTCTTTTTTTAATCTAATCATGCTCTCGCCTATTTCTTTTATCATCCATTGATGATTTTTTTTAACAACCATGATTTATTTTAGTTTTTTGAATTTTATTTATTTTTTATACAGCAGGTTCTTTTTAGTTATCTATTTGATACATATTAGTGTGTATATGTCAATCCCAGTCTCCTAATTCACAGGAGCTTTCTTTGCTAGAGATCTGTAGTCCTCTATCACCATTAGCTTGCTGTCAACAAACCACTGAAATTTCCCCGGCAGCACACAGATCACTGTCTTGGTAGAGGACCTGGGTTTAGATAAACGGCGTGGCGCTTGCTGGTTCCAAATGGTGAATTAAAATGAACATTTTTTTAAATTTACAAAGAGCCTCTTAGATTAAAATCAAAGGGCTCTGTAAAAGCCATGCTCATGGTTTTAAAGCATTACGCCAGCACCGTGTTCTGTGAAGAGGTTCTTAGGAAAGTTTCAAGAACAGTCAAATCGTTTTATGCTGCGGTCACAGTGGATTAAAGCTCACCTGCAGGGAAAAGGATGTGGGCTGAGATTGTGCTCAGGGATGACTTGGGTAATATGTAAAACATGTAGAAAACACCAGTCTGATGTGATTTGCATTCTTTCCCCCATCAGTCATTTCTCTAACAGCCCTCCCCCCGTTGTAGCAGTATTAGAGGTGCCCATGTGGGTCTCCCTTCAAGAAAGAACTTGCTGTTCAGCAGTAAAAGATGCAGTTGGCTTACAGCCTCCAGCTGTCAGTACCTTAGGATGCACAGCGCCTTTAGAGCAGGGACCATGCTCTTCCTGGGGCAGCCCCCAGCCAGTGACTGAGCACAGAGTAGGTCCTAGGCCTGGCCAGTTCTTCAACATGGTACTCCTCCGATGAGCAGTCTTTGTTCTGGAATCCCTCACTGGGTTGGCCAAAATGACTCAGATCTGCATCGTGATCTGAGGCTTTCCCTGTCCAATTGTACTTTCTCCCTCTTTTATCTTCTTCACAAGTGTTACTCCCGCAAAAAACTCTTGCAATCTTAATTCTGCCTCAGTGTCTGTTTCCCTGAGGGCACACGTGACCCAACCATGATGGCCCCAGGGAAGTGGACGGAACAGATACCATTTTAGCAAGGAAAAAGATATCTTTTTTTTTTTTTTTTTTTTTTGCGGTACACGGGCCTCTCACTGTTGTGGCCTCTCCTGTTGCGGAGCACAGGCTCCAGACGCGCAGGTTCAGCGGCCATGGCTCACAGGCCCAGCAGCTCTGCGGCATGTGGGATCCTTCTGGACCAGGGCACGAACCCGTGTCCCCTGCATCGGCAGGCGGACTCTCAACCACTGCGCCACCAGGGAAGCCCGGAAAAAGATATCTTGAGGGATACATTCTCACCCGAAAGGAAGAGGGGGAAAGGGCACACTCGTTCCTGTCCAGCAGAGCACAGGAATGAAAAAAGAGGTGGACGCAAGCTTAGACCCTCACACATCAGAGTCTTGCCTTGCCTCTTCCTTGAGGCCAAGGCTTTTTTGGGGAGGGAACTATGAAAACATTCAGAAAGGTATGGAGAGACTAAAAATATTAGGGCAAGTGACCTCCTTTCCCACGCACAGCCTGGAAGAGGCTGAAAGCAACTAGGAGAAGCCCAACATGTATCTGGTACCATGTCTAACATGGCTTGGGTGGGACAGTGCAGCATTAACAAATGGAGGGACCTTGGTAGATAACGATGAGATGTATCCCTGTATTCCCTGGTGCCCTGGTGAAGGTCAGGGCGGTTCAAGATGGATCACTGGAAATGCAGAGGCCTGAAGTTGGAAAGTGGAGGCCATTGAGATCAAGTAGTTTGACTTCCAGAGGCAATAGCGGTGTCAATGTCCCATGGCTAAGTTTGTCCATTGCATGCCAGTGAACAAACTAGACCGGGAGTAACTCATGGGACACCAGCACAGGACCCAAACACCCAGCAGGGATGCCCCTAAAGACCAGAGGTCACCATGCTGGTTTCCACACCCATAGCCACATGGTAGCAACACCCCCACCAGCCAAAGAGCCAGGTGCTAACATCAGGAGACCAAGGGACACCAGAAGAGGCCAGGATATACCGGCTGACCATGTACGTTCAGTCTTTTCCTACATGTCCCATAGGGTTGAGGGGATACAAGGAAGATTTGATCAGTTCTGGAAAACAAAGGAGCTGCACGTGTTGGCACGTCTGAGTGTGTGTTAATCACTTGGTGACCCCACTGCTCTTGTTACATTTTGAACTTTAGTCCAAGCTATGGAGTTAAGGAGGGTCAGACGTAGTGTCTCCAAGCCATATCTGAATAGCAGATTCGGGCTGAGAACCTCCATGGGCCAGATAAATTATAGCATCCACGTATGGGAATGTTTGGTTTCTCTCTAGACCTCATTTTCCAAGGGGTGGGAGATAAACCACTGGTGATAGCCAAGATGATTTTAGGTTGTATGCAAACACCTTTCATTAACACTGAATCACACCCAAAACATCCCACTTCCAGTTTCTCTCAGTCCTCCTGATCACATAAGAGGAAGTCTGGGTGCCCGTCTCTACCCTCCCCCAAACTTGCCAATTCCACTTGCTAACAAAGTGAGAGCAGATTTCAGATTCAGAGTATCAGCCCCCCTCCACCCTCAATCTATTCTTCATGAAGCAGTCACAATGATCCTTTAACAGAAATCAAATCACACCACTTCTCTGCTGAAGACACTCCCATGCCTCCTCATTTAATTCAGAGGAAAAGCCTGAATCTTTCTAGTGGCCCCCAAGGCCCTACCTCATGTGACACGTCACACTCCAGCCTCACCCTCTCTCCTGCCCTCTGGCTCACGCTGCTTCAGCCACGGTAACCTCCTGATTGGTCTCGGGATGCTCTTTGCCCAGAAAGCAGCCCAGCTCAAGTCCTCGCCTGCCACAACTTGACTCAGAGCCACTTCTGTAGTGAGGACTCCTTTGGTTCTCCTCTCCTGGACCGCAGCTCCCTGACCTCCATCTTGCTTTATGTCTGTGTGTGCACTCAATACATTTTACGTGCTCGTCATGTTTTGTTGTAATTTTGTCATTTGAAAAACTAAACTTGTCATCTTTATTTCCTGCCTCTCCCTTGAATGTAAGCTACGTTAAGTCAGGAGTTTCTGCCTGTTATGTTTACTGCCGTATCTCCAGCGTCTAAAACAGGGCTTGGTAAGCAGTGGATGCTCACTCAGTATTTCCTGAATGGATAATGAACTCTTGGCTTATTCCTACATGTTATTATCAGTATCATATCTTTCCTTTCTCAGCCTCCCCTTTAATTCTCCTTCCTTTCCTGGCAAAGCAAACACAAACGAATACAAACAAAACACACAACAAAAAAACCCACAAGATGCTATTCGTTACCCCTTCTCAACTTCATGGAAGTTCTAATAATCATATATATTTTATATACACATATATATTATAATACATTATGTTTTATATATACATTTTATCTATCTAGATACATACACACATTATATTTTCCTTTCAGATGGGAGATTTGGGGTGTGGAGTGCCAAGGGAAGAGAATTTGGGGAATCCTTGACCTGGCTGACCTCTACCCTTCTCCCAACTCCCTTCCATCCTCCCTCCGCCCCTGACCCCCACCCTCCTCTCACATTCCTGCCTGCTGAGTTCTGCTCCCCAGCAGCCCGTAGCATTTGGGCTGGGATGGTTGGAACCCCCGCGGGCTCAGCATTTCCAGGATCCCCTCACTGGCTGAGTGGGGAGCACAAGAAATACATGTGTCGAGATGCTTCTTCTCAAGACCAGAATTTGGCGTGGCTGTTCTGCGTGACTGAATGACAGATCACAGACACACATCTAGACCTCCGGAATGGAGAGCGAGCCAGGTGGAAGGAGAAGCCGCCTAGCTCCCCACCGCTGGCTGACCCTGTTTACTCTGTTTCTGGTTGTCACCACAGCACCATGTCGAGTTACCAAGGAGATAGAAAGGAACAGACCTGTGAGAAGCTCTCGCTGGAGCGTGGGCGGCAGCTGACTGTCAGTGAGGGCAACGCCCTCATCCTTGGCTCCGCCTCTCCTCCCACACCCCGAAAGAAGCCACACAGGAGCTGGCGTTTCAGGAGCTGCTTTTAGAATGCAGACCAGAGCTTGCGCACACCTATTCTCTGGCCCTCGTGCCCCTTTGAGCAAGAGGGTCTGCGGGCTTGGGTCTTGCTGCTGGATGGGCGGGCTTTTCTAAGCCTTGGGGATGTATTTGTGTTGTAAGAAAACACCTGGGTTTTTTCAGGGGTCGGAAGAGATTGGTGGCTGAGCTGTTCTGCTCTTGTGTGGATGGAAGGCTGTGAGATGGGGCCCTTGATCACCACGGAGCCCCTGGACAATTGGAAGGAGAGGTGCCAGGAGCCAGGCCCCAATGCCCCTTTAGCAGGACAAAGTAATAGCATGGGGACATCCACACCGAACTTTGAGAAGGAACAAGGCTAACTCTGATGGTGAGCCGGCCCCGTTTGTACACGCCAAGGCCTAAAAGACCATGTTTGCTTTTGACAAGCCTTTGGGAATATCCGGTAATTACGGTAATTCCATAATCATGCTACTAAACGCATCTAATGCTTTCATCTTTACAAAGCTTGTGTCCATTTTCCGCCTTCTCCCCTAGAGAAGGGGGCTTTATTTCCCCTACTTTACAGATGAGAAGGTAGAGGTGGAGGAACTTTCTGCTACCATAAAAGTAGCAGGAAAGCATTTCAAACCCAGATCTCGTGACCCCACATGTGGGGTGTTTCCACTCGTTCCTGGTAGAGGAGTTCCTGAAACAGGAGCCTCACGAGTCTGAGGCCTGAAACTACAGGGCTTACTGATGTAGCTGCAAACTGCAGCTCTCAGACAGCAAGAGAAAAGTCAAGAAGAGAAAATGCATTGCTCTGGAGGACCTTCGCGTGTCTCACACAGGCGGAATATTTACATGTGTTCCCCACACGGTCTCCGTAGCAACTGTCAGAGGTGCAAAAATGCATCATCAGTATTTGTTAGAGGATGAAAAGAGATCCTCTTTCTCTCAGCGGGCAGGGCTATTTCCGTCCACTGGCTTTGTGACTTCTCCCAGCAGCCAGTTGGCAGGAAGGTTTCAAACAACAGGGAACCCGTGGATCAAACCAATCGGCATCTGAAACTTGCAGGATGGAGGGATCTCATCTTCTGCTCCCTCTTCCAGGCAATTAAGCACGGAGTCAGGAAGGAATTTTGTTATTCGGAAGTCTCAATAGAAAGGAGCTGAGAAGTTGTGGTTTCCAGCTTTTAACCATAGCATTTAAGACATGGCTCCATTTTCCTTGTAGTTTCCAAGTGCACATCATTACCTAATTCTCCCTGGAGAATCGATATTGCTTTATGATGCGTATGTATCAGTGATGTGAGCTAAGGCTCGGAGCCAGCAAACAATGTCTTTCTCATAAACCTTCCTCCCCAGCCTCCTTTCCCATGGTGCACCTTGAAATGATGCCTTCTACCTTTCCTACGTCACATGCTCCGTGGGCTCCTTGGTCAGGAATGAAGTCTACATTGCTGCAAAGAAAACTATAATTCAGTGCCCCGTATGTGCCCCAGAATATTTTATCTCCAACATCTCAGTTTGTGACTTGTCATATGTGATTTATGTGCTGTTGGTTAGTGTATCATGTGTCAAAATCTTCCAAGTGCTTTGGGGGAAACAGGAATCAGAGAATTCCTGATCCCCAAAGATCTTACAGTCTAGTTTACCTAAGCTCTTATGTAGCGTTCAACCCAGCTTTACACGCTCAGCATGAGACCAACACATCTATTAAGCCCTATATGAAAAACTGAGCCCCTACACAACTGTCCCTGGCGGGTCTGGACTCATGGCCGAGCAACTGGTGTTGTTGACCAAGACTCATGCTCAGAAGGACTTGCTTGGGTTTAATGTACTATCACTGCTGTCTCACATTTCTTAGTTTATCTTCGTATTTGTGTCTCATAAGTGAAGTCTGATGGGATAATGAAGCTCAGCTCACTGGTGGAGCTGCCCCTTACCTCCAGCCCCTGGTGTCCCAGAACTCGACCTTCTCTTTCCCACCCCCATCCCATGACCACTGCCACCCTCCACCCAGGGTGGCCACCAGGTCTTGTCAGCATGTGGGGAGCTCCCTTCTACCTCTGCTCCCTGTAGGAGACCTGGGAGCCGATGCAGGAAGGGTGGTGGTTGGGTGTGTACACCATGGCGTCTTGGGAAACAGCATGACAGTGCTGTCCCTGCCCTGGCCTGTCAGTGCCATAGTGCATTTGACTTGGTGGGGGTCTCTCACCCACCCCCATTGGTGTACTCAGTGTGTGCTGGAGGTTGTAATCCCTTGGGGGGCACAATGGCAAGCAGTGGGAAGGGGAGATTGACTTCCCTGCTACATTTTCGTTTTGTGCTTGAAGCCCACAATTATGTAGCCAGACCAAATGGACTCCAGCGACTCTCTCCTTTCAATCCTTTTGTACAGCTGTCATGAACAAAGCTCGTGTAAGCCAGTCCTGCTTTCCTATCAGTTCAATGAAAAAAAAATTGTGTTCTGTTCCTCAGAACCCATGTCAACCACAAAAATACCAAATTATGGAAATGAGATGTGATTACTCTGAAGTCACCTCCTAGGCATATTTAACATATTTGATGTATTTAACATACTCAAAAGAATCCTGATCTTTAGAATTTACTATTTTAAGATATGACCCACACCTTAAGCTTTAGCAAGCATTTGTTTGTTACGGAAAACCAAGAACCATTTAAAGTTTACATCATAAATGTGTCTTGTGGGGGACTTTCCTGCAGAGACTGAACTGACTGAAGCTTTGTTCTCTAAACTCAGGAAGACATTTTAAGTGTTGAAAAGTGTCATTTTGACGATGATTTCTTTCAACGCTCGACCAGCTTTGGAAAGGAAGAGTTACAAATAACAAGGGATGAGATTCCCCTCAGGTATATTTTTAGCAAAATAACACCTTGTAAAATTTCCTGTCCTTGTACCCAGCTGCCAGGCGATGGCATAGGAAGTTGATCCAAGCTGACACACATTCATTGGGCATCTGCCATGATATGAGCTGAACCCTGGGCCCTGGGCAACATGGAGGATGTAGAGATAAATAAGATGGTCCCTGCCTCTAAGAAGCAAGTAAGACCCTCAGCTGGGGAAGAGATATAAATTTATAGCTGCTGAAGGGAGCTGGCTAAGAGCTCACAGGCTGCTGGCAGGCCTTTCTTCATGGCTTACCCCTCCCGGAGCACCATATTGTCGGCAGAAGGCTGCTTGGCCCAGACTAGCTGTGGACAGGGCTTGATCACTTACAGGCCACTGGGAGTTGCTGTCTACAGCTTGACACATTGAGAAGCCTGGCTTTCTGTTCTGTCTCTAACATAGGAATTGCTTTTGGAAAAGCACCGTTTCTTGGGTCAACATGAAGATTACCCCGTGGAAGACCCTGGAAATATGAACTATTATTATTATTGAGGGCTTGTTATATGTGAGACACTGTGCCATATTCCAGGCATACAGACCCTGCTTTCAGGGTGTCATGGTAAGTTAGAAGAGATACAGATGTAAGCAAATGACTAAAGTGTGCATGGACATTGGGCATGGGGAAATGACGGTCAAAAGACCTAATATGAAATCTCAGCTCTGACCAGCTGGCTCTGTGACTTTAGTCACGTCCTGCAACATCTCTGGGCTCTGGTTTCTTTATTTGCAAAATCTACCTGGGGGAAGAAGAGTTGTCTGTTTGGTCTCCAAGGTGCCTTTCTGTTTTAAAATTGCCTGTGTCTTTTAACATCCTAGAAATAATCTGTGCTCCATAGGCAAGATTCTTTCTGAACTTGTATTAGTTTTCTAGGTCTGCTGTAACAAAGCACCACAAACTGAGTGGTCTAAATAACAGAAATTTATCATCCCACAGTTCTGGAGGCTGGAGTCTGAGATCAAGGCGTTAGCAGGTTGATTCCTTCTGAGGGCTGTGATAGTCTTTTCCATGTCTCTTCCTTAGTTTCTCGTGGTTTGCTGGCAATCTTTGACATCCCTTGGCTTATACAGCTCTATCTTCATGTTCATCTGGTGTTCTCCTAGGTGCATCTATGTCCACATTTCTTTTTTATAAGGACACCAGTCTTACTAGATAAGGTCATATAGCTCAGCATAACCTCATTTTAACTGTGTAATCTCATGTTAAGTAATTACATTTGCAATAACCCTATTTCCAAAGAAGTTCACATTCTGAAGGATAGGACTTCAGCATATGAATTGGGGAGGGGGCGGGACAAAATTCAACCCACAATAACCTGTTTTACTAATTTCTACCTTGGAATCTTTGGTCCATCCTTATCCAAGGTGGTAAATCTTTTTCATCTTAACGATCAGCTCTGATCAATTGTAGTGATTACCTGGAGTGCTGTGTTGAGAAGGGTTGAGTTGACATCAAGGATTAATGGGAAAGGTGACTAGAATTGGCTCCGATTTTTTATTTCCATGGGTACAGGATTTAAGGAATCGGGTTTTGTCACGTGCCTGCTCACGCAAGGAGCAGGAGATGTAAAAGTCTCGCTACTTATCCCTAAAGCAGAAACCTCACCAAAAAGCGAAGGAAGGACTGCTTTTTTCAGATCTCTCCATTTGAGATGGTATTCAAAAGGTGATTGCCAATTTGTAGTCTCACTGCATTTAATCATCCTTGCAGGGCCTTTCAGCCCAGCCCATGAAGATGATTTAGTCTTCAATAGGACTCAACTATTCCATAATGAGAGTGAAGGGAGTTAAACTTTTAGGAAGACATGATCAGTCTGGGCTTCGTGAATGTTTTCTTCCTTTTTTTTTTGCTTTTAATTGTTTTTAATTTTTAAAAAATGTAGGAGGGGAACTTTTGTGTTTTTTTGTTTCTTTGTTTTTTATTTTTTATTGCAGCATAGTTGCTTTACAGTGTTGTGTTAGTTTCTACTGTACAGCAAAGTGAACCAGCTATATATACACATATATCCCCTCTTTTTTTGGATTTCTTTCCCATTTAGGTCACCACAGAGCATGAGTAGAGTTCCCTGTGCTATACAGTAGGTTCTCATTAGTTATCTATTTTATACATAGTATCAATAGTGTATACATGTCCATCCCAATCTTCCAATTCATCTGTGAAAGTTTTCTGGAACCAGATTGGAAGTGATCTTCTAGAAGCACCAAAAATAAATCCTCACTCCCACTCTTTTTTTTTTTTTAATTTTTATTGAAGTATAGTTGATTTACGATGTTGTGTTAGTTTCAGGTGTACAGCAAAGTGAATCAGTTATACATATACATATATCCACTCTTTTTTAGATTCTTTTCCCATATAGGCCATTACAGAGTATTGCTCACTCCCACTCTTTACACCTATAACATCAAAACCACCAGATGATGACAGTTGCTGTAGAAATCTAAGCACGTGGAGGAATGCCCACCTTGAACTAGCTAAGCTTGGTACGGGAGCCAAAAGATGGGAAATGACAGGAAGCCAGTTGTCTGTGTCATTGTGGCTACAAAGGAAGTACTTTCAGGACAAAGAGGAGAAGTGATTATCCAGGGACGCCTTCATTTTCGTTTCATCTGCTGAGCTCCTTAATGAAAACCTGGCGGATAGACCAAGGCCAAAGCCTGCTCACCTCCAGAGAATATTTCTGTTGAGGCCTTTGTACTCAAGACATTCATCTGAAATATGAAGTCACTGATTTGAAGCTTTTCGCATCATATGAGGGGCTCAGGGTCTCACCCAGGCACTGTTTCAAATGTTTCCCACTAGTGAAGACTACATTCTCTTCTTGTGCAAAACTACATTTTTGCTTCTCCCTGTTTGACCCTGGCCCTCATCATGAGAATATGCCCAGGCTAGTCTGCTGGGAGTAAGTCAGAGACACATGGAAGAGAGCCAGGTCATCCAACCTAGGCCATCCTAGTTGAGCTATCCCAGTCACCTGACAAACTTGTCATAGGCACATGAGTGAGCCCAACCACCATCAGCCAAGCCCAGCACAGACCAGCAGAACCACCCAGCTGACCTGTAGACTTGTGAGAAATAAGGAATGTTTGTTATTTTAAGCCATTAAACATTGGGGCGGTTTGTTATGTGGCAATAGCTAGCTGCTACACATGGTCTCCCTCATGTAGGGGTAAAGAGAAAGGGTAATAGATTAGGCATAAGCTGTGTCCAGTGTTGGAATTCAGTTGTGACTAGGAAACTGAGAAGCTGATGGGGCAGTTCTGTTAGAAGGCTATTTGCATGAGAGGCCTTCCCAGGAGAGAATTCATCCCAAGGAATGAACAAGTCGAGCAGAGAAGCTTAGTCTGGGAATAATGACTTAGTCATCAGAGACTGAGAAAATCCACCACAGTGTCTGTTACTCTAATGCATCTTCTGACTTAGGGTCAGCGAATTCTTGTTTGACTTTTATGATTGAGGGTACAGCTCCCCAGCTTTGGGATAAGTGTAGAAAACTGTAAAGCTAAAGCAGCATTGGAGGAACATGCGAACAAAGCACCAATTTGGTATCCAGAAGATTCCAGCACCTCAATCAAAGATAGGGCAAAAATAGGGTACCCAGAAGAGGACTGAGTCACATCTGTCTAAATAGCTACATTAATTCATTATTTCATTCATTTATGTGTTCAACAAACATTGAGGGCTATCCAGATTACACTGTGTTAGATTATGATAAGGGGAGACAAATGTTTTCATAAGGTGGGGTCCCTGCCTGTAAGGAGCCCACAGACCAGTTCACATTTAAAAATAGGTTTTATATTGTGTGCTCTGATTGATTGATAATGGCTGCCTAGAGTACTCGAGGGGCATTTGAGAGGCCAGATCCCAATTCAGAGGAGTACTGTGATTGACTAGCAATGTCTGCTTTGGCCATATAGTTGTAATCCTGGTGGTCTAGTTTTATGTCCTGGCTCCATTTACTCATAGATCCATAAACTAAGCTTCTTACATGTATTATATGTAAAATTCATCTCTCACTATCTCTTCATGCCTTGGCTGAGTGACAAAGAGCTGATGCTAAGGAAGGTGGTTCTGAGTTGGTATTCTTTTTTGACAAACAAAGGAGCATGATATTTTCTCTGTATGTCTTTTTACTCCTCCCCTATAAGTCAGAAACACAGTCCTCAGAATGGGGATGGGGTAGAATGGAGTATGGAGGAAAACCTATGTACAGTGACAAAAAAGACTCCACCATCCTCCAGCAGAGTGGTAAAGGGTTTGGGGATGAGAAGACCATAACCCAGCTTTGAAAAGAAGCACTGAAATAGTACCAAGCCATCCTGACTTGGCATCATATGGGCAAGGAAATAAAGACAATCCAACCAGTCATGTTTCTTGTGTTTATCTAGTATGAATGTGGCTAATCTGTTGACAGCCTTGGCGAGCCTGCGGATCCTGAATAGGGCCAGGCAGCGCTCCCAACGGGCGTTTAATGAACATCGTGGAGACTTTTCAGTAGCCCCTCTGGAGACCCCAGGCTGGATTGGATGCACAATACTGGACAACCATGGGGAGGTGAAAGATCTTAAACTTACCACTCTGCCCTGTTCCTGAAGGTCTGTTCATTTTGTGAGCCATCTAGAACTCAAAAGACTGAGTATTTAATAAAGACTTAATTAACTATGGCTTTTGTCATCTGCAAGACCTGTTCTCAAGTCTGCTCTGCCCTTCTCTACTCGTGTGACTTGGAGCAAATGCCTTAACCCTCAGTGTCTTCATTTGAAAAACAAGGGATAAAAATAGTACTTATTGCAGGGGTTTTGTGAAGACAGAACAAGTATGTAAAGCGCTCAGTAGAATGCCCAGCATATAGTAAGTGCTCAATAAATGACAGCCATGATTATTAGCAATTAAGTTCTAGACTCTTTGGGAGCATCACCCACACCCCATCCCCTTTCCGCCTTCTCCTCCTCTACTCACAAGCGGTAGTAGGCTCTAACTCCCCGTGGCCAGAAGCTCTGGGTGCAGGCTCCCAGGGGGCCTGGGTTTCCCCTCTTCTTTCCCCGGGCCCCGCCTCAAGCCACCCTGCAAACACAAGCCATGTGGGGGTCACTTGATGCCCAAAGGAGATGCGCTTTCTAAGCAGCTCAGCTTCCATTTCCAGGCCTCTTTGGCTTGTGTCTCTGCAGACAAAGCCCGGTGTGTATGTGAGGCTCCAGCCATTGTGACACTGAGTAATGAGAGGGCTGCGCAGTGGGTGAAGAAATGAAGCCGCTGAGCGAAAGCCAGCAGTGCTCCTGTCTGGTTACACCCGGCCGCGGACAGCACCTGCTACCCAGGACCCAGGGGGACGGTTTCAACACCGGAAGCCACAGGGCCCAGCAGAGCCACCCCTGTCAGACTGCCCTGCTGGGTCACCTGACCTGGACAGGGTGGTGGGGATAAGTTTTAGAGGAAGTGACACTGGATAGGGAAGTGGGGAAAATGACCTCTGGTTCTTGCACTCTGGGCTTCCGTTTCCTTTGGTCAACAGGAAAATAAAGCACGTACCCATCATGCCCATCGTGGGACAGAGTGGTAAGAGCACAGGGCTTGACAAGGCAGCTTGGCTTCAACACTTGCCCCTACTACCTTCCACCCACATATGCTTGGACAAGCCTCATCATCTCTCATGCAGCCTCAATTTCCATATCTGTAAAATAGGGACCGTCACAAAGTTGACACAAGGATCGCGTGAGATCATGTATGTCTCAGCCTTTTTAAGGCAGGCAATTATGTGCACAAATATTTCTTTTGCTTACTTGTCCTTCTCTCTGTGCCTTCTTTTTTCTTTGCTCTGCCTCCCTCCTGTCTTCATTTATTTCCTTTTTACCAGGCTTATCCCTGAGGCCAGGGATTTTCAAACATTTCCACCAAAATGCCCTTAACAACCAAAAAGGGTAAAAAAGATTTAGCCTAAAGTGCCTATTATAGTGCGAAATTTCTTTGGCATCTCATGTTTATTGTTAAGATTCCTGTGACTCTCGTGTTTGGCTCTATAATCTATCATGTGTAACAGTTACTGTTGTTCTTGGATGAAAACAACAGAGCCTGCTCTCAGTAGCTCAGACAGAACAGGAATTGAAGGGCAACTGTAGATTTTGTAGGGGAACCAGAGAGTCGAGGCCTCTCTGTAAAGGAAACATGCCCAAACCACCCCTCAGGGGCTGCCCCCGTGAATCCCCAGTGGGGTTGGCCTTGAACACAAACACCACAGCTGCCAGACGGAGCTGTGCGCACTGAGCCCACTGGGGACTGGAAACTGAGGCACCGCCACTGCTGCCTATGGAAATTGCTGCTTCTGCCATGATGCTGCCGAAACTTGGATTCCTCAAGGCCCCATCCTCAGTGGCTTTCTGCCAGATTGAGGTCTTACATGAATGTCTGTACGGCCTGGCCTAAGACACAGCCCATAGTTCAGCTAAAAGAGAAGATGGAAGAGCCAGTTCCGGCAGGACCCACCATGTGGGACGTTTTCCCAACAGAGAAAAGGCTTTCAGAACACACTAAGTGGTCATAAGAGACCTCACCTATACACTATCTACTTTAACATTATGTTTTAGCCACCAATCAGCAAGTGAAATGAACGTTCCAGAAACATACACTCTGTTTTCCTAAGCTTTGTGTACTTGTCACAGTTTGTGTATGGTCTCAGGGGCACAGGGGCTCCAGCCTAAAAAGCCAGGCCTTAGACCCTCCAAAGGCATTCCCCAGCCTCATCAAGTGTACCTGGGGTTAAAGAGTCATCACTGGGGCTTCCCTGGTGGTGCAGTGGTTGAGAGTCCGCCTACCGATGCAGGGGACAGGGGTTCGTGCCCCGGTTTGGGAAGATCCCACATGCCGCGGAGCGACTGGGCCCGTGAGCCATGGCCGCTGAGCCTGCGCATCCGGAGCCTGTGCTCCACAACGGGAGAGGCCACAACAGTGAGAGGCCCGCGTACTGCAAAAAAAAAAAAAAAAGAGTCATCATTGCCAGAAGGAGAGCGCAGTTCCTATCTCCTAGGAGCAGAAGCATGTTCGAGACATTTGAATAATGCTGGCTACATCACTGTCACATTGGACCAATGGAGCTGACCTCCTTTCACTGCGTTGGTCACCAGTCCCACTGTGAAGATCAACTAACGTTTCAGTTGATGTTGGTTTCCTTCCAACCTTTCCCATGGAGCCTTGGCTCCTATCTGGTGAAGGTGAACAGGCCCACTCAGCCCATCTCATGTCCAATTTTGTTTATAGTACAACAGCAAGCCCCTGCCCTGTCCCGGTCCATAATTCCTATTGGAGATGGAACCCACTGGGAGAAAGCCATGAAAGGACTGTGCCTCTTTTTCTTAGAACCTTGACTTTTCTTACTTATACTTCCCGACCTCTCATCATCTTCATCAGCAGGAAGCCCCAAGGCCATCCATGGATCTTTGAAATAAAACATGATTCAAATCTCCGTGTGGCTGAAGGTAGCAGGGTTGGTGCCGTGGAGGTTCACATCTTCTCTGCAAAATGCAGGCCGACATTCTCCTAAAGACAAAGGCCTGTCATTGTTTGGAACTGATTCACTGTGCAAACCCTCTCCAGGGAGTGGACTCTGAAACCACTGGCCAGATTTCAAATATGTACATGCAGAATGAGAGGTATTTTCCCAGTTGGTCACTAGAAATAGAGCCCAGGAAAGAGCCCTAAAGTTGGAAAGTACATTTCATAGCAGTTTTTTCCCCTAAAAATAGAAAAGTAGCTTTGCTGTGCAAGAGGCGGGACTGAAGCCCTAGCCCAGGAAGGACAGGAAGGCTGCCTTGTCTTGACCTGGTAAGACCCGCTTCCCTGCTCAGCAGGAGCCCTGTCTCGTAAGATCTGACCTCCAGATCCTGAGCTCAGCCCTCCTGCTGCCCAGCCATGCTGTATTCCACATGAAAGGGGTGACCGTCCATCTCTCGCCATCCTGCCCAGACCTGTGTGCTAGGTTGCCAAAGCTTGCCTTTGGCACGGATCTGGGGTCATTGATAGTAGGTGTACCAGCTCCAAGAAAAAGCAACCTGTTGGAGGTAGTAGGCAGACATTTAAGGTGGTGCTCGTGTATTTGCTGAATGGACTGGGATAGGTGTCCTCATCTTCTCACGTGACTCTGGAATGTGACTTGTGTTCCCTGGGAGCACACCAGACTGGGTGACAAAAATGGGTTGCCGCTGACAGCAGTAAATCGCGTTTCACTGGTCTCAATTGCTGTCACACACTTCAACTTTTCTCAAAGTGGCACTTGAGTGTTTCTGAGCTTTCTTGGGGTTCTATCAGATGCTCTCAGAAAGAAGCCCTTGTCGTTTGCGCTTGGTGCCTGCCATTGTCATTCTGTGCCCCTCTGGCCTCTTCCAGGGGAGTCCCACGTCCGTGAATCTTCAGTCAACAGCCACGGCGAGAAGGGTCACGCCCAAACTTCCTCTGTGCACTCAAGGCCACCACTTGGTCCCTTTGCACCTGGAAATCTTTTCTGCTCAGGTTTTTCTCGTAACTCGTCTCTCCCAGGAACTCTCACATTGAGTCCCTGTGGGGCTGGACGTGCCGATATGGCCAAGTGACATCACCATACAGGACCCAGAATCATGCTGCCCTTCCCACCATGACTGCTTTGCTATCAGGCCAAGCTTCTTGCTCCTCTGGGTTCTAGTACCAGCTCTGCAGCCGATTTGCTGAGTGATCTTGGGTAAAGCATCTAACCTCTCTGGGTTCCAATACACTTACCTGTAAAACACGAGAGACATGCTACCTTGTTTCTATAGTCCCTTCTATTCTAGGATTTGGTGACCCTTTGGAGGCACAATGCCTTAGCGACCAATACCCAGGAAGGTATTAGCTACCTCTACGAACCAAGCGGTGGCCAGGTGCTCTGTAAATAAGGGATTGCTAGTTTCTTTCCTCTCTCTGACAAGAACAGGTCTCTCTGCTTATCGCTCTGTTCAAAACCCTCCAGTGGCTTTCTGTCATAATTAGAAAAACTCCAGACCCAGTGGCATCCTATTTTGGTGACATCACCTCATACTCTTTCCACCCTTGTTTAACACACTCCCCTACCTCCGGCCAAGCTTGCCCTTTCCCAGGGCTTGGCAAATTCTGGTCCAAGGGTCAAATCTGTCCACACCTATCTATTCACATGTTGCCTATGACTGCCTTCGTGTTACACCAGCAGAGTTGAGGACTATGTCTGTGGAGCAGCAACAGAGACCATATGGTCCATAAGGCTGAAGCTATTTACCGTCTGCAGGAAGAGTTTGCCAAGCCCTGCTTTTCCCATAGCCTCTTTTATCCGCAGCACCTATCAGTATCTGAGTTGACGAATCAATCTGCTTCCTTGCTTTTTGTTTTTCTCCCCCCACTAGAATGTAAGTGGCATCCAAGTCCAAGGACTCATCTGTCTTGATATGAGTGGTTTCATTCTTTCTTAGCACAGTGCCTGACACAGAGGCAATAAATAACGGAAGCCCAGATGGAGTTAGCTCTATTTCCTCTTGCTGTATTGCAGCAACAATGCGCACGGAGGGTATTATGTTTTGAGATCAGTGGCTGTGCTTCTTAGTCACTCTGATGACAATGGTGATTATTCAGATTGTGGTGCTGGCTGGCTACCTCTGGAGACCCTAAAGGGTATTCACAGAGAAAAGAAGAAATTAAAAGTTTTGAATATCCAACTGAGAATGCAGATAGAAAATCAGCAAGCCTCTGTGGTCTGGAAGGCACAGTGCCTTGTCTAAGCAAGCGGCTCAGACCCCCATAGCACTTACACTTTCTCCTTACAGCCATACCTATGGCTCCCTGGAAGTTTCTCATGGCTAGTTGAAGAAGAAAAGACTAGACTAGGTGTATGGCTGGATCTACACAGTATCCTGGCACCAACAAGAAGTGGATGCCACTACTTACAGACCTACTCAGGGGTGGCCCTAAAAGATAGTGGTGATGGAAAATCCTCTGAGTGGGTAGAACTTTTGGCAGTGCAAGGACTTTGGCTCTTGCAGGATTAGAAGACTGGCGACAAGGAGGTCTGGGGAGATGGATGTAGATGGATTGCTAGGAGTGGGTACAAAGTGTAAAGACATCTATATGTCCTGTGAATATACTCATCAAGGGCATTAACTGCAGACGAGGTTCCAAACAATCAAATGGACAAGATGATCTGTCTGAGGGATGTCAGTCCTTTTTCCAGATGACCCTGTGCTCCCTCCATATGCAAAGTGGTCATGGCAGCAGGGGTGGGTACCATACGTGGGCCCAACAACACACAGGTCCCCTTACCAAGGCTGCTCAAGCTGTCACCACTGCCAAGTCCATTCTGTCGAAAGGAAGCCAATATAAGCCTCTAATGTGGCACCATTACCCAAGGAACCGACAGCCACCTAGTAGCAGAATAATTACATTGGACCCCGTTTATTATGGAGAAGGCAAGGTTTTGTCCTAGTGGGAAGAGATACCCATTTCATTTATAGAATTTGCTTTCCTTACCCACAATGCTTTTGCCAGCTCTATTGTTTAGGGATGTATAAAGAGCTTTATCTATTACCATGGTGTTCCACACAATATTGGCTCCAAACAGGGAACTCATTTTTTAAGAACAACAAAAGTATAGCATAGGGCTCGTGACTACAGGATTCATTGCTGTTTCCATATACTCTCTCATCCAGAAAGAGCTGACTGGATATATTAGCTATCTACTGCAAATTACCCCAAAACTTCACATTTTAAAACAACAAACTTTATCTCCCAGTTTCTTGATGGGTCACGAATATAGGCATGGTTTAGCTGGGTACCTCTGACTTAGGGTTGCTCACAAAGCTTCTAGCAAGATATGGGCCAGGGATGTGGTCTTCTCAAGCCTTGAGTAGGGGAGGAATCACTCACTCACACACACAGCTGTTGGCAGGCTTCAGGTCCTGGCTATCTATTGGCTGGAGATATCAGTTTCTTGCCATGTGGACGTCCTCAAAGAGCAGCTTACAGCTTAGCAGCTGGATTCCATCAGGGCAAACAAACAGAGAGCAAGAGAAAACCAGCAAGACAGAGGCCAGAGTCTTTGCAATCTAATCTTAGACGTGACATCCCATCACTTTTGCTATATTCTATTCATTGGAAACAAGTGACTAGGTGCAGCTCACGTTCAAGGGGAGGGGAATACACAAGGATATGAGTACCTAGAAGCAGTGATCTTTGGGAACCATTTTAGAGGCTTCCTATTACACTGCAAATAGCAGTAAGACAGCCTGCTGAAGCCTTGTTTATCGTCCTGTAGGCTAGGGTGCTGTCCTACAGTCTGTAAAAATGACTAACAGCTAACATGTGGTACCACCTCTCCCACCAGAGAATTCACAGGTCTGGAAAACCAGGGATGGAGGTAGAAGTATCCCCTCTCACTATTACAAGAAACAACCTACTTAGAAAATTTTTTCCTCCCTTCCCTGTGTCCTTGAGTTTAATGTGTTTGGAGGTCCTAGGGCCCAAATGTAGAATGCTTTCCCCAGAGACCACAGCCTTGGTTCTAATAAATTATAAGCAGAACCTCCTGCTGATCATTAGGGGTGCCTCGTATACATGAACCAACAGAGAAGATAGTCACTATTATTTCTAAGGGAAAAGTGGGGTGCTGATACAGAATGGGGGCAGGAAGGATGTTAATTGTTCCTTTGCCTCTGTTTTCCTCACTACCTTATCAGAATAGCTCTGGTGGTGACTAACGTTTTAGATTTCAGGCAACAGTGTGATGGAATTCTTCACCCTGAAATGATGCAATATTTGAAGGACTTGGAAACTGCTGAGAGACAGAAGGGGTGGGCTGAAGTGAATAGTTTCTATTTTCCTGTCCCAATCCACTCTGCCCTTCTTCATCTTTCCCTCTCTGTTCCCTGTGAGACTGACTTCTAGAGACCCTATCACTGGCTTTTCTTGCCTCTGGCTTCCGAGATGCCCTGGCAGGACATCACAGGGTTGAAGGAGATAGGTAGGGTTACTTATTCCTCCAGTTCCTGCCAGGTCAGTTCTCAGATTGGCAGTGACTCTGCTTCTCTGGCAAAGATTGGTTTTCTGTGTTTAATTTTGAGTGCCCTTGAAAGCAGCACCTGAGAAGAGAACTTGAGTGTTGGAACTTTACTTGGGAATTGATCTCAGGAGGCAGAAGGAACAATAGAGTGTTTATTAATAATCTGGTTACTGCCCTTGGCAACTGGGGCTCAGTCACTTTGGGGATTCCCTGAGGAACTGTTAGCCTGTGTCCCAGAAGGATTTCCATGGAGACTGAGAAGTTTGGCCATTTATCCATTGACTCCTAGTCACTATTGATTGAAATTGCTCCTGCAAATACCAACTCCATGACTGTCTGTGTTGTACCTATGTTGGTTAAGTGGCCTTCGGCAGCCTTGGAGAAAGCCCCAAGCAGCAAAGCAGAGACATTTCTTAAACAGTCTCTCTTTCTCTGTCTGACTTACTTCACTCTGTATGACAGTCTCTAGGTCCATCCACGTCTGGATGGATTCCATCAGGGCAAACAAATGACCCCAGTTCATTCCTTTTTATGGCTGAGTAATATTCCATTGTATATAGGTACCACATCTTCTTTATCCATTTGTCTGTCAATGGGCATTTAGGTTGCTTCCATGACCTGACTACTGTAAATAGTGCTGCAATAAACATTGGGGTGCATGTGTCTTTTTGAATTATAGTTTTCCCTGGGTATATGCCCAGTAGTGGGATTGCTGGGTCTATGGTAATTCTATTTTTAGTTTTTTGAGGAACCTCCATACTGTTCTCCATAGTGGCTGTATCAATTTACATTCCCACCAGCAGTGCAAGAGGGTTCCCTTTTCTCCACACCCTCTCCAGCATTTGTTGTTTGTAGATTTTCTGATGATGCCCATTCTAACCGGTGTGAGGTGATACCTCATTGTAGTTTTGATTTGCATTTCTCTAATAATTAGTGATGTTGAGCAGCTTTTCATGTGCTTCTTGGCCATTTGTATGTCTTCTTTGGAGAAATGTCTATTTAGGTTTTCTTCCCATTCTTGGATTGGGTTGTTTGTTTTTTTAATATTGAGCTTCATGAGCTGTTTTTGTATTTGGAGATTAATCCTTTGTCCATTGATTTTTTTGCAAGTATTTTCTCCCATTCTGAGGGTTGTCTTTTCATCTTCTTTATAGTTTCCTTTGCTGTGCAAAAGCTTTTAAGTTTCATTATGTCCCGTTTGTTTATTTTTGTTTTTATTTCCATTACTCTAGGAGGTGGGTCAAAATGATCTTGCTGTGATTTACGTCAAAGAGTGTTCTTCCTATGTTTTCCTCTAAGAGTTTTATAGTGTCCAGTCTTACATTAGGTCTTTAATCCATTTTGAGTTTATTTTTGTGTATAGGGAGTATTCTAATTTCATTCTTTTACATGCAGCTGTCCAGTTTTCCCAGTACCACTTATTGAAGAGGCTGTCTTTTCTCCATTGTATATCCTTGCCTCCTTTGTCATAGATTAGTTGACCATAGGCGCATGGGTTTATCTCTGGGTTTTCTATACTGTTCCATTGATTTATATTTCTGTTTTTGTGCCAGTACCATATTGTCTTGATTACTGTAGCTTTGTAGTATAGTCTGAAGTCAAGGAGTCTGATTCCTCCAGCTCCCTTTTTGCCCCTTAAGATTGCTTTGGCTGTTAGGGGTCTTTTGTGTTTCCATACAAATTTTAAGATTCTTTGTCCTACTTCTCTAAAAAAATGCCATTGGTAATTTGATAGGGATTGCATTGAATCTGTAGATTGCTTTGTGTAGTATAGTCATTTTCACAATATTCATTCTTCCAATCCAAGAACATGGTATATCTCTCCATCTGTTTGTGTCATCTTTGATTTCTTTCATCACCATCCTATAATTTTCTGAGTACAGGTCTTTTACCTCCTTAGGCAGTTTTATTCCTAGGTTTTTTGTTGCATTGGTGAATGGGTTTGTTTCCTTAATTTCGTTTTCTGATCTTTCGTTGTAAGTGTATAGGAATGCAAGAGATTTCTGTGCATTAATTTTGTATCATGCAACTTTACCAAATTCATTGATTAGCTCTAGTAGTTTCCTGGTGACATCTTGAGGATTGTCTATATATAGTATCATGTTATCTGCAAATAGTGACAGTTTTACTTCCTCTTTTCCAGTTTGTATTTGTTTTATTTCTTTTTCTTCTCTGATTGCTGTAGCTAGGACTTCCAAAACTATGTTGAATAATTGTGGCAAGAGTGGACATCCTTGTCTTGTTTCTGATCTTAGAGGAAATGCTTTCAGTTTCTCACCATTGAGAATGATGTTTGCTGTGGGTTTTTCATATATGGCCTTTATTATGTTGAGGTAGTTTTCCTCTATGTCCACTTTCTGGAGAGTTTTTTTTTTTTTATCATAAATGGATGTTGAATTTTGTCAAAATGTTTTTCTGCATGTAAGGAGATGATCATATGGCTTTTATTCTTCAATTTATTAATATGGTTTATCACATTGATTGATTTGCATATATTGAAGAATGCTTGCATCCCTGAGATAAATCCCACTTGATCATGGTGTATGATCCTTTTAATGTGTTGTTGGAGTCTGTTTCCTAGTATTTTGTTGAGGATTTTTGCATCTATATTCATCAGTGATATTGATCTGTAATTTCCTTTTTTGTAGTATCTTTGTCTGGTTTGGTATCAGGGTGATGTTGGCATCGTAGAATGAGTTTGGGAGTGTTCCTTCCTCTGCAATTTTTTGGAAGAGTTTGAGAAGGATGGGTGTTAGCTCTTCTCTAAATGTTTGATAGAATTCATCTGTGAAGCCATCTGGTCCTGGACTTCTGTTTGTTGGAAGATTTTTAATCACAGTTTCAATTTCATTGCTTGTGATTGGTCTGTTCATATTTTCTATTTCTTCCCGGTTCAGTCTTTCTAAGAATTTGTCCATTTCTTCCACGTTGTCCATTTTATTGGCATAGAGTTGCTTGTAATAGTCTCTTATGATGTTTTGTATTTCTGTGGTGCCCATTGTAACTTCTCCTTTTTCATTTCTAATTTTATTGATTTGAGTCTTCTCCCTCTTTTTCTTGATAAGTGTGGCTAAAGGTTTACCATTTTATTTATCTTCTCAAAGAACCAGCTTTTAGTTTTCTTGATCATTGTTATTGTTTTCTTTGTTGCTATTTCATTTATTTCTGCTCTGATCTTTATGATTTATTTCCTTCTAAAATTTCGGGTTTTGTTTGTTCTTCTTTCTCCAGTTCCTTTAGGTGTAAGTTTAGATTGTTTATTTGAGATTTTTCTTGTTTCTTGGGGTAGGATTGTATTGCTATAAAATTCCCTCTTAGAACTGCTTTTGCTGCATCCCATAGGTTTTGGATTGTTGTGTTTTCATTGTCATTTTTCTCTAGGTATTGTTTGATTTCCTCTTTGATTTCTTCAGTGATCTCTTGGTATTTAGTAACGTATTGTTTAGCCTCTATGTGTTTGTGTTTTTTCCCTATAATTTATTTCTAATCTCATAACGTTGTTGTCAGAAAAGATGCTTGATATGATTTCAAGTTTCTTAAATCTACCAAGGTTTGATTTGTGACCCAAGATGTGATCCACCCTGGAGAATGTTCAGTGTGCACTTGAGAAGAAAGTGTAATCTGTTTTCAGATGGAATGTCAATTAAATCTATCTGGTCTATTGTGTCATTTAAACCTTGTGTTTCCCTACTAATATTCTGTCTGGATGATCTATCCATTGGTGTAAGTGAGGTGTTAAAGTCCCCCACTATTATTGTGTTACTATCAATTTCCTCTTTTATAGCTGTTGGCATTTGCCTTATGTATTGAGGTGCTCCTGTATTGGGTGTATATATATTTATAATTGTTATATCTTCTGCTTGGATTGATCCCTTGATCATTATGTAGTGTCCTTCCTTGTCTCTTGTAACATTCTTTATTTTAAAGTCTATTTTATTTGATATGAGAATTGCTACTCCAGCTTTCCTTTGATTTACATTTTCATAGAATATCTTTTTTGCATTTTTCCATTGCATTTGCATGGAATATCTTTTTCTATCCCCTTACTTTCAGTGTGTATGTGTCCCTAGGTCTGAAGTGGGTCTCAGCATATATATATATATATATTTTTTTTTTTCGACAATAATCTCTTCAAATATTTTTTTCGGGTCCTTCCTCTCTCTCTTCTTATTCTGAGACCCCTATAATGCAAATGTTGGTGTATTTAATGTTGTCTCAGAGGTCTCTCACACTGTCTTCAATTCTTTTCATTCTTTTTTCTTTATTCTGTTCCGTGGCAGTTAACTCCACCATTCTGTCTTCAAGGTCACTTCTCCGTTCTTCTGCCACAGTTATACTGCTATTGATTCCTTCTAGTGTATTTTTCATTTCAGGTATTTTATTGTTCATCTCTGTTTGTTCCTTAATTCTTCTATGTGTTTTTTCATTAACTCTTCTAGGTCTTTGTTAAACATTTCTTGCATCTTCTTTTTTTTTTTTTTTTTTGTGGTACACAGGCCTCTCACTGTTGTGGCCTCTCCTGTTGTGGAGCACAGGCTCCGGACATGCAGGCTCAGTGGTCATGGCTCACGGGCCCAGCCACTCCACTGCATGTGAGATCCTCCCAGACCGGGACATGAACCTGTGTCCCCTGCATCAGCAGGCAGACTCTCAACCACTGCGCCCTCTTGCATCTTCTTGATCTTTGCCTCCATTCTTTTTCTGAGGTCCTGGATCATCTTTACTATCATTATTCTGAATTCTTTTTCTGAAAGCTTGCCTTTGTCCACTTCATTTAGTTGTTTTTCTGGGGTTTTATCTTGTTTCTTCATCTGGTACATAGTCCTCTGTCTTTTCATTTTGTTTGTCTTTCTGTGAATGTGAATTTTGCTCCACAGGCTGCAGGACTGTAGTTCTTATTACTTCTGCTGTCTGCCTTCTGGTGGATGAGGGTATCTCAGAGGCTTGTGCAAGCTTCCTGATGGGAGGGACTGGTGGTGTGTAGAGCTGGGTGTTGCTCTGGTGGGTAGAGCTCAGTAAAACTTTAATCCACTTGTCTGCTGATGGGTGGGGTTGAATTCCCTCCTTGTTGGTTTTTTGGCCTGAGGTGACCTAGCACTGGAGGCTACAGGCTCTTTGGTGGGGCTAATGTCAGACTCCGGGAGGGCTCATGCCAAGGAGTACTTCCCAGAACTTCTGCTGCCAGCATCCTTGTCCCCGTGGTGAAACAGAACCACCCCCTGCCTCTGCCAGATACCCACCAACACTACCAGGTAGGTCTGGTTCAGTCTCCTATCGGGTCACTGCTCCTTCCCCCTGGGTCCTTATGTGCACATTACTTTGTGTGTGACCTCCAAGAGTGGAGTCTCTGTTTCCCCCAGTCCTGTCAAAGTCCTGCAATCAAATCCAGCTAGGCTTTGAAGTCTGATTGTCTGGGAATTCCTCCTCCCGTTGCCGGACCCCCAGGTTGGGAAGCCTGATGTGGGGCTCAGAACCTTCACTCCAGTGGGTGGACTTCTGTGGTATAATAGTTCTCCATTTTGTTAGTCACCCACCCAGTGGTTATGGGATTTGATTTTATTGTGATTGTGTCTCTCCTACCATCTCATTGCAGCTTCTCCTTTGTCTTTGGATGTGGGATATCTTTTTTGGTGAGTTCCAGTGTCTTCCTGTCAATGATTGTTCAGCAGTTAGTTGTGATTCCGGTGCTCTCACAAGAGGGAATGAGCACATGTCCTTCTACTCCGCCATCTTGAACCAATCTCTCTCTCTTTTTTTTTTATGACTAATAGTCCATTTGTATATATGTACCACATCTTCTTTATCCATTCCTCTGTTGATGGACATTTAAGGTGCTTCCATGTCCTGACTATTGTGAACAGTGTTACAGTGAACTTTGGGGTGCATGTATCTTTTCCAATTATGGTTTTCTCCAGATATATACACAGGAGTGTGATTGCTGTATCATATGGTATCTCTATTTTCAGTTCTTTGCCCTTGATGTGGGACTTTGATGTGGGCAAAATGCATGGAACTGTCCACCATGTTGTGCTAAAGTCAGGTGGACTGAGGGTCTATGATGGAATATGTCACAGTGTCTTCTCACTCTCTCATGGCTACAGGACCCTTTGCCCCTTCAGACCCATCATCACAACAGCTTCTGCCCTTACTAACCCTAGGGTCCTTCATCATCCCTTGTTTGTTTCTACTTATGAGCACTATGCTTTGGTAAATAACCCCTCCTTGAACCCTCTCCAATCATCCTTTGGAGTGGCCATCTGTTTTGTGCCAAAATTCTAACAGATAGAATGAGTGAGTCTCCAGAAGTGAACATAAAATGAGCTAAAATCCAGACAGCTAGACTAAACAAGGCCTAGTATTTCTACAGCCACCCACCATGCACATATCTGCTCCTTATTGAAATGTTCAGAGCCACAGAATCAACTTTCTGGCTCCTCAAGATCCAGAGACTTTGAGAAAGCACTTTTCATGCCAAGGAAACACATGATTTCTTTTATTTTCTTTAATTTTTATTGGAGTATAATTGCTTTACAATGGTGTGTTAGTTTCTGCTTTATAACAAAGTGAATCAGCTATACATATACATATATCCCCATATCCCCTCCCTCTTGCGTCTCCCTCCCACCCTCCCTATCCCACCTTTCTAGGTGGTCACAAAGCACCGAGCTGATCTCCCTGTGTTATGTGGCTGCTTCCCACTAGCTATCTATTTTACATTTGGTAGTGTATATATGTCCATGCCACTCTCTCACTTCATCACATCTTACCCTTCCCCCTCTCCATATCCTCAAGTCCATTCTCTACGTCTGTGTCTTTATTCCTGTCCTGCCCCCAGGTTTTTCAAAACAATTTTTTTTTTAGATTCCATATTCATGTGTTAGCATGCAGTATTTGTTTTTCTCTTTCTGACTTACTTCACTTTGTATGACAGACTCTAGGTCCATCCACCTCACTACAAATAACTCAATTTCATTTCTTTTTATGGATGAGTAATATTCCACTGATATATGTGCCACATCTTCTTTATCTATTCATCTGTGGATGGATACTTAGGTTGCTTCCATGTCCTGGCTATTGTAAATAAAGCTGCAATGAACATTGTGGTACATGACTCTTTTTGAATTATGGTTTTCTCAGGGTATATGCCCAGTAGTGGGATTGCTGAGTCATATGGTAGTTCTATTTTTAGTTTTTTAAGGAACCTCCGTACTGTTCCCCATAGTGGCTGTATCAGTTTACATTCCCACCAACAGTGCAAGAGGGTTCCCTTTTCTCCACACCCTCTCCAGCATTTATCTTTTGTAGATTTTTTGATGATGGCCATTCTGACTGGTGTGAGGTGATACCTCATTGTAGTTTTTATTTGCATTTCTCTAATGATTAGTGATGTTGAGCATCCTTCCATGTGTTTGTTGGCAATCTGTATATCTTTGGAGAAATGTCTATTTAGGTCTTCTGCCCACTTTTGGATTGGTTTGTTTGTTTTTTTGATATTGAGCTGCATGAGATGCTTGTACATTTTGGAGATTAATTCTTTGTCAGTTGCTTCATTTGCAAATATTTTCTCCCATTCTGAAGGTTGTCTTTTTGTCTTGTTTATGTTTTCCTTTGCTGTACAAAAGCTTTTAAGTTTCATTAGATCCCATTTGTTTATTTTTATTTCCATTTCTCTAGGAGATGGGTCAAAAAGGATCTTGCTGTGATTTATGTCATAGAGTGTCTGCCTATGTTTTCCTCTAAGAGTTTTATAGTATCTGGCCTTATATTTAGGCCTTTAATCCATTTTGAGTTTATTTTTGTGTATGGTGTTAGGGAGTGTTCTAATTTCATTCTTTTACATGTAGCTGTCCAGTTTTCCCAACACCATGTATTGAAGAGGCTCTTTTCTCCATTGTATATTCTTGCCTCCTTTATCAAAAATAAGGTGACCATATGTGCGTGGGTTTATCTCTGGGCTTCCTATACTGTTCCATTGATCTATATTTCTGTTTTTGTGCCAGTACCATACTGTCTTGATTACTATAGCTTTGTAGTATAGTCTGAAGTCAGGGAGCCTGATTCCTCCAGCTCCATTTTTCTTTCTCAAGATTGCTTTGGCTATTTGAGGTCTTTTGTATTTCCATACAAATCGTGAAATATTTTGTTCTAGTTCTGTGAAAAATGCCAGTGGTAGTTTGATAGGGATTGCACTGAATCTGCAGATTGCTTTGGATAGTATAGTCATTTTCACAATGTTGATTCTTCCAATCTGAGAACATGGTATATCTCTCCATGTTTGTATCGTCTTTAATTTCTCTCATCATTGTCTTCTAGTTTTCTGCATACAGGCTTTTTGTCTCCTTAGATAGGTTTATTCCTAGGTATTTTATTCTTTTTGTTGCAATGGTAAATGGGAGTCTTTCCTTAATTTCTCTTTCAGATTTTTCATCATTACTGTATAGGAATGCAAGAGATTTCTGTGCATTAATTTTGTATCCTGCTACTTTACCAAATTCATTGATTAGCTCTAGTAGTTTTCTGGTAGCATCTTTAGCATTCTCTATGTATAGTATCATGTCATCTGCAAACAGTGACAGGCTTTATTTCTTCTTTTCCAGTTTGGATTCCTCTTATTTCTTTTTCTTCTCTGATTGCTGTGGCTAAAACTTCCAAAACTATGTTGAATAATAGTGGTGAGAGTGGACGACCTTGTCTTGTTCCTGATCTTAGAGGAAATGGTTTCAGTTTTTTACCATTGGGAACAATGTTGGCTGTGGGTCTGTCATATATGGCCTTTATTATGTTGAGGAAAGTTTACTTTTTGCCACTTTCTGGAGGGTTTTTATCATAAATGGGTGTTGAATTTTGTCAAAAGCTTTTTCTGCATCTATTGAGATGATCATATGGTTTTTATCCTTCAATTTGTTAATATGTTTTATTACATTGGTTGATTTGCATATATTGAAGAATCCTTGCATTCCTGGGATAAACCCCACTTGATCATGTTTTATGATCCTTTTCATGTGTTGTTGGATCTGTTTGCTAGTATTTACACATGCTTTCTTTTAGAGGTAGCATGCAAATTTATTATTAAAAATTTTTTTCTGTATGACTTTGAAATATCTCAGGAACAGAAGTTTTTTTTTAAGGAAATGAAAATCATATAATGTTTAATTCCCTGAAACTAGCGACATTGACATCTATCATTCTGTGTGACTGCCCAGGATATAAACCTCTTTGCTATGTATGGAGAATTTCCCACCTTATGACTCTTAGTAGAAAGGAGAGACTACTTCCCAGACTCCTCTGCAACAAGGAAATTTGCATGTGACTCAGGCTCCACCACTCAGACACTCCCATACGTGGCATCCACCAGAGAGAGAGCTAGTGAGGCAAAGAGGCAGGAATCCTTGTAGCAAAGATGGTGGCAGCAGGAGCAGCTTCATCTGTTTCCTCAAAGCAGCAGTGTTTCAATGAGAGCAGCAACGTTCCATGCTCAGAATTGGAGGTAGAAGCAGCACAAGTGGTGCCGAGCATTGGCAGTAGAGGTGTCTGGTTGTGACCAGTCTGGGCATGATTTTGGATGTTGTCCAAAGCTGTGTAGATTCTAATCCTGGTTCATTGTCCCTTGCAGCTTTTTGATTTCAGATGTTGTCCATGGATGTGTAGGTTCTAACCTTGGTTCATTGCCCCTTGCAGTTTTTCGATTTGTGATGTTGTCCATTGATGTGTAGGTTCTAATCCTAGTTCATTGGCCCTTGCAGTTTTTTGAGCTAATCAATACCTTTTAATAAATTCTCCCTCTTCCCTCCCTTTTTTTGCTTTAATAGCCAGAATCCATTTCTGTATTTTGTAAATAAGTATCTTCAAATATGAAGGAGGGTTTCATTAATAGCCTTTTATAGATACATAGTATTTTATAAAAATAATTATTGGAATTTGTAGTAGAATTAATGAGTAAAATAAACAGTGTTAGAAATTCTAAGTGCAAAGTTGTCTGGTCCACTAAATTTAAACAGCTTTACTGCCTGCCGGGTGATCATTTATATCATATGTGTCTGTATGTATAATGTGTACATGTATATGTATGTGTGTGTATATATATCACAAGTACAAAATTATGCATTAGTGAGGTCCTCCTGTATGAAAGAAGACTGTAGGCTATGAACGGTGCTCTATTTAGAGCACACACTGATTGGGAGTGTGTCCTCCTTTTTGGGAGAATAAAGAACTTCAAGTGTTAAAGGACTCACAAAGATGATAATGGTTGGGTCCTCAGACTTCCTTACTTCATTCCATCATTTATTTTGTGCCTCTTTGAGATATCATATCCAATTCTCCCACTTTCCCTATAAATCCAATGTGTGTGTGTATATGTGTGTGTGTGTGTGTGTTTGTGTGTGTGTATTATTTTAGGTCATTCCTCCTACGGAGACCTTCCTGCCTCCATCTCATTGAGCTTTACTACTCAGTCACAGATGGCTGGAAGTCCCTCTCTGTTTTGGAAATCTCCCTTCACTAAAGGATAAAATAGGGAGAGGTCAACGTAGTACCATGACCATACATGATACTAAATAAATATTTGCTTCCACATGCCAGCTCAAACCCAAGTATTAAATTCTTCCTCATCCAAACATTCTCCCCTCTTCCTGTTCCTACAGAGTGTCTTGGTTGGATTGCACAACTAAGCAAACTCAATCTGAATCTATTGAAAAACAAAGTAAGAGTCATCAAGTATAAAGGCCTATGTGCCTTCATTTCAACTCAGTTATATACTCAGTTGTTGAGTGGCTAGTGTTTTCTAGGGATGACACCAGTGATTGCTGTTGTTATTAAGGGGGGATTTAAAAGTCTGGACCAGTGGTTCTCAGAGTGTGGTCCCTGAACCAGCAGTATCAGCTTCATTTGGAAATGTATTACAAATGAAAATTCCCAGGCTGTACCCCAGACCCTACTGAATCAGAAACTCTGGGGGTGGGGCCCAGAAATATGTATTTGAACAAGTCTCTCACGTGTTCTGGTGCACACTCAATTTTGAGAACACTTGCTCTAGAACAATGGCTCTTAATTCTGTCTGCCCTTAGTATCACCCGGGATGCTCTTTCAAAATAGCAAAGGCCGGGTCCCACCACTGACCAATTGAATCACAACCTCTGGGGGTAAGGCCTAAGCACTGGGAGATTTCAGAAGCTCCTCAGTTACTTCTGTTGAGCTGCCAAGGTTGGGACCAATGATCTAAAGGCTCACATTCAGTATAGTCATGGAGCTCTAATACAAAGCAAAGTGGGACAGCATTTTAGAATAAAGATACTAAAACAGGCTATAGATAAGTAAGGAGTAATCTGAAATAATGCTAGTTGCTGTAACAGATACACTTCCAAAGCGTTGGTACCATAACATTTATTTCTTTTACTCCTGCAACAGCCTAGTGCAAGATCTGCAACTCTCTGCTTCATGCAGCTGCTCCAGAGACCCAGGCTCCTTCCATCTTGTGGCTCCATCCTCCTCTAAGTCCTTGGAGTCCTCCCCATTCAGCAGGTGGATAAGGAAGGAGAGTAAGGACCTCAGGATGTATGGCCCTCACCAAACTTCATGGGAGGGTGTGAACCCAGAAAGAAGAACCTGAGAGAGCTTTAGCAGGCAGCCCTGCTGCATCATCTGTGATTTTCCTCAAGGGACTGTCATCAAACATCTTGAACAAATGAACTTCAAGTTTGTAGGAAACACATGAACTCTGCATTCCCATCAGTTATATATGGACTTCCCATGCTTTTCCAAAAGAAGGCAAATAAAGAAGTTATATAGGGACTTCCCTGGTGGCACAGTGATTAAGACTCTACGCTCCCAATGCAAGGGGCCAGGGTTTGATCCCTGGTCACAGAACTAGATCCCACATGCATACCGCAACTAAGAGTTTTCATGCCACAACTAAGGAGCCTGAAAGTAAGGAGCTGACGAGCCACAACTAAGGAGCCCTGGAGCCGCAACTAAGGAGCCCACCTGCTGCAACTAAGACCTGGTGCAACCAAATAAATAAATAAATATTAAAAAACAAAAAAAGAAGTTATATAGTTGGATCTCCAAGTTGGATAACTTGAATCCGGAAAAAGTGTGAATATTTTGAGGACACAGTGAAAACAGCAGGTTTTGAGGATAAAGTCACAATAAAGGAAAGAGGAGGAGGAGACTGTTAGAACCTTCCAGATGTCTTGAAGAAAGTAGTTTTACAAGTCTAAAAATAACTGAGATATTTGGATAGGACGACAATCTGACAACTATGTCTGTGAATGTTTCCCTATACACATTTATGTTTATTCAGTCAAGCTCTCCATGTATCGTGGGATGTGCCGTTTCTCAGCTATGATAATCACTTGGCATCAGAATCTGCCGGAGGGTTTGCGTGAGTTGCCTTCTGGGTCATGTAGTGGCAAGTTGAGGGCAGCCATGATGGGCTGTGGGTGGTTAGGAAAAGGCAGTGGTTCTATGGGAGGCTGGTAGAGTTATTTACAAAGCTTTAGGTATTTTAGGCAAACCATTCTAAAACTGACTTTTTCAAAGATGCGTCAACAGAGGTTTCAAAACTGGCCAGAAATGATGGTTCCTGGCTCTAATGCAAGTTAGCTACATCTCCTGGAATTACAATCTAAAGTGTTCCTTCATTCATTGATTCAAGAAAAGTACAGAGAGAAGCTAATGTTTGCCAGAAACTGTCATGCCCTGGGGATGCTCCAGTGATCAACACAGAATGTGCACCCTGCTTTCCCTGAGCTTGCGTCTGGTAGGGATGGTATATGAGCAATTGGCTCTTATAGTGCAGTATGATAAGACCTTTGTGGAGTCTTAGAGGATGTCCAAGGTGGCACTGACCTAGTCTTTGGAGGAAAGGGTGTATTGGTCTGCAAATAGCAGACTCCATCCCCTCACCTTGACCTCTCCCCAGGGAGGGGGAAAGAACAGTGGCTTTAACAACTAAGAAGTTTATATTTCCAGAAGCAGGCAGTCCAGGCTTATATGGCAGCTTAAAGATGCCATCAGAGCCTTTGCTCAGTCATTCTTGGCGTATGGATTGTGTCCTCGTGGCTGCAAAATGGCTTTTAGAGTTCTAGGCGCAATTCTGCATTCCAGGTAGTAAGAAGAGGAAGATCAGATGGCAAAATGCCAGATGAATCTGTTGGAGGTTTTCCAGAGTCTCAATCCAGCACCTTCTTGTCTTTTTGGCCACAGCTGTGTCCCATGGCTACGCTAGATGCAAGGGTGGTGAGAAATGTAGCTTTTGCCTCAAAACTTCGCCAAGTCAGGCTGAAGTGGACTTGCGTTCATCAGGAAGAAGGCAAAGTGGCTACAGGGAAGGCGATTCCAACCACTTGTCCCAGGGGCCAGGTTACGTAGAGGAAGCAGGCGCTGTATTCCTGGCCACTGTGTTGTAGCCTCCATGGGTTTTGCTTTTGTTTTTCCAGCTCTCACTGCTCTAGCAGTTGCAGGTGATCACAAGGCAGGAGCAGGTACGGGGACCTGCTGAAGCCTGAAATCGCTTCCTCCGATTCCCCCCATTTCGGGCAGACCCACCTGCAAGCAGGCTGGGTGTGCTCCATGTTGGTTGCAACAGGGAACCAGACAGATTCCCCTTCCCCGAGGCTCCGCATTCAGTGAAGACGTCAAAAACACAACCATTCCCATTTTAAGCATTTCACTGTTTTCACACATTATATTAATTCCTCCCAGCAAACTTGAAGGGAAAGCAAGTATGTGGTCTCATTATAAGGATAAGGAAACAGAAGGCCAGAGAGGGTGGAGACTTGCCCAGGGCCACACTGCAGGTTAGGGGCAAACACTGGACCAAGATGCTGGGCTTGCGCTTCTCTCCTGTCCAGAGCCAGCTCCCGCCCTGGTGTGGATGCCTATGAGCTGCCCACGTTCAGCAGGGTTGAGCTGAAAGCCTGGCTCAGGTAAGCAGGAGGATTGGAGAAGGAGGACGGACGAGCTGGGGGCCGCAGGCATCGGAGCCGTCAGCCATGGTATCTGCCAGCTTTGCTGATCGGTCCCCACTGCGCTGGTCCCCTCCAGTTCCTGCAGGGGAGACGGTGGCGGCTTTCCTTGTGGTCATAAGCTTCGGGAAGGTGCTCCCATCCTTGGCCTTCTAGGATGGCACCTCCCTGGACAAGTTCCCCCTCTTTTCCCAGTCAAACGCCACTGGTTCTTTTCCCTTCGCAGAAGACCTGGGAAAGTTGGTCTTATTCTCTTCAGTCCCTTCTTGCTCTCAGTTCCTGTGGAGTCTCCTTGGCTGTAAGCAGGCTTCAGGGCGGAGCCGCTCTGAGCCAGCCTTGGGATGGAACGGCCCTGGCCTTCCCCCAGCACTCTCACTTTCTCTCCGTTCCCTCCCAGCCGTGGCTCTGGCTGTCTCCCCAACCCTGTCCAGTCCTGGCAGCCACGATCTCGATGTTAGTTGCTAAGAGGAACTTTCACACTTTCCCCATGGACCATGCCTGGGCCCTAAGCTCAGGACCAAGCTGGGTCTCCACGGAGTCTCACGAAGACAGCTGTGTGGACGGGATGCGCGGAGCTGTCCCTCTCATCACCTTCCCACAGTCTGCAATGCTCTCCCAGCTCCTGCGAGGCCTATGCATGACTCAGGATTCAGTTCAAGTTTATCTCCTTTGGCAGGTCTTCCCTGCCCCCTGCCCCCTCCACCGTCACAGGCTCACCAGTGTTGGAGGATTCCCTCCCCAGGGCCCACGGGTCTCAAAGCATCGACCCCCGCTGCAGTGTACTATCTGTGTATATGTCTTCTTCCTCCCTCCCCCTGAGTGTTAGATCCTTGCATTCTCTAGATCTAACCAGTGCCTGGCACTTAGTAGGCCCTCAACACATACCGGATGAATCAAGGATGCATTATGGTGCAGGATATTATGAAAGCATGTGGGAAAAGCTTCTGTCACCTTCTTGAGGTACCTTAATCTGAAGTAGTTGCAGAGAGGGAAAGAAATAATCATAGTGCATGTTTGTTGAGCACTTAGTATATGCCAGGCATGATCACAGGCTCTTTGCAGGTCCCTGAATCTTTACAACAACCTCCATTTTGCTCATTAGAAAACAGGCACAGAGAGGTTAGGTAACTTACTCAAGGTTCCACAGCCAGGAAGTGATGGAGGAATTTCAACTGTGGAGCTCAGGCTGTTAACCCTTTACCACATGTGCTGCATCTTTAGTGCCAGCTCCCCACCCTCCCAGCCAAGCAAGAGCCCTCATGTGTATTAATTAGACTAAAAGACAAGACACAGACTTCCCAGCCCTTGCCACTCATCCCTGTGCCGATGTGGGAGTGAGAGGCAGAAGGGAGGGCTGAGGGCCGGCTGCGGGGGAAGCTGGGGAGACCTCTACAGCACAGGTGCGTCCTCGGCAGCCTGGGACACAGCACTCATGGCTGAGGAGCTGGGGCCCTTCCTCCACAAAAGGGGCAGGGAGAAGTGCCTGGGTGGAGACCCACATCAGGGCGGGAAAGGTGCCGGAGTGTCCCCATCACCCGAGGAGAAAGGTGACTCCTGTTTATCAGTCAAGGGTGAGCTGGGAACAGCTCTCAATAACACAGCACTCTGGCTTTGGGAGCAGAGCTGGTTGCTTTCTCCTGGCAGAGCTAGGAAATAGAACCACCCAGGCAGGGCTCGCTCTTACCCACGAATGTCTCCTTCCGTTCAGGTGTTGCCACAGTCTCTGAAATGCCACCACTGGCGAGAGATTTGGAAACATTATCCCTTTCTGTTCTTGCAAGATAAAAAGAGTTCATGTCATTTTAGAACTTGTCATGAAAAGCATTCAGATTCCCTATCTCAGTTGAATCTCCCAGGTTGGCTATAAAGCCTGAGGGCTCGCAGTAGCTATTGAGGCACTCAAGTGATGCGCCTGTTTGACTCGTACACAGACTGCCTGAATCCCACTTCTGACCGGCTACAGAACCTGGGCAGCTCACCTGCCCTCCCACTGCCTCAGCTCTCTTTGCCCATAAATGGGGTGATGATAGTACCTACTCATAGAACTGTCAGGACTAAATAAGTGACCGATGTGACATGTGGCATCATGCAGTATCATCTGGCACGCAGCAAGGGGTAATGTAAGCATCAGCTGTTATCATTATTCTGTTTTATAGGTGAGGAAAAGTGAGGCTCAGAGAGGTGAAGTGACTTTCCCCAGGTCACACAGCCAGTTGGTGGCAGAATGAAGATCCAATCTCTGTAACTTGATCTTCCAACTTCTCCTGGGATGTTTGGTAACCGGCCCAGGAGATGGGCTAGAGGAGAGCAGAGCCATGGTGCTCTCAGACTTGATTGTTTGGGCTGCCTCTGCATTTGTCACTACCATGTGAAGATGTGGTAAGACCCACCCTTTATGGGACAAGAGAAGCTGTCCTCATGGAGGTGCCCCTTCGATGTATGATGGCATTTCCTGTGGTATTTGGGCCCTTTGGGGAAGCATAAATTAGCTAATATCTAAGAAGCAGGGGGCCCCAGCCAGGGCACTGGGCAGGCACGGTAGTCCTGACGGTATGTGGCATAGGGGCAGTGTTCTGTCTAAACAAAACTGTCCCTGAGCTCCGTGGCCCTGGGGACAAGACCCACCATTCCCTGGGCTGTACTCCTCGAGAAGGAGGTTGGGAAGTCTAGCTGGCAGGCAGCTCTCACGGGCTAACCCAGAAAGGTGGCTTGGTCTCGAGGACATTGGCACCGTAGCAGGCAAGTGGCAAAAAAATGTCAGTGAGATATATGTGTTTGAAAGACAACACTAGGCCATGAGCTTTCCCGGAGGGCGTGGCTCAGACTTGGGAGCTCCCAGAGGGCCACCTACGTGTCTGAAAGACAGCACTAGGCCGTGAGCTTTCCCAGACGGCGTGGCTGAGACTGGAGACCTCCCAGAGGGCCACCTGGCCTTTTTCTGGCTCTTGCCCATTCTCCACACGTCGGGCCGTGGGCACGTGCTCTGCAGGGCCAGCTGTGAGGCTGGGGTCTGCTGTCTGGTCCTCCCTCCCTCGTGCGTACGGGGGACCTGGGGGGGCCCTAAGCCGGAGCTGCTGCCCCAGACTGCAGCAAAGCCGCGTCGTGACTACTGCCCTCAGGCCCGAGCTGGCTTAGGCTTCACCAGAAAGGAAAACGCCCCCTCCTTGTGCAATGGGTGCAGCCTCTTCTGGAATCTTCCACAAGCCAAGCCTGACTGAGCGTGGGTGACCGGGGACCCGGGCACTTGTCTATTCATTTTGTATCCTTTTAATATTGTTGTTACAGAAGTAAACACCCCCAAAGTAGAAAAGTTAGAAAATATGGATGACAAGAGACATGAAAACCATCCATAACGCTGTCTTCCGGAAGTAAGTCCGGTTTACTTTTCCTTCCAGTCTTTTTTCTGTGTCCACATGCGTGTGCACGACGTGCTCCTTATTCAAATGAGAACATAGGATGAACTGCGCCTGGGGAATCCGATTCTTCTTCATTTCACACAGTAGGGGTGAGCACGTATCTCTGTCAGAGCACATTTTTCTTTGCCAACATGTTTCCTCACTATTTGTTTTCCCTAAGCCCTCTTTCAAAGGTGTTCAGCACTTGGTTTGGGTCACAGGTCCCAACTGGATCCCAGGATCCGGCCCTTTTGAGCTAAGTGTGCCAGGGCAGGCCCTGTAGTTTTGAGTAATGGAAAAGCCCCAGGCTGGCTGTTTGCAGCAAGTGTTCGTGCCCAGCCCTGCCCTGACTCATGGGCCATCTTAGACGAGTCACTTCACCCCTCTGGGTCTCAGTTTCTTTGCCTATGAAACGGGATGGCTGGTTTAAGGGCTCTGCCAGCTCTGAAGTGCTATGACTAAGCAGCTGGAGACTCACAGGATTCCAGAAGACTCTGGGAGCATTGCTGCTGAGGGGGAGTTGCTTCTTCCTGGTGAGTAAGCCAGAGTCTGGGTCTAGGCGAGCCGAGCTGGGGGTCTCCGTCTGGAAGATCTGAAAGCCCCTCTGGGGTAGTCAGTGCCCTGTGCTATAGTTCCCAGGGCTGGGTCCTCCCCATTGGCCCCACCCATGTGGACAGGGAGATGGCAGCTGCTCCGGTGCCAGCGCTGACCTCACAGCTCCACCACTTCTTGGTCATGGTATTAGTAGCCAGAACCAGCAGCCAGCAGCTGCTAGTTACATCTTGAAATACAAGCCACGTGACCCGGCAGGAAGCCAGTGCCAGCCAGTGCTGGGGACACACTGCAGAGCTAGTGGGATCCGGGAAGGACCTAGGGAAGACACCTTGGGTGGGCAGGCCTTCTCCACCTCCCTTTTCCCACCACTGCCCTCCCCCCTTCCCTCCCTCCTTTGCTCCTGGAGCAGCAGCTGGCTTTTGTCATTTGGGTTTGAAGAGATCCTGCCGCAAAACTTTGGAGGCCAAGGCAACTGCTGTGTGGAGGCTTCAAAGGGGCAGGAACATTATAAAATATAAGCTGCAGAATCCTTCTCCCGGAGGCATGGACCGTTTCCCTGGCACATTCCCTCGTAGAAATAATAACAATGACAACAATCATAGCAACATTGCTACCATGTAATGAGCGTTTGCTAGGGCTAGGAGCCAAATGTTCACTTGCTTCCTCTTATAATGGGTAGTCGTCGTTAGATTGCTCCCCAGAGTGAGGTGCCGCTATTATTATCCCCATTTTACAGGTGATGACATGGAAGCTCAGAGGTTAAGCAATTTGCCCAAGCCTCTCCAGCAAATGCAGTTGGACTCAGGACTGTCTGACCCTGCTCTTCCGCCTCCTTGAATTTCATGCCTCCATTGGTCAGAATCCTTCCACCGTAGTTTCAGCTTTTTCTCTGTAGGCAGAGATTTCCAGAGACTTCACAGTTCTATTGGTTCTGGACATCTATGTGCCAGGTCCTGTACTCACCAAGGGTGTACCCCAGATATGTGAGGCTTGGTCCCCAACCTAGAAGTTTAAACCATCATTGATGAGACAAAGTGTATAGATCCTGCAGTCCTAGGATGCATTTGTCTTTTTCATCACATCGTGGAAAGAACATGTGTTTTAGGGCTATGCCTACTGCAGTTTGAATCCCACCTCTGCCACTTACTAGCTGGGTTGCTCTGGGCAAGTCTTTTACCCTTTCTGTACCTCAGCTTCCTCATCTATGAAACCGATTTTATAGGCTGACTCGTAAGCATTAAAGAGACTATATGTAGAGTACTGTCATATAGTATGTGCTTAATAAATATTAGCTATTGTTATAATGACTGAAAGAATAGGGTCCTGAGTCAGATAGCCTGGGCTGGATCCTACCTTCTCCACGTACCAGTTATATGACCTTGAATTGTGTACTTTTGCCACTATATTCTTCAGTTTCTTCCTCTACGAAATGGGGGTGATAATAGGATTGTTGTAAGGAGTACATGAAAGCATACGTATGTATCAGAGCAACAGGAGGCATCTTAGCAAATATTAAGTAAGTACCTTAGGAAATACTGACACATATCAACTGCTCAATATATGCTAATTTTTATTATTAATTATTTTTACTTTATTACTAGCATCATTTTATTTTTATCATTATTATTAGTCATCCATCTGATTTACAGATTCAAAATCCCCTCGCTGATTCTCCTAGATGACCGTATTTCTATCCATGGCACTACACATTAAAATCGTCCAAATTGACAACTTCAGAATCACTGAAAAGTTTTCTTTCCCCGTCTACTGTCATCTTGTCAATTCTTTCCGGATTGTTTCTTCCATCAAAGATCTCCTTTCCATTCCCACTGACTTCATACCTCGTCAGTCATGTCTACCTGATGTGAATGCAGCATTTCTTCTGGGAGCCATTATTGATGTGGGGAGAAGAAGACATGGTGGCAGCGGGCACGTGGCCCTTCCCCATCCACTGCCCTCTGCTTGATTATTTCCGATCTACACATGCAAATAATTATGCCCTGAACTTAGTTCTATCTGCTCCCCTGCTGGAAGAACAATCAATGGTTCCCCATGTCTTTTACTTTATATACAGATTCCTGAGGTTGAGATTCAATATTTTCCACAGGCTGGCCCAAACCTGCCAGGAGTCACTATTGTTGACTCTCTACCTGGCATGTAGATTATGCAATTACTTTATACCCTTCATAGTAGTTCACCTGTCATTGATTGGTTCAGGATTGGGCGGCCCTAAGCCACTTCACATCAGTGAGATGTGAGGAGAGATTTGCTCAGGGCTTCTGGGAGAGAGAAACTTCTTTTTCCTCTCTCCCTTTCAATGTGAACAACCTGTTCCCTGGATGCAGCTGGCAGCCATCTTGTAGCCATGAGAACGGCCATGAAGAGGGCAGTGTCAACACAGAGCAGGGGAGAACCAAGAGAAGAACAGAGAAACAGCATGGAGCCCTGGTCAAACTGCTTCTGGAGTTCCCCTGGCTCCGGACTGCCTGCCTCTTGGCAAGAGAATACGGGTGGCAATGATGTTTGCCACTTTCAAGCCTGGCCCCTAAAATGACCCCTGCAGCTTCTGCTGTCTGGCTGAATGCAGAGGCCCAAGTGGAAGACTCTGTGAGGGCTTTAAGGCATGGCCAAGCTACCAGAGGCAAGAAACCTGGATATCTGAGTCACTGTTTGAAGGAGAACTGCCCGGGAATGCTGCCCCACCAAGAACATCTGCATTGAACCTCGTATAAGAACACAATAAAGTCCTATTGTGTTAAGACACTAAAGTGTTGAGATTGTTTGTTGGTTAGTGAACTCTGCCTAATACGGGTTATAAAGACAGGGTTTAGCAAAATCTTGGGGCATAGGTAGCTGACAGTTCTATCCAGATGATCAGCAAAGGACAGGTTAAAAAAACCTTTACCTGATGACCAGGAGAAGGATAGCAAGTAGAGGCCTTTGCAGTGGAATGGGTCACCCAACTGAGAAGGGATGGTTAGCTCAGTTTCCTAATGTTGGCTGCGAATGGCATGTGCTGGGCAGAGGCTGGGCGGTCTCTGGACACTGACTCTACTCCTGTTCTTGGGGTCCCACTTGGGCCTATTATATAATGGCCCTTCTTTTAGGTCCCATAGACCTCCTCCCTCTTCTGCCTTTCATTTTGACAGATGTTACCAAACCATCATCCACAAAAACTAAGCCCATTTGAAGTCCCATCAACTCTTTATGGGTTGGGGGTGAGTGCCTATTTCATTCTGTACTATCCAGCACTGCATATTCTGAAACTTTAATTTTGAAAAACTTTTACTGTGGCAAAAAACGCATAACATGAATTTTATCATCTTAACCCTTTATAAATGGACAGCTCAATGGCATTAAGTGTCTTTGCATTGTTATATAGCCAATCTCCAGGACTTTTCCATCTTGCCAAACTTAAACTCTTTACCCACTAAACAACAAGTGCCCATTCCCCCCTCCCCTCTCCCCGCCGGCAACCGCCATTCTACTTTCTACCTCTATGGGTTTGACGACTCTAGGTGCCTCACGTAAGTGGAAGCATACAGTATTTGTCTTTCCATGATTGGTTTATTTCACTCAGCTTAATGGTTTCAGAGTTCATTCACGTCACAGCACGTGACAGCTTCCCTTCTTTTTAAGGTGGAAAAATGTTTCATTGTATGCATCTACCACATTTTGCTTATCCATTCATCCATTGGACACTTGCGTTGCTTCCACCTTTTAGCTATTGTGAATGGCGCTGCTATGAACATGGGTATGCAAATATTTCTTCAAGATCTTGCTTTCAAGTCTTTTACTTATACAACCAGGAGTGGAATGGCTAGGTCATATGGTAATTCTATTTTGAGTTTTTTGAGGAATCACCATACCGTTTTCCATCGTGGCTGCATCATTTTACCTTCCCACCAACAGTGTGTGAGGGTTGCAAAGTCCCCACACCCTTGCCAGCACTTGTTGTAGTAGCCATCCTAGTGGGTTTAAGGTGACGTCTCACTGTGATTTTGATTTGCATTTCCCTAGTGGTTAGTGACATGGAGCATCTTTTCATGTGTTTTCTGTTTAATCTGCTTTAGCTTTTTATTTCCATTTTTTCATTCTATTTGGAGGTCAAAGAGGAACTTTCTTCCCAATGGTGAGATGTCTCCACTTCTCAGTCTTATAAGGACTACCCCAACTTGGCAAACAACTGCTCAAGTCTGCGATGAGTTGCATCTCAGTGGTGGTGGAAAAGCTCACATTCACGATCACCACGCTCACCAGAAGCAAAGTTTACACAGCACTTTGTAGTTTACACGATATCTCACTTGATCATCACAGCAGCCTTGCAAGGTGCAGAGGACAGATGAGGAAATTGAGGTTCAGAGATGAGAACAGAGAAATAGAAGGAAACTAGTTCTTTAAAATCATAACCACTGAAACAAATGTCTAGTGATGCACAACACACATGTCTGGCCGCCTACCCAACATCCGTTCTCTCCTTTTCCTTTTGTCAGAGCCCGATTTTGTTGGGGTATCCACCTTATCCGGTCATAACTCTATGAGTAGGTCTAAAACAGTAATGGTGGTTCTAGCCTCTTGCTTAGAGATTGGTTTCACAGTGGCCAATACAGTGTGAGGGGGATTTTAGAAAAGATTTCTCATCTAAAATAGTAAAGCAGGGACAGCTTGGTCTCTTCTCTTTTTCTCGATGCGGTGGTTCCTGGACGGGATGCCTGGAATTTCAGCATCGATCTTAGGAACACAGGTGGGACCAATTTTAGGATGAAGCCTGAATTCTGGGATGACAGAGCAGAAGGAAACTTGTTTCTATATCACTGAGTCATTGTTAATACCACATTAGCATTTTCCCTTGTTGTAATGTGAAATAATAAGCTTCCCAAATGTAAATTGGGCCAGTTTCAACTGGGATTGTTTTGTTTTGCTTATTTGTTTCTTTTAGGTTTTCTGTTTTTTTGTTTTTGTTTGTTGTTTTTGCTTCTGACCTAATCTTATTCTATGGTGGACAGAATTACACATCGACAGGAAAGCAAAGTGAAACATGAATCAAGAGCCATGAACGTCAGAGCTGCATCTCCATGTCAGGGGCGCCCACACTAGGCCAGGGGCTAAGGGGAAGGTCAGGGGAGAAGGCGGGAGAGAGTGGGTCTAACCATGTGGTCATAACCACAGATTGTATGTGAGACATACAGCACAAGGTGCAAATGGTGAGATGGAACCTTTCTCATTATGTCCAGCAGGTCAGCTGGACATGATGAGACACAAATATTGGGTCCAGAAAGAAACCTGTCATTCCCTGGCCCAATAGTTTCTTTCTTTTTTTTTTTAATTGAAGTGTAGTTGATTTACAATGTTTCAGGTGTACAACAAAGTGATTCATATATATATATATATATACACACACATATATGTCCTTTTTCACATTCTTTTCCATTATAAGCTATTACAAAATATTGAAAATAGTTCCCTGTGCTATACAGTAGGTCCTTGTTGTTTATCTGTTTTATGTGTCATAGTTTGTATCTGTTAATCCCAAATTCCTAATTTATCCCTCCCCCTGCTTCCCCTTTGGTAACCATAAGTTTGTTTTCTATGTCTGTGAGTCTATTTCTGTTTTGTAAATAAGTTCCTTTGTATCGCTTTTTTGTAGATTCTACATATAAGTGATATCATATGATACTTGTCTTTCTCTGTCGGACTTACTTCACTTACTGTGATAATCTCTAGGTCCATCCATGTTGCTGCAAATGGCTCAATATTTTCATGTGGAGGAATTTCAGCTAAAAATACTCCTGGCCTCTCTGATCATCCTTTACCCCCTCTTTTCTGGCCAGTGAGTTTGGAGAAAAACCAAACATTCTCCACTCAGCCCCTCCCTCTTCCCCTCTTTCAGACCCTGCAGCGAGGGACCATTCTGGGCTTCCATCCACTCTGTGGCAAGTGGAGGAAGCCTGAAGGTTTTTGGAGGGTATGCTGCAAGTTCGCTTCAGAGGGCAGTGTTAGAAAGCTCTCTCTGACCACATATTTAAAACAGATTCTTTTCTTCAGCTTTTCCTAGTAATAAAGCTGCTATCTTGATCTCCATCTATCTGTCTCCTGAATATATTTCTTCTTTAGTTCTGAACTCAGGAAGGAATATGAAAGACATTATTCATTAGACCCCTAAATCTTAACCCAAACCACAAAATCAAAATTGTTAAGTATTTCATTTAATACAAAACCTCACATTACATCTACTAGTCTACTGCTCCTATGTTATATTTCCTGCAGGATATGGAGGGACAGGAATGTTTTAATATGCCTGTTGTGATCTGGAGTATGTTTTCCAAAGTTAAGAGGGCCAAGGTCTCACAAAGGTCTTTAAAGAGCCTACGAACAATAAAGGATGGAGAGGGTGTGGAGAAAAGGGAACCCTGTTGCACTGTTGGTGGGAATGTAAATTGATACAGCCACTATGGAGAACAGTATGGAGGGTCCTTAAAAGACTAAAAATAGAACTACCATACGACCCAGCAATCCCACTACCGGACATATACCCTGAGAAGACCGTAATTCAAAAAGAGTCATGTACCACGATGTTCATTGCAGCTCTATTTACAATAGCCAAGACTTGGAAGCAACCTAAGTGTCCATCGACAGATGAATGGTTAAAGAAGATGTGGCACATATATACTATGTGATATTACTTGGCCCTAAAAATAAACGAAACTGAGTTATTTGTAGTGAGGTGGATGGACCTAGAGACTGCCATACAGAGTGAAGTAAGTCAGAAAGAGAAAAACAAATACCATATGCTAACACATATATATGGAATCTAACAAAAAATAATGGTTATGAAGAACCTAGGGGCAGGACAGGAATAAAGACAGACATAGAGAATGGACTTGAGGACACAGGGAGGGGGAAGGGTAAGCTGGGACGAAGTGAGAGAGTGGCATGGACATATATACACTACCAAACGTAAGGTAGATAGCTAGTGGGAAGCAGCCGCATAGCACCGGGAGATCAGCTTGGTGCTTTGTGACCACCTAGAGGGGTGGGATAGGGAGGGTGGGAGGGAGACGCAAGAGGGAGGGGATATGGGGATATATGTATATGTATAGCTGATTCACTTTGTTATACAGCAGACACTAACACACCATTGTAAAGCAATTATACTCCAATAAAGATGTTAAGAAAAAAATCAAGTAAGGACAGAGATTTGACTAAAGTCTCAGACTCAGGAGAGACAGGAGGTGTGTGTAAGGAACAGGTGGCAGGGCTGAGAGGTGTGTATGAAATAAGAAGTTCTAAAATAATTTGACCTGTTGGATGATTGCAAACCAGGCTGTGTTTGCCTCTAAGAAAATATTCTGGGTTTCAACCACATGATGTTGAGTCAGCTGAGTCTAAAGGTACAGAAAAAATAGTGTTAGTAGTAGCAGCAGTTACGGCAGCAGCAGTACTAGTACCAGCTAAGATATATGGAATGTATGTTATTTTATTTTATTCCATTATTTTATTCAGTCCTCACCACAGCCCTATGGATTAAGCATTATATTAGCTTTGTTTTACATTTGAGGAAATTGGGGCTTAGAGAGATGAAGTAGTTTGTCCAAGATCACACAGCTAGCAAGTACCAATTCCCATTCCTGATAAATTTTCTGAGGAAAAATTTGATGGAAGCAAAAAGCAGCATGTATAAGAATTTCCATTAGAATGTTTGATATAATTGTGACCAGACAAAGCAACTTACATGGACATCAGCAAGGAAATAGTTTAATAAATTATGCTACAACCAATCAATGGAATGCTAGATATAATTTTAAAAGAGTAATTCTGGAACTCTCATTGAAAAATGAGCACTAGAGAATTCAGTGCTAAGGGAACAAAGAAGAAGAGAAAATGGTGTGTACACCGTGATGGCAAACAGTGTAGGAAAAAGAAAGTCTGAGCACGTGTGATCAAAAACTAAAAGGAGGCTTCCCTGGTGGCGCAGTGTTTGGGAGTCCGCCTGCTGATGCAGGGGACACGGGTTCGTGCCCCGGTCTGGGAAGATCCCACATGCCGCGGAGCGGCTGGGCCCGTGAGCCATGGCCGCTGAGCCTGCGCGTCAGGAGTCTGTGCTCTGCAACAGGAGAGGCCACAACAGTGAGAGGCCCGCGTACTGCAAAAACAAACAAACAAAAACTAAAAAGAAATATCAAAAATAACTTTTAATAACAAAAAGATTGGGATTTAGAATCTTTTTACCAAAATTATTTTCAGGGTTGCAGAGGCACTACCTTGTCAATAAAAGCAGAACAGATCTGAATGGAGCGCTGTAGGCAGAACTACATGCTTGTACCATCAGCTAGTTTGTTGGCGGGGGAAGCGTCCCTGGGAATGTTGGGGAGAGCTTGATACTTCTGAGCTCCATCCGACTTGCATGTATTAGCCTGATCCTAGGTGTCCTTTTAACTTGAGGCAGACGCTGAAATCCTGAGCACAGGTTTCTATAAGCATCCCACAGGGAAGGGAAACTTTGATTCTGACTCCAATCAGCTAGAATTCTGAAACTCCATGTAGCAGGGAGGTTTTGCAGACTGCCCAAAGTACTGGTGACATCACTGAGTTGTGGGTGGAGAAAGGCATGGGAGAGAAGGTGAAGACCATAAACTTTTCTAGAGGAAATGAGACGCAAATGAGTAAAGGGCAGGAAAGAGAGAAACAAATGCTGAGGTGTTGGGTGGTAAGTGACTTTCTCAAATGGTTAAGACAGGAAAAGGCAGGCCAGTAACCCAGTTTCCTCAGTCCACAGAGGCCCTCATTGCAGTAGAAAGAACAAGGGCTTTGGCATCAGACAAGGTTCCGTCAGTGGCTCCACTGCTGTGTGACTATGGGCAGGCCACACTTAACCTCCCTGATCCTCAGGTTCTCTATCACTAAGTGGCAGTAGCCATTCCTACAGCACGGAAGTCACTGAGACATCCTGAAATCACCCTTCTCCCAGTGACTGCTCTATACAAAACTGGGACTTTGTCTTCCATCTCTCTCCCCGTGGAGATGGGGACTGTATAGTATATTCTGTGCCCTCCGTGTTTATCCCATGAGCTAACTTCCGGTCATTCTGTCTTTCTCCCCAGCAAAGGACCAGAGAAGCCTGTCCTGGCTTCCCGAGGGAAGAGAGAAGCGTAAAACAGGCTGTGCCCTAGAGCCATCCTCTGCTCTGAAGGTTAGTTTCCAGATTGCGTGTGATGAGAACGGAAACACATGAAAGACCTAAACCAGGCCGCCAGGGGCCAACACTCTGTGGGTGGGGAAAGAGAAAGGGACAAAACCCGGCTGACAAGGTGGCAGATGGGCAGACCAAGGTGGTGGGAGCGAGACTGAAGTTTCAAGAAAAGGCATAAATGTGGTTGGTGGGAGGGGAAGCCAGCCGAGAGGTAGGAATGAAGGGAAACTGGGGAGATGATGAACAATGAGGATGTGAGGAGGAAAGGGGGAAAGTGAAAGGGAGACAAGTCAGGGGGAAAACAGAAGTTAAAAGAAGATAGAAAGAGGGGGGAGTGAGAAAGATGAGACGTATCTGAGAAATCGATAGAATGCCCATCATTCCCGTGCATCCCACAGACGTCACCCACCTCTGCCTAGCACAGGGGCACCATGAATACAACGTAGAGGGGAGCAAGCTCTGGTCATGGGACGTGGGGCAATTTCTCCATGAGATGAGGCAATGCATATGCCACTGTTGGTTGATTTGTTGGTGGAGATACATGACCCCCTGTTCTGGGGGTTCCCCTCCTCCACAAGACTAGGCCGGAATAAAGAAAGTTTTCCACTCTTGAATAAGAGCAGGCCATGTCTTGCCAGTGCCAACTATCACTGGCATGGCCCCATCTGGCCTGGGAAAGGGGCAGTGGTTGCTACTGAGAAGCCAGATTTGGTACAATTGGAACAAAAGCCAACGAGGTCTTAGGTACAGCCTCTTTCTGGGTTTTCCCTCTGGTTTTTCCTGAGAATTTTCCTCGTCCACATCCACCTGAGCCAAACTTGCTGGGGAAGAATGATCTTCTCAATTCATTGACCCAGCAACAAGAGTGACTGATAAGGCTTTACAAATTTAGATGACAGATGCTGGGGCATCAGCTGGCTGGCAGAAGAGAGGCTGACTGGACCTTCTCTCAGGATGTCACCTGGTGGTCCTGCCTCCTGCTTCTCAGGTTTGACAGTCTCCTGCGCATCCCTTTCCAGAGGCCGCCTGTCCGGACCACTTACAGCACTTGTAAGATCGGACCAGATCACCCTCAGCCCCATTTCTCACAGACTGGGATGAAGATGGGCAGGATTTCCCTTCCAGTTCTACTGCAGGCAGAACAGCTCCAACCAGCGTGTGGTAGAGACTGCCCTCGGGACCAGGGCGTTTCCCTAGAGATGAGGGGAAGCCACTCAGCACGTGTGTGTGCATCTTTTGTGCACACACCTGAAGACACCACGTATGCTTACTGCATCTTAATATGTTTTTAAAATATGATCGTTTTATGATTCAAAAGTTATATATATATATTTATAATGTGCATACAAACGTCTAGTCGAGACAATTTTAAATCACCCATAATGTAATAATAATATTGTGGTTATGTTATTTTAAAGAGCTTTTATCTTTTAGAGACACATTCTGAAATATTTACAGATAAAAAGCCATGATGTCTGGGATTTGTTTCAAGATAATCCAGTGGTGAGGAAGGAAGTAGGAGGTGCAGACAGATAAAATAGACCATGACTTGATAATTGTTGACTCTGGGTGATGTGTACATGGGAATTCATTATACTTTTCTCACTATCTGTTTATTTATATTTATGATTGAAATTTTCTATAATTAAAAGTTTTTTTTAAAGATTTCCACCTTCCTTTTGTGCATAAAAATTCCATTAAATCTTCATTGCCTTGTTCGGAAAAAAATCACCAATAATCTCACCCCATATGCTTCCAGCCCTCTTTCAATACAAAGATATACAAAGAGAGAGACTGTACTCTATTGGGATTTGTAACAATGTGTTGAAAATAAGACCTTATTTATTTGGTCAATATTAATATTTGCACACTCTATTTCTTTTTTTATTGAAGTATAGTTGATTTACAATGTTATGTTAGTTTCTGGTGTACAGCAAAGTAATTCAGTTATACATATATAGATTCTTTTTCATATTCTTTTCCATTATGGTTTATTACAGGGTATTGAATATAGTTCCCTGTGCTATACAATAGGACCTAGTTGTTTACCTATTTTATATATAGTAGTTTGTATCTGCTAATCCCAAACTCTTAATTTACCCCTCCCTCACCCCCTTTCTCCTTTGGTAACCATAAATTTGTCTTCTATGTCTGTGAGTCTCTTTCTGTTTTGTAAACAAGTTCATTTGTGTCACATTTTAGATTCCACATATAAGTCATATCATATGGTGTTTGTGTTTCCCTTTCTAACTTACTACACTTAGTATGATAATCACTAGGTCCATTCATGTTGCTGCAGATGGCATTATTTCATTCTTTCTTACGGCTGAGTAGTATTCCATTGTATATATGTGCCACATCTTCTTTATCCGTTCATCTGTTGATGGACATTTAGGATGCTTCCATATTTTGGCTATTGCAAATAGTACTGCTATGAACATTGGGGTGCATGTGCCTGTTTGAATTATGGTTTTCTCCGGATATACGCCCAGGATGGGATTGCTGGATCACACGGCACCTCTATTTTTACTTTTTAAGGAACCTCCATACTGTTCTCCATAGTGGCTGCACCAATTTACATTCTCACCAACAGTGTAGGAAGGTTCCCCTTTCTCCACACCCTCTCCAGAACTGGTCATTTGTAGACTTTTTAATGATGGCCATTCTGACTGGCATGAGGTGATATCTCATTGTAGTTTTGATTTGCATTTCTCTAATAATTAGCCATGTCGAGCATCTTTCCATGTGCCTCTTGGCCATCTGTATGTCTTCTTTGGAGAAATATCTATTTAGGTCTTTTGCCCATTTTTGGATTAGGTTTTTTGTTTTGTTTTGTTTTGTTATTGAGTTGTATGAGCTGTTTGTGTATTTTGGAAATTAACCCTTTGTCAATCACATCATTTGCAAATATTTTCTCCCAGTCTGTAGGTTGTCTAGACAACCTTGCTTACTCTAGTTCAAGGATTTCAAAATTATGTTTTGTACTAACTTTGTGAGAAGTTTCTTAAAAATTTAAGCCATTGACATTTTGGTGATGCTGTTACTGCAGTGTAACCCAGACTGTCCTAATAAACGTAATATTCCATCCTCATGAGAGATGGCAAATATTGATCATTAGCATAGCCATTGCCCCATCCTGGAGATGTGATAAATACTACCAACCCATCACTGAACCCTTACCCATTGATCGGTAAGACCTCAGGATCTTTCTCATCACAGTGACCTAAGCCATCACTACTGGTTAATTAAAGCTGGAAAATGAAGGAAAACGTACCAAAATCATCCTACTGCAATCAGCATAAAATCCAAATTTCCTACCATAGCCTGCCAGGTCACACAAGAGCTAGACCTTACCCTCCTTTACAATCTCATTTCCTCACCACTTATTTCTCACTCACTCCACTCCAGCCACATTGGCCTTTCTGTTCCTCAAACACACCGAGAATATTCTCATCTCAAACCTTTACACGTGCTGTGCCCACTTTTTTCTGAAAGATTTTCTCTCATATTTTTGCAAGTTTGGCTCAGATGTCACCTCTTCAGGCAGACCTTCCTGTTCACCTCATTGAACTTACCCTGCATCCTCGACTCACCTCCTCAATGATAAGAAAACACTAGTCTGTCTTTTTTCGCTGTTGCATTCCCATTACTGAGTGGTTCCTGGTCCATGGAGGTGCTTACTAAATATTTCTGGAAATAATAAAGGCAACTAACCTGCCAACCCCAATATAGGGCATAATCTTTTTGAGGAGAGAGAGCAGGTCCGGCTCATTTGGGCCTTTTCCTCTGTGCTGAGTCCATGTAATGTCTCCAGTACGGTACCCTTAAATTTCTGATTGATTGGTGTTAGAAGGCTTTTATTTCCCTTTGTATCATAGTAGATTCATATCTGTGCCTTTTTTCCTTCCACCTCACATACACTCACTCAAGATGTCTCCTCTTTTCTCTCTTCTCCCCCCCTCTCTCACCACATCCTCTCCCAGTGAAGTTCAGTTCAAGTATCTTTCTCACACACACACAAGGCCTTCCAAAACAGCAGTCTACTGTGGTGGAGAAGCGGCATCCAGCCCTAAAATGGGTTTGGGCCTGGCCTCACATCCATGCACAGTACCTATTCCCTTTTCTGTAGGAACTGACGCTAAGCCCCATCCAGACTGGGCTGGAGCCTCGAGCCTGTGTATTGGAGCTCAGAAGTTTTACCCTTTGGGTGTTTTGAAGAGAGGCAGCTGTTACCATTTGCCAGCTGAAAGGTTTGCCTTTGAAATAGACTGTGAGGCATGTTCAGGCAGAAAGGGGCTTTTTGGAGAAGGCCTGGGAAGACAGGACTCAGAAGACCTGCCACTCAGTTGGATTGCCATGCAACTGTAGGCAAATCATCAGAGATGTCTAGTGTCTATAACAGTGAGAAGAAATAATTGTTTTCTCTCGGGACAGTTGGATGATGAGCGGAGGGGTTGTAGGTGAGGCCAGGTAGTGAAAAGAGCATGGAACTTAGAATCAGAAACCCTGAGATTTAGAGTCATAAGTCCTGAATTGAAGACCCAGTAGGAGGCACATCCCAGCCATTTAAGCCCCTGTTTACTCTTTTGTAAAACAGACACATGCCCTCCCATATTCAAGTTTTTTGGTTGCAACAGAAACCAGCTAAAGCCAACACAAGCAGAAGAAAGGGGGTTTATGAAAGGACATCAGGGTGCATCACACAAGTCATGCACAAGAACACAGTCAGGCATCAAGAATGAACTAGAACGAGGAACCGAAAGTGTCAGAACTGAAGTTTTTCTGCCTTTCTCTCAGCTTTTGCCTTACTCTTCTTTCTTTTGTTTCTTCATCCACATGGAGGTACATGGCTACCCCACAGCTTCCAACTATGTGTTTTACAGGTTCAGCCATACTCCAATCCCAAGTTTCTAGAAGAAAGACACTGATTGGCCCAACTTGCATCAGGTGTCTGGCACCTGGTCCAGTCAGTCATGGGCATGGGAGGTAGGGATCACATAGTAAAATTATGGCTGCCATGGGAAACTGTGAGGATCTAGATGCAATATTGACAGAAAGAATTATAACTTGTGAGTTGGGCCAGCAAACCAAAAAGTGGCTTGTGTGGACTATGGTCACTGAATAAACCTTCAGGTGCTGTAAATAGAGAATGGTGTTTATTTCTAGGAAGGACATACAGCTATCTCACAATGATATTCTAAGGAATGAAGGCATAGTCCTATGCAAATCTAGAATTTTCTAGTAAGTAATCAAGACCTGAGTTTTAAAGTTGACTCATTCTTAAGCAATGAGGTCCTACTGTATAGCTCAGGGAGCTATATTCAATATCCTGGGATAAACCATAATGGAAAGAATATGAAAAAGAATATATGTATATGAATAACCGAGTCACTTTGCTGTACAGGAGTAATTAACACAACATTGTAAATCAACTGTACTTCAATATAATTAAAAACAAAAAAGTTGCCTCATTCTAAGAGACTAATTTTTCAGTGAGCTATGAGAATCAACACTCTCCACCTTTTACCTTAGGTACCTCTTCTCTACCTCCACAGGTCTAACAAAAGCTTCTGAAGGAGATCTTCCTTCTCAAAAGAAACTGACTGAGATAAAATCGAGTGAAAACTAATTAATTAAGACTCAAATGACTTAGTATTTTTGTTAGATCAAGATCAGAACGGGATCAAAATTTTCTATCTCTATATCTCTTAATGGCAAGAAAGATTTCCTTTAAGTAAAATGAAGATGCGACCTTGGACGAGTCATCTGACATTCCTGAGCCTCGGTTTCCTTATCTGTAAAATAGGAATGAACTTTTCATAAGGTTGTGGTGACAATTAAATGGCATTAGGTTTGGCGTGTACTAAGCACTGGTGGTTAGCTGCGGTGTCTATGATAATGGGGTTGGGGTGGTGGTGGTGGTGGTGGTGGTGGTGGTGGTGGTGATGGTAGTAATAATGATGGTGGTGGTGGTGGTGAAGTGATGCTGGTGATGGTAGTAATAATGGTGGTGGTGGTGGTGGTGATGGTGATGGTGATGGTAGTAATAATGATGGTGGTGGTGGTGGTGAAGTGATGGTGTGATGGTAGTAATAATGGTGGTGGTGGTGGTGGTGAAGTGATGGTGGTGATGGTAGTAATAATGGTGGTGGTGGTGGTGGTGGTGGTGGTGATGATAGTAATAATGATGGTGGTGGTGATGGTGGTGATGGTAATAATAATGGTGGTGGTGGTGGTGAAGTGATGGTGGTGATGGTAGTAATAATGGTGGTGGTGGTGGTGGTGAAGTGATGGTGGTGATGTAGTAATAATGGTGGTGGTGGTGGTGGTGGTGATGGTGATGATAGTAATCATGATGGTGGTGGTGGTGGTGGTGGTGATGGTGGTGATGGTAGTAATAATGGTGGTGGTGGTGGTGAAGTGATGGTGGTGATTGTAGTGATAATGGTGGTGGTGGTGGTGGTGGTGACAATGGTGGTGGTGGTGGTGAAGTGATGGTGGTGGGGTTGGTAGTGACAATGGTGGTGATGGTGGTGATGATTACTTATGATAGAATCAAGAATATTTAAATTTTGCTCAGCATCTAATAGTCACATAGTGAATTGATGAAGAGGCAAACAATTTTCAGACAACCCCAAGGATATCAGCCACCATTATATATCGATCATGGATATGACCAACACAAATCATACTTCAGTGTTCATTAACGCAGATCCCTTAAAGACTTCCAAGAGGTGCTTAACCAACAATTTGTATGACGTGGAGAGAAGATGAATAAATAAGAATTTTAGTTACTACATGTGCTTAAAAGAAATACAATTAAATTTCTTTTAAATAATTGTGCAAATGATACACTCTCACTTGTCTTCCTCCTAATTAGGTTACTACATACGGTCACACACCATTAATTCAAATCTCAACTTCAAAAATTCACATTTTTAAATTAGTTACTCTCCAGTTGTGGGATTTGGTCCTAAAGGCACACCATTTTAACTTCCAAAGGTCTGTGTAAAGCCCCTTTGGCAACTGACATGGACATACCTAGACTCCAGAGGTACCCTGTCCCTTTGGCATTTCCAGAATGCACCAACTACTTCAGTTGCCTTACTTTGAAAGCCTTAGTAATCCTAAAGGCTCAGCTTGGTAGTCACACTTGGTTAACTCGGGACCAATTAGTCATGCAACGTCATTTATTTATCGTGAAGATTGCTTCCCAAATGACCCGTTTACTTGGACTTCACTAATAATTATTTCACGAGAGCTTTTTCAGCACTGCTCACGTGCATGTGTGGAATCCACACTGTGAGGGTGACCTAAGAATGGACTTATTTTTGGGAGAAACATGAACGGAATGGCACTTTTTCTTTACTTTGCCAGCTTGCTCCTTCTCTGGGAGAGAAGAATTGGATGTTATCCCTTTAAAAGAGCCCGGTGAGCTGCTGTGTTTATAATCCTCAGATCCCATGATTTGGTCTCCCATCTCCCAGCTTTGCTCCACACACGCCTGCTGACATTGATTTAGATCTGACTTTTCTTTGCTCAAGAAGAACAAGACTTATTACTAGTCAGAAGACAGCAGATCCCAATATTTTAGGAGGAAAAATAAACAAAGTCTAGTCTGCCAGCAGGAACCATGCTCCGGCTCCCCTGGATCTTCTGAAAGTGGTCCCCCAGTTATGACACTGCTGCTTGCGTTTGTCTCGAAGGTGTTAAGATGTCTAAATGCTTCTACTTATTCGCTCCTGTGATTCCCAAAGTCACCCTATAAAGTGTGTTGGGAGGAAAAAGAATAACAGTCATTCATGCACTTATGTCGTGTTTATTTACTGAGAGCAGTGCAAACACTAGAGACGGGGCATTGCCAGGCACCCAGAACTGAGGATATACTAGGGCCCAAGGCAGACATGGCCCTGTCCTTAGGTAGCTTAGAGGCTGGTGGGTCATGGTCTCCCACCATGAGTCAGAGACCCCAGTAGAGAGTCTCGATGCCTGCTTTCACTTACTAATCATAACAGACTGTGAGAACGTTCTTATTAATCTCATTCTGTGGATGGGATAACCCAAACTCCCAGAGGTTAAGTGACCTGAGTAAAGTCACGGGCTGCTAAGTGGGAGAGTCAAGGTTCAGACTGGGGCTTCCTCATCCAAGGCTGCTGATTGAGTCCTGGATTCTTCCCAAACAGTGTAATCTCATGTCAACCCAGATCAATTCAAGCTCTCTTTTTCACTTTCCCACATCTCATAGTTAGGCTTAAAAAAGTGTCTGTTGCAATAGATATTGAGCATCTAAAATTAGTGATTTTGAGGATCTAACCTTTATAGAGGCTCAGAGAAGAGCACGGGAAAGTCTTTTTTTTTGGATTGGTCATTGCGACATTGTTTGTAATTGCATTCTAAATGTCCAAACGGAAGTAACTGAAGGATGGTATTATCCATACAGTGGAATACTATGAAACTATAAAATAACAATAATAAGGATGATCCTGAGACCAGTGGTGTGGGCAGAGTGGGAGAGGGGCGTCTGGAGTGGAAAGGAGACGGGGGTTAGCTCTGAGAGGTGATCCAGGAATTCCCAAAGGCTGACACTGACTCAGTAAGTCACCAGGTCAGTTTGAAATGAGTCATTTGTGGCATGGGGGCAAACAACCTCTGTCCCTCACTAAACTATCGGGAAGAAGGCAGGCAAAAGATTTCCCCTGGAAGAAGAATCCTAATTACAATACTGAGAATTTGCATGCCCCTCTACAGTTTGCAAAACACTTTCACACCCGTCTCTTCGTTTGCTGAATGTTTACTGCACAAGTGCAGAAAGGACCAGGGTTCAAGATGACCCAGTCTAGTGGTTTTTATACACAACTTTTGATTGAAGTAAAATCCTTCGTCAAAATGAAATCTCACACAGTAGTCTAGTGTATAACATTGATGCGAGTGGGACTTCTGTGGCTGGGATGGGGGAGGAACAACCCATGCCTAAGCCTTTGCTTTGACCTCTGTGTTTCTGAAGGGTCTCCAAAGAACTGCCTAGTTCCATGAAACAGAAAGACAAACATTGTTTCTAGTATTTCTAGTGAATATAAATACCCATCCCACATTTTCCCCCCTCCTCCAAAAAAAGAAAGCTGAAAGCCCTGGAAGTGACATGAGATGGCCAAGGCCATTCCTTGTCCAGTGTTCTTTCCATGGAACCCACTAGGGCTTGTTTCTTGGTGGTTAGAGCCTGAGGATCTGCTTGGAAGCCAGTGTGCCCCCAGTTGCTGCAGGAAAGCGTCCTCTTCATCACAGAGAGCAGCAGGGTCAACTCTGCTGCTACTGGTATCATTATCAACGTGCCTGGTCGTCAGCTGGGGCTCAGAGCATTGTCTTTGTTTCACACAGGCCACCCCACGAGAGAGTCGTGGGATGCCAGCCACTGAGCATGTGGGGAGTAGTGGGTCCAGTGATGTTTTAGCCTCCAACACTGTCCCTGAAAATGCACGAAGAGTAGCCTATAGTCAAGCAGCCTCTCCCCAACTCAAAAACTTACACTGAACTAGATAGTGTTTGTTATTGGCTAAATGTTTGTCTCCCCTGCAAGTTCCTATGTTGAAATCTTAACCCCCAGTGTGAGGGTATTAGGAGGTGGGGCCTTTGAGAGGTAATTAGGTCATGTGAATGGAGCTCTCATGAATGGGATTAGTGCCTTTATAAGAAGAGACACACAAGAGAGCTTGTCCTTCTCTCTCTCTCTCTCTCCCTCCATCCCCCTCTCTCCCTCTTGTGAGGAGAGGAGAAGACAGAGAAGATGACTATCTGCAAACCAGAAGAGTGTTCTCACCAGAACCAGACCATATTGTCACCCTGATCTTGGACTTCTCAGCCTCCAGAACTGTGAGAAATAAATTCCTGTGGTGTGAGCCACCCCGTATGTAGTATTTTGCTACAGCAGCTCGAACTAAAACAATGGCGACGGCTGCACAACTTTGTGACTGTATGAAATGCTACCTAATGGCTAAAATGTTAAATTTTGTGTTCGGTGTGTTTGAGCACAACAACAACAACAATAAACTTACATTGGCTCCCTATTTCTTAAGGATCAGACGTCCTAGTGTAATTTACAAACTGGGCCCTGCTTCCCCCCCGCCAGCCTCATGCCTTGCTGTCCCCCTTCAACCTTTTCAGCTGATCAAATGTTCCAACTGCTCTCCAAAGTCAAAAGGGGATTACTTTCCCTTGGAAACTCTGGCAAGGCTCCTTCAGGGTCTTGTCACAGTTACTGGTAACCATTATCATCTTCTGTGTGTCTCACCAGGCAAGAATTCCATTCAGATTTAGTTTCAGCCGTCCACATTAACAATAAATACCGTTTTTGCTTTTCAAATATTAAACCGCAATGTTATAGAGAGATATGAAATTATGATGCAAAGTATTGTTTTTCAAACTCAAAATGCCTCTGCTGAAGAATATGACAATCTCCTCCCTTTTTTGAGATTTGCCAAGTAGGATAGATGGGGGGGAAAAGTGGGTTAACGTTTGCATAGATAGGAGTATACATGGAAGCAAGAAAGAAGGGACAGATAAAAGGATATGTGGATGATAGACGGTTGAATGATGGATGAATACATGTATGAACAGATATGTAGGTGGATGGATGGAGAAGAGAATAGTGTATAGATGGATGTGGATTTACAAAGAGATGTGAAAAGCTTAAGAAAGATGGATGAGAAGTTGTATGGGAGGGGCGTTGGAAGAATATGTGGTTGGATGGATGGACAGATGAAAGGATGTGCGGTTGGATAAATGGATGGACAAGAGGCTGGATGGATGTGAGTGCATACTGGATGGACAGGAGGATGGATGGATGTGTGAGCCCTGGAGGGATGTAAGGTAAGATGGGCAGACAGATGAATGCGTGGATGGAAGGATGTCTGGGAGGATGAATGAGGGTGTGCGTGTGAAGGTGGAAAAATGGGTGGATGGATCCAGATGCCAGCCTGGGACTGGAAGATGACACATAGGTCAGTGGAGCCAAATATCAGCCCCATGGCTGGCTATCATTAGCTTTCTCCAAGCAGTCCTGATAAGAATCAAAAATTCGCCTGAGGTATGTGGACTTCCTTCTCTTTCAAGGGAAGAAGAATGAGCTCTTCCTCTCTCCCCCGGGAAGAATCGCAAGCTCCCCACCAAGGGCGGGGAAAAACCACTCTCCCACTGTCCCAGCTCCTCTCCCAGAATATCCAGCTGCCTGTGAAACCCAGAAAGAAGAGTTCCCCAGCCAGAGTCAAAGAGAAACCTAGCGGCGAGGAGAGGCCAGAGGCTGAACCCAACGGCGCGAGGTTTTAGGACTCAGTCATTCCCTCCTGCGTCCAGAGGCTGCGCTCCCAGACGCCGGGAGAGGAAAGCCGGTGCGCCCCGGGTGCACGGGGACCCCGCGGCCCTCCGGGCGCCCGCCCAGGCACCCCCCCGCTTTACCGGCTCCGAGGAGAACGGGGCGGGGGCGGAGGGAGCAGCGCCAAGGAGAGCTGGTATGTCTTTAAACTTCTGCCGGCTGCTTAGTCACAGCCCCCTCGCTTGGGTGTGTCCTTCCTCGCTCCCTCCCTCTTAGGTCACTCTCTCAGCCCTCGAATAAAAACTGCACCCAACTTCCGAGGCGCCCTCATTGCCAGCCGGACCCCAGCCTCCGACAGGTTCGGGCGCCCTGCTCGCCCCGTGCTCCGCTGCCCCTCGCCCAGCGCCCGGCCCCTCCGGCCCCACTCGCTTGCTTTCTCGGCCGTTCCGACGCCATGGACACGTTCTGGTGGCGCGCAGCTTGGGGACTCTGCCTCGTGCAGCTGAGTTTGGCGCAGATCGGTGAGTGCCCGCGGGGGCGGCGGGAGGGAGTGGCCCGAGTGGCCGGGACCCAGCCGGCAGCGGCGCGGGCTGAGTTGGCCCTGGGGGGCCGGAGTCAAATGGGCGGCGAGCGGCTGGGATTTGGTGGAGAGCGGGGCGAGGATTTGCGCTAAGCTCTTGGAGAGCCTGTCGGTGGGAAGCACCGTTTTGTTGAAAGGAAAAGAGAAAGAGCGAAGAAAAGTTTGCTGGGCAGGCTGCCGGCGCGCAGTCGTGGGTGAGGTCTTTGCAGCCGGAGGAGCACAGGGCAGAAAGTAACTGTATTCCTGGGTGCGCGCAGCCCATGTGTGGACTAACAGGCTCCTGTGTCCAAGGGCGCCTGAAGCCTGGCTGGGCAGTGGCCGGGCAGCGAAGAACTGGGCAGGGCAGGGACAGGGACTGGGGCAGAGGAGGGGCTGGGGCAGGGACAGGGCTGTTAGCGAGGTGACCGTAGAGGTGGGCACAGTTGCCATGCGTGAGAGCTGGTGGCAGTGAGCTTTCCAGAAAGGGGTCCTGACTTCCTGCGGCTCCCCCACTGCGCCTGGGTTCCAAAGCTCTTACAGTTGGCTCCGGTCACTAACGATCTTAATGCTTGTGGGAACTTGAACTAGCTCTGTGGTGAGGTTCTGGGTCACCACGAGGTGCCAGCCTGGGGCAAGGAGTGTGAGTAGGAGAGGCAATGACTGGGCCAGCTGCTCCATCCTTGCAGCCTCCTGCTTCTGCCAGTGAGTTAGGGGAAATCCAGACAGTAATGTGACTCCTATATTCCGCCTGTCAGCCTCAGAGCAGGAGGGGCCACCTGGGCTCCAGGGGGGGCATCAGGGATCCTGGAGCTGGGCTGCCAATATCCCATCCCAGCAGGGTCTGTGCCTTTCGGTGGCTGTGGATGGAGTGGCTGTGTGTGAGAGGTTCTGGTGAGGCTGAACTCCAAGCATTCCTTTGTCTATATATCTACAGATAATCACATGGCTGACTTGCTTATCACCGGCAAAATTAACTTTTCTTTTAAGAAGTACCAGCTGGGTCATTAAGACAGCTCAACCTATGGGTAATTCCATTCAACAAGTATTTATTAAACCCGGCTCTGGGGGTACCAAGAAAGTAAAAGACACAGTCCTACCTGGGTGCTTTAGACTGAGGATAAGTGGGGATCTAGGATTTAGATTCCTGAAACAGAAGAAGTAATAATTAATAATAATAATTAGTAGTAAGAGGAATGGCAGCAGTAGCCACCGTTTATTGTACAGTTAGGCTGTGCCAGGCACTGTGCGAAATTCTCTACATGCGTTCTCTCATTTTACCCTCACAAGGGCCCAGTGAGACGTGTTGTGTTGTTAGTCCTGTTTTATAGGACTCAGAGAGGTTAAGCGACTTGCTGGTGTTCACACAACCAAGAGGACTGGTGCTCGTGTGAACCAGGCCCCTTAGCCTGTTGCTTAGTCAGAATCCAGCAGGCTGTATGTATGGCATGGACAAACTCGGAAAGGATTTTTTGGAAGGAAGGGTCGGGTCGTGGTGGACCAGAGGCCTTAGAGGAGGCTTCCAAAGGGAACTGGAGCTCCGAGGAGTCCTTTAAAGGCAGAGAAGCGGGAAAGATTTCAGGGAGAGCCGTGAGCTTGGCCTCAGGGAAGACAGACCATGCTGGCGTCTCCATGGCCTCTAGGGAAGTTTATTTGTATGTTACTTCCCGTGACATCTTCTGCTTTGATTCTGAGGATTCTGACTCCCCACTCCTTCCATCCTTAGCCCTGATTCTTCTAAAGGGCCCCATCCCCCAATATTTGACACTGTCCTGACCCTTGAAGTTCTCCCCGAGACCAGTGGGCTCATTCCCGCCCTGCGTTTCCGTGGTCCCTTTGGGCAGCGTCACTTGGAGGAAGCACAGAAAAGTGCCAGTAGCCGTAACTGCCTGGACCCGGGCTTTCATGTGCTTGTAAAGCTGTTTGGAAGGAACTGAGACTTGGAAAGGTGATGTGACCTAACAGCGGGCTCGGGCTGGGCAGGAAGAGAGAGGAAGGACTGGGTAGAGGGCAGTGCGATGAGCCCTCCATACCTCTCTGCCTCCTTTTCTCTGTGGGTGAGAGGTCGCTGCTAGGGAATTGTGCCCCTGGTGTTTAGAAAGAGGGGTGCATCTGAGACTTCTGGGGCTTGTGGGTGGCCGGCACCCTTCTGATCCCTCTGAGCATTAAAGACCCCTCTTCCTGGGAGTTAGAGCTTTGGCTGTGTTTTCCCAGGTGAAGAAGAAAGGAAGCAAACCTCCAGCGCTGCTGAGGTCAGTTAGCATCAATGAATTCAGTTGTGCCCCCAAAACACAATGGACATCTTACTTCCTGCAAAGGCACAGTGCTAAGTAGGTGTGTCTGAGGCTAGCAGCCAGTAGGCAAAGTTTCCATTCTTTTTCCAAATTGCCCCACGCAGGAAAGGATGCTTGGCAGCGTGAAATCCTTAGTTCATGACAGATCTCCTTCCATTCATTCAAGAAATATTTTCTGACTCACTGTCATAGACCCAGAGATGGTGACTCCAAAGATCATTTAGAAAAACCCTTTCTTTTTCCCAAGGAGAAAACAGATCCCAAAAGGGCGAGAAAGGTGACTTCCCCTCTCTCAGACCAAGTGTTAGTGCAGGATGCTTTCCAAACCTCAGGTCTCTGAAACACCTTGATCCTCAAGGACTGTAACAGCTCCACCTCTATCCCTGCAGGGGGTGGGGAGCGTGTGGTCTACTGACGTAGCAACATTTGTTTCATGCCTGAAATACTGTCTTAAATACTCATTACAATTTTGCATTTTCCTCTACAATATACCCAGTTTAATATAAGAATAATGATATGTTTCTTATAATCAAGCAAAGTTGCTGCTTGGGGAAGAGTCTCTATACTGTCTGGGGTCTCCTGGAGTGTTGCTGGATCCCTCCCAGTTAGGAGCACCCCAGCTTTAAAAGCCTGACGCTCTGCTCCTCTGTGAAGTAGGGTCCTAAGTCCCCAGGAAATACCGTTTACTGAGCACTGACTCTGGGCTAGGCATTCAGCCAGGGGCTTTGAATAGGTTATCCTGTATAAGCCTCATGACAGCTCCATGTACATTTAGCGCTCTCTTCATTCCATTTTCTAAAGAAACTGAGGCTCAGGGAGTGGACGTGACTTCCTCAAGGACACACAGCTAGTGAGGGGTGGAGTTTTCTAACATCCCCCATGGTAGGCTCCCATGCCTGTGTTCCTTCGACATTACCTTGCCTCTGGAGGACTTTGGAAATTGTGTGAGGCCAGTGAACACCTGGTGTGAAGCCTGGTATGAGTGGCTTTCCTCTCCCGCTGGCAGGCCGAGGACTCTTAGCTGCCCTGCTCTGCCCTGTCTCTCCCCAGCCCTGGCCACAGCTGTCAAGAGATGCCAACCTAGTTATTTGTTTCTAGAATAATTCAATTCCCTTATCAGAGTCCAGCTGCCCTTCTAGACATGCTCTCACTTGCAGGCTTGGAAAAAAGGGAGAGGCTGTTCCTTGTCTAAGAGACAAGTCAGGGCAAGGCCTTTTGCCTGGAAATTAAGAAAGGGGCCCTGCAGAGGCCCTGACCCCGCAAGCATTCTGGGTACAATGACCCAGGAAGCCCCCTCATCCCATGCTCAATGGAAACCCTCAGCATTTAGCAGGTCATACGTGCCCAGTGAGGGAGAGTCTTGAGGACCCCGGTCATGGGCTGACACGGTTCTCTAGAAAACTCAGGGGTCTTGAATGGGAAGTCATTGTGGGGCTCTAGGTGAAACGTGGTCACTCAAGTGAGAGTTCAGTTTGGCCTTGGGTGTCAGACGGTTCCAGGCGTGGGTTCCCTGATGGAGAGGAGGTGGTGGGAGCAAAGCCAGCCTCCCCAGCCATCCATCCTGGCTGGGATGGGGGCTGAGATACCGGCTGCCGTTGTGTTTCCCCTGCACCTCCTTTTTAGCTGACTCTACCCAGAGCCTGAAAGGGAAGTGGGTCTTGTGAAAGAATGAACTGAAGCAGGTGGCACACGCCACCACACAAAGTGCAGTTCTCAAAGGGGATCTTTTCTGCCTCAGAGAGAAATTCTGGGGGTTTGCACAGCCAGCAGCTGACTCAAGTTCCTTTGTGTCCCCTCTTGCATGGGAAGCAAACAAGTGTTCTTTAGAATCACCAGGGGAGGCTGGTGCCTCCAACCTTAAATTGGAACCCCACTCTTCACTCCCTTAGCAAGCTGATATTTTTCTTCAAAAGGGCCCTCCTCCAAAGCTGGCCAGCAAGGGTTTGGGAAGTTTGTGGCTGCGGAGTCTGGCTTGGCATGGACGCAGTTGTTGGGCACTCCAGATTTTCCAGGAGTGTCAGGATTTCAAATATGCAAATACTCTACCAATTGAAACCTAGTGTACATTTTGACTAAATAGTTATATATTTTTCTACAAATAAGTACATGGCTTTGTGTGATTAGAAGTCAGAAACTTGCATGGATTTTTGCATAAATGAAAATCACATTTATACAACTCGTGAATCAGTCTAGTGTCCGATTAAATTGATATTTGGTTCAGAAAATGTGTACTTTTGGAGAGGAACATCTGTATTCCTCTGCTCTCCATTTTTTGATCACCCCAATATGTGAAGTACCGAGAAAAGCTACATATAGGGTTTTTGCTTGCTAGGTGTGGACACACACAAGGTGTGGGTGTGCCCGTAGGTATATATGCATCTGAACACATGTGTCTACACATGATGTGGGTATTGCTGATCCTTAAGCATTTATAATGTGTCCTCTGTGGGTCCCATGATGTGTGGGGTACTACAGGGGCATTAAGTGTGTGAGATGTGGGGCTTCTATGGTTCTTCTTGTGAACCATATGGTTCACAAGAACCTTATGGTTCTACACACGTAAGACAGCGCCATCAAGTGACAGCCTGGCCATTTTAGGTTGTAAAGCCAACAGCCTTGCCAAGTTGAAGCACAGCTGGGAGGGCTGGGGAATCAGTGATGGGTGGGGGCAGTGTGGACAAGAGAGGATTTGAATATCTGAAGAAGAGGGAGTGAGATAGGGGTGTGTATATTTCTGTTACCCTGCTATTAATTTACCTCCTCTCGAGTAAGTTCATTAACTGGACAATATATCCAACGCACGTTCACGCACTCACTGCCTATTTGGTGCACCCAGCGGATAGGTCCTGAGAGCTCATGGTCAGAAGGACACACTCCTCACTCCTGAGTAGTTCATGGTCTAGTGTAGGGTTACCTGGATAATGGCTGACTGTGCATCTCTGTGCTTCCACACACTAGATTCTGGTAGTGCAAACGTCCCCCTCGCCAACCCCGTGTGACAACCAATATTGCCTCCAGACATGGCCAAATGGGGGGGGTTGGTTAAAGTCGCCCCCCGGTTGAGAATTCCTGGTGTCACTGGATGGTGGCCAACTTCACCTCTGACAAGGAGGTATCTGGTTCCCATAGGTCCCCAGTTAATTAGCCTAAAAGCTGCACAGGCAAATCGAGATAAATAAGCGTATTTGGGGCCAACGGGCACTAATGACTTTCATGCTTCTCATTGGACGAAAACCCCAAACCAGACAGATCTTCTCTTATATCTCTTCTGCAGTGCTGTGTGGACCGCCTGACATCAGGGATCCAACCACATTCATTTCTGTGGTCCCGGATCCCAGTCCTGGCCCGTAATTGTTACCAGTAACTGTTGAACTGAAATGAATGTCTAGAATATAGAAATTACTACATCCATGCTCTATATGAAAGCATGCCTGACGGTCTACCTAAGATACAGATGCATCTGTCTGTATATGACAGCAGTGGTGATGGCCGCCTTCTCCAGGACAGGGCTGAGACGGGCGTTTGGCCGGCCAGCTGCCCACCGCAGGGCTCATGTTTGGTCTGCCCAAGGAGGGAGATCGCCCGTCTGTTTGTGGCTTTGGTGGCTGCTTGCTGTGTCTGGGGATGTCCGTCTAAGGACTGGATGACTGGTGAGAGCCAGGCAGGATGATGACACCAATCCCCAAATTGAAGCCTCGAAATAAAACACTCCCGTGCAGTGGCCCGCTTGGAGCTCTAATTATTTTAAAGATGCTGCTCTGAGGTTGGACTCTTTGCGTGAGAGGCCCACCCCCTCCCGTCCAACGCCACACCTGCTTCTGGAAGGTGGTGGCAGCTGGGAGAGCAGCAGAAGTACTTCCCAGAGGTCCTTGCCTTCTGTATGGGTCTCCTGCAGCAGCTACAGGTCTCCCGGGAAGCCTGACGTCTGCTGCGGAGGCAAACCGTGCCTCCTTTCCACGGAGCTTGCCACGTGGGAAGTCGCCCACAACCAGGGCAGGTCCTGCCTTCCCATGGGTCATCCACCCTGTGAAACGTAGGGGCAGGGAGTCAAAGACAGGACGAGGGGCTGGGTGTCATGGGGGCACAGAACCTGACGAAGCCAGATCTCCCTGAGTTTGGGGTGCACCACCTGCCTGGGTGTGTCCTGAGGCCAGTGTCCCTCCTAAGAACAAGTGTACACAGACAGGCCCCAGGTGGGTGGGGAAGGGCTGAGTCACCAAGGAGGTGATTTGCAAAACTCAGGCCCGAAAAATCTTTCTCGAGTCTTCAGCTTTTGAGAGTAAACATTAATTGCAAAACTCCAGGGAAAGAGAGAATTCGCGTAGACCAGTCATTTTGAGCCTTTGCTCTGGTGTCATGGCGAGTCTCCTTGAGCTGTGCCTGAAAGTTCATCTTCCTAACCCTCGACCTTTCTGGAGAGTTAGAGCTCTTGTGCCTTTTGTGGTTGTTTCTTTGCAGCTAGTTGTATGTATTTGAGATACCGTCACCGCTACTACTAATAATAGCAAACACAGAGTACTGACCACATGCCGACACCATCCTAAATTTTCCTCTATACTAACTTGTTTAATCCATGCACTAACCTTAGGAAGAAGTGTTATTATTATCCCTCTTGTACCAATGAGAAAAGTGAGGCATAGAGAATTTAAGTAACTTGCTCAAGGCCACAGAGCTGGTAAGCGATGGAGCTATGATTCAAACCCAGGTTGTCTAGCTGGGGTTCATGTTCTTGGTCACTGCATTGCTGTGCCTCCCTTCGTATATCAAGATGTCAGGGTGCCCCAGAAACCCGAACGATGATACCTGCTAGTACGCTGGTTGTCTTCATAAATCCCGTTTAGGAATCCGAGGTGGGCAGGATCTTAATGTCCACAGAGCTGGTTTTGCTCTCCCTTTATACACGTGATGTCAGAGGAGGGGGCTGGAATTGCAAACATGAAGGAGAAAGAAGTAATGGAAATGTCTTCGCATTCATGCTCTGAGCAGCTCATTCATTCCAATTCCTGGATACAAGTTCTGTTTTCTTCTATATGGGGTGGAGGCGGGGGGAGTTGGGGAGAGGCTCGGATTCAAAGGGATGGTGAATTGAGTTGTTTGTTCATGATCACTTCGGTACTTGTCACCTGATGGACGATGAGGTTGCTGATGTGTTGCTCCATCATCTAGGACTTTGGCTCATGACAGGATAAAGTTGGGAAAGGAGCCAATCAAACAGCAGCAAAAATGTTTGCCCTCAGCTCACGGGTCCGTGATGCCAGGACCTTCTCTCTACCAGCTAGAACTGGTGACAGAAAGGGGTCCTCTGAGAGCGAAGGCTGTCAGGAATCAGTCTATGCTCACCGTGGACACCAGGAATCGAGCAAAAGCTAGAAGTGTGCTGCCACCCTTCTTCCCAGCTCCAGTGCAAACCAGCGGTCTGGCTTCTGTTTGGCCCAGCAGGTGACCTTTGCGGGGGGGGGCACGGTGGGGGGGTAGCGTTGCCTCTGGGTGCCCTGTCTGAGAAACAATCCATCTCGGAAGGAAGGAGGCAAAGCCCCCTGGAAATGTCTGACTCAGTCTGCAGGAAGGGACCTGCGCCTTTGGCCTGGGGGCAGAAACTCATCACAGATCCCCATCTGTTCCAAGTTCAGTACATCTTTTTGCACTTGAGCGGGTCTGTAGTGCCTTCCAGAAGAAACCACATACCAGTAGTGGATCTAGGCAGCATCTTTTTCTACATCCTCTCTCAAAGAGAACCCACCAAGATATTAGAGTGAGGATGGTAAGACCTCTTCACAAGTGTTCACCATTATGGAAATTGAGATGCTAGGGAGAAATTAACAATTCCATGCAGCTCGGACCTGGTCTCCTGCCTCTGACCTAGAAGGTCATTTCTGCCCAGGCCCCCGGCTCCAGAAGTATTAAATGGCGTAAATACTATACACCAGTCACAAATATTGCCATTGTTGAATGTGTCCAGTCCACGAAGCAGATTCCAGCAGAGCCGAGTACCATCTTACAGTCTGCAGGAGACCAGTTGACGTCACTGAGTCAGCCCCGCAGCCACCAATGAGTTTCAGGACCACACTTCCCTGCAAGGGGTGGACAGGGGTTCAGGTACCCACCAGCGTGTTGGTCACATAGACGCAAATCAGAGTTTGGAGAGAGAAGTAATACTGCTGTAGAAATCTCCTGCCCAGAAGTTCGTCTTTGCAGTGGATCCTCTGTGATGGCACTAGTTATCTTCCCAAGGTCAACCTTAGAGGTCAGGTACATCCCTCTAGACTTCCCAAAGTGACTTGTACCTTCTCCTGTTGTCTACTAACTGTTTCTCCCTGATAATTCATAAAAACCCCGCAAGCATATTTCCATCTAAAAAGAAGTTCAAGGGATGCCTCTGAGCTGTATTATGATGCTCTGTTCTCTTTCACAGGTGATCCTAGAAGCTTCTTAGGGGAAAGCTTATGCATTATGTGCATTTATGTACATTTTGTACAATTTTGTATTGATGTGGTCCCCAGCTGTCAGTTCCTCAATTACAGTAGACGTTCAATAAATATTGGATGGCTGACTGAATGAGTGAAGTTTCTAGATTTGGCTAGCAAAGCCATCTTTACCATTTCCCTTCTGTGATTTTTTATAGGTTCCGGCTAATTTTTTTTCATCCTTTTTTATCTTTCTGATCTATAGAAATCTTTTTATTATTTTTTTCCTAGTGGCTCATGTACTCACATCTTGAAATCACTTTTCTCCGCATGCTCTCTAATTTGAGTGTATCCTTCTTCGAGTTTGACATGTCAGGCAAGGCAGAGGAAGTTTAGAGCTCACTGGGTTTTGTCCAGTAAACCAGGGATCTTGATTTTTTTTTTTTTTTTTTTGCGGTACGCGGGCCTCTCACTGTTGTGGCCTCTCCCGTTGCGGAGCACAGGCTCCGGACGCACAGGCTCAGTGGCCATGGCTCACGGGCCCAGCTGCTCTGCGACATGTGGGATCTTCCTGGACCGAGGCACGAACCCATGTCCCCTGCATCAGCAGGCGGACTCTCAACCACTGCGCCACCAGGGAAGCCCGAGGGATCTTGATTTCTTAGAAGTCTGTCTGCCTCTCAGCCCCAGCACTGCCCTCCAAATCCGGCCTCATGTAGAAAGAACCCCAAGCTTCAAAATCATGTTCTCAAGAACACTCAGAGAAAAGCATTTGGCTTTTCCGTCACTAAGTTAAAAGGGAAAAATGGGAGGAGTTCTTTCTTTCAATGGTTTAAAGACCTTCCATACCAAACCAGCTATTTTGTATGGTGGTATGGGAGTTAGGAGGTTGGCTTTGGAGGAGGGCCATGTGGAAGGAAGAAGGGCTGTAAAACAGGTTGATTCTCCTCCCCGCCCCTGAAGAGCAGCGTGAGCTCCAGCACTGCACACATTAAGTATCTATAACAATGTTTAGCTCGTAGTGTTTAGAGCTAAGTGTCTAGTACACCGAAGGTGCCTCAAGAATAGAAATGACTATGATATTTTAGTTCCTCTCTGTTACTGATTCACTGTGTGATGCCAAACCAATCATTTTGCTTCCTATTTGCCTCCAGTTTTCCATGTGTGAGATGAGACAGCAGGATTCTAGTTGATCTGTGCAGTCCTTTCCAGGCCTTGTGTTCTATAAACCCACCGTTCTGTGGGCCCACAAACACTTAAGCCTCATAAGACTTAATGGAAAGAATAACACAACTATAATGCAGTCCCCCGCAGTGCCCCCAGCACACAAAAGCGATGCCTGGTTTGTATTAAATGTCAGAAGTGAATTATTAATCCACACCAGAAACAACAAGCATACGGACCCAGTTACACTCTAAACTCCAATGGGCAAGAAGGACTCCTAGGCCAAGGTGCTTTGCTCAGAGGACCTCCCCGAATCCTCCCGACCACCTGCGGGTGAGCAGATGAAGTTTAAGCCAGAGAAGTTAGCAACAGGCGTCAGTCACACAGCTAAAACTGCAGGAAGTTAGCCCTGGGATTAGCCACAGGATCTGGATGCAATATTCTTTGAAAAAACATTGCTTCAAGAGGTCAGAGCAGTAAACCCCTGAAGAAGAGAAAAGACTGTGTCCCTCACTCTCAAAGCTCCATGAACACATTGGATTTCTCAGCTTCCCTCAAGGGAACCCTGCAACATGTTGGTGCAAAATGAACCCTAATATTCAGCCAAAGCAGTGCTTAGAGGGCAAGCTCTAGTATCCTAGGGAAAGTAACTAGGACAGCCATGGGAATCTGAAAAAAAAAAAAAAGGCAAACAAAAGCAAACAAACATCTAGATACCAAGGCACAGGGCAAGGCAGACCTTTGAGATGGTGAGTTGCTTCTTCTACAGAGAAACTTCCAGACTCCTACTAAGATATTTCTTTCTTTTTCATGAGACCAGAGAAACTCTTCCTGCTCAGTGGGGAAAAAAAAAGAAAAGAAAGAAAAGAAAAAGGAAGTTATGAAGACTGTGTTACTTAGGAGTTTGTCAGAGTGGTGGGTCTGAGACTAAATGCCCTCTTGGGGTCTGACCTTCTATCAGTCACTGAAAATCCTTGTGAGATCATGGTCCATCCTGGGTATGCCCATATCCATCTGGAATCCACTAACCAGAAGTTGAAATACAACACCAGGCTGGGTTTAGTTCTCCTGTAGTAGGCAGTGCCCTCGGTGATTACTGGGTACCATTCAGTCATCTGTATCTCCAGCCAGTCCCCCAGACACTGCATTCTAGGAGAAGTGAGAACCACATGTGGCCAGCAGAGGCTCAACATTTCTCTGTCTTAGTCACAGGATGACTGTGGGCAAGGTTCTTCCTTTATTGGTTGCCTCTGTTTCCCCAGTTGTAAAATGGGAATACACTCACCCATCATTGCACTAAAAACTATCATGTGATTGGAAAGAATCCTTTGTGGAAAGAAGTGAGGGATGTAGAAGATCTAGTTTCTGTCCTCAGAGAGTTTACCGTTTGGTGAAAGAAAAAGTAAACAAGTGAAGTAATTAATTATACAAGAAAGCAGACCTCTCTGAGCGGCAGTTGTATAGGATGGCTTCATGGAAGGAGTAAAGTTTGAGGATGAACTGAGCGTGGGAAAGAAGATGGACAGAGAGAAGAGAGCAACCCAGAGAAGGGTAAAGGATCAGCTGAAAGTTTAAAGTCAGAGAAATAAGTACGGCTTGATCGGGGTCAGGAGGGGGCTCCGTCTACCTAAATAAGAGATGCCATGTTGAAGAGCAGTGAGGGGTGAGGTTGGACAGATTCCAGGTGATCATGTAACAGTGGCAACATCTATGAGATCTAGTTATGCTGCCCCAGAGACTTAGAAGTTCTCATGATACCCTCTTTAGACTGTGCTAGACAGAGTTCAGAAGAAAGGCCAGCTCCAACACTGGTTGAGATAAAACTTTGGCAACTTTTGGCAATTTAAGAGAATCCCAAACACACTGTATGGCAGGGCAGCAATAACAAACAGATTTCAGCTCCTGTACCATTTCCCATTGATTGCTAGAAGCTGCCTGCGGGGCTGTGCTAAGAAGCCAAACCTTGGCTCAGCCACAGAGAGTGCTGTGATCCATTAGTGATGTCTGCCATGGGCACAATATGGAGGATTTGACCCCCTTGTATCACATGGACATCCCCACAGTAGAGCAGTAGGCTTTTCTAGTCTACATTTATGATAGTTGTGTGTAACTCTGGGAGTTGAATCTAGTCAGCTAGCCATACCATAAACTCCACCTCCTTCCAGAACAGTATAAATGCAGTCTCTCACCCAGAGGAGTTTGGTCCCTTGAGCCTTCTCTTATGATTAATTCACACTCTGTTTTACCATTACCCCAAGATGCTGGGAGCAAGGAATTTCCTGTCTTTGAATCAGGGCCAGACTTCCTGGCAAAGAGCTCCTTCACGCATCAGCTTCTCCATCTGCAAACTGAGACGACAAAAATGATTCCTCAGCCATGGGGGTGATAGGTGGCATAACTAGCTCATATGAGTTAAAGCCTTTGAAGATGAAAAGATCGTATATGCACGTTAATTACAACTTTTATCAGCCCTGGAGCCTCTGCATTCTCAGCTGCCACTGGGGCTCTTCTGTGCTTCCCAAATGCAAACAGTAGCAGCATTCCACAGGCTGGCCTTCCTGGGTCCTGCTGGTAGAATCCAAGTCAAGAAGGCTGGATTCTAAACTCAGGCTGGTCAACCCACTCTGGGCTTCTCGAGTTTCCCACTGTTCATCCCCAAGGGAAAAAGCAAGCTCACTACCTGGGCAGGTAAGATAAGGTAGAATCAAGGTATAAACAAAAGGCTCCATCAGGAGTCTACTAGAAAGAGCCCCTGGGTGAGATTAGGACACTCTGCTCTAATTCCCACTGTGTCAAAGCCTAATTGTGTGACCTTGGGCTACTGGCTTTATCTGTCTAATGCTTCAATACAGTGTGCGACCCACCCAGGGATAATCATCTGTCTGCTTCCCCTAGACCTCTCCACCTTTGCCTGCTGGTGTGAAAGTGTTTTGTACTGGTAGGCAGAAGCACGTGATGTAGAACTACAAGGTTCTATTATTACCTGAAGTCACTTTCACCTTTATCTCTGTCTCCTGTTGCTAGTTGACCCCAGTCATTGAAACTGTATTCTTCAGAATGCACACCCATCTCCTGCGAGCTGCCATCCCCTCCTGGGCAGTGCTTATCTAGGGGGCCCTGCAATGTGCTCAGGTTCTTGGTCCTGCCGTTTCCAGAGACAGGCGGAGGCAGCCAGCCTGCAGGGGACTAGGGTACCCTGCCAAGTTGAGTCACAGTCCCCTTACTGGGGTAACTCAATAAGAGTGCTGGAGGCAGGGGCAGGAGGGCTTTCAGATGCTTTGCTAGGGCTTAGGTGCAAGACTGAGCTGGGTCGAGGTATGCATCCAAAGAGGGAAAAAAGGAGAAAGGGAGAAAGGGCCCTAAGTGAGAAGTTTTCATGAGCTGGTGACACAAAGCCCATGATGATGGCATGTCAGGATGGGAGAAAGTCCTAGAAATTGTATAGCCCGCTAGTTTTATTGGACAAACAAGGGAAGGATGTCTCAAAGACTGCACGTGACTTGCCCAAGGTCATACAACCAGTTCGAGTCAAAACTCTGGTTTCTGAACCTCAATCCAGTACTCTTTCCATTTCATACTTTCAGATGATAGAGGAAAGGGCACTAAACAGGAGGACAGTGGCTGACCAGGGCAAGAAGACTTGGAGTGACAGAGAGGAAGATACAATGGTCCTGGGTTTTGGGGACCCAATGGGAAACAGTGTAGGTGTTTACACTCTGCTGGGGTCTTCATTGTACCTGGATCCGGTTTCCTGTGTAGTATCTTGTACATCCATATTTGGTGTTCGTTTTGATCCTTTTTGACTCAATGAGCCTTTGGAAACCAGAAGGCCCTGCATAACCTGGCATTGCTCTTGCCCAGCCTCTCTGATCAATCATTGGTTCCCAAATGATCCATGTGTTCACTTAACACATATTTATGGAATACCAGTATGTGCCAGGCACTCTGCCAGGGGCTGGGGATACAACTTTAAATGAGAGGCACAGCTTCTGCTCTGATGGAACTTACCAGCTATCTGGGAAGACACAGTAAACAACTAATTATGCCCTTATTTAATTATACTTGTGATCAGAGCTAGGAAGGAGAAGCCGGAGCTCGTGAGAGCTGGTAACAGGGAGTCCTCAGCTGATCTAGAGCATCAGGGAAGACTTCTCAAGACTTCTCAGTGGATAGCAGTGACTATGTTTCCAGGATCCCCACGGTTCCTTGGGAGGCCTACCTGTTGGACTTCTCAACCCCACCAGCTCTCAGAACCGGGGGACAGTTTGGTGGGTGGGGTCAAAGCTCCTCATAGCAGCTCTAGCCAAGGCAGCTCCTAGTCTAGCTGCCTCTCACGTGGGTCATCTGAGTAAGAGAGCCAGAAAAGCAAGTTTTATTCCTCAAGATTCTGAAAGCAGCCAGTTTATCCTACCTGCCCTGCAAAAGACAGTGGTGGGAAGAGAACCATGGGAAGCTCCAAGCTGACTCAAGCTTTTAGAAGCACATGTTGGGGGAGAAAAGGAACCCAAACTCTGGGAAACCAAAAGTGTCATTTTTCCATGGGAGAAATATTCATAATTTACTTAGGAATCTTGAGCGTTAAGCCTCGGTTTAGGGTCAAATTTATTGGCCCATTTTATTGGAAGTTTCTTGGTCTTGTTTTAAGCACTTTGGTGGCTAGAGCTCGGGCTCAGGGTCTATTGATGTGTAGGAAGTGGGGGGTTTATAGGATGACTTCCAGCAGCCATACAGGTGCATCTCCTGGGTCCAGGCAGGAGGATCAGGCAAGAGCCCTGGGATTCAGATGTCCAACCATCTGACTACAGGGGCCTCACTCTTTTATTTCCTTTGTTGGTGGCTAACTACTTGGAGGTGACCGGAGTGGACTCTATCAGGAGAGTGAGATAGATGTGGTGAGAAAAAAACAAAAACAAAAACACAAAACATCACTTATTTATCAATTGGTAGAATATAGGCACCGGCAATCCAAGTGGTCAGTTATAAACAACTGTGTCTTATAAACAAGAACAGGTTCAAGTTTATCCCCCCCACCCCAACCAGTGATGATGATAATGTCCTTTCCCTTTTATTCAGATGTGCTTTCTTGGGTTGGAGAGATAAGGGTGGAGTTAGAGCTATCATGATTGAACATAAGCCACACCCCATCTATGCATCAAACCATGATGTGTAGCCCCCCATGTAATTGTTATCTGTCACATATTTCTTGGTATACCCACATCAGTTCATGTCAGCTGGGTATCTCTGTAAGTAGAGAATAATCAACCCTCAAAAACATTATCTCCCATAACAAGAAGTATGGAAGTAGGATGATTCCAGAAGCTCAATGTTGTTATCAAAGACCCGGTTTTCTTCCAGCTTCCCACTCTGCCCCTCACAGTGTCTTTCTTTAGTTTAGCCTCCTTCATGGTCCCAAATTGACTCCTACAGTTCCAGGCATCCAATGGAAAAACAAAATCATTATCCAGCACCAGAAGGATGCTTATTCATAAACATCTCTTCTAGAGAAATGGAGGAATGGCTTTTCTAGAAGTTCTTAATTGACTTCTCTTTGGAAGAATGGGGTCCCATTGCCTGGAATGCCCACACTGAACCAATCGCTGGCAAGGAGAACTCTGACTGCAGTGCTTGGACTTAGACCAGTCATGATCTACCCAATTGAGCTAGGAGTTGGGGCCTCGCCTCCCCTGAAGCACAAGTTTGAGATTTGGAACAAAATCGGGTTGCAATTAGAAGAATTTTATTGCATTGGTAACGATGTCTGTTATAACGAGTAAGGCCCTAAAGGGAGTCTATGCAACTGGTAGAGTTGTGGTTTGAGATTCTATGTAGGCAAAAGAAAAAAGGCAAAGCTAAGTTCTTGTGTTTCTAAGCCACACCCTCAACCTTATCCTAAGAAGACATGCCTCACAGACGAAGTTCACATGGGGGACACACTACAGTTTGAGACTTAGATGATCTGGGTTTATACTCAGTCACAATAGCTATAACTTTATCCTTTTCTCTCTCCAAAAAAAGAGTATCAGGGAATAACCTTAAATCTGTTATAATTTATAAGAAACAGTCCATCTTTGCACACTTGAGCACTTTATTATTAGGAACTCATTATTGCAACCCATCTCAGCACTGCTGGAGCTCCATTATGCCTGAGGACCACTAGTCTGTAGTGATCCATTTAAAAAGAATTACTGTGACCTTGGAAGAGCATCTCTTCCTGTAAATTATGAGTTGATGACCCCCAAAGGAGAGAGCCTGCTTCCCTTTTCAAAAACTACACTCCTGGAGTGTTTTAATGTGTGTGAAGTGTTTTCAGCTCCATTATCTAATCCAGCCCTCATATTAACCTCGTGGCTAGCATTATTACACTCCTGTAGAGGAGGGAAGTTTAATGACTTTCCCAGGGTCATAGAGCTAATTAGTACAGATTCAGGATTTGAACCCTAGCTGTCCACCCACAGAGTTGATGTCCACGTCACCACACTATGTTGGCTCCCAATGGATCTGACTTGCTTTCAGGGAGTCTAGAATTGACTATTGAATTTTATATTAATAATTGCTCTTTCATAAGCAGGAAAACTCTTTCCTAATAGTTTCTATGAATCCAGAGTTCAAGGGCCCAACATCTCAACATTTAATAAGCCCAAAGGTGGACAGGTGGGTTTTCTGGGCCAGTGCCCTGCGTCCATATGCAGTTAGCTCATGAATCTAACAGCACCGAGGGAAACTCAGGATTTAAATTTTTTTTTCCATTCCTTTTTATCACTTAAATATCATTAAAGGATTTATAATGACTGAATCCAGGGAAGAGAAAGCCACGGGATGTTTAATGTGGACCTCAAGAATGTGATTTTTTCTTACATGGGAAGGGGGCCTCTCCTTCTCAAAATCTAATGATGAAAGAGCTTGAGGAAATGGATTCTATCAAACTGAAATGATTTATGCTTTATTTTGAGGGTGAATTTCCTGACTGTGAGGCCCGCTGAGCCTGGTCTGCTAGTTCCCAGTCCATCCTTCAGTTCTCAGTTCTCTGAGGCATCTCTTGGGTACAGCAAAGGCCTTGGGGAGGAAAAGCTTCCCTTTAGACCAAGTGCTCAGCACCTTGCACTTCTGTTACAACGTTTACTGTGCTGTGTTGTTGACTTGTTGAGTGTCTGTCTTCTCCTCTGGACCATAATCTCCTTTGGCACAGTGACCTTGCCGACCTTTTTCAATGCCCTGGTCCCAGTGCCTAGCACAGTGCCCATGGGGGCACTGAATGAAACCTTGTTGAATGAATAAACTTGGGATTGGTCTTTTCTTTTCTGAAGGCCGGTGTCCACTTGAATGTTTGGTTGGATTTGTGGGATTGTGGCTTACCATGGTGGATTCAGGCCGTGATGTCCAAATTCAATTAAAAAAAACAACTTTATGTGTGTATGTATCCATGTATCTTTCATCTATCTATCTATCTATCTATCTATCTATCTATCTATCTATCTATATCTGTCTATTGGAAAAAGAGGCAGGTGCTTAAAAAGCAAATGAGGGTCAGCAAGCAGACCACATCTTTTCTCCTCCCTTTATGGCCATGCACCACCCCAATTTCCATTCCTCTTCCTTGGTTGGCGTCACCTAAGAGTCTCTTCCATGGTTTCCTGCAAAGGTACCACACAGAGGCTGAATATGTGCAATATTTCATGGATGTGAAAGACAAGGAGGAAACATGTTCTGCTGAGGGCTAGAAGAGATGGGGCAAGGTTTGGGAAGGCAAGACTTGGATATTCTAGACTCTTCTTCCTGGGGGCAGAGGGAGGGGCTCCCTGTGGCTCGCTTCTGGAACATGTTTGGGGCAGCTCTCTTTCCTTTCAAATAAGTATCATCAGGTAATCTCCAGCCTTCCTTAAGGACTGTTTCTCAGGGTAGAGGAAAGGTACCCTATTATCCCTTTGAGCTTCCTGTTCTTTGTATTGTTTGGAAGGCTAGAGTCAGCAGCTACTTCTGTATTCTGCATTGTTTGCATTGTTAAAACCTTTGGAAGACGCATTCAAGTTTCTTCTCCAAATGAGCTCCCCAGACCCCCTGGAAGACATTTAGAAATAGCCCACCAGGGAATAGTGTCTGTCAAAGTCAGGTTTTCTACCTTCCTCTAAAGGCTGGATTAGAGAGTGTTTACTCATCATCCTACATAGTTTAGCCTCTGGGCTAAGTACAGGGGTCAGGGATGCATGAGGGGGATCGAAGTCTGGTATCTCCGGCTCTCAGCAAGCAGTCTGGGTCCTGGAGTTAAACCTGGGTTCGAGTCCTGTCCCTCATCAGTTCTGTGTCCTTAAGCAATTGACTTAACACCCTGAGCCTCAATTTCCTCATCTTTAAAATGGAGTAATAATACCTACGTGCAGGGTTGTGTCAGGACCAACTGTGATCGTGTGCGGAATGACTGACAGGGAGCAAAAAGCATCCTCGGTAATCATTGAGATCACTGTAAGTATCAGACCTGGGACCTCTCCCTTCCCCATTCAGCCCAAACTCTGTTCCTGCTGCACTTGAGACATGCTTCCATCTGCCTTTGGAAGATTTTCATTCCATTTCTGGGCAAAACATTAGCCAACAAGATCTCATTTAATTTGGGGGGAGGGCACACCGAAGCGCTGGCACCCCCGTGCTTACTGGCACAACTGTTGCCAGGCAGATAAGGCGGCATAGGATGTTCCGGGAAGCTTGGCTATTGCAGAAGCTGGTGGAAGCGAGTGGGGAAACACGCTCCGGGTCCTGTCTTTACTTGCACGATGACAGGCAGTCTCCTGGGCTGCTTGTCTCAGCAGGATCTGCCTCTTCCTGCCCTCGGTGCTGGCAGTCAGCAGTGAGGCTGGAGGAGGAAATGGTATTTTCCTCCCTCTTGGGTAGAAGTATTTCTTTACAGTACAGTTCCCTGGTCTCAGAGTATAGAAAGACCCTTAGGGGCAAGTTAATGCAGTAGCTTTCTTCTCATTCTGGAAACTTTGAAGTTTCCCAAAGCCCACTTCCTCCCCAGAAGCCCGGGCTTAGAATTTCCTGGTTGTGGAGGTGCGGAGGGGACTAGCTTTTGAGTACATGAAGTGCCCACCCATCAATCATCGGGGTGTTCAATCCTCTTATCTCCCAAAATACCTTGAATTGTCTCTAACTGCTCAGTTCTTTTCAGCTCTAAAGAAAGGAACATCTGGCCTCTCCCAGCCACACCTCAGAAGTGGCTAAAACTTTTGCACCTTTTAATAGGAGTGTTTGCCTTCGTGTCAGGTTCTCATTTTGCTTTTAATTTCATAGGAGTGTGATTGCAGACTGTTGTTTGGGCTGAAACAGAAGATGATCGAAACACAGATGATTGTTCGTGGTGTAAATACATTATAAATTAGAACCGAGGGGTCCCCCTGGTATCTGGGAGAGCTGTGACTCGTCGTCCAGGGTTTTATCTTCCCATGGGAGAAGGAAAATTAAGCACCTGTTATGAACCAAATGCAACGCTGGTGTTTCCCTTGAGTTTATTATCTAACTCCCATAAACCTCTCTTGGCGGTACGCAGCAAATATCAAATATCCACTGAATAAATAAAAGACTGAATTGCCTTAGAGTCATTTTACAGGCTGAGAAACTGAGGCGCGTAAAGATGAAGTAACTTGTCCAAGAAGCTCCGCTCTCACGTGGTGGGGCTGGAATTCAATCCTCTCCCTCTCGCATCACACCAGCGTTCCATTCAGCTTTATGGGACCCATCCTGTCCTTCCATCTCCAGAACTGGAGGCCTTGAAAATTCAAGGCATCTCCTTTTCCTGAGAATCTGGATTTTTCTGGCTCCTTGACAATGAAGGACCTTGAAACAATTCAGTACTACCGAGAGTTATCTGCGGGAAAACAGGTGAAGGGAACTTCCCTCTTGGCTCTTCCCGTTGGCAGTGGGACCTCCGAGACCACCAACGATCAGGGAGCCAATTGGTGGTGGGCGTCTCCACTTCCAGTTGTGCAGGGGGGAGCTGCTGAGAAGCACCTCACTTGAGGATTGTCTCACAACTAAAGAATGGTTTGCATTGGCCCGCGCTGCTGAAATTCACTGCAGGGAGCGCTGGGGCTGTTGGTGGTAATTTAGGAGTAGTCTCTCTAAGGAGATCAGCCATCCTGCTATGCTTCCTTTAATTGAAACCATTCTCTCCCTCCAGCTTGGATGCGGCAGGTTGTAGTCTCTGTGTGCTGGAAGGCATTTAGCTGTTGTAATTGGAGAGAAGGATGCTGGTAACACTCTTGTCTATTGTTTCTTTTTGCTGGCCACTCCAGCCTGCTTGACGCACCCATCACACCACCACTGCCTTGATTCCAGAGGGATGTGCCACAACCCTGCAGGCAGGAGGGAGCCACTCGGGTTCCTGGAGTGTTTAGAGAACACGTTTAAAAGAAACATAGACTTCCAGAGGCAGAGCGTTAGGTTGGCCAGGGACCCAGACACCACCAAAGCCAACTTCTTCCTGCTCTGATAAAGAAACTGAAGCCGTACTGATAAGTACTGACAGCTTCTCAGTAAGAAGTCCAACTCTAGATCCCAGGTCACTGGACTCTAATGCATTTCCCACAAAACTAAAGAGACATCTATTGGGCACCATACTGTGTATCAGACATCGTGGATATAAGGATGAACAAGGCATAATCCCAGTGGAACCCATTTTGATTATGTGGGTTAGTATCACTTGAGGCATACTTCTTCCTAGAATAATGTTTTATAGATAGTGTCTGTCTGTCTATCCATCTGTCTATCTATCCACCCATTCATCTATCTCTTTCCTTCTTCCTTCCTCTCTTTCTTTTTTTCTTTCTTCCTTCCTTCCTTCCTATCTACCTACCTATCTATCATCTATCTACCTATCTATCTATCTATCTAGCATATGTATTATATAGAGTAGGAGCTCATGTATCGTGTAATTAGGCTTCTGGCTGCTAACTGGAGGTCTTGAGTGGCTACTACCAGTGATACAGTGAATGGCTGACCAGTTAATCAAGAATTGTCAGAGTGGGAGGCCCTTTATGATTAAGTAGCCTTACATCCACTTAATCTTTGAGATGATTGCCTACTATCGATCAAGTCCCAGCCACTTTGCTAAGCGTCAGGTACTTTGCTACGTGTTTCAGGTGCATTTCCCCACTGACACCTTAAAAGCACCCCATGACGCAGGTATTGCCTTCACTTTACTAATGAGGCTGAAAGGTTAAGAAAACATGGTGTGCCCAACATTCCACAGGAGCCCAAGCTGGGGCTTGGACCCAAGTCTTTCTGATACGAAAGACTATGACCTTGGCCGCTGTGTCATCTTACAGTAGCGTAGGGGTAATTGCTCTGTCACCTTAGTAACTATAAACTGAGGGAGGCTGAAGATGCCAGGAGATCCTTGTAAGCCTTCAGAGGGCTGGTGAGTGGACACATCACAGTTGCACCCTGACGGGCTGCTCTGTCACGCTGTTGGATTTGCCTCCTTGAAGTTCAGGCCAAGACCCAGAAGGGGCAGACGGAGCCATCTTCCATCAACTCTGTACCCAGCTTATGACTCAAATGGAACTCTTATCCACAAAGCCGGGTCGTTCGGTTGCCATACCTTTGCCTTCCAAGTCTGCCTTGTTTACCCTACTAAGTCCACATGCTCAGGACATCTCGTTATGGACCCTGGAAGGCAATGAATTCCAAATCTGATTTAATCTCTGTGTGTGTGTGGGGGGGGGGGGTATTTCCTTTCGCCATGTATCTGATCTCACCAAGAGCTCCATAATAAGTAGGGAAAATATGCCCATAAGTTAATAGAAGAGTGTGCCTCAGACCACACAGACTGCCCGAAAAGGCAGCCTGTTCCCCTTTTATTTTTGTGTAGCGCTATCGCTCCCGAAATTGCCTTATTTATATGCTAATCGTTTCCCTGTATATCGTCTGTTTCCCCACACTAGAGCATAAGCTCTTTCAGGGCAGGGACCTCGTATGTCCCCTCAGCACCCAGGTTCATATCTGGTACGTAACACTCACATCTTCTAGAGGGTGCTTTGAACGGATGCCTTGCGCCACGCCCTAAGAAGACCAATTTGGGAGGCACGGATTTCATAGGAGGAGGCCCTGCCCTGTTGTGCCTATCCTGCTGCTTCCAGGATGCCTCTCGAGTGTCCGGGCTGAAAGCAGCTTAGGCCTTCACCCAGGTGTGGTCTCTTGCCATGTTCGATGGCTCTTTAGTTGAAGGAAAATCAAGATCTTATTTTCTTTGACAACTTCACAGAAGGATCATTTGTAGCTTCCTCCATTCCAAGCCTCCTGGCTTTTTGCGTGAGCCATGTTCTTAAAAGCAGGAAGTTATGCTTGGCCCGCTCCGGCTACACATGAAATGGTAAAGGTTTTGGTCCAAACCCTGTGGCTTGAGTCAGATTTAAAAAAGCTTGTCAGAAACGTGTTCTCTGGAGCCTGGCGTTTGCAACTGGCATCTGTGGTTACAGATGAGATTTCAGAGATTGAAAGCTCAGGAAGAGGTGTGAATTACAAGCTCTTAGCTCACAGGGCAATTGGAACGGTACTGATCCTGGAAATCTTTTGGCCCAGATTTTTAAATACTATCCCCTCAATCCAGCGTCTCCCTCGATAGGGTTTCTGCTTTGAAACATTTGTATTACTCTTAAAAGCATCTGGAGAATAAATAAGGGACTGGGAAGGGGCCTGTTACTCACATGAGCACTCACACCCCTCTTCACTTTAGCACCTGATGGGGAGAGAGAGAGAGAGAGAGAGAGAGAGAGAGAGAGAGAGAGAGAGAGTCTATGAGAAAAGAGAGCGATTGAGTCATTAAAATACGACCTGATGATTTCTGAGCCCTCCTAATTCGGAATCAGTGAAAATCTAGAACTCTCCTTGGTCACTTATGATACTTGTTGTTGTAAACAAATGCTTTTGCAGCTACATCACTTCACTGCTGATGCATTTGAAGAGGAAAGGGGTGACCTAAAGGCATGGTTCTTGTTCTATCTCAATCCACGTGAAGGTCAGGATTGGTAGTAGGTAAATTGTAAGTACAGGGCTACTGACAACCAGGTGCCAAGGCTTATGAATGACTTTCTTCCCTTATAAACTGCAGCAAACTCATGGCTATTCCTAGAAGACTTTGCATGCTCACTCATTTGCATTTGGGTAAGATTTTTTGAGTGACAGGGAAAGAGGCCACTAGGGATGGCAAGGTACCTGGTGCCCATCGGAGTGTGACTGACATGGTCCCTCCTGTGAATTTGAAGTGGTACCATGGGGGAAAGAGGATAAAACCCATCAATCTAAGGGGTGTCTGAACTAGGTACCATCTGTCATGGAAAGAGAAGAGGTAGTGAGTTACTATCGAAGCCAGGCGGAAATCCAAGCCATTCCTCAACCTTTTCCTCTCACTGTGATCCTGAGACGGTCACCCCTGCCTAGGGCACAGGGCTGTTAAGTCCCAGTGCAGGACTCATTTCTCTATGAAAATGTCCCCATCTCCTTGGGTCTGTTAGTTACCCCATTGGAGGAGACAGCAAGTCACCGTCCACCAACTCCATTGGCATGACACTAGCAAATACAAAGCCGGTAGATGCTCAAACTATCTGGCAAGAGGCATTATCCTGCAATTCACCTGGGATCTCCTGAAATTAAGTGCTGAGAGAGGCATTCGTGTGGCATTTAAGAGAGAGGGGCCAGGCTGCCTGACCCCCTAACGGTGCAAACTTGGACAAGTTCCTTTCTTTTTTTTTGACATTATAATAAGAGTCTTTATTCCAAGGACTAAAATTCAGAAATAAGGAAAACAAGTAAAATGCCAACAATTACATATTTATGACATAGTTAAAATAACTTATAAAGGCAACTTACATTTAATTATATAAATAAATGAATAGGAAAAGACCAAGTTTCTTAACCTCTCTAAACTGTAGTTTTCTTATCTGTAATAAGGTCTGATGTCAATAATAGTCCTTATCTCATACATTTATTGTGGGGATTAAATGAGATAATCAGTGTGGAGTAGGTGCTCCGTCCATGGTAATATTTCTGGGGAGCCCAGCCACAGGCTCAGCAGTAGGACCTGTCCCAACCACACCCCACAGGGTCCTTTCATTTCTAGCCTCCAGTGTGAGAATCTGTGTGCCCCAAGCAGAGGGGGGTGGCTTTGGTAAACATCTGGGCTAACTCACGTCAGACGCCAGATATCATCCCAGCGTTTGACTCATGGCCCTGCCACTTTCACAGCAAATGTTGAGTCAGTTGTGCTCTGGACCTCACTTGTTTCATCTGCAAAATGGGATTGATGACTTGACCTCTCAAAGCTGCTCTGGAGATCGCGTGGTACGACACCTGTTACCCCACCTAGACTAATGTCTGACACGATAGCAGCTCCATAAATTCCAGAATCTTGTCTTCATCACTTGAAAGGGTGCTAAAAGAGGTAGGGAAGAGAAAATCAAATCCGAGCTGGAGGTACCCTGGACTGTGTGGTGATGCTGGACTCTGTGGGAGTTGGTGGTGGCCTTTTGTTCCCCTCCATCTGGATGGCTCTACCTTGAAGGACAACAGCCTCACCTCAGTTTCTGGATCTATAAATCCTCTCGAGTCCACTGCTCTCCAGCCCCCATCCCTGTAGGTTAGGATTGGAAAAGCAGACTTCGCTATCTCCTCTCCACAGGGTGAGCCAGGGACAACCTTTAAGGGGAACTTTACATTGCAAGGTATTTTTATTCTTGAGACTGACAGGAAAAAAAAAAAAAACATGCTAAGCCTGTATCACTTGTGAAGCATTTTTATACAATGCATTTCATTTGGGCTGCAGCCTTTGAGCTGCTAAGTACTTAGCGCTCTGACCCTCTGCTTCCACAGCTGTCACATGGGGCAACTAAACGTCTTAGGATGCTTTGAAGCCCCTGGCACATCACAAGCCTTGCCAAGGGGTGGTTATCATTGTTATGATTGGCCCCTACTGCGGTGGTTTCCAGAGTGTTTCACGCAGCCTCCTAAAGCATGGTGGAGGGTGTCAGGACCATTGGTGGGTGGGGTGGAGGCTGGGCAAGAATGAGCAGCTGGAGGATCGAGGCTCTGGGGTCTCCACCCTCACTCCTGCTCCCACGGGAGCAGCTCTGCTTTCCCCTACCCTAAATATTGTGGTTCTGCCTAAGACGTCATTGGGAGGGGGAGGGGAAGAAAAGTATGAAAACCACCGCTCTTCTGTCTGAGTGCTGTCACTTTTCCCCTTTGCTTGCTGACACCCAAGATGGAAAGGGCAGCACCACGGGTAATGGGGAAACTCAGAAGACCTTGAAAATCTGAGTTGAGGTCTGGGTTTTATTCAAACTCTGTAAGACTTTGGAGTCTCTGAATCTCTTGCTCCTTTGTTTCTTCATCTGTAAAATGGGGCCATAGTACCTACCTGATGGGCCTCATGGGGCTGCTTTTGGATGTGGAAATGCTTCATAATTGGAGATGGAAAGTTCCCCCATGGCACTGTTACTGACGCTTGTACTTTGATCCACCTGTTCTGCTGGGGTTGGAGAATACTAGATTTTTGGGAAGCTTTCTGAGATGTTCATACTGTCCCAGGTGAGCATATAACTCCTCCCCGCTTTATCCCACTAGCTTCAAGCATTTCCTAACTTCCTGCTTCATCCTGGGAGTTAGGAAGGCTAGGTGTGAACCAGAGATCTAGAGTGACTTATTCAACGTCACACAGCATATAATGAACAGGAGTCAGGCTAGAACTGTTTGTCCTTCTCCCAGATGGGGGCCCATGGCTCATCAGCGTGTCAGTGGCTCACTAACCACCGCAAGATGCAGCTATTACTTGTGAATGACAGTCTCAGCCCACCTCAGCTCTCATGACATCCTTCCCTCAGATTAAAATCAGCCAGTTCCTCAAAGATCCGGCCACAGACCTGAGCCAAAGCTGTACCTGAACTAGGTGTTATAACTGTAATTAGCTCCCCCCCCAGAAAATCTAACTATGAAACAAAAAGTAAGACCTCTTTTTTTTCTACTTGCAACAGGAAAAACCCCATGTGGGCCCCTGAGATGCTTTTTCATTTCATTTACCACATCCTGGGTTTGTGCTAGCCAGTCTGCTAAACAGATATGGTCCAAAAAAGAAGAAAACAAGGTCTCAGGCCCAAAGCCAAACATTTCCCGGTCGCCATGGCAACACGCAGGGGCACACACTGTGGTTTCTCTCCCTCAGCTGTCTTCCCGGAGACTCGCTCACCAAAGACCAATGGCCTCACAGAGTTGGGTACTGAGGTAACAGTTCTGGGACACACTTTCCTTTGCCAGAAAGACTGTTGGATCCAGGATCGGGAATGGGGGCCTAACCAGACCTTCCCACCCTCTCCCCTCCCCCAGTTCCCATTACTCCACCAGGAGGCAGGGGTGGGGGTCTTTCTTCAGACTCTGTACAAACAATCCAAGAGCTTCACTGGATTGGTTCTTTGGAGGCCTAGACTGAAGGGCCAGTGCAGTGGCTGAGAGAACCCTTGGACTCTTCTCTGACAGAGTGGATGTGATGGGCCCTTGTTGGCTGCCATGACAGGCTCCTTGGACACAAAGGCTGAGAGGTCAGGGGATATAGCCAGCACCAAGAAGTTGGGGTGCATTTCCCTTCTAAGTGCCAAGGGATGAATCGCTCAGTTGAAAACAACCCAGGACACATTCTGGAGGAAAATCTCTCGGTATGATGGTGTATGACTATTTTCTCTGCTCATTAAACCCTCACCCGCCTCCAGGGCAATTCGGGGAGAGACTGAGTCCTTCAAGATTTATGGCCCGAGGCAGCCAAAGGCGATTCGGCCACTGAGTGTGATTTTGGCCTCGTTCAGAATGGGATGCTGAACAATAGACCCTTTCACCAGGCGCTCATCACATGGGCATCAGGGGATGGGGGCGAGAGATGTGGGGCGGCAGGAAGGCTGCCAGCCTTCTGAACTGGCAGGCCTGGGTGGCAGCAGGGGCTATAATAGCTAGGAAGACTCCCAGATGGAAACTTCTGGGCTTTGAAGACATCAATCAATCACAATGAAGAAGAGAATGGCTTCTTCATGTCCCATTAAGACAGTGGACTGTGGCTTTGTTGGAACGGCTTGCTCAGGCCTCTTATAAAAGCAGTTCAGTAGTCAGGAATCTAGCAGTTATGGACCCCGGAGGTCCTGCTTTTCTCACAGCTGGCTGGGGGACCACGCTCAGTCATTGTGGATTTTTGTTTTCTCTTGCATCTCAAGAGAATTTTTGATGCTGGCTGGCCATTGTTCCTCCTCGCTTTAAACGCAGATGATCCAATTAGCAATAATGCTTTAGAGAACAATTGGCCTTATCTGTCTCTCCCTAGTTCTGATGAAGATCATTTCGGTTAGTTTTGTGATGTGGCATAATCTTTTTCAGACATGAGCTCAGCAAATCAGAGGACAGAAAGTGAATCCCGGCTGCTTCATGATAAACACTAGAAAGATGAAAAATGTGGAGAGCTCGCTGGTGCTTTTGGCCACCTCCGCCCAGGAGGCTTGCATGTGACTGACTCCGGGGGCTCGACGGAGTCGGATGCAGTGAGCCTAGAGTGCCATGCTCCAGCTAGAAGGGCCTGGTCTGTTGAGGTTTGGGGGCTGGGCAACAGACATCTCAAAATGTCACAAGGACAGCCTGTGGTCTGGCATCCCAGCCCTGGGCCAACCTGTCTTCATTCTGTTCTGCCTGGCCTTGGCCAGAGCCCTCAGGCTGTAAAGGACAGAAGAGGCCTGAGGCTGAAGCTGGGGTTGGGGGGGTCTCTGATCCCCAGGGGGATCTCGGGAAGAGCACAGGTAGAATGAGAGAGAGGAAGCCAGACCTCTGTTGGGGGAAAGCCAGCGAACACAGAGACCTCGGAATCTTTGCCTTGGGGAGAGGGTGGCAGTTCCACTAGGGCAGGTTTTCCCATCTAAGTTTTCCCAAGCTCTTGAGCAAAGGGCCCTGCCCTGTTAAGCCTTTGGTCCAGAATCAAGAGACCTGTGATCTTAAAATAATATTTGAGCTTATTAATATTTAATAATATTGAACAAGCTCAAGTTCCTCTCTGCAGAGTTCTCTTTTAATGCTCACCTCTCTGCACTTTAGAAACCACATGGAGAAGAGGGTTTCCTGTAGTTTAGCGTCTGTCCCACCCACGGGGTGCCACTTAACACTGCAGTACGACCAGCTGGACTGCCCAGCCTGCAGCCAGGTCCGCTAGCCCCTAGCTCAGGTCATTCATGTCTTCTCAAAGAATCAGTTACCTCCTGCATCAGATGGGGATAACGAAAGTGCCTACCACATACCACTGTGTGAGAATTAAATGAATTTTTAGGTGTAAAATGTTGGAAACCTCATATGGGCCTGATTAGGCGCAAGGTGAATGTTTGCAGTTGTTCTCATGGCCGTGGGAGTTGCACAAGTCCTTGGGTCTCAGGAACTGGCCTTATTCCCATCTTCAAGAAAACCAACTTTCCCAGACACATAGCTACTCTGGGACCAAATCAGAAAAAAATCTAATTCTGCCTCATCCTTCCTGAGGAGATGACAAAAGGAGCCAGGCACATCTAGGCGGTGCCTGTTGGAAAATACAGTAATTCATTTTGGACCGTCTGGAGAAGTCTGGTTCAGAGAATTGAGAGTCTCTGGGCACAGCGTCATGGTAGATCATCTCCTGTGGTCTTCACATGGGACGCACTGTGTCTGTCATTCCTGTCTCAGGAGATCCGGCCTCAGAAGGGGCCCTACGACACGATGTGAAAAGGCTGTGCTCGTCTCTGAGATGACAGCGCAAAGTCCAGGCAGACAACGCCAGTTGCCAAGCTGAAAGTTGGTCTCTGAAACATTTGCTTACAGGGAAAACAGCAGAGGTTCTCAGAAGCAAATGCTTCGGATTAAAAACATTTAAACATTTGAAGTGTCTGCTGGGGAATTCTCAACCAGGCCCAGCTGGTGATTCTTTTAGACGTGACGTGGGGAGTGGACCCGAGGCATGTTCTGTTTGCATCCTACACGTCTGCTTGTCCTGTGTGTGGGGGAGAATATTCATTCATTCATTCATTCATTTGTCCCACATGTGCCTACTCTGTGTGGTGCTGCACAGGGTCCTGGGGACACATGCTGAAGGAGAGATGCAGTCCCTGCTGTCACGAAGCCCACAAGGAAGTTCCAAAATTCCAGAATCCTGGAATTTCTAATTACTGAAGAGACCTTAAAGATAATAATTTCTTGTAATTCTTTACCTGTTTCTGTCACAGACATCTTTGAGGAGCTAATGGAAACTGAGGGATGCTGTCTCTAGCCAAACACCGACACACACACACGTGCACACAAGCATGTGGACACGTATATACGTACACACACAGTCTTGAGTATAATTTCCCAGGTTTATAGACCCTTGAAGACCAACTTGTGGATTCCGGGTTGAACACGTCTTGTCACTCAGCTCCATGGCTAGTCGGCTGTGTAATATCCCCACCCTCACTCACCTCTTAGGAAAATTTGGACACGTGCACATAATGGTGAGTTGGGTAAAGATTACACAGTGCTGTACTCTCAGCAGATGCCGTGCTTTTCTCTCACTCTCGAAGTGACTGGAGCAAACCAAGAAGCTATGTGTCTCAGGCCCAGGGCGATTTTACTAGAAAGCTCTGTTTTCCTTGACGTGAGGCTTAGTGAAAAATACAGGAAAAATTAATGGTGTTATGGGTCAGTTTGGTTTATCCAAATAAGAATGAATTTACCTGGAACCCCACATAATTGGCAGCATAGCACAGATGTTAGAACCCTGACGCTCCCACTTGGGTGACTTTAGATACACTGTTTAACCTCTTTGTGCCTCAGTTTCCTTGTCTCTAAAGTGGGTTTGGCAATAGTGCCCACTCCATAGCACCTTTGTGAGACTTAATTTAGCTGAAGTAGATCGGCCACCTAATAAGTATGCAATACTCATTGGCTCTGATTAAGTGCCAGACACTGTATCAAGTGTTTGACATATCTTGTCTCATTTCACAGCCCCACAAACCCTGATGTTACTGTCATCCCATCAAGGAGAAGGCTGAGTGTCAGTGAGGGTAAGAAACTAACTAGCTGTGTAACCTGGAGTGAGTGGCAGTGTCAGGATTTGAACCCAGTTTGGGGTGGATCTCTTCCAAGTTGAACTACCAGCCTTCATGTGAGTCGGTGCCAGAGAGCTGGTTAAACAGTTCTCTTGCAGAGCTCCTTTTTTGTGGTCTTCCTGACGGGTTATTGATCGACCTCTTCCCACGTGGGCAATGAGATCCTTGGGTGCCGGGCCGATGACCCCTCTGTCCTCCTGGCAACCCCATCATAACGAACACCCTCCAGAAAGGCTCCACCCTGAATCTGAAAGTGGCCTCCAAACGTTAATGTTGCCCATTGGGTCTCTTGGAGGGGGGAACTTGGAATCTTTCCTGTATTACATGATACAGGAGATTTACTGGAGACCAGAGGGCTTAACGGAAAACATTCTTGATTCACGTCCAGTTGGACGGGCTTGTTTGAGAGATGCAATCGGCCATTTAATATTAGGCCCTTGAGTCACGGCAGCTCCCGCATCACAGGGATCTCCGTTTCTAACGAGAGATGCACAGATATCTCCGGAGTCCAGCCTCTCTACAGGGATTTGCAGTGTGGCCAGTGCCATTGCCATGGACACGCATGCCTGTCCAGTGGTCTGTGGTCCGTGGCTACTCACGCCTCGGCCTTACCTTAACCTTACTTGAACCTTGGGGATATTCTCAGCTATACACGGGGGAGGTTGAGAGAGCAAAACAAGTTATGTAAATCGGGGTGAGGAGTATAGTGTGCCCTGGTGGTTAAGCCTGTGGACTCTCGGTGCCCAGACTGGCTGGGTTTGAATCCTGGCTCCATCATTACGAGCTCTGTGAACCTGGGCATGTTTCTTCCCCTCTCTGCGCCTCAGTTTCTGTATTGGGAAAAGTGGGGATAATAATATTACCTACTTCATAGGGTTGTTTTACGGATAAAATGAGTTAATACTTGTCAAATGCTTAGAAGAGTACCTGGCATATACATAAGTGCACAATATGTGATTGCTGTTAGTATCATCAATACCCTTTGGGGTAATAATTTCTGTTTGCATAAGTGTTAAGAAAGCCTGTTGGAAAGTCTTCATTAATTATCAGGGCTTAACGGATACACAGCCCTGAAGGCTTGGTCCTTTTTAAGACACGAGGGACCCAGAGGGGAGGAACTGTGAATACTGTTGACCTGAAGTGACGGTTTTGGCACCGTCTTTGGAATTCCCAGATGGCTGAATGCCATCAAGATTAGGAGTTGGACCTTTTCTATGTGCGAGATTAAGATAAATGTAAGCATGGCATTCTCACATTGCATAGAATTTCCTCATTCATTCAGCAGCCCTTTTCTGACACCTACTACACACGCTGGGTAAGCCTCGCATTTCTAGGAAGGCTGAAGCTTGATTTTATCTGGCCCTTCCTGTCTTGGCTGACCTCAAGCACACACATCACACATTCACTACTCACATGCACACCTAGAAACACACTTACACACTCCTGTGTGTATCATCTATCAAGTGATGTTGGCTGCCGCCCGTGGAACTCAAGGGATTTTATTCAAACGTCTCAGTGTGAATCGGTTCCTTTCGCATTTGCATATTCTGTGTGCCAGGTGGCAAACTCTGATTTATTTTAATAAGACAGAAACTGTCATTCAGCTCCAAACCACCATCCATGCCTCAGACTTTATTTTTAACCTAGAAGTGACAGCAGCCACCTGGCCACACGCTGATGGGCGGTCTGCCTCTCCTGGCATCTGCTGAAGTGTCCTCTGTCTCCCTCACCTCCGAGAAACTGATTGGGAGGCTTTGCTGCTCTTTTGTAAGCTACACACGGAGGACCCCCGGAAGGATGGTCACCCAGCGTGACAGTCTCCTTTGGCAAAGATTGGCCGACCGAGGCCAAAGCTGAAAATGTCAGTAAAAACAAACAGCGTTTCAAAAGGGCCCTGTACATTCCCCCCTCTGTGCTCCCCTGGCCTCACCAGCCAAGTATTGTGTGAGTGGCTTCCAAAGGACACCACTCCAAAAAGGAATTAGTCTCCCCAAAACACGTGTTCTCCATTTCACCTAGTTCTAATGTTTTTTAAAAGCACCTCCATGCTAATGATACAAAGAAAAGAGAATCACTTGATATTGGCTTATGTCTTTGCAAAAGCTCTATTTTTTATGTCTTCTTTTACTATTTTCAGAGTTGAGAAAGGTTGTAGAGAAGTTTAACAGTTTTCTTATCATCTCGATCTGCATTCATCAGACTCTGTTTTCTAGTGATTGGAAGCTGCTTCCTGCTCAGAGAGGAGAAAGCACTTGTTGGCTGTACAATCCCATTAACACTGACCCTATCTTTCTCATTATGTAGCAGTTGTTTAGGTGTATCTCTTCCCTCCAGAGTGAAAACTTGCTCTAATGATATGAAAGGATTCTTGGGCACATAGCAAAGTGGATTGGAGCGTGGGTTTTGGCGTTAACAGACCTGAGATGGAATTCCAGCTCTGCCACTTAATGGCTGGGTGACTTTGCAAAGTCATTTCATTTTTCTGAGCTTCAGTTTCTTCACCTATAAATAATACATACATACATACAAGTCACCTCTCAGGGTCTTTGAAAGGTGATGCCACACGGAACCCCAAAGTTGCTGGGTAACCAGGGACGTTGCAGTTGCAGGCTTCTCCGCCCTGGCTATCAGCTCAGAAATGTAAAACAAAGCAACTGGGGTTCAGGAAGGCAACTACAGGCTCTGGACGGCAATTCTCACTTCCTTGTGCAGCTCACTTTTCTGAGCCCCAGTTTTCTCATTGATAAGTAAGCAGAATCTTCCTGATGACCTGTGGACCCACCCACGTGAGAGAGAGATTCTGAGTTAAAGCCAATTCTGTCTGAATTGGGACTGACAGAGTGGTGTCTGGCATTGGCAGAGTCAATGTCTGACTGTCTTTGAGGCTCAAGGAAGTGCTCTGCTTCAGCAGGACAGCTTCAAGGACAGAACCTTTCTGTGTTGGTGTTTACTCAGGTGCAAACTGGGCATCATGCAGAAGAATACTGAGTTTTCAGTTAAGGGCTTTGAAGTCTTTTCAGATTGTTACAGAGGATCAGGGAACACCAGGTGATTTTTTTTTTTCAGCTCCTTATTGAGATTTCAGACTCATGTCTGCAAACTCACAGAAGTCCTAGGACTAAATCATTTTTAAACTGGTTGGTAGCAGTTAGGTTTCATTTTGGACGCATTAACTCTTGCAAGTAAAGAACAGGTCTTGGATCTATCTGGCAATATGTTCAAAGTGTGTTTTTGAAGAAATTCCAAGGAGTTGTTCATTTATTCAACAAATATTTATGGGGCATCTGCTCTCTGTCAGCCACTGATGTGAGTGTTAGAGAAACAGCTGTAAACAGGCAAAAGGCCTTTGCTTTCTTGGAGTTTCCATCAAAAGAAAGGGCAGACAGAAAAAACCAAATGCACAAATAAATAGACAAGTTGCTGTGAAGACACAAAAGCATAGTAAGTTGAGGGAGACGCTGAGGGTTGGATAAGAATGTTCAGGGAAGGACCCTAAGTTGAGGTGATTTCAAGTTGAAAAACAAAATGGGATGATCAGGGGACAGTACATTCTAGACAGAAATGGCCATCAACAGAGGAATGGATAAAAAGATGTGGTCTATATATACAATGGAATACTACTCAGCCATAAAAAAGGACTACATTTTGCCATTTGCAGCAACATGGATGGACATAGAGGACATTATGCTAAGTGAAATAAGTCAGAGAAAGACAAATACTGTATGCTATCACTTATATGTGGAAGCTAAAAGATAAAACAAACTAGTGAATATAACAGAAAAGCAGACTCACGGATGTAGAGAACAAACTAGTGGTTAACAGTTGGGAGGGGCTGGGGGACAATATAGAGGTAGGGGAGTAAGAGGTACAAACCACTTGGTGTAAGATAAGCTACAGGGATGTATTGTGCAACACAGGGAATGTAGCCAATATTTTGTAATAACTGAATGGAGTGTAACCTTTAAAAATTGTATAAAAAATTAAAAAAAAACTTAAACATGTAAAATGCACTCATGTCAGTAAGTTAGGTCCAGTATTGTTTTGTATCCCATCTATCCCATCTTGTTCTAACTCCCCCTTAGAACTGACTTCCACACATATACCCTATCAATATAGTTTTTGCAAAATCTTAAAAAAAAAAAAGGAATGGTAAAGTCAGACCTAAATGTTTAAGGTGGGAAAGGGCTCAGAATGTCCAAAGGAACTGAAGGAAAGCTTTGTGCCTGGAACAGAGTGAGCTACTTAAAGGTTAGGAGCCAGGTCATGTGGGTCTTATCAGCCATGATAAGGAAATTTATTCTGGGTGTGACTAGAAGTCACTGGAGGTTATCAGCTGGGGAGCCGTACCACGTGATTGTGGGAAAATACTCATTAAGTGGAAAAAAAAGATTCCTACACCTCACATTGTATATTTAGTACCATTTAAACTACGCAAGTATATATATAACACACACATTCAGAAAACAAACTGAGACAAGATATAGCAAAATGTTTAAAATGTTTGCAGTAGTTTTCTTAGAGGTGGACTTGCTTTTCCTTCATTACTTCCCTGAATTTTGTAAGTTTTCCCCAAGTTTGTGCTACTTTCCTAATCAGAAATAAGTCACATGCTTTGTAAAAACTTTGTTGTAGAGCAGTCGGCAGAGAGAATGTAAAAGTGATGCTACTCTCTGCCTCTTATCTCAGATTTGAGAGTGAAGTAGTGATGCTCTGAAACGCTACAGTGAATGTTGAAGGCTCTGGCCAGTAGGGAAGATTATTCGTCTTTTTAATGAGGCTGCTCTAAAACAGACTTCTTATCCTTTCCAAATTATTGATGCAGAAGAATCTAACCTTTTCTTTTCATCCCATAGATCTAAATATAACCTGCCGATACAAAGGTGTATTCCACGTGGAGAAGAATGGTCGCTACAGCATCTCGAAGACTGAGGCTGCTGACCTCTGCAAGGCCTTCAATTGTACGCTGCCCACCATGGCCCAGATGGAGGCAGCCCTGCTCGCAGGGTTTGAGACCTGCAGGTAAGGGACCAGCCCCCACCTGCCGCGGGAAAGTAGGCTGCCTGGGTCCAGGGGGTGGGGCTTAGGCCCAGGAAGGCTCCTCCGTGACAGCTGAATGGCTGCTTGCCTGAAGAGTTGGCACCACCCCTTAATCCGGCCAAGTCCATCTGGAACCAGTATGACCAGCTGAAATTGAGGGCCGGCTGAAGACACGTTTGTGAATCACAGAGGGAGGGGTTGCCTAGAGGAGGCCCTTAAGGGTCATGTGTTGGAAGCCACTTGCCTGAGGTGCTTCCACAACATGCTCTCCAGGCTTTGAAGAAGCTGCAATGTCCTTGTCAGAACCACAATAGAAAGGGAACCAAATAACAGTGCTTGAAATAAATTTGTGCCTGGTGGAGTCTTCACCCTGCAGACTTGCCTAAAGCAGGTTTTTCAAACAACTCTCTCTCTTTTGAGTTTGTTTCTCTTCTCTGTTGCTCTGATTTGAGAGAAAAGGGCATGAAAATTATTGAGATGTATTATTACAAGTGATGGGAAAGTGATGAGAGGGACCAAGAGAGGCCTCCTACCAGACATCACAGTGCTCAGGGAGCTGTCCTCAGGCCCAGGATATCTGCTCCAGGATATTCACAGCAAGCATGGCCCTTATTTTTCTGAATTTCTCATGTGCTTGTGGAAAGTGGTGCACATTTAAGAGCAAGCAGTGGTGACCACCGTGGTGAAGTGTTTCGGTTTGGTTTGTTTTCTTTAGAAGAGCTCTGGGGAATCTGGACAACTGCTCTCTGAAGTTTCCACCCCAGCCTGCAGCTAACCCCTCTGCACTTTTGCAATGTGATAGCGTTAGGTAACGTGGTTCCCTTTTCTCTTCAACACGCAAACATAGGCTGCTTTTTAAAAAGTCAAGCTGCAGAACTCTTTATGGAAACCATTAAATGTAAGTTAAATACATCTATCCCCTGTCCTTGGTTACAGAGTAAGGCACCCATAGTATGGGTGGGAACTGAGATACTTCTGCTGTTGAGGAAAAAGCGCATCTTCATAAGTGCACTAATATGGTAGCCACCAGCCACAGATGGCTATTTACACTTAATTAAAATTAAATAAAATCAAAACTTTAGCTCTTCATTGGCACTAGCTACGTTTCAAGTGCTCGATTAGCCACAAATGACTAGTGGCTACTTTATCGGGCAACGTAGATTATAGAACATTTCTGTTTTGCAGAAAGTTCTAATGAGCAGCACTGCTCTAAAACAAAGAGCAGATGTGTGCAGGCATCTGTGTGTGTTCAGAGCAGGGTCTTGGGAGAATATAAAAGGAGCAGATAGCTCTGGTAACTTCTGAACCTGAGCTGTAGGCTGCAATGAAGGAAAGCTAATTAGCAGGTCCACTTATTCTATTCCTAAGGCTAATTGTTTAAATATGGCCCTGACTAGGTCAGTGGCCTAAGAAAGTGGATTTAGTAAGCTGAATTTTGATTGTGAAATGCAGACAAGGCCAACTTGCTAAATACAGAAAAGTTCTCATATGTTGAAAACAGGGGAAGTTCTTACTGTACCCACTGGCCAATCATCCAGCCCTTAGCTGCTGGGTGACCCCAGCCCACCTGCCCAGCCCTTAGATGCCGGGTGACCCCAGCCCACCTGCCCAGCCCTTAGATGCCGGGTGACCCCAGCCCACCTGCCCAGCCCTTAGATGCCGGGTGACCCCAGCCCACCTGCCCAGCCCTTAGATGCCGGGTGACCCCAGCCTACCTGCCCATATCACTCCCTTAATCCTCAGACTGCACCAGGGGTCGGTTATATGACCCCACTTTGCAGAGGAAGCAACTGAGGCTTAGTTGCAGCCCACCCTGGGCCACATCACTTTCATGGGGAGGAGTTCGGATACCAGACCAGCTTCCGAGGCCAGGGCAAGATTTAATGACCCCGCCCTCCCTAAGGACTGAGAGCAAAAGGGAGATGAAAGTCTGGTGCATGGATGGAGTTGCTGAGTATTTCTTTCCTCCCTGGGAACACCAACCTACTCATGAAGTATACACATATATAAATTTTAATATCTCCAACTTATAGACAGGATGACACATAAAACCAGCGGTCGACACGATGTGATAAAAACTCAGGAATAAGTTAAATTCTAGAATGTCGGTGTGATACAGGCTAGCAGAATGTGATGGGAATGGGGTGGGCAGGAGGCTCACCAAGGAGTGTTATTATTTTAAAAAAACGAAGAAAAACTGTGCCAAAGACAGCTATCATTCTACCCATGGCTGGTTTTAAGTGTTGCAAAACTTATTTCCATAATTTCACTCAGGTAGCTATGAATCAGATACCTGCCACAGGACAGATGCGAGAGTCTCACGGGCGATGGAAGAACCTTAGCATCTCCTCTCTTCTGTCTGCCCCACCCTGATTAGTAGCAATTCTCAGATACATGGAAACTTACTAACATTTAATTGCGGCCGCTCCCCGCACCAAGCTCAGGAGTCTTTGGAGAAACCAGTCTGGCCATTCAGATGAGGAATTAGTCATGTCAGCTTTTGCAACTTAGACATAATGAGTTCGATGTGCTTAGAAATTTCAGACTCACCACCATTCCCATAGGTCTTGCAGGGTGATGCAGTACGTACTGTCACCCCTGGCAGGAAAGATTAAAAGGATTTGGGCTGTGCCTTTTAGCCAGCACTGCATTTTCAAAAACCTGTTGGCTTTAGCTTCTCCCTCTCTGCTCTTCCCTTGCCTCTGCCTCTTCCCTTGTAAATGGTATTTTCTCAGCCCACATCTCATTTTCGGAGGCATTTTATATTGGAGAGAAATCGTGCGGTAAGTATTCAGCCACCACGATGCTGATCGAAGAGGCTGGGTGCTGTATGTTGTATCTGAAAGAGCCTCCGGCTCCAAACCGCTCCCAGAAACACCATGGTGGGGCAAAGGGGCTTAAGCACTTCTCTGCTGCTTCTGGAAAATTCCTGAGCTAATGAGGCGTTGCTATCTACTTAATTACTCTGACTCCCATTTTAATGATGGTCGATTTACTTCCACTGGCAATGGAATTATGCCTGAGATGCTCATGGGACAAGATGCATTGTATATGGCATATAAACAAGGCTTTGTGTTTAGAACTATGAGGTCTGGCGTGAGGGAATCACAGGAAAAGGTGAGGCCAGGAAAGAAGAGGAGGGGTTGGGAAATAAGGCAGGTTTGCCATTCGTGGACTGAAACGAAGAGCCACCTAGTTCTGTCTGATGCGAGGCAGTCATTTTCTGTATTTTCTGGCAAATAGGAAGGTAATGGCGGGCCAGAGTGGGTCTCACATCGTCAAGGGGTCATTCTGTGACTTGGGTGTCCCTCTGCTTGTTCAAACTGGCCTGACTGCTGACCATAGATTTTATTTGAAACTAATTTTTTTTTTCTTTCATGAATCGATTTTTTCAAACACTTTTTATAGAGCTCCAAAAAAATCACTTTGTCTTCATCAGCCTTGCTGGTCCCTTTCACTGTCCCTCTGCTGTTATTTTTGGCTTTCCCATAACTCAGTTGTCGAAACCTTGTAGCATCCCTGGGGTGAACTGAAGGAAGTATTGCACTGCATGAAATGTCCTTCGATGGGATATTATGAAATCCCCGCTTATAGCCTTGCGGGTGGATGACCTCTGGTTTTTCTTTTGCAGGTACGGGTTCATAGATGGGCACGTGGTGATCCCACGGATCCACCCCAATTCCATCTGTGCTGCAAACAACACGGGAGTGTACATCCTCACATCCAATACCTCCCAGTATGACACATATTGCTTCAATGCTTCAGGTTGGTTCCAAGTGGATTGGCTTTGTGTTCTGGGTTGCTTCTGGCCTGCCAGCCTTCAGCAACATGGCTGACAATCTTGGTTTAAGTGGGGATTCGTGTAGCCTCCATTCACATAACAGATGTTCACTGAGTATCTCTCCAGGAGAAGAAGGATTCCTGTTTCCAGGGTGCTTACCTACTAAGTTGGAAAGGCCAACAGTGAACAAATACATATTAAATAACTTACATAAAGTCAGAACGTAACAAGCATTACAAAAAAGAAAGCAGAGCAACGGGCTACAGAGTGCTGGGGATGCTTTGTTTTCCTGAGAAGATAGTCAGGGAAAGTGCCTCTGAGGAGCTGGGGATAGGGAGAGCCCTGAGCGAAGCGAGGGAGGGAAGCCATGGCACCGTGGATAGCAGTGCAAAGCCAGGCCTGTGGGAGCATCATGGCCTGTGCTGAGAGTAGCAGGGAGGCCATGGTGGATAAAACCCGGTGATCAGAGGGGAGAAAGCCAGGGAATGAAGTCAGAGAGGTAGGCAGGTGCCAGGTCGCATAGGGCTTTGTAAGCTATGGTAGAGAGTTTGGACTTTATTCTCAGCGTGATGGGAAGTTATGGCAGGGTTTTGAATAAGGGAGTGACATGAATCGAATCTAATGGTAGCATTGGGGCATAAGCCAAATGGCTTCGCTTGGAGGTGTTTGTTACATGTTGGGGCTGGAGAGAAGGCTGGGAGGATATATGGTAGGGCTTTGACCTTCTTGAGTCCTTACCCAACAACTGAAAACCCAACAGCTAGAGAATAAGAAAGCCAAGTTAGGATATGCGTGCTGGGCTGCTGGCCAGGCCCCCCTCCCTGTGTGAGGGACTTGCTTCCAACCACCAGCCTGGAGACTCGTGCTTACAAGTCTAATTCAGGCCCTAGCAACATCTTGAAATTCTGTGCACCATGGGTCTTCAGGGTCTTTTGAAGAGAGTCAAACCCAGCAATGTCAAATTTTTGAATGCCAACCATCAAATGTCTTACTTCTCAAACGGGGCCTTCTGTTCCCCCCTGAAGGTTTAAGAGTGTGTGAAGGGGAAGACGGAGTCACAAGGCAAATGTGGTATATCTTGTTGACATGTCAGTTTCCTTAAAGGTAGGAAGAGGATGTTAAATTAGCTGGAAGATGACTTAAGATATTCCCTATATGAGACAGATATTATTACATGATGACTTAAGACATTGTTTTTATAAATCAAACACAGATATTACATATGTGTAATATGTAGTAGAATATAAAGTCTACATGGATTTTTAAGCTTAAATAGGGCATCAAAGAAACTGTGAGGTTACATCAGTAGCTTTTGGCTTCCCCACCCATCCACTGTTGTGTGAGCAGCAGGGATGAGAGTGGGAATTCAGAAGGGAATTCTAGCGCTTAGGAGAAAGAGAAAATATCAGGGCTGGTTAGTTGAAATGGAGTGCATGAAGCCAGTAAATTATGTCAAATTTATACAGGTCACTGAACCGATGGAGGGGCACTTAAAAGGAGGAAAACTACAGAGTGTTTACTCTTCCCTGTTATATAAGCAAAGAACACAAATGGAGTTTGACCCAAGGAGGAGAGTCCAACTGAGGCTAAACAATACATGGTCGCTATCCAGTCCCCACACCTATACCAGAAAGTCTATTCTAATAACATGATGAGAAAAACCACATGCAATTCAGTAGGAAAGAACCACATGCACTTCAGTAGGAAAGAGACACAGAGCCACACGTGTTCTAACTAGGTTAGCTTAATGTCAGAGGTCGGAGGAAGGCTTTGGGAAGGCTTCGTGCTTTAGGTGAAGGGGTTGGTCACGTGGGAAGGGCAAATTCAAGGCTGCATACTCTCCAGCCTCTGGAGAGAGGCACTGCCTGTTGCTTCTCCCACTGAATCTTTTCGGGTGAATGTATGCAATAAATTATGTTGTAGTATATGCACATTGTCTCGCCTGGTTTACAAGTTGGTATCCCTTGCTGGAAAGAACCTTCATTCAAAAAGGTAGACGCTCCCACTGTTTTATCACCTGGAGTTGAAGCTGTCTAGGCCAGTTACTACTGAGACTTTTCTCCCTGTCCTTTTTGCCCATAGGGTTGGGCCCATCTTCAAAGAAGGGAGTGAACGGTACTGATGAACTTTCCTCTTCTTTGGGGAGGTTAGTTCTGTTAAAAAGCTTGAGATGTCCTGGGGGGTAGTGCGTGGCAAAGCAGCTGTAGCAAAGTAGTAAAGTTCAAAGCGATGGTTTTCCTTTTCTCATATCTAAATTTACTCAATATGGTTAGAGCACTTTTATCAATTTTCTATATGTTTTTAAAAAAGTATTTATTGATCAACGACATGCATTCAGTAGTGTGTTGGGCAGAGTGGAGTTAGAAGGAACCAGAGGGCATATTTCTTGTCTTGGGATTTAATCTTGTTGAATTCATGAGATGAAAAATAAAGGAGCTGGGGAAGAATGTTTATATAAGGATAAATACATTCTAAATGTCTTGGTTTAGAGTTGAGTGATGGGAGTGTTGAGTGAGAGACAGATCTTGATAACCTTGTGCTCTATGCCAAGGATCCCATTGGAAAGATCTTTGAATCCATCTTAGCTTGAGACCTACAAGCAAGTGGTCAGGACCTGGTGATGTGATCCCGACACAAATTGGCTACAGGGACCAAAGCCAGCTCCATCTTAGCAGATACTTTCTATAAGCTTACAATTTCAGCAGTGTTTTTGTAAAACACGGCCTATGGTTTACAAATGAAAATAAGGCTTCCTGCTTTTTATTGCCTCTTTTCTCAGGGGTCAGGCCCAGCACAAGTTGATGACTTCTGTGTTAACACAGAGAACTGACCTGAATTAGTTCATTTTTGAAGTTTTGCATTCAGTAAAATACCTCGTTCTCTTTTGAAGGAGGAATTTAGGGGAAGATTCTGCATTCATCTGTTTATTCATTCACTCATTTATTCAACAAGTATGTATTGGGCATTGAGGAAGCTGTCTTTCTATGTCACTGAGTGATTGGCTAGACTGAATAATTAACATTTCTCTTGGCCATTTTGGTGTGGTGGGCGCAAGGTTTCTGAGATGCAGCCTATCAGGAAGCTCATCTCAGAGCCTTTCTAACAAATCCTTTGGTTCAGGGAAACCTCACCAGGCTTGATTCTCCCAGCAGTGCGATGCTCATTAAACACAGTGAAAGGCTGTCCAGTGACGCCCTGTATCTGACATGGGAGCGTGAATGTATTAACTGCACATTTGGGTCAGCATCCATCTTAGTATGTTTGCCAGACTTGATGTTCTTTATAAAAGTTAGGGTGAATTGGAGCATGAAGGGACTCCATTCGAACCAATGCTCTCACCATTTGCAAAACTGTCTTAGTGTTTTTGACATCATGCTTCATTCTGTTACAACTTTACTCCTGGAAATCCCCAGTGTACTACTGTTACCTGCAATTGTGTTTGAAATTGGGAGAGGTTATTCCATCCCTGCCACTAAGAAGCCATAATCCAAGGCCTGTTTCTGGGTTTGAGCAATATAATAATATCAGAAACATCTCATAGGTCAGGACAGTTTCTGGTGGTGTCCCCAGAACAGATTGTGTAGATACTCTGCAAGATCTCCCAGGTTGGCTATTTGCCCTGAATTTCAAGTGAGGGAATCATTGGGAAAATTTTTTGAAAACTGTAAAAATCTAAAGAAGTATTATTATTGTCTCCCATGACCTGCGAATTCCTCAAAAGCAGACACAGAAATGTTTATCTTTTTTCTCCTCGTTTATAATGGGATCTGTCATATGTGTTGAGTAAATGCTTAAAATGAGTAAAAGAACTGATAGATCTGAAACTTCCTTTAATCATTTCTTATGGCATTGTCATTCAGGGTTCATCTGGATGTTTCTTGACCTGTTTGTATTTGCAGACCATTTTGGGGATTAATGTCTTAGGTATGTTTACTGGAAGAATGGACTGTTGGGAAATTGTATTGGTGTTTCTTTTTTTCATTCATTCAACAAATATTTGAGTGCTTCTCTGTCCCCATCACAAATAAATTGTTCTAGCCAAGAAAGATGAAGTTACTACTCATCTTGTGGAGTTTCCGTATTTCTGTGGAGGTGGGTGGGTGGCAGAGGGTAGGGGATGTGAGATGTGACATGAACAGCCATCAAGTAATGTGAATAAGATAATTTTAGCTAGCAGTAAACCTGAAGAAGAAATGAGAACAAATATGCAATGGTGATGGATGTGGGAGAGTGGTGAGAGGCTGGTTTAGATTGGATGGTGAGGAATGGCCTTACCAAGGAGGTGACTTTCTCTTTGAAGAGTCTCTCTTCAGAGAAATCTTTTGATCAATGCTTGCAAGAACAGCTATTTCTAAGACCTGCTCTTCTGCAGTTGAATATATAAAGCTGCCAGTTAGTTTCACTATGAGGCCAAAGAATAGGCAGGTAAAGGGCATCCCCTTTATCTGTGGGAAAAGATGCTTCTAGAAACTGGGAAGCAATCAAACCCTGTTTCATTTGACTTGTGTTTTTGTCCAGTGTCATGGGTACCCAGCAATTTATGGCAGGACACTTAAAATACTTGTGATAACAGACTTCCTTGTGATAGCAGTCTGCCTCCCTCTATCCATCCATCCATTTATCCATCCATCCACCTACCCATCCATCCATCCATCCACTCATCCATCCATCCATCCATCCATCCATCCAACCATTTGTCCATCCATCCATCTATGCATGCATGCATCCATCCATCCACCCACCTATCCATCCATCCATCCATCCATCCACCCATCCATCCATCCATCCATCCATCTATCCATCCACCCACCCATCCATCCATCCATCCACTCATCCATCCATCCATCCATCCATCCATCCATCCACCCACCCACCCACCCACCCACCCATCCTTCCATCCATCCATCCATCCATCTATCCATCCACCCACCCATCCATCCATCCATCCACTCATCCATCCATCCATCCATCCATCCATCCATCCATCCATCCATCTACCCATCCAACCATCCATCCATCTACCCATTTATCCATCCATCCACCCACCCATCCATCCATCCATCCACCCATTTATCCACCCATCCATCCATGCATCCATCCATCCACCCATCCATCCATCCATCTCTTTGTTCTTTCCTCTTTGCCAAGAAGCAACTCTGGAAAAAACCAACCTAACAAATAAGTTTCCATTTTACATTAAAGCACGCACACACACATACATATACACAAACACATACACACACACACACAGAGTATAAAAGCTGTAATACACAAATGAATCCAATCTTCCTATAACAGCAAAGCCAGTTTAAAACTCTCTGAGTTTTTAGAGCTCAACACAAGGTCCAGTTATGGAATAGAGCATTTGGGCAGGAATGGAACCACTGGTTAAAGCATTCTACAGGCTTCCTTTAGGACTCATGGGATGGCAGGCAGGGTGGAACTTTCAGGGTCTGCTTTCAGAGAGCTTTAGACGTGCTTCTCATAGGGCTGCTCTTGTAACATTTGTGGGTGATCAGGCAGGCCCAACGTACAGTCAGAAATTTTATCCCTGAAGAAGGGGGGGGGGGGAGTAGAAGATAAAGGACAGTAAAGATAGAGGACAAAAGAAAAAGAAGTCAGAGGCGCCTGTAATGAGATAAGCCAAAACAGAAGCCTCAGGAAATACTCTGGGCACCCGGACCAAAGGCGGACAACCTCAGAAACTATATGGGGAGAAGCAGTCTGTATACGGTAGGCACTTAGGAGATTTGTTAAATAAATTAATTTATACATTAATTAAAAGATGAAAGCTTAGTTTTTTAAAAAAATATTTCTACTAAGTAAGTTCTTTGTTGATTATTTTAATCTTCAGATTCTCATGCTGTTCATGTTGACAGGCATTTGATTGCATTTGTCGGCTGTGTTTTTCCATCATTTCTGTAAATTATTGGGATTACACGTGATTTCCTCATTATAGTTCATACATTTCTTTATTTTAACAGTTTTACAGTTATTCCCATATTAATTTTATAATAATAAATTAAAAATAACTTCTAATGTCTCATTAGAGAAGGACCATGCCTATCGTATTACCGTTGTATCCCCAGCTTTCCACAGTGCTTGATATAGAACATATACATTTGTTAATGAATGAATTTGTTGGCATGGGGAGGGGAACAAGTAAGCTTCCAAAAATGTGTGCAGCAAAATAAAAGTGGGAAATTCGTCACCAAGGTCAGAGAAGTTCCTAGGAAACTTAAGTTTCAGAAGAAGAGAATGATTTGGGATAAGTTATAATAAAATACCATCCTAACTAGTAGAAATGGACATCAGTTAGGCTCCTATTTTTTTCAAGTTCTTATGCCTTTTTTTTTCTTTTCTACTTCATAGCTCCACCTGAAGAAGACTGCACATCAGTCACAGACCTGCCCAATACCTTTGAAGGACCAATTACCATAAGTACGTATCTCTTTTAACCTTGATTGAGTTTTCCTATTCTTGGAGAAAGGATGAGGTCCATTTTCTATATTTTATAAAATAGCACTTATTTCCCTAAGGTTAGGCACAGTGGCTATGATTTACCATCCCTTCCCCTTTTCCTTCGATGACTTAAAACTGCTCTCTGGTTTATCCCAATACATTGTTCCTCAAACATCAGTCATCTGAAAACTACTTTCACATTTTTTTGGCATCTCTGTGGACACAGAACTATCTTTTACTTGATATTTTTCATTTAATTGACCCATTCTTTTCTACTTAAAATACATTAAAAAAAACTGCAAATGGAAAGCCAACATCTCTGATTATAAATAAAACGTAACCTTAAAAATAAATGTAAGAAAAATTAAATGATGTTCTTAAATTCCAGCTGCTGAAGGCTCTGAGTCTGAGCTATGTTCTCTTTCTCAGAGACAGGGATTGATAAGGGTCAGGGGTAGGGACATTCTGGCCCCCCAAATTTTCTGTTTGATTTAACTGGAGTATTGAAAAATGATAATAAAGGATACAAACTTCCTGATAAGCGTTTCAGCATGATTTACAACATGTCGACCTAAAACCATCTTGATTATCCTCAGAAGTAGGCAGCTGGCACTGTGGAAAACAGAATATTTCAGCCAGAACTTTCAAATAGGTCAACCTGTTAACCTTGACCTGATCGACTCTGAGCCTCATTTTTTGAGAAGTATCACAGTGACGAGGAGGCTGGATTTCTGCCTCCTAAGAGCCAGGCCCCTCCGTGTGCATGGGGACAGTGATGATGGTGGCAGAGGGACCAGAATCGTCCTGGACCACACGGTTCCAGCCCCCCACAGTTAGGAAAGAGATTGCCCCTGGCCTATACCTTGGAAAAGGAAGGGGAGGCCTGCACTGTGAGGTGTGCTGTCTACATCAGGCCTGGTTTGAAATCCTAGTTCTTTACCACCCGGGTGAGCTGAGCCTCAGTTTTCTCATCCGAGTAATGAAACAACATATGAAATTTGTCATGAAAATTAAGAAAGATAATGTGTCTGATGCACGCCTGGCCCATAGTAGATGCTCAATAAATGCCCCATTTCCTTGGTCCCCACAGATCTCTCTCAAAGTCTAGACCTGTTCAAGTTTAGTCATATTTTCTCGTCAGAGCTTTATCTGCAGAGATACTTAGGGTGATTGAGACTTTGGAATGTTTTCAAATTTATGTTTTATTAATAGTTCTACTTGGGCAATCTAGATAGGCAGACAGACAGACTCATTAGTCCTACCAATGCCATGCAGCAGAAAATCATTTCTGCTAAATGCACACTTGTGAAGTGAGTGACCCATGCTTGAAGGCAACAAACACATTTAGAGGAGAACGATGAAAGAAGTCCTCCTTGCTCTTTCTCCTCCTGTCATTCTAGTCATCTGCTTGTTTAAACCAAAGACTTTGACCTTTGTACACATCTGTGCTTCTTCATTTTAGGTTGAATTTCACAGAAGATGGCAGAGGCTCTGTCGATATTTAAGCATGCTGATTTCTTAGCCAGGACTGGAAGTTCATTTAAACTGACAACATTTGCCGCTTAGAAAGAAAATTTAATTCTTTGTGGATTTTTAAATTTATAGGCATACCTCAGAGGTATTGCGGGTTAGGTTTCAGACCACCGCAATAAAGTGAATATTGCAATAAATTGTTTTGGTTTCCCAGCACATAGAGAAATTACATTTATACTATACTGTAGTCCAAGTGTGTAATAGCATTATGTTTTAAAAAAACGTGCCTTAATTAAAAATATTTTATTGCTAAAAAATGCTAACCATTATCTAACAACGCAGAGTTTCCACAAGCCTTCAAGGTGTAAAACACAGTATCTGTGAAGCTATAAAGTGAAGCACAAATAAATGAGTTATGCTTGTATATTCCCTGCTGAGACTGATCACTTCTTTGTCTCCTATTTCAAATCCTTTCTCGAAATTGGTGGAGTTAATAGCAACAAATATCACATGCACTTGAGAAGGGAGGGTAGGGACCAGGCAGGAGAATTATCACTTATTGAGCACCAACTCTGTCTTGAATACTACGCTAAGCACTTTCCATACAACATATCATATAGTGCTCATAGCAGAAGGTAGTATCATCCCTATTTTACAAATGATGAAACTGAAGCTCAGAGGGTTACCTACCTTGTCTAAAGCCACACGAAGCTGGGATTCAAACCTGGGGACTCCCAAACACACCCTTTTTCCCCCACCGCATTTCCAGGGTGTGTGGGTGGGCAGGGAGAGTTCACTTTCTTAGTGCATCGGTCACTCTATCCCCCCAACTAGAGAGGTAGTTAGGTGTTGGTTTGCTTCATAAAAAAGAAAAATAGCTTTGAAGTCTTCTAAGATAAGCCACAGTTTTCCTGCAGTCAGAAAACGTCAGCTGTCCAGCTCTGAAAGTGCCTTCTCTGTCTCCCAGCTATTGTTAACCGTGACGGCACCCGGTACACCAAGAAAGGGGAATACAGAACTAACCCCGATGACATCAACCCCAGCACCACTCCCGAGGAGGACATGAGCAGTGGATCCTCCAGTGAGAGAAGCACTTCAGGGGGCTACAATATCTTCCACACCCATCTTCCAACCGTGTACCCGACCTCGGACCAAGATAGTCCCTGGGTCCCCAGCAACCCAGAGACTACCCCAGCTACCAGTAAGGAGAATGAATCACTGTGCTTTCCAATAGCAATTCGTTTGCAAAAAACGTCTCTGCTCTTCCTGAGCGATCCCCGCTCACCTGTTGATTGCCTCCGTCTCTAGAAGGTGGTGACATCACCTGGGGAGGCGGGCTGCTGTGGTCGTCAGTGCACCGTATGCATTGACTGCTACCGCCTACCTTTTTTTTTTTCATCTACAAGAAGTACCATATTGGAGGTTTTTCAGAAGAACTTCCCTTGTTCTCTTGTCCCAGAGATATGGTGACAGTTCAAGCCTGATGCAGAAGCTATTTTCATTTTTGCATGTTTCCTTCTTGTTCTTATCCATCTGTGGATAAGGTTGTTTTCATAAAGTTGTGATCATAGTATATGCATGCCATTTCATCTGCTACTTTTCTCAGTTTAATTTTATATTTTTAGGTTTTAACTTGATTTATATTCATATTATTAATTGAGTAATAATTAGTCATATTCACCACCCATGATTTGCTAAGCAATTCCTTTGTGTTTGGTCTAAGGAAGCATACCTGATCAAAGTAATCTGCTTAAAAGTTTGCTATCCCAGCTGGTAGGGGAAGGTTCTTAATTCTTGCTTGGTTATGTGGGTGTCATTACTTTGGGACAGCTGGAGTGCAAATATGTAAACACTGCCTCAGACTTCTTTGGGTGTTTGGTCCCGGGGCTTCACTTTCATTGGAAGGTGTTTACATGTTCCCCTTGTCTCCTTCTCTGCTTCCTTCTTTGCTTTTCCCCTATGGTTTGTTTTACAACAGGTTTCCAGATGGGCTGCGTTCCTCCCGTGGAGGATTATTCACGCTCAAATAGGGCATCTGCTTCTGCAGCAGCTTTCCTACTATGGTGTGGATTTTCTCTTTTCCTGGCTACGGCTCTTGAGGGGTGGAACTCGGGTCTTCAAAGAGCGTGGCAGAAATTTACTGGTTTGCAAATGCTCCAGACAGGGCCCTTTTCTATTCCTCATCACCCAGAAGCCAGGGAAATCACCAGAGCACTAGGATTTTTTTTTTTTAACATCTTTATTGGAGTATAATTGCTTCACAATGATGTGTTAGTTTCTGCTTTATAACAAAGTGAATCAGCTATACATATACATATATCCCCATATCCCCTCCCTCTTGCGTCTCCCTCCCACCCTCCCTATCCCACCCCTCTAAGTGGTCACAAAGCACCGAGCCGATCTCCCTGTGCTATGCGGCTGCTTCCCACTAGCTATCTATTTTACGTTTGGTAGTGTATATATGTCCATGCCACTCTCTCACTTCGTCTCAGCTTACCCTTCCCCCTCCCCGTGTCCTCAAGTCCATTCTCTACCTCTGCGTCTTTATTCCTGTCCGGCCCCTAGGTTCTTCAGAACCTTTTTTTTTTTTTTTAGATTCCATATATGTGTGTTAGCATACAGTATTTGTTTTTCTCTTTCTGACTTACTTCACTCTGTATGACAGTCTCTAGGTCCATCCACCTCTCTACAACTAACTCAATTTCGTTTCTTTTTATGGTGGCTAATATTCCATTGTATATAGGTGCCACATCTTCTTTATCCATTCATCTGTCGATGGACACTTAGGTTTTAATGTAAGGTTACTTTCTCAACAGTGTCTTAAATTTCTGTTAGCATCTGGCTGAGAAGGGTGATACAAATAGGGTTGGGTTGTGATCATTCTCCTCAGATTCTCTGAAACATTTCAAAAAGCACATATTTTCAAACTTCCCATGATTTCCCAGATTATTAGCTCTCCAAAGGTTGTGTCACTGTATTGTCTGTAATTCCATGGACAACCCTTCTTGAGAGAAGTTTCTGCAAACCAGGCAGGTGGGCTGCTAGTTACTTGCTGCGTCTTGAGTTCCCTGCCTTCATAAAGTAGCCACATTGAAGGGGTTTATCATCAGGACATGCAATTTTGTCAGATGTTGGCAAACGCAACAACTAGTGGTCTCAGCAGGAAGCAGATCAGGTCTATCCTAAAGTACCATTTCCCACCAAAGAAGAAAATAGTGACAAAAGATATCTTGTGGGAACCAGATGAAATTAACAAGCTGCTGACAGCCTATAGAGAAATAGTATTTCACATGTCCTTTAAAAAATGCAATGAGGACATTTTATAAACATTCATAGCACATCTTTTAAAGGACCGCGCCTCTCCTGCCTTAGTCAGCAAACATATTTTGAAGACCTACTACGTACCAAGCTATTCTAATGCCTGGGACCTATTGGTAAACACCACTAGAAAGTAATATTGAGGAGAAGTAAGGATTAGTAACCTAGTCATTCATTCAACTGGTATTTGAGGTCTTCTCTGTGCAAGACATTGTTCTAGTTACTAGGGACTCAGAGTTGGACCTACCTTCGTGGAGCCTATATACTGTTCAGAAATCAAGGAAATGATTTAGTTAAAAGTATGTTTACTTAAATACAAATAGTTCAGGATTTGGGTTGAGAAAAGAATTGTGTTTTCCTCTTTCCAGAGCACTTAGTTAAGTTTCAGTAGTTTAGGAAGAGAGAGACTTGTATGCCCAGCAGAGTGAGTCCAGAGCCAACCTGAGAGTCATGGAAGTACTATAGAACCCATTACGGCAGCGCCAAATAAATCAGCTCATGGGAAGAAAGGTGTCAAAGAAAAGAATCAGGTAGAAACTTGAACATAGCGTATGGTGTACTCAAACAAGTTAGCGCTGGTTCATGAATAGACCATAGTTTCTAAGCCCAGTGAGGAGAATCCCAAAACCTCATGAGTGTTGGACTCAGAGTTGGGACTTACCAGGAGGGAGTGATTGCAAATCCCCTCTAATGTGTACAGGAGGGCAGAAGTCAAGAGGAGGGCTTGCTGAGCACAGAGAAGAGTATCTTTGGCTTGTGTGGCTGATTCCATCCTTGAGGGTCCTTAGTGGGTGGCAATAGGGAGAGCCAGTGAGAACGACCATCTGGGTAGGTTTTGACTTCCAGCAGGCTTTCTATTATAAATGTTGTTTTTGGAAGTGCTTTCCTGGAGGCATGTCATAAGCTTTTTTTCTATTGGTGATCAGGAATTCTTTGGAATCCAAAAACTTAAACTGATTCAGGAAGCAGACTCCTGCCTTGGAACTCTCTAGTTCCTTGTCTTCTGGGTGTAAAAGAAAAATATATATGTGTGTGTGTATATATATATATATAAATATATATATTTAAAATTTTTATCATTATTATTATTTTTTGGTCTGGCATGATCTACCTGGGTGGGGAAAATTGAAAACTCTGCTGTCTTGGCAGTAGCTTTTTTCATTTTCCCCAAATCGCATACACCTCTTTTTAGGAAGACAGAAATAATGCCTATTTCTGTCTTGCTTTTGTATGTTTGCTTCCTGTTGGTCTCTATCTGATGTACTATAGGGTGAGGGTGTCCAGAGTTCTGCATCTTTAATAAAGTTACTGAGGTAAGAAAGTGGTGGAAAGTGGAAAATTTGCAGATTTTCCAAGGGGATGCCCAGGTTTATCTGGGGGCATCAGTGGTGAAATTGGTTCCAATCTCTCTAGTCTATTCTGTGCAAATGTGTCCTTTGTAGCATAGAGCATGTTGTGTAGGTAGTTGACATTGGGTGTGTATAGAGTCAAAGCTTTTAACCTGGAGTTCATGGACATCCAGTAGGTTCAATGATAGGCCATAAGCTATTTAAGAGCCACCAAAAATATGCAAAACTTTGAGAATACGTATGTGTAGGATCTGTTTTTCGAGGAGAGAAGCAATAACTTATATCAGATTTTCAAGGGCGCATATGACTCAAAATGGTTTTTAAAAATCTCACCTGGTTTAGATGTTTATCCTGATGATCTTTGCCATTCTTCGTCTACAGGGAAACATTCTCGACTCAAGTCTAGCTTGAGAGTCAAGTGGGAGATTTCAAATTGCAAAATAGCACCGATTATCCTTTCTCTAATTTGCATAGAGTCCAGAATTTCTCTAACTTGGGCAGTTGTGTTTCTTTTCTGGAAACACATTCTGAATTAGAATTAAAAGTGACAGAAAGTGTTAGATGGATACTTGACAAAGCTTTATCTGATTTCAACACTTTGAATACACACCCTTTGCAAAGTTCCTGCTCAAGTATAAAGCTTGACTTGAGATTAATGAGTGTGGGTGGAACTTTGAAATGCCAGTTGTCATCACAAGCTTCCTGGGTAAAATGATAGACAGATCCAAAAGATACAAGCAAACACCTCTAAAGATATTCCGAAAATAAATGAATGATCCAGTTCATGGCTGGGTCACCCAATCAGGTAGCTATAAAATCTCTTTTCCATCACGGGTTATTCAGTTGCTACTTGGGTTTGTTCTGAGCCTGTATTCAGGGGTCTCCGTTTGAAGAATGGGTAGCACTCTGTGGTTATCCATACAGAATTTGCATTTCTGATGTTGTCCTAAGATTCTAAGAGACTTTAGGAGACTGGAAAGATAAAATCAGGCCTCACTCTTCTCTAATCTTCACTCTATAGTATATGCATACATTTTATATAGACAGGACTGAGAGTAAAGGTTTTCTAGAAAGACCTCACAAAATTATATTTTCATAATCGATCCAGTTACTTCAACGGCGCCCTCAAACAGCCTTCTTCCACGTATCAGGGGTTGCTGGGGCTATGTGTGTGGGAATGCAGCAGCTCAGGAGCAAAATAATTGGATATGGCCCCCATTTGGTAATTCACAGCCTAAAACTCAGGATCAGACAACAACAGCAATGACAGGTAAACTGTTACGTCTTTTGCTTATCTGTTGTCCTAAATGCCAAGCCTTTCAATGTTAACGGAAGGGACACCATTATCATGCTGAAGTTTCCTACTGATGTTCTGTCACCATCCTTAGAACAGGATCTTGGTACCATTTCATTTAACAGAGAGGCCCACAGATCTGGGGACATGACTGGATTCTGCCCAATGTCCTACTTGTTTTCCTTTGGCAACATGCACGTAGAATCAGAATTATTTTTCCTTCAGAGCTTCAATTAAGAGATTAATTCAGAACATGTCCTCTTGAAAGAAGTCTATTAGAAAATGCATACTCCTACTTTCCACTGATCTAATTATCACAGCCAGTAATAATAATAGAGGAAAATACTGATTTACAGATGGAAAGTATAGGCCCTGAGCAATTGTTTGGACATCTGATACCTCAACTATAAAGTGTGGGAAGTGACCTGTTGCTTTATATCAAAATCTAGGCCTCTAAAAAGCTCCCTGGATGTATGACTGTTAATTCTAAATCACTATAAAATGTTTTTGAGAGTTTGAGAGCTTTTGCGGAAAAAAGACTCAAAGTCTATAACAATGGGATATTATAAGCATACCTTCACTTACTAACTGTCGTTGATGGAGGATATGGCCATATTTCAAAATAATTAAGCATTTTTTATGCAGGAAAAGAGTTATAAAAATGGTCCTTTACATTTGCTTAACTTATAATACATTGAATAAACTGTATTTTTTATTTTCACAAATACTCCTGTGAGGAAAATAGTACTGATGTTATGTTATAATTGCATATCATACTGATTAAGATAATGCTGGAGAGAGAGAGAGAGAGAGAGAGACTGACTGCAGAATTTAAACAATGGTATTTTTAAAATGTTGACAATGTTCATCTTCATAGTACAAACACTGTGAAGGAAAAGGTCTTGTCAGTACTTCATCTTGTGACACTTCTGGGCTTTCTTGATAACTGGAAAAAAGAAATCTAATTCACTTTACTTTTGTACTTGGCGATTTAATGATGGTTTCAGCCTCTCTGCTTGAACTTTCTTCAGTTTTTTGTCTACTGTTCTCTACTGTTCTTCTGATGCACATCATGGTTGCAGAAATGGCAGTCTCTGGAAGTTTTCAAGTCAAGACTCTTGCTTCTGGTCTTGTTAGTGAGATCATTGGGTCACTTCATCTTCGTTTGTCTTTCCTGATTGATTATCCTATTTTCAAAAACTGGGTCTCAAAATGTTCTGTTCTGCTTTGCAAAATCTAGTGTTGATATAAAAGCGACCATGGGCAAGGCTGCTAGGGAATTTGGATGCCAACTAAAGTGGAATGGCATCTCTTTCAGGCTTCCACCTCATGTGTCCTTCTTGCACGTATCAGGGGTTGCTGGGGCTATGTGTGTGGGACTGCTGGCAGAAGTGTCATACCCTAAATTCTTGGAGGATGATATTGGTTGACCAAGATAGAATGTGTAGAAGATGATGCGCGAGGACTCATCATCCTTTAGCATCAAAGACTCTCAGATGTGGAGAGGATCTTAAACAGTCTCATTCCATCAACATTTCCAATCGTTTAATCTTCGACACAATTTTCCTGCTAAGTGCTCTTTCTGATGGTGGGGGTTATAATACTTTCTGTATAATACTGTCATTGTTGGAGAGTTCAGATTATTACCTTTTTAAATCTAACATCTGGAAGAATATTGATCTCCCTGAAATTCTCACCACATGTCCTAGTTTGACCTTTTAGGAACACAAACAAAACTTTAATCCCTTGTTTATGTTATCGCCTTTCAAAATTCAAAGACAGCTCTCATGCTCTCCTCAAGACTTCTCTCTTGTTTAATCATCCCAACTTCAGACAAGTCAAGGTCTGTCCAGCACAGCTTTTTCATCTTCAAGTTGAGGAGCATGAACCAGATGCTGTTTAAGATCCTTCCATCTCTGACATTCTTTGAACCCTGGTTTGGGCCTTGGAAAGAAATGGAACTTCTGTGCTTTTTCCCTTTCTTTCCGCCATCTGTATGTATCATGTATAGATGACTCTTGAGTGGTAAAAGAATGAAAGCACATACAATGCTATTTCTTAGGCACTGATAATTAACCTTTCAACAATCAATTCAATTATGGTTACAACAGCTGTGATGAGCACTAGTGGTACAACTTCCAAAACAGCAACCAAGAGGCAAGGAGCCCAGGATTGGTTTTTTTGGTGGTTTCAGCCATCAGCATCCAAGATTCATCTTCACACCACAACAGTAATGGCTGGTAACGAGTTATTATTATCTCATTTCTTATGTTTTCTTGGCAGTCTTCAGTAATTTTCATTAACCTCGGGGATACTGTCAAAGTCTAAAGTTCATGCTCGTTTCACAAATGTTTTTCATGACCCTGAGATCTATATGTTTGACTTCTTAGTACTAATAAGCAGATTTCTTCTTTCTATTCTATAGAATTAATGTAGCCAAGGAGGAGGCTAATATGGGAGCTGGAGAAGGGGGCTAGGTCTTTCTCGATGACAGAACAGAACTTTGACTCTGAAAGATGTTCTAAAATGACTGAAGTGATAAAAAAGTTCTTGACTTTTCATGAGAAAATAAAATAGCATAGGGAGAGCTCACAAAAATCTCCATCAGTGGAACTGTTTTTGGGATAGATACTCGTAGGATGCAAAGATCAATGGTCATTCTGAAAGATAGCATGAGTCTCATTCAAAATATAGGAAACCCCTTTCTAGTAAAGAGACATCTACAGTAACCACTGCGAAGAGGTGGAAGCTTTCCATCTCCTTTCCTAGGATTGCATCCAAAAGGGAAAAAGTGAGAATTTTCCCAAATATTGGCTACAGTCCATTCTAGTCAACCCTTTTGGTTGACTAATAAATGCCCCGCAAAATTTCTCTGTTAATTGACTAATTTTGTTTTTTTGGCTACATGCTAAAGTATTGATGGGAACTGCAGTATAGCTTTCATTTGCGTTCAGAGCTACAGTAATCGAATGCTAGAGAAGATCAAACCTCATAGCTGGGTGAATAGCAAATAGTGAATACAACTAAGGGATTTTTAGAGATGACTGACGTGTTTAGATTCCAAGGTTTTACTGAAGGTGGCTTGATAAAACAAATAGGCACGTGTGAAACCTTTTCGTTCTATTCTTGACACCCTAGCTTTCATGGCATATGGTTAATAAGTTAATAATAAATGCATCTGAAAGCATGGGGCTGTGTTTATTGGCCTGTTTTTTCTTTTACTTGTTTGGTAGGGTTATGTCCATATTTATTCTTTTAACTTCCTTAAAAAGAGTGTTCAGTTGTGAAGATCATAGCCAGCTGTTTTTAGATCTATACATTAGCTTCAGAGACCAGAATATAAGAATTTGGGGTATAGAAGTCCAATCTCTCACTTTCTTCTTATGATCTTGGGAATCCTTTTATACATTCTGTGCCTGATTTTCTTCCTTTGTCAAATGGGTTGCTTGGCATCCAGCTCAGCCACTAATGCAAGTCACCACAACAGGTACGGATTCAAATATCATCTCAGCAGGCTGGGAGGCAACTGAAGAAAATGAAGATGAAAGTGACAGACACCCCAGTTATTCTGGATCAGACATTGATGATGATGAAGATTTTATCTCCAGCACCAGTAAGAATAATCAATTCCTGTAGAACCATCTATGCCAGGCTTATCGATTAATCTGAGTGATGCCCAAGAGTATCGATCTTAGGAAATAGTTAATATGAAAATTGAGCATAAGCCTATGATCACAGGTTAATTATACCTTGATGAGATTATGAAGGAAAAAACTGATTTTTTTTAATGGAAGCCAAAATATATTTGGAGGAGAAGTGGAAAAAATATCTTTTATAAAATTTCTAATGCCTCAGGTACTTCCTGTTTTGTTTATTTATGTGTTAAAGCTGAGCTATGTAACAAAACAGTGCCAATTATTAAAAACAAATAGTGAAACCATTGCATGATAGTATCCAAATTCGTGACAATCATAAAACTTTTTGAGAACAGAGATGGAAATTGAGCTGAAAGGTCCTTTAAAAAAATTCAAAGGTTGGTCTAATATTCTGCCAAATGACTGAGTTTCCTATACATACCTGTCATGATCTGAGATATTGCTGAACTGAGATGAGATCCTGAACCTGACTCTTATCACAGCTCTGCCTTTTTTTTTAGAGAAGATGTGCCTTTGAGGTGCTACATGAGCTCTCTCAGGTCACAGAAGTCCTGTCCATCCAATTGGAACCTGAGGGTTTCATCCCCAAAAGGACAGCACCACAGGAGGGAGGGGTCCAAAAGCATAGCTTAGACCTGAGGCATCTGAGTATATGACATCGATACAACAAATACTCGAGATGAACTATATGCTTTACATCTAAGCTTTCAAGTAGTGTATTCCTTAGTTGGACACCCCTGCAGAGCTTAGAGAGCTAACAAAGAAACTCTCTTTAGTTACTTCAAAAAGAAAACCAAATACCCCAAGACACTGGAGCTTTACTATTATACTGTCTGCTGGGTTCAGGATGTGACCACATCTTCTAAGTCGGGCATCAGGAAAGATGTGGTCTTGACACTTGAGAAACTAAACCCTCTTGAGTGGCAAGCCAAACAGATCAACCTGAAAATAAATCGTATCATCAAGCTCCAGGGGAAAACTTCCCTTGATATTATTTCATCTCTGTGGCATATTTTCCGATTTCAGCTCACTTTTCTTCTTGGCACCTGTGCACGTAATTCAGCATGATGCCCTCTTTCTTCTATAGGGGTATGATAACTGCCAGTTTTTCACGCTTACTGAGAATGTAGTTAATGATTCTAAACCTGATTTTATTAACTTGTGAAATAGAGCTGATAGTATTATAGTTCTGAAAAGAGTTTTGTATTATTTGGGTATCAAAATAAAGTTTGAAAGAATTAGGATGTATTTGCAAATAACCTTTCAGAAAAGACATTGATTCTGATTTTGTCCTGGTTCTCCTGTCAGGTGCATCTCCTCTTCCAGCCCTATCATTCTGGGTGACAGTATCAGGGCACTGGTGGATGTATGCCCCTTTTTATCTTTGGGGAGCTGCTGTGATGGTGGTTGGTTACCTATGGTGTTTTCTACTGAATGTGTGCGTCTTGGTTTTCTTTCATTGGCTATGAATGGCTTGCTCATGAAATGCTTTGTGTTTGATGAGAATACCATAGGAGTTTGATAAATATAAATATTCAGAAATGTACAGCTAAATCACATGGCTGTTGCAGGTAGATATTCTTTGTTAGAATCAACTATAGGAAAGCTCTGGCTGCGCAGGGTGTTTCTTTCCCCACCAAAACTACTCATGATGTAAAGTGGTCATCATGGTATAACTTTTCAGGTATCTACTCTTCAGCCTGAGGCTCTACATGTAGCACACTTGGCAGTGTTACAGATTCCTTGGGCTTTCCATTGCAGAGGGTCCTTATAGACCGCATGAACAGGCAAAGCGCTGACGTCTTTGGTTCTCCTTGGTGTAGGGCTGGTGTTTTCAAAGCTGTTCTTCCTGCTGCTGCAGCTTCTTTGGCTGCTTTCTCCAGAAGATCTCATGTTCTGACCCCTACGTGTTCTCTGACAGAATGCAAAGGACACTGAGATGCTTAACAGTATGGCTGAAACAAGCTGAAGGCACTCTCTGCTTTCCCTTCATTTCCACTCAACCATCTATACAGCCTGGTATAGATGACTTACTCTGTAGACTAAAGAAGGGAGACATATGCAGAACAAGTGGTGAAGGCTCAAGAAATAACATTCTCCTAATTACTTCAATCATCATTATCACAGTTTCAACCACACCACGGGTTTTTAACCACCCACAACAGAACCAGGATTGGACGCAACCGAGCCCAGGCCATTCGAATCCAGAAGTATCACTTCAGACAACCACAAGGATGACTGGTAATGGGTTACACGTTCTTAATTAAAGACTTTTTTCCCTCAAAGTCTTTGATGCTGCAGAGGTCAATCATCGGGACACAGTGGGAAATCCAGTTAATATCTCATCACAGATTCTTAGTGAACTTTCATGAGGATACTCAGTTCAGCTTAGGAGTCATTTGTCAATTATATCATCTGGGCACAAGACACTGTATGTTGCTTCATTATAAAAATGAATACGGGGCTTCCCCGGTGGCGCAGTGGTTGAGAGTCCGCCTGCCGATGCAGGGGACACGGGTTCGTGCCCCGGTCCGGGAAGATCCCACATGCCGCGGAGCGGCTGGGCCCGTGAGCCATGGCCGCTGAGCCTGCGCGTCCGGAGCCTGTGCTCCGCAACGGGAGAGGCCGCAACAGTGAGAGGCCCGCGTACCGCAAAAAAATAAATAAATAAATAAATAAAAATGAATACATTAAAATGGTTTGTGGTGCTGCTCTTGATAAAGTGGTTGTAGTACAATAACAGGTAGTCATTAAGAAATTTCCACGCCCGTTGGTTTTCTCTTGGGAGATATTAGTGAATTCACTCAAAAGTATTAAGAGGAGATACTCAGAGGTACTATTTAGGCATCGACCATTAGATGGCATGTACTTTAATGAAAAAACAGAACAATCAAAAGTTGGTTGATAAAAAGTCACAGTGTATATAACCATCATCACGACAGATGTGGACAGAAGTAGCACCAGTGCTTATGGAGAAAAATGGACCCAGGAAACACACTCTTCTCTCAGTCACCATGGATATCATGATGAAGAGGAGACCCAGCATCCTACAAGCACAAGTAAGAAGGATGGCAGTCATCAGTTCTGGTTTAGTTGAGTTAGTGAAGTCACTCCAGAGAATGGGGAAGACTTTTTTGCAGACATTGGCTACATCTTGTATTTCCACACAGTAATTTCTTTTATCCCCAGAGCATGAAAAGCTGCCAGAGCTGCACACAGTTTCTTAGAAATTGGAATAAAATACTAACTTGTCAGGTGGCCCAAAAGGCCAAAATGTTTAAAAAGTTAAAATGTTAAAAAATATCTGACATACAGTTTTTGTGTTAAAGTTTCCCAGAGGTTCCATTTGGGTAATTTGTGTGTTTTTATGGAAATGTATGAAGAAGAGTGTGTTCTTTTGATGCTTAGTAGTGGGATCTGGAAAGAAAGCATGACAAGTGCAAGGAGCTTTGGAATTCTTGTTTTCTATAAAGATCTTTGATGAATCCAGTTTCTTTTTCACATTCTGTTCCTTGCTGCATTGTAGAAAGGCATCCCTTGTACTCTTTGGAAGGAAGTCAATCGCTCAGATGGTCTATATATGAATTCCTTGACTGTTCTTTTTTTGTTTTTAAGCCCAGGGTAACTTGGGGAAGGCTTTGACGCTGTTATTTTTACTTATGTGCAAACATCTCAGGTTTCCTAAAACAATTTCAGGTCTCACTACTGGCCTATGAGGATAGGACAAAAAAGGAAGTAAGAAGCGTATACTCTTCTTTTTTTATCTATCTCTCAGAGAGATGCCTATGACGTTTGGAATAAAAAAGGCTTTAATTTAGGATAACAGCTTGTAGCATTTTAGAAATTATGGTTCAACCATGATTCTCATAGCCTTGAATACTCCTAAAGCAAAAACGTAAGAAACAATCACTTAGAAGCCAAAGAAGTTTGGGAATCCATGGTTTGAGGAGGTCTTCAGACAACAGAAGAAAAGTTTCAGACATCAGCTAGGACTGAATAGGTTACTACCTCCTCGGTATTGTACTGAATACACCCATCAGGCCTATATCTCATTATTGACCCCAGATTCGATATACGCATGTGGATTATAGGCTGAGTTAACAGAAGAGTCTTCTGATAGAGGAAGGACATAAGAAACAGAAGTCTCTTCAGAATGGGATTCTGTACCAGTCCCTTTGGGTCCTAGCAGTGTATTTTAGAAATTATTTAAGACGGTTAGTACTTAAAAAGTGGAAAACTAAGAGGCTTGGAATTAATGATCCTATTGTCAAAAGGTGGGGGGGAGGGCCATGATTACTGGAGAGTAGTTGCAAAACAGGACATAACAGAACCTAACAGAGGGAAAGCAGCACTGCTGCAGCAATTCTTTTATCAGGACTTGCAAAACATAAGTGATTCTGGGCATTATCAAAAGAACATTTACAACTTCCAGAAGAGAGTCATTTGCAATGGAAATCCATTACTCCGCTAACCCATATATTGAAGACAGCAAGGGGTTACTGGATATTTAAAGGATCATTGTGTTTTATAAAGAGAGAGATAGAAGTAGTATAGAATAGTGTGTGTGTGTGTGTGCACATTTTTTTTCCTTTTTTTTAAACTTTAAGTATGCAGTCTATGTTTTGGGTTAATTTTTCTTTTTTTGTAATTACACCCAGTGTTTTCTCTAACTTTATTATTTGTCAGGAGGTAGTGATTTAGTCAGGGGGAGGTAAAACTTAAGATTTGGGGTTTTTTTTTCCCTCCCTCTGGATAACCAGTTAACCCCAGGGATGTTTTGGCCAATGCAAGGGTGAAACAAGGACAGTAAGTTTTATTTTTTAAATGTCTTCGCAGTTATCAAATCATGCATATTAATTTCTAAAATAATGAAATAAACCAGTTTTACGAGTTGCAAAATATACTTCAGCTTAGCCAGTTTATACACTCTCATTTTTTTTCTTTTTTTAATTGAGGTATAGTTGATATACAGTGTTATAACACCCTCATTTACTTGATGAACTAAAACTTTAGTATTAGTCGCTACAGATGAAAATGTCAGTGGCTTTCTGATTTTTACCAAAGGCACCCCATTACAATTTCATTTCATTCATTATGCCCTTTTTAAAACTGGACAATTACAACACTGAACGTTTGAAATTTTAAGCCTGTCACACACTCCTACTATTTATATAATGCCAAACACTGGCTAGAAAAGTTTTTCTCCACTGAATTAATTTTCTTAAAAAGTCATTTTGGCAATTTTAGATGCTCCATAGACATAACTTTGTAACATGTCAGTGGGGTAGCATCTCACTCATTCCCAGCATCTTTCATGCTGGGCACATGCACTTCTGGTGTATTTCCAGTGTGTGCAATTATGAGTCATGTGACCACCTTTTGAGAAGGCTTCCTACTAGGCTGGTCTTGTCATGGACTGTTATAATATACTCCTCCCTCCAAAATCACTGAAGACAGGTTAAGTTTTTTCAACGAACATTTCTCTCAGACAAGACGTATGAGGCCATAGACTCTAGTAAAATAAGAATAATACTGGAATTCATAGACCGTGGTCTGGTCCTAACTTTGTACCAACCTGGCTATATGATTTTGAGCAAATCAAAGCTTCTTTGAGCCCCAGTTTTCCCATCTGAAAAGCTAAAGTATCGGGCCATTTGATTTCTAATATCCCTTTCAAGAGTATCAGTGGTGTCTCTCCTTCCTGCTTTCCTTTTCTACCTTCTCTCCCACATGTATATGCTCTTAAGGTAGAAAGATATGTGTTGGTAAGGAAATTAATTGAACAATAACAGCTCACAATTGACATTCTTCTCACAGCCCGGGCACCCCCTACTAGTACAACGGAAGAAACAGCTACCCAGAAAGAGCAGTGGTTTGAGAATGGATGGCCTGGGGAATATCCCCAAATGCCAAAAGAAGACTCTCATTCAACAGCAGGGACAACTGGTAATGGACGGTTTCACAGGCAGACTTGGGTGAAAACTTCCTCTGGGGTTAAGTACTGGGCATTGAAGACAGTGAACAAGAAGAGTTTGAAGGAAATGTCACAAGGTGTTACAGTTCCTTAATCACTTACCATTCAGTCAACACAGAGCCAACCCTTAAGTGCATGCAACAAATCACCAGAACAGAAATGGATACAGGCACATAAGGAGACACAGAGAATATGCCCTTACGTACGTCACTTTCAGATCTAATTTTGGGCATCCCCTAGTAAGAGGATGCAGGGACTCCGATCTTATAAAATACTCCCTTTGCTTTTGTAAAGGAATCTGCTCTATGATATGGGTCCAGGCTTTACAATACAGTTCTGTGAAATCCTGGGCTTGTTAGAAAGCTTTTGGTCAGAACCTCAGTAGTCAAAGAAATGGAGCCAGACATTTTGAGAAAAACACCTGTCTGGTGTCATTTGGCCCTTTGTCATGTTTGTTTGGAGATTTCTCCTTGAATGTACAATGTTTTCTTCTTAGATTTATAAAAAACACCTCTTCTCTATATTTGAATTGTGGGACTGGGGAGATTAGACCCAATCTTGTCAACATTTCTAAGTGATGCCAGATAACTTGGCTCTACCAGCTCCTGTGCATGATTCTTTTGTCTGTGTGACAGAAATATTGAAATGCATGCAAGATGCATTCTTGCAAAACAATGTGAATTCCATATCGTTACTTAATATCAGTGAGAAGTATCCCTGTGTTTTTATTTGCAATATAGAATGTAATGCATGATGTTCTTCTGGTGTGTGGCAGCTTCTGAATGCATAGCTGGCAGAGCAGTGGATTCAGTGACTGGATATGTGGTGTAGTTTGTTGCTAAGGGTCTACTATTGTCATCTTTTCTACCTATACGTCTTCAGTGGCTCAGAGTGAAGCCAAAGCACATGCTGCATTCTTATATGCCACTGTGCCATAAATCTCATTGTTAGAAGGTGATGCTTCTAATAGATTCCACTCATGCTTTTGAGATGAATGGCATTTACTTTCATGTTTATCTCAAGGGAAGCTGTTACCTGATTCCTTCTCTAAATCACTACTGGCCTGATGTGCATTTCACTGGGACGTGGTTGTCTAGGAATGACATCATGTGTTTGGACTTCTACACTTCCTCCCTTAGGGGATGGTGGCAACATGGTGTGGGTAAAGAACTATTTCTCCTCCATCTTCACTCGATGTCTATAACTTCTCATCTACCCACTGGAGAAGTCGTTAATGCTTTTGTGACCTCTAGTTCACATGCTGATTGCTAGGAAAAATGAGCATGAATGAACCTATACCTGCTGAAACATCCTGCAACTTCCTGGCCCTCTATATCCGGAAGACGGTTTCATTGTCTTGTATAGAAAATAAAGTCTTTAAAAAATCAGTGTATCCCTGGCCAAATGTCAACTAACACTTTGACAATTGCTTGAACTGCATTGTCACAGCAGCCTCAGCCCGTGACAGCCATCAAAATCAAAGAGTGACAGTGCAGAGCCAAGAGGACCGTTCCTGGACTTATTTCTTCGACCCAGTCTCACATCCAATGGGACGAGGTCATCAAACAGAAAGAAGGATGGGTAATAATCTCTGAGCTTTTTTATATGTTATGTTTTTGAAAGCCCTCAAATGGCTCTTTTCCTAGAAATATGCCCTTGGCTTTAGACCATTCTGCTTTCCTAAGGAACTTTAAGTTTCTTCAAAAATTAGTTTTCTTGGTAAGAGTGATATGCGCATGCATCTGAATCTGAAGTCCTAGGTGAGAGTGGAGAACTTGGCGGGAAGGTTAAAGAAGGATTAGTCCTAAGATGATGGGAGTGAAAGTCATTTCCTCTGAAGAGGAGTAGTTTCAAGATTTCTCTTCCATTTACTTCTAAGTGCAGGGTTTTAAAAAGAGTGAAGTGATGGATTCAGTGACTGTCTCCATTATAGACCCAAAGATAAAACTTGTCTTTGGTAGAGAAATCTTAGAGATCAAAAACTGATGAGTACTCATTCCAAACAAGTAACTAAAAGGCTCAGAAAATGGTATTAATTACTCTTGCACACTTAGAAATAAATACTATACCCAGTGACTTAGGATTTAGACCACTCTTGTCCATCAATAAATGTTCATGAATTTAATGAATGGACAACTTTTACACAAGATGGAATCCTTGTTTTCTTAATTAGCATTCTTATTTACCTATAAGCAATTCAAAAACAGAATTAAACAAGAGAGAGTAAGAAAATACTAGCTGGAGTTACGCAAGAATGGAAGATTGTTATTTTATTTAACAAATTTTTATATTTAAAAGGGATTTTTCCTTTATCAGAACCAGATGACAACGTTCCTGAGAGAATCTGAAAGAATTGGTAGCAGGTGGTGCCCCACTTTTCTCAGTGTTTATGAAGAATCCATGTTTTATCTTTGGGAAGAATCCTTACTATATCCATGAATAGAATTATGCAAGTTTTATTTATTTATTTTTAATTTAACAAGATGTCTTGATCACAGAAATGTAACATTCCAAAAAGGGAGATCAACCAAAAGAACCAATATGGGGATATGAATTTTCAGTCATAGCATTAAATATATTATTTGGGTCCAAACTCCCAAGGGTATACGTGACACAAAACTACTGAAATGAGTTCTCAGAATGCAATGATAATGTCTCTTGGTATTGAGTTAAACAAAGTTATCTCCAAAATCAATCCAACAGTTTCTTTGGTTTCATTTCTCCAGAACACCCTAACTGTGTTGTACCCAAATATTAGTGATCATATATCCCTTAAAGTACAATCGTCTTAAATATCTGCTAATAGAATTGTATTAATACTTTATGTGCAATGCTTTATGGAGACAAACAATGTAGACTTAATTCATGGTCCATGCTCTTAAGGAACTTAAAAGTTAGCCAGGAAAAGAAAACAGTTAGCTTCAAAATAGATCTAACAGTACGATACAATAAGTAATGATGTCGAATGAATATTGCTAGCAATAAACACAAAGTAAATTCAGAGGACCCCTTGGAGAACATCAGAGAAATGTAGATTGGATCTGGTTTTTGCAAAATGGAAAAAACCCTGGTTAGTCAGAGAAAGGGAGGTGGAGAAAGTTTTTCTAGGAAGGAAACACATGTAAGGACAGGCTTAAAGGAAGGAAAGCCAAGGAATGAATTTGGCAGAGTGAAAGGATCCGTATGTCACAAAGGAAGATGAGTGAGAATGGTGAGGTTGGGGCCATTATGTTGTGTGGCTGAAGTACCACTTGCAGGCCCGTTACACATTTTATGCACATGGTGGCTAGAGGCTCTGATGATAACCATTGTGGAAAACCAAGCCAGTAACAGAGCTTCAGAATCAATATTAAGTCTCCATACTGATGAGTTTGGAGAATGAGTTTCCGTCAAACTGATGATGTTAAGAATGTTACAATTGGCTTCAACCATGGAATGGTGTGATACCTCTTAAAGGAAAGATGAACAAGAGTGTCTAGAGACCATCAACAGGCGGGACTTCTTCTGGGAGAATATCCATTTGGGGTTTTGATTTGGATTAGTTAGCCTTTCCTCTTTTTTGAATAATTACTATTACTATTACTACTACTACTACTATTATTATATTAAATAATAGATTCAGCCACGTTTTGTCCTACAAAGATCTTGATACTCTTTTCTTTTTATGTGTAAAGGCTGCAATGTAGACGTGGGTGCCTAATATTGCACTGTTTCCCTCCGGAGTCATCTGGAGCACATTAAATCTCCCCAGAGGCAGCAGTGTGGGTGGTCTTTGAATCCAAGAGCCAGCAATAGTGATGGTGTTTATGGTTTGTGTGACCTCTATTTCGCTCAGGACTTATTTCAGCAAAATCGATTTGTGATAGTTATTAGAAACAGCTTCTATAAATATTTCAGTGAAATTTCTGTACCACTCAACATTGTACATGTTACATTCCCAAGACATTTTCTACTTGCGTTTATAGGAAGACTGATTCACTGACATCCATTGCTTCTTATTCCTTGCCCTAAAATGTTCCTGTAGCCGCCAACTAGGTAGTATGGGATGATGACTTTATGTTTTAGATGTACGTTCACTTTGTGAAGCGAAAGAGGAGCAAATGAGGGAAAGGGCTGTAACTAAAGCTTTTGTGCCACGTCAAGGGGATATGACAAAATGGTGCCTGAACCAGTGCACTTTGTCTTTTCTCCATGTGTCAGATCACTTGTGTAGAATGGGACAAGTCACACGTGGGTTATATTTCCATCTGTCTGCAAGGCTTGGGAGACCCATCATGTGCTCACTTAGCATTCTTCCAGATTCAGCAAAAAAAAGAACAAAAGTTGTAGCTTTCATACAACTCAGCCTTTAAATGAAAACCAGTTACTTCTTGGGATGCTCTTTTGGAGAGATGATGATCCATTTCAATTCTGGAGACATGAACCAGTATGTGCTTTCTTTCCTCTTATACAGGTTTGAATATAAGAATAATTTGTCTCTAGACCATAAACAACCCTCAGATAGTAGTTAGGAAATCAAGCAATAACACTGATTTAATTCCTTCAGATGTGGACACCAGCCATAGTACGACGCTTCAGCCTTCTGCAGATCCAAACACAGGTTTGGTGGAAGACTTGGACAGGACAGGACCTCTTTCAGTGACAACTCGTAAGGATAATGACACTCGGTCTCTATTGATCTGTATTCCTGCTTCAGCTCTTGCTCTCCTCGGCCCCGACGCAGGGCTTGGGCTTGGTGACGGGACAGCACATTCAGTGCTGCGTGGCTCAGCTCAGCTCGGAACATAAAAGCTGTCTTCATTTTCTATATTTTCTTGGTGGTTCTTTAAATCTGATTATACCTTCATCTGTGGTGCTTTCCAGATTCAATGACTTTATGTTGAAACATAAGGAAAAGGAGGTGAGACTCCATTCCGCTTGATTTTCCTTTTCTGAGTAGTTACGTCAGTGAAATTTAAGACCACAGCTAGGACAGTGGTGTCTCTATGCTTTAACTGACCAGCTCCTTTAGATTCCCATCTTTCAATCAAGGCAGAAGAGGGGTAGCCTTTTTTCAATGGTTGTAAAAACATGTTTGGGGGCCAGATAATCACAGAGAGTAGGGAAATCACATCAGCCCACAGAGGAGGAGCAAATACGTTGTTGACAATTGACATGGGTTGCAGGGCCCGGGAACAAAAGAGGAACAGTTGCTATATCTCTTCCTATCGCTAAATATCTGGTAGAAACAATGCTAAACTTCTAGTAGCCTTAATGTCCACCACAGATACCATAAAGTCATTCATAATTTCATGACTGAATAGGAAAGAAATCTAGAATTAAGAGGGCCTCATTTCACTGTTTGCTACACATAATGGGCAGAGTCTTTTCGTGTGAGCCCTTTTAGGCAAAGGGAAAAATCAGCAAGGACGTGTTAATTGTCAAGAATGTAAATAACCCAGTGTTAAGTGTCAGAGGAGATGCAGATAAGCCTTAAGATGCTCCTTGACAATGGAGGGTCTCATATTCCTACTTTATGTCCCTGTTGACTTTTGTTCTGATGTTGGGTTTGCGATTTGGTGACTGTCTCTCTCCTGGTGGTAATATTTACTTGGTGGTGGACATGGCTTAGTGGTGTGCTTTATGGAGTGCTTGCACCTGTAACTCAGAGGTCAGTCCCTGTCTTAGAAGAACACAAAAGAAATTAACTCAAAACAATGAAAGCCATTTCAGATATGGGCAATGGTTCAACCTGAAATGGATATATATCAGTGAGGACCCTGTGTTTGCCCAGACAAGCGTTTCCTGGCATTTCAGTGCAGTGATGAGAATTCTCATCCACAGATGAGATCAAAAACCTAATAAGTGAGTACAATGGTAACTTCATTTAATGTTCTTTAGAAGAGACTTAAGTGTTTCCTTGTATAAATTTGATCTGAGTTACCTGAGCAAGTTATTCTAGATGAACTTCTTCCTCTTTTGTGGTTACACATAGACTGCCTGTTATGATCGTGTTTATTTTCCCTATAGTCACACTTCTTGACACACAGCTAAGGTGCTCTTGGTGGTTGATAGGAACACCGGGATTCAAACATTCCTTTTTCTTTGTCTCTGTGTTCTCTGATTTTCCTGAGCGACAGGAAGCAATGCCATAATTGGGCCAGGATGATCCAGGGTGGGCACAGTTTTAGCCCAGATTTCACCTTGGCATTTTACCTTGTTTATTGTACTGAAAAACAAAGCCAGCTAGGGGCAAAGCAGAATTCTGTTGCGCGTTTCTATCAATCACAGGAGAATGGTGTGCACAGACCTTGGTATCCCTATGCATCTATCCATCTGACTCCACTGTTATTAGATCCTCCCTGTCAGCAGATAACAGAGGGTTTGTTTCATGACTACAAATTAATACTGGATTCATCCCTCATTGAAACAGAGCAGAGTGCTACTCAGAGCTTCTCTACATCGCGTGGAGGCTTGGAAGAAGACAAAGACCATCCCGTGACTGCTACTCCAACATCTAGCAGTAAGGACTGTAAAGCCCAGGTGGCTTCGGCTATTGACAAACAAGTCAATGCACTGTGGGTGCTTTTGCAGTGGCTTTGGTGGAGGTGCCTCAGTTGGCTGTTGTGCTCTTGCCCCTGGTCAGAAGCTGTGGCTGGCGATGGTTCTCGGAGTTTTCTGCTCTGTAGATCTCTTAGAAGCCATTGTATGTTAAATGCAAACTATATGTTTTTAATCTTAAAGTTTGGGTTTCTTAAACTCCAGAGTTAGTGGCTTTGTTTAAAAATAACAGATCACTTATGTATGATTTGGTGGAAAGATCTGAATTATGTCACTCTCTATTTTCCTTGCATTAATAATATTATTTTGCCATTTATCCTCTGGACCATAAATTCATGGCGCTGGTGACCAAGAAGCAGTGCCCTCTGGCAAAGGAAAGAATAATCAAAGCCTCAACGTCTTTGAAACTTTGCATTTGCTCTTCCAATCGCAGGGAGCATAATTTTACCTGTCAGCTCACTAGCTTATTTCTTCCACTTCATCAAAGGTGGGTCCAATTGAGTAAGAGCTCAAGATTATCTAGTACCTGAGTTGACTTCAAGGTAACAGTTCTAGCGGCATAAACCTTATTTTAATAAGCCAGGTAGATGATGTAACAAATGTCTCTTCTAGATATTAGGATCACCAAAATCTCTTCCGTTGAATGATGTCCAGGCGGTACTGATCGCAAAATATTGATCCTGTTCAATAGTGTAACAAACCACACTGTCTTTTGCTCCATGTTCACAAATAACAAGTGGGAAACTTTTGCAGCAATCTCACATTCAGAAGACAAGCACACAATTGGTGGTGGTCTTACAAATGTGGGTTTACCATTGATTCCACCTCCACACAGATAGGAATGATGGCACAGGTGGCAGAAGAGGTGAAAATCTTCCTGAAGACTCAACTACTTCAGTGGAAGGTTATACTACTTATTCTCCAGACACAAATGAATACAGAACCCTCATCCCAGTGACCCCTGCTAAGACTGGGTCCCCTGAAGTTACTATTGTTGGAGATTCTACTTCTAATGTTGATCTTTCTTTATCAGGTAATTGGGCCATTTGTTATCTGGTTTGCTTTCTCTACAGGGAGAAACAACACATCCTTTCATATTATAGGGAATGTCTTCTGTGTAGGCTGTGATTAGACTGATTTGTAACATGGGAATGGCTTTCACACAGATCATCATTCTAGTGCAATAGATTTATTTTAGGTCATGTTTTCATTTGCCTGTGAAATTTCCATCTATTTTTTGTGACTTGGTTGTTATGGCAGAATTTCTTTCTTTGTCTTCTTCCTGATCTTGGGATATATTTGGTTGAACCATATGAAGTGGATATTTTTGTAAGTAAAAGTAGTCAAGTATCAATTTCATTTGATTCAACTAATATATGCTGCCTATGTAGTAAGGTTTTACCCAACTTGTGAATAATTTCCATATACTAATATCTTTGCTCTGAAATTCTCTTTTATTGGTGATGGATTGGTGAATTTTACTTTTGGTGAAGGGCTTATGGATAACCTCTTCTAACTATGTTGTACACTTAAAACTATATGATTCAATCTACTATTAGTGACTAGGCACCCTTTCTCTTGTTGTGATGGCAAAGAGATGACTGAAGATGACTTATTCAGTTAAGTTACACATGGAATGGAACTAGCAATCCTCCCTGCTTCCACTTTTGTTTCTCTGTTTGCATTAAGAAACTAACACTGAAGAAAAGGAAACTGCAAAATACCCTGGCTAAGAAACTAAAATTGAACTCTCTCTTCCTGGTGCCAACTGTTCAAATGTTCTTACCGTTCAACCATTAAGGGATATTAGATATTCATGATTTTAAACATATATATATATATGGTAGCATATGTGTGTGTATATATATATAGTAGCCTATGTCTTTTCCCATCCACCTCCCTCTCAAAAGAAGAATAAATCTTATGAGAACCCAACACGTAAAACAGATAAGAGCTGTGATACTGTTACTTGATATGGGACAGAAAACCCAGAATGAGAATGCCACGTACTTGGCCTCTATCCTAGAGCCCACATGCTTGGGCTGCCCATCCCAGGGCTTCAAGGAAAACAGTTTTAAAAAATACTAACCTCGGGCTTCCCTGGTGGCGCAGTGGTTGAGAATCTGCCTGCCAATGCAGGGGACACAGGTTTGAGCCCTGGTCCGGGAAGATCCCACATGCCACAGAGCAACTAAGCCCGTGCGCCACAACTACTGAGCCTGCACTCTAGAGCTGGTGAGCCACAACTACTGAAGTCTGCATGCGTAGAGCCCGTGCTCCGTAGCAAGAAAAGCCACAACAATGAGAAGCCCGCGTACCTCAATGAAGAGTAGCCCCCACTTGCAGCAACTAGAGAAAGCCCACGCACAGCAATGAAGACCCAATGCAGCCAAAACAATAAATTAAAAAAACATACTAACCTCGACAGTATTGGCAAGACAAAAGCCCTTGCATCCATTGGTTCTTCATTCAGCATAGGTCTGCCCTCACTTATTAAAAATTCCTAGCAGCAGTGTCAGTATTCTTCTGGAGAAATGAATCTTAGAGCACTGCCTGGTTTCTTTTGGCAAAACAGAGCCCTTTATGCACCCAAATGAATTTAAATTTTAAATGGCAATTTTAATAGTTACAGTAGCCTTGAAGGATTACATAGTCTATTTGTTAGTAAATAAAATACTTTCTACAAAATTGATATTTACATACCCTGATTCCTTCTACATTCTGTGGTGGTATAGACAGATTTTCCACGGTTCTCCGTGGATTAAATGATCTATCACCCTTTGTTTTCTTCCAGAGCACTCAGATAAGGCTCATTTCCTCCCATACATTTTTTTCTCCATCTTTTTGCTTGATGTTAAAAATGAAAACATCTGGAATTGTGGTGGTGGTGATGGCGGTGGTGATAATGGTGATGGTGGTGGTGGTATTGGGGGTATTGGTGTTCAGCATTTCAGCAAATGCTGTTTTCAGTTTTTCTAACCGTCAGCCGAGGAACAAAGCAGTCCATCTCCCCCGTACAATTACATAATCGATTACAGGTCACCTGTGTCTGCCTTGTCTAAACAAGGACATGGTGAAGATCAGATTACTGTGTATTCCTTATAAGAACCTTTCATAATGGGTGACCATAGCCATTTTATGAACTATTGTCCTGTGTTGTGTTGCTTTAAGATTCCATTAGAGTTTTGGGAAATGTGTGGGGAGGAGGGAGAAGATCGAGAGTTGCCATACGCTGAACCCAAGATTTGACCTGTGGGTCCAGATTTTAGCAGTTCATAAACTCGCCTCATCTAAAGCCTTTGGGTGATGGATGTTTGAGAAGATGGGATTATAGTAACTCTTGGTGTTAAAAATACAGGTTTAATTTTTGGGAAATATTATTTGGAACATAGTCTAATAACCAGGCGCACCTTAGCCACGTGCCAGTTATCATCTGCCCATTTCTTTTTCACTTATTTTCAGACTTTTTCTCTAAATAAACAGTTAACCTTTCTCTTTGAATTCTTACATGATTCAACCCCAAGATCCTTTATTGCACAGCAAAACCTTTTTCTATGTCCTGCCTCAGCGAAATCTCTTTAAATGTCTCACGCCCTAAGCCACAGAGTACACGCCTTCCCAGCGATCCCATCTGTCATGATCCAAAGCACATAGTCCTTATTTCAAAGACACAGTATCAGATCTGCACCTCACACTTGCCAAGAACTCATGATATTTTTGGTAGATGTTACAGTTTGGGGATTTTTACTAAAGCCACGCTTCCTATGGTCATCCTTGCAGGTCTGTGCTGTCCCCGTTTTTACAATTTTGATTAAAGCTCTAGGCCACTCATCAGTAGATGAAGCAATGAACAATATTTCGTATCGTGGACCCATTCAAAGCTGCTGTGTCATTGTTTTTGGCTACCTTTAAAAGGCTAAACTTTGGGATGGGCTGTGTGAAAATGCACACGTGAGGAAAAGCAGACGGCAGTGTAACTGAGCACACAGTACTCAACCTCCCTTTACTGCTCCTTACAGGAGACCGAGACTCATCCCATGACCCCAGCGGGACGTCCTATACGACTCATGGATCCGAATCAGCTGGTGAGTTTGAGCTGCTTTAGTCATTTATTGTTATTGTCATTGAACCTGCTGATTAGTAATGAAGTATGAGTCAGTGTCTCCTGCAGAGCGGTTCTCATACGTTCCCTGCATGCATCACAGTCACGGGAAGGGCTTATGAAACTACATTGCTGGGCCTTATCCTTAAAGTTTCTGATTCGGTAGGTCTGGGGTGGAGCCCAAGCATTTGTATTTCTAATAAGTTCTCTGGTGATGCTGATTCTGCTGGGACAGGGACTCCACTTTGAGAACTACTGCTTTCAAGAAAACTCTTCCATCTGAAAGGATCAGGAAGAATTCAGGCAGGCGCTCAGTTTAACATTGCATTACACCAGAGCGATTAAGAACATGGGTTTTGGAGAAAGAACGGCCCGGGTTTGATTCCAGCTCCTCCACATGCTAACGAGAGACCTTGTTTAAAGGATCTGAGACTCGATTTCCTAACCAATAAAATTGGGATAATAATAATTGTTACAGGGCGTTCTTTTAAAGACTAAATGATGTATCCTTGTAAAACATTTAGCATAACCTCCTCTCCCCGAACATGGCATAATAGCTAGCCTTTATTGAGGATTTACTGTGTGCTGGTGGCGTTGTTCTAAACACTTTACGTGTATTAGGTTGGACCCTATGAAACTGCCATTTCTGTAGGTCAACAGTCAAATATCAGTGATTTCATGTTTCATCTATTATTAACTCATTTAATTATGTCAGTACTATTATTATCCCAATATTACAGATGAGGAAACTAAGGCTCAGAGAGGCTAAGCAACCTGGCTGAGTTAACATGACTAGTGAGCTGAGTGGTGGAGCCAGGTTTCAAGCCCAGAGGTCTCATATTGCCTCTAGAAGCCGGATCTGGAGAGAGTACCCTGTAATGACCATCATTACTGCCGTAATTACTGTAATGATCACATCCCTAGAAACATTACTCCAGGCAGCAAAAGTAGGCCATAAGGCAGGCTGACTTGTGACCACTGATGCTGGGGCTACTGAAAGGTTCTGCCAGTGCGGTCTCACTGTGGTCTCCCTGACAGTCACCAGTCCAGGTGCGCCCATGCAAACCAGGTAAGCCATATGAACTATCGTCCTCCCCTTCACACCCAAGTGGGAGTAGGGTTACTTCCAGGCTTGAAGATTCACACACTTACAGCAAATATGAAGATGGAGATTTACATGGTGGCTTCAGTAATAACCTATACTGTAAGAGCACAGGGATGTAAGGGCCTAGTAGAAGTGCTCCTAAATTAAAGACAGAAGTCCCAAGCTCTCTGGGGGCCTTGGGTGGGGCAGTTAGCCTTTCCTAGCTTCAATTTATTGGTAAAAAGGAGATCAGAACACTGGTCTCCGTTACCTCCTAGAGTTCTTGTGAAGAGCGTGTGGTATCAGGAATTTGAAAGTGTTTTGGAAATGATATATGGATCTCTGACTAAAAGGAAGTGCTCTTTAAAATCAAGAGACCCCAGCCGCTCCAAGTGTGTGGTCCCTGGACCGGCAGCAGGGACATCACCTAAGAGCTGGCAGGAGATGCGGACTCCCCAGTCATCCCAGACCAACTGAATCAAGAGCTGCATTTTAACTAGGCCTCCCCCACCCCCCGCCAGGTGGTTTGTATGTATATTGAAGTTTGATTAGCACTGTCTTAGACTTTTTCCTCACAGTCAGAGCCAGTTGAATGATCTCTGTGCATATGTCTTAGATTGGATCTCACCTCCCAACTGCATTGTCAAGCATCCCTCTTTGCAGAACTTCCCCAGCCAGCCCTACCCGGGCTAGATTTGCGGGCCTCTAGGGCGCAAGGCGAGGCGGCCTGCTGTGTCTTGTCCATCTTCCTCCAGCTTCTTCAGCTCTTGCTTGAAGTGAGAATCAGGTGGGCGGGAGCAGTCTCTTTTGTTTGCCTCCTGTGCAGCTGTGTATTGTTCAAACGGGAGGTTTCATCTGGTTGTACACACACCCAGATCTTTCCTTGCTGGGAGCACTTTTTTGAAAATCAAAATAGGGATTGTGATCCACTAGTGGCGTCCCATTCAAATACCAAAGGCTGCTATGAGTCAGAGAAAGACCAGTGAGAGTGGGTGTACCTCCTAGGTGGTTTTCAAGGCAAGGATCTCTAGTTTAGATGGCCAGTATCCCATGACCTGTACAGGCAAACACCTGCCAATAATGACCAAGGCCTCTGGGAGGCAGCTAGAGGAAGCCCCTTGGACTCCTTCTGAGGTTTGTAAAGTAAAAGGCCACTGTCAAAATGGCCTGCTGAGACAGCTAGATGTCTGGTAGACTTTGTTTTGCTCCATTTTGAGTTTAACAAGAACATCACATTGCATAAACAGGAGCCATTCTACCCAACATAACCACAGCCATCAAAAGTGCAGAGTCCCCTCTGCACGGCCTGCAGTTTGACCCTCTGAGGAAAGACCATTAAGGCCTGGCTATCTTCATTCATTGATTAGCCCAACAGACTTCCTTGGTTTTTTTCTTGGAAGCCTTTAGGATTCTGCAGTGGGGTCCTATTGGGTAGGGAAAAAGAGTTGATTTTAGTGGGAGTTTTTCACATTTCACTTTGAAGCAGTGGAGGAAGCACAACACACACACACGCACACATACACACACACACACACACACACACACACAAACCAAAACTTTCATTTGGGTGAGTGTCCTTCACAAGATGTCTTAGAAGTTTCTTTTAAAACGTAATTCCTCCGTCATTTTGTTTATTTACTTATTTTTGGCTGTGTTGGGTCTTCGTTTCTGTGCGAGGGCTTTCTCTAGTTGCGGCAAGTGGGGGCCGCTCTTCATCGCGGTGCACAGGCCTCTCACTATCGCGGCCTCTCTTGCTGTGGAGCACAGGCTCCAGACGCGCAGGCTCAGTAGTTGTAGCTACTCCAGTTGCTCCGCGGCATGTGGGATCTTCCCAGACCAGGGCTCGAACCCGTGTCCCCTGCATCGGCAGGCGGACTCTCAACCACTGCGCCACCAGGGAAGCCCCTCCTCCATCATTTTGATGAACCTCCCGTTCTGACTTTTGGATTCTTTATCTTGTGATACTTCCTGTTCCTTCCAGTTTGAGATCCTTTATTTGTCTCCTTATTTGGTTTTGTAGCAGTAGAAAACGTTGTCTTCTAAGCAATGCATGCTTCAGGAATACATGAACAGGCACACTCCTTCGGGTGATTTTTCACAGACAGAAGGGGCCATTGCCCCTCCCACCCCAAATCCTTATTTTTTAATACCTATATTTATATCTATTGAAGATATTGGACATGGTTTCTAGATATGTTTTCAACTACCTGGAGCATTTGAATCCCCTAGGGATCTTGTTAAAATGAGGATTCTGAGGTTAGGGATGAGGCCTAAGACTCTGTATTCCCAGCAAGCTCCCACGTGAGGTTGCTGGTCCAGGGTAGCAAGGTCCTAAGTTAAAAACAGAAAATTGTAATGTGACTGTGTGCAAGCTCGTACTGCTCGCTGCATGACAGGCCAGTAAATCAAGAGATGAGGTGTTGGGGCGAGGAATACTGACTTTATTCAGAAAGCCAGCAGACCGAGAAGATGGACTGGTATCGCAGAGAACGACCTTGCCTGCGTTAGAATTCAGGCTTCTTTTATCCTAAAAGAGGAGGGAATAAAGTCAAACTTTTCCTGGTTTCCGGTCAGCCTCCGGAGGGGATGTGTTCATTTCTTCCTTCCTGCAGTCATTCACAGGCTGATCAGAATGTTTCCTATGAGTGAAACAAAGATATTTTACCATAATGCTCATTCCCTGGGAGGCAGGGTTCCCAAAGATGGGCCATTATGTATAATTTAAGCTTATAGGTAGCATCCCTTTAGTGATTGACTTGTAATAGAAACAGAGGTTCTTCCTTATTACAGTAACTGCACACAATTACCATTCTTGTGCACTTCTTTAAACCTCTGTAAAATGATGATGAAGTGGATTCTATTATTACCCCATTTTATGAGTGAGAAAACTGAGACCTAGAGAGGGATGACTTGACCCAGCAGATGCTGCTGGCAAGAGACAGAAGTAGGGCTTGAATCCAGGGCTGTCCTGCTTACAGCCTCTTAAACACTGCATAGTCCTGTTGCTGAGAATTCTCATGCTCTTGCAGAAAACTAACATTTCCAAACCTTAGCCTTAATCAAACCGAGTTTTTCTGGGGAGGTGTTTTTTCATGCAACACATTATAAATGTCTGTGGCTGGACTCTATAAATAGCTTTACAGTGATGCAGCACATAGAGCTTGGCCCTGTGTGCTACTCTGTAAGGAACTCGTGGTTATGCGTGCCAAACTTTGGTTGAGAGATGTTGTTTTTCTCTTTAGGGCACTCAAGTGGGAGTCAGGACCGTGGGGCAAACACAACCTCAGGTCCTATGCGGAAACCTCAAATTCCAGGTGAGTTTTGAGCTGTGAAGGAAAAATAATGCTAAAAGTGGGTCTCTCTGAATGTCCCAGAAAGGAAGCAGAGACCAGCTAGAAAGCGTATTCTCCTGCGTGTCTAACCTTGAAGCTGATTTCAAGCTAAAGGGTGAATGAGAGCACCACAGCCTCTCGGCGGGAAAGGATGGAACATTCCTTTTTATCTCGGTCCCATAGCTTGATTGAGCTCATATTTAGACCTGTCCCTGGTCTGTCCCATAGAAGAGCCATGTTAGTTACTACAGCTTCCTTCCCAAATGAGTGATCACCCCAGGGGCTCCTTGTCATCCCCTGATCCTTTTCCTATCCCAGTCCAGTTATCGCTTTACTTCCGGGTTTTGGGTGAAGCATGTAAATTTCCCCTTGCATTGCAGACAATGGGGAGATACAAGGGTCATGTTAGGAGGAGTGAGAATATTCTTCTGGCATAAAAACTAAAAGAAAAACTACTTTTTCTCGAGGGACGGTCTTTACTGATCCAGAAGAAAGTTTCAGAATGTGTGATGTGCAGTGAGAAGGCTGGGCCACTTGGCTCCCTTGAGCATCAGGATTTAAGGCATTTGAGGCAAATTCTTTATTCCACTTGGGCTCAGAACTGGGCATTTGTAAAGGGGGATTACAATAAAGGAAGGCTTTTCCTAGGGTTGTAAATGACTCTTTTAACTCTGCCCTTCAGAGGTCTCCAGACTGAGCCTCCCTTGGGGAGAGGGAAGAACGTGGTGTGGGCCACGTCCCCTTACCTCGGCTTATCTGAGCAGAGCACGTGGAGAGGGGGAGTGGGCTGGGGGGGGGGGGATGCAGTTTGCTATAATCAGGCAGCAAGATTTTCCCCAGCTCTCGTGAGAGTGAATATGGAGCATCTCAGGGCTAGAACCCTGGGAAAAGCACAGAAATGGTAACTTCCTGTCAGCCTCCCCACCTCCTAACTCTACCTCCCTCCCCAAACTCACCTAACCAGGGAGAGGTCAGACAGAGGCAGTACTGAGCAGGAAATCAGAGGAGAATCAAGCTTCCCAAAGAAGAATGGCCAGTGAATGGCTTCCCATTTTTCTTGTTCCTTAAGCTTTAGTTCATTGCGTGGATATACGGCCCACTTTGCAATTGACTTGCAAATTGTCAAGTCATATTTTAATCCTACTAAAGCTTGGTTTTAAAACATATGAATAACATTTTATTGGTTTACAAGTGATACATTACTTTTTGGAGACATTTTTGAAAATACAGCTAAACAAAAGGGTAAAAATATAAATCCCTTATTATCTACCTCACCATCCAGAAATACCATGGTTACCATTTTCATGTATGTCCTTTCTGTTATTTTTCAATCTAATTTCTATACAAACATGTAATTATACACACTGTTTAGTAAACTACATTCCCAACTGGTTGGCTACAGCTTTCCAATGTCATTAAATACTCTTCCCCTGTATCTTAGTACACAATACAATGGATGTACCCTAATGCGTTTAACCAGTCCCTAATTGTTGGATAGTAGGTTGTTTCCAACTTTACTATCACAAATAGCACAGTAATAAAAATCTTTATAGCTAAGTCTGAGGTCCTATATATTCCTAGAAGTGTTAATGATGGATCAAAGGCTGTATATCTTGAAGGATTTTGACACGTTTTGCCAAATGACCCCGCCCTATACACACAAGAATGTCCTTTTTCCCACCCTCTAGTGGCCTCCATTTTTGTTCCTTAATAAAATGTAAGGTGATTGCTCTCATATAGGAAAGGAATGTTCCTTTAATTTATTTAATAACATTGCACCAAAGGCATCTACAGGTTTCCACAGGTCATTCTACACATTTTTGGAAACGTGTTTTTCTTGGGGGGACTTGGAAATCTTGACTGATGATAAGGGATGAAAACAAGAGTCCTGTTGGGCAAAGACCTACAGCAAAATAATTCTTCCAGTACTGTCTGGCTGTTGACTGGACCTTTGCTTGGACCCATGTATAGAGCTGACTGTAATTCTTTTTTGGACCAGGTCAATTTGTAAAGTGCATTTCTGTTTTCACAAGCTTATTTCCCAAGTTCATGGATATCTTTTGCTTCCCACCAGAATGGCTGATCATCTTGGCATCTCTCCTGGCCCTGGCTTTGATTCTTGCAGTTTGCATCGCTGTCAACAGTAGGAGAAGGTAAGGGGATGCTCTTCAGGGCCTTCATCTTTGAAAGGGGCATCATTTAAACTTGGGCTGTATAACTACTAAGTATAAAACAGATAGGCTACAAAGATGTATTGTACAACACTTGGAATATAGCCAATATTTTATATTAACTTATATGGAGTACAATCTATAAAAATATCGAATTAGTAGGTTGGATACCTGGGACTAATAGAATATTGTAAGTCAACCATACTTTAATCTAAAACTGAAAAGCCTTAGGTGATATGTCCTTGCTACTCAGAGTGTAGCCCCTGGAACCAGCAGCCTCCGTGCCCTGGAAGCTTGTTAGAAAGGCAGCATGAGATGCCCTACTCCAGACCTCCCGTATCAGAGTCTGTGTTTTGATAAGACCTGAGGGATTCATGGGGACAGTACAGTTTAAGAAGCTCTGCTCTGGCATACTCCTTAGAGAAAGGAGACTGGGATTATTTGGACATCTGCTTTTAAATAGTGGTTGACTTTTCTGTGGTTCTTAATTTTGGGGGGGTTAAGCCCATGGAGACTCGATGTGCTGAAAGTTGTGCAATATCTCACCAGGAAGACATGAAAGATATACTCATTCATTGATTCATTAAACACATATTTATTGTGAGTGCATAGTGCACAAAAACGCTATATAGAGTTTCAGGGGTTGGCCCTTTAGCCTGTCTGAGGCCCCTAGAAAGTTCTAGAACCCTTACCTAAAGCAGGTATCGGGTTTGTGTTTTTATTTGCTGGGTTTTTTTTTTTTTTTTTTTGGAATGACAGTATTTTCTGCTTTCTGGAAGCTATCATTGAAAGGATTCAGGTTACGGCCTAGGTAGAGTTCCCTGAGACTGAGGTGTATGAGACAATAAAAAACTTTCCTTAGGGAAGTGCGAAAAACGACAGCTCCCTAGAACTGGCATGTGGGCTGTTTTCATACTGTCAAACGTCCCCTCTCTCCTACCTCAACCAAGGCCTATCGTTTTGGAACGTCCACAATGCATATACCTGATGGAGCTGTGACCAGGCTCTAGAAATAATGCTACCTAAAATGAAGCGAAGGAGAACAGTAATCTAGCATCAGAGGAAATGAGCTTTCACAGGGGTATTCTGGGAGTGTAATTCTAAATTTCCTGTTCAACATGTTCTGAAGAGCCACGATTTTTCTCCAAGCAAATGCAGGGGAACATTTAACCTTTGCTAAACATGCCTTGAGGTTCCTTCTTAGAAGGCAAAAGAATCTTACATCCAAGTGGGACCACATTGATTGTATCACTAGGTCGTCTAACAGGCCAGAAAATGCCCCTCCATTGGGGGAAAGACCTGGAGAAAATTCTAGAACCTTTCTTGTTGGCTTTTGGAAAGCAAGAAACAGCTCATTTCATTGCCGTGTTACAGCCCATACTCATCGGAGGAAATCAAATAATGTCGTTTTACACTGGTACAAGTTAAAGAAAGTGCTTTTAAAGTCGAATAGCTGTGTTGCTATCTGTACCTTTGAGGGCATAATAAAAAAAAATTAGTCATGATAGCCAATTGTATAAGGAACAAAAACTAGGAAAATAAATCTGAAAGACCTCCTAGAAGTCTCGCATGACTAAATGGAAAGAGATTTTTTTTTTTTAGTTGAATTTAAATAATGTGATTTGAGGGAACCCTTACAAAGAGTCTTTATACTTTCCCTCGGCCTCTGTGTTTTCTCCTAGATGACTTTTGCTCAATTAAATATGAATTTCCTATTGTCAGAAATCAGTCCTTTTGTTCCAGGCCCTAGAAGGCACCACTTCTGCTCACATATACAGTCCATAAGCTTTGTGCACGTCACCATAGAAACGCTGGCCTCAGATGCTCGCAGCGTGGGGGAGAACTTGGAGAAGCAGCTCAGTTGTCCCCAGAGCAGCTGGAGTCCCTGCAGTGTAGCTGGTTAGCTCCTGTGTCGCTTCTCATCATGTCTGCAGCAAAAACGGGCCCCCTTGCTTTCCTCCCCCTCCTGCCAAGACCAGTGGTCACCCTGGCAACAGGCAAACAGGGACACACAGGAGCTGGCACAGCAAGTGTCTCACAGGGAAAGTAGCTGCTTGGATGCTGTAAATTACTATGTCCTGATTTGATAATCAAAAACAGATTTGCCACGTAGCTAAAGGGTGGTTAACAGCTGCACGGGCCCCTGAGTGTGCAGTGTGTTTCTAAAGCCGCCGGCCCATTTCTAATCCTCTTAAAAGGCGGAGGCCTTTCTGCTTTGCGCGTTGCATTATAGAGGGATACAGAATCCTATTTTCATCAAAGAAAGTTTGGTTGAAGATAAGAAGCCTACAGCAGCCATTCATGTATTCAGCAAACCTCTTTTGAGGGGTGGCTACGACAGTCAACACTGCAGAGAAGAGGAAGACATGACAACGAAAAGGGTACCATCCCTTCTCTGCAAGAATCTTGAGCTTTCGTGACACTATTGGCCTGTTGAATTTGAGTCAGCTAATGTTTATTGAGAACATTCTCTGGGCCAGGCCCTGTTATGTTAATTACAGTTAAAAGATAAAAGTGGAAAAGCATTAATTGCCGAAGTGGAGGTGGGAGAGTTAAACAAGGGCTTCCACGAGGAAGTGATCCGTGAGTTCCATCATAAAGCTGTGGCCGTGTAGCCCGCTGTAATCTCTGCTCACCCAGGCTCCTGCCCTCTACAGCAGAGCTGTCCAGTGTAACTTTCTGTGATGACGGAAGTGTTCCACATTGGTGCTAATACACAACCGCTAATCACTTGTGGCTACTGAGCCCTCATAATGTGGCTAGTTCGACTTAAGAAGTGAATTTTCAATTTTATTTCATTTGAATTAGCTTACATTTAAATAGACACATCTGGCTGGTGGCTACTGATGGAATGGCAAAGCTCCAACACAATGCAAAATAAATCTCTAAATATCTTTAAGGACTGTCAGGTAGAAGAGACAGAAGGTCAGTTGTTAAGTTACTCCTCACCCACCCAAGTCTTTCAGGATAAACTCCCCCATGCCCTAAATATATGTTACCCGGGTTCTAAACCCCACCCGCTCCTGGCCAGGCATCGGTCTGGCATCTTCTACATCGTGTCGTCAGTGCATCCTCAGCTAATGCCTGAGATTGAAGGGGAAAGGAGATACAGGCCAGAGGCAGTTCAGTAAAAATCTCTGACCTTTAGAGTCATAACGTCATAACGTTGCAGATCCGGTGTAGTTCCTGGCCATACCTAGCGGGGTAGCTTCGCGTGATATGCTCGACTTCTTGGACTCAGAAAAGAGGTTAGCTGGATCACCTCTGAAGTACCCTCAGCTCTAATGTTTCTTTTAACATTCCTATAACTAATAGGAATGAAAGAATTAGAACTTGCTGTTTAAAAGTGCTTATGAAATGCCCGGAGCACCAGATATTGGGCTGAGTTATTTATGAGCATCACCCTGCCCTCCTGAAAGAACTCAGACAAAAAAACAGAGACCATGAATCCAAAGGGAAATGGGGTCAGGACCACACCCAAGCCCAATATTCCTAAGCCCTGCACGTTGAATGTTACCCACTTTCAAAATCAGCTTCGTTTAGGGTAATAACATTACTCCCCACTTCAGCCCCTTGCACAAACATTTTTTATGAGTATAAATCACTTCCCCACAATATTTCATCCAACTTCTCAAGTACACATTAGGTAGGTGAATGGGATTTACTTTAATAAGACACCTTTTCTCCAAAAAACATCTGATGCAAACTATTATATATGGAATGGATAAACAACAAGGTCCTACTCCATAGCACAGGAAATTGTATTTAATATCCTGTGATAAACCACAATGGACAAGAACATGAAAAAGAATGTATATGTATATATGTATGTATAACTGAATCACTTTGCTGTACAGCAGAAATTAACACAACATTGTATAAATCAACTACACTCAATAAAATTGAATTTAAACAAAAAACTATCAAAAACAAAGAACATATGAGATACCCCCTGGCAATCTGAAAAGACATCAGCAGCGTCCACCTTTGGCCTTTTCCATCATCTTCAGAGTAAATATAACAAGGTGGGTGGAGGTAGCCAGAAGAAACAAACCAAACACATTTCATATGGCTCTGGTTACATTAACAATTACAACAAGTGCTTCTTGAACATTTACTGTGTTCCAGATACTGTTCTAAGTGCTTATCCAAGGCCTCAGTTTCCTCACCCCACGTTGTTCAGAAGAGCAACAAATAAAATAGTGGTAGACTTATGTATCCAGTGCCAGCCTCTGTTTCAAGGGATTTTCACAATCCTTTGACACTGGTACTCTTAATAGCCTGGTGTTACAGATAAGAAAGCTGAGGTTCAGAGAAGTGAAGTGAGTTGCCCCAGGTCACACAGCGTTAAGGTCCCCAAACCAGGCCTTCCAAGCCCCTGCTCTTGTCTATATGGACTGCATCCATATGCCCAGCCCCACAGACCATCTCAAGTCAAGCATCCTTCTTCCCCCGAGCCCTCATCAAGCGTCATGCCAGGGGAGACAGGATCAACCTCCTATTCAGGATGTGTAATGTCTAACTTCCCCAAACAAGGGATTAAAGTTTATGGCCTTGGCAGTCCCAGAGGGAATGCCCCATGATCATGAATAATAGAAGCTTTGTCTGTACAACTGCGCGTATCCAGTGGCAAAGTGAACAATTCCGACTTCATACTGTTGCCAAATCTCCAGATGGTTCGTAGCCTGAATGGAGTGCGGCAGAGCCCAGGCTTTCGCTCATAAAAGCCTAGATTTGAATATTGACTCGATCCCTCAAGCTAGTTTCTAAACCTTCCTGAACCTCAGTTTCCACTGCTGTATGATGGGAATAACAGCTGCTTTGTGAGATTATTGTAAGGATTACATGGCGTTACATGCAAAGTGCCTGGCATTCAGGAGGTGTCCAATAAATGCTAGCCCATTTCCCCCCATCCCCGCTCCATGTGCAGTTGTGAGGGTCTGCACCTTCGCTTTTGTTTAAGCAGCATCTGACTTCTAGATGTGTGACATTGATTATGTTACAGGAAAGAGGAAGCATTGCGTCAGGCTGGGTATATGATAAGGCAATGCTCTGACCCAGCAACAAGGCCAAGGTCATGCCCTTCCATAGAAGACCTTCTGCATTTGAATCTTAAGTAATGTTACTGAGAAATCTTAAAGTAATAGTGAACAACTTGCCTCGGAGGTAGTTAAACCTCCTATATCCAGGGTTATATGGCAGTTAACCAATGTTAAGAGAAAAATCAATATGGCCTTATACTTCTAGGAAAGAGTTGTCTCATTCTTCTCGGTACTTGCAGTAATAACCCTGACAAGGCCCACAACGTGCGGACCGGGAGAGGAAGTAATGGGACTTCCTTGAATACGCAAATCAGAATGACTTACAGTCGTTCCGTTGATGGTTTATATGAGCCTGCAGAAACGGCTGGAGTTTAAAAGAGGCAAACATTTCCCTTCTTTAGTATGGTGGAAGGAGAGTTAGAACTCGGGAGTCAGACACACCGGGGTTTGAATCCCAATTCTTTTAGTATTTGTTGAATAACCTGGGGCAAGTTATGGAATTTTCTGAGCCCCAAGATTTCTTTGGCTGTGATAACGGGATAATAATAGCACTGGCTTCCCAGAGCTGTGACCACTGATCGTCGAACTCAAGCGCACATCAGAAAGCCCTTGAGGGTTTGCTAAACCACAGACCCTGGGCCCCTCTCCTCGAGTTTTCTGATTCAGTATGTCTGGGGTGGGGCTGAGAATTTGCATTTTTAACAAACTTACATTTGTTAAATTTTGCTGCTGGTTCAAGGACCTCACTTTGAGAAGTGTCACTTGTTAAGAGTCAGTAGGATGAAACATACTCAGATTGTCATCAACTGTAGTGATGGTGGCAGTGACAGTGACGATGATAACTGGGTCATTGCACCCATTTCTCACGTGATTTTGTAAATTATTAGGTGTGGGCAGAAGAAAAAGCTGGTGATCAACAATGGCAATGGCACTATGGAGGACAGAAAGCCCAGCGGACTCAATGGAGAAGCTAGCAAGTCTCAGGAGATGGTGCATTTGGTGAACAAGGAGTCGACAGAGACCCCAGACCAGTTTATGACCGCAGATGAGAGGCGGAACCTGCAGAATGTGGACATGAAGATTGGGGTGTAACACCTACTCCATGACCTTGGAAAGAAACCATTGTCAGAGACATAATCTTTACAGGGAGCTGGGACACTTCACAGATGTGATGTGCTACTGATTGTTTCATTGGGGATCTTTTTTCAGCATAAAATTTTCTATTCCTTTTTGGGGTTTTTTTTGTGTGTGTTTTGTTTCTTAAAGTCAGTTCCAATTTATAAAAACAGCATTGCTTTCTGAAATGAGGGTCCAGTTAATAATCGGCAAGAATTTGACTGTCCCAGTTCCCACCTAGAAGCCTTTCACCACCCCCCCCTGGGGTGTGCTATGGACGGCTTCTAGCAAAAGCCACACATCCATCTTCCTGGTCTTCAGCCTTCCCTCCACCCCACTGACCAGGGAACAGCCACCTGCTAAGGACATCCCCCAGGGCTAAGAGGGATTGGTCCCTGGGAGGAAATTTGAATGGGTCCATATTGCCCTTCCAGCAGCCCAATCCCTGGACATTTCTTTCCAGTGGGGTAGGGGAGGGGGATGCACTAGTCACACATCCCCTTCTACAGACCCCCCGGAAAATTTTCAGATGCTTCTGGAAAATACCCATACAGTGAAGCTATTTATGATAAACTATTTATCTGTGTTTTTGAAATATGAAACCCTGGAGCTCCTTTGATCAGAATGATTATTTTGTTGTTGTTACTTTGTCAAAGGCATAAAAGGGTTTACGCTAATTCATAATAAACATCTATACTTCTTCCACTTTAACCCTTTGTGCTGTGATCCTTCAGTTTCTTAACCAGCAAAGTCTGGGTCCCGACAGCTCATCAGGGAGACATGAGAAGGTCCTCCTTGCAGCTCTTCATCTCAGAGCTAAGCCCCCAGTCAGGCTCACTCACCCAAATCTCACAGAGGATCAAGGGAGGTAGCATTGTTTTACTTCTGAGGCTCTGAAGGAATTCTGTCCTGCCTTAGAACCAGAATTGTGAGAGGAGGAGCTTCAGCTGCTCTTACGTATTAATGGTTCCCTAGTCTCTCCCCTGAAAGGCTGTAAAAAGTCACATCAAATTTGCATGACCAACCATTTGTGATGTCCCATGTCCTAGATGCTGACCCTGTTCGTGATGTCCAAAAACAATATGGAAGTGCCTTCTGACCTTTTGCAATAAAAGGAGAAACCAGTGGAAATCAACAAGCCTAGACGGTACCCAACTGATCGACGCAGGTTGGGAAAGTGGGGTAGGGAACAGTGCAGATCCTGTTGGAGGATTTTTATGGCTCTATTTGCTTATATTTTCCCAAGCCAAGTCTGTCGCCAATGCAGTTGCTACTCAGGGTTAAGTTAAGTGCCTGGAGAATCCCTCAAAAGGTTACAGGGCTTCCCACCATTGGAATCTTATCACCAGATGGGCAGCTTTATGGCCAAGTAAGAGAATAACGGCTTTATCCCTTGCTTGGCAAGTCCTCTGTGGTCTTTATTTATAAATTGAGGAAGTTCCGTTGGTCCTGGAACTTCCAAAGGCTACTTGTAATAGAAGAAATTGAATCTGTAAAGTAAGCGTTCCTATAAAATGGGACCCATAAAAAGTAATCTGTTTCCTAAATTGATATGCTTAACTGGCAGTGTTTCTCCGCCCAAATATGAAAAAGAAGGAAGAGAAGTAAAAGGTCCCACGTAGATCAGGGCTGGGCTTACACCAAGAATTGATTCTGAAGGATACACTTAAAGGAGAGATGCCGGCCTTCTGCTCATTCTCAACCTCTGCTCTCCCCTCCCCACCATCATACCCGCCCTCACCCGGCTCATAACACCCTCCGCATCATGGTCTTTGAAAATTTCCTTTCTCTTTTGTGGACGTCCTCGATCAGCCTCCATATTCAGCTGTCCGGTGTTCTTTTTATTTTCAAGTTGAAAGAAAAGAAAATGGACCTCAAGCCATGCTGTTGTTACTGCCACTAGTGTCCAAGTACCCCCGCTTTCCAAGAGCTGTCCTGGGTCTGATGCAGACCCGAACAGGCTCATGCAGGCTCTTTAACCTAAATGCAACAAATCACAACAGGGTCAGGTTCAGGCAGGCCATACCAGGCTCTACCTGTCCCCCAGATTCTCTCTGGGGTCCTGGATAGTCATAGAAGTCTCACAGCTAGGGATGTTTTTCCACCCTTTCTTGACATTCCCATCAAATAGGCTGAAATAGGAGATTGTTTTCTACTTAATTTTGGAATTAAATATGATCTTTCCTTTTATTATTGTTGTCATCTCTCACATGGATGTACCCCTGTGTTCTTAAGATAGGAAAAGGGGAGGTCTAAAGCATTCATCCTTGGATGCAATACCCCTGCAATATTGCCTGTGCTCATGGAATAGGATATATTCTATGCCACTTGAAATAAGGGCGTAACTCCAGAAGCACAAGTTCACTACACGTCATTCCTACCAGTGACTTGCCAGGTGGCCTGGGCTAGGTCATTAAACTGAGCCTTGTTTGTAAAAGAAAAGGGCCAGCATTCCATTATTTTGCAAAGCTTAAGAGAGCGAAGCTGAGAGCTTTGCAAACCTGAGGGCTTAAGGTGTAATTTTTCCTAGAACTGTAAATCTTTTGTGTCTCCTGAAGGCTTCCTTTAAATTAGCACCGGGTGAAAAATAAGATGAGGCAAAAGAAAACTTCATATCCATATTTTGCAGATTCTAGCCTGACAGAGTAGATTTCTCTAGCAGAACCTCCCCAAAAGTTTTACATTGAGACCATGACACCTAGAATAAATTTCATAGCCTACATTCATTCAATGCTGGTACTGCAGAGGAATAGGAGAAAGGAATCTCTGACTTCTCCAGAAGAGGAAAATGTACTTAAGAATAATGTTCACCTTTGTGTCATAGGTATGCCTTTTGTAAATCACTTGTATTGAATTTCCCAAGAATAACCCATTGTTCATGCATGTACAATGACCATTGTTTGATTTTTCACAGCACACCCTTCCTCTGATTTTTATATATATTTTTAATGGACCAGTAATGATGAGGAAAGCATGATATGTATATTGCCCAGTTGAAAGCACTTATTGGAACATACTAAAAGGCTACTATTAAAAGGGTAAAGGAAATGGACTCAGGAGTCTCTGATTTAAAGGGGTGGGAGGTCAGGGGTGGATTTGCAGAGCTGTGATTATCTGGTTGTCTGGGTAATTTAGACACGAAAGGCTTAAAGGTTTATGAGGTGGCTGAAGCTTCATACTCATTTTATTTTTTTCTAAGAAGAAAAATTACATGAATTTCTATCACTTGAGACTCTTCTTTTGGAGAAAGTGTATGGCCTACACGTTTCAAATTAAAAGAGACACTGTGAAGTGTTAGTTCTTCAAAAGCCAAGAACTACCCCTGGCCTTCTAGTTAAAGAAAGGAGAGAGAATATACTTGCCTTCATTCCCTCATGCAAGCCTCTAAAAAGACAATAAAGCAATATTGCAAAAAGGCATAAACCAATGGGATGAAAGAGGGTGGAGGAAGAGACAATATCAACAAAAATATGAAGCTGGAAAGTGACGGTTCATTGATAACTGAGCAAATTTGGAAAAGCTGAACCCTAAGCCAGCAGTGGGGAAAGTTGAGAAGCAACCAGATTTGTGTAGCAGAACCCCCAAAGTCTTCTGTGCTGGAGAAGGCAGGGTTCAAATTAGGGGAATGGGTTTAAATGCATCTATTTAAGATGCAGTCAGAACCCCAGATCTTCTTTCCCACTCTAAGTAGCCAAATGACGGTTCTTTCCTAATCCCAGAAAAAGACTGGAAGATGATTCTCTAATGAGGACAAATGAGAGAGTCTCTGACTGAGGGGCAACAAAGCATACACATTTGACGTTAAAAGTATCATACTAAAAAGAGAAACCATACGTAAGGAATGTTGAGTCTCCCTAGACATTTTTTCCCCAACTTGGCTCCCAGAATGCTGGCAGCCAAGCATATATGCTCCAAGCAAAAGCTCAGTCTTTCTGGGGAATCTGATAAACTTCAGAGCAAACCTGAAAGATACTAACAAGATAGTTTCCCAAGGAAATAGCCCAGCAAAGCAATCTACAGTGAAGATCTCAAACCCTACCAGGTACATGGGGTTCTTAGCTTTCTGTGACTCCCTCTTACACATGATGAGCAGAGACAATTCATGGAGAAGAAAACTTAAAAATATATCATTAATAATCTCAATAAGAGAAGAGGAGATAATATCTATATATGAAAGACGAACACAATGCTAGTGTAAAAAGGAACGTTCAGTGAACACCCAAAAAAAGAAGCTCTTTAAAATTTAAGCATGAAAGCACAAACTAAAAAAATAAACGTAGCAGAAACTTTGCAAAATAAAGTTGAAGAAAAATCCCAGAAAACAGAGCAAAGACAAAGCAATGGAAACAGAGGAGAAAAGATAAAAGTAGAGAAAATTCTAGGAAATCTAACATACAAATAATAGCAATTACAAAAAGAGAAAACAGAGAACATGAAGAAGAAGAAATCATCCAAGAAATGCATCAAGAAAATTCCCCAGAATTGAAAAACATGAATATTTAGACTAAAAAGACTGAATGCTTAGCACAATGGACAAAAAAGACCACACAGTGACAAAAGTGCCTTCAAAATTCTGAGAGAAAGATTTCCAAGCTAGAATTCTAATGTAGCTAAACCACAAATTAACTGTAAAGGTAGAGTGAAGACATTTCAGATATGCATTGTCTCCAATCCTATTCACCCATTCCCAGGCAACTCCTGAAGGACGTACTCCAGCAAAACAAGGGAGTTACCAAGAAAGGGGAAAACGTGAAATTCTGAAAGCAAAGTACAAGGAATTCCTAAAGTGATAATAAAGGGAGACCCTGAGATGACAGCTGTACAGCATATCTAGGGAACAATTAGTCCAAACTGGAGTACTGATTAATAAAGGAAACAATAAATGTCTCGGGTTCATTGACCTCTAGTTAAAAAGAAGATTACTTTTTGGTTATATCAGTTAACTACTGATGTATTTAAAACCACTCCAAAACATAATAGCTTAAAATAACAAACATTGGTTATTTCTCACCAGTCCACCCATTGACGGGGTGCTTCTGGGATGTGACCGGGGCTCAGTTCATCACTGGGCTGCGCGTGGCTGTGGTTGATGAACGGGTCAACTAGAAACTGGCTGGTCTACCATGGCTTCGTCGGGGATGGCTGGGACCACTGGAGTCTCTTTCTATGTGTCCCTCACATGCCCCCAACCACCTAGTATAAGCCTGGCAGGGTTCCAGGTGAGAGCAAATGCCCATAACACTTCTTGAGGTCCAGAACTGGCACTCTATCCTAACACCATTTACTATTGGCCAAAGCAAGGCACAAGAGCAGCCCAGATTTAAAGGCTGAGAAATAGCTTCTACCTCTTCATGGGAGTTGCTGCAAAGTCCTATTGCAAAAATTGTAGCTACAAGAAGGCCAATGACCAGGGCCATTAGTACAATCAACCTAGGACAGATGTGTTGAAAGATTCTTGCTTTCAAGGGCACCTCTCATGTTTGTGCTTAAGATACACACACCATTTTGGCTGTGTTGGCAACAGCATTCATTTAGAAAGACATAAACAACTTCATAAATGCCATTTATTGGAAAAGGAAGCAGGATGCTGTGTAAATATAGTTTGGGAGATCGCCTGGGACAGTAGAGAGAGCTCTGGAATCAGACAGATTTGAGTTTTAATACTGACTCTACCACTTAACTGTGCAGCCCTGCTCACACGGCTTAAATACCTTGAGTCTTAGCTTTCTCGTCTGTAAATAAGGGACAATAAAACCTTCACAGGATCGCTATGAGGATTACAGCAGGTAATAATTATTGATACATGGCAATGCATGGCATATATCAGGCCCTCAAAAATCTTAGTTCCTATCTGAATGTTAATTCATCTCCCACATACACACTCTAGGTACTTGATTTCTCTTTTCATCACCCTCTCCAGTTTTCCGAAACCTAACCAGCTTTTAAATGTGTGTGGCTATTAACTTAGGGTACCTGGAGCCAGACTATTTCAGGATCCAAGGCTCTCAAGAGGGATAAGGTTAAATGAAATCTCCCAAGAGATTTTAACAGAGATGCCCTTTGCTTTTAAAGCAAGGCTGAAGAGCAAGCAGTCCAGGAAGCAGGTTAGCTGGTGTCCCTTGATGAAATCTTGGCTATTCAAGCTGTGGCCGCAGATTAAACAGAGTTGGAGCCCCACCCACGGCTTTGATCATGACCTCCAGGAGGTAGTCTCACCCCACCCCGACCCAGGTAGAGCTCTTTCTTCCCCTTAGTACACCTCTTCACCTTGTCCAGGTGTCACTGAAGCAGGCCTTACTCTGCCATTTCATTAATTTGCCTGTGGGCCTGTCTCTTTCATGAGACAGTGAGTCTCTTGAGGGCAGGGTTTGGCTTTGTATCTCCAACACACAACAGAGGGCCCAGCTTTGTAACAGCCTCAAAAGCTACCATCTGCTGAGCATTTATGGATACCTGGGTTTACACACCTGTGAGTCTTCCCTACAACCAGTGAAGGGGAATTCTTATCCCATTTGAACAGGTGAGGCACTGGTGGGTACCAAGAAGTTCATTATGGTCCCCAGCTACACAAGGAGAAGGTGGTGGGACCTGAAATGGAGCTCAGCTCCATCCAAAGTCTCGACTTAACGTGCTTTATTGACTATTGGCAGAAGTTTGGTAAACTGAATTTGTCAAAGTTAAGAGATGGTCTCCAAATGACGCAAACCAGGTCAGCACGCTCTCACTCTCTGTGCCTGGTGGGGCAAAAGGAGGTATTCAGAAACCACAGGAAGGGTTTGGAGATGAGTGAGTGAAGATACACTCACCATTTAGGCCATAGTGGTGATTAATTAATTTAGGAAATCGTAAACGACCTCATGGATCGCTGTCTATTGGAAAGGGAAGGAGCAAGTCATGTGTGAATGTGAGTTTTGCTGTCATGCCCGGGAGAAAGGGTCAGGGGAGCAGCCAGTCTGGCTGAGCCATCCTTCTTTCCCAATAACTAGCACCCCAGCCTCCAGCCCCCTCCCTTGACTGTGTTGACATCTGGTCCTCATCACCAGTGGTTTGCCCATCACGACTCCCCATCACCCGCCTCTTCAATCCCACCCCCTCAGGTTTCCAGACTGCTTGCTTCATCATATGATGACTACTGTTTTCCAGGAATCTAGTCCAAACCACTTCCTCCTTCCTAGCTCCTTAGAGAGGAACGGCAAAAACCTCAAGAAAGGAAGCTAAAGTTTGGTGAGAAAATGGTGGTCTTTAAAATGAGACTGGGAATTCCCTGATGATCCAGTGGTTAGGACTCTGGGCTTTCACTACGGAGGATGCGGGTTCGATCCCTGGTCAGGGAACTAAGATCCCGCAAAACACGTGGCACAGCCAAAAATAAATTAAATAAAGTAAAATGAGACTCCGAGTTCAAATCCAACCCCTGCCACTTACTCCCTTTATGACCTTCACAAGTTATTGAATGGCTCTGTGCCTCAGTTTCCTCATCTGTAAAATGGGAATAGTAATTACTACCAGAAAGACTGCTGGTGGATTAAATAAGGTAATGTGTATAAAATGCATGGAATATTGTAGATGTGCACTGGTTTCCTCCCTCCTTCCTGACATCTTCAATGTTTTTCTTGTGTGAATCTATAGTAGGGACCTAGATAGAACATGAACTATGAGGCAGGGGAAGTCAGAGGTATTCCAAGAATTTGTGAGCCCCTCCCAAACCCGTCTGAGAATTGGGGTCCTAAGAACCTCCCACCCTGAGATGCCCAAATAGCCATCAGAAAGGAAAAGAGGTTCCCCTTCTGCCTTCTAGGGAAGGGTGGAATTATCTAGGCTTATTATTAACAAAATCTTATTACACAGAGGCCCTGCTACAGCCAAGCTTCAGGCTGGCTCCTACCTAGATGGGGAGAGAGAGGAGACAGGTTGAAATTCCAAGGACCGAGCTCCAGAGATCCCAGGCTCACACCTTGGGAACTCTTCCATGCAAAAGTGGAGAGACAGGTTTTTAGCACTAAAGGCTTAAGGGCAATTCAAACTTCAGGCAAGGTTACTGGAGTTCAGGAAGAGCTGTGCTTTTCACTTTCTACTCCTCCCAAGATTCTTTAAATCTCATTAAGAAATGAAGAAAGAAATGCTGGGAAAAGCTGTCTGAAGGATAAAAATAGAGCTAGAAGAAGGCAAAGAAGAGCAAGACTTGAACAGTTGTTGTGAAAGGAAAAAGTTAGTACTTATTTATTAAGGGCCTTCGACATATAGCAGATATAGAAATCAGAATAGGTGTAAGTGATCCCAAAAAAATCTCAAGAAGGACAGCATCTCTCCTCTCATTCTCAGTGAGGTTTGCTGGCTTCACTCCCAGAGCAGGTTGGACTGGCCACACTTGGCCTCTCTTCTCTTCCACCCTCTGAAGCCACTTTCTCTGGGATCTGGAGCCCGGCACCTTCGGAAGCACAAGGTCTGGATGGGCCTACAGAGTCATTGGCAACCCGGTGCTCTGTGTTAGGGCAGCACAAGGCTGGGACCTCTCTCAGCAAGCCAACTTCCTGACCCCTGTTTTAAATCCCTCTCCCCTTTGGCAAAATTTAGAGATTTGTGTAAAAGCGAAATAAGAAAAGTCTTGTGTTCATCTGGCAAAAAAAAAAGTTGAGACCAATGGAATTCTCCCATCTAGTTTCAGTCCTTTCAGATACATTGTTTTCCTTGTTAGTCCAACCATCTTGTTGGCCTTTTCTGGCCTGTTGATAACGCGCCCCCTAGTGGACGCTTCAGAACATCCCTCTGGTCCACGTGGAAATTGAATCCTGCCACCTGACTTCAGTCCTTGAAAGGAGTAGGAATGGAACTGGGTTGCCTGGATGATGGGACCAAGGGTCAGGGTACAACTGATTGTCCACATTTTCTTTTAAATCACTATCTTGTGTTTTGAAAAGGATTCAATGATCATTAAAGGAGAAGGAAATAATTAGTTACCATTTAATCATAATACTGAATACCTCCTCTGTGCTGTGCACTGTGCTGTGTGCTGGGCTACACGTCCTAGTCTGTGGGATACAGACAATCTCAGCAGAGGACCTTCCATGACAGAGGGATATATAGGAGGGAACCTATCTATGATGGCTGGCATTGACTGGGTGTTTACTATCCACCAGACACTGTTTAAAGCATGTGGTATGATGGAAGCAACCTAAGTATCCATCAACAGATGAATGGATAAAGAAGATGATGGGGGTGTGTGTGCGTGTGCGTGCGTGTGTGTGTGTGTGTGTGTGTGTGTGTGAATATTACTCAGCCATAAAAAAGAATGAAATTTTGCCATTAGCAACAACATGGAGGGTATGCTTGGTGAAGTAAGTCAGACAGAGGGAAATACTGTATACTTTCATTTATACGTGGACTCTAAAAAAACAAAATAAATGCATGAATATAACAAAACAGAAACAGACTCACAGATACAGAGAACAAGCTAATGGTTACCAGTGGGAGGACAGGTTGGAGGAGGGGCAAGACAGGGGAAGGGGATTAAGAAGTGCAAACTACTAAGTATAAAACAGATAAGATACAAGGATATAATGTGTACAGCACAAGGAACATAGCCAATATTTTATAATAACTTTAAATGGAGTATAACCTATAAAAATATCAAATCTCTGTGTTGTACACCTGAAACTAATATAACACTGTAAATCAACTATATTTCAATTTAAAATTTTGATTTAATTTAAAAAATTTAAATGTGGTTATGTATTAACTCAATTAAGTTATTCAACCTCTCCGTGGTTAAGCAGGTGATAGAACATAGCTTATAGAGTTACCAGAACTAAACAAATTAACATCTTGAAGGTCTTGGAACAGTATTTGGCACAGTGCATCACATGAATGTGTGCTGAAATAAGAAAACTGAAACAAAACTCAGAACACCCATGTGAGATCAAGTACTTTATTATCCTCATTTTACAGATGGGGAGACTAAGCCACGGGGAGCGTAGTCATTCGGCTAGTAAGTGGCAGAAACAGGATGTCAACGTGAGCAGCCTGGAGCCAGAGCCTGTTCTCCTAACGCCTGCATACACTGCTTCTGCCCTCACCTACCCATCTTTTTAACAGGAATGATTTTCATTACAGCTCCTAAGGATGCTGGCATCAGCACTGACCAGCTAGTAAATGAGTTTCGACATCATCTGGGATTCAAACAGTTTATGCCTACTAGTCAGCTCTAAATGTAGCACGTATGACTTGTCTGTTTGGTGTTTGGGGAAAAGTTCAATTCCATACCAAATCGTGGCTCTTAACTTTGGTTTGGAATTATTCTTTTGGCTATATGAATTTGCTAAAAGCATCTAGGCTTCTCAAAGAAACGATTGGCTTATTTGATGGCTTGTCTCCTTCCTTAAAAAGAATTTAACATCAAAAATACAAAATTAATGGTCTACTCCATTACTATAGAAAGGTAAATAGACAACCAAACATCTTTTCTGGAAAATTCTTTATTCCCAGAAGTTTTTTTTTTTTTGCTGGAAATGTTCTCTGTTCCCAAAAGTATCCTCTAAGTTTAACAACTTACACAAATGAGTTAAATTTCAAATAATATCACTGGGACTGTTTGAACTGAGAGTGCTTCCTGCCTTCAGAGTTTAGGGAAACATGATTTGGATAAGACATTCTTTACTGTCCAATTTATCTTATTGTCCAATAAGATAAATTACCTCAGAGGCCAGGTGGGTGTGAATTGCTCTAGTAGCGTATTTAGTCCAGGTGCTAACTCTGCTAAGAGGAGTGTCAAGAAGAGTGGAAGAAAATGGTATTTGTTATTTAGGTCAGGACAGGGGGCTTCTGAAAGAGATTAATCCTGGAGGTGATGAGATATGTTTAATTTTAGGTAATCCAGGGGAAGCCCAGCCACCACCCAGGGTGGCAATCTCTCACCAAGTTTTTCTTCCAATCTCTCCAGTTCCCAGAGACCAGGGCTCACCCCTGGGGAATCCAGAGGACACAGAGACAGAGCCCACCATTCTCTGTGGAACAGCTGTAACTTGGAGGAAGAGAAAAATAATTGACATCCAACATGGAAGGCTGGGAAAGTGAGGGAAGCAGAGAGAGCTGAAAAGGGAAGAGACGTCATGATTTCTGTGGGAAGGGGTAGTGGGTACTAGGAGAAAGGGAGGGGACACCAGAGATAGATGGGGTTAATGGAGGAGAGATGATGAAGGACAGGAATTAAAAGCAGACAAAGAGCAAGCCTTGGAAAGGCATATCTCACATTGCCCACTCCAGGAAGAAACATCACACACACACAGATACACACACATCACACTCACACACACCAGCTTGCATAGCCTGGGGATCAGGAAGTTAAATCAGGTCCACAGTGCCTGGATGTCCTCTCCCCATTGCATTCTCACAATTGAGGAAGGATTTCAAATCGCCAGTAGCTGGAGTGGCGTAGCCTTCACAATAAGCTTCACGTTCCCTGCAGTGTCCTCTACACCCAGAAAAATGCCTGGCACATAGCAGGTGCTCAATGATAAGTGCTGAACAAATGCACAGGTGAAGCATAGCAAGAGACACATCTTATGTGGCAGAAAAGGAGGAACCTCATTCACTGGTTGCATTTTGGAGATTATTTTTCCCAGGGTATTTGAATGGGGATATGGTGTCTGGTTATTTTCAATCAGGTCATAAGAGAATTAAGCTGTGAATATATTCCCCAGGACAGCTGCTTAAGAGTTAGCAGAATGTCACCAAGATGTCAGAGTGGACCTAGCTAGCTAGAGGAGTGATGGTGTACAGTTCATCTCCTACATACGAACGGGTTCTGTTCCAAGAGCACGTTTGTAAGTCCAATTTGTTCGTAAGTCCAACAAAGTTAGCCTAGGTACCCAACTAGCACAATCGGCTATATAGTACTGTACTGTAATAGCTTTATAATAATTTTCTCACAAATAATACATAAAAAGTAAACCAACAAAAAATAAAACATTTTTAATCTTGCAGTACAGTACCTTGAAAAGTATAGTACAGTACAACAGCTGGCATACGGGGCATGTTTGCATCTTTGAAAGTTCGCAACTTGAAGGTTCATATGTAGGGGACTTACTGTATAGAAGAGCTTCTTATACAATGGTGTGTATAAACGAGGGACATATGGGCCTGGCACTGCTGGTTGGGAAAGGATGCAACATGCACTATTGCTCACATTTGAGAATGGATATTCCTCCTCGGACTGTCAGTTAAAGTCAACAGCTTGAATATAATCATTTATGTATTTTTCTTCTTAAGAATTACTCAAATTATAACAAATGTATCGAAAGTATAGACCAACCTGTACACAAAAGAATGGAAGAAGTCACTTCAGAAAAAGAGATTTCAACAGACTTTAGAAGACAGAAAGCAAATGGTAGAGGGGTTCCTGGTTCAGCTGGTGTAGGAGGCTCTAACCCAAAGTGTGTGCAGAGAAAGTACCTCTGAGAAGAGATCCAGCAGAGCCCAGGAGATGTCTACGTCTTGAGGTACCTTGTGGACAGAGAGTGGGTGAGAAACAGAAAAGCATGACTTAAGCTTGAGCTAGACAAGCTTGGCCAAAAGGACCCTCCTGCCCAGGACTTTGAATCTTGAGCAAATGACACACAGACAAGCGAGAAGTAAAGAGAGATTCACAGCTGTAGGAACGCGGTAGACATGTCCAGTGGCAGAGCTGGTGATGGAAGTCACGGTGGCAGCACCCTTGCAAAATTAATCTGCCTTCCAGTCTCCAACTATCCAAGAGAAGAATAGAAAAGGGGTATCTTTTCCTCCCCCCTGATTATTACTTACTGAGTGAACAGTATGCCTGAGGGCATCTTACTTAACATTTTTGGGCCTCAGTTTGTTCATCTGTTAAATGGGGTTAACGAAGGCACATATGTCATAGAGTTGTTGTGAGGATATAAATAAAGATATCCATAGACCAGTGTCTGGCACTTAATACAGATTTGATACATGTTAAACAAGAAACTGCCTGTGTGCTCCACTAAGCAACATGAGCATTCCCCGCAGCAAGAATCCAGCTGGAGAAAGAGGAAAGACTTTCCTCCTGACTTCCATCAATTCAGAGGATATCTAGACACCCATTCCATTGGGGCAGAAATAAAGGTATAACATTAGTGTGGGGTCATTTTTAATCACCCAATTCATTATTTTATTTTCCAATAACATAGCTGTTTCTAATATATATATATATTTCTAACTTGAAATTGGTGCAGAAAAATTTTTTTGTGATTCTGAGACTCTCTAGCCTCAATCTTAGAAAAACAACTTTTACATTATAGCAGCCGAGACTGCCTTTCCTTCACCTTGCCTTTGGAAACCTCTGACAATTGAGTTCCCTTCTCTTCAGACCAGTTAAACGTGTATCATCCTCAGATAGTTACTGAAACTTAAGTGTTTGATTTTGTTTCCAAATGAGGCTGCAACAGAAAGGAAACACCTAAGCTGAAACCCAGAGTGGGAGATAAATTTGCCTGATATATCAAGCAGCCATTTGCAGTACAAACAAATACAAATTCTCCGTGGCCCCTAATAACAAAGTTTATTGCCCACTCATGCCATACATTCATCACAGGCCTCAGGCTCTGCCATCAGAGACACTTGGAGACCCTGACGGATGGCACAGTCACTAACTCAAATACTTACGTTACCTGCCAGAGGGAAGGAGAGATTCTAGAAATGTGAACACCTGTACAGCTGGAAGAAATCACTGCTTCTCAACCCCAGATAACTGAAGATAAAATAGAGAGATGTTTTATGCCCTAAAAGCCAGCTCAGCCTCAAAAGCAAAATCAATTCGAGTACATGGTTATCATGTCTATTGTTAAAACCTCTGCAGGACCTAAGGCAGCATTCAGCATAGTCTTTCATTAAAAAAAAAAAAAAAAAAAAGCCTCGGGGAAAAATAAATCTAAGGACATGGCTTTCTGCCTTAAGACTGATTGACTCAAGGTACCCACAATTAAGAGAAAGGGATGTGTTTCTAGAAGGACTGTAGGTGTGGCTATTGGTATATGAGGCTGGTTAGAGTCAAACAGACGAAAGCCAGCAAAAATTATAAGAGTCGTGATGCCACAGAGACCATAGGCCTCAACTAGAAAACTCTGTAATTGATCAAGACTTAAAAGGAGCCCTGGACCCTAACTTTCTATTAACAGAAAGCAGAAGATGTTGCTACAGGAGAGATTATTCCTGAATGTTCTCTTCATGTGCATCAATGAAGTATAATGGAAAAAGAAGGGCTTACTAGGAGGTGGGATTCAGGGTCATTGGAGGGGGGGAGGAATGGACTGGCTCCCAGGGAGCCAGATCAAGACCTAATCAAGAAACTTCCCTTATCCGTCGTTGAGGGGGTCTCTAAAGTCTGCCCACCGGGGTTTCTGAAATGCTATGGCTCAGTCACTTGTAATTCTTCCATTTGTCCCCTTTCCAGATGGGAGTATTTAAGGTGACTAAACTGTCCCTATTTCACTATGGGACTACATTGAAATATAGTCCCATATGGAGGAGAGATTAGAAGCTGCGGAAAACTTGGGTTTTTTTGTTTATTGATTCCTAGGCCAATAGGAGCCACGTCCGAACCATATGTAGGAATTTCCATGCATCACCCCAAGATCCTGGGTTTTGAGCTTGATGCCGTAATTGGATGAGACTTCGACGTGGTCTCCCTTGGTGAAGTGGTGAGCACGTTTTGCGTTTGGAAAACAGAGTGCACCAAATATTAGGTGACGAGAGAAGTGGACCATAATAATTTGTTAGTGCTGTTCAACAAATGTTTCTGGATCATCTCCATTCTGAGAATGTGGGGGGACTGCATTGCAGTCTCCCTTGGAGCTGGGTGGGGCTGTGTGTTAGTTCTGGCCAATGAGTTGGGAGCTGAGGTGACATTTAACTGTTCACGTGAGGACCTTCCTAGAGCTCTTTTCTCCCGTCGTGTCAACACAGCTGTTCAAGATAGTAGCTGGTTTATCATCGAGGGATCCTGAGCAGGGTGCAATGAGCAGGGTGACCTATGCAGACTTGTGGGAGACCTACGTTTGAGCTCGTGATAAACTCATCTTGCTGAGGCCACCGAGACTTGGGTGTTGTTTGTCATTGCAGTGCAACTCATCCTGGCTGCTACAATTAAGGATGGCAGATGTAAGACAAACATAAATCACAGCCTCTTCTCTCTTCTTTTGCAGTCATTGAAAATCAAGTGGGATTCTTTCCTAGTGAGCACAGATAGCACCTGGGAATCCCTGTCACTCTCAGAGTTGATCAGAGTTGATCAGAGTTGACACTCAAGATGACACTCATTGGCCTGTTGACTTAGCAAATGCTTTAGGGAAGAGAATATGTTCTGATGAGCTGGGCCAGCTATTACAGGTGTACCTTAGGGCTCCAGGTATCCTTTGAGATCTTCTCTTTACCAAACATGTGTTTCATGACTCCAGGGAACAGTTAAGTGGGTGATGCAGGACCTCATGGTGTGACAAGCATGACCAATCCTCTCTGAATGGCCGAAAGTCTTATGCATAATTAGGCTTCCAGATTAGACATTGAGGAGTATTGTACAGAGGTTCAAATGCCATTTAAAAATGGGCGCTGTGGCAATATACTCTGCTGGGTTATTTGGGGAAATGGAGCCAGTATAGTGGGAGGCATTGAAACTGGAAAGACCTCCAGGCCAAATTCTTCTGAGGTCTTTCTGAATCTCAGTACCTGTAAAATAGGGAGGGTGATAGCACCTGCCTCACAGAATTTTTGTGAGAACTAAAAGACCTAAGGTATACAAGAGCCTGCCACGTGGTAGGTACGTGTGGGCGGAAAGCTGTAGTAGATGCCATTGGTACACTGCCCAGCTCTCCTTCTGAGGTTGGTGCACCCACTCCGTAACTGCTGTGTCAAAGCTAACAGCTCACAGCTGCCCCCTTCTCTAGAGAATGACTCTCTGCAAACGGGATCTGCCTTACCCTGGAGGTTCTGCCTGCAACCCCTAAGTGGCCCACAGTCAATGACTGACTGATATGGGTGCCAAAGACAAGTCTCCTTTCCTCAAGGGGAGACAACTTAAAGTTAGACTTTCCCTGAAGCTATCTCCTTGCTCAGTTCTTTCCCTTCCGTCTCCTGCTACCCTCACGTCCTTACTGCATTTCCTGAGAAGTACTCCCTCAAAAAAATCATGTGAACTTGAATCTTGTCCAAGATTCTGCTTCTAGGGATGCTACCTATGACAATAGCTACTATTAATCATAACTCTCAGGCTCCTAAGATTGTGGCCGTGCCCTGCAGCTGCTGAAAGCTGTAGAGGGGTGTCATTTTGAGATGATGCTAGCATAGCAATGGATGAGTTCCCCAAACCAAAAGGCTGCAAAAAGTTTCTCCCAAGTGCTGTTCTTGAAACTGTTGAGAGAGAACAGGAATGTCATTCAGGAGAGAAGACAGGGCAAAGGAGAAAAGGATGATGGGAAGGGAAACTGCTGAGAATAGACTCAGCCAGGAGAGTTCTGGAGGGCCCTGTTGGGTTGGCCACATTCCATAGAAGCAGCCTTTCTCATGACATTTCTCTCTACTAGTACTTGCAACACTCTGAGCTAAGGACTCCTCGAGGGACTTCTCCAGTGAAGAAAAGGATTGCTTCATTTCTGGATGTCCTGTTTCTTTTCCCGTTGGAAGAGCCAGCTCAGGCTCCCATCCCAGTGAGAGGCCAGTTTGGCCAGGCTGAGATTTGCTTCCTGTCCCCAAAGAAATCCAGCGCCTTCCGTCACTGCCACGGATCAGAGCTTTGGCAAGTAACAGAAGAAAGAGTAGAGGGGCACCTGGAACACCCAACTGTACAGGCTTATAATGTTCATGAAGCTTCTCTAGGAGTAAAGAAAAGATTATCCCAGGCCGGTTCAGGAGAGGTCATGGTCCAGCAACAAAGCTCAGATTTTTGGAAGGCCAGCTGAGCCCTGGGTTATAGACTAGAGTCCATGTGATATGGCTGTAAAAGAGCCCAGATTGGGAAAGAGGAAGCCAGGCTTCCTCCAGCTTAATCACTAAGAAATTGGGACTGATAATGCTAAGGATGATGATAGTGATGATGACGATAGCTATCACCGATTGAACATTTACTATGTGCCAAGTACTGTGCTAACTACTTTATGGATGTTCTCTATTAAAGCCCCTACAGCATAGGCATGATTAGCCCCATTTCACAGATGAGGAAAGTGAGGCTACATAAACACGCCAATGGTCTATAGCTAGGAAAGATACAGAACCAGGATTTAACCTTGGTTTGCCGCTGTATTGCCTCTAATTCATTTTAAATTATGGTACCAATTTCCTCATCTGCAAAAAGGCCCGGCTAAACTTCAAATATTTGCCCTCTGAGGTCCTTTCCGGTCTTACAGTCTAGAATGATCTCTATCCTCCTCACCGAGATGAGAGGAAAGGCTGGGATCAGGAGGGTAAGCAACCAGAAAGGGGATACTGCATTCCAGCTGAACTTTTCACTCAGATGAAGACAATTTGGAAATTCCACGGCCCCTCCCTCTGTGAGCAGTATGTTATCCAGGCCTGGAAAACATCTGAGAAGTGACAGAAGGCGTTGGAGAATTCCAGGAGAGCCAGGTCATGCCACAAAACGAGTATACCTCACACAACAGCAGCTCTATATATTTGCCTTTTTTTTTCCTTCACTGGAGGCCTCTAGATTTTTCCAGACAATATTTGGAAGGCTAAAATCTGATTACCTCAAATCACAGACAAAAATAGATCTTGGGGTTTTTCATATTCATTCTGACCCAATCAAGTGCATTGGAGGAATGCAATAACGTTTTATTTGTCTGCTCTCTGGAATTCAGAAGAATTTAAAGTCATTGCTTTTAAATGTTTGAGAGTAAAAACAGTATTCATATTGGATGGCTTTATTCTCCTTATACTGTTTTTGGACAAGCAGTGTGGACCCAACTAACACTCCTGAATTTCAGCCTCTGTGTCTCAGTTTTTCTTATAATGACAAGAGAATTAAAGATGGCCTCTCACCGCCTCAGTAGGACGATGAATAAACGAAACTTAAAAAATTACCAGGAAGGAAAGTATTATTTTCCAGGGACTCCACAGTCCTCTCTTCTGGCAGGGCCCACGTCAACTGTGTGGGCATCTCCACCCATGCCTTCCTGTCTGGGCTGAGAGGTAACGAGCGGGGAGAGCACCTCATGAAAGTTTCCTTGGAGGTGCCTGAACCTTCTGTCACCTGTGGTTCTTTGAAGTACAGAGTCCTGGCTTCCTGTTTATGTCACTATGCCTAGAAGTAGAGGTGCCAGAAGGTTTCATGCCTTAGGTGGCAGCCACAGAGCTCTTCCTTTGCAGAGACACTACCCTTTACGTTTCTATAATCTTCCATTGCGGGGGGAAGGGAGTGTAGCTAATGGCAACCACTAATGTAGCTAGTGGTTCTTGGGGTAGGTGGAGAGATTTCTCGTGACTTCCTGTAACTTCTTCCGTCAAACTTCTTCTTCTTTGCATCATAGCAAACAACCTGCTGATGCTGGGTGGAGTTGCTGGGCCTAGCGCATTGTTGGTTAAAGAAGAGGTCAAAGACTTAGCAGGTCCTCTCTGGCTACCGTCAGAGCTGTACTCAAAGGCCGTACCATGTGAGCCTGAGGAAAGAAGGCTTCAGCTTTCAATTTAAATTCCCCTTTTAAAAATGCTCTGTGTTCCTGCCAGAGAGATGGACTCCATTAAACAGCCAGCAGCGTGTGGATCACCAGGCGGTCCAACAGTGTCCACAAGTGGGCCCACTGAAGGAGCCATGGACAAATAGGTAGAAGAGTTGAATAGGAACTTTTCAGTCATGTGCACACACACACATACACAGAGAGATACACAGACGCACAAATACATAATTTTTTTTATTGCATCTAGGAGCAATGCCCAGGAAACATATAAAAACGTTCATAGCAGCACTATTTGACATCTGAAGACAACCGGGAATGAGGCAAATGTCCACTGGCAGGAAAGTGAATAACCAAAGTGTGGCACATTTCACATACTATGTAATTATACGGCCGTGAAAATGAATGAACCACAGCTACTTGTAACAACATGAATGAACTGAGAAACACATTAGGTAGAAAAGAGATATGTTGGAAAAGACCACATGCGGTACGATACCCTTTTTTATAAAGCTCAGTAATAAGCAAAGCTTGTGGAGTCATGCATGCGTGTGAGATAAAAATATTTTTTAAAGCAGAAGAATGATAAACACAAAATTCCCATAGCAGTTTCCCATGGGGAGTAAAGCAGCTTAATGGGATAAGGAAGGAGTACAAAGGTCAAGGGAAGTTATTGGTGATGCTTTAATTTTCCCACTGGCTAATAGATTCGTATGATTCTATATCATGTGGCATCATGACTTAGATGTAGGTTACATATATTCTTTTGTATGTATATGACGTTAAAATAATCAGATTAAAAAATAAAACTATCTGTAGTCATGATGACTTACCCAGCTGATGGAATTCAAATTTCAGAGTTCAAAAGTTTAGAAATTATCTACTTCAAACCCCTAATTTTACATATGTCAAAATGACTTGCAAATTGCAAAGGGACTTGACCACATTTGCACAACTCTTTAGTGACTGTGCAAAGATCAGAACTCTTGCCTACTGGTTCCTAGTCTACAATTCCTCCTTCCATTCTCACCCCCAAAATAATAGTAATTCTTCTTCTTCCTCTTTTTCTTCTTCTTCTTTAAGTTGAAGCAACATACAAGTGGCCTTACATGACAGTGGGTGGATTAAACACCTCTGTTCCAGAAGACAGGGTAAGAAATTAGAACATGGGGATCATACTCCCTGAACAAGCAAAGTCAAGCTTCTCTTGGCCTGTGTCCTCTTTTGAAGTAGTTGATAATGATCAAATTGTATCCATACGAATGTGTTAAGTTTCCCTTGACTCTGATTTGTGGCTCTTTGCTACTTTAAGACCAAATGGCAGCCCAGAAACTCACCGACAAGCATATTTTCTGTAAGTAAGATTTTAATAACATTTTGAATATGGGTGTGATCTACGCTTGATTCCAAAGGGATAAGGAAAAGTGCCTTTTCAAAGGAAGCGTCCATTTTCACCAACAATTTACATAAATTGCTGACACTGGTGAAAGAAATTGTGATGTATCACATACATGTATTTTATTTAGTTAAAATCAAATATTTGCTTCCTTTCCTCCCAAAAAACAATGAGAGAGAACAATTCAACTAATCCAAGCCATTCTATTCAATATGTGGGTGCCCTGGAGCGTGAACAGAAAACCTGTCACTCTCTCAGTGGGGCTCCTTTCCTGTAATATACACCTTTCACTGCATGAAAATCTTATGCTGACTGTGATCCTACTTTTGAAGACCATGCATTTTATTTCTACAACGTGACTGCTAAATGCTCGTCACTTACTTCCATAGCAATGATTTTCTCAATACTAGAGAAAAACTTGCTGTGTTGGACAAATGAAAAGACTATATGTTTGTATACTATCCTTTATGAATGATTTAAGGAATTTTTGACGGCCTAATAGTCATTAGAGCTGTTCATCAACTCTTTCCAGTTTTACTCCTGGGCATCTGGTAAGGTTGCACTTTCCTGTCTCTCTGAAGTTAGGTAGAGCCATGTGACTAGTTCTGGCCTTTGATAAATGAGCACAAGTGAGGCATACGACATTCGGAAGGAAGCTTTAGGAGGCAGTGTAAGATGTGCCATGTTCTCTTATTCCTGCATTTGGCAAGTGCAGAAGCATAAGGGGGAAGGGTCTCCCTCAGACCCCCCCAGAGAGGACGGCGTGGAACAGAGTCCCCCAGTCAAACTATGATGGACATATCACATGAGCAAGAAATCAACCTCAGTTGCTTTAGGCTCCTGAGATTTGGGGGATAACACATACTGGCTGTTCACAAGGATAATTTTGATTATACACCATTTTTATTGAACTCATAACTTTTTTTTTTTTTTTTTTTGTGGTACGCGGGCCTCTCACTGTCGTGGCCTCTCCCGTCGCGGAGCACAGGCTCCGGACACGCAGGCTCAGCGGCCATGGCTCACGGGCCCAGCCGCTCCGCGGCATGTGGGAATCTTCCCGGACCCGTGTCCCCTGCATCGGCAGGCGGACTCTCAACCACTGCGCCACCAGGGAAGCCCCAACTCATAACTTTATAGCATAAGATGTGATTCCACCATATATTTAGGCTTCCTAGAAAATATTCATTTAGACACTGTAGGTTTTGATCCACAAACTTCTCCAAAAGGAGCACTGGAGACACCATGTAACCAACACTAGTTTAAAATTGGAGTTGAAGGAGAGGCAACAACCAAGAGAAATTGGAATCCACATTTATTGATGAGAGATATATACATAAAAGTTAAAACACTTAGTGAAATATTGGATTTACAGATTATTTCCCGTATATAAAGAATATGCAGTTATTGTACACATGTAATGTTACAGTAATCAGTCCACATGGTAAGAAAGCTTAGAAAGCTAAAGGTGAGAACAAAATACTTCAACTACCCAAAATGTGCTTTGCCAGCAAGGCATTTCCTAGTACCATATGTAAGAAACACCCCCAAAATTAGTTGAAGTTTTTATCTTTTTTCATTCATTAGTCTTTAAACACTATGTGCTATGTGAGGGAAACAATTATTCTTATCTTTCATTCTGGACACAAAAAGAATCTTCAAAGGGAATCCAGCCTAAAGGTTAGCTTTCTTTCGGTAAGGTTTCATCCTGAATTTGACGGGAGTTGAAGAAGCCACATTTTCAGGAAAAAAAAAAAATGTGCCTGTTCCCATTTACATTCCTTCACTCCAATCATTGGAGAAGACACTGAAAATTAACGTGCTCTGTGCCCTCAGAGGATCTCTTAAGCTTCACTCCTCTTGTGAAAAGAGAGGGGCACTCAGTGTTCCCAGCTGCACATGGCCATCCTTCTCTGTCCTTACAGAGGAAAAAGGGGTTACAGGAACTATAGAGCCCACAGCATTCCATTTAGTGATAATTAGACAGGCTGTGTGTTTTGGAGTCAGCTATGTAATTGCATTGAACCTCCTCTTCCACTGCTTGAAACACACACACAAAGCCTACTAGGTAGAGGTCCTACTCCCTTCACATATGTGGGATCTGTGCTTCACCAGTTGTTTTTTTTTCTTTTGCAACCCCAAAGCTGTACACTGACCATCCTTGTGCTTCTCTTATCTTTCTAGAGACAACTGTGCAATTTACTACCAGAAGTGTGCTTTTGTGGGGTTTTGCCTACACGGCAGTTAGTCAGTGAATGTCTTTCCTACACCGTGACTCAAGAAACCAAGGAGGACGAGGCTCTTCAGAACCTTTAAGTCATGAGCATCATGGTCAGTATTTGGCAACCAAAGAGACAGACTTTTTCCTAAGGATATAATGCTAACATGCTCATGCTGAGAAGGAGACGAGCCTTTTGTCTCTGTGAGCCCAATCCGTCAAGTGAAGGAGGGCTGCAGATAAATGTCCTCATTCTAAATCTACCTAAGCCTAGATAATCAAAAGTTCCACAGTTGCACTCATTGGGCACTACATAGACTTCAGATGCCCTTTCACTAAGAATCATGACACATACCCAACCCTCCTTTGCCCCGAATTGCACAATTACAAAGATACTAGACACACACAGACTTTCAAACAATCATCGGTACAAAGGATTCATAGATAAGTTCTTCACTGATATACATTCCCAAGTCACTTTAAGAAAGAGGAAAAATTATTCACTACTAGTTATCTAGGAAGGAAAATTGGGTTTTCAAAACAACAATCAACATGTCTACTGCACTTAGATGAACGGCCAAAAATAACATTTAAATTAAATTACAATACATCTATATACCATTTCACTGAAATTACACATAGATACCTACATTATAGCTACACAAAGTGCATAGGCATTGTTCTTCATGCGTGAACCAAGTGTTACTGTGTACACACAAGAACTTCATGCTTGACAGCTATCTGCACTTGAAAATCACAGATACAGTCGTTGCCAGTTGAGGGCACATCTAATCTGTTTGCTTAATGAGGAGCGGGTTCAAATACACACCGGTACACTTTCTATGTAACTATTTTCCTAAAACATAGCAAAAATACTAGCCCTACAACCATATCAGAAAGCGTGTTTGGTGGAAGGAAGACCCTCCCTTGTCTTTGCAGTAGTTATTGATTTGCCTTTTGGGGAAATTTACATAGATTGTTACTCACCTGAGGACAGGATCTACCTGGGCTGCTTCTAAACAATTTCAATGTGACTCTAAGCCCCAGTGATGGAGTATTGCTTCAGAGCTGGTACCAGTATTTTTTTTTCTTAAAAATATGTGCTCAATTCACATAACAATGTGACATTTACTACCAATTTGCTTGGCAAGAACGAACTGCGACAAATCTGTCCTGATTTGCTTCCTTGCACTCACCCTCAATCTCTCTATTCAAAGTTTTCCTAAGCCAATTTTCACGTAAATTATTAGGAAGGCATGGGAGGTTCTGACATAGAAATGATCCAACTATTATCACCTTATTTCTCATTTTCTTGGAGAAAAGCAAAATTAGAATGCTTAGCTAGAAAAACAAGACCTGGTGTCAAAAATAAGGAGTCAGGGGACTTCCCTGGTGGTGCAGTGGTTAAGAATCCGCCTGCCAATGCAGGGGACACGGGTTCGATCCCTGGTCTGGGAAGATCCCACATGCCACAGAGCAACTAAACCCGTGCGCCACAACTACTGAGCCTGCGCTCTAGAGCCCGCGAGCCACAACTACTGAAGCCCGCATGCCACAACTACTGAAGCCTGTGCGCCTAGAGCCAGCGCTCCACAACAAAAGAAGCCACCACAATGAGAAGCCCGCACACCGCGACAAAGAGTAGCCCCCGCTCACGGCAACTAGAGAAAGCCCAGCAATGAAGACCCAACGCAGCCAAAAATAAATAAATGAATTAATTTAAAAAAAAATAATAAGGAGTCAGCACCATTCCTTGAGTTCAAAAGACTAATCGTTTAAATGCATATCCTAACCAGCTAAGGGATTGAAGTGACTCCTTGCTCTTAATGGTCATTTTGTTCATTGCATCGCAAAGGACTGGGTTCTTAAATTTTTCAAATGTGGCTGTATGCTCAGGAAACAACTGACAGCTCTAAATTGCTGTAGAAACGTCTTGTGCTCTAATTAGTTGTAATTCTACGTATGTGGTTATATAGAAAATACCATAAGAAGATATCTGTCTGCAAAATTACAGATACTAAATAGATCAATTCAGTCTACACTGAGTTCTTTATGGTTTATGAAGAATAGATACAAACCTATAACATCATTAAAGGCTAAATCAATATTAACCATATAATATCCAGGACTCTAAATATGTTTTCTCATGCTCTTTATAAATAATAGCAAAGAAGCCCACGGATTTGTTTAAAAAAGAATGTAAGGTTGGACCGGAGGAATTTGGGGGTAGATGCAATACTGATCAGAGGGCAATATGTTGTCCCTGGTAACATAGATTTTTACCAGGAAGCCAAAATATATCCGTGGGCAGCAAGACCAAATTAGATTCACAGTTTGCCAGCTCTCTCCTCAAGCCATAGAAAACAAATAGAAAAACGATATACAAAAATCCTCACAAAAGTAGTTTTTTATATACAAATCTCTGTAGTGACCAGATAACCTGATCTGTCTTGTGCAACATGGAAATGCAATGCTGAGGTTTCCCAGGGGAAGGAGGAAGGGAAGGAGTGAAGGTCATTTATGGAAAGATCTGGATGCCAAAGGATGAGTTCCTAGTAAGGAGAATAACTCTCCTGGAGAAGTGAGCAACCACAGTGCCAGCGTTCTGATCATACACTTCAGAGAATTTGCTCCATGGAGGCGAAAACTCAGAGATATGCTAGACTAACTTCCTTGGCTAGTGTGTGCATCTCTTTCCTACCGAAGGCAGCAGGCTGTTTCTAGGCAGCTAAATGGTTGCCATGAGAAGAAACGGAGCCCCAGAAGGAGCGAGTCTCCTGCTGCATCATCCCCATCCCCACAGGGAACGATGACAAGGGTCACAGTCAGCTGTTACGTTCCAACACTCACCCAGGGATGGGAGGTGTCTCCGGAGGAACTGGAGACCTGTTGCTACCCAGGCTCTAGGTCAACTGCTGACTGCAAGGTAGAGGGATCTGTTCCAGTAGCAGGTTTTATCCTCAGCACAAAAGGGCCCTGTATAATAATCAGAAGGACTTCAAAAAATATCAAAATGGATATTTGTACCAGAAGTAAGAAGGTAAGGCAAAGCTGGACATGGAAAAATAAAGGGAAAAAAAAGCTGATCAGTAATTACTCAGGATATTATTTAGAGTGAATGAAAGAAGAACTTGAGGGCTTCTCTTACTTTTCCATACATTCTTATATGGATCCGCTAAGAAATATCTTTTTCTTGATGCTCTAGTGTCAGGTCTTCTGCACTAAAAGTTTAAACGAACAAACAAACACTAACTCGATCCTTTTAGTACTAGCTTTACATCCCTCTGCTCCACATCTACAGAGCCGAAGTCTTCTCTGGCAATAAATGTGCTCACGGAACAATAATACCAAATGTATTGCGTATTTAGCAGAAGTTTGGACAAAGAGCAAGGATGCAAACGTGGCCCATTGCAGCAGTACCAGAACGTGCAAGAGATTGTTCAAAGGCCATGGCCAGTCGCATGCACCTTGCAGACAGACCATGCATTTGATCCAGCCTAGAAACTCTGGGCATTGAAAAAGGCAATGATCACCAATACAAGTCTATTCTTGTAAGACAGACCTTCTCCACCTGTGATGTGATGCCCACAGTAATAGCAAACCAAGAGGAAAATTTGAAAATGAACTCAACCAAATATCTCTGCATACCTCTCCAGAGAAAGGAGTTGGCCCGGGCCCACCCTGTGCATGGATGTACGTGTCTGCGTACCAGTGGAAAGGGAATATTTACAGACAGTCGCTGTTTTAGTGTAAGTCTTCCACCAGTTTCATGAGTGTTCAAGTTGATTTGCCAGATGCTCCCAAATTCCCATACTGGGTCGGCAATTAGGACTGTTTGGAGGAAACTGTGTGTTTAGGGTATTTGGGGTGGGCCCTGTTGCCACAAGAGGAATGATGCAAGACCTTGAGGGAGGCCATAGGCTCACCCTGGCCCCTCATGATGACTCTGGCAGCATTTTTCCCTGAGCTGAATGGCTACTTCTATTAGGACAGTGCCTTAGGCAAAGGCCAGTTTTATAAAAGGAGGTTTGTTTGTATCCCCAAATACCAAACTGTGGATGAACGTGGCCATCTTCCAAGCTTGTTGTAAAACTTCAGATGAAGAGAGAGCCTTGAATCTAATTTCCCCCAAAGGGGATGAGAAAAATCCAAATTGATTATTCATTGTTGTGGGCCCCTCTGACCTACAATATAAATAGCTAATGTGTTATAGCAGTAAGCCTCTTATGAAAGAAGAAATTAAAGTAGAGATCATTATATGGTGGTTTCATAGGGCTATATGGGGGTTTTAATCATTTAATCCAGCACTTCACTTTTTTTTTCTTCAGTGGAGCTTGTGTGTAAAGTGACTTGTGTAAGTTATATGAATAAAAATGGGCAGAGTCTAAGTCAAAAGTTTCTCCACCCAACTGCATTATTTCTCCTCACCTCTAGGTCATTCCCTGAATTAGCTGTGCTGTGCGGTGAAATAAGACACTACTCAGTTAAGATTCCCTGTCATCTATTCTAAAACGGACCCTCGCGCTAACTTGGATGGTCATTTATTAAACTGTCTCTTAAGCAGCAATAATGATGGTTGGAATAAGAAGGGAGGAGAAGGAAGAGTGGAAATTGGGTTTTCTTTTCAGAAAAATCATAAGCAACTGATGCCTGGACAGCTTTGAACTCACTCCATCCAAGGAGACAAATCTGTCTACAAGGCAACGTCCCTGACTTGGCACTCAGCGGTCCTTCTCGGTTTTAGCCAGAAATTACCAGATACTGAGACCATTTATCTTCTCTGACAACTAGATTTACAAAACTCTCACTTCAGAATTCCTTCAAGCCTTTTGTTTTTAAACTTAATCTTTTTAGGCCCCTAGACGGTCATATCTTATTTAAAGAGCAAGTATTACAATAATTGGAAAATCCCATTTGTTCCTTTTTCTTGGCTCGGAGTGAATTTATTTGGAGAAAAAGCAAAGCCAAACCAGCAACCCACACAATTGTATGGCCCCAAGCACTGAAGAGCAGCGAAGTGGGAAGAGCCACCTCCACTGGGTGTAACCGCTGAGCATTTAGTCATCACACCAGGCAAGAGCTGCTGAGGCTTGTTTATGAGGAGTCTGAACTATGGAGAATTCTCTCTGAGCATATGGGTACCTATTTGGATTCACTGCCATATTTCTAATAGCTACTTGGTTCAGATCATGGAGATCTGTATTAGCTACATGATTGCCTTAATCCTCTGACCTTCTTTGCATGGAAAATATAGCACAGACAGAACCCTTGATTCAGACAAAAGTGAAATATTGTACCATAACTTTTGCTATTGGGAACAAAGGGAAGTGTGGTATTTGCAAAAGTGTGGCAGGCTTGGGTTTCCTTTTGGGGATCCAGTAGGTGAGTTATCCAACTCCAAAGGGGCTTCTTGACTAGATATAAACTTGCAAATGACATATTTCTCTGTGCACGAGTGGAAATGACCTGAGACCCTCTATTCAACCGGTCGTTGGGATTCCTGACCTTACCTACCAGGAGTACATCTCCCCATAATCTGAATTTACGCTAAGCCTTTCTCAGCTTCCACCAGTTCAAATCCAAAAGCTAGGCATTTTGGCAACCTTTCTTTAGACTTTCCTGAACATCCAAAGCTGATGAGTAGTTAAAGAGAAGTAAATATTTATATTTTTTGGAACATGGCCACTTCTGCAGGCAACGAGGCTCTAGGTTGTGTTTCCACACACAATAGGAAGTGAAGAATCAAACCTGACAGCTACCTGGCTCAAAACTCATCATCTGAAGTTTTATATTGAAGATCTGCGTGATTTAGATGATTGCCTTGATTGTCTGATGCTCTCTGCATGGGAGGCACATCCTCAAAGATCTAAGGTAAAGCTTTGCCTTGAGTGTGATTCTTTTCACTGATAGGACTTGATTCATTGAATTGTAATAGGTAATCAAATGATGGCTTCACTTGGGTTTCCCAAAAGACATAAATGAGAAAGGAGAGAATAAAAGTCTACCTCGTTGGGTTTCTCCTGACAATTCTGATTCCTAAAAATAGTGAATGAGTTCATAAAAAACGGTGTTGCCAAAGCCCTGACTTAACAGAACCTAAGGGATGCAGTGTATGTATCTGGCCTGCCATGTCTGTATACAAGTATAACATTTATGCATGGTCAAACATTAATGGACTGTTACAAGCGTTCATATTTGTGTTGGACCTATTAAAATAAATCTATGCATATAACGGACAGGCTATAATATCCTGTTTAGAAAATGGCTGTTAGAGGTATATTCTGGATCTACTTGTTCTGTTTATGGCACATATGCTGGGCAAGGAGAACCCCAGTGGGTATGGCATGAGAAGAATGAATGAGGCCTAAAAAAAACAGAGGACACAGTCACACGTCAGCTCTACATACATCCTGGGTTTTCAGGCTAGTCCTGAACTTGAGACATTGCTTATTTTTACTGATTTGTTGAACTTCCAGATGAACTGATTTCCTAAGTATATTCTCACGAAACTTATTGCATAGATTCAAACCTGAAAAACCTGCTTTGCTAAGCTGTGCACCTAGTTTCTTCTGAACATGCTGTCCCCTTATATATTTGTAGGTTAACTCGATAACTAGAAAAAAGCTGAAGACAAACAAACAGGGAAGACTTTTAGGCAGAGTCTTCAGAAGACGACCCTGAGACCACTCCTTTGAGTAACATGCCAGTACGTAAAAGTGCTAAGCTGGCGTTAAACAGCAAAACCACAAGCTCCTAGATGCCTTGCCTAGATCCTTCTCCTCACCATAAAAAAGCTCTTGGGAGCACCACTTAACGATGATCCTTAACAGCTTCACAGTTAAACCCAGGAACTGTCCCTTTGACCCACAACATCTGCTGTAAAGGATGCATTTTCCACTACTACATTTCAGCATGCCCTTGGCCACCCTCTTAACTGTCCATCTAATGAAAATGAAGACAAATGTATTTAAAAAAAAAAAGCAAAAACTACTTAATACTGCTCAACACTGATTCTTATCCCCCCCCCCAAAAAAAAAACACTAGAGCTTAAGAGACAGAACTACTAGAATCTCATGTCTCTTGTGTGTTCCAAAGGTATCTGATTTGGAAGAGAAAAGTCACAAGGAGAGGGTAATAAAGGGCATGTATGTCCATAAACACCCTCTCCTAAGAAAATCTGGACTCTATGACTCTTCCTGAATATCTCAGCACCCATCTGCTGGCAGCAGATAAACACCTTACCCTCACATTGGACCAAGGTTCTACACACGTCAAATGTGCTTATTTCTCAATGATTCATGCTCAAGTCCTCAGCAAACTCCTAAAGCCAGCAACCTTAGGAAAATACTGTGGGTTATTCAACAGAAAATGTTGAAAAATGTAGCTTGGAGGTGCCTACAGCATGCAAGGCACCAACTGGGCTATTCCAATTCTATTATGTATTCCCTCAAACTTCCACAGCCTTGAGAAGATTCCATCTGTGAAGTCCTGTTGAGCCATCCTTTGTTCTTACTTCATGGTTCAAGGCTACCTTGACTTTGCCATAAGAATGTCACCTTTATAGGATTTTGCACCTATGTTTGTTTTCTGTTCCTTTCCACAGAGAAGACTGGGGGGAAAAGATGGGCTCTGCTTCCAACTGTGTCCTGTAACTGGTTTTAGGTGCTGTGATATAATATAACAAAAAGCTTTCTGCATATTAGATAACTAACAGTGTTTTGGTTTTGTTTTTATCATGAGATTAGTATTAAAAGAGGCACAGCCAACCCGACTACCCTCCATCTGTGAGGACAGTAGAATGATTAAGCCTTCTAGTCTGATGAGAACATGACTGAAATAAGTTGGGGATTAAGAACGTCTTTTTTTGGTAGAGACCCAAATAAGAATTGTATGAACGAAACAAAGACACTGAAGCCTAGACCAAATAATCTCACTTGATGTCACTATGGCAGGTGATGCAAACGAAACACAAACAAATTGGAATCTTTGAATCTGGTTAAAATTTATGCTGACTGTGCTCTCTTACGTTTGTCAATATATACAGAAGTTATATGTAAATTACATCCTAATCCCTTATCAAATTTAGAGCAAATGATGAAACCTACTTTGAAATTCAACAATTATTCCCATAAACTAGATGGGGTAGAGCAGAGACTCAGTGGGTTCCGTAACCGGCTACCTTTAAGATACGGCTCCCACTATGACTCTCTTTGAAACATTTAGCCATTTAACTTAAAGCGTATACGGAAGAGAAATTGTACCTTAAGATGGGTACTTTGTTTTAATCAACACAAGGACATACGCTACAAGACATTTAAGGGGATTTACTTCCGAAGGCTTCTAACAGAATCTCTTGTGTGTTACAAGGTGAAGCATGGAGAACATTGGAAGGAGTAACACACTGACTGTCTGCTCATGAATCCAAATCCCTGGAATGTGCCACACGGCTTTAGTCGTGTCCCCTGGGAAGAGACCATCCACGGTTCTGCATCTTGAGAGAAAAGGGAAGCTGGCAAGAACGCGTCTTCAATTCAAACTGATTCCTCCAGCGACATCCATTCAAACAATAATACAAGTGAGAAAATTAGATGGTTACCAAGCATTATTTGGCAAAGACACAGCACCGTGCCTATCACTGACTCACAACAGATCCTCTAAGCCTCAGCTAACAGATTAAGTAAACATAGAAATATTTTTTTTTTCTTTTTAAAGAAAACTTGTTTATATCCTCTTTTACCATAAGATACGCTGGGGAGTTTATTCAAGAATTTGCTGACAGTCATATCCTTATTTTTCACGTTTCCAAGGTTCTTCTTCAACACTGCAGTCGGCTGACTTTCCGCTGGCTGCCAGAGTTACCTGAAAATAATTATCATCAATATCCAGCTTACGGGCCATGAACCAGAAAACCACTGGGGGGTTATGTGGAGGACCACCAGACCCAGGTTCTACTACACGACTTCAATATTAATTTTAAACGTTGTTCCTTCCAAATCGATTTTGAACTGGTCTTAGTTTTCAACACTGATTTGCGAACATTAAAAAAAAAAATACATATTTGCCTTGGGGGGTATTGAGCGACTAGAGATACTTTGCAAGTTGGGGGATAAATAACTTCTACTATGATTTTAGGGTTATGAGGGTGTCTCGTTACCCATAGACCCCCCACACAACAATGCAGTCCTGAAAACATAGTGCCCTTGTGCTACTCCAAACAACCACAGAGAAAAAAAAATCCAGAACTAGGCAGCTAGCTCTACTCATGCATGTGAAAGGTTCAGTTGCAATGAGGCCAGGTGGAGTTTATGCACGTCCAATTTTCAAATCATGATGGTCTGGCTCTACCATATAAACTATCCAGGCTTTAAAAATTAAAAAGGAAAGGAGGGAATTAAAAGGCTGAAATCAGTATCTCTAAATTATGTCATTGCAGACATTTATTAATCAGCTATAATCTCCAGACTGTCCGTATTATGCTTCCCTGGCTCTCAGCGAACTGAACCCTTACACAGAGTGGGAAGTTTTCCCCTCCACATCTAAGTCGTTTTCCTAGCTTACCTTCCATCTGTCTGTCCTCAACGTCATGTGCAAACTTAAACCCACGACTGATATTCCACATAATGGAGAGACTGGATTTATGGAAGCATTAGAATATGGAGACATGACAAACGCAGCAATGTTTGAAAGAAATCTGGCCTTCCTTCTTACCCAAATGGAAGTGAGAGGCATGCATTATGAACGCACACAACATGCTAGGAACAGAAAACCTTTCACGAAGCAAGCAAATGAAAATAAAAACTACTCATTCCTCCGGTCCCCATGAGGCCCCCGCATTGTTTTTTTTTTTAAAGACCGTGCAACAAGCAAATGAAAGCATCCCATGCAGTTCTTCTGATTAAAATTAAAAACATTGCATAACTTCAAACTACGGTTACAAGGCAAGAGTTTGAAAATAGAGAGACCAACATGACAGAACAATGCTTAGAATGGTTAAAGTTGTGACCAGAGCGGCAGCAAACTTGTTTCCCCTTCAGTGAACTGTCAGGAAAGACAGCCAGGGACAAACTATCTGCCTGGAGCAAGCTGCCTGTTCACCATGACCTTGAATGTACCTATTTGGCTTTCAGTGATGAACCAGATCAATAGCTGTGCAACATTATGAATCATGGTGCCTTTGGAAAACCAGACAGAGCTCAGGTGGCAGGGGCAGGGAGGCTGTTGTTTTCAAATACCGAGACCTGTGTCTCTGAAGTAGCTGGGACTGCAGCTTTTTTGGCATTTCCTTTTTCTGGCTGGATTAAAGGAAGCAGGGACTCCGCTTCCCCAGTCTATTCCACCCGGCTCCGTCCCAACACCTGGGTAATGGAAGAGCCAAAAGGGAAGAACTGGCAGTAAGCAGTGATGTCTCCCAACTCAGCTTTTAAAACAGTGAGACTGAGAATGGACCAGAAGGAGGTTCAAAGGCAGGAGTAGATGGGACACAGATATTCTGGGAAAGCCTTCAAATTCATCTCCACAGCTCTGACTGCCTCCTTTGCATATAGGTGTCAACTCAGTTAACTGGTCTAGAGCGAGAAGGGTCGACTGGCCTCGCCTCACAATCTTCACTGAGCTGAACCCATCACTTCACTAAAAACTGCAAACCGCCAAAGAGTTACTAAACCAATATGGCCGTTTCATCATTTCCATGATCTGCTCAGTTTCACCATTTGACCATCTAAACACTAATTCACCGAGTTTGCAGGTGGTTGGGTTTGGTGGTCGATTACCTAGAAAGACTGAGCCACTATCTCTATCAAACTGTCCAGCAAAGAAGGTTATCTGAATTAAAGCATGGGGTCGAGATGCTAAACGTATACACTCAATAAATACTTCTGAACAGTCTACTGCATGCCTGGCCCTGCTTTAGGGCACAGCAGTGATAAACAGGGACACAGTCTCTCTCATGGGCTTACTTCACAGTGATAGAGACAGCTGACCAACATTTCCCTTTAGGGACTGAACTGTTTGCTAAAATAAACGAAGCACATCTGTCCTGATGTGCTTGATATGCTTTAAGGAAAAAAAAAGGTGCAGGAAGTCTGAAATCTAAAGACATCTCCATGCCTATGCACTTTCCTCAAAACTTGTCCTACACAATATCGTTAAGAAGCCTCTCCTGAGACGCTCCAAAAGGGCCGCACCAAAGGCAGTTAACCACGAGGACTCTTCTCATATATAACTGCAAAGTTAAAGAGTATATGTGGTGATTTTATTTTGTTTCCTACTACTATTTTTCCTCATAGGGAAGTAATTGCGATCAAGCTGTTATCTCCACTATACAACTGCACGTTCATTTGGCTGTCCTCCAGTGCCTAACTCAGGGCTTTGCCGATTATGGGCACTCAATAAAACTTGACTAATAATCAAAATATAGGAGGTCATAGGAATAAGATGGGGGTGCTCAATTAAACCCCACAAGGCACACGATGAATACTTGTTAAATATAATAGAGCATAAAGCTATTCCATGAATGTTGACCCTTGTTTACCAAAACTAACATTTTGATGGAGAATAAGCCAGCACAATCATCGAGATGTGGAAAACACGAACTTTCCAGGAGAATGGCGTATACCATTTAGGTGCGTCTGAATTTCTAACAATTTTAATTGTTTTCACTGAGCCACTTAATTTATGCAATTGCCTCTTGATGGGCGGGGTCCCTCCCTAATTTGCATCAGAGCCCTGGTTTACCCACACATGTAGCTTATACAGAGGGGATGAACCAAAGATGGTGGCTGCACCTATGATACAGTCCAGTAGAGGGGGTTGCTTCTGTGTCATCCTTCGTCGTCTGGCAGAAGCCATGGCATATAGTTGGAATGACCCAGAAATAACATAGGGAGAAATTAACTATTAAATGAGATCCATCAACAGGAGTCAAAAAGGTATCAGAAATCTGTGTTCGGTTCAGATTGGCCTCAGTTGCCACTTACAACCCTTAAGAGTTGACACTGCTCACCTGCCAGGGTTTCTCCAAGTTTGCTTCACTCTGGTCATGACACTTTGACAATGTCAAGTTAGTTACAATGAAGGCTGGACAGAGCCCATCAAGCTTGAAGACTTAGCATCCAACAGCTTGGAAAAGAGTCCGGAACATCCATGCTTCAGGAAGAATGGTGCTGCCAGGCAGTATGTGACATATAGTGTTTTTTTAAAGCCATCTACGGATAACTGTCCTGAAGGAGAGTTATTCTTTACTTGAAATTGCTTCCCCATTCCTGGGGCAAAGTGATTGCCAGGTGAAAACTCACCTTCCCACAAAAATAATGAAGAGAAAGAGAGCTGCACAAAGTCATGTGGGTACGCTTTTGACCCACACATGATATACAGCAAGAAGGAATGCTTGTGCTATGTAAATCAAATGATTCTGGGTATCTCTCTTGATGTTTCACTCGAACAGAATATTTGAAAGCCAGCAAGGCCCTAGAAACCGCAAATTCTTGAGCGTAATATTCAAAGAAAACTGATTGAATTTGTGAAGTGGGTGGACAGGGGAGTCAAAATGATTGTTTTATATCACGTGGATAAAACAAGCAACCGATTGGCTCTTTCACCGTTAGACTTGTGGATTTCCTGCCACGTTAGACACAGAGTTAGATGATCTGGGACTCACAGACGCTTGAGTTACATGATTCTTTAGAAAAATAAATGTGACAATAATACATGCAGGGCTTTGTGTTTGCTTAAGAAATTGAGCATGCACTGCTATATACAGGTCTCGATATCCAGGAATGGGAACGGTACCTTGCACTCATCTACTATGACAGAGTTGTGTGCAGCATAGACACATTGGTTGGAGTTGTTTTCCCTGTGGTTCTTCATGTCATCATAAATGGACTGAGTCTTGGTCATTTCAATATCTTCATGCACTCGGTGCTGGGAGTCAATGGTGTCCAGCTCAGACTTGGAGAGGTGATAGACAATCCCAGCCCCAAAAGAGTCTCCCACAACATTGACGGATGTTCTCATCCTGTCCCTGGGGACAAAGAACAGGACACGTTTAGTGAGGAAGCAGTACGATGTGATGGTTGAGAGGTCAAAGGTCTAGAACGGAGAGACCTGGGGTTGAGTTCTGGCTCTACCTTTCCCTCTGCCTGGTCTGGGGCAAGTGACTTAACTTTTAGGAGCCTTGATTTCCTTGTTTGTCAACTGGAGATAACAATCATACTTCTCTCATAAGCTCGTATGAAAATTAAATGAGACAATGTATGTAAATTGCTTAGCAAAATGTCTAATGAACGGTAAGCGCCCAATAAACAACTGGAAAAGAGAAAGGAGGAGGAGGGGAGGAAGAATTAGAGGGAAATAATGTGTCCGGATCTCAGAATTAGCTCCCAGACTGCAGCCATTCCTAGCTGTGTCCAGCAAGTCCTCTTGATTTAAACTGTTCTTCGAAGATTCCAGATTACCTCCACTTATTTTATTTACTAATTCTACAGGAAAGTGCAACCACCTGTGAATTCCCCCATAGTAGAAAATTCATCTTTTTTGTAAGGATCAAAACAACACTGCCTTCCCCCTGGGCCCCAGTCTGTCCCTAGCACACACATACACAGACACAGCTGTTGGGTAAGAAACCCAGTCACAATTTCCTCCCTGACCTATATGTGTAGTGCCTATGCGCTCTCTGTTAATTAAAAAAAAAATAAAATCTTCCAGAGGGCCTCTTGAACCAAGAAGGGTTGAGAAAAATCCTTCCTCAAATCTTGTTTCTCAGGTTCTGGCTTGAAAAAAATAGGATGGTTGATAACATCCCCTCTTAGAACGTCAGCACCAGGAAAACTAATTAAGTTCTTAAGAGTAAGTTGTAGTCTCTCACCCATAAGTTTAAATCAGTGTGAAGAGTCCTTTTGACCAGGCTTATGAGACACTCAAAGCTCTAAAAGGAAGGATGCTGGAAAACCACAAAGAAAAGAAAGAAAAAGAAGGAGTTTAGGTAAAAATGCTGCTGAGACATCTTAGTTCAGGGCACGCTAGTCTTCAATTTAAAATAAATAAATAGGGCTTCCCTGGTGGCGCAGTGGTCGAGAGTCCACCTGCCGATGCAGGGTACACGGGTTCGTGCCCCGGTCCGGGAAGATCCCACATGCCGCGGAGCGGCTGGGCCCGTGCGCCATGGCCACTGAGCCTGTGCATCCGGAGCCTGTGCTCCGCAACGGGAGAGGCCACAAGAGTGAGAGGCCTGCGTACCACAAAAAAATAAAATAAAATAAAATAAATAAAGGAAGATACTAGAATTGGTTTAAGGCAAAGTGGAAACCTGAATAGGTTCTTGGAACTAAGGCCTAAAATAAATTCTAGTTGCTATGATGAAATCTATTTCTCATTAGAGAATATTAATTATGAAGTTGTACTAGGAGGAGTCTGGCCTGGTTCTCTTGCAAGGAACTTGGGAGCCAGCTGGCCTTCTGGTTTCAAGCAGGAAGATGCTGTCCATGAAAAAATAAAGATCAAAGCCCAGCTTCCACTCTCAGGGGCATCTCTCCATCTGAGAAGGCTCTTCCCCTCCCTTCCGCTTTAGAGAATCTGCCTCAGCGTGATAGTCTTAACATGAATGAAGACTGGGTCTTGAGGTCATCCACAGAATCAGGCTCTTGAAATCAAGATCACTAAGAAGCCCCAGTATAAGGAGGTGAGCAGGAATATGTATGAAGAAAAGCATGGACTCTGGAGGCAGGCTGACCTGGATGAAATGCCAGCTCTTCCCCTTACCCGTTGGACAACCTTGATCATACTTAACATTTGTGAGCCCTGGTTGTCTCATTCATAAAATGGAAATAATAAAAGTGTTCCCTACATAAGGGTTTTTGTGAACAAAATGCTTAGCACAGTTCCAGACATTTAATAAGAACTCACAAAACATTAATTTTACATGATGTATACTTTTAATATCACTATTAATCTTATCAAGTCAATTCATATATATTTTTGGCAGCTCCTAGGTAGAACATCCAAACATGCCTGCTTAAGCTACTCTCTACCCTGAAGACATCAACCCTATTTATAGCCCAATTCCTGTGGCAGCACACCCAACTAAACAGCTGAGTTATTTGTTCATCGTGCAGTTGTAGTCTACTTTGTTGCTTTTCAACTATACTTTCCATCCCTCCTGGCCTGTGCTCTGAGCCATGCACCCAACACCCCTGATCAATTGCTAAATTCCAAAGAGCACTAAAGTCTTGGAGAGGAATGCTTTCAATACTCACTTATCTCATGGCCCAGAAGAATCTGCCTTACTGGCAAGTAGAGGGACCAAAGGTAATGGTGGTGGTGATGATGATGGTAGCTAACTTTTATTTGTATAGGAATATACCTTATAGATATTACCTCTATATCCTCATTTAATCCTCACCACGACTCTATAAGAAGGACTATTATCCACATTTAAGAGATGGAAACACTGAGGCCCAAAGAGAATAAGTGGCTTCCCAAAGTCACACACCCTAGTAGAGTCACAGAACCATATTTGGACACAGGCAACGTGACTCCAGAATCCCCGAACAGATGAACTGGTTTGCAAGGCAGAAAGAGAGACACAGATGTAGAGAACAAACACGTGGACACCAAGTGGGGAAAGCAGGGGCCGGGTGGCGGTGGTGGGATGAATTGGGAGATTGGGATTGACATGTATACACTAATATGTATAAAACAGATAATAAGAACCTGCTGTATAAAAATAAATAAATAAATAAAATTAAACTAAAAAAAAAAGGATCCACTGTCTGCCACGTGACGCAAAGCACCCAGGAGCCAGGCAGTCCCGATTCTGAATCTAGCTCAGCCACGTACGAACGGTGTGACCTGGGTGACTTCCCCAACCAGAATTTTTCTCATCCAGTCAAAATACCTATTTTACAAAACTTGGGGAAGATAATGCCAGTTCCTGATCCACAGCTCATACTCATTATGTGCTGTCTCCTGCCCCTTTTGGAGATAAGCATCACTCATATCACATCACGGGGACAAAAGCACAAAATACTATGCTCAAGGGTTAATTACTTTTCCAGTGTAATTAAGCCATTTCCACTCAAATGAGTGATACAAGTTCACAAACTCCCCCTTCCTCAACTCTTGGCTTTCTCTGACACCAAACTCCACTCTCCCGAGCCGTCACTGAACCACGTTTGGGGAACAGCATTTCTGGGTGAGCTCTCTCCAGATGTGCACGATGCTCATGTCTCTTCCATACGCTCAGGTCTCTTTGAATTTGAAGAGGAACTCTAGCCAATGGAAACAGTCACCAGGACAGTAACGGATGGAAGACAGAGTGGGGTGAAATCAAAGCAGACTAATGTTTGATGCCCAAATCAACATACAAAGGGCCCTGGACTTAGGGCTAAAACCCTAACCCAAGTGTTCTAACTCTCTCTCTTCTTACCTGAGCATGAAATAGGGAATGAGGCTAATTCCAACTTCACAAGAAGTTGCGAGGGTTAAGTGAAATGAGAGACACAATGGGAATGCCTTAAATACTCATTAAAGATTGCGGGAGCACATAAGCCTGAAAATGGCTACGTGGAAACAAGAGAAGAATGTGGACTCTAATACTTGCTGAGTTCTTTGTTAGTTCATTGATTCATTCAACAGGTGTATAACGAGCATCTTAGTGTGTGCACTATGCCAGGTGTCCAAGCAGTAAAGAGCAAGAAAAGACCATTTCTTTGTTCTCTTTTCTGGTAGGACCCACACTCTCTTTACTTGTCTGTATCCCCCACTAGAGCAAGATAAATATTCTAATAGGAATAAGTGCTGCGTGTTCTTGGGTTTTGTAGGCAGGGCAGTTTATCTACACTTGGGCCCCAGCAAAGGCTTGAATAGAAGTGTCTTGCGTCAGGCGCTAAGGGTGGGTCTGAGATAATGAGCTAGAGAAAAGAGAGAACTAATACGTGTGAAATCTAAGAGGTGGGCGCCCTCAGGAGTGTTCAGGATGACTAGTGAGTACAGTGAGAGGCAGCAAGCAAGGACTGACCAAATCATGTATACCCTTATCAGTCAAGTGCAGGAGTTAGAACTTTATCCCGTGTGTGACAAGGAGCCATGGAAGGGAAGGATCACGCTTGTTCCATTATAAAAGATGGCAAGACTGAAAGAGCAAAATCCACTTAGTGAAGATGTGGGGAATACGGAGAAAGATGAACTTGAGAGACATTTAGGAGACAGAATTACAGGACTTGAGGACTGATTGGTTATAGAGAATAAAAAAGAAAAAGAGTCAAGAATTCCTCCCGAGTTTCTGGTTTGGACAACCAGTGGACAGGGCTACCACATGTAGGGGACACAACTCGTTGGGGTGAGAAAGATTCTGGTATCATGTCCCGCAAGTGGTTGGGAATACGGACTAAAGGTCAGGAGAGACAGCTGAGCTACAGGTAGGAAATTAGGAGTCAACACCTAGAGAGGCCATGGATGGGTGCCAAGGCAGGTTCAGCTCATCCTTGGGGAGAAGTAGAGTGAGACAAGCAGACAATCTAGTCTAGAACCCCGAGGGACACCAACATTTAAGGACTGGGCAAAGGAGTAAGAGCCTGCAAAGGTGGCAGGAAATTAGAAGAGCCTGGGGGAAGAGTGTTTCAAAAATAGAGGTGTGAAGGACAATACCCATGATTGCCTGGAGGTCGGGTGAGATAAGGGAAACCAGTGTCTCTTGGTTTCAGCAACGAAGAGGCCATGATTGACCTGGCAAGGGTAGCTTCGATACAGAGGCAGGGACAACAGAAGCCTGCTCTCCATCGCTAGAAACTTGAATGAGAGATGAGGAAGAGGGCGTACTATGTAGAATCAACTTATTCAAGAAGACTGACTGAGACGGCGAGGAGACGGAACGGTAGACAGAGGCAGACGGAAGACAGAAATTTCAGTTTGCTTTTGAGGCCACAGGGGAATATCTGACCAACTCTGGGGAAGTCCGATTCTGGCCAAAAGCAGGATATGGGGATTTATGGTTCACATGTGGAAAATTTCTCCACAGGCAAATACTTTCATTTTCTCTCCCAACAGCCCTGACCCGTTCATGAAACCCTGCTGACCTCCGGAGTTTTTAGGCTGCTTGGTAAGAAGAATTTTAGAGGGCTTGCTGTTATTCTTGGGTCTGGATGTGGTGTGTCAGGACCTTGAGAAGGGGACAGAGGTGAAGGCAGAATCTTTAACTGAATGAATTCACTACAGATGACATAGCTATTCTTTGGGGACTACCGGGAATCAGAACCAAGAGGGGAGCTTGACGAAGCCCCTTCACGCTGCGGCGCCGGGTCTGGTGCCCTGGAAGAAAAGCATTTGCCAAGGTGCTCTCTCTCCTTCTCCTTCTTTCAGTATAAATCTTCTGGCAGGAAGACGGTGGGATTGTCTGGAAGTCCTGCTCACAGACGAACAGAACCAAGGGGGCAGGGTCACTCAAGATTCATCTGGTCCCTGGTATTGGAGTGAACCACGTGAAATTCCCATTTTAATGTGTCCAGAAAGGCCGACTATTGGCAATTTCATACGAGTCAGCTTAATATTCATAGAAACAGATCACTGTGTCTGCGTCTCAGAATGCAGGGTGCACAGTGTGGCAGGTGGGTCGCCTGAGGCCCCAGACCTTGAGAAGGCTGGCACGGTTCCGGGCAGCTGCGAGCTCAAACCACATGGGATTAGGGAAGGGAAGAAGGACCCACAGAAGCATTGGTTAAGAGTGTGAATTTTGGACTCAAGCCTGGATTGCAATCCTGGCTCCAGCAGGATTAGCTGGGAAAACAGCTTTTTCCACTCAGCTTTCTCATTTGTAATACACGGAAAGTCATGTCCACCTGCAAGCATGTGGAGAAGGTAACAACGGCTAACCCACATGGAGCGCCTGTCCTCTGAGAGGTCCTCAGCCAAACTCTGCCTACAAAAGGCTTCACGGGGCGCCTGACCCAAACTCAGCGCTCAACCTTAACTGCTCACCGCCATCATCATCATTAGTCCAAGCGAAAAGGGGAGCAAGTCACTTCCTATCTTACTCCTCCATCACGTCTTATACGTTCCTCTTTTGCACCTAGCGCTGTGGGGATTTTTTGACCACATCTATCCCCATTACTAGACTATTAGCCCTTTGAGAGTCGATACCACATTCGTTTATGACATGGGTAGGACCTGGGGGAAGGAGGTAGGCAGGTATGTGAAGGACGCAGGGTGGGGATGGATCATTATTTAAGAAGTGGCAGATTAACTCTAGAAGGAGAACTGTCTTTTGTTTAGCGAACATCCAGTTGGATATTTTGGTGGTGAAAAGTTAGGATGCAGGACAAGATCTAGAAGAAGGAGAGAGACGCCGAGAGACACAAGATTCCCTTGCAGAGGAGAATGAGAGAGGTGTCTTGAAAGCTGGGGGAAGACACAGAGGAGGAGAGCCAGGAAGCCCAGCGAGGCAGGCAGAGACTGGAACTAAACAGGTGTAGGGAGAGGTTCCCCGTGTGGGGGACACTAAAGGATTTTTTTTTAAAGAAAATAAATGCCTATTATTAACATTTTACTTTCTGTAAATTAGTATTAGCAGTGATTACTTTAGAGAAACAAGACCTGAAATTATAGGGGCGGAAAAATTTTCCCTTCCTCCCTTCTAGATTCTTTGGCTGGTCTAATAATTATATTGAAAATTTAATTTTGTACATATACAATCGCTTCTCGGCCTTATGGCTAAGATCAAGTGTAATTTTGTACATATAGGAAAATTTAATTTTGTACATACCTGAGCCTTATAAAAATAGGAGACTCAAAAGCAGTCAGGCAGTTGAGGTTTATATCCCATCCTAAGCTAAGGAAGGGGATAAGGGTCTGGGGCTTGAAAGGGGGGCGGGGAAACAATTCACAGGAAGAGCAAATATTCGGTAAAAAAATGTTTGCCCTGCCACGCAGGTAAGTCTCTCTGGTGAAAAAGTTCTCTCTGGTAATAGCATTCTTCCTGGTATAGGCCTCCTTTCTAAATTCTTGTAGGCAGTTAAGGGGAGGTAAAAAGCTTGTCTTGAGTCTGCTGGGTCTTGACTGCTTTCAGCTTAAAATAACCCACATGCCAACTGGCATTTTGCAGGGAGTCGCATATTCTGCTCCTTTTCAAGATTCAATTGTAGGTGAAGGGAGACTTCTCTTTCTCATTTTATAACTCTCCCGAGCTTGGTCCCTCCTCTCCCTTCCAGGAGCACATATTTCTTTTGTGAGCATTAAAACATGATTTCGCTGTGTGGAACTATCGCCCCGCCTCCACCCCACCCCCCTGATGGGCAATTACGCTGTGTTGAGTCAGGGACATTTTAGCAGGGGAAGAAAAGACTTAGTCGAAAAGGATAAGGATGTCATGCTAAGGATGACAGAGAAAGAAGATGAGGTAAGATGCAGAAAAACGGAGAAATCAGTGGAAATAGGAAATCAAAGCAAAAGGCTTAAACATGAGCCCCTAGACTCTTCAGAGATAGGGTAGATGTAGGGATTGGTGTCCACCAGACATGGAATGAGGGTTAAATCAGTTATGTGTGTCTTAAATAAGAGAACGAGAACACAGATGGGCAAGCCTGGAACATCTAAGAAATAGCTGGATTGTCTGACTTTCAATTCCAGTTCAGCCCTTTAATATCTACTAAACTGAGATAAGTTTCTTGGCTCTCAGCCTCAGTTTTCTCAACTGTAAAACAGGGATAATATTACTAGCTGCCTCAAAATTTGCTGCAACTTTTTAAACAAGTCTGTGTAAAGTGCTTAGAACAATGTCTGACGATGAAGGGGCACTCACTGAGCATTAGTTGTCAGAGTCCTGTGTCCTTTTGATCTAGTTTCATTGCATGGACGCACATGATGTCAACCAGTGCTCAAAAAAGAGTAGAGATGCTCATATACTACAGTCAGGAGCTGCTGCTCCCTAATTCTGGTCCATTGCTTCTGGAAGTCAGGTCCCTGGACCAATCATCAGCATCCCCTGGGAACCTGTTAGAAAAGCTACTTCTCGGGCCCCTCCCCAGATCTCCTGAATCTCCAGGAGGTTTTGGTGCACGCTCGAGTTTGCGAACCAATGCTCCATTCCATCCTGGGAGGCTAATGAGGGAGCCTCTGAGTGCCCGCTGCAGGGTGGAGGCGCCCTCAGGCTTCCTTATAAGTGCCGTCTCAAGTATACCCCCTCATGAGCAAATATGTCCCCAGGAACAATCTCACTAGCAGTCCCATGTGATAAGTGGGCCATAGATGCACTTGGCTTTCCTTTTCCCAGACCCAGTTATTTATCATCTCTTCCTGGTATTGGCCCACAGTTCTCCTTCCATCCTGAATCCTTCAGAGAGAGAGGGGTGTCACAAGATCTCATAAACACCTGCCAAGGACTCCTGTTACAAAGGGCTTCTTAGATTCTGGGGAAGGTTCTGTTTTTACCAGCCCCACCCATCCGGTGTTCTAGGACTCGGATACTTTTCAGGGCTCAGAATCTTGGTTTCCACCATGACATTTACAGAGCAGCTAAGCCTGTTCATTGAAAAACGTCCAGGGCTCGGCGGGCAGTAATGAGGCTGGCTAATCTCCAGCAGCTGGCAAACACTCTGGCACGTTAAATGTCACTGCGGGCTTTGTTTGGTTTTAAATTGAAAAGTTGAAAGCTTACAAATTGAAAGCTTACAAACCTTGCCTGGGGAGGAAAAGAAACGCCCCCCTGTTCTTTGTCTCTGCTCTCCCTCCACAGACTACGTGTCACCAGGGAATCCCTGCACCCCCTCTCTCAACTCATGCCCCTGCCCCACTCACACGCTGATGGGCACCCAACAGCCACGGCGCCCATGACCAAGAGCGTGTTTCCAGAACTCCTCTTGCTGGTGACAAAGAATGTGGAACCATTCCTAATTCAAAGCAGATCTGACCTAGCTACAGACCCCTATGCACACTTTCCCAGGATCCTCTACCCTCCCTTCTTCTTTGCTTCTGAAAAGGAACGTTCATGCTTATTGTATACAAACACCCGTCACCAGCAGAAGCCTAGTCTGGTCTTAAAACTAGAAGGGCACTCAAGGGCATGGGGTCTAGACTGTGCTTTCAAGCCGGTAAGTTACTGTTCCCATTGTACACACGACACAGCTGAATCCAGAGAGTGAGTAACTCGCCCGCAGCCCCACAGCGACCAGGTGCAGAGCTCAGACCCAGGGCTCCTGCCTCTGCCTTTCTTCCCTTGATCACGGTGCCTCTTTCCATCTGAGATCAGACCCCAGAACTCGAGGCGAGCCTTCAATCACTCTTCCCTTTCCAGCTGCAGCCTGGGGTAGAGTTTTCTCAAATGCAATTTCATCAGTAGAGTTAATCCAAATGTATCATCATTTTCTTGTTGTTCTGCCAGCACGTTTCAGCCCCGGAGTTGAGACGCCCTGCTCTGGGTGCAAGTGTGAGCACCTGAGCGCCCATTCGCTAACATTTAGGTCAGGAGGAGACAGGGTCTTGAATGTTTCATGAGGTGACTCTCCTCCAACAGGCTTGGAAGCACATGACTGTCAGAAAGACAGGGCCCACAGTGAATGACCTGGGGGGGTGGGGCTGGAGGACTTGAATTCTAAGAGTGGCTGAGACCTTGATTGTATCCCATTTGTCCCCACTTAACCTGTTTGTTTTGTTTTGTTTTAGTCCTGGGAGAGGGGAAAAACCAGGTCAAACAAAAAATTCTCTGATTAGCATGTAGAACCGGGGGTGACCCGAATCGGTCTGTTTTCCCCAACGTCTCTGACTCTGGACCCCTCTGTTCCTCCTCCCCACTGTTAGATCTGCTGGGTACCAACTAGGATGCTGTGTGCGGTGGCGTGAAGGGCCCTGACCTGGCCACACAAGCTCCCCTGTGCCTTTTGATGCCCAGTTTCCTCATCTGTTAAACACACCATAGTGATCTTTAAGGATTAACTTTAAACTGATGTAAAGAGCATGGATGGGGAGGGGGAAGGGTAAGCTGTGACAAAGCGAGAGAGAGGCATGGACATATATACGCTACCAAACATAAAATAGATAGCTAGTGGGAAGCAGCCACATAGCACAGGGAGATCAGCTTGGGGCTTTGTGACCGCCTGGAGGGGTGGGATAGGGAGGGAGGGAGGGAGGGAGATGCAAGAGGGAAGAGATATGGGAACATATGTTTATGTATAACTGATTCACTTTGTTATAAAGCAGAAACTAACACACCATTGTAAAGCAATTATACTCCAATAAAGATGTTAAAAAAAAAAAAAAAGAGCATGGTGGTACCACCAAATATCTGCTCCTTTCCTTCATTCCTGATAACACAAGTACATTTTTCCACTTAAATGCATTTGCATTATAATGGAGGCAGCATCTATAATAATAACTGTTAAAGAGATGAATCTCTAATGGTAGATTTCAAGCCTCAGCAACAAGCCCAAGAAGAGAATAGGCAATGTAATTGGAGCAGGCAAAGGACCCTCGATGACAACGAAAGTTCAAGGGGCAAAGAGGCAGGGGGCTCAGTAAGCCGAAGCCACAAGGGAAGCAGCTGGGACTTTAATAGCTTCCTCTGTCTTTCTTCATGTGTAGAAAGGCCCCTGGTTATGACGCAGCAGCTCTGTGGGTGACTTTTAGCATGCATTTATTGAGCTCCTGCCGTGTGCTCTGTCCCCAAGCGGTTGCCACTGTCTTCATTTCCTCTTTGTCCTCCTCCTAACCAAATCCAACCCCACCCCTCTGTCTCCATCCTATTCCCTCCAAATCCTTCCACGATTCACTGCCACCGAATCTCAGCTGCCCCCATGACTGCCCCATCTGAATGGACCTCATGAGAAAGATTGCCCCTTGGGGCCAGCGTAGGGCACAGAGGGCAACCAAGGTGGCACTGAGGACCCTGCCATCCCCGCCTGAGAGAGACAGGCAGGGACAGATAAGAGTCATTTCCTTTGCTCGTCACCTTCCCACTAAAGGCATTTCCAGAGCATTTCTCTGGTGACGGAAGAACCAGTCAGGAAGATCCGTGCCCTTCCTCGCAGCCCTCCTGAGTTGAACAGATTCAGTGCACTTCTCAGTTCTAACCTAAACTTCAACAGCAAGCAAGCTTTCTGGAAAGACCAGGCTTCCTTCTAGCCTTCCCAGATGTCCTTCTTCCCTTCAGTCACTTGCACGTTTCTGTCTTTGGAAGGGTGGTTGTAGAAGAGTGCAACTTGTTTTAGCATCGAGGAAACTCAAGTCCATAAAATGTGGCTTCTGGCTCTTAAAATCTTTGTCAATAAATGTCAGAAAGATTGCTAATGGAATGTAGGGTAATAAAAAGAAAATAAGTGTGAGCACTTTGGCCTTGGATCTCTGCACTTGTTACTCCGAGCCTCTGACTTTGAAGCCAATGGCATCCCCCAGCTCCTGTCACTTAGCTCCAGTGCTGGACCAGAAGTATCAGTGTACATCCCATAGAATATCAGAGCCCCAGTGAGACCTTAGCAAGAATTGATTCCAACCTCCTTTTGGGGGACCATCTGGCTAGACTGACCCACCTTTGGGAATGGGCTGAGAGTCCCACACTAGGACAATGCCCTTCACTGGGAAAGGGAGCTGGGCTATGTATACACTGTCAAGTTCAAGCATCTCTGCATGGCCTCAAGGCTGTCCATCTTGCCTCACCTTTTACCACTCCTTGCCTTACACTTTGTGCTCCAACAATATCAAACCACTCATAGGTCCCCATACGATTTGTTGCCTCAGTGCCTTTGTGCGGGCTGGCCTTGACCAGAAAGTCCTATTGGCCCCAACACAGTTATGGACACCTGGGTAACTTCTACTTACCCGTTATGATCCAGCTCAGCTGTCACTGCCTTTAGAAGCTTGAATGCGGCCATGATTATGAATTGGTGGCCTCCAAAGCCAAGCAGACCTAGGGCCCAATCTCCACTCATTCTCCCTAAACCTCAGGCTTCTTATCTATAAAATGGCGGTTGCTAGAGGCAGCAGCTGGCGCATCGTAGGCCCTCAAACTCAGCAGCCATCTTCCTTGTTTTCTGACTTCTCCACTCTGCCCTTCCATCCTAGTCTGGGATGTGTGTCTGTCTCCGTCGCTATTCTTCTATGTGTGTGCTCTTTTAAAATCTACTTTGTTGAAGTGTAATTTACATACAATAAAATGTACCCATTTTAAGCGTGTGGTATGGTGAGTTTCGACAAATGTGGACACCTGTGCATACCTGTGTACGTGGAACATTTCTATCCCTCCTAAAGCTTTCTTTGTGCCCTTCCCAGTCAATCCTCATGCCTCTACTTCTGGGCCCAGGCAACCATGATCTCTTTCTATTGCTAGAGATTATATTGTCTTTCCTAGAGCATCATAGAAATGGAATCATACAGTATATATTCCTTTGTGCTTCGTTCACTCAGCATAGTGCCTTGAGATCCTTTGCCTGCTTTGGTAAGGGTCCCTTATAGCACAGGCTCCGGATGCGCAGGCTCAGCGGCCATGGCTCACGGGCCCAGCTGCTCCGCCGCATGTGGGATCTTCCCGGACTGGGGCACGAACCCGTGTCCCCTGCATCGGCAGGCGGACTCTCAACCACTGCGCCACCAGGGCAGCCCCCATTATAGCGTTGCTTTTAACTTTGTCTTATAATTTACCTGCTTCCTCCGCTAGACTCTGAAGCCCTCAAAGATTCTTTTCCTTCTCTGGTTCCCAAATAAGCACTCAGCAGATGTTGGAAGGAAGAAAGGAGGAGGGAAACAGGGGAGTTCTCAGGGGGATTGGTGAAGATCCTGGCTGCAGCCCTGCATCTTGTCCACCCCTGGGAGGCAGTGTTCACATCCCCAGCAGAAGCACACACACAGACACTTACAGCAGCCAGTCCACAGCCACCAGCAGGCTGATGTCCTCGGTCGGCAAGCCCACAGCCGTCAGAATGAGGAGCATGGTGACGAGCCCGGCACTGGGGATACTGGCTGCCCCAACGCTGGCCAGCGTGGCCGTGAGGCTGTGAGAACAGAAAAGGCCGGGTCAAGGGAAGAGAAAGTGGTCTTGGCAAAACCATCCCTGGCAGGCAATTCTCGGCTCTCATTTCTGCCAGCAATCATAAAATCCCCTTCTCCTCCCAAGGAATAAAGAAATCTGGAGGACCAAGATCCAGGAAATAGGGTCTATTTGGATGCTGCTTAACCTTGGTGGAAACTCATAAATTCACGGATGAGAGTCTCACCCCCATCACGACATCCAGTTCACTGAATATACCACAGGGCTCAAACAAGGTAAGCACGGCTCTAAAAGCAGGCAAGGAAATATTAAAGAAGAAAAACAAGTCACCCTTAATCCTTCCACAGGAACACCACAGCATTCATTTCTGCTTACCCCTTTACGTCTCTGTGAGAAGCAGAGACTTCTAGTCTGCGTGGCAAGAGTCTGAGAAGGTTGCCAATGTTAACATGAGAACTCATAACAGCGAGTATCCAGACTCAGCTGAGTGGACATCGGGGAACAAACCAAAAGAATTCCAAAGGGCATTAAGGTTCAGATGCCTGGACGTTCCACCATGGGCTGGAAGATACATTATTCAGAAAGAGGGTGCCAAGACATGACAATAAAATAACAGGAGGCTTTCCTTCTGAAGCATCTCATCCCTTGCTTTCCAAGCAATGCCTAGGGCATACTCAGCACCATTTTGAAGTCGTCTCCGGAAGAGGGTTTAATCTAGGGTTCAAGGGCCCTGTCTAGACACCAGAGGGCCTCTGTGGTCCAGCAAAGGGCAGTGACTTTTTCTCCTCTTTTCTGGATGTTAATTATAAAAGCTATCATCATTTCTAAATGGAAGGAGGCTTAGGAAAACATGGATTTGCAACTTGCTTTTCTAGCTGCTGAAAAGAAAAAAGGGGCTGCTTTCTTTGTGGTTATATGATTCCAGAATTTTTTTGGTAGGTCTTCGGGCTTGAAACTAAGAATCAGACTCCCAAACTGGTTTGCCAACTGGTGTGTCCAAGCTCAGAATCCTGGTCTTACGGTCAAGAGGAACCCAAATTTACCTACTCTTACATATGAGGAAAGAAAGGTCCTGGGAGGTCTTGTGTTTTGCACTGGTTTTTCCACATTGCCATCCTTCCCACATTTAGGCTTTCACAGAATAGACACTTCCACTAGGTGGGATCTAGAACCCATCTTTGCGTTTCCCCTGCTCCATTAACATGGAGTTGTTGTCAGGGTTTAAAGAACTCCATTTTGGTGGGAGATCCATCTAGGTCATAGGAGGTAGTAGCGTGTAGTGGTTATCAGTGAAGGTTCTAGAGTTGAATGACCTAGGTTCAAATCCCAACTCTGCCACTTAACCACATGACTTTGGGCAACTTACTTAACCTCTTTGTGCCTTGATTTTCTTATCTGTAGAAAAGAAGATAACAATGGTGTCTCACTTGTAGAGGCATCAGGAGCTCAGAAATAAAGCACTTAGAAGAGGCCAGCACATTGCAACCGGAGCTGCTTTGCAATGAAAACATCCTTAGTCCTGAGAGATGGCAGGTGGGAATTCTCAGTCATTTTCCCAAGATGGATAGAACACCAGGGAAGGGGAGCTTCCCAAGTTCCAATGATCTTGGCCTAGGCAATTTTGTTTACATCAGTTGCTTCTATTACATGAGTCACTCTTACACATCCCTGTGTACTGTGGCCACATTTTCTTGTTACCCCTTGGTTGTGTGAGACAAAATCCTATAAAGAAATCTTCCTGGTGGCTGGTTCTCTTTCTGTTCCTCCATCCCAATTATACCCTCACCTGACCACAGGTGGAGTGTCTGGGGCATTGTAAGTCCTGTGAAAGCTCCCTGGCCGGTGATCTCCCCATGTCCTTTTATCCCCTCCTGCTTTTCCTGTCCTTCCCTGACTCATTTCCCTATGGCTGGTTCTTGGATGTTGTACAAGTTACCACACACACACATTAATCACAGCAGAATGTCACAGTAACCCTGCAAGGTACATACGGTAGTACCACTGATTGGAAGGGTGGAGAAACTTAGGGTCACACAGCTTGAACATGGTCTGCTGGGATTTGAACACTTGTCTGCTTGATTCCAATACCACACTGGCTTTTGATGTCCCTTGATTCCTCCTCACATTGAAAACGCTATGACTTAATGAATTTGCTGAGAATTCCTGGCCACTGTTCTCCTGCCTGCAGGGAAATGAAAAGATGAGGAATGTACTTGGAAGCACAGCAATGAAGCTGGACTTGGCTATATTTTTCTGACTAAATTGAAGACATTGAACTACATACACTCCATGGAGAGGGGGCGGTCCCCCCAGAGATAGCCCTTGTGACATGTACAGATATGGCAGATTCAGCTGAAGTTGCCAGGGGCACAAGTATTAAATATATTTGGCCAATTTTATCCTTCGTCCAGTGAAAATTCTCAGTCGTATCATTGTTAAAATAAAGGATAAATTTAAATAATCCAAGCACAGTCTCAACCACCTGGTCACTCCCTGGTACATCCTCCCACCTCTAAGTCCTCATCTAATGGTGTGAGCTTGATGCGAACATGGTTGCTTCATCATTGGGGAGAATTCAGGGCCATTAAGAAGCTCTATTTGTCTTTGAATTTTAAAGCAAGGGAGATTGGCAGTCTCACATGCAATCTGTTAGGACAGGACTTAGATGGCTTGATAACCTGACCCAAAGCACGTTTTCCACTGAGTAACATCACGGCACTCACTATATCATAGTCACATTTTTCTTTCATATCCTAGGAGTACTGTATTTTATTAAGCATCAGTAATAGTAATAATACTAGTAGCTAACATTTATTGACAGGTGACTATGCTCTCAGCCACACTAGAATATATGATTATTGTACCCATTATACAGGAAACTGAGGCTCCCCTACAGTACTGCTATGGGCTGAGTTGTGTCCCCCCTGAATTCATTTGTTCAAGCCCTCACCTCCAGTGTGATGGTGTTTGGAGATACAGCCTTGGGAAGTAATTAGGTCATGAAGGTAGAGCCCTCATGATGGGATTAGTGTCCTTATAAGCAGAGATGTAAGAGAGCTCGCTCTCTCTCTCCATGCACCAAGGTAGGGCCATGTGAGCAAACATCTAGAAGGCAGTCATATGCAAGCCAGGAAGAGGACATTCACCAGGAGCTGAACCCGCCGGCCCCTTAATCTTGGACTTCCCAGCCTCCAGAACTGTGAGAAGTAAACATCTGCTGTTTGAGCCATAGTCTATGGTATTTTGTTACAGCAGCCCGAGCTGACTGAGACAAGTACATACCTCATAGGGTGGTTGTGAGGATTAGATAAATTAATATATGTAAGTAGGTGTGATCTTTAAGTTTGCAGAGAAGCGATGTGTTTTTAGTGACGTCTTGGAAAAGTATTCTTTCTGAATTTTTTAAAATGATGAATACATATGGTAAAAATACCTTTAGTAAAAACAACAAAAAATATTTGCTGTTTATTTGTAATATAATGTTATGCTATATTGAGGAATCTCTTCCTCCCCATATTTCATCATTTTTGCCGTCACTCCTCGGAATGCTGAAGGGAACATATTTTAATGAAAGAGAAATTGGATCCAGAGTCAGTCGATGTTGGCCCCAGTGACAGCCCTGCTGGCTCGTTACTGATGGTATTACAGCCTCAGACAAACTACCATGCCCCTTGAAGCCTGTGCTTCCTCATCTATTAAATAATAGAAATAACTGCCTTGCAATGTCACAGGATTGTTAAAAATCAAATAATATCAAATTTCTGAAGCCATTTCACATAAGGCATTAATATGAGCCTGATTCCTTCTGAACCAATCTTCCCTTTGAGCCTGCCAGTAGTTCCTCTTCTCCTTTACTTCCCTCACCATTCTTCTAACTGGAGAACAGCAGTTCAAGTGGCCTCTGTGAAATGGAGTTAGCGTGGAAGGGGATAAGGTCAAAAGTTGTTTCAGTGCTTCACACCACCCATTTCACTCACCTTACGGTCACAATCTGGCCTCCATCTAGGATGACGCCATTCATCTGGGCTATAAAGATAGCGGCTACGGCTTCATAAAGGGCTGTACCGTCCATGTTAATGGTTGCTCCAACTGGTAGGACAAATCTGGTTACACGCTTATCAATCCCCAGATTTTCTTCTAGGCAACGGAAGGTGACGGGCAAAGTTCCGGCACTAAGGGGCAAAGAGAGAGAGAGAGACAAGAGTTATGTCCATTTTAGAGAAGCAAGACAAAGCACAAACCGAAATGCCACCACAAAGCTTTCGTTCTTTTGTTCCAATCAATGTGACTTGAAAAAAGCAGTGTCTGGAGCTAAATTAAAAACCATCGATTTGCCATATAGGCCATTACAGAGTATTGAGTAGAGTTCTGTACTCCAGTAAAAATTTAAAAAATAAAATCCAAATAAAATTTAATTCTAATAATAAAGATAAAAAAGCCCATTGATTTGGGGTCTCAAATACAATCTTATTAACATGGTAATAGTCAGCAACATATTTTTGTTGGTTCTAGCTTTTGAGATCTACTCAGAGCTTCAAGTTCTCCTTTCCCTTTGGTCATTGTTTCCATCTTGGATTAAATATTGAAGCCCATGTGATTGCCCACATCAATTGGGCTGCCAAAATAAAGTGTCAGAAAAGGATCAGCTACCAACAGTAAGATGGAATGAGGAATTCTTGAATGACCCATAATTTCATGCTAGAAACACTGTTTCCAACAAGATGACTACACGGGTTGTATCTAGCCTCTGGGAATTGCCCTGAGCCAGGCCTGCTAATGTTGAGAAGGCTGGACAAATATGTTAATGACCATTTAGCAAGAGTCCAAGCTTCTAGCAATTCACTGGGGACCCTCACAGACAGTCCAGCTCCCTGATAAATGGTCATTGCCAATTCTACAGTTTCTCCAATGACATAGGGCAGAAAAGCCTGTGCTCTGGAGCTAATCAAAGACCCAACATGGAGTGACTTCACCCCCACTCCTCCCAGGCATGGGATGGGAATTCACGACCATATGAATCAATTTCAAAGGCCAGAGCTCCTGACATGTTCTGTGCCTTCTAAAACAGGAGACCTATAAGAGTAAGTGTTGCTGAAAGCCAGAATATTATTTCCATGTGGATAGAGGTGATAGGAGGGCAGGCGGATTTGCTTCAAAGTTTAAGTGATATGGAAAGCAATGTAGAACATTCCAACTGCCATGGGAGTACCTTGTGGTCCATTCTCTTCTCTCTTATTCAAACGTTAGCAAACTGTCCCCAGTGCAGACAGCACATTTTTCTCTCTTGCATTTACAGCCTTAGTCATAGCTCCCTCCTTCTACTTGTCAGAATTAGGGCTCCAGCCAAGCTGGACAAAGACATCTGCAGAGGTGTCAGTTTCTCAGAGAGTGGGACAGGACCGTCAGCTGCAGGCACGCTAAGTAAAATGCAGATTCCAGGGCCCACGCAGAACCATAAAAGTCCCTAAAGTTCTAAAATTAGGGTCTCCTAGATCTGCATGTTATCAACCCATGGACCCACAAGCCCTATTAACAACCTTAGGGAAACCAGAGTCATCTTACTGGAACATTCTTTGTGATTTTAGGTCAAGGGTCTTTCTCATGCCTCCTCTTTGGTCTTAGGTGGGGAGAAGAAATGGATGCTTGGAGATCTCTCATTACCAAAGCCTTATAAACCCAGGGAGAAAAGTTGGAGTCTGGCCTCATTCACATGCTGGGCTGCCATCGTACCTGGCTTGCTGCCCCAGCTGTTTTAATGAGAAGTAGTGTCCCTTTATTCCTCTCTCACACACTCCCAGCCCTTTCCTAAGACCCCTTTGAGGTTACCAGGACACCATGACTAGCCTGAAATGGCAGCAAGGCTATGGTTGGCAGCTGAATTCTCATCGGTATGAATCTAAGGACACTGCTGGGAGGACTGGAACATATCCATTATCATTACTGCATTCATTTTCCCACAGTGTCATCAAAGGGTCTTTAGACAATTCAACAGATTGGAAGAAACAACTGGTAAGGCATGAAAATATTCTTAATGTCACTACCGGACAGGCTTTGTGTCTTAAAAATCCATATGTACCCCATCAGTCCAAACTGGGACTTGAGAATTTTAACTCTTTCCTGTGTTAACAGGCTGACATTCTGACATTGTTTTTTTGGTTCCTGCCTCAGTGGCCATATGACAGTCTTCAAACGAATAATAACTGTCTGGTACTTGAGATTCTTCTTGTTTTTATCCAGATTAGTTTTAACAGCGCACTCGGAAGTCAGAGGGATGCAGAGAGACGTGTCGCAGACCATCCCCACTCCATTCAGCTGCCCTGACACCAGCCTCTGTGCCTATTGAGAAAACAGGGTCAACCCTTCCCCTGCACATCCCTATTCAGTCCAACGTCTGAGGAGGTGGAAAGTATATTTAGCACTGGCTGTCCCAGGGCTTTTCCCCTGTGGTCATAAGGGCAAATAAACCCTGAGTTAATTCTTAGTACGTGACTCCTGCTACAGTGACTTTTTTTAAAAAGAAATTCCTCATCTAGGCAAGAGCCACATTTTAACCAAAGATTAAAACCATATTTTTTTTTCAGATGAAATACAGGGCAAGGGGGAGATATGAGTCTAATGTTTGTGGTCTTGGTCAGATAACCCAAGATTTTGTCTTTGATTTAAATATGATTTTGGGTTTCCCCTATGCTTTTAAGATTTACCTTTGTCTTATAAAGGGGCTAGGATAATTGTCTAGTCATTCAAAAGAAAAGATAATGATAATATTTTGAAATAGTGTAGTATCAAAACCATAAAGGTATTGGAAGAAAATATAAAGTTATATTTTATAATCTTTGGCAGAAAAGATATCCCTAAGCAAAATCAAAGTTCTAAATACCAAAGGAAAACACTGACGACTTTGACTACATACAAATTAAAACCTGCTAGTGGCAAAAAGCGCTGTAAGGGCTTCCCTGGTGGCGCAGTGGTTGAGAGTCTGCCTGCCGATGCAGGGGACACGGGTTCGTGCCCCGGTCCGGGAAGATCCCACATGCCGCAGAGCAGCTGGGCCCGTGAGCCGTGGCCGCTGTGCCTGGGCTCCGCAACGGGAGAGGACACAGCAGTGAGAGCCCGCGTACCACAAAAAAAAAAAAAAAAAAAAAAAAAAGCGCTGTAAGTTTTTAAGACAAATGTCAAGTGAAGGGGGACACTATTTACAACATATGACACATGAGTTGATATTTCTATACATGTAGAGAGCTGAAAACCAATCAGGAAAGGATAAACACCCCAACAGGAAATTAAGCTCACAAACAATTCACAGGGCAGAAGAGGGGAGGGAAGGATGGTCAAAAAGAACATAAAAAAGATGTCTCCCCTCACTAGTAATCAAAATAATGCAAATTCAGTGAGATCACTTTTCACCAATAGGATTTGAAAGTATTAAAGTGACAGATAATGTTCAGTGTTGATGAGCAGGTGGATAAAGGCACACTCGTACCCAGTTTGTGGGTACATAAATGAGTGTACTTTTCTAAATAGTAATCTGGTGACATGTTTCAAAACCATCAGGGTGCTTACCACTGGATTCAGAAATTCCACTTCTAGAAATTTATCCCGAGGGGATCACCAAACATCCTTGCAGAAATGTATTTACAAGGATGCTTGTCACTGCCCTGTTTAATAGACAAGGTTTAAATGTACATTTGGGGTGGGGGATGTATTGTAGTACCTACAGTATATTATTATGAAGTTTAAAAATAGTAGTAATAGATATGTAGTAATAGATATAGTAAGAGCTATATTAATAGATATAACATAACTTTTATGATATGTTGACCAGTGAAAATAGCAGTGTACAATATCTATACATAATAAGAACTGGAAATGTACATAACTGTAAAGATTAACAAAAAGGTTACTACCAGTTATCAGTGGTGTTGCCCATTCTTCTTCCTCCAAAATTTTATACACTGTCTGAACTTTTTCATAATGACCAAATACCATGTTCATAACCAGAAAACAAAAATAAAACTAAACATGATTGTTTTTATTTTTGAAAAAAAAGTTAACTTTTTCACCAAAATGAGAAAATCTTTATGGATAGAGATACTTAGCGATAAGAAATGTATAGGACCAAGAAGGAAAAAGAAAATTTTGAAGTGTTTCCCTTCATCTTGGGAAACTGAATGCAGAATCTAGATCTCCCGAATTGTATAGATTTTCGCTTTTTCTGAAACCTCACACTCTACTAGTACAGAATTCTCACTGATTTGCAAGATGGAAATATAATTTGGCTTTCCCAGGTTGTCACCACTATTGGCCTGTTAGGTCACTTAAGAAAAACCTGACTGACTGCTCAGTAGTTTTGGAAAAAAAAAAAAAAGCAGTCTCCCTGTGTCACAGAGCGGCTGTCTCCCTGGCAGTGAGTGGTCATGGGTTCTGTAACAAGGACCTGCCAACCTGTGACTCCAGAGATAACGCTGAGCTATGGGTTGCAGAGTTTACTTGCCTCCCTGCCACCTGCTTTATGGCCTCAGTCTTTGTTTTGTGACCCAAGGATACACATGCAGAAATAAAAGCAACTATTGCAGGCTGAAAGAATAAAACTCTTTTAGTCTTTGAAATTCTACATTGCTGGCTGTTTCTTATGTATCTGTTTTTGTTGGGTTGTTGGTTTTATTTTTGCTAAATTCAGTCCAAGATGATATCAAAAAAAAAAAAAAAGAGGTTTTTTTGCTTGCACATCTCTGGAGTCCTCACTGGCCTCTGGGAGGAACTGGGACTAGGTAATGAAGAAGGAACTGACTCTCGGTCAATGTTAAGTCAAATCAATGCCAACCTGACTTTCCTCAAAGTCAATGGGGCAGAGTAGTTCCATTACAGGTTCAAAGACTTGTCTGATTTCCGGTTTGTCTGAAAAATCTCACCTAACCTACCGTTTACCCTGCAAAACCTTGTTCTCCTACTTTTGAAAAATTATTCCAGTACAGTGATATAATAGCCTTTCTCAAATCACAAGTGAGAGAATTTCTTAAATAAAATAACATCCTGTTACACCCTTTTGGAAAACACTTAAAACTGAACTGATGCTATATGTGGCAAATTATGTCTAGAGATGAATAGCATGTATTCACCTGGGAAACAATATGAGATCATAGTTCCAAGACAGCTACATACCAGCAAAAAGTTCATCAGAAAGCTTAAAAGTTCCTAAAAGGAGTGAAGAATCTAAAATGTTCCACTTTTTCAAAAATATTTTAAACATATGTGAAAAGTGTTCTCACTGAACGCTGTGATGGGAAGGTTTTGAAAAAGAGGAAGTGACAAAGAAGGAAAAGGAAAGAGCAGAGAGAAACAACAGTGATTTCTTGTGTTCTCTACCTGGAAGCGGTACCCAGGGCAGTGATCCAAGCTTGGAAAATTCCAGCAAAAAAAGAGAAAGGGTTTTTCCTGGTCACTAGAAAGTAAATCAAGGGGAGAAAGATGCCCCCATGGATGATGAGGCCGACAATCACCGTGATCATGTACATCCCCAGTTGTCTAGCAACCACCTCTAAGTCCTTGATGGCAATGATCTTCCCACAAATTAGGCAGGCGATACCTAGGGGAGAGTACCTGAAAAACATAAAAGAAAAAAAAAAAAGCATTGAAGAGCTGGTGATGGGATTCAGAATTGAAATCAGGGCCCTCCTTCATACCACACCCTGAGGAAAACCCTTTGCATTCTTGTAGAGTGTTGCCAAAAGAGGACTATGAGATTCAATAGATGCTATAGTTTGCTTCCGACTAACTGCATTATCTGAAATATTTCCTATGGACCTGGTGGCCCCTGCTTTGATGAAAAATCCCAAGGCAAACTTTGTTGCTCAGGTAATTTTTTAGGGCTAAAGGAGACATGATTTACCACCTCTTAAGTAAGCACCAAGATAAAAGTTGAGAGACACCCAGGTTACATCTTTGAGAATCTTATTTGATTTCTCTGTTCCAGATCTCCTTCCTTGAAAATTGAGAATAAACTTAGAGCTTCTCAGAAAGCTCATTAGAGTTTCACCAATTTACAAACACTGGTGTTTGCAGATAGTGCTTTGTTTTTGCCTTGGAAGGAATCTAGGAAATACATTGAGAGAGAGAGAGAGAGAGAGAGAGAGAGAGAGAGGGAGAGAGCTGCCCAAACAAGAAAACCATCTGAGCCAAGAAGCATGTTTAGAAAAATGTGGTTTTATTCTTCCAAGTCTGAAAGTGTTTCTTTCCATACCTACTCCAAGAGTAACGCTGGCTGCCATCCATCGTGTTTCAAGAATATGGGGACACATCCACACACTTAATTCTTACAAAAACCCTAAAACCAAGGAATCATTATGCCTGTTTGGCAAACGAGGAAATTGAGGTTTGGAAAAGTTAAATAACTGGCCCAAGACCATGAAAACAGGAAGGAGGAGGAGAAGAATCTCAGATCTGTGAAACTCTGCCACTGGGGGTTTTCATCCCTGTCAACCAAACCACTTCCTTGAAGGAGCAATTGTAGCTTTCTGTACATAAGCAGACAATTTGTTCTCTACCAATCTATCCTAAAATAGACTTATTTTATATTTCTATATTATTATTATTTTATAGCACGCTTGGAAACAATCTACTGTTGTCCTCACTCTTGAGTCAGCTAACCACGCTCTCTCTCGTCTTGGGTATACTTTTTGTTTGGCAACACCCTTTTTTTATTGCCTAACCCGGTGGTGTTAGAGCATGAACTTGTTCAGCCTGTAACACTTCTGACTGAAATGAAAATGTTTGTGGGAACGTGGACACCTTATTAAGAATTATGAACATATTTGAAAGAAAGACTGTGGGGCAAATGAAGTCACGCTCCCAGCCTGGGGAGGGGAGTCAGGAAAAAGAGAGGGCCAGCAAGCAGATTGGGTGGCTTTTGTTTTTTCAGTTGTTTGGAGCAAAAGCACTTCCTGGGTTAAAGCAAAGCCATGAGGAGTAGACGAGAGTCATATACACGATTACACGAGACACGGAGCTTGTCCAGCCACTTACCAGCTATATGACCTTGGTTAGTGACTTATTCCCGTTTTACAGATGTGCAAGTCGAGGCGTAGAGAGGCTACCTGCAACCTCATGGGATTGCTGTGAGGATTAAGTTTTTGAACATGCATAGGTACGTGCTATCAAAAGTCCCTCCCCCATCCCTGTCAGTGCCATTAGTTCTCTGACTTCTGACACAGGAGTCCCTTGCAGGTTCTATTTTCACACATCTACCCCATGTCCCCTCATCACCTATGCGTCATGAGTCAAGTCTGAGTTGAAGAGGTTTACTAAGGCATCTCACAGGCTACTGCCACCCAACTGTGCATGTTTTTATGCGCAAACTATTTTTTCAAGAGGAATCTTCTCCTGAAAGAGCTGATTTGTAACTGACACTAAGTAGCTGGTGTCAGTTACGTGAGCGTGGCTACTCTCCCTGAGGAGCATCTAGCCTGTAGTCTCCGTTTCTCCATTCCTGGAGGTGAAGCCTGGCGATGTTTGAGGGCTGCTTTCCCGGGAATTAGGGAGTCAAGTCATTAAACCTTCGGCTTTCCCACCATTTTATATTATCTTGCAGTGCCCATAGTCACAACATCTCATAGATCCGTCGGGTGGTCTCAGGGGCTAGCTCTGTGTTCCCTGCGATTGTAGACAACTAAGCAGAATGCACTTTCTGATAAAACCAACAAGCATCCAGCTTCATAAAGCAGGAGACTAATTCTTTCCCAAGCACCAGTCGCCCCTTAAAGATGTCCAGAAAAACGCAAATACGAGCTGTTTTGGGTGCCATTCAATTTTCCTGCTCTTCTAGGACAAGCGATTTGTAGAATGGAGAGAAAATGTGTTCAAGGCTCTTTGCCAAGCAAGACCAGCTATAGAGACCCCTGGAGGACACATCTGCCGGAGCCCAATGTTAAAGAGAGGTGACAGGTTATCTCCAGAGCACTCAGCTCACTGGGAGAAACCTGAGTCCCCACTATCAACGGACAGTGTCATTCAAAGGCCGGAAGGTAGAGTGTTAGGGTAAATAAATATGGCAAGCAGGGGCCCTAGTTAACCCAAACACTTTGGTCTCTGGAGCTAGAATGAGCCTTAATTAGGACAGGGAAAGAGACTTTGTTCTATGATGTTTTTTAGGGTCATGACTTCCCTGCACCTGTTTTCAAAGCAGGTAGCTTAAGCCTCCACTCAGGAGCTGGAGCTTCTGAGTTCCTGGGTTTCCATATGAACGAATTACCTTGTTGAAAATATACTCAATGGAAAAGAAAAGGCAAATGTTCAGGGCTCAAAGTCACCATTTAAAGTTTCTGAGATGAAGCAAACAAAGCCATAAACTAAAGTGCATAAAGAGGCTGAGAGCTCCCTTGAGTGTTCTGAAGCCAAGTGATGGCCAGTAATTGTTGGACCAGTTTCTAAGTTAGAAGGACATAACTACAGAGCTGGGAGAGGGAATGGCTCCCTTGCTGCCCTGAGACTGGCTATATCCTCAGCTCTGGGCTTCATTTTCAAAGCCACTGATTCATCCAGGACTGGCCTGTGGCATCTTTTTCTTACTGTTGCATCACCCATTCTTGCCTCTGCCCACTTTGCGCCTCAGTCCTTGTCATCCTAAGGTTCCAGCCAAGATGCCCCCTCAGGTCTGCTCTCTACTCCACAAACAGACTCGTCCACAGCACTAACATACCCTGAACTCAGTCAGTGCGTCCATAGACTCTGCCTCAGAATTACCTGGCCTGCCTGAAACAACATGGATCCCCTGGACCTACCACATACCTATCAAGTTAGAATTTCCTGGAGCTGGCCTTGGGACATTTATATTTCAAACAAGTTCCTGGGTAATTCTGATGCGTTTGGAAATCAATGTTTCCAAATAAATCAATGTTTCCAGGAATAAAATCTGATCTGCAGCTGATGAAATACAGATAGTCCTTGGTTAGTCTTTGGAAACCATTTACTTTATTTAGCTGCATCTTATTCAAGGCCTTTGGTTTTAACCCACTAAAGTGATAAATTTGGGACTTTCAGGCATAGGACAGATGGTGGGCCAGACACCTGGAGTGGAGGTAAGTGGAGGGACTTTCTCAGTCCTGCCATAAAGCCACTCTGGTTCTGTCCCACATGTTGCCAACAGCAACACCACTCTGCCAGTTTGGGACAGATTTCGAGAGAACTTAGAGTTGGAAGTCTGTCAATAAAGACTTAAACATGGGCTTTCCTGGTGGCGCAGTGGTTGAGAGTCCACCTGCTGATGCAGGGGACATGGGTTTGTGCCCCGGTCCGGGAAGATGCCACATGCCGCGGAGCAGCTGGGCCCGTGAGCCATGGCCGCTGAGCCTGCGCGTCCGGAACCTGTGCTCCGCAACGGGAGAGGCCACAAGAGTGAGAGGCCCGTGTACCGCAAAAAAAAATAAAAATAAAAAAAATAAAGACTTAAACATACATTCCAAGAGTTACCTAAGGTGCTCTCGGTACTCAGGGTAAGGAAGTAACACAAATCTCCGTATTCCCAGTCCACTTAGGGAAAGATTCTGGCTATCCAAGGAGTGACTTTTGCTGGGAGTTACCATATGAGGATTAGAACTTTTCATCAGGATAGAGTGAAAGTCAGTTCATGGAGCCTCCAGGCTCCATTATATCACCAGTGCCTAAAATTGTTGTCAGCATGGCAGAGGTGCTCAAAAGTATTTAGGAAGTGAAGGAATGAATGGATGGATGGGTGGACTGGTGGATGGATGGATGGTGGTGGTGGTGGGTTAACTGGGAGGGAGAATTGAAAGAGTGAGCAGAGATTTCACTTCTCACTTTATGTTTCTATGTTGGTGAGATTATGAAAAGTTTTACTTTCTATTTAAGTTTTGCAAATTTTGAAAAACATGTTTTAAAGTACTTTGTGAAAAAATGAGGATATGAAAATCACACCGAAATGAAGGTTTTTCTTATTTTTTGGTGATTCAGAGGGCTTTGCGGGGGCTTCCCTGGTGGCACGGTGGTTGGGAGTCCGCCTGCCGATGCAGGGGACACGGGTTCGTGCCCCGGTCCGGGAAGATCCCACATGCCGCGGAGCGGCTGGGCCCGTGAGCTGTGGCTGCTGGGCCTGCGCATCCGGAGCCTGTGCTCCATAACGGGGGAGGCCACAGCAGTGAGAGGCCCACGTACCGCAAAAAAAACAAAAACAAAAACAGAGGGCTTTGCGGGATTCTTAAGGAATTCACAAATACAGAGAAGCAAAGGGTTACAGATTGAATTGATAATAATGGTAATTACAGTGTAACAACAATAATAATGCTAGTTCATACAAAATGCTCAGACAGGTCCTGGCACATAGGAAATGCTCCATAACTATTGGTCACAATTTCACTTAATTCTCACAGCAGCCCTATGATATGGATTCTATGATCAATCCATTTCACAGATCAGGATGAGGGGTTTAGAGTGTTTCTAACTTACCTAAAGTCACACAGCTAGTAAGAGGAGGATCCTGGGTTCAATCCAGTCTGAGGTCAGATGGAAGTTGATTAAGGTAATGCTTCTCTATAATTCCAATTACTTAGGCTGTGCAATGAGTTAATCTCTGTGCTTAGTTTTCTCCTCTGGAAAATAGGGCTCACCAAAGTACCTATTTTTGCTAGGTATTATTGTGAAAAATAAATGAGTCAATGCATGTAAAGTATTGGAATAGTATTAAGCATACAGCAGGAATCTGGTAAATCTTAGTTGTGATTTAATAATAATTATAATATTATTATCTTCTCGATAATAGGTACAGGACAGTAATTGAAAAAGTATTGAGCATATAGCAAGAATTTAATAATTCTGTTATAATCTTATAATAATTATTGTTAGAATAATAGTAATCTCCTCAAAGATGCATTTTGCTATTACTACCCTTCTTACTACCACGTAGAGAAGACTATGAAAGAACTCTGATGATTTAAGCTTTGAGGGTGTCAGTTAAGGAGTGGTTGGTTGTTTTATCCAGAACCTTCTCACACACATCGTTTTCACTTGTTGATGAGGCAGCTAAGGAATGAAAGAAATGTGTAGGATTGGCATCTCACGTCATATTACATCCTCCGGACTGTTAGCCTAGATGAGGTAACCCAACAGCTGTCAGAAACTGTTCCATGGGTCTTATTCCTGACTCACAATTGCTCTTCATCTCTTGGGATATGATGCTAAATCTTTAGGAGATTTGGTTTCATGAAGAGGAAACTTCTCGATCCACACCCACTCCATCCCTGCAGAGAAGGGAGGCTACACTTTATCCCATGACTCATCTGATTTCCTAGAAGATTCCCTCTGCTCCAAGGGCTCAGTGGAAATGACAGTGGTATGGATAAAGGAAGGAATCTTCATACATTACCCACATCGCTGGCGTCATTAGACAGAAAAATGGACTGCCTATCTAGAGCTAGGGTGCTCACTCGGCTAGGAATTTCAGGAAATGAAGGCAGATCCTAAGGTTTAAAACCAAGAGGCCTATTCTGCTTCATGTATTACCATTTATTAATCTCTCAGCAAGCTCAGAATGGATTTAAAAATATTTTTACAGCATGACCTCGTGTGTGACTTGAAATCTTCACACAAAAGAAATATTCAGAAATCTAGCATTGACTGGGAAGTTGAAGAATCAGTACAATAATCGAAAAGAACACACTACGGCACTAGCATCCTTTCCATGTTTCTAAAGTACAAGAAAGCAATGACCAACACCAGCCTGACCTATTAAATACGGTTCGTGAAATCACGGGAAACATCTTCGTGATCTAGGACCCTGGGGCCTTCAGCGAGCCCCTCGCTCCTCAAGTTTCAATAAGAATTTACTACCGGCACCTCATCATGTTTGGAGACAAAATACAAGAGAACAGATTGTGCCCTTGTAAGTTGGGAGGAAGGGTCAAGGAAAGGAAGAAGAGAGAACGCAGGTGGAATTTCAGGGGAAGACACGTGGAATCGGAGGAGGACCAGAGGCGAAGTGGGGAGGCTGGTGGGGAGCACAGGGAATCTGTAATGCGGAATTCCTGGGGCAAATAGAGCACACATGTGGTTTGGCCTTATTTCTAGGCAGGCATACGGGACCGTCATAGGGGTCTGAAATGAACGTATGTAAAAATCTTTCTGTCTGAGAGATACCGGACACGAGAAGTTTCCAGTGACTGGAGGTGACACAATTTCCTTGGTGAAGGAGAGAACACCTGTGCTCTGGGCGTCCCTATACTTCAGAACCACTGACCATAAACACACATGAAATGAAGTGGAGACAATATTGCTTACATGATTCAAACAACAACAAAAAAACCCCACCCGCTTACATATCAAAGGTTTTGATATCAGCATAAACCCCAGCTCTTCCTCTCCCTAGCGCTACACTCTTAAGCAAGTTAACTCACCTCAGTGAGCCTCAGTTGCCTTTTCTGTCCCATGGGGACCATAACACCATCTTTGCAGGGTTGTGGGGATTACATTTGATAGGTATGAAGCACTCTCATGGCTCTTGGCAGATAAGAGGAAATCAATAAAAGATAGTTTTTATGATGATGGTGGTCACGATGATGTTAAAGAATCAGGATTTAGTGTCTCTGGACCAGTTTTCTCTGCTGTGAAACCAGAGAGTGGGACCAGATTTCCAAGAGCACTTACAATTCTAACCTTTTGTGATTTCACTTTTTCTTGCACGGCCTGAGAACTGCCTTTTCTTTTTATATGAGTCACGAGTAACCCAGGTCTAAGGTGCATTGCTTTTGGACACCAGAATACTGGCGCAATGGTTCTCCCAGACACCCTGGGTCATGCCCTATCCCTGAGATCTTGGCCCTGTCTTGGTGTAGTGTATCCTGATACCGCTCACCTTCAGGATTACTAATTGGTTTTTTCAGCTTTTCTGTCCTTTCTTTCTTTCTTTTTTTTTTTTTTAACGTCTTTTCTTCCAGGGCAGGGATGGAAGGGGCCATCCCTTTTTATGTAAGGGGCCAAGTACTAAATATTTTAGGTTTTACAGGCTACGCAGTCTTGGTCACAGCTACTCAACTCTGTCTTTTTGCACAAAAGTAACCCTTGACAATACATGAACAAATAGGTATGGTTGGGTTCCAACAAAACTATTTATGGGCACTGGATGTGAATTTCACATAATTTTCACGTGTGGTGGAATATTACTTCTCTTTTGATTTTTTTTTTCAGTCAAATAAAAACATAAAACCCATTCTTAATTCACGGGCCATACAAAACAAACGGCAGATAAGATTTGGCCCACAGGCTATAGTTTTCCAGCCCAGTTTCTAGTGAAAGCTCCAAAAAAGAGATTTGCATCCCTTTCTCAAAGTCTTTCTGGAGAGCCCTTTGCTTGGTTCACGCCTGCCCACTCTTTCCTGCTGGGAGGGCTCCAGTGTCCTCTGGCGACCCCAAGGCCATCTCACACGCCACCACCGTGAAGTAAGAACAAGCCCACTTACCACATGATCATGATCACTAGCTTCATTACAATCTCATTCAAAATGTTGAAGAATTCCACCATCAGCTTGGCCTGCTCGCCCATCTTCCCCATGGCAATGCCAAAAGCAATGAAAAACCCTATCAGACCTGTTGGGTGAATCACAGGACACAGAAGGACAAATTACCAAGTATGTGTTTCTTCTCCCTTGTTCGTTACTATCCCCCGTGTGTGGAGCCACATTCTTACCACCTGTTACCCTATGAATTAGGCATTAAAAGACAAAAGCATTTGTTTCACACTTCTCCCCTGGATGATTATGGCTTTCCTGAATACTTTCCATAACAAGCAAGTTGAACTGTAAGCAGGTTAGTTCCTTGCAGAAAAGGAATTCATTTTCATTCCAAACTGAAAAGTACTCTCTTCTCTCTCCTCCTCACTTACGAAATCATGTGGAAGCAGATTCCATTAGTACACAGATTAAAGAAGGAAGCCTTGTTGGGACTTGGGGATTATCATGCAAACTTTGGAGCCAATATTAGAATAGCAGAGACCAATTAGCCAATTCAGTCTCTGCCAGGGTTATGTCTGTATTAGTTTGGTGTTATCCCAAGTTCATGCGTGGCTGGTGTGTTTCACTCTAGGAAAATCCTAAACATAAAATATTTTTCCTGTTGCTGTGTGCCTAATTGGAGAAGGAGGAAGAATCTCGAAAAATCCAAGGGAAAGCAATGAAAAATCCAAAACAGTTGGGGAACCCCAAATGACCCAATTTGTTTGGATTTAACCTGTTATTTATTAATTCATCATCATTGTTTCCATGGTCAAAATGGTTAGAATGCTTTCTTTTTTATTGTGGTTTTTTTTTTCAGGATCATAAAGTGAGAACATAGTCTTTGTTACTTCCTAGCCCCTTGGCCCTCTTCTCCCTTCACTTGATATCCCTTGACTTCCATCTAAATGCAGCCCCCCTCCCCCCAGCCCCCAGGCTCAATCTAATCCCAGGCCAGCAGGATTTGAGGAACCCTGTCCCCAGGTCTTGATGCTGGCATCAAATTGCACTAGGTCCTGGACCAAGCCCAACAGCCAACCTTGGGTCTTATTTCTATGTTACCTTTTACCTCATTCCCTGAGTATCTGTCCAGGGAACCTGCCTGATACGGTAGCTCCTCCTAGGCAAGACCTGGCTTCTCTCTCCCCAGAATAGTTTCTCTGGCTCCACTCTGTCCCACCCCTCTTCCTCAGCCTCTCACCCTGGAGTCTCACCCAGACCCTCCCAGGGACTGGGGCACACTACATGGCTAACGGATGTCCCTGTTACTGCCTGAAGGCTCTCTGGATTTCTGATAACCAGTCGTCATGCGCCCCCCAGCTCCCAATCTGTTATTGCCAATCTTGGGGCTCCAACGCTGAAGGCTTGCATGGACTATAAATCAATGTCATTGTCCCCTTGGCAACAGTCCCTTGCTTGCCCATCTGACTTTTTCTCTGACCTGCAGTACGGGCCATCCACTCTTCCCTCTCTCTCCCTCCTCTCCTTACACCTACCCTGTCCCAGTTTGGCAGACTTCATTTCCGGTCCCTCCCTATTCCATCCAATTTCCTATTGCGTCCGTCCTTTTATGCCTGCAGTCTTGAGCTGTATCAAAGTAAATGATAGCATTATAATATGATTCTCTTAGGGGAAAATTCTTTCTAAACCTCTGCTTTTACCTTTTCTCTAGTCACCGAAACCACTCACCTCCCACACCAAGCACACGTCAACCCAGACTGTTCAACTACCCTTTGCTCCCCTCAGCAAAAAAAACCTAGCACTTGTACTGAAATTGTTAATCCTCGGGAGTTAATATTTCCCCTTTTTAGCTCTTGGCCAGAAAGCTTAACTAGTGACTTATAAGTGAGTTATTGGCCATAAACACAAAGGCTTAATGAGAATTAGCATGACCTAGAATCAGAGTGACAGAAGAGAGTGACCTAGTTCTGTGGTAATGGAGGAAATCAAATTCAGGCTCTCGTCAAGCCCATGGAGAGGAGTTTGCTAGGTGTGTGGTGAACATTCTGGCTGAGAATAGCTAGTATCACTTGGCTAATTCCATTTGGAAATTTTAAGAGAAAATGTTCAAGGTCTCAAGGTCCCCAAGAACTAGAATAAAATAGCTTCCCTGGCAGGGTCACCAGAAACGGGCCATCTCTATGAGTGTAAGAGAGAGATGTTGAAAGGAGCTGTCTCACACAGGAGTTGATTTAAGTGGTTGGGATTGAAGTAGAGCCCGGAGCAGTCTGGAGGTTTTGGGGGTAAAGAAATGAGTCTTTAAAGAAGTGGGGGGCCAGAGCCAGGATTTTTATCTTCACTCTTGCAATGCTTGATCCTTGGGACTTTCCAAAGCCAAAAAACAAACCAAAACCAAAAAAAAAAAAAAAAAAAGGCCACCATCTCTGCCCTTGGAAGACAATGGAAAGAACCTTATTTCAGCCATGATTTGTAAATGGGAAGTTTCTCAACAATCTAACTTCCCTTAGCTTTCCAGAGCTTCAATTTGCACTTGGAAACCCACAGCCAGCTTGTGCATTTCCCTCTGTAAACACTGCCTCATTGAAGTCGCTGGAACAGGGGTGTTTCATTTGAACAAAGCCCTCTTAGACTTGGTCACTGGGGTTGAGAGAGTCCTGAATTGTGTTGAAACTCCCTGGTACAGCCAAAGGTCATGTGACTTCCCAGAATCCACCAGAACTCTGGAAATGACCACAAAAGTCTTCTGAATGATTCACCCCAAAGCACTGGCCCCATTACTCATGGCCACAGTAGAAAATAGTGGGGCCACTTTGGGTTTGTGGGGCAAGGTGATTTGGGAATGTCTGAAAGGGTCACAGATATGTGGACAGTGGGAGAGAAGAGCCACTCAGGGTTGGATGCTGAGGATATCTGCAAACCCTCCTTTTCAGAGGAACTCTCCTATCTTCTCCTCACTCCTTCCTCCTCTCGCCTCTCACTGGTTATCAGCAATGTTTATTGATCTTCTGTTGCCTGGCAACCCGGTCAGCTTATCTCTTCCCTCACTCTCTGCTTCCTGCCAGGTCAAAGAAAAAGACACTTTTCACTGGTCAGGCAATCCTTCTCCCTCCGCCTCTGTTTCTCCACCATTCTGGATAAGTAAGGAGAACGGTTACCAAATTTAGAACAAACAAAAAGGACTCCCAGCTAAAATCTGAATTTCAGAAAAACAATGAAAAACATTTTTTAGTACAAGTATATCCCATGCAATATTTGGGACATACTTAACACTTGAAAATTATTTGTTGTTTATCTGAAATTCACATGAAACTGGGCACCCTGTATTTTATCGGATGCCCCTATCAAGAGACAAGGGCATTTGATCTCCTAGATGGTAAAGTGAGCTCAACCTTTTCTAAACAGCTCTCATTCAAATCCTTAGAAATCTCGCTTGCATGGATCAACATACTTCTTCCACATAGATTTCCCATTTCTCCCAGCTTATGACCAAATGTCTTGTCTTGGGACACCATTCTAACAGTGGATGGGGGTTCTTATGGGTGGGGGAGTGAACCCGGAGGGTGGATGGGGAGTAAAGTGAGCAAACTGGAGTCACCCACACAATGGGGGGTCTCTATCCCCTGTGGGGTGTTTTCTACCGAGACGCTTAGCACTCCACCCCCGGCCATTAATGATGACAGCGGCTCACAAGATAAAGCATATGGCGCATACCATCGTGCCTACGTGCGCAATCTCATTGAATCCTCACAACGATCTACAGGAGAAATGCCAACCCCATGCCCGCTTTACAGATGAATCTTGAGAAGTGGAGGAGGCAGCCCACGATTAGATAACCGGTGAGTGGTCCATAAGGGATCCAAACTGGATACAAACCAGTCTAACGTCAGAGCCAGAGAACCCCTGGGATGACACTCTCAGAAGGTTCCAAGCTCACTGAAATCCCAGAAAGTTAAGCCAGACAGTCTCCTTTTGACAAGCTCGTTCTGGCACCAGCGCCAACACGTTCGCTCCTGATAGCACTGCATTTGTTTACAGACTGTGAGGGCTGGGGAGGGACAGCCCCCATGCCTAGCATAGTCCTGGGACAGACACAAGGGCGCCTCAAAAAGAAACGCTTAGGAAATGAAAGGATTGGACGTGTAACTTCATGAAATGGAGAGTCAGAGAGAGTGACTTGCCAACACCACGCAGAAAGTGGGGGCAAGTGCCCTGTGAACGTCAGTCCCCTCGCTTCGCCCATACCCCAGTCCAGCTGCCACGTCCCCACGTGCTGTTGCTCCTGCCGTCTCCCTCGCCCCTCCCCTCTCAGTTTTCAGTCCCAGTGACCCTCGAATTCGCTCCCCAGAGACAGCCTCTTGCTCCACCTACAGGACAGCAGGGCGATCGGCTTTCTGAGAAGGAAGCCAGGATGCCTAGGTGCTGACCTGCAGGGAAAGCTGGCCACGTGGCCCCGGCAGAGGCACCTCCCCCAAGGAGATGAAGCCCAGTGTGCCTACCTAAGACATTCATGCCGTCCTTGAACTCCAGGCCCTTCTTGATAACCACCTGCGTCTCCTCAGGCGGCTCAGTCACAGTCTCATTCAACAGCGAGAGGACAGCATTGGTGGCATTGCTGTCCTCGTCTGATGGAGTGGCCACCAGGACTTTCTTTGTCACTGTTTGAATCTAATGGAGTGGGGAAAAAAAACCATAAAGATGAGAGGTTTGGTGTAAAAGGTCACCAAAAGCCTGGCCGCTTACATAAATGTTTGAATTCCCAATACGTCAAAAATATTATAATTAAGAAATGGCCAAACAAGGTTATGAAATCGGGGAATATTTTATATGTTTGTGCTTGACAGAGTGACGCTTCATGGCACAAATGCAGTGGGAGACGACTGTCCTCACCCCACGATAATGACAGGATTTATAACATTGTTTTGTAACTACTATAAGCAGTGTGATTGGTAATGGGACCCAAGCTTCAAGTTGAGGGATGCCTGTCTGCTTGTTTCATTCCCATGGAGATAGTAGCAAATGTGAGACCCAGCTGGATGCCCTGCCAGCCCCTGTGGAGGGTCCTGGATCTGGTCACGAACAGGAGGGCAGGGGTCTTGTTGGAAGTCAGATCAGCACCTCATGATCCAGGTGATTTCCTTCTCCCTGCCTGGTTCCTGTCGCACGGAATCTTCACAGGCCCACTCTCACTGAGGCTCCTCCCAGAGCCTGGCTCTGCTGGGAAGCTCCATGTAGCTGCCAGATGTGCCAGCTGCCAGCAGCCCCCAAGGCAGGGTCACTGGCTCATATGCCATAGGTAAGGTGGGAAGACACCCACTCCTTCGGGGCGGTGGTGCCAAGCCTTGCTCAATGTTCCCCAAGCATCCCTGTGCAAACGGCTCCCTAAGAAGCTCTCACGCTACTCCTCGACATCTGGGGCGGCCACCCTATTTTTAAAGGTGCCAGGCACCCTGCATGCTGTGAAAACTCATGTCTAAGCCCCGAGAAACACTACCTCCAGGGGCATTAAAACAGAAGTCATGCAGAATCCTAGAACGTCAGTGCCGGCACGCAGTCGGTGACAGATGGCTGAAGCCTGAATAGATACAGAAGAGGGGGCATGGAGAAGTCAAGTGGCTCATCAGACGTCGTAGAATTATTGGGAGAACTGGGACCTCAACTCAGATGCACTGACCACCGCTGAGGTCTTTCACCACCTGTGCTGCCTGATAAACTCTATGGACCCAACCGTACAGCAGCTGGGCCCGAGAGTAAGTAAGGCTGACCTGACCAGTTCTCCTAACTGGGAGAGAGGGAAGCATAGCATTCCCTGAGGCAAGGCACTTGTGCAGGGAGAAGGGCAGCCCCAGCTGAATGGGAACGGGCAGTTCATTGGTCCCCTTGGTCTGGGCAACGCTGGCACAAAGAGAGAACGCAGGAAGGATCTGAAGGGAAGCTTCCATGAACAACAGAGTCACCCTCCTGGGGACAAAGTGGGGATCAGAGCCAACTGTAGGCCTATCCTGAGAAGGCTAAAGAAGCCAAAGTTCAAGTTCAAAGGAGTAACGGCCATGGGCCTGAATAAATGGTGCTTCCAGGATCAGGGGGGCGGCCAGCTGCTCCACCTTTGACAACTATTACTTCTTGTGTCAACAGGAGCCCCTCAAGGCTCACAGGGCTGAGTAACTAACCCCAGGACAGACAGCTAGTAGTTTACTGAAGCAGCATTCAAAATGAGTTATGTTCAGCTCCAAAATCTAGCTTCCAGAGAGCACGGCTCAGCGGCTGAGTTGAAGGTTGGACGACAGGCCGGGTTCTCTGAGTTCTCAGTTCAAGCCTGTTTGGGTTGAAGAACCCCAGCTGGCTGCCAACTCCAGTCCCAGCCACCAGGGTCTCTCACCTTAAAACCTGCAAAAGCCTGCTCACTGACTCATCTCCTCTTCCTGGCTACCTGCGATCCCCAGGTAAGTAGCTACCTGGAGCTCTGTCTATATCCAGAGCTACCAGGTTGATTTTTTAAAAATAGAAAAACAGGGCTTCCCTGGTGGCGCAGTGGTTGAGAGTCCACCTGCCGATGCAGGGGACACGGGTTCGTGCCCCGGTCCGGGAAGATCCCACATGCCGCGGAGCGGCTGGGCCCATGAGCCATGGCCGCTGAGCCTGTGCGTCCGGAGCCTGTGCTCCGCAACAGGAGAGGCCACAACAGTAAGAGGCCCGCGTACCGCAAAAATAAATAAATAAAATAGAAATAGAAAAACAGTCATCTCCTTGCCTAAACTCTTAGAATAAGAACCAGAGTTTGACCCTGGCCTGCCAGGTCCGCCTGCACCCACTCCACTCCCCAAGCAGCAGCCTTGCTTCTCTTCTCACCAAGTGCTTGCCAACCTCCATGAGCCTCTGCCCCTGCTTAGCGGGCTCTTCCCCCAGTTCTCCTCAGGCTGGATCACTCTTTTTTTTTTTTAATAAACTTATTTATTTATTTTTGGCTGCGTTTGGGTCTTCGTTGCTGCGCACCAGCTTTCTCTAGTTGCTGGAGAGCGGGGGCTGCTCTTCGTTGCGGTGCGCGGGCGTCTCGTTGCGGTGGCTTCTCTTGTTGCAGAGCACGGGCTCTAGGTGCACGGGCTTCGGTAGTTGCAGCACGTGGGCTCGGTAGTTGTGTCTCACGGGCTCTAGAGCGCAGGCTCAGTAGTTGTCGCGCACGGGCTTAGTTGCTCCGCGGCATGTGGGATCTTCCCAGACCAGGGCTTGAGCCCGTGTCCCCTGCATTGACAGGTGGATTCTTAACCACTGTGCCTCCAGGGAAGCCCCGGGCTGGCTCATTCTGACCCCTTATCATCTCAGCTCAGACGTCTCCCCCAGTTACTAGCCCATCAGCCTGCTCCAGCTCTCAGAGTGCACTTACCTTAATTTTTAAGTACCTTGTGCGTTTACCTGACATTTGTTCTGGTCTATCTCCCCGCAGTCCCTGAATGTAAGTCAGCTCCACTGAGCAGGGAGCCCGCCTGGTTCATTCTCTGTGGCGTCCTGTGCACCCAAATATCGGCCAAAGGAGCAAACCCAGTTCAGTGAATTCCCCGGAAGAAAGGACCCCATGTGGTCACTCTCACTGGGCCTGATGAATGTGGTCAGGCCACACCTGACAGCCCGTTGCCACCTTGGAAACCTCACCATGGTTCAGAGTCAGCCCGGAGCAGTGAACAGGAGGCCTCCCTGCTCTCAGAGACACAGGTCCTGCCACCTTGGGGGGGGAGCCTCTGCACTGGAGACAGCACGCCTTTCTCTTTATGTCTCTGTGTCTAACTCTGGTCCTGAAGCTCCCTCCACCCAAGAGAGGTTATTTGAAACCACTCCCAGCTGTACCCCAAGGGCACGGAAGGCACCACCCAGCACCCTTTCTCTCTGGTAATTCCATGTCACCGTCAAAGAGTTCCCTTTCCTCCAACCCTCTTCAAGGCCCTCCTAAGCCTGCCGACTGCACCTAGTTTAAGCTTCCTTTCCTCTGGGCTGCCAGGAGTCTGGCTTAAGGAAGCTGCACCCTCCCTCACCCTGCGGTCACATATTCCACATGATTATTTCTCTGAGTGTCCTAACCCAAAGGACCATGTCCTTGGGCTTCTAGCTGGAGGACTAAGGGCTCACTCCTCAGATGAATTTTGTCAGTGGAGGGGTGGGTCCAGGGCAGGGCTGAGGCAGGGAACGGCGTGGTCCTCTATTCTAGTGTCCCCCAGTGCCCCTTGCCCTGGGGAACACTAGAGATTGCCCATCGACCAGACAGGTCAGGGAGCACAAGCATGGCTGACACCACAGGAATTCACCGCAGCCCAGAGCAACAGCTCTGAGTGCTGCCTGCTTCTCGCTTCTGCCTCACTGACTCAGACGAAAGGGACTCCTTCCTGCATGCAGCGTGGGCGTGATGGGGCACAGAAGGGGGGCCCAAACCTGTCCCTCCCCGTCCTTCCGATGCTACCCCTACCCCCAGACTCCTGCCAGCTCAGCCTCCAGCTGCTACAGCTCCAGGGCGCTCTTTCCAAAACGTTAAGAATAGACTTGGCACCCGGTTGCGCCTATCACCCCAGAGCAAAGCAAACTCACCTTTCTAAGCAGGCTGGCTGAGGGCCGGGCACATTGCACAGAGAGGGTACCGGTAAGCACCCCTTCCCTAGCCTGTTTCTACTCACTCCCCACCCAACTTCCCCTGCCTGGAATGTTTCCTTTAATACAGCTCCTTGCTACAAGTGCCTCTGAAGTGGTATTGGAAATCAGAGACCATATTCCAGATTTATCCAGAGTCAACTGGGCTCAGCAGTGATGGGCAATGGCACTTTGGGGGCAGCTGGGAATGCAGACTTTTCTTCTCTGCGACCTGTTTCCTCAATGTATTCTTCTGTGATTCCCTGGAAATGGTTGAAGGAGGTTCCTTGATTCTAGTTTACTTCCAACCAGAGTTAATGTGAACTGAGGTGTATTCGAACCTAAACTTAGGTCTAGACAACAGGCTGGTGAGGGGGGCCTGGGCAGCTAACTCAGTGGTTCCACTTGAGAGAGGCTGGGATCTGGGACCCGGGATATCTGGGACTCTTTGCTGCAGTGCTTGCACCTGGCCAGACAGCAGGATACAAAGAAACGATAAGGGACTAAAAATAACTGCGTGCATGCGCAGTTGGGGCAAATTATGAACAACCAGATACAAAAAGACCCAAAACCAACTGCCACTTCTGAGGTGTCTGGAGCAAAAGCAAAAGCTGCGCACGGCACCACCAAGGGGGTGGGCACGCCACCCAAGCCACCCCTCCCGCCTAAGCCCTGGACCCATCCTCACCCTCACCCCATTCAAGGGACCAGCTTGCCGGCCCTGCCCCCCACCCCCAGGGAGGGAGCGAGGGAAGCTGTTACTTGTTTTCGCTGTACGGCAGCACAAGTCCAAAAAAGCCTTGCCTGAACTTCTCGTCTGGCCTCTTATCAATTTCTCTTGATTAAAGAGTCCAAGAACCCTGGTCAGTAACACACCCAGCAGAATCAACTGGTTTTAAGAGTCGTGTGTTAAAAACTAGATATGCCTGTGTGCAGCTGGTAGGAACATATATATCGATACAAATTTTGTAAGGCTATTTTTGCAACATCCAGCAAATTCAAAATATCAACTCTTTGGCAGGACAGTTTTGCTTCTAGAATTTATCCTTTAGAAATACTACACGACAATGAAAAACGAAAGAGAGAGATGACGCTAAAACACTGTTAAACGAAAAGGCAAGGTGTAACGCAGTGTGTACGATGCAGCACCACCAGAGCTGAATTTTTTTAAATTTTATGCACACGCGTATGTGACAAAGAAAATATATAGGAGGAAACATGAGTAGCTCTAGGGAAGCGACGTGGGGACTTGAATTTTTACTTTATGTGCATCTATAAACTTTCCAAAATCCTCATGTATTACTACCAGAATTTGACAAATACCCAGTCCCCGGGCCCACCCTGGAGATTCTGATTCTGTAGAGCACATGCATTTTTAAATGGACCACATGTGGTTTTGTTATACTGCTAAGATCAAGAACCACTGAGTACTCTAGAGAGTTGTGGGCAAGGGTGATCAAAATGTCCCCTTGGACGACACAGAGACAAGAACCAAAGAGAAGAAAAAGAGATCAAAGAAAAAAAGGAGACGAGGGACCCCAGAGCTAAATGTTATGAAGTGGACTGCAAAAGAAAGGGAAGGTTAAGAAAACAAAGACAACACGACTCCAATCCTAAACTCCTGCCCCAGATGACCCCATACAACCCCTAGGCAGAGTATAAATATGAAAAAAGTTACCCCCCAGAGCTGATTTGTTGAAACAGTCTCTAAGTTACCACCTTTGTAACTTAGGAGTTTGGAGAACAATGGATATCAGAACTCTAGGTTACCTGCTGAAAACAGGCTTGGACAAGGTTTTCAGGGAAGAGATTTCGAATAAGGTCCAGAAAGGCATCCAGGCTGGACACTTCATCGTTCTTCTGCCCAGGCCCCAGCTGCTTCTTGAGTTTGGGGTTCCCCGGGTGGATAGCCAAGACCAGGATGACCCCCAGCACTGCAGCGATGATGGTCGTGGACATGTAATATACCATAGCTCTCGTGCCTAAGCGGCCACTGGCTTTAGCATCCAGGCCTGACAACCCTGGATGGAAAAGAAATCCAGAATTATTCGTTCTATTATTTTCCTGTTACTAGCCCCTCTCTGCATACCTATAACCAACCCTCGGCTTCATATTACTCAAACGTATTAATGGTTAATTAAAGCTTCTTCACCTGAATATTTGGTCAATTCCACAGTTTACAATTCAATTTTCCAAGGATATTTTTGAGATTCTAGAGAACTGGGGAGAGTCGGAGAACATCTGGTTCAGGGTTTATAAACTGGTTGGTGACTACTTTTTGTCAGTCTGCAATAGTGAGTTAAAATTGAATACTCTCTTCAATTTTTAATTCTGAGATTATGTCCTTCCCAATTATTTGATATTAAGATATCCTTTCTTCATGAAGTGGTGGTCCTGGTACATGCTAGGTTTTTTTGTTGGTTTTAATGTCCTCGCTTAGGAAAATAAAAGATTGGTAGCCCTGTGTATTCAAAACGTCTTTTGAGTACATTACTGGTCATGAAATCAAAAGTCTGGAAAAGTGATTCTAGCACAGCCTTCTCATTCCCCTGAGGTGAAACTTGATGGACACCACATTTTCTGATCTCAAGTAGGGATGTGAGAACAGGTGCACAAAACACCCAGCATGGGTGGGAGCTTCATCTATATTTCAGGAGCTTCTGTGATGGTTAGCGGAAATTCCAAGCAAGTCACAAAAACTCCAGCCTTCATTGGGTTTTTTTTCCAGTAGTTTCTTCAGTTTTTCTACTTCCTGGTTTCAGTTCCTGCTTTTACTAGACTGAGAGATGCAACCCTTTCTGGGGATCAGTCTTTTTTGCCGTGGGGGAGGAAGTTATTACTGATGTTAATAATTCTCTGAATGAAGCTGACCCACATGTGACACGTTTCGCCTTACAACCTGAAGTCTAATTCTGGCCAACGGAAGTGAGCTTTCCTTACCAGGTTGGCCAGTGTACAATCTGTTAAACAGGCATGGAGAACAAATTTGCTCTGGTTTAAAAAGGAGCATTTAAAGTAAAACATAGCTTCACTCAATCTGGGGCTGAATGATAAGATCCTCCTGACACTGAGTCCTAGCTCTTTCCCTCACTGGATTCACTGATCAACCAGCTATGAGACTGCAGCATCTGAATCTCTTGGAGTTACCAGAGCTTCACTACCTTCATAAGGTGGATGGTCCAGAGGTACAGCTTTCTCAAGGTCACCCAGCCTGTTGGCACCCAGATATAAACCAAAGCCCAGTTCTTCATCCCTAACTCAGAGCTTAGTCTCTAAACTTCATCAATTTATACCTTGTTTGAATAATATTAATTGGTAAGGAGGAAACTACCAGTATAAGCCCAGGGAGGGGAAAAAAATTCTTTCAAATAAAACAGCTCTTTCAGCCAAAAGACAAGTGAACATGACCTATACATTAAGGGTACCTTTCTTCTGAAAAACTCGAAGGGTTTCATATCTAGTATTTCATTTATTTTTAATACCCACTTCCCTCTACACCCAATTAAGTAGTAAAGAGAAAATTTCTTTTTCTATTTGTTACCTTTATTTGTCAGTTTCTGAACAAATACAATTTGGGAAATGAGAAAAGTATACATTAAAAATTAAAATCACTAGATATGATCACTTTTAACATGCGGCTATTTCCTTTTTATCTTTTGTTGCTAGACAGACAGATGGACCAACCAATAGATGGCAAACTCTATTTTTAGGGTTGCTTATCCCAATTTTAGAGACAGGAAAAACCAAGGCTCTGAAGTGAAATGACACAGATGATCACATTCACTGATTCAACCAAATTGAGAATCTATGGTCAATCCAAAAGCTGGAGTGGGAGTATGACCCGCTTTGGCCCGGTGCCACAGAGGTGGTCTTACCTGTGATTAAACTGGAGATGATTAGAGGCAGAATGAGCATTTTTAGCATCCTCATGAGTATATCCCCTGGGAAGGCTATTAACATAACCACATCAGGGTGGATAGGAGATGCCAAGCGAAGAAGCCCTCCACATACTGCCCCCAGGATGACACCTATAAGAGAGAGGGAAAAATATGAATTTAGCTTTTGCCCTCATCAAATGAATAGCTCTAGAGATGTAGTTCAATGACATTGACCTTCCTCATACTTCTCCATCATCAGATGATGACTAACACATAACAAAAATACCATTAGAAAAGTGAAGTTGATTTTGATAACTCGTGAGAAAATACTTTGTATCTCCAACTATTCTAAAAGGCAGCACTAGAAGAGTCAAGAAGAGCCTTCTCAAGGCTTTGTGGGAAATATAACCTGGCAACTTGACTCTGACTTCTTTGAGGATATCATCCACTTGCAGAGTCACAGATTGTCAGCAGAAATAATCCACAGTGCCAGATACTGCTTCTCTTCACAGCCTAGGCTGGCCACATTCCATGGTGTTTAATGTTTTTCTTCCCTTTTGAACTGAATACCAAATAAAAGGAACATTTAAGTGACCAAGCTGGGGTGTTTTCTTTATTCTTCTATTTTCTTTGACTTCTGATAATTTCCCCATGGCTTATCCTCAAGAAGTTTTGTCTTTGACTTCTATGTCCTTGTACATGATCTTGAGACTTGCTGATCTTAGGAGAGGTCAAGGGGGGTGTCTAAAAATATATAATTTGGGAGGAAACAATTTGGGCAGAGATGCTAGCAGGAGCCTTTCACTTTGCATACGCAGGGATTCCACAAGAAAACCTTGGATCTCTCCAAACTGGTGGCCAACATAAACTACCTTCTGGAGTAAGAGGGAGAGGGAGGTCCTAGATATGTGGCTATGGTGTTAACGCCAGATATGCAAAGGGAGTAACATGGCCAAAAGCCTTATCTTTTTTTCTTCCACAGGTGAAAAACACACTTCTTCAAAACCTATGATGAATGAAATTTGCTTCTGTGGAGGGTAACCCTTGGAAAACCCTACCACACCTGTGGTCTTCTTCTATTAAGTGAACTGAGCTGGGGGACAAGTTCCCAGTCCTGACTCTAGTCCACCGACATCCAAGATGACTGACTCGAAGGAGAAGCCATGGACGATATGTGTGTGTGTGTGTGTGTGTGTGTGTGTGTGTGTGTGTAGATGGCTCTTCATTGCTTCACTGTATAGCCTCTTAAGAGTTGAAGAACAAGGAGGGGGAGTTGAGAAAGGAAAAGATGTGGTTGTCACTATAAGAAACCGCAATTTTCCCCATTTTCAATCAATCCTGGTTGAAAACCCAAGGCCAAGTCTGTATCAACAGTCACACGAAAGGACAACCAGAGCTTGGGTGAGGCCAGAGGCAGGGGAGTAAGGCTTTTGAGGTGGAGCTGGAGTGGATCAAGGCTTTGGGACAAGTCTCTTCCACACGGACCTCGTTAGCCAATGTGCTAACTGAATCTAAGTTAATGAGGTGCTTGAGGAAGGTCAGACCTTGGGAGCCCTGTTAGTGGGGTTTAGGGCAACTGTTGCCTTTTTCTGGACACAGGTACTTCTCTAAATGTGGTATACTGACCATCTGCTTTGGAATCACCTAGAAGGTTTGCTAAGATGCAGATTCCTAGGTCTCACTCCAAGTGGCCCAGAGTCTCTGTGAGTAGGGCCTGGGAACCTGCATGCTGACATACCCATGGGAAATGTACACGCATACTGAAATCTGAGAACCACAAGAATCCCAAGGGGGCAAACATGGCTAGGGCAGGTGGCAGGGAAGATGGCATCACTGAGGCAGCCGTGCCTGGGTAAAGGCAGTGTTAGGCAGAGCGTGTGGCTTGCTTTCCAGGGCGAGGGCTGGCTTCCAGAACCAGCTTCCACACTTAGCCAGGAGAGACCAGGGGAAGAGGGGAGGGTGGGGCAGGCCTGTCACCTACCGAACACGGTCAGCGTGAGCAGGAGATTCTTCCCCAGCTTGTCACACAAGCGCAGCCCCAGATGCCGGGGCTTCAGCTCCTCCGAGCTGAGGTGGCTGTCGTGCATCCGTACTTCCACCTGCTTGGGCATGTTGTTGGCACTAAAACAGAAGGGGAGGCAGTGCTTAGAGTCCACTGGGCATCTCTGCAGTTTGATGGTCTCAGGTTGTAGGAGGCGAAACAGCCTTCCCCAGGCACAGCTGGGAATCTGGAACCATGGGCAGAAAAGTAAAAACCAGGGCAATTCAGGGCACCCTGAATTCCAGTTTGCCTATAAGCAGGTTACTAGGACACACCAAACACCAACACGCCAAGTGCTTTTATCCCTATTATCTTGGATCATCACAGAAAAAGGCATCACATAGACAGTGGGAGGTTTTTCCAAGAGTTGCCCACCATGGTAACTCTCTGAGGCAAGTATCTCTGCCCTGTTTTACAGAAAGTAATTTGCCCAGGGTCACAGGCTAAAAGGAATGGATAGTCAAACTCCATATATGCCTGGCTTCAAAACCTGAGCTCTTTCATTCTTGTATCAACAGCAAGAAGATGGCTTTTGAATAATCTAAGGCCAGGAGCGTCGCAGCCTAAGTCACCGCTAAATTAAATGCCTCTGAGCTCAAGCCTTCCCCATTCTGGACACAGAAAAGTCATAAATGCTAGCAGTCCAAGTTCTACCTCTCTTTTGGAAAAGATGGTTTATCTAGTAAAAAAAAATTCATTCCATTGTGGTTTTTAAAAGGTCACTTGCATTATCAGGACTCCTCTAAGCTGCCAATAGTCATGCTACCCCATGTCAAAGAAGTATGGCTTTAAGAAGCACGCGATCACCTTCACCCGTAGAGGCACCCCAGCCCTCTTCCAGAAAAACCCCATGTGAACCCAAGCTATGCTAAGACTCTGCCAATGGAGCCCCTGCCAGGATAATGAGTATACTGCCTTTTTTTCCAGCTATGTCACTTCCCAGGCCAATAAGATTTCAAATTTAAGCTTGGGGACCAACATAGGGAGGCCAGGTTTTCACTTTGACGTCTTAGGACGCCTTTGTTAGCTGCCATTTACAACCACTGTCATGTGACAAACAAACAAAACAAGTTCTTTAACACCTAGAAAGACAAGTCACAGTCTCCGAATAAATGACAATACCTTCCCAGATGGGCAGGTGTCAGCTTCACCCAGATATTCTCACCACAGATTGGGGAGATCTTCCTTTGGAACCAACAGAACTCTTCAGGTTAGTGGTCTGGAATCACTGGTTATAATGGAAATGGTGTGGGTTTTGGAAACAGAGAGCCTGGGTTCAAATCATGACTCTATCACTTGCTAGCTGTGTTGTTTATAGAAAGAAGGGCTCGAGGCCTACCTTGTGGAAGTTAAGCATGATAATGTATGTTGGGGGCCTGGCATGGCAGCCAACACAAGTGGTTCCTTTCTCCAGGGAACATTCACGACATGCATGACATTTAAGTTTGGGGACCCACCCAGTTGCACCATCGTTCTTTCAAGACACCAAGCTTAGCTTCCAGAGTCTCAGAGTCAAGACCAGGGACCCAACACAAGACTTACTTTTTCATAACAGGCTGCCTAATATATTTGCTTCCAGAATAAAACGATACAAATGAACTTATTTACAACACAGAAACAGATTCACAGATTTAGAAAGCAAATTTATGATTACCAAAGGGAAAGGTCGGGGGGGATAAATTAGGAGTTTGGGATTAACATATACACACTACTATATATAAAATAGATAATCAACAAAGACCTACTGTATAGCACAGGGAACTCTTCTCAATAGTCCGTAATGACCTATATGGGAAAAGAATCTGAAAAAGAATGGATATATGTATATGTATAACTGAATCACTTTGCTGTGCACCTGAAACTAACACAACATTGTAAATCAACTCTACTTCAATAAAAAATAAAAATTATAAATAAATAAATAACAGAATATTTTAAAACTAGGAATAATGTGACATGGTCTGGTAGGACGCCCAGATGATAACATTAGTCAAAATATAAGCTTCTTGGGCTTCCCTTAATGGCCTAATATTCTACTCATCTGGTTAGTCTGGGGGCGATCTCTATCTGGCATACGTGTGTGTTAATGATCGCTCAGACAGTCTAAAGAAGAAGATAGGGCGTGAAGCTCACAGCAAGCAGACGGGGGCTTTCTGACCGGTGAGCAGTAAGTACCACTTCCTCCCGTCACCAAGTGAAACAGACGGAAAAGTTCTTTTCACAGCACAGCAGGGAAAATGATCAAAACCATCTTTTTAACACGGATAGACCATATTTCTATGCTTGCATTAGGATCTTTTTATATTTTTTAAACACTTCTCCAGACAGTAATCTGAAGCTGTAAACCAGGAAGCTGCCAACGGAGAATGGGGGCCGTACACGTTCAGAAGTGGTGAATGCGTTCGTTAGCCAGCCCTTGGCAAAAACTCTAGGAGCCCCTTGAGAGCGGAATCCCCTGCCTTCTGCTTCATCTGAAGCCCTCCTGCCACCGAAGTTAGAATCAGGCACGTGGCTGGTATTTCAGTGAGACTCACACGTATTTAAACCAGACATCCTGGCAGGATCCACGTGATGTGATGAAAGTGTCAAGCATCAAGGCAGCCGTGTCCAAGTGAAAACACACAAATATTAGGTTAACGTACACACCCGATCCAGCAGTGTGGCCGGATGCCTACTGGCCACACTTCTTAGTTGCACAAAATCGCTGTATGTTTAATGATTTGTCTTTTAAGCCATGACAAAATGTCCCTGAAGCCCTGAATCAAAACTGCCGCGTCAAACTGGCAGCATCAAAATGTCATGAACCCACAAGTACTGAGAGAATGCCTGTCACTTGCCCTCTTGAAGTTAAACATGTGCTCCAGGCTCAGAGGAGCTCCTAACCTCTGCACATAGAAAATCATTATTAAAGTACATCAGAGCCTTGGCTGGCCTCTGGGGATGCAGGGAGTCCCCGGAGAACTCTTTGTAAAGATCCTAGACCAGTCTAAGTGATCCCTGCATCCCCCAGAACACAAGGAGAGCTTGAAATGGAGACTATTATAGAACATAACATTAAATAATATTGTATAGCATAATACAGAGCTGCTTCTAAGCCTTATATATCTTCAGAAGATCAGATATAGTTTTGGTTTTTCTTTATTTTATATTCACCATTTCCAATGCTCTTTATTTCTTCCTATAATTCTGGGCTTTTTTCTTCCAGTTTTATTGAGATATAATTGACACACAGCACTGTATAAGTTTAAGGTAAGCAGCATGATAATTTTTATCGGACATCTTTATTGGAGTATAATTGCTTTACAGTGGTGTGTTAGTTTCTGCTGTACGACAAAGTGAATCAGCTATACATGTACATATATCCCCATATCTCCTCCCTCTTGTGTCTCCCTCCCACCCTCCCTATCCCACCCCTCTAGGTGGTCATTAGTGGGAAGCAGCCGCATAGCACAGGGAGATCAGCATAATAATTTGATTTACCTACAACATGAAGTGAATATCACGGTAAGTTTAGAAAACATCCATCATCTAATATATGTACAAAATTAAAGAAATAGAAAACAATTTTTTCCTTGTGATGAGAACTCTTAGGATTGACTCTTTTAACAACTTTCTTTACATCCCTAGAAGAGATATAGTTTTTCAAATGAGATCACACACGTCCACAGCTATGTGAATGCTGGTTACTGAATGCACATAGTAACAGCAGTGATAACAAGGATAACTGGTGTTTACTGAGGACTCTGTGTGTCCAACACTATAGCCAGTGATGAGTAAGGTGTAATCCTCGCGCTTAAGGAGCTCTTAAGGGGAAACACAAAGCACGTTGCGTGGTACTTGTCTGCTTTACCTATGGGCCATGATAAGGCCCTGTACAGGATGCTATGGGACACGGTAAGAATGGTGCCTAACCTAGCTTTGGGGAAGAAGCCTGTTCAAGAAAGGCCCCCAGGAGGGGCTGATACCAGAGCTGGATCTTAAAGGATGGATTTAATTTAAATGTCTACATGCTCTACCAATATTTGAACCCTAAGAGCACCTTTAACACCTGGTCCCAAGCACTTGATAAATGTTTGCTCAAAGAAATTAAGAATTGGAGAGCAGCTATAGAGGGCACTGTGCTTTCTCCTGGGAACCAGGCCCTTCTACAGTAGACTGGCAGCATACCACCTAGCACCCCTCATACCATTCTGCATCTGTTCCACAAATTCCCATTGGCCATATATTACAGGCCCCATGCTATTCTAGGTGATAAAATATCACAATAGACAAAATAGACAAAGCCCTTGCTCTCACGGGCTGTACATTTTAGTGGGATAACAAATAAACGAATAAATATATTTCAAGTGGAGATAATGTGCTAGGAAGTGGGTGACAGGTGGGAAGAAGGCAGAGTTATTTTGCATCCAGTGGTCAGAGAAGGAGGGCTTCGTGATAAGGGGACACTTGAACAGAAACCTGGAGGAATAAGGGGTCTCCTAAATTACCTAGGCAGTTTGTCCAGAGCTTAGCAAATAAATGGCATACACACAATTTGGAAATCTGTTGGTCCAAACCGGAGACCGAAGCTCCCACCAGATGCCGATCTTGGTGTCCACACATTGGTTTTTAGCACAGGCACTGATTCAAATAAGAGTCAAGGCGGTAATGCTGCATCCCATTACCATCATGAATATGGTGGAGGTTCAGTGACTGTCCCAGTTCCAAGCAAAAGAAATGGATATCAGAGAAAGGCGAGTTGGACACAGGAGGAGGCCCGAGGTCGCGACAGCCTGCAGATTTACTTCTTTGGCAATGAACAGAAAGGGCAAGGCCTGATCTGGGTAGGTCCACTGTATAAAGACAATAAGTTATTTCGAATGTGCACACTTATTCCCTCATGAATGTTCCCTCCCTACAACTTGTGGCCATGCAGACGGAACCAAGAAATAAGGATTTTGAAAGCCCAGGCATGGCCTGGTTATACCAAATCCATCAAGCCTGATGCTCTCCCCACACTGTTCACCACCTCTATTTCTACCCGGGTGCCTTCCGGATGGAAGATTTAGCAATATAATTCTTTAATACAGTATAAGCCAATTAGGCCACATCTCTCTCCATTGCCCAGCAAAGTAAGGCCATGCGATGGGAGAGCTGTTTGTATAATTTAAACTTGAACCATGAGCCTATAATTGCCTTCAGCCTTAGCTTCTCCACTAAACTGTTTAAACAGCTGTTCATTTTGCAGCCACTGCCCCGTCTTTCTCACACAAATCCATATGAGTCCTGTTTCAAAGTCAAGCTCAGCTTATCATGCAAAACATCCTCTGTGACTCCAAAGGGAACGTGTAACGGGGCTGGTGCTAAATTTTAAACAGTTCTCAGGACCTGCTTTGCATTTGCATTCGCTTTCCCTTGCTCTGCCAAGAGCCTCTAGTAACAGGCTCATTAGATGTGGTGCTGGATTCGGATTTCCTGCCTGCACACTTCTGTGTCAACTTAACTGGCACCAAATTATGTTTCCTCCTTCGCTGGTTCAATGAGGTGACAACAGAATGTTCCCCAAGGAAGCTAAAAGCAACCGGTGTGTTTTTGCCTGGAGGATATGAGGTCTGCAATGGGCATCACCCATCTGACCCTCTGCTACTCAACTCTAAAGACCTCAGAGGCACAGAAGGGACAATGTCCAGAAATGGCCCTAATGGGCGGACACTAGGTCAGACCATCAAGAGCAAAAATAGTGTTTGTTGATGGGGCCTTCCCCCAAGGTGGTCAAGGTATTTGAAAAAGAATGCCGGAAATACCAGTGCTGTCAGCTCCAAGCACCACAAAACGGTGATTACAGTTGTGACTGTCCCATATCTGGGAATCCCCTGGTTCCCTAAAGAATGTCACACCCACAGGAAAAGGGACTGGAACTCTAAAACAGCTGGGAATTTCCAACAACCAGTCTCTTCACCCGGCACTACGAAATGATAAAAACACACTCTTAATATGAAATACCAATGGGGTTTAGGTATCAGTTTGGGCAGATTTTTATATTTGAGGTCCCAGGCTCTTAATCTGTAAAATAAGAGGGCTGGATTAGAAATTCTTTAACGTTCTAAAATTCTGTGATTCTCTAATTCTCCTGGGGTGGGAGGTGGTAATCAATAGCCTTCAGTTCCAGAGATGCAGCCTCCTTTCTATTCTATCCAGCACTGAATGAGCTTAGAGATCATGGGTGACTTAGAGATAAGAGACAAACCAATAATAACAGTGACAACCATTTCTTTATGTCTTTAGCTCCGTTTTTACCTTTCCTATCTCTGCTACATAAACATGTTTTTCTAGTGCTACTAAAGCTGAGTTTGGGGTCAAATTCAGTATACAATTCAGACACAGGCATCATCTTAATCCCCCATCCACGCTTGACCAATTCTCAGTCTAGACTTCTAAGGTGGGCAGGTCAATGCCGTGGGAATATAGTCAAACAGGTGAACTGGCATTGGGACCAGCCAATAGCCAAATCCACCACTGAATCACTGAGAGTCCACCTATCTCATTCATAGTCAACTCCCGTGGAACTGGACAGGATGCACTCACAGGAACATTCAAGATGAAAAATTGAGGGAAAGGAATCCTTTCTCCATATCACTTCCCAGGCCAAGGGGCTCAAACTGGCTAATGACATGAATCGCAAATAGAGAGTCAGGTGGGACTTTGGATGTTCTCACACAAGAAGTAGTAGGAGAGAAGGAAGAAGTAATGGGAGACAAAACCATGAGGGAGTAAGTAAAATCGCACTCACTCTGCCAAGAGCCGTAAGTCAAAACACTGGCTCTGATTAGCAGCTGAGAGAAGGCATCTCAGTGGAATGAAATTACATAATAACGTGGTCATCGGATTCTTGGTTAAAATCTACCTTTTCCAGCTGTGGCTGGGACAAGGCATTCATTTAACCTCTTGGACAATAACATTCAACTCACTGGGTCATTACAGAGCCTTCAATAAGATAATACTTATGAAAGCACCAACAGCGTCTAACATATGATTGATATTCAATTTTAGTTTGCTTTCTTTGTCTTAAATGCCCCAAATGGTGCAAAATGACCATTCAGATAGCTTAGCTACTGTTGAGTTTTAATAAGTCACTTTAGCAACAAATGGTATTTGTGCTTTTTACAAAAAGAAAGTTCTAGAAGGGGGTCCAAGTGGGTGGGAGCCTGGGAAGTTCCCACTGCTGTAGGCTTCCACACTGTGGAATGGCCTAGACTACCTCTCAAAGAGCATCAGGAATACAGTCTCAAGTATAAAACCTTTGGACTTCTGTGAAGTCCTCCCCAGGGTGGAGACTTAAGTTGGCCTTGACCCAGTGGAATTGCCCATTTCCAGAAAGGCTCACCACCCAAAACAGAAATAAGACACCAAGGCACAGTAAACCTCCAGGCGCAAGAGACAGAGTGGGACGGGGGTGTTTGATCTTCCCAAATTGGGAACCCTTTCGAAAAGTAAAGATGGAGCCATGGCCTAGGAGCACACTGGCCAGCCCAGTCCCCAGAGGCATGTCGATTCTGAAGTAGCCGCCACCCGCTCTGGTTCACGGAACAACATGAAAATACATTTGAAAACTTCACATAACTTCAATCAACTGGAGGAGATTCATGGGGCATGCACCCTGGGTTTGAGCCACACGGAACTTGGCCCCAATCAGTTTGCCTTGAGGCAAACCGTCTCTTCCAGCTAAGATGTCCTCCCCACCCTACTCTCCAACCCAGCCTTCATAGACTAATTTCTATTTCTTCTTCAAAACTCAATTCAAGTGTGACTTCCCTCGGGAAGTCTTTGTTGACTCCCAAATTTGCTTTTTGGACGCTCCTTCTGCAGCTTACCCGAGCTTACCTGTGCTTACCTCTCTCAAGGTATTTATCACAATTTACTTGTCTGTTTCCCCACTAGAATATAAACTCTTCTTTTTTTTTTAAGAATAATAGTTCTATTATTTGATTAGTGAATTTCTTTCTTGTTTTTCCTTTTTTTTTTTTTTTTTTAAAGAAGATGTTGGGGGTAGGAGTTTATTAATTAATTTATTTATTTTTGCTGTGTTGGGTCTTCGTTTCTGTGCGAGGGCTTTCTCTAGTTGCGGCGAGCGGGGGCCACTCTTCATCGCGGTGCACGGGCCTCTCACTTATCGCGGCCTCTCGTTGCGGAACACAGGCTCCAGACACGTAGGCTCAGTAGTTGTGGCTCACGGGCCTAGTTGCTCCGTGGCATGTGGAGTCCTCCCAGACCAGGGCTTGAACCCGTGTCCCCTGCATTAGCAGGCAGATTCTCAACCACTGCTCCACCAAGGAAGCCCTAGAATATAAACTCTTTGAAGGCAAGATCTTGACTTACTTGACTCTGTCTTCCCCCCACTCAGCATGGTTTCTGGCATATAGTAGATGCTCAATTATTGTATGTTTAAATACATAAATGAATGAATGAATGAATGAAAAACATGTTCTAGTCACAGGTTCTGTGTGACACAGTTCTAGAGGGTAGTATTCTCAAAGACTAGGAAATCTGAGAAGAAGAGAGAAGAGAGCAAAAGCACAAACACCTGCATTAGAAAAACCAGTGGGTGGCAGGAAGGGGTGGGTCAGCACCACCCAGGGCTGGCCCTTCCCTGCTGCTGGTTTTGATCCAGTTGCCCTGCCCAAACGTGGTGGCTCCAGGGATTCCAGCATTCTTGGGGGAGGGTGGAGCCATGAACCAATCTGGGCTCAGCTAACATGACCTTCAGGGGAAACTGATGAGGACAAAGGAAGACGCCTTAGGACTCAATTGCCAAGATCAACATCCCTAAATTTGGATTCTCCAAAATGTGATCTTTCAACCAAAGAGCCTGGGCATTTATTCCCTTCCCAATGGGATTCTGATTTTAAGGTGCTCCCTTGATTAACAGAGCTCTGGATTTGGCCCTGAGGCCTGAGAATTTCTTTCTCTAGCCCCAGAAGCTTCCCAGACTGAGCCTTCCCAATCAGTCCCCCAGACAGGGGAGTGGCTGGAATGTTGACTAAGTGGCTTAATTAGCTGCAGGGCCTTCAGGCACCAGCAGAAACTGGGTGAGGCATCCAGTAGCTGAGACTTTCTGGGCGTTTTGGTCACACCCTACAATTGCTTTTCTTCAGCGCAGTCCTCTCTCTCTTTGTGAGCAGAGCAGTCTGTCTGTGGGCCTTTTCTCACCTTTTAGACCAAGCAGACAAGCAGGAAACACAGTGTCAGTTCCAAGCAAGAAGGCAAGTCACCACCGTGACCATGCCAATGGTCGGTTCTCCCAGGGCTGGCGTTCAAAAGGCCACACCGTGGGGTGAGGCTTCAGGGCTTCTTTAAGGTTTCTCTATTGCTCTTCAAAGTCACCCGCTTCTGGCTCCCAGAGGCCTTGAAATTCCTTCTCGAGAGACCTGTTCCTTTGTATCCACGCAGGAGGCCAGATTAAAGCCAGAAATCCAGGGAAAAGCATTCAGACACCCCAGTGAGAAGGAGCTTCTCAAATCTATCCTGAAGAACAAGACTTGCTGGGGAAAACTTCTCGACACAGGTCCTGACCAGAACCACACCCAGAAGCCAAATAAAAAGAGGGGAGAGGGCTTCCCTGGTGGCGCAGTGGTTGAGAGTCCGCCTGCCGATGCAGGGGACACGGGTTCGTGTCCCGGTCTAGGAAGATCCCACATGCCGCGGAGCGGCTGGGCCCGTGAGCCACGGCCACTGAGCCTGCACATCCGGAGCCTGTGCTCCGCGACGGGAGAGGCCACAACAGTGAGAGGCCCCTGTACCGCAAAAAAAATAAAAAATAAAAAATAAAATAAATAAATAAAATAAGATAAAAGAGGAACACAAAGGGACGAGCCTTCAGGGAATCTTCTTTTGGAAGATAAACTGTGTGTGAGAGTACTTTGCAGTTATGGGCATGGAAAAGCAGAGGCAAAGACCAGGAATTTCTTTTTTTGGCCTGTGAGACCACTCTCTTGTAACCTGGGCTACCCAGAAGCCCCACTGCTTTTGTCTCACCTGAAGGAGACCTTTACCTGTTCCCCAAATATAAGGTGTTTTCTGGGTCAAATTAGTACCTGTTCTTTTGTTGGCAAATCCACCGCCATTGGAATCAGCCATTTGGGGTCCAAGCTAGAAATATAATATATATTTACTTCTAACACCATAATTTATTTAGTTCACTTGTTTATTTTTAAAGTCTTTATTCAAGTCTAAGGTGCACACAAAAAAGCACATAGATCTTAAGTAACTAGCTTGATTAATTTTCAGAAATTGAACACACATGTGAACATAGCCGCCAAATTAAAAAAGAAAGGAGAAAGAAAATTGCTAGGCTCAAGAAACCCTGTTGAGGCCACAGAGTTTTGAACTCAGTGACTTCAGAACTGCCTGGGGCAGTAGTAAAGTTCACATCCAGTGTCCTGACCTCCCCTCTTTTTTTTTTTTTTTTTTGCAGTACGCGGGCCTCTCACTGTTGTGGCCTCTCCCGTTGCGGAGCACAGGCTCTGGATGTGCAGGCTTAGCGGCCATGGCTCACGGGCCCAGCCGCTCCACGGTACGTGGGATCTTCCCGGACCAGGGCACGAACCCATGTCCCCTGCATCGGCAGGCGGACTCTCAACCACTGCGCCACCAGGGAAACCCTATTTTATTTTTTTAACATCTTTATTGAAGTATAATTGCTTTACAATGGTGTGTTAGTTTCTGCTGTATAACAAAATGAATCAGCTATACATATACATATATCCCCATATCTCCTCCCTCTTGCATCTCCCTCCCACCCCTCTAGGTGGTCACAAAGCACCGAGCTGATCTCCCTGTGCTATGCGGCTGCTTCCTACTAGCTATCTGTTTTACATTTGGTAGTGTATATATGTCCATGCTACTCTCTCACTTCGTCCCAGCTTACCCTTCCCCCTCCCCGTGTCCTCAAGTCCATTCTCTACATCTGTGTCTTTATTCCTGTCCTGCCCCTAGGTTCTTCAGAACCATTTTTTTTTAGATTCCATATATATGTGTTAGCATACAATATTTGTTTTTCTCTTTCTGACTTACTTCATTCTGTGTTCATCTTTTAAATTATAAATAATAACCAACATTTCATCTGTTGACCTTTAAACAGATAAGTTAATAATAACTTAAAATATGCATAGTTCACAAAATATTTTCACACCCATTGACTTATTTCCTCATGACACCCCTGAGAGGAAAAGAATGAGTCCATCTTAGAAATGGAGATTCTGAAACTAACACACCATTGTAAAGCAATTATACTCCAATAAAGATGTTAAAAAAAAAAAAAGAAATGGAGACTCTGAAGCTCGCCCAAGTTCAGAAGCAGCAGAACTGGAATTTGAACCAGGTGGTCAAGCAGCCAGAATTAAACCTGTGCTGCGCTCTGCCTTTGAGTCCAGGGTCCTTTGGCTACATCCTCTCTAGGGATGTTTGCAGAGTGACGGACACAACAAAACTTCCGTCTCTGCCCAGGCACTAGCAACTTATGGGACATGTGATCCTAGCTCCTGGAGAAGGACAACAGAGGAGTGCGCCCCTAGGGGAAGGAAAAGGCATTGTGAGCTCTGGAAAGCCATCACCTTGTTGCCCGTCTTGGACAATCCATGCTCCTGGACGCCCACGCCCCGCTGCGGCCTCAGGTGTACCAGAGCGGACTGGCATCCACTGAAGTGGCTCCTCCCCTCAGGCAACCACAGCGTGCAGGCTGGTGTGAGATGCCTCCAGGGGTCACTCCAGCTCCCCCACTTCTTCACCAGGAAGGACTCTTCACTCCAGAGGCACTCACATGTCTGGTAACTTGTAATAATAAGGATAAAAATGACGATGATGACAATAATGATAGCAAGTAATGTTCATGCAAAGCTTACTTTGTACCAGGCAGTTAGACATGCTCTTTCTAAACGTTTTATGTGTATGAACTCATTTAATACCCACGAGAATCTCAGGAGGTAAATATATTATTAGCAACCTTTACTGAAGGGGAAAATGAGGCACAGGTTGGTTAAAAGATTTGCCCAATGTCACAGTTAGTGGGTAGCAGAGTCTGGATTTGAACCCAGGCAGTCTTGAACTTGGAAGAACAGGTCAGCCCACTCTCCGTCTCCAGAACTAGAAAAATTGCTCTTTATGTTAGATAACTTTGTGCTAACCACAAACATCGACACTGATCCTTTGATCAAGAGAATGATTTTGGTTTGGGGGAGAAAAGTCCAGATAGAAGGCTAATGCCTAGTCCAATCCAAAGCCTGATGCAAGAACTACGTGGAATTCTAGAATTTCAGAACCAGGGAAGCTTTCAGTCTTCCCTCAATCTCAACCTCAGACAAATTATCTGGTTTGTCCTGATTACCTGGTCTGGAGCCCCAAATCTGTCTCTGGATTGCTTTTGATCTCCAAAATACAAAAAGCTACACCCGGATGCTTAGAGCAGCTCTATTCATAATTGCCAAAACTTGGGAGCAACCATGATGCCCTTCATTATGTGAATGGATAAATAAACTGTGGTATATTCAGATAATACAGTATTATTCAGTGCTAATAGAAAAGAAATGAACTATCAAGCCATGAAAGACACGGAGGAAACTTAAATGCATATAACTCAGTGAAAGAAGCCAGTTTGAAAAGGCTACTTGCTGTATGATTCCAACTATATGACATTCTGGAAAAGGCAAACTAGGCAAGCAGTAAAAAGATCAGTGTTTGCCAGGGGTAGGGATGAAAACACAGAGCATCGAGGAGTTTGGGGGGCAGTAAAACCGGTATCTATATGATACTATAATGGCAGATACATGTCATTGTACATTTCTCTAAACCCGTAGAATGTACAACACCAAGAGTGACCCCTAATATAAACTATGGACTTTGGATGACAATGACGTGTCAGTGTACGTCTGTCAATTGTAACAAACGTACCACTGCGGTGGTGGGGTATTGTTAGTGAGGGAAGATGTCCACATGTGGGAAAAGGGGGTCAATGGGAACTCTCTGTACCAGCTGCTCTATTTTGCTGTGAATCTAAAACTGTAAAGTTTCTAAAAACTTTAACTTTTAAACTTTCTATAAATTTTCTTTAAAAATTAAGTCTATTTAAAAACCGGGTCTTCCCTGGTGGTGCAGTGGTTGAGAATCTGCCTGCTAATGCAGGGGACACGGGTTCGAGCCCTGCTCTGGGAAGATCCCACGTGCCACGGAGCAACTAGGCCCGTGAGCCACAACTACTGAGCCTGCGCGTCTGGAGCCTGTGCTCCGCAACAAGAGAGGCCGCGATAGTGAGAGGCCCGTGCACTGCGATGAAGAGTGGCCCCCGCTTGCCGCAACCAGAGAAAGCCCTTGCACAGAAACGAAGACCGAACACAGCCAAAAATAAATATAAAGATAAATAAATTAATTTTAAAAAACCCCGCAGATCTCTAAGCCCCATCCCTCAATATCCCAATTCAGCACATCAGGTGGGTCCTAGACCTCCCGACTTTTTAGAAAGCACCCAGCTGACTTTGGTGTCGTCAGTCCATGCGCTGATGTCTAGTCAACACCCAAACAGGTGCAGTGAAGGAGAGCTTTTGACTTCACACGTCTCATCATCTCACCATTGGACAGCTTTGACTATTACAGAGCTCTTCCTCTACCATGAGCCTAAATCTGTTTCCCTGTAGCTTCCACCCACTGGTTATTTTTCTACCCTGTAGAACCAGTTAATAATAATAGTAGTTAGCACCAGGCAATGTACTAGACACTTCACATGCACTATCTCATTGACGACTCGAAACACTTTCACGAGGTTGATACTATTATTATTCCTTCTTTATAGATGAAAAACTGGAGATCAGAGAGGTGAGGTCATTTGCCCAAAGCCAGGCAGCTGGTGAGTGGCTGAGTTGGGATGTGAACCCAGCTCTACCTGTGCAAGATGCATGCTCTTAATCACAACACGCTTGTAATACGTGAAGCCTAATTCCTCCTCCACCCACCAGCCTTCCAGGCACATGAAGGAAGCTCTCCTCTCTGCCCAGATTTTTCTCTTCCTCAAATTCCTCACCATCCTCGTTGCAGCACCTCAAACCACTTACATCCCATTACAATGTTCCTCCTAGACCAGACACAGCCCTCCAGGTGGGGTCTGGCCACGTCCCTGCCCCCCTGAGCCAGTCAGGAAAGCTTTCTAAAATCTACCAGAGCTGAGGCTTCAGTCCTGCATTTGAAGAATGAAGGCCAGTAGGTAACTTCACACTTGAGAAGGAAGTTACTAAGAGTACTGGTAATAAATAAGGACCATTGATTGACTTTTTATTGTGTACCAGCATAATAATACGGATACAGAATAATGCCCACTCCCCCAAAATGCCCATGTCCTAATCCCCAGAACCTGTGACTATGTCAGTTACACGGCCAAAGGGAATTAAGGTTGCTAATTAACTGAACTTGAGATGGAGAGTTTATTCTGGATTATTCAAGTGGGACCAATATAATCACCAGGATTCTTAAAAGTAGAAGAAGGCAGGTGAGAGAGAGAGAGCTAGAGAAATGGCAACATGAGAAAGACCCAGTCCAACATTGCTGGCTTTGAAGATGGAGGAAGGGGCCATGCGCCAAGGAATGCGCGGACAGCTTCTGGAAGCTGGAAAAAGCAAAGAAACAAACTCTTCTTTAGAGCCTTCAGAAATGGACACAGACCTGCTGACACCTTGATTTTAGCCCAGTGAGACCCATTTTCGTTTCTGATCTGCAGAATTATAAGAAAACAAATAAATCTGTGCTGCTTTAAGACACTCAATTTGTCTCAATTTGTTACAGCAACAATAGAAAGCTAGTGTAGTACCAGATCCCAGGCTAAGTATCTTATTTGATGTTTATCATAAGCCTAAGAGGCAAGGCGGCAGATACTGAGAGTTTTTATCACTATCCGCTCCTCTCCTTCTAGAGTTCTGTCCAGAGAGGCAGTATGCTCAAATACTTGCTTCTCAGCCTCCCTTACTGAGATGCAGGCAGAATTCTTCGACGCCACCCTTCCTTCCTTCTTCCAGTTTTGAGGGAAGCTCTAGATAAACACGGGCTAAAGCAACGTCTTTGCTTAACCACTAATCTGTTTCAAAGGTTGGTCAACATCATGCTTCTAAATGGCTCCCATCGCCTGTAAAAATTAATGAACGGAAACCCCGCTACAATGGAGTCAGAGGACCAGAAGGGAGAGCTGTCATGCACAGACCAACAGGAAGAGACATACTTTGCATCCCCAGCAGGGAGAGACCCTACTTTACTACCCTGAGCAGGAAGAAGAAAAATTTCCGCTTGTCTGGCAACAGTTCAGCCAGTGAGAGACTGTCACAACTCAGCCAATGAAAAGCCCCTAGACTTTGAACTCCCAGTTTCCTCCAATGGACTTTTGTTTATAACAGTCCCTCCCAACTTCCCCTTCTCCTCCATAAAAGAGTCGCCCCTCCTTTGCTTTACCAGATTTGCACATGTTTCACCATAGTTGCATGTTCCAGATTGCAATTCTTCTCTGCTCCCGGTTAAGCCTCTTTTGCTGGTAAAAGTAACCGGCTGTTTTATTGCTTTAGTTTAACAATGAAGCCCAAGGAAGCATCTCAGGGCCTCCTAGATGACTTGTGTTTTTTCTTTCTTTGGTTCCTTCTAATACGCCGCTAAATATGTGGCTATCGATCTGTCAACTGTTCAGTCCCTGCTGATTCCACCAGATTGACTGCCCAATCTCCTCTTAACTAGTGTTATATGTTTATTTCACAAGTGATAAACTGAGTCATTCAATCACCACAGAAGTGTAAACCTCTCACCGGGAAAATTCCTTCTTAAGAGAAGAATGTGCATTCCTCAAACTGGTAGCTTATTGAGACAGATTGATTCACGGTGCTCTATGTAAACGTGGCCCAGCGCACAAGTGGACTACATCCTTTTTCATGATCCATTTCCCCCTTTTTAAGAGCCAGTCGCAGTTCATGGCGTTCTAGAACTGTATTACTTCTTACATTAGAACCTGAAATCTTAATTGACTCTGATGTCATTTCTTTGAGTAATCCTGTCTTGAGCCCCCAACCTACTTTTCATGCCTGTAATATCCTGCACTTCACATTTCATCACATTCAGATTGTCTCCTTGATGTCTGCATGTCTTCCCCACTAGACTTTAAACTCTGCAAGGGAAGGGCCTGTATCTACCCCTGGACCCAATACTCATTAGGTGCTCATTAAGACTTCGTTAAGGTACAGGTACAAGGGGGACCCAAGTCTGTAGGATCTAGGAGGTAACTTTGGTAAGTGGCAGAAGCCTTCCCAACTCAGGCACTGAACAAGAGGCTCCTCCTGTGGATACAGATTTGGAAAGGAGCCTAGAGAAAGCACAAGGAAAGGATGTAAAAAACTCCTTAGCCTTGAAGTTGACCAGAAGCTCAAACTAATGTCTGATGACCTTGCCAAAAGCAACCAGGGCTTCTAATTAACATAGGTGATCATACCTTGAATCTTTATGCATTCCTGAAGTCATTCCAGCAGCAACTCTCCCTGACACCCCTGGAAGTGGTCTGGTATGTTGGCCACTGGACCACCAACACCACTTCACTCCACAGTAACTGAGGTGAAAGTCCTTCATCCCAGGTGCTTGGGAAGAAAGGCTCAATCTTGTCCAACTTGTAAAATCTTTCATTTATTTGAGTGTGGTTTCTTTCTGTGTCAAGGCCTTATCTGGTTGGCTCTTAAATCATGACATCAAAACAAGGATCATGTCTTGTCATTCCTTGTATCCACCATATAACGGCATGTACAATGCCAGACACCCAAGGTGTTCAGTGAAAACCAGTCGATCAAATTAAGTGCTAGGATAAAACATGGTCATAGTGAGGCAGGAGATAGATGGGCTTCAGGCTAGGCATTTACAACTGGCCTCCTGTTCACATTTCTTGGGGCAGGAAAGAGATGGGCTCTAGGCCGGACATTTGCAACTAGTCTCCTGTTTACATTTCCTGAGGCAGGAGGCAAGTGGGCTCCAGGCTAGATATTTACAACCAGCCTCCTGTCTGCACTTCGAGATCGAAATAACAACAAGAACAGAGTAAATAGCTGGACTTTGCCTCCTGTGGACACTTTAATATAACAGTTATGGCAGGGACAGGGAGGGGCTAGGCCCTGTCTGAGTAAAAGATCAAGAGGTCACATATTTCCCATCCTTGGGGCAAGGGAGACACTGCACATGCGCAGAAAGGTTCCTTGGGGGTCAAAAAGGAGGGGGTGCACCCCATAATAGGTGATGCCAAGGCCCCCATAGGCCTCTGGGCTGGAATCCATCTTGGAAAAGAGTTGTGCACACATGCTGAGGAGGGCCCTAGGGCAGGTCAGGTGTGGAAAAAGAAACCAGGTAATTGGCCAAAGGTAAACAAAGACCCGGAAGAACTGCGCGATATAACTGACTTAACCGCCTCTTTACTGCACTCCTCCTTATTAGGGGGGACGCCCACACCCTCTCTCTCCTGGTATGTATCTCTCTGCTTGCCTTCTGCCTTAACTAAACTGTTTCCCTGTGTGATCTTCCACTTGTGCTGTGTCTCTAACAATAAACTTTGTACCTGTTTTTACAGTTTTTGCCTCCTTGAGAAATGCATTTTTCAATGGGGGCAAGGGCCAGGGGAATTTTGCTTCCAGCCTCTAGACTCTGGTGGACGAGCAGCCAGGAGGTTTTCATCCAGGCTGCCCTGGTGTAATTCCTGGGCAGAAAACTAAGATCTTACTTCAAGCCACCATTCACTGCTGCCTCTCTGAGATCAGTAGGGATTGGGTGAGATCTGCAGTGTTCCTTGATATCAGTGTCCTGGACTCCAGGACACCCTAGGGCTTTGGGTTAACACAGAAGTGGCAGGCTTTCTTGCCATGGGTGACTTTGCCTCCTTCCTCTACCCACCCCATCTAGGTGCTCACAGTCAGCCCACTGTCCCTTACTTGAAAATAGATGCAACTCCACAATCCAATCAATACACGGTAATCACTATTGTATGGGGAGAAGGGGAAGAGGTTTTACATCACACACCACCCAGCAAACACCTAACAGAAGTTCGTGGGAAGCATCTTTGTTCTTCCTCCTCAGACTGCCCCAAATTTCTCACTCTCAATTTCCATAGTCCATTGAGCAAAACACGAGCCGGATGGATTGTCCAACAGCTGCCCAGCTGTTTTGCCTCCAGCATGCTACTTGGAGTGTGTCTCTTCCCCATGCCTACACAGCATGTCAAGTCCTCCCAAAGAGGTCTCTTTCTCAGCCACTAAGAATATTATTCATATGTTTTTACACTAAAAATAATGGAGAGAAGTCACAGAACGCATTCACTCCTTTAAGCAAGTGTTCCTTTTCTTTACTGTTAAGTTCAGTCAGCAGTAACTTATTAACACTCAGTAACACTATTAACGATAACAAGTTGGGAATTCTAAAAACCTCTTAATTTGCAGTGATAACTGCCAATAAATTGTTAATCATTTAAATTTTTCTTAACTAAACATCAATACTCTTCGTTTTGACCTTGTTATTGAAAAGTACTAAAGGTGTTTGACCACTTTCCTGCCTTAGTAAGTAATGTCTAAGGAATGTGACAAAACTTGAATGAAATAGGCAAGCTTTTCCACTTGGAGTGTGTTACAAGAAAGGCTGTATACAATTTTTTTTTTTTTTTTTTTTTTTGCGGTACGCGGGCCTCTCACTGTTGTGGCCTCTCCTGTTGCGGAGCACAGGCTCCGGACGCGCAGGCTCAGCAGCCATGGCTCACGGGCCCAGCCGCTCCGCGGCATGTGGGATCTTCCCCGACCGGGGCACGAACCCGCATCCCCTGCATCGGCAGGCGGACTCCCAACCACTGCGCCACCAGGGAAGCCCTGTATACAATTTTTGAGGTGTTGGTCCACATGACCATCTTCCCCCATCCCAACTTCATTTTTTCCCCACCAGTTCTCTCTTTCAGTTTATGTAAGTGCTTATAAATGCAACAGTAATACACAGTTGTTGTTGCTGTTTTTTTAATTTGAATTATTTAACAAAATGTAAAAGGTAGTAGATTTCACATCAAAATCCAGATTTCTCCCATCTCTTAAAGTACTGGAAAAATCTAGCTATCCTCAGACTTCATTCCTGAGTGGCAACAATCAGCTAGAACTGAGAAGTGATTGTCCTTTAGACAGACACAGATTTTCCAGTCTGCCACAGTCCCCACCAGTCCCTATTGCTCCCTGACATGAAGGCCAAATGTCAAATACCACTTGTCATCATGCTTGCACTGCTGTTTTGCCTGAAAAACAAAATGTTAACAGGAGAGTAAACTACCTCCTGATTTCATCTGCACACCTGCCTGGCTCCTGTTAAGTTAGCAGGCCTTGTCCCATTTAGTTTCATCACTGAATAGATGGCGGCCTTTCCTTGTGTGCTGAAATAAAATCCCCAATCAAGGAATGAAGATTTATCGGCCAGGCTGCAAAGCAGCTAGAGCATGGTTTAGAGCGAATCATGTTGTTACTAAAGATGTCACATGACTTACAGCTTTGAGCAAAGGTTCTCAGGGGACAATTGTGAACACAGAAAAGCAAGTGACCTGACAGCAGATAGAGCCAATGGAGGAGGTACAATCAATGTCAGGCTGGCAGGCCACAGAGGGTGGAGTAGGCTTTACATTGTCTTCTCAGCAGGTCTCCTTGATATCATGGTTGCAGGATTAGAACCTTCTAGAGTAATGACTCAGCGTGTGCTAAAATGCTGAGAATCACTTCGGCCTTTTTTTGTTCCAAGTCTGCCACAAAGGGCAGGGTGTGCAGATTTGGTCATTTGGATCCCAGCCCGTACGGTCCGGCTGGGCAGCAATTATTTGCAGCACCTTTTAAGACAGACATTTTGTACAGTGTGAGAAGTGATTGTAAGTTAGTGTACAATTGAGGAAGCAGGATTCAGTAACTTGCCTGCTGCCAAATAGCTAGGAAAGGGCAGAGCAGGAAATGACAGGCTGATCTGTGTTCATTCAAAACCCAATCTCTTTCCACCACAATATGTTGGCTGTGAGAACCTGGAACTTCCAGATGAGAATGCATTCTTAGATATTCCTTGAATTACTGCATCACAGACCTGTGCTTGAATTGTTCCAGGTGGAGTGAGTGTGTGAGTGTGTGTGTGTGTGTGTGTGTGTGTGAGTGTGTGTGTGAGTGTGTGAGTGTGTGTGTGAGTGTGTGTGTGTGAGTGAGTGTGTGTGTGAGAGTGAGTGTGTGAGTGAGTGTGTGTGAGTGTGTGAGTGTGCGAGAGTGTGTGTGTGTGAGTGAGTGTGTGTGAGTGTGTGAGTGTGAGTGTGTGTGTGTGAGTGTGTGTGTGTGTGTGTGTGTAGAAGAAAGGGATTATTGTTTTGCACTTTCCTCTGAATGATGTAAGGACTCATTTTGTGGAGAAAGGAAGACGGTCTGTCAGGAGTTAGCACTAGGCTCCTAGCAACAATGCAAAGCCAATGTGATCCCGTCTCAGATTTTCCCCCTTAGAAGATGATGATGAAAAGAGCTTTCTTGGCATTCCCCACCTCGCTCCCTTTGAAGGTAAACAGATAGGTCAGTTCCTCAACTGCATGCTATTGAATAGTCCCTCTTATTCATTGGTCTTGGTTATCAGTAATAGTGCTAGTTATACTATCATTTAGAGATACCAGCCCTGTGGCAAGTGACTGTCTTTGCTTGATCCTCATGAGTCTTTAAGGGGAGACTATTATTGTCCCCATTTTATAGACAAGGAAACTAACATGCCTAAACTTACCCACTAAGCAGCAGAACCACAGAACTAAACCTACATCTGTCCAACTCTAAAGCTCAAGTTTTTAAAGACCACATTCAAGTAACTGGGCAGCCAGTTCAAATACTCCATCCCTTGGTCTTCTTTTTCTAACTAACTAGAGCCTAGAGCAGGAGTCAGAAAATCATGGCCCACCAAACGGACCACAAAGCATGAGATATTTACTATCTGACCTTTACTGACCCTTGGGTTAGAGGAACAGTAAACCAAACCCCAAATGTTCCATTCTGTTTACCGAGGTCTCTGTGGTACTTGAGACCAGAGGACTATATGGCTTGTTTTTGATTCATGAAAAATTTCTTTTCATTGATTTATGTACATGACCCTGAGTAATGAAAGTTGGAAATAAATTTGCAAGAGAAAAAAAAGCTGAAGAGCTGTGGTCCTATAATATCTACCTCTGGATCACTGCAGGATGACCGGTTAACCAAAACCCACAGAGGGCTTTGCTAGTCAGGAAGAATTTGCCCAAAGCGTATGACCCACTTAGTGTAGATAAAAATGCCCATGGGCCTCTCTCTGTCCATGTTGATGGTGGATTTGAGGGGAACCCTTTCATCCAAACCTAGATGTTTGGATGGCTACTGGCACACCAAGCCAACAAATAGTGGCAGAGGGCAGTAAGCAAGGCAATGAGTAACTATTCATTTTATACACTGTTTTCAAAAGTACCAAGAGGTGTTTGGTAATCTTCATGTAAAACAAACATCGGAGTCATCCCAACAGCAAGGAGTTCTCCTGAGTCATAAAAACACATGCTGGTCCAGAATAAGGTCTTTCCACTGGCTCAAGAATGTGCCAAGATAATACCGATACTAAGTCACCACGCTACCCAGTTTGAATCCAAAAGTCAATGAATGTTTATGGTCTGATTCTACCTCTGTTTAAAAATGTCCTAGGTGTACCATGTGTCTAGAGGGCAGAGTCCTTCAAAACTGCAGGAGAAGGGCCAGAGGCAACAGCTACAAATTCTGAAGCGCCACTAGTTTGCTGTATAGACTTGTTCATGTGTTGTCTCTGGTCTGGGCCTAAGATTCATTGGTAAAATGAGCCATTTGCATTGGATATCCCTGTGGTGTCTTCTACTGGTGACTATCCCGTGACAAGGCCCAGTAGAGTACTGGCTTCTCACGTGGTAATTCAGAGGAAGTTGTAATAAAAACTGGGGTCTTAGCCATTTCTCAGCCCTTCATTCTTGCCATACTTAACTGGGAAAAAAATTTGCTGGAGAGACAACTTACCTCCTTCTGTTGGAGCATACGGTTATCTAGCAATCAACATTATGTAAAAAGGTAGTCTCCATGTAGGGAGTAGGATTATAAATCAGGATCCTTCTCTAGCAAGGGATCAGTAAGGGCAGTTTTTGCTGAAGCACGGATTCCATGAAATCTCACCCAACTGGATCCATCCATCCCACAGGGCCTTGAAGGGGAGCAGAACATGCCACCCCAAAATATCCCTCTTTGGTATGAGGATTATTTTGAGTTGAGTCAATCAAGACCCAGCAGGCTCAGTTAAAGCTTTTTACCTTCCCCTTAACTGCCTAAAAGAATTTAGAAAGGAGTTCTGTATCTCTGGAAGAAAGCTATTACCAGAGGTAACCTTTTCATCTGAGAGACGTAACTGCATGGCAGGGCAAAGGTTTGTTTGCCAAATATCTGCTCTTCTTCTCTCCCTGCAAACTGCCTCCCTCCCCTTTGAAGCCCTAGACCCCTATCCTTCTTCTTAGCTCAGGATGGTATGTAAGTCTCGATGGCCGGGCTGCCTTTGGGTCTCATATCTTTATGGAGTTCCTGTACTTATGTGCATAAGTAATTAAATTTGTTTTTCTCCTGTTAATCTGCCTTTTGATTACACGAGCTATCAGCCAAGAACCTAGAAGAGCAGAGGGAACATTATCACCCCACTCCTACAGCATCGTCTTATATTCTGCTTTGAAGAGAAGGACAAACACCAGGAGGAGTATGGTGCAGGGTGTGGCAACACAACCTCTCAGGGAGGTTGGTGTGTGACTCGGTGCTATACCTTCACCAGCTAGAGGACTTTATAATGAGGACTAGACCTCAGACAGGCATCCCAGGGGACACACAAGACCTTCTGTCAGGGGTGTACTGGTCCTAACACACCAAACCAAGATGAGAAAATAAATGTGAGAATATCAAATGATTTTCAACAAGAGTTAAGCATACGTTGGAATAGAAGGATGGATGGTTAGATGGATGGACAGATGATTACATAGATACAAAATATACACACTTGTTATTGTATACAAAAAGATTACAGATAATATTTCTGGTGGATCACAGGACACTGTTAATAGCGATGGCCTCTGAGGAGAAGAATGAGTAAACGGGCATCTCAGGTGAGAGGGAGACTCATTGATTATTACCTCCTCTTTAGCAAAATTTGAATGTTTTGCCTTGTGTGTTAATTACTTTTTCAATGTAAGGATTAAAAATAAGAGAATTACCAAAAATATATTTAACGACAAACCTTCTAGTTTCATCTCCCAATGACTCAAAAGTTAGATGACCAGAACCCCATTTCCTCAAGCTTCCTGGTTAAGCTTTTTCTTTGAGGCTTGGTGAGATTGGCCACTGCAAACATACGCCCTGGCATGATCTCTTCTCCATGTCACTTCCCTGAACAGAGAGAGAAGAAGCAATGGGACCCAGCTCGTGACAGGCAAGTATGTGACACAGGACCTGCTGCTTTGGGGTCTGCCATAGCTCTGAGGTAAAGGGGAAGGGGATCATTAAGGAGCCAGGGTTCCAGCCACAAAGCCTCCAGTCCATCCGGGCACAGCCAGGTCCAGGAGGGTATCTCTGGCACAGAGATCAAAGAGCTGGCCTCAGCCTGGCCCCCAAGGCACTGGAAGTCTTCAGAATGGTCTCAGCTCCCTATCAGCTCTATGTCAGTGGGCAAAGTTTGTCTTCAAGAGAACAGGACCTGAAACAGAGCTGTCCACACACACACACACACACACACACACACAGGCACATTCTATAGGCAGAACCTGGGTCTGGCTTTACAGCCCAGGGCTGGTATCTCCAGCTGTATGAGCCTCAGCTACTCATTTTCATCCCTCCGTCTTCTTAGAAGGAAAGAGGATTTCAGAGAAGATTAAATTAGATACAGTAACTTCTGCTAAGTGTCTGCCACAGAGTAGCAGTACTGTCCTTTCTTCTTTCCCCATTTCCTTCGGCTATTTTTGAAATAACAAAATGCTTTTTAAAGCATTCAATTGACTAAAAGAGACAACATAAACCCTTGTCAAAGTGAATTTTCACACTTCTTAGAAAACTCAGCAGACACTCCAGTGAGACTTGGATCTTTGGACTCATGCGTAACAAGTTACGTAAGGGGCATCTTATTCCCCCAGTGTGCCCTCTGGGGTTATGGTGTGCAGCCTAAGGGCGAAAGGAAATTACGTAAGCGTAATCCTGGGAAATCGGCAAACAAAGCAGAGACCAGTTCAAGAAGCAAGCCAGCGGTATGTTCCAGTGAATGTCTCAGAAGCCAGAAACTTCCAAATGGCTTCAAACACTGGTGGAGTACATTTGGTTGAGAGTAGGGGAGAAAATTGTCGAAATGTTTTTTAAATGGTACGTCAGGGTGCCCAACCACCTGAATTAGAGGCTGGAAATGCAACAGGGCAGGGCCTTGAAGGTCCCCTGCTGCTCTAGCCTGCTCATTAACCTCTTAGTTGCTGCCTCCCAGGCAGGTCCAGGGCAGGAGGTGAGGGAACAGAAACTTGAGGTCAGGGCACTCTACCAACAAGTGTGAAAGTATTTCAATATTTTATTTTTTTATTTTTGGTTATTTCATCTGGTTTATTACCTAGCCACAGACCACATCAGTGACAGAGGGAGTCTCATTCTTCTAACATTAGTTTTAAAAGTATGGTTATAAGCCAGCTATGTACACCAACATATTCCTTTCCATAGGATTCTGTGTTTTCAGAGTTATTAAAGTATATAACATAACCAGAGCTATGTTTCCATATTGACTTCCAGATCAGAAAATGCTTTATACCTCCAAATCACTTTCACATCCCTATCCATACACATATGGTAAAAGCCGGTTGTTTTTGCAAAATATTTCAACATTTTAACTACCACCTGAGTGTCAGCCCTGGAGGAGAGGCATTTCTGAAATAGTCTTATTAACGAAAATGTGTGAAAACCATGTTAAAAACCCACCAACCTAGGCAGTATCACACGCAACAGACAAAAAGATTTTCAATCACCTTGGAAATCAGGGCAGAGCAAAGGAAAACAGCAGCTCTCACATCAAATTGACAAAACACTTTGAAGTTATAACATCTAGGATCGGCAAGGACATGGGAAATTTAACATGGGAGTCTAGATTGGTAAGGCAGGGTGGAGGGAGGGTTGATGTGGTAGTTTCTATCAAAATAAAAAGTGTGCAGTACCCTTTGATCCCCACCCCGGAAACATTTTTTCTTAATATCTGTCCTAGAGAAATGTGTATGTCTGTGCACAAAGACGTACATTCTTTGCTGAATTGTTTATAATAGTAAAACCTGTGAAATAACCTAAATTCCATCAATATGTAATGGTTGAAAAAATTCTGATACACTTTGATGCTTTGAAAGACTATGTACGTGTTAAAAAGGCTGATGTATCACTATTTGGAAAAATCTCCAAGATATAAATATGTGAAAATGTTATACATTTATAATGGACATTTATAATGCATGGAGACAAATTCTGGAAGGAGAAGCAAAAAAATACTCTCAGGGTTTAACTCTGGGAATAAAAGAGGGTTTTCGAGGCAGGTGTGTGTATACACATTGTTTGCAGGCTTTTTTTGTGTGTAGGTTTTGACTTTTTAAAAAAGTCATGTGTCATGCTCTATAATTAAAATTTATTTTGAGGAATGGTGAATCAGCCATCTAAAATGTTTTGAAGAGGACATAAAATTTTTTAATGCAGGAAAGTATTAACTTTTTAAAAGACAAAATTTAGAAGCTGTCCTTTAGAAAGGAGTTGTTATCAGGGAGGTCATAAGCCCTTTGCGCTGAATTTACTTTCAAGCTCACCCAACACAGATATTGACAAAAGATAACCTTAAGTCCGAAATGATTCTGAGGTTTATGCCCAAGAAACAAAACAAATAACCTGTCCAGAAGGACCAGAGGAAATGTACTTCCTGGAAAACTGGGTACATTTTATCTTCTTTAAAATTAGAGGAAAATGCAGAATCTCTTTTCCTAGTCTGAATTCCACTTTTCCTTGGCCAGTAACAGAGGCAGTTGCATCCCATTCACACAGCAGTTCATGTAACAGAAAATACTAGCCCCAAACTGGTCCTGGCCACTTACGTTCAACACTGGGACATCTTCCCCAGAATGTTAATAATAATGATTCTAGGATAGGGCTGCAGCTTGCAAGTGAGACTTTCATCACTGTCCTGCCCTGACACATTGTGAGGACCCAGGCAAGTCACAACAAACACAGTGATGTGTCTGTAATGTCAGCACTCCATCTTCACAGGGGGTAACCCATTATCTGTGCACCAGAATAATAACAATCAATAATAATAATAATATCGGTGCACCAAGATCTGACCCCTTCATTTTGACACACAGACACACACACACACACACACACACACACACACACACACACAGATCTGGCAATTTCGAAGGACTGATGAAATCAATGATAGATGCACCAACACTGTGAAATCCCTAGAAGGCTTCTGCCTAAACATCCATTGCAGTGCCCAGGTGAGCATTTCACAGCAGATGAAATTCTTGAAACCCAAGGTACATGGCTGAGAAGTGGCCACGCTAAGAACTCAGGTGGCGGAGTTCACAGCAGCACCGTTTGCAGCGGCCAGGACGTGAAGGCAGCCTGGGAAGCCATCGAGGGATGGATGGAGGGGAGGATGTGGTGTGTGTGTGCGGTGGAATATTGCTCAGCTATGGAAAGGAGTGGAATGCTGCCACTTGCAGCGACATGGATGGCCCTGGAGATTATTGTGCTGGGTGGTGTGGGCCAGACAGAGCAGGATGAATTTCATGTAGTATTGCTTGTGTGGCGAGTCTAGACAAGTGATGCAGGTGAACTTATTTGCGGGACAGAGATAGACTCACGGACTTGGAAAGCAGACTTGTGATTGCTCCGGATGGGGGGAGGGATAAATCAGGAGTTTGGGAATGGAATACACACAGTACTGTGTATAGAACGGATGGCCAACAGGAATATACTATATAGCACAGGGAACTATAGTCAATGTCTTGTAATAACCTATAATGGAAGAGAATGTAAAAAAAGAATACATATGTTTATATACATATGTGTGTAACTGAATTGCTTTGCTGTACACCTGAAACTAGCACAGAATTGTAGATCAACTATATTTCAATAAAATTTTTTAAAAAAGAACTCAGACCTTCATTTTCCATCATTTAAAAAATACTTTTTAGGGCTTCCCTGGTGGCGCAGTGGTTGAGAGTCCGCCTGCCGATGCAGGGAACGTGGGTTCGTGCCCCGGTCCAGGAAGATCCCACATGCTGCAGAACGGCTAGGCCCGTGAGCCATGGCCGCTGAGCCTGCGTGTCCGGAGCCTGTGCTCCGCAACGGGAGAGGCCACGACAGTGAGAGGCCCGCGTACCACAAAAAAATAAAAAAATAAAAAATAAATACTTTTTACATCTGAGACCCAAATATGATCAAAGTTATTAATTTGTTCATTTACTCATCCATTCAGAAGATATTTACTGAGCATCTACTCTGGGCTTGGCACTATTCTACATACCACAGAAAGATCAGTGAACACAATGGAGGCTCACAAAGAGTGAGGTCATGAACAAATAATTAATGTCATAGGGTAATAAGTACTGTAAAGTACTGTGAAAAAACAATGGAGTGATGTAATGGTGGGTGGGACAGAGAGTGACGGGGGACTATTTTATATAAGGGGGTCAAGAGGGGACATTTAATCAATGACTTGAAGAAAGTAAGGGTGACCATGTGGAATCCCTGGGAAATGTATTCTGAGAGTGAGAACAGCAAGCGCAAAGGCCCTGAAGCAGGCAAGGTGGTGAATTCTAAAAACAGCAAGGAGGATTTCCTTACCGTCATGCACACAGGCAAATTCTGCAAGCACATGTTTGATGCAGTTCAAGAAGTTTCCCCCTGAAAATGCACAGACAGAAACATTTTCCTTACCCCAAGACCCCTGGAGCCTTCTGTCCATGGACCCCAGTTAAGAAGCTCTATTCTACTCTAACCATTGAAGATGGTGGCTTTGGAGCTAGCGTGGCTCCAAATGGCTGAATCATGGCTGCCATCCCTCATGGGATGAAAGAGACAAAGAGGAGATGAATTCCTTCTTCAGACAACCTGCTGGCTCTGAATTTCCAAAGGGATGGGAGGCCCTTCCCTCATCTTGGGAGTCTGAGAAATTAACCTGGGGCAATGATGAACAGGCTCAATCGCAGGCTCGCTCACTGCCCCCTCTCTGTGCAGGGAAAGCCTTCCGGGTCCTGAGCACTCTGATTGGATCCGATCCCACTGCCTTCTGAGTTGGAAGTGACCCAGAGGCACTTTTAGTCTCCAGAAGGTATAATAGTAAGAGAATCGAACCATTCAATTAGGCTTAGCAGCTCTGTTTCAGAGAGACAGCAAGTAACTGACAAATACTCCTGGTTTGTCTCTAAGTTGAGTTTTGAATGCCCCAGAGTAAAAAATTAATAACAGTCATTAAAAAAACAATAAATAGGCAGATTTAAGCAGTGCTGAATCCAAGCAACCCACTCTGTGATGTTTACTTTGCCTGTTTCCCCTGCCAGTTTCTCTCAGGTCCCCACAGGACTCTCAGTGTTAAGACCATCACACCTAATAATTCTTGCTAAATACCAGGGTTCCAATTACAGCTTCACCATAAAACACTTCCTAAAATGTGTGGGCTTGGCTCCTGCTTTTGCAAACGTGAGTTTGGCCCTCCTTCCTTTCTCCGCTTGGCGTTACACACACCTTCCCGCTCTTGGAGCCCTCTGCGCAGTCCTGAGGAACCCACCCCGGCCTGGTGCGCCTGCCGCTGCGTTGATCAGCGAATTCTCTCTGCGAGGGAACCCTTGGGTGATTTCATTCCTTTTCTCCATGCAAGACTTCTGGGCATCAATCATGACAGCATCCAGGAAGGTTGGCGCTTTACACTGTGAAACTCTTAGACTAGGAGGGACCAATGGGGACAGACAGGAGACAGGGGGATCGAAGTTTACCTCTCCTACACGAAGTGCACCAAGAAATACACACACGGGGCAAGGAGCAGGGGCTAGCAGGGCTAACGCTGACCCCCTTACCCACCAGACTCTTTCCTTGTCTCTTAAAAAAAAATTTTGTCTGTTTCTCAGATTACATAAATAATATGCACTTTGTTTACAGAAAGATATAGAAAAGAAAATCCCCAGTGGGATTTTCAATATCCCCAATGGGATATTGCCAGGAAAGTCTAAGTAATAGTCAATGCATATACCAAGCATTGTTTTCAGTGCTTTACACTCAAGTAAACCCATTTATTCATTTAAACCTCACAGCCACACGATAGGGGTGACATTACTTTAAGACCCATTTTGCAGATGAGAAAACCAAGGCAAAGAGAAATTAAGTAACTTGCCAACATTTCTCAGTTATTAAGCAGAAGAGCTGGAATTCAAACCCAGACCTTGTTCTTACGGCATTTTAATCGTAACTGCTTTCCATTTGAGATGTCCATCTCTACCCAGCTCCCGCTGCTCTGGGGTCCAGCCCCCACGGGCTGTTCCTTCTCCTGCCAGCGCTCCAACCCTTTGTGAGCTTCCCTGAGCACCCCATATTCAATGGAGTTGACAGCAAACCAAAAAGGAAAAGAGGCCACTTTTCAGTCCACTCAGAATGTGGAGAACATCAACTATATGTACAGGATGGTGTGGACACAGTGACCACAAGGGGTTTGGTCTGATGGCAGAGACATGACATGTGAACAAGAACAACTAACAGCAGGAGTGTGGCCAGACTCTAAGCTCCTTGAGGGCAGGTTTGTATTGTATTCACTGCAGACTCAAAGGAGGCGGTTAGTGGCTGTTTGCTGAATGCCTGAAAGAGTAAGATAATAAGAATCTCGGCCCGTCGTGCTCTTCTGAAATCATAAAGAAGTTGGGTATGACTTTCCAGGTGAAGTGACAGTTCAGCTGAGACTCAGAGGCTGGATAAGACGTGACCAAGCAGAGAAGGGGGGCAGGATGCCCCACGGCTGACTCCACAAGACTTGGACCCAGGTGTTCCCAGCAGAGGTCCTGGAGGCAAGGGGCGAGGGCTGGGGAGGGAGTGGGAAAGATAAGTAGGCTCAGGTCATCCCGGTGCTCCAATGCCAAAGGAAGGAGGGGAGACTTGGGAAAAAGATGTATCTAAAGATAAAGATTTGGGAGTTAACCGCTCTAATTAGCTCTCCAAGTGAGAAAACAGGCAAGAACAAAGACCTTAGAAAGGATGAGAGTTGAATCTCGCAACTAGTTTTGTGGGGAAAGAGGAGGAAGGAGAATCCTCCAAAAAGGAGGCAGAAAGGAGTCACGAGGAGCAGGAGAAGCATGAAGGCGTCATGAGCAGCCATCTTAAGGGGCTTCCCCAAAAGCAGTGCTACTTCTTAGCGCTCCCACCAAAGGGACAGACACAGTAACTCAGTACAACGAGCCTCCCGCCCTCTGTCTCAGTGGCCTTTAGACCACCTTAAAGATAAGAATGGATCACAAGCCAATCAACTTTTGGGCAAAATCCAGTTCAAAAATAGTGGCTGCCTGGAGCAATGTATTGAGAAGGATTCTGAAGCTCAATCCAGATTCAAAGTGAAGGAGTTCTATGATCCATTAGAAATGTCTGCCATGGACACATAATTGATTGCCCATATTTGCCATCTTTGCCTCAGTAATTTGCACACACTTTATTTCTTAGATGTAGGGGCTCATTTAGAGCAGAGACTGTCATATATATATTTTGTTTTGTTTTGTTTTGTTTCGGTCCGCGGGCCTCTCACTGTTGTGGCCTCTCCCGTTGCGGAGCACAGGCTCCAGACGCGCAGGCTCAGCGGCCATGGCTCACGGGCCCAGCTGCTCCGCTGCATGTGGGATCTTCCCGGACCGGGGCACGAACCCGTGAACCTGCATCGGCAGGCGGACTCTCAACCACTGCGCCACCAGGGAAGCCCCGAGACTGTCATATTTATCTTTGTGCCAGGCCCTGTGCCAGGCAGGCACTAGGGAACAGAGATCACTGTGCTCAGCAAATGTCTAAATGAATGATCACACTCATTTGTTCCTAAGAACAATGACGACAAAGAAGCTGGGTGCTGTGAGCTTTCGGAATGCAGGGGTGGCAGAAGGGCCTTCTTCCTCCGAAGCCAGCTTTCCATTCTGACCCTGCCAGGGGCCAAACTCCCTATGACAGTCTGGGCTCCTCTTGGGTTGAGCTGAGGTTGCCCTCATTCAGGGAAAGTACCTAGCCAATGGACAGCATCCATGCATTGCCCTGCAAGAGATGTTACTAACATAGCTGATAAATTCTGGAATTGATGGGCACGGCCTCACTAGGAACAGGCCTGTGAATCCAGGCTGACACCAAAGCATTCCCCAGGCATGTGCTTCTGCAAAGGAGGCTTGTGGAATGTCAAAAGCAGAGACACACCCAGCTTGGCTTCCCCTGCGGTTAGTGAAAGAACTTCTAGCAATGGGTTGAGCCAATGAACAGCCATTTCTGGGGGTCTTCCCTCAAGTATTTATTGATGAGCAAACCCTATAATCCTCTTTGCTGTCCCTCAACCCTCAGCAGAGTGTCCTGTATGTAGTGGAGGCTCAGTAATAAGACAGACACTTAAAGAGCTCCTGAAAAGATGGGGAGGAAGGAAGCACATGATTAACTGCCAAAGCAACGATGCACACACGCATCAGTGCTACCGGAGTTACAAAGAGATGGATGAGACAGTTTGGAACAGAGTCACAAAGGAGAAAGAAGAGTGTGGGCTGAGTTTGGAAGGCTGTAGGTAGACGTTCGATAGGGATAGAGAAGGGGAGACAGGCATCCGGCAGAGGAAATGGAGGGCAAAAGCTCGGAGGCAGGACGGGAAAGGCAGTTCAGTAACAGGAGGAACAATGTGGGAGGAGAATCTGGGAGAAACAGGGAGCAAAGATTGGAAGCAGGGATGTGAATGGGGGGCACTGCAGGGGCCCAGGCAGTGAGGAATGAGGCCGGAATTAAGGTGTGGACTATATGGATGAAAATAAAGATGATAAAAAAAACCAAGCCCACACTGAAAGGGAGAATCAGGAAGGAATCAAAGGTGCAAAGGGAATCAAAGGCCAACAGGACCCTAGGAACAAACATCAAAGGACGGATGAAGTGGCAGTTTTCCGTAAGTCCTTAGAAACATGGATTATTTGTGGACTGCAGACCACCAAACCTTGTCTGGCAAATGCCCAGGGCCCAGAAATCAATCATTCAGATAGTTTTTTTTCTTTTGAAACCTATGGCGCTGTCCTCTTCGTCCTAGCTCCTTTTCCTCCCTTCCTTTTGTAGAGGAACAAAAAGCGAGGAAAGGCCCTTCCCCTCCAGATTTGCAATCTCCTTTGCTCTGGGCACTCACCCAGAGACCTGACAAAGTCCTGGTGTCTCTCATAGCAAAGATATGTATCTAACGCACTTACTATTCACAGGACATCTGCATTTAAAGGAAGCCTGGCTCAGATGCTTAGATTTTCTGGATGTCTGTCCACAGTTTCCTGTTTGCTGCATGCCTGGGAGGGGATGGAGTGAATAACCCCCAGTCCTTGGGCTCAGGGAGCTTACAGTTAAGCAACTGAAAAGGCCATTCTAGTCTGTTTTGTACTTATTTTTTTCATCGGGGGCAGAAGTCTTTAGTTATGAACAAGCTCTCCAGGGTACAAATCCCAGCTCCACCACTTACCAGCTAAGAAACTTGGAGTGAGTTTCTTAATGTCTCTGAGCCTCAGTTTTTCTCCTTTTTGGAATGTAAGCTCTGAATGGGATGACCCATGCAAAGGGCTCAGTTCAGTGCCCGGCACATGGCATTTACTCTGGTTACCTGCCAGGATGTGCCAGGAATCACTACTGACTTTTAGGACTCACACTCGGAGGACAAGACAACATCTCCCAAACCCCAGAGGCAAGTGAGCCATTACGTCTTATCAACCCTTCTTATTTCCAGATGGAGAAACCAAGAGACTCTCTTCTTCCTTGTTTTATCTTGCAGAGCGTAGGGGTGGAAGATGCTGTCAACATTTATTGAGCATCTACAGTGAGCCCAGCATGGCATTAGGCATGTCCTAGGCTTTATCTCTTTTAATCCTCACAACAACCCACAAGGTACAAACGTTTAACCCAGATCAAGTGAGAAGGAAAAGAGAGACTGAGGGTGTGAAACTTCCCCAAGGTCCTATAGCTACTGCAGAGCTGGGCTTCAAGCCCGGGCCTCTCCAGCCACCTCAGATGCTTCCCCCGCTCTTGACTGGAGCCATACCTGAACCCCCGGTACCTGGGGATCCTCCCACGAAGGCACACCAAGATAAGATGTCATCCCAGTGTGTCAATTTCAGGCCCTAACAAGCTTGGCAGAAGCAACAAAACTTTCGACGATGTATTAAATACTCTCAGCTACACCATCAAGTCTGATTGGGAAGATGCCCGCCTGGGGTTGGAGCCTCTCTCTGGTCTAGACCCAGACCCTGGGGTGGGTGACCTCCTAGCAGGCATTGGAAGCACCCTCCACTCATGGCCTTAAAAGCGTAATGGAAGGAGCCTTAATTCCATTCTTTGTATCATCTTGCACCTTGACCATACCACCTCTCTGAGAGAACATACTAAATCCCGCCCACATTTTTATTTCCTTTTAGAGATTTTCTTACAGAGTGAACCCATCTACCCACTACCCTCATAGAATGGAATCAGCTGACCCAATCTTCATTTGAGAGATTAATCATAATAGTATACTAACAATCGCTACTGAGTACTTACTCCGAGTCAGGTACTCTCCCAGAGAAATAGATACAATCAATCATTAGTTCCACTTTACAGATGGGAAAACTGAGGTTTAGAGTATGAGGTAGGTTAATCAAAGTCAGGCAACTGGTTAGTGGCATAGACAGAATACAAACCAGAAATGCTTTCCTTAGGAGCCCAGGCTCTACTCACTGTGTCACACGTTCTCCAGGGAAGCTGGGGCAGCCTCCCATTCCTTCCCCACCTCCCTGAATGGCCAGCACGTCTCCGCTCTCACAGATGGCACGTGGGCACCTGGGACTGTGGAGTCTGAAGAACACTCCAGACTAGCATATTTTCCTACCAACATGGACATGTGTGCCACCACTCCACCGCACTCAGCCCGGCCACGAGGAGGTTAATAAGCCCAAAACCATCTGGTTTTCAAGTAATATTTAGTGACCTCATGAGATACAGTATCATTGTGAGTGCTCTGTGTGTACTTTTAGAATGCAAGACAGAAAACTGCATATATCACAATTTTAGGAAAACCGTACATTGCATCAAGATGCCAAAAAAAAAAAAAAAAAAAAGGCACCAAAAGTTTCCAGTGACTGTAACGGTAGGATGACGGATGCATTTTATTTCCTTATATATTGACGGATGCATTTTATTTCCTTATTGATTCTTTCCTTTATGTTCAAACTTTCTACAACAAACACAAATTAACCTTTAGAACAAGAAACAAAAAACTTACAAAAATAAGCCGATTGACCCCAAAAAAAGTCTACATTATTCACGGTAAAGACAAAGAATAGTTAATCTGTAAGTAACCTCATTGGCACATGCTCCGTCACCTGGCTGCTTAACACATCGTGCCTGGTTACGAATTTACACCTCCATGTAGCACTACGTGGTTTCCAAGCCTGCCTCTGATGCTAAGAGAGGAATGTCAGGGTTGGGAGTGAATTACCTTAACCTGTCCCTGGCCCCTTTCCAGTCTGAGCCACAGCCTTCTGCAGAGGGAAGGTTTATTTACCGACAGCCTTGTGATGCAGCTGGCCTATTTTTGGCTGGCAGGCAGGGCAGGATAGCTCTTTATCCACTCCTGCCTTGGCCGAGCCTCAGAGGTCAGAGAGACACGGCATTTTCATCTTGTCCCGGTGCCAAGGTTGTTTTTCTAGAAGCCACTCCAATGGCTGAGGAACCAGCCAGCCTCCAGCTCGCTTCTCCAAAGCACTGGCACAATTTCTCCTCTTAATAATATCAACCCCAGTTAGATTTGTAAAAACGTCTCAGAATGAGCTGTACCAAATCTGAGAGAGAGAGAGAGAGAGAATGCGAGCTGCCCTTCTTTTGTAATACACCTTAAAGGACACAGTTCACTCCAGGGGTTAGGCTGAGACAGTTGGGAGTAAGCTAATGCAATGGCTAAACAGTGCTGCAGAAGATGTAAATGGTAAATGGGAATTCAGGGCGTGGGGGAGAAGGGATCTGGGGAGGAAAAGGGAGGATCTTGACCAGGAAGCAAGAGGTCCTATCAACACAGTGGGGAGGTGGGAGCTTGCGTGGCAGAGATGGCCAATGAAGATTATCCTAGCTAGCAGGGGTGGTCAAAGGACCTTCAATAATAATAGCAATAATAATAACGTTGATAGTAATGATAGCTAACATTTCCAAAGCACTTAACTGCAGATGTCCTTCCAAGCACTTTATACCCACAACGATCCTGTGAGGTAGGTACTACTCTCATCCCCATTCCACAGGTGAAGAAACTGAGGCACCAAAAAGTACAGTTATCTGCCCAAAGTGACAGAGTAAGTGGGTTTTGAAAATCTCAGCCTGACTTTAGAAACTTTGTTCTTAACCACATCACTACACACTCTTTCCCTAAGAACAGAAATGCCAAAGGGACCACTGTATCCCACCCGCTGTGTTGTTCTGCAGGTAAGCCACCCGCTTCCCTCGCCGCTCAGACCATCAGTAAGCTCTGCTGTGTCTGCAGCCTCAAGGCTGTGGAACCCTGGGAAGCGGGGCATCAAAACGGCTTCCAGGGAGGGAAGGCAGGGTGGAA